>NC_091051.1:2500000-3750000 GCF_963966145.1 Tenebrio molitor
ACCTGCGAAAAGCCGTAACGGCGCTAAAATATTTCACCTTAATCCGACGTTATTTACGGGGTGGGCGCGCAAAAAATTCAACGGACAGGTGGTTTTTGCGGATGGAGGCCGAGTTCGGCGACAGTGATGTCGTTGATAGATTCGGACGCGATTCGAGGCTTGGGGTCCTTCGTCCCGGCCCACTCCTTCTAAATCGTGTTTAATATTTATTACCGCTTCCGGTTAGACAGGAAACTGCAACAAGTCAACTCGCCCATTGTCTTCTCGCCAAAGCCATTGTTTATCTTCTGGTGGCTGGATATCGGGCGGATTTTTTACCACCAGATGCGTCGCACTTTTACTACCCATGAGCCGCCGCTGTTGCAGCACAATAAAAATGTTTTACTGGTTTTTAACAGCAAATCTGTCTCGCTCGGGACGGAAGTGTCGGAAGTCTTTAACAAGTTTCTTTGTGCACACCACCCACCCAACAACCACCGCCACCGCCACTCATCAAGTCTGTTTTCCAAACTAATAAATCTGGGTCGTTCCGAGAACCACTCGCTGCAGAATTCACATGAAAGACGACACCCAGGGAGATTTTCGGCCAGACTCGAATTTCCTGGCGACAGTGTTATCGAATTGCCTCGACGGGGGTGGCGGCGAACGACGCGAATAAATTCGCCGTCGGGGTGGTTTCTTCGTTTTGGGTCAAGGCGCTCGAACGGAAAGTGAAGACGAGGGGGTGGGAAAATGGCGGTTTATCGAAGACGGCCGCCACGAACCACCCCTCTTACAATTAGAGGGATTTTTGTTTTGTGCACGATGGGGGTACCATGGAGGCGCGTGCGGGGTCCATAATAATGTAAATAATGTTATTTTCATTAATCGATGCAAGTGTCTATGGTCAGGCACGATTCATTTTTTCCGATTTCTATGGCTGCGGAATTAAAGATTGGATTTGTTTCAGAGATGTTAGTTTGGTCCTTTGGGACTAATAAACAATTCCCAAAGAGATAGTAAAAGGTGTTTTTTTTTTTAATTTGGCTTCGAATTTGGCGTTGAAGAATCGAATGTGAATGAACCACTCGTCTTAAAAGTACAGGTTTTTCAAATTGCAGATTAAAAACACAAACAACGCAAAAAGTGAGGTTAGATTTGAACAGCCGATCAACCACTCATCTTAAAAAAGACTGATTTTTCAAACTGCTTATTAAAAATATGCAAATTTGCAAAAAGTGAGGTTAGAAAACAGATGATCAGAGTTGCGCCTCTTCAACGCCAACTTCGTTTTTCCGATTTAGACTCGAATTCGAGAGATGGTTTTTTTCCAAAATCAAAAATGTTCCCTTTTCGCCATTTTCGTTTTTTAAGAGCTGCAGTTCCCTTTTATATTGATCTTACAGTAGGTACTCTTGAACCTACCGGATGACTTTTAATGATGGACATGTTTTTTTGTTCGTTTCGCAACACATTTACGATGTTATGTTGGTACACTAGACTGTCAAATCCACACATGACAGTTCAAAAGTCAAAATAAATCAAATTGTCGTCATTTATTTCTAGAATTTCGAATCTACAGACAACTCTTTAACAAATTACTAGGCTCTCTCTTCTGATTCTGATGGCACGGATTCCTCTTTGTTGGATCCTTTTTTCTACTCGTTCAGTTCCGTTTGTTTGTTTCGTTCGTTCTTCCGAAGGGAATATTTACACTACGCGCAGTGCGGGATCCATAATATTAATAATGTAAATAATGTTATTTTCATCAATCGATGCAAGTGTCTATGGTCAGACACGTTTCATTTTTTCCGATTTCTATGGCTGCGGAATTAAAGATTGGATTTGTTTCAGAGATGTTAGTTTGGTCCTTTGGGACTAGTAAACAATTCCCAAAGAGATAGTGAAAGGTGTTTTTTTTTAATTTGGCTTCGAATTTGGCGTTGAAGAATCGAATGTGAATGAACCACTCGTCTTAAAAGTGAGGTTAGATTTGAACAGCCGATCAACCACTCATCTTAAAAAAGACTGATTTTTTAAACAGCATATTAAAAATATGCAAAAAGTGAGGTTAGAAAACAGCTGATCAGAGTTACGACTCTTCAACGCCAATTTCGACTTCCGTTTTTCCAATTTCGACTCGAATTCGAGAGATAGTTTTATTCCAAAATCAAAAATGTTCCCTTTTCGCACATTTTTTTTAAATATTCAGATAGCCGTAGCTTTCTTTTGAAGTACCTAATTTAAGAAGATGATTCCGGTACTGTTGGTTTCCTCTTAGCAAAACGCTTTTTGAACATCTTTTATATCAATCTTGCTTCGAGAGATCAAATTTGAAGAAATGTAAAAATTGAAAAATGTTTAAAATACGAAAATAAACAAAAATCAAAAATTGTAACGGCTGTAGTTCCCTTACAGTATTCTTGGACATACCGAGTGATTTTTAATGATTGAGATGTTTTTTGTTCGTTTGGCAACACATTTACGATGTTATGTTGGTACACTAGACTGTCAAATCCAAATATGACAGTTCAAAAGTCAAAATAAATCAAATTGTCATTTATTTCTAGAATTTCGAATCTACAGACAACTCTTTAAGAAATGACTAGGCTCTCTCTTCTGATTCTGGTGGCACGGATTCCTCTTTGTTGAATCCTTTTTTCTAATCGTTCAGTTCCGTTTGTTTCCTTCGTCCTTCCGAAGGGAATATTTACACTACGCGCAGTGCGGGGTCCATAATAATGTAAATAATGTTATTTTCATCAATCGATGCAAGTGTCTATGGTCAGGCACGTTTAATTTTCTCCGATTTGTTTCAGAGATGTTAGTTTGGTCCTTTGGGACTAGTAAGCAATTCCCAAAGAGATGGTAAAGGGTGTTTTTTTAACTTTGGCGTCAAGGTTGGCGTTGAAGAATCGATTGCGAATGAACCACTCGTCTTAAAAATACAGATTTTTCAAATTGCAGATTAAAAACACAAACAACGCAAAAAGTGAGGTTAGATTTGAACAGCCGATCAACTACTCATCTTAAAAAAGACTGATTTTTCAAACAGCATATTAAAAATATGCAAAAAGTGAGGTTAGAAAACAGCTGATCAGAGTTGCGACTCTTCAACGCCAACTTCGACTTTCGTTTTTCCGATTTCGACTCGAATTCGAGAGATTTTTTTTTCCCAAAATCAAAAATGTTGACATGTTTTTTGTTCGTTTGGCAACACATTTACGATGTTATGTTGGTACACTAGACTGTCAAATTCAAATATGACAGTTCAAAAGTCAAAATAAATCAAATTGTCATCATTTATTTCTAGAATTTTAACCTAGAAAACGAATCCACAGACAAATGACTGGCTCTCTCTTCGCAACGGATTCCTCTTTGTTGGATGCTTCTTTCTACACGTTCAGTTCCGTTTGTTTGCTTCGTTCGTCCTTCCAAAGGGAATATTTACACTACGCATCGCATAACATAAAGTGACATAGATATTGTGATGTAAATGTAATTTAATTGGTTTGTATGCAAATTGTTGCAATTGTGCTGATTCACGAGTGCACACAACTTTGCCTTATCAGAAAAGTGATAGTTCAGCTGCAACTGTTGCAACCGTACACGTGATACGTGCTCTTCACGTCGACGTATGCAAATCCTCGATGAGAATCACCCGGTATATGTGTTGCAGTTTCTCGTCGAGTTATGCAACGCGATCGTCGATCGGGGCCACCTTTGGATAGGTTTTACTTGCTCAGAGAAGGAATGAGGAGAATCGGTTGGTTTTTTCAACAACAACAACAACAATTTTAGGAATAATTGGCACCGGTGCAGTTTTGTTATTTGTTGCATGCGGGTCCATGGGAACGATTTCGAAGTGCAAACACGACCGTCCCCGTCGCGGTTTCCTTGAACCTTGTACATATCCCGAGATTCTTTCATAATGTTTATCGAACGCTGGAAGGTCGCATGCCGTTGGCATATTTAAACAAAATTAACAACAAACGGAAGAAATGGAATTCTTGGTGGCTGCATCATGTAACATTAACATCTCGTGCAATAATCGAGCGACCGGCGACTAAAAATAGCCGAATGTGATAATGTGGAGTTTGAAGAAACGCAGCCAGCTCCTTTTTCGGAAGAAAACGTCCGCAGAATCCGCTCCCGTGGCGCGATCACATTCCCAGGGTGTCTTCGCGAATACGTTGACCCTCTTCTGGGAAAAGTGGCATAAACACGGCCGGCTTTATGTGACCTAATCGCGAATGCGCCAAACGACCATCCTTAACGATTCCCGTCACTCTCTTACTACCCGTGCACCATCTCCGTCGGATCGCGATTTTCTCGGTTGAACGAACTCGTCCGGAGCCGGCCCTGCACCTGTGCGAGAGGGCGCCCGCTCTTAATTGGCCGCGAGGAGATCGATTCTCACCTGAACGGCTCTCTCTCCGAGGGCGGACCGTATTGGGGCCGATAATTACGATCGGCGCCCTCAAAACGAATAAATTAAAGGGGGCCGACAACGATTCAGGTATTTTAAAAATGGCCGCACTCGTCGGGGAGCGATTCGCTGAAAAAGTCCTCCCGCTTCCGTTCACACGACGCCGGCTCCCAGACGACGCGAAATCGAAGAGCTCAGCTGAGTCGGCAACGAGGATGTCGACGCACATGTGGAATGCGTCTCGAACAAGTGGCTGCCCACCCTCCCTTTCCACCACCACAGGCACTAATCGGACCTTTAAATTTTAAATGGACGGCCCAGACCGATACATCATCAACCCCGCAGACCCCCGAGCGGTCCCGCCGCACCGGTTATTGTCGGTGGGTAGGCGGCGACGGGGGTGGCGGCGTACGGCGTCCTGACGCCCGTTCATAAAGGTTCGAAACGGTTTCCGGTCGGAGGCGGCCATTTTACGACTTGTCACGAGTTTGACAGTTTGAGTCGCAAATACAAGCTGGCCCTAAATACAGTCAACGGGTTTCTATTCACCAAAACAGGTTGAAAATTTCGCAGAAGTAACCGTCTTCGAGTTGTTACCGCTGAGATGTGAAATATTTATGGCAGATTTCTTTTGAACGTGTTAAAAATTTAATTTTTGGTCGATACTGTCAGAATTTGAGAATTTTCGCCTGTGTGAACGGATTTTGATAAATGTCACGGCTTGTCAAAACGAAACGTCAAGCTAATTTTCAAGATTTTAAGCGAAATGGAGCCTTTAAGGGGCCCGTCGAACAGAAAAACGTTGTATTCAACCCGTTCTTATGTAAATTGGTCTTTTTTTGGCACTCATGGGTCTTTAAAACGCTCGTTTGGCCCACTCAAGCCAAAAAAGCCCAATTTACGCAGGAATTCGTTAAATAATGTACTATTTTTCGCAGCTTGAAACAATTAGAAATGGCTTGCCCTGAAACGGCTGAAATATGTGAAATGTTTGAATTTTTTGCGCCCAATTTTTTCCAAATTCCGCTGAATAAGAGATGACGACCTCAACAGATTGTTTTTGTTTTTTTTTCCACAACGTCGGCATCAAATTGTTTTTGCATGCCTCAACAATGGAAGTTTTGTATTTTATGTTAATTTTGTTCCGTTGCGGAATGTATCCTGCGAGAGCAACAAACATCTAAACAGGAAATTTCTTTGTGTGAAACTATCTATCGAGCCTTCAGAAAAATTATTGAACATCAAATTATCACCCGTGAACTCCTGGAAAAAGTCTTGTTGGTTAGTTCAAAAAAGAAATGACGTCTGACATCTGACAGCTGATGAAACCACAACATTCGTTAACGGAAACAAAAACAAGCGCCAGATCGCACATTTTGAACGTCTGTATTTTATTTCGATAAGAGAATCTTACGGAAAAAGGTGATAATCGACAAATTAAAGTCCGTTTTTTTATAATCAATTGTCAATGTCAAAATACCAAACTGTATACATATTAAAAAATCACTGACATTCGGTCCAGTTCTACCTCGGTTTCACCCTAGATTTCCCCTAGAGCCTAGATCATTATTGAGGTTATGTTGCATATGTTTATGAGTTTGAGACACGTGTTTAATTTAAATTTCAATTGTCAAATGTGACAATCGGTGACAATTTCAAAAATCAATGTTCCAAACGTGATTTATAAAATTCACTGTTTCGTATTTTCTGCCAACCTGACAACACTTTGACAACTGATCATAAAAAACAGACTTTAGTTTTGACCATGTTTTTCACTTTGAGCTTTGCGTCCATTCAAAAATCAAAACACCACCAATGTCGCATTTTCCTCGATAATTACTATCGGCAACGCTGTTTAGTGTAAAATTTGGTGAGAATTGTAATTTTGAGGTTAAGTGTTTATTAAATATTTTGTTTTTCTGGGCATGTTTAAGTAAAAATAATAAGAATCAATAAATAAATGAAACGTGCTGCTAATAAAACAATATGAACGGAATTCAAAGCAATTGAATTTTATTTTGAATCAAATAAATGTCATAATTTCTAGTTATCAACATAGTATGAAAAAATATCTACCTAGGGTTTTTAAATTTTCCCAACTTAAAGCAGCAGGTGGTGGTTTTTTGATTTTTGAATGGACTTTAGTGTTCTGTTATTGTCTACGGAGTATTTGTGGGAACTTTTTGACCTATTTTCTGGCCGATATTATTCCATTTATGGAATCTAGCATTGTTCAGTCATTGGTAGTCATTAATAATTTCTTTAATTACAACTTCTAACCGACTTTTTGCTTTGGAAAAAAGTCGTTCGCTGAAACCAGACCTGCAGAGTATTTTATTTGTTAGCAGAAACGAAGTTTCTTTAAATAATTCGATTTTGCAAAATTCTCGTTAAAATCCGACTCGACCGTTTCCGGCATAGAATTTAACGATGATTTGTGTTTATTTCCAGCAAATCAATATTGCTTTGATGTTTGTCGCGTTTGTATTTCGTTGGTATTTGACCGTTATAAACAAAACGTCACGGCTAGGATTTAAATGTGATAAAAGCTCGCAAGGCTCCCATGTAGGACCCCCGTTATTCCGTCGGCGAGCGAGCTTTCCGCTGTCGATGCACGGTCGGTAGGTGGGCACAGGTGAGGCGAAACGGCTTTTGCGGAATGCACCGACGGCGCGACGTCATCTCGCATCGGCGTCTGCATTTTTAAGCATTTACGTCTCTGCGGTGATTTCAATGCCCAATTAGGAGGGCGTCGTCTGTCTGTCCGGCGGAAAATGCGGGAAGTCGTCACGTTTTCCTGCCTCCGGCGTGAATTTCGAATAACCGGTTTGTGAATTTTCGAGGTCCAAGTGCAGAACTCATGAATGATCGTCGTTCGATCCTGCGCTTGTGCCGCGATCGTCGACGAGAGTCGTTGCTGGGTCGGTGGAAGGGGAACACACCCGAAACCTAGGCGTACGGGTCTGCCAGGCGAAATCATTGGTTACTGAACACCAGTAACAGAAACACCTCCGAACGAAAAACAAGACGAAAGACACAACAACTCCATGCACCCATAAACCAGCACCAGCAACTCCCTCGACGTATGTGATAGGAACGAGAAGCGGTCGAAGCGATTCCGTTTTGAGTAGTGTTAAATCTTTGTGTCCGGACGAGAGAGAGGATGGATCTGCACTGCGTCGAGACGACCGACACCGACATCGCGGCCTGTTACGACGAGACCCTCCTCCAGGACAGAGTGTTGAGGAACATGTTAAAGACTGAGGGCAGGTACCTGCCCGCGAACTCGAGCCTGCTGATGAAGCAGTCGCAGGTCAACCCGAGGATGGTGGAGATCGTCGCCGGCTGGATGATGGAGGTGAGTCCCGCGGGCGCGTTTAAAGTTTAAATGACCGCCTTAGACCGGGAGCGGCGGCGCCAGGTCAAGAACCTCCGGACGGGCGAATTTTCGGTTGGCAACAACGCAGCACCTGGCGGCGACGACCACCCGACCTTGACTCGCCGCCGGAAAGGCCTTAAATCGAGACGGGAAGTGGGTTTTTAAATTTTAAAAACCTCACCGTTGCAGGTCTGCGAGGAGCAGGCGTGCCAAGACGAGGTCTTCCTCCTGGCGATGAACTACCTCTACAGGTTCCTGATGACCACCGACATCAAGAAGAGCCAGCTCCAGCTGCTGGGCGCCGCCTGCATGCTGATGGCGTCCAAGCTGAGGGAGCCCAGGCCCCTCAGCACCGAGACCCTCGTCTTCTACACCGACCACAGCATAACGACGGCCATGCTGACGGTGAGTAGCCCCGGGGGTTAAAAAATCCGAAGCGGAAGTCGTTCAGATTAGAGAGAGCGTTATCAGTGTGAGATTGATCGATTCTGGAGGGCGGCGGCGGGGCCGGGGCAGAACAATGCCGCGATAAGGATTGTTTCTCGCGAGAACAATCGGGCCTAATCTGGAGAACACGGAAGAGCGCGGCGGTAGGGTCAGGCGAGGCGGCAGCGGCGGCGGCGGTGATTATTGTGGTGGTGGTGGTCGAAGACTAAATCGACGCGGCGAATTATGAATGAACGGGAGATAAGAAACAAGACGCGACGCGACACGACGCACAGCTGATTCGTGGTGACCCCGCGACATTCATTCGCAAAGGTCCCGGTCGAGATCCTCTTCTTGTTGAATTTTCCCGCACCGCGGCACGCCGGATTGCAACGTTGCACCACGTCAGGTTTAAATACCTCGACTCACCTGTCAGCTGTTTTTAAAGCGACTTGTTTAGTTTTCTTTATCATCGTTGTTTGTGATAATTAGGCGAGTAATCGTTCGTTGACCTTTCGCATTCTAGGAAACGTCGATCGTAGTTTTTCCGTGTGTCGGCGACGCTTTCCAGACCTGTCAAAACGACACCGTCATCGCGTCAATCGCCAAGGACGCGACTACATCCTTTTCCTTCGGAAAGGTACCTGTTGCTCGGAACAGGTAGATTGTTTGTGGTCCCTTCCCGGAACGGAGCGGGACCTTTTCGGGGTTGTCGTTTGAAGTGCCGGCCGCGACAGCCGTGTCTATTGTTGGGGCGGTGGCGCCGCCGTTGACCGTAATGAGAACCTCGCGCCGCGCCATCTTATTTCGCTAATTCGATTTGTACGATCGTCCTGTTAATGAATCCCGCGAACAGGCCGGACGGGTCTTCGCCGCCTAATGGACATTCCGCGCGAGCCAGTGGCCGCGACCTTCATCCCTGCTGCCTCCCGCCGCCGCAGGTACGCCTCTCGCTCTCCGCCGCTGCGAAAAAACCGAATTCCGCAGGAGCTCGCGTAAAGTTCTCGATATGGTCCTGTTGCAGTCCTGGGAGCTGCTCGTCCTCAGCAAGCTCAAGTGGGACATCGTCGCCATAGTCCCGCTCGACTTCCTGCCCCACCTGCTCGCCCGCCTCGACCTGGACGACTCCGTCCGCCTCGACCTCGACATGGTGAAGAAGCACGCCAAGATCCTCATCGCGCTGTGTGCAAAAGGTGAGTCTGCTGTAACGGTCGCGCTCTCTCCCGAAACAAAGAGCTCAAGGTCCCGCACCTAACCGTGGCCCCCGGAGTCGGCGGTCGTTCGTCCGTTTCACGGGACGGACGGACACCCACGCGCTCCGGGGGCCTCCGATCGGGCTCGCCGCCGCCGCCGCGTCGGACGCACCGGAGGCGCAATTTGGGCCAATTTCGCGCCGGACACGGGACCCCTTCGAAGCCAGTTTGTTGACCCCTGACGTCACCCGATAGCCTTGTGTCTGAGACGCGGGCAAGGCGATTCGCCGCGGCCCGCACACAGAGAATTCCGGACCAAGAAAACCACCGAAACGGTGCCGGGACCTCCAGGAGTCCCCCGAGTCCCAGAGACGCGTTTTGCACTCGTCATCATCATTACCATCATCATTATAATAATTGCTGCGCGGTCGTCATTATTATCATTTTTATTACCAGAGCTCATTTCTCGATTTAAACGATCAAAATAACTTCGTTCGCGCTTTGACTGTTCTTATTTTGTACAAATAACCAGGAAAGAGGAATTTCGCGTCGGATATTTTTCCGTGTGTTTCGTGCAGTGACAGTTCAAAACGGGGATCGAAGAGTGGAGCCCTGGGGAGCACCTGTTGGAGGATACTGTGGTCGGTCGTGGATCGATTCGGCAGTGCATTGGAGCGCCCCGTGGGGCCCCGCGCGGCGACTGTTCAATTAAATTATCGCGGCGATCGTCGTAGCTTGCGCAGAAAAAACCGGGCGGGCACACCGTCGCGGAATGTGCATCCCCGGCACTGCCGCTGCATTTCTCACGATCCAAATTTAGGAAGAGTCCCAGTCAAGGCCGGCGCGGTTGAACGAGGAGCGGTGAGCCCGCGAGCGCTTCGTCACGTCTTCGGGACCTCGTCGGCTTTTTGCCGCGATAATTGCAAGGCTCGAATCGCGCCGCTATAATGGAAGTCGTCGTTCTGTTGCAGAGTGCGCCTTCATGCACTGCTATCCCAGCGCTGTGGCCTGCGCCAGCGTCGTCTCGGCACTGTGCGGCCTCGGCTGGGTCAACAAGTACCACCAGTCGCAGGAGGGGCTGCTGGAGAAGCTGGCCAAGATGGTCGACGTGCCGGAGACGGTGAGTAAAGTCGCGACGGGACGACGAGGACGAGGAGTGACGCGGGGCGGTTTCTCGTTGCAGGAGCTGATGCAAGAGCTGGTGACGCAGATCGACCGGATGGTCAAGGACAACTTCGAGGGGGTGGTCGAGGACAGGAAAAATGTGTGTGACGACGAGGTGACCAGGTCGGAACAATGTACGCCGCCTCCGGGGAAAATGCGCGACTACAAGACGGCGACCACGCCGACGGACGTGCACGAGGTTATGTTTTGACGTGTGATGAACAAGTGATCAGCACGACGGTGGTGTCGTTTTCGCGCAAGTTGTTTTTGAGGAAAGTGTGCAAAGACGTGATGATGATGATGATGATATGGCTTTAGGGGAAGGCAATAAATTACGCTTGAACGAAAAAAATTGAAAAAAAAATGTTAATAAAAATATCACAGACCAACGAACTGATCAATTGGGAAAAAGTACCAGTTTTGTTTGTTGTGCTCGTTTTAATCTGTACTGGATCTTGCTTCTCTGCCGGGTGAATGTTAGTTAAATGTTAGTCAGTTTTTTTGTTTTTTTTTTACACTAAGTTCTGTTCCTAAACGTGCTTCTAAACAGATAAACAAATGAAATTGCGCAAGTCGTTGTTTAGAAGATTGCGTAGTATAAATAACCTTCAAAGACTGCTAGCTCTAATACAGAGCGATGACTTACTTAATTTTAATCGTCTTCCAAATTTGACCAAGTCAACCAATGCAATAACTACTATATTATTATTATGAGAAAGTATTGTATAAAACTATAAATCTTACGTAGTTAGTTTATTAAGAAAGTGTGATTCTAACTGTAGGTATTTCAACTTTATGTGATCGTAATAATTCAACTATGATGCGATGATAGTGAATTGAAATTTTTATTCGTCAAATACTATGTTACTGTTACTGTACTGTACTGTAAGGGCCTTGAACGTACCTAAGGCTGGATTTATCCATCGCGGTAAACTAGCGTAACATGCTTACGCATGCGACTACGTAGTTTGTTAAGAGAATTTGTTGTATATAAGGGAGGAGCCGCCGGCACCTAGACACCTGTACATAACGACCGTTTCCCACCACTTACACTGCCAATAACTATTTATAAATTTTGCTCACAATAGTTCAACGTTCCATATACCTCATTTTAGTCTCTCATACAATTGCAAAAACCTTATAGATTTTATTTTACGAATCGAGACCGGCGATGGAGTTTCGGCGGCGAGTCGCGCGGACATTTATTTTTCCTCGTAGAGAGCGAAGCGACTCGGACGAAATCCCATCCCCGGAGACGTTTATTTTATTGTAAATAGTGCCTAGTTCTAAGTGTATATCTATATTGTATATAATTATATAAATGTACGAACGAGAAATTTTAACTGTTTGCATTAGTTATTATGTAAGTTGAACAGTTTTATACACACAAATAAATTTTAATAAAGAGATGGTCCGAGTTTTCGTCGATCCCCATTTGTTGACGAATCCTTTTAATTATTTTATGCGGATCTCGAACGTGCCATTAAATTAACGAGCCGAAACCGTTTAAGGAAAAACTCGACTGCATACTCGAAGAATCGTTGCCCTTATCGGCGCGTGGTGGGGGTCGGTCCAACAAAAAAAACCCACGTTTTACCGCTAAAACTAACATTTTAGCGGGTAAACGGACTAAAATCCCTGGTTCTTGGCGGGCTACAAAATAAAAAAGGGATTTTCTTCGTCCGGGTCCCCAAAGAAAGGCGCGAGACTTTGACGTTTGACCACGTGGTCGAGTAGTTCCAACGACCACAACAATCAATTTGGCCTACCGCGTTTCCGACAGGCCTTGGTGCACGAACCGGATCAGAGGCGGCTCGTGACCTCGAAGACGCGACAGCAATTTGAGCACGCCGTAAATTCAACTGGCGACCTTTCACGATCGCGAATTAAATTTGATTCCGTCGAATTTGTCCAGTCGCATTTTTTATTGTTTGATTTGGAGCGAGTGGCGACTCGTTTAGGTTTGGGACCGCTGTGAGCGCCGCCTTGATTGCACGCCGTACTGTCAAACTTCGTTTGGTCTTTTGGTGATTTCTAGGTTATGTCAAATTTTTAAACAAATTTCGCCGAAAATTCACGATAATGTCGTCCATGGTACGGTCGAGGCGGTAGCGACCCCGTCGAGATTAATATCGAGTCGTTGCAGGCGCTCAAGACTCTAGGTAAATTCTGCAAACCGGGAATTTTCGACAAAGGCACCGGAGCGCTGTTGCCGGAAGCGTACAAAAAGTTTTACAAGGAATGGAGGCTGACTGAGCCCACGGCCGTTCATTACATCCCCGAGGAGGGGAAATTTAAACGAAACGAGCTCACGGGAGAAGTGTAAGCGCCATTTTTACCAAAACAGATTGTTTCGACCACAGTTTCAGGAGCCCAGTCCAGAACTATCCAATTCAGGTGATCTACCCCAAAGAGTCGAATGAGCACATGTGGGGGGGCGAAGGCGTGGTGCAGGGGTTCCAGGTGAGGGACTGGCGCAGAAGGCGCGTCCCCCACTTCTGGATGCCACACTTGAAACGTTCGGTTGTCTACAGTGAAGTCTTAGATAAATACATTTCGGTGATCGTCACAGAGCGCACCATCAGTCTGATCAACTCAAATTACGGGTTTGATCACTATCTATTAAAGGTGAAGGTACAAAAAAAATCATATTGTGTAAAAAATAAATTTTTTGAACAGACTCCCGCTTGTGATTTGAAGTCGCTACTGCCTTTGTCCTTGAAAAGAAAAATACTACAAGAATTGGAAAAAGGCTGCCCCAGTTATCACAACAAACCTGAAAAACAAAAGGAAGTCTATAGCAAATACAAACAATATTTAACTGCTGTAAGAATCGAATTGTGTTGTTTTCTTGGTTCTTACTTTTTACTTTGTAGTATACTTCTGAAGAAATCGAATGGTACGGTTACTCGTTCAGTGCGGCGTGTAAAAAATTAGAAGAGTCAATCGAGGCTAAAAACCGACCGGTTCCTTTGAAACACATTTTTAGGTCACAACTGTTGGACAAGTTGAAAGAGGCGGCAAAAACGGAATCTGGTGAAGAAGTCGCGGTTGGGTAAGGTTTTACATAATCTGGTTACATTTTCCGCTCACGATAAATTGCGCAGGGGAGCTAGTGCTTGGTTGAACAAAATCAATCCCTTCGCCAAAGAGACGTGAATTGTAGGTGAGCAGTGTTGGTAACAAAATAATAAAACTCGTGTTCATAACAGTACTTTATTGCACAACCCCGTATAAAATAGTTTAACTGATTGTACAATCTACTTCTCCCTGTTTGGGGAGACAATCCAATGTCACGGCTACGGCCCGCGTCATGTACGTCATAGTTCCGTAACAGCCGCTAGGGGCGCTGTCGTAGAAGTGTTGACATATGTAAGCGGCTCCCCCGCAGAGCAGCCCCCCCATTTTGGACGTCTCCCTCAGTTCTTTGGGTTTGGCGCAACAGAGAGTCGCGTCTCCGTCGCACTTCATCTGAAAGCGCCAACGTGGAGATTTGACGCGCGGCCAAAACGAAATACGCACCTGATCGTCCAGGAACAACTCGTTGGCGATGTGCACCAGGTGTTCCACTTGAATGATCCCTCCCAGAGTGGGCGTCACGTTGTACTCCGCCACCAAAGTCAACACCATCAGCGCCTCGACGATCAGTTGTCGGTACTCGGGCTGGGGGATGGTGTTGAGGACGGTCTCGACGGCCAGGGCGAACTTGAGCTCGCCGGAAGTCATCTCTTGGGTGAGACTTTGCGGCAAGACCTTCCCGGCTATGTCGATTCCTTGGCACTGAAACGCACTTGCAGACTACGATTACAAAACACTCGGAGAATTTACCCGTTCCAAGACGTGCCAAACTCTGGGGTAGAAGTCGCGCGGCACTCTGTTCAAAGCGCCATCTAGTCGTCGGCGTCGCAACCATTGCCCCTGGCGGTCGGCTTCGATGAGATCGTCACCGCTCTCTTGTCCCAGACTGATGTGGCTTTTCTGGAACGGTTGGAATAAACGCGACGCGGTTTCCCGAGGGAACAAACTTACTTTACTGATGCGGCTGGATTTGTTGCTGACGATCGAGAAGTTTCCTCTGCCCACTGAAACCATAGATATATCGAAAAACGTCGCCACCTTGCGGATTTTTTTTTTGACAGCAGTTGTCAAATAATTTTTGACACCTGTCAGACTTACCGCTGCTGATGGCGAACTCTTTGCCGCTGATTATGTGGTGCAGCAAGTTCTTCATCTCGAACGGGCTGAGATTCAACAGGTGTTCCGACGCTTCGTCGCCGTCGCAGATCAAAGTCCTGGAGAGTTCCGTCGCCATCACCTGGATTATCAACCCCACTCTTAATCTCAACATCTCCATGAAGAGTTGCGGTTCGGTTCTGATGAACATCGCCAAGTAGACCAGCAACTCCTGGGTCAACATCGCCGTGCTGTCGTCCTCTCCGTACGCCTCGTGTATCAACAGTCTCAACTCGCTCTCCGGCAAGGGGGCCGTGATCGTGTGTTCGTTGTTGGGCGGCATCCCCACGGTGATCTGCTTCTGGCGGACTAACAGATCGGTCACGGCTTTGGCCAGGTCCTCTACTCTTTTGCCCAACATCCCCGCGGTGTGCCTCACCAGGCCCCACATCTTCTGCTGGCACGCCTTCTCGTACAGGCCTTTCAGCAAGTCTCTGACCGTGATCGGTTTGCCGAAGTCTAGCATCCCCGTGTGGAAGTCCAGCCCCTTCGAGTCGACGAGGTACTGCAGGATGTCGCCTTGTTCGTCGAGAGACTCCGACTCGCGGAGCATCGCGAACAACTCGTCGACCTCGGTGTCGGCGTACTGGGCCTCCGAGTTGTTCTTGTGGCGGGTGACGCTCGCGCTCGGGACGAGCTTCTTCGGGGGTTTGGACTGGTCGGCCTTGGGGGCCTCCGGCGACGGCGAGCGAAGGTGCTCCTGCGGGCCCGAATGGTCGACGGCGTCTTGCCAGTTCGTGATGAACATCGAGCCCCTGCGCTCTATCGTGGCGTTGCCCTCCATCCCCAAAGTCTCCGCTGTGAAAGTTTTCAACCATCTAGATCTGCACCGACTGCCAGAGCTACCTTCCAAGTGTCCCGACGACGAAAAACGGACGCGTTACGCGTGATTGGTCGAGGGGCGTGGCTACGCCGCACCAAACACAAGCGAGGCGTGGCCGCACCGTGGTAAATAAAAACCGAGGCGTGGCCGTATCGCGGTAAATAAAAAGCAGGGCGTGGCTCGTGTACTAAAAACGAGTGGGAACCTATGCGCCTGTCTCTACTTTTGCGACGTTTCGTCGGGACACCTATCGTCTACAGAGTCGCGAGTCAGTGCTGGGATTGATTCCCTGGTCACAACTGAACCCGAGTGTGACCTCATTTTCTATTTAATATTTAAGAAATGAATGTTACATACCGTGTTTGAGTAGGATCGGTCGCATGAAAATGTCACCTGAATTCAGTTTAACGTGATTGGCGTGCGAAAGCCCCAACTTACAGTCAACGTTGATCGACCTGGTCTTCTTTATGGCCCCTTTGACCGACATTCGCCTCCTCAAACTCCTGCTTTTCGTCCTGGCGGAAGAATGCACCAACAGTGAGGATTTGCTCGACAGCGACTTGACCAGGTGGTCCTCCAGGTACTGCTGGACTTGCGGGTTGAGTCCTGCGGCCGCATTTAAATCACCGACTCCGAACGCAGGATCATCACGAACGTTTCTCGCTTAGCAGTTGGCAGTGATTCGCCGCCTTCTCTGGATCTGTCAATCTGACAGCTCACACTCGTTTTTCTTCGTGTTTTTACTCATCACCTTAATTATTTCTTACAATTTTTTTTTACTTTAAATTACGTCACCTGAGAACCCCTCGTCGTTAGGCAACCAAGTAATCACATCAATTTACTTTTTGCTACGCTTGCGGCAAATTTCACCGCCAACTGCTACGTTTCTTTGAGAAACATCCGTGACGACCCCGCGCATCTGCGACTTACTGTCCGGCAGACCGTCTTCGTGGCATCCCAAGAAGCTCAAATTCGTGATGCAACTGGTGCTCAAGAAATCGTTGAGATTGCCTAGGGTAACTCTGGTGCCGTTGATGTACCCCGACTTGAGCTTCTTCATCGTGGTGATCATCGCCAGAGGGATCTTGCCTTCGTCTAAAAATGACAAATACTAGTCGTTCATGGCGCGACGATGAATCAAACAAGCGACTCGATCGACAATCTGCTCGGAAAAACATTACCTAAGTAGCTTTTGGCGGCGACAAGCGTAATGGTGGGCCTGCCAAGCATATTTCGCCAGTTCATTGTTAAGAAGGCGAAATGTGTCACTAATTTATCAGCCAAGAGAGCCATGTCGTAACTTGTGTAATACTCCTCCATATCAACATTCTAACAACCCAGGACGCAACATGCAACACACCACCACATACCATGTCTTAGCAAACAAGCGACACACGATTAAAAAAATACAAAAAAATCAAAACAAATAATGAGAGCAAGTCCGACAGGTCGAATAAGACAGTTAGTTTTTTTTGGGGAGGAGAGGGGGCACACCCTTGACCCGTCAAATCCCTACTGTACCTAGGTGGAGCTTCCTGCACGCGATCGTAACAAGTGGTCGGCCCAACATGTTCTGCCAGCTCGACTTCAAGAAATTTATCTCGCTCTTGCAAATATCAATCATCAGTTCATAGTCGCTCGCAATGTAATTGTGAGACATGTCCGTGAACTGGTCGGTAAAATAGAGAACAAAATCTACATTATACAAACAGATTCGGTCGTACCTGGGGCGTGAACGCGAAGATCTTATCCCCCAACGAGTACAACTTGCTGGTGCTTAAAATACCCACGTCTCGCGATTTCCGCCCCGACAGCCCCAACTTCTTGTTCCTGCCTGCAACAGTCCAGTCCATCAACTGGGTTCGAACGGGTGGTTCCGAGACGTACCCAAGTAGGTGTACAGGTGGGAGAGGACCCGCGCCGGCTGCACCTCGATCGGCGCCACCTCCGTGATGGTCTGGACGACGATGTCGTGCTCGGCGAGCTTGTCGCGGATTTCGTTGTCTTCCGCCAGGATCACCACCTGGACCACTACGTCGGGCTTCTTCTCCGAGCAGAGGCGGCGGTTGAGCGGGTCCAGCTCCCCGGGCGCCAGGAAGCCCTCTTGCAGGAGCTTGCCCACGATGTAGAGCGACTGCGCCCACAGGAACGGGCAGTGTCCCAAGGAGACTCTCTGTTGGGTGCCTGGTTCTTTGTACTCGGCGGCCACGCACTCCGCCGGCACCGAGTACAGCTCGGGCACCAGTCTCAGCCCGTCTTCGGTCCTCACCATGATCTGGAAACAAACGATCGTCTCGTCTCGACCGACAGAAACAGCCTTACGTCTTCCAGTTGTTGGGTGTACTCGGCCGCCCCCTGCTTGTTCCCCCTGAAGCAGTTGTCGATGATCATGTAGCAAAAGAACAGCGGCCACTCGCATTCGATGTTCGCGAACATCCGTAGCTCCCACGGCTCGTAGTAGAGCCTCCTGGGGTCCTTGAAAGATTTATTAAGACGTGTCAAGTGCGCTCGGTGACTTTACCTCTTTTGGGGTCTTGTAGCCGTCCCTCAAGAATCTCTTGCAGCCGTAGCGCCCTTGCAGCTTCTCGATGATCTGGTCTCTGGTGTATTGGAGCAGGCCGGGGTCGTCCACCGCGAAAGCTGGGAAACTGACGACGGACAAAAGTCCGCTGTCGATTTCTTTGGAACTGGATTCTCTCGGGAGCATCGACTGAAACATCGATTGCAAACAAAAATTCGCCCGAAGGGAAGATTAAATTACTTGCAGGACAGCTTGGCACTTTTGGGCCTCGTCCGCCAGCACGTGTATGATGCTGTAGGGGCCCCCTCGCGCCCCGAACAGATCCAGCTCGTTCATGGCCTCCAGCGCCGCCTTGGCCATGCCTATGCTGCTGGCGTTCAGCTCGGGAAGGCCGTGATTGGTTTTGTCGCCTCTCTCCCAGATCCCGTAATCGGGGGTGCAATACGCGCACTCGATGTAAAAAACGAGGTTTTGTATGAACGCGACCTCGTCCAAGTTGAAGACGATTTGCAGCCCCGACGCCGTCATCTGCGCCAAAATCAGCAAATACAGCGAGATCGCGTCGATCTGCAGGTGCCCCCATTCGTTGTCCCCCACGACTATCTGGCCCGTTTGCGACGCGTACTTGGCGTGCAACGAGTCCAGAGGGTTCTGCGTCTGCTTGAACCTCTCCACTTTGTCTTTCTGCTGCATCATGGCCATCAAAAGACCTCTCATCAGTTTCACGCAAGACTGTTCCAGTTCATACGTCTTGGCTCTGTCCTCGTCTTGGTCGGCCATTTTTTTGTACGACATCGACAGCCCCCACACTGCGAAGATGCAGTACACGTTGTCGCGGATCCAGGCGTGACTGTTTTCCGTACTTGCAGGGAACAACCCAGTGACGGGGTTCTGGTTCGACATGATGATCCTGTGCACCAGTCTCTGGTAGTAGTCGAGGCGCACCCCCGAGTTGCTCCGGCTACGCATCGTGGCACCTTTTATCACCAAATCTGCACTGCACTACAAAGACATCTCAATGTCATGTTGATGTCAATGTTATTTTTATGAGAGTGAGGTTAGGTTAAAGGGCAACGAGTTGAGTTGGCAACACTGCACAACAAACAAGTCAACAAATTTATTTATTAGACGTTAAAAAAATACGTTTGGGGCTCGTAATTGACTGGTCGAGTCCTGAATTGTACAATTTCATCTTGTTTAAATGATACATATTTGTATTTCAGGAGGGAATAAGCGTTTTTTTAAATTGTTTTCGGTGTAATGGGAATTCGAACCGGTGAGAACTGTCATTCCATTGGCCTAGAAACATTTTGAATTTGAACGGCGAAACGGTTAGTTGTGTGCAAAATGAATTCCAAAAGGTCGACGCCCCAGTCGAAGAGCCAGTCCAGAGGTCCCTCCAGTGCGTCAAAGTTTCGGACACCAACAAACGCCAACACCACGACCTTGGAACGTAGAGGTACCGGAACTAAGCCTAGAACTGGATCGAAATCTGTGAGGTCTCAATCGTGTTTGGACCTGACAGGTGTCACAAACCTAACAGGTTGTCCCAGCATCAAGGGTAGTTTGTTAAATCTGGCAGAACCCCAGATCGACTACGAGCTAGAATGTGACTTTGCCACCAGTGACCACTTGCAAGCCCTCGTGAAGCAAGAAATAATCTCACAACTTTGCAACAAGTATGAGGAAGACGTGTCCGACCAGTTGGCCATTCAGAAAGACAATCTGCACAAGAGCAAGTTGATGTTGCGCAAACTGAACCGAGAGTTGGCAGACCTGGAGATGTCGGGACTGATCGACAGTCTCCTGGACGCGATGGAGAAAAACCTCGACGCTTTCGTCGAATCGAGTCAGAATCTCGACTTGACCCGGACTCTCGAGCAGCTGTCGGAGATTTTCGAAATGGTTTCGAAAAAAGTGGCTCTGCAAAACGTCCACAAAGTCACCGACAGAGGGAGCTTCGACAAACTGGAGTCCAGCCTGCACAAGTGCGCAGAAATGTGCGCGAGGATCCTAGAATTGGAAGAAAACACCATCGCTGTGGTGAATCTCGCAGATTTGGTGAAGAAATACGAGGAAACTCGACGGAGCGCGCTCCAGAAGCAGAAACTTATCGACACTGTTCAGAGAAACGAGACGCACAGATTGTTCAAGTTTTTGTCGGAAATGTACGCGGAAAGGGAGAAGTACGCGAATTTTGCGTGAGAGGTAAGCGGGAGCGCCATCTAGGGGAGAGGGGACGGAGTGGAGACGGTGGAGCCCTCTTGCGACCAAACCACGAAACACGCTGATGTAATTATTTTTCTTGTTGCAGGTTGTTGCCTTGCAATTGTGTGTCGACGTTTAGTTTGAATATAATTTAGAAACGAATATTTGTGTTTTGTGCTAACCCATCCTATCCTCTTCGAGTTGAAGTGTCCGTTAGGGTTGACCCGAGCGTACGTTGTTTGTAAGTAAAATATGCCGGTGAAAAACAATGAAAGACGAGCGGTCCCTTCATCTAGCCGTCTTACTTCAAAATCCGATGTGGTTTAGTGCGAAACGACGCCGTTGCGTCCCGACATGGGGCGCTGGCGTCGCATTCGATTTTTCCCGAAAGCAGCGGCGATATCCAGCCGGCACCGTGTTTATACCGTCAGTATAATGGAACGTACCGTCGCAACATGTTCGCTCCGTCTCGCCGCCGCACTTGGAGATGTTAAAGAAAGAGGCGACGGACCGCGGGGATGAAGTGTCCGGCCGGGGGCGGCTTCTCTGAGGGGGCGTGCGAGCGCGGGGCGCAGTGTTGAGGGATGCACGTGCGAAGAAATATGTGCCGCCCGACCAAATTGACTCCGGCGTCGTCATGGTGCGGAAGTTGCGGCATATAGACTCCGGCTAACAGTGTCCAGTTCGTCGTGGCTTCTTCAGGATCTTTGCGTGGGATTGACGATGTCGGAGCCGAGATGACACCCGAATCGTCACACATTTGAACACAACGAGCGGAACAATGCCGGGAGGGAGACGGGGCCTGGTGGCCCCACAAAACACCTTCCTCGAAAACATCATCAGGAGGTCGAACTCGCAACGTAAGTTTACGCCACGCACGGGACACGGCCACGTCGCGAACTGCTTTACAAATATTTCTTTTTTGACTTTTGAGTTTTGCGCCTCTGTTGATGGGAACTCCCATGAGGCAAGATGGCGGATGCGTGTAGATTCGATGGGGCCCGAGAAACTGTCCCGACTGAAATTATAGTGGCGTGTCGGGCACGAACAAACGACGTTTCACGAGATAGCTTCGCCATGATATCTATGTCTACATGATATCTCCGGCGGAGATAACGCAACTTCTTACAACCGAATGGCTTTTCCATAAATGCGAACACTCCTGATGGGATGGTAATCTAGACAACTGGTGTCCAATTTTTCTGTCTCACCTGGACCTAGAGGACTAGGACCAGATGATGCACTAAAAGAACTTGTTAACACTAATCCCAGCTTCCCATCGGTATTCACCCATTTCTGGATAACACTAACTGGAAAAGTATTACCACTTGCCAATTTTTATTTGTTGGTTTGTTAAGGTGGTAGTAAACCATTAACAGAACATTTACCCTCCGGTGTGATTTTCCGCTAGTAAATCTGTGCCACGGCGAGTCCTTTGCACTTTGCACTAAGTTCACCGCCCCCGAACAAATCCCCAACTTCGCCACCTCCTCATTTTTCACTTATCTCGCCTTTCTATCATCTCGAGATGTATTTGTTTGGCTCCTTTTAAGTTCAACGTTTGGAGAGAAGCCGGTCGTGGGAGCGTGCTCCGGAGCCTCAATTAACTTTTATTTTGTTGGCTCTCGGGTACGTGTTGACCCTAGCGACGAACTTCCGGATAGGGCTGAGGAAGGAAATGCTCGTTCCATGCAAAATTTTTCGCCGAATCGATCGCGGCGAATAATCGCACTCGATGCGTTGTCTAGACGGTGCAGCAATGACCTTGCAGGTTGGCCTGCATGTGGGTTAGTGGAGGAGTGCCGAGGTCGTACCGGCGATTTATCAGGGCTTTCATGGGTTCCGAATCGATAATGGAGCTTCCGGGATGGGAATGCAAATTGTGCCGAGTGCAGGTGGAGAACAAGACGGGAAGGTTTTGCTCCGTTGTTAAGAGATGAATCGGTTTTGCGATGACATGACCCTTTGCGTATTTTGGCGGCGAGGCGAACAATTAAAAACATCATTAGCAGATTAAAAGGGACCAGGAGAAGAATTGAGGGATCACGAGAGTCGTATTTTGGTTAATTGGTCGCGTCCATAAAATGTGACGGAACGAGTTGGCACGAGGACGCGATGTGATTTTCGGATGGTCTCGACTTCATCTTTTTATGTTTTGTTGGGCAACCATTTCCCCAAGTTTTCTGACAACTTCATACATAAAACATAAGAGTTCGATATTCGGCACGAGTAAGTGAATTTGGTTTATGGCAGCTGTCGCCGTACAAAGGTCGATCACCTTTTAATTCGATTGAGGAGGCGGCGATTTTTCTCAAAGAAAGATTGTTCGATTCTCGGCGGATTCGTCGGCTGCAGAGTCACAATCGATGACAGGAGTGTGACGTTTTGGTGTAGCGAATTCTGTAAAGTGCAGCTTTTAAATCACTTCTATCTCATTGAGAACTGAAATGTGGGAGACCTTTCCCGGCGCATCCACCATTTTTCATGGGAGAGTCGGTTACGGTTCCCCCCACAAAAACAATTCTCATATTTCAAGCACCTCGTCAAAGTACGGACGTGGCGAAATGTTTTATAGAAATGCTTCTCGTTGTTGTTAGTGTCAGATAAAAATAAAAGTTTTCTTTGAATTGTGACGAAAAAATCTGCGAAACACGATTCGATCCAAATAGAATATTTTGTTTTCGTGTTCGATTCCCGAAATACATAACGTGAAAAGTGGTATATAACTAAAAATATAAATTTTTCACTTTATATACCTAACTTGAGATCTGTCAAAGATAACCTCAAAATTTACAATTAATTCATGTTTTTCAAAAATTTTTTCTAAAAGAACACGAAAAACGTTGGGTGCACCTCGGCAAAAAAGTGCCTTTTGTGCTCGCTCAGACTCGGACGAAAAAGATGCACTTTTTGGGTCCTGATACACAAATAACTATTTCACAACTAGTCGTGAAAATAATTTTTTTTCCATTTCCGATAGAAGATGAGACTTTTTGTCTTTTAGTTCAAGTTTTAATGTAACCTACATTAGTTTCATCTTCAACAGTGACTTATTGATTTTATTAAAATAAAGAAAGGAAATAAAAACTAATCGTGGGAGAAATACCGTCCAAGTTGTTAGATAACTGATAACTGGACGTTTTCAACGTATGTAATTTAATTCTTCTCTTGAGAATCTAAAAAGATCTGCAAATTTTATACGAAAGTCTCATCATCTGAATTTTTCGGCACCAGAAAAACTTTGTGGATAATTAAAAAGTCTTTCAAAGATTTTTCATGTTCCACAAAATTTACATTTTCTCGATCGACAAAGAATGCAAAACTCGCAAGAACTTTCAACAAGACAGACATGCTTTAATCAATTAAATCTTTGGTAAGACAAATATTTTTCACAGGAAAAAGCATTCTGACAGACAGACAAACATTGCAATCGGTGCATTTTTGCAGAAGTTATCGTAAACGAAAAAATGAATGAGTGGATGCTTTAATGAATTAATCAATTGAATCCATCGCTAAAATAAATATTTTCCACAAAAAAACACTGTTCCAAGACAAACAAACAGGCAAATTTCAACAAGACAGATATTAAAAAATATGAAATGTTGGTTTTCACAAAAATTCTTCTTTTCAGAATCTTGAAGATATTAAAATTCTGTACTGGAATCGTAATCGTATACATTATTTGCATCTGAATATTTTAATAGGATCTACGTTAGTTTCCTTTTAATATTACTCAATAGATATAAAAAAAAATTGTGGTAAAAAACCATCCAAGTTGTTAAGCAAGAGAGGCGTTGAAATATTTACGATTGTTATTTCCTTTATTTATTTTTATTATATCGTGATTTTATGTTTATTATCACCATAAAATCTATAAAAAGTCATTTCTAGATTATATCTAGTTTGTCAAACAACAAGAATATCAAAGCATCGAATCAGGATTTATTCCCGCGCATCGCCACTTTTATCGCCGAACTAATTTTAAAATAAATATTAGAAAAAGAAGATTTTCCTTATGTTTTGACTACAGAAGGTCCTAGCGCACCCACCATTTTTTAAATAATTTCTTTGTTTTGTTGTTTGCCTTTTGGGTAATACTGTTTTTGGTTAAATAAACGAGAAAATATTATTTTACTAAATTAAAAATTTCACAATAAGTAGCGAAAAAAGTTTGCTTGATTAAATTTACCAGAGAACAACCTGTAAAGTGGAATTTCTACGTTTTATTTAACCAACATGTAACGGGCCTTCAAATAAATTTATATTTAGAGTAACCTATGGAAATTCAATTGTTTGCAACATTTTTCCAGCGTAGAAAATGACATTTTAAAGAAATAAAATTAGGTTAGAAAATATTTTTAATATTTGTAGTGCATTCTCCCTATTCCCCCTCCACGGAATATGACAATATGAAATTGGGAAAAAGCTTACTATGTAACCTGTGTAACTCCGGAGAATAGTTGGTTACCTACAAAAATTACTTTACACTGTTAACAGAATTAGAATGTCGGCTACGCCTACTCTAAAATCTAAATATATATTTCTCTGAAGGCCCGATATTGTAGAATATTGTGCAACAAGATTTATAAACGGCACTTTAGACATCAGTTTTATGAGGCACGAGCGGAGCGAGTGTTCAATAAACGAGTGTCTAGAGAAGTTTATAAACGAGTTGCATAATATACTTCTACAACCAAATGAACAATGCAAATATAACACGTAACTTCCTTATTCAACGTTAATTTAAACATAAAATTCGAAGCTGATAAACGTCAATTGACAAGTGACAACTAACTTCATTTTGAGTGTCACATGATTTTTGCTATGGGCGTGACTAAAAAGCCCGTTGCTAACTTCACCTCGTGACTAAAGCGCGCAAAGTCACAGCTTGTCAAGGTGTATTTAAAAGATCACTTAACGTCATGAAAACAGATGCGGTAAATGGCGTTTTAAACATAGGAGTAGAAAAAAAATAGCTCGCTAGAGATGCCGGACCTTGGGCAGCGTGCTATTACAGCAATACCAACGTAATACGTATTAAAAAAAAAAAAAACCAAAACAGTTTCACAAAAAGTTCTTTTGTGACACTACTTTTAGATTCACAAAGACTTACTTATGATACCAAAAAACCAAATATGTAGTTATTTGTACCTATATCAAGGCCACGAAATCTTTCTTTAACGTATCGAGAGAAAAATTGTCGCCGAGGCCGCTTGTGGCCGAGGTAAGACAATCTCGAGGATGTTTAAGGATTTCGCGGCCAAGATTTTTTTGTGCAAGCGAAAATTTGTAATTATTATAAAACGAACATACAAAATTTATTTCATTGTAAATAAATACAAACCGGGTGTATCAGAAATGGTATAATAATTTTAAGTTAAATTTTAGTAACTTTTTGGGGAAAAAATACCCTGAAGCGTTTTAAAAATCATCTAAAATTTTGCAGAAATTGAGGTACGCGTCCATGAAAGCATTACTGTGTCTAATAAAAAGAATGAACCCACAAAAAATGAACGTAAGTAAAAGTGAAAACATGGATTTATTTAGTATTTACACACTTTATTACGAAACCAAATGAAAATAATTTTTAATTCTTGGTAGCTCCAAATAAAAAACAGTCCAACGATTCTTATCATAATAGTTATTTATTATACAAGACGATGCAATTATATTTTATCTTCGAGAGCGTTGTTTAACGTCGAGACGCTAATTACACTCGAGAAGATAATTTAATTTTATTGTCGTATAATATTCTATCTTTTTTTATAGCATTTGTATTTTATTATTAAAACATTTTTTTTAAATCATTACTAATCGTGTCAGGTTTAAAATCTCGCTAGTATGAGCGTTGTTAGGGTAATAAAAAAAAATTACTTTATCTACCCTTGCTGTTAAAGTAGCACTTTATCTACCTTTGCAGTAAAAATGCTGCTTGACCTGTTGATTTGGAAGATAAAAGCACACTTTAACATCTGTTATAGAAAACAATGTTCAAAATGCCCACCACCACTTTTGATACAACATTGAGCACGTTTTCTAATTATTATTGCAGGTATTTGTTCAAGTGCTTCCCTATTGTTATAAAAAAAACACACCTTCTCGAGTATATCACATTATTTAAAAAGTTTGATTCAACGTTGTCTTGTGCTAAAATCTATTCGCAAAATTCCTATCTACGTGGTAAATCACTAGACTGAACTTTTTGCACATGGTACGGATATAATTGTTGCATCTTTAATATTCGCCAAATAGTACTGTGTGAAATGTTATGCTGACGTGCAAGTCTCAACACGACGAGGATGTTGTACACCACGATGTTCTCTTTGGCGTTTATAAGATCCATGGGCCTCGGAGATGCCGAACTTTTCTCACAATTGTACGAATGTTGAGTACTCGATATTGCTTCCGCAGATTCACACAACCGACACCGACAACGGCAAGACGACAACTGAAAATTAACACTATTTTATCGCTTTTTTTCAGTTGCAGTTAAGAAAAAACAATGGAAAGCGATTAGGAACCTAACAACTTTTTACTTCTCGTTGCTTAATTCATTATTTTATTCACGGTCAATTTTTTCTAGATGAAATGAAATAGTTATGTTCATATGAGTAGCGTTGTCAGATCACTTTTCAGGTATGAGGCCGAAGTTTGAAGCACGAGGCGTTAGCCGAGTGATGCAAACAGGCCGAATATTGAATAACGTTTTTCGTGTTCGTTTGGGCAAAGTCTTAAAAACATTAACACATTCAATTTGTACTTTCCTCGACGCATCCACCAATTTTCTTCGCTACAGTTTTTTTCATCTCGTTCTTTATCAAACATCCGATATTTAAAAAAAAAAAAAATTCAAACTTTTCCGGCGCATCCACCATTTTTATAATTGGTCACCGCAAAGTCTAGAAAAAGCAGTTTCTCGTTAAGAAATAATTTTACCCGAATTTACCTGTGATGAAATTTTTATCCAATTTATGTTATTAATTGTTTAATTAAACTCCTCAAGTCCACAAAATAACCCTCAACACTTGAGTGCGTCCAACATTGTGACTTCAACCGCCGCAAACCATTGCCAACCCTTTCATTTTTTTAATTATTTTAAAATATAATCTTCTTTCACCGAAAACGCAGACGAAGTGCGGTAACGAGATAGATAAAAAAATAAAAAAGAATTTTCACGGTGTTTTTGTTCTTTTGTTATTTTTTCATCTCATCTGAAGTGGTTCTCCCACGCAGAGCACATTCCAATTTCCAATTAAAACGCATCAATTGCGACCGAGACTAAAAATAAAAAGACACTCTGAACCACAAATGTGTCGAAACATTTTTCCTCGTCAATTATTGAAACCACCCTTCATTATCGTCGATCTCGTTTAAATTAAATTAGATCGATCGCGGATCGTTCTTCGTCTTGATTAATTCACGGATGATCAAGATGTTATCGAAAGTAATTTAGCGATCGCACAAGGTAAATACATATAATTTCGACCCCCGCTTCGTGGTACGCGCTTAATAGTTTGTGCGGCTTGGTGCATCGCATCTCGCGGTTTCCCGCGTGCCGCTCTACGCAAACCGACACCGAGTTATTCGCCCCTTCTGCTTTTCCAAAACACGAACGATGGGGATAGGGTGACAACGAGTTTCGAGTGTTCGGATAAAAAACTTGTTTTTCCAGTTAATTTTATGCATATTTCGCGTGCCACTAATCGGACATCGTCATTATCTGAGTCAAGGTAATTAGATTAAGCGCCGTCGATCAATACTGCAAACGATCGGGGTGGCTTTTTGCAACGTCCTGTATAAATAATGGGGGTGTCGTGTCCCGGCGCCTCCACCAAAATTGTTCAATGACAATTCGAGTTGTTGTGTCCACCCTTCACTCGATTGATCCTCCCCACTCCACCCCTTTCATTACGTAAGTCGTGTGCATTCCCCCCTTCTCCCTGGATGCATTATTGTCGATAATCAATCGTGCCCTCGATCATCCACCCCGTGCGCTACTTTTCAACCACCATAAATATTTGATTTGCGTAACGTCGACTTGCAACGTGCATCCCTAATATAAATATAACCCCCGGCGTTCTATTTTCGGCCGAGGCGTCCTGTCAACGACCTCCTTCGTGTCGTCCCGTCTCTTTCCGCAACCCTCTCGACTTGTAGGTCGTTTCTATTTTTAACTCCGCTCCAGTTTCTCTTTATTTACGTGGCATGCGAAAAATAATTATTTATCGGCGCAGCAACGCCGCCGCCGCTGCTGATGGAATTTGTTATTGTGTCGGATGGTTTTTTCCGGTTTTGATGGGCAATTAAACTGGACGGTGGCGGTTTCGGTTTGTAGCGGCGGAGTTTGATTAGCTGCGGGAATAAATGAACGGGAGAGGTTTTAAACAAATCAAGATGTTGGTTGACCTAGATAATGGGTAGATGCGTTTCAATTAGGGGCGATGGTGGATTTTGACGGGGAGGGGGTGGTAATCGATAAAGGAGCATTCTGCGGCTTCGGCATAACTTTTCCAATTAAGAGCTTAATCCGGTACAATTATTTTTATTGCCATTAGCGACCCTCGGCAACAGTGTTATTTACCATTTATTTTCCATTGCATAATCTTCTGATGTTTTTTTTTCCTTTTTAACAACATTCTGGCTACCAATACCGGGGAAAATTTATTTTAATACCTAAATTACATAAAGTAACAAATGTTTTCCAATCACTGCATACATCAAACATTTTGTAGTAGCTCTTGTGCAGAATTAAAATATCGACAACCTCAACGAAAGAATCGCAATCATTTGAAATTTTTTCGGTGGCAGAAAAAAATTGTAAATATAAGGCATTCACGATCTTTTTGGGACCGAGTTGGCTATGACCATATAGTGATTTTGTTGGCAGGACCTCGGTAATAACTAAATTCCCTAAAGGAAATTGACACTTTTTGTGTTAGGTTAGGTTGTTTTCAGTTTAGGGTTGTATTTTCTGAATAGGTACATTGTTGCCGGATCTCTTAAATCTGATCTGTCCTTTTTAAATTAAATTAAATCGTTTAATAGAAATTTTTTATCGTATAAAATTATTTTGGCAATTTTGACTGTTCCTTTGACGGAAATTTAAATTATTTTTACATACTTCATTTAGTTTCTTACGAATATTAAAATAATAAATCTGGCAATCCGGTGGCAAGAAAATGTCGAACAGACACTGACAGAAAAAAAAATTGCATCCGTTGCATCACTGTGTCAGTTAGTCCAACATGAAAAGAAAAAATCACAGCCAACTCGGTCCCAAAAAGATCGTGAATGCCTAATATGTACATACATATTTCAAAAATCTTTCAGTGCAGAAACTTACGAATTATTTGCATATGAAGGTTTTTTTCATCGTTTTCAATTTCTTCATCGACAGGGCCACAACTTCTTCTTTTTTTTATTTGCAGAGTTTTCATATTTCACCTTTTTTCGTCGCAAGTGCAGACTTGTGAGGGTAAAAAAAGTTAAACATCGTTCAGTATCTGTAGAGTTCTAGAAATCTCTGGCATATGAATATTTTTCGTCTTTTGAGGTTCTTCATCATTTGAAGATTCTTGTCTGGACCAACAGAAGCTTTTTCGTCATTTGCTTATACAGATTTTCACATTTTACGAAGTTTCTGGTTTCTTGATGAGTCTAGAAACTTTACAAAGAATTTAAAAGTCAAAAGAGCATTTCAAAAAGAGAGATTTTTGGTTTTTTATATGATTCATTAAAATTCTTCTCTTGAAAGATCTGTAAATTCTACAGGGTGTTGCAAAATTATCGTATTCCGAGTTCGGGGCTTAGTAGGGGACATCCTGTTGACCAAGTAAAAATGTTAAAAAAAAAATTGCTGTCATTTTGAAAAAAATATCAAAGTTGCCAATATTTGTTCAAAAGTACCTGGTTAATATTCTAGCTATGTTGTACTTCCCTTTTGAACAAAAATTGGAAAAATAAAACTTATTTTTCCGAGATAAAGCTGTTTTTTCAAGAAATATGTATCTTTTCATTTATATTTTAATATTTTACATAATCATCTTCAACCATTTATATTTTTTATTTGAAGAAAACATGATAAAAATTTTGAACCTTCAGACCCATATATCTTTGTAAAGACCCCCCCCGTATTTTTATTTTATTTTTTCGAGATTCCTGAGATTTTTCCCTACAAGATCCCCGACTTGGAATACGTTAATTTTGCGACACCCTGTATAAATGAATCTTATCACTTGGATTTTTATAGAAGCCAGAAAAACTTTTAAAAATCTTTTGGTGTCTTTAGAGTTCTAGGAATCTCTGATATAAAGATTTTTCACCGATTGATGAATTTTCTTCATCATCTGAACAAAGAGATTCTATTTCTTCATTTGCACACTTGCACAGATTTCTCAAAGCTCTGCAAATTCTATACGAAAATTTCATCATCTGAATTTTTCTTGGCGTCAGAAGAACTTTGTGAGTAATTAAAAAATGGCGTACATTTTATAAAACATGATATACAGGGTGTATTTTTAAAATGTGCCGAAATTTTACCTACGAGGTTGTAGGACAACGTAGAAGACTAAAAGCAATTAAAAAAATTGTAGCTCAAAAAATAAATGTCATTTTATTTTTTGACAGAATTTTTAGATATTTTTTCCGAGAATATCTGTACAACTTTCAATAACACCCTGTATCTTGCATCTGAAGAAGAAAATCTTCATTCGCATACTGTTTTGTATCTTTTTTTTTTCTTTTCTATCTTCTTCCAAATCTAACAACACTAAAGCTTTCTTTTGCGCTCATCTTAGACTTGTGTCTGCTTTTACTCTTTTGACGTTCTTCTGTCTTCCACGTTTTTCTACCTACAATTTTTTACAAACTACAAACGTCATAATTGTTCTTTGAAGCACTTCTGCAGACTTTCCAGCTCGACACTTGTCAGTGGAACGCACCATCACTTTTGAAATACACTTTGTAACACGTGTCAAGACCATCTAGCAATCCAGAACTAGAAGTATCTAAGAGACCGATTTCAAGTTGACTTGCGACGGTCGCACTTGTTGTTGTCATGGTAACGGTGCAAGAGAGAAAGATGACGCATATTGATAATTAATGTGTAGGACAAAGATAGCTACACATTTGCGCTGCACCACCTATTTGCAAACCATGACTGAAATCGGGCCCTTAGATAATGTCTACAACTTTCTCCTCTCACCGTGTTCTTGTTTAGTTCTTTCTAGCCAAATTGATTGGAGTCGCCTTTCTTGCAGAACAACTGTTTCATAATCATTTCTTCCCTTCCAAATTGTTTTCAACACCACCTGTTCCTATGCTTCTTTTATTTCTTTTTTACCAGCAGACATTTCAAGAACAAAACAAAAAACAAAAGCAGGTACTACTTGCACGACGTTATGAAATTGTTCGAAACCATTGTTCTTTTCTTCGGTGTAGAAATTTTTTTGCTTGACAAACGATCTCGATTCCACCCGATAAAACCTACATTATGGCATTTTCTAATCGCGCAGTGGAATATCGAACCGTTCCTTTGTATTATTTGTCCATTACGCCCACAACAATCCGCACACTTAGTCTAACATTTCAGGCAGAAAAACGACAACTACGTATTTTCCACGAATAATTTATTAGATAAGCAATCTTTTTAAAACGAGTCAGGAGTGTACAAGCCGAATGCAGCCGAATAAATTAATATTCATGATACCGCGTCACGATACCGTCGACTGCTTCATTACCGAAAAGTTCACCCCCCCAAACGAAAACTATTCGAAGGGGTAGATCGTCGAAATTTTATTGGGGTAGTAAATTGCGGTGTGTTTGATAAAGGGGCGTCATGTTCTCCCGGGACGTGTCACAAAAATAACAAACCTGGCGGTTTAATTAAGCCGCGACTATTCCTCCGATAATTTATTTAGGCTTTTTAACGGCCCCCGTGGCCAATGAAAATATAGCCGATGCAAATCGAATCGCCAGGACGAAGAGCGAGGGAGAAGGACGACGACGACTAATATAATAAATTTGATTCTTACGGCAAACACGCCAACTTTGTGTTGGTGCAGACGAGACAATCCCGGTATCGGCGAAATTTATTAGGGGCTCGTTAATTTCGGGGGATGACTGAAAACGATCCCCCCGAAACGCCACGTTTCATAATTCAGCTTTGGATAAAGCGCGCCATCAGTCGCAGACCTTCCGGGCTCAATTAGTATCGGCACAAAGAAGTCGAGACGCGTCTCAACAGGTAACACAATGGAGCGACGGAAATTAAAATTTCGCATTTGGGAGAGCGACGTCCCGAACTATCCCTCCGGTCGAGCTTTTAACGAATCGATACCGGACTGGCTTGCAACGACTCGCATCGACAAAATACAAAATCGCGCTGGTGGAAACATACTCAGGCCTAAAAAAGTTCCGAAGACACCGACTAATAGAGTGCAATCGAGTCGGTCGACCTTACGTGCCTCCACCAAGGTCGAGCTTTGCGTTATCTTTAGAATTCGACTTCCGCTCGGCCCAGGAAAGCTCGCCTTATCTGAGAAATCGGCAGCGCGATAAAATGCAATCGGCTAATATTGTGCTTGGGGATTTTTCTTAATCCGTTCCGCGGGAGAATCACACGACAATATTCGGGTACGCCCCGGAATATTCACTGCAAACGTATCGATTCGCGGCGATTTTCCTTCACTCGACGCACTTTTCTCCGGTGTGGGTGGACAAGAAAATTTCAAACGCCACGCTCGGGCTCGTAAAAATAAACTTCTGCGAAAGGGGGCACGGTTCGTTGAATGCTTCTCTATTAATTTTTCTTCCTTCGTCGATAAAACAAGGAGTGTAGGCAAATCAGATTCGGTCGATAAGTAATCTCGAAGGTCGACCCGATGACTCGGAAGGGCACGCCGATTAGTAATGTTAACGATAAAGAAAATGGGGTGGAGCAAGACAGGGCGCGGGCGGTATTTGGATGGGTGGCCGCGGGGAAGGCGCGTTCATTGCAATACTTCAAAGGAAGCGAGAAAATTTTCTTTGCAATATTTAGATGCAGTGAGTGGTTCTGGTAGTGCATCAGTTCCGTTCTTGGCATTTGTTTGAAAAATTCAGCCGCCCCCGAGAAGCTTAATTAGATTTTCCATCTAAACAAGAGAAAGGTCGCTTTTGACCGGCTCGAATCCTAGACAGCTTATTAATTTGTGAATTTTTCGGTAAATCGCGTTTGACGCCGAAACCTCGCCGCTGCTTATTACGGGGCGACCTTTGTCGCGCTAATTACTTTCGGAAAGTTGGATATTCTAATTATACCGGAACACGGGGGCCGAGATTTTTTCCCCCCGTGCGAATTTCGTGAGAATGTTTTGTACACACAGAGCACGTGAATTATTTCGTGGTTAGCCGGCATCTCCGAGCTGAGCATTTTTTACCCGAGAAGGATTTTAAGGAGTTAATAGCCGAAAGGGCTGATAACATAAGCTCGGCAACAGATTAGAATTTAAATTTCAATTAGCATAACGCTGATACGGCGAAACACGGTGGGGCCTTCCAGATAAGACATTTTTCGACACACGGCTTATACGTTGCGATAATCACCGCACAAATAAATCATGTCCGAGACATTTTACTAATTATTCAAACTTTTGTAACGTGTAAAGTGTCGGTTCTTTGTTGAAAAAGTGGGGTTAGGGCTCAGTCGGCCTTGGAGGGGTTGGAAATATTTGTAACAGATTTGAGGAAAGTTTGTCCCACCCAAGATCGCATAGGACTCTCTAAGGCAATACGTTTTTGAACTTACCAATTTCGAGCTGTACAAGAAAAACAGCAAAACACGATAACTCTAACACTATCCAACAATAATAATAGAACATCGCAATGTCTTGTAAAGATTTATTACGGAGGGATCATTTAAATTTATAATTAAAGTAGGCTATGACTTTAAATTAGATTGGCAACATTGTTGACAACTTGATTTGAATTGTCAAATTGACGCTTCAAAATTCAATACAAAATATGAAACGGCGAGTTAACAGTTGTATCTGTAACATTTTCTATGGTTGTCAATAAAATTGACTATTAAAATTTTCACTTGGAGTCGGCTTTGAACGCGTTTTTATTTTTTCTGTTACTTTAGCCACACGCAACAACGAACGACAAATGTCAAATAAAACGCCAAATTAAGAGAAAAAACATTTACTGAAATGTCAAACTTGTCAGTGTCTAAGGTGCAACGGAAAACAAAGAATGATCCATAGCCAACCCTACGTGAAAATTTTAATAGTCACTCGTTATTTGAATTTTCTAGTGCTTCATTTCTTTTAAATTAAAACAACACAACACTGTTGCCGATCTAATTTAAACGTCATAACCTACTTTAATTATAAATTTAAATGATCTCACGGTACAAATACGTTGATTTGCCGACTCCTCTGGATTTGTAAATTTGACATTTGATAGTGCGCACTTATCACTCTCCCGTTTTCATTGTTTTTAATTTGTGTAATGTGTAGATTAGAATGTGTCGAATTAGTTAAAGCAGCAAAAGAGTTTTCTTCAATACAGACTTCTGCACAGACAATTAAACTATAGTAAGACTGTCAAGTGGGATTACATTTTCGGAGACACGCTCAAGTGGCGCTGCCCGAGCGTTAGGCCAAACTAATGTATAACAAGTTGCATAATCTGACTTTCTCTATACCTAGTTGCCTATTTTTTTTTTCAATTTGATTTAAATTGATACTTATTTAAAAAAAATAGAAACGACTAAATAAGTATTAAACATTTTAATACAAATTCTAACATATACAACAAATTAGTAGTTCATTAAACGAGTTTGTGTGTAAATTGGGATTTTTTGGGCATGAGTGGGCTAGTTTAAGGCGAGTGAAACTGAATTGAAGGGTGGATTTAGTTCAATAATTTGATTTTGCGTTAACTTCTAAAATTTCTGGAGATAATTTTAGAATCGTGCAAAAGATTTTTTAATTTTGAAATTGTTTTTCGCTGATATCGGTCCATATAATAAATGTTTCTACCTTTTGAAGTACGACTACTAACTTTCTTGCATTCAAGTATGTATTTGCAACACACTAGAAGATTTTGTTGGGTGTCTATTTTGGGCCTTGGGCATAACAGGAAGGATTAGATTCTCTACAGTGGGATTTTCAGTAATCGTAGAATTTTCAATTTGTTCAGCTGGTCTAACATTATTTATTGAAGTTTGTTTGTCTTCACGAAGAAAAATCGACGGCAGGGCGTATTTATGGAGTTTTGTTTTTTGAGCAAAGAAATTGTTGCTAAAATGTTTCTCGCAAATAAAGGCTTTATCTGTTTTGAAGGGTGGTGCAACATTTACCTAAAGCTTCTATCCATAGTTTCCTTTGTTCTTCTAATTTTGGATATTTAAAATGTTTATTTTTTATCGCCGATCTTGTTTACAAAGCATTTATGTTAAATTTTTCCCATATCCAAATAAATAAAATAAAAATTGCGATCTGAAAAACCATATTTCGTACTTTTTCAAAAAGAAAAAGATAACTTACCAAATAAAAAGATAACAAAAAATTATCTCAAGGTACTGGTTTGGAGTAATTTATTTTGTAGAACAATTTATACAATTTATTGACTAAACCTTGACAGAAATTAGAAAATTCAAAATTACTGATGACATTACTAATTAATATTCAAATCAACCTTCTTTTTAAACGGAAATTCCCGATCGGATTAAGGAGTAAATTCGGTAATTTAGTTTGGCCTAACGCTAGAGCAGCGCTAGTGTTGTCAGTGTCTCCCATGTTTTATACGGGTTTTGAAAGTCTTAATTCTGTTGATGGTCTGTGGACTTCTGCACGACATTAATTATTACTCCAATTTGTTATTATCATTTGGAAGCTCCTCGTGTTTAGGCAACCAACAATTTTTAACATACTATAAGTGCATCGTGTAAAGTCCATTTTTTCTTTAAAACAATTGTCAAAGTGTTGTCATGTTGGTACGAGCTACTAGTTATTTGATGGTTATTAGATTGGCAACGTAAAATGTCAATTGTAAAGGCGCTTGCACTACTGAATATGTTCGGTTGCAGTTTTCAGGGTCATTATCGTCTTTATTTATTGCCTTTTGGTATAAAATTTGCTTACACCTGAAACTTTTCTGATCTAGGGAGATTTTATGATACAGATGTTCCCAAACGAGAGGTTTTAGGGCGGTACAGCCTGGTCTTTGAGGAAATTTTGACATTGACAATTGTTAAAAAAAAGGACTGTATTATAGGCACACCACTACAATATTATTACAAACCATTTTAATAACCCCGCAATTAGCTGTCATTGTAACGAATTTAATCAAGTGTTTGTTGTAACAGTTATCGATTTGAGCAGCTGGGAAGCTATTACAACCGATAAATTCAACTTTAACGTTCGACATGATTGCAGCGCTCACTTGAACTGCAACGATCACCTCCAGTAATCTCGATTTAACTGATTAAACCCGCGAACGTACATTTCCCCCCCGATTATCTGCATTTCCAAAAGGTAAAACTCATTTTCTTTGATTTATATCTCCATGCGAGCGCTAAACCGACGTTAATAGCGTTAAATGTCAACAGCGACATCTGTAATTTGTCAAACGTCAAGAGTGACATCTGTTGCGGGGTTTCAAGTTTTTTGATTTTTTAACGACATTCTCCGGTCTTTGGCCCAGCTCGTTCAACTTTCCAATGAAACATTTGTACCGTTTGGGTTCGAAATCGATAATTAACGATAAATTCTGGGCTTAATGCCACGAACGACAGTTATGCAGCGCTCACTAGAGTCGTAACGACTCCATCCCCTCGAAATGTTCATTTGTATTCTAATAATCTCAGTTCTCGGGATTAAGTTTATTAAACCGCATTTTCCCCCTAACTACCCTCCACTTCAAAGGTAACGCTCATTTTCTCTTATTTATGCCCACGAGCCGGCGGTATTAGCGTCAAATGTCAAAAGTGACGTTTGTGATGTGTCACAAATGTCATTTGCGCAAATTTTCTTATTTTAATTGTGAAGCAAAAAATGCCACAACAGCGAATGGGGTCTTTATTCTTCGACATGATTTCTGCTGTGATAAGTCGAGAATCGTGCACGCGACGCTACTGTTCTGGGTAATCAACATCTGCAGTACTGTATTATGCAGAAGCACCTGTATCGGGGGCAGCTTTGATAGAAGAGTATTGTTATTGTGCGGCGGGGTTCGTCTAAGTGAAAACGATGAGGCTCCCGACATTGTAGCTTTAATGGCGACCTCGTTTTGCATTTAAAATGCGTTATGGATTTGTAGTTTATCGCGCCCTATAAAGCTTCACGACTGTCGTGGAGAAATTTGAAGAAAACCGTCGGTTATCCTTGACCAGGATGCGTGACGGGGCTAGCACGCGTCGCCCATTAGTCGTTGGGGTCCGTCGAAATCGCAATAAAGCGACACGACGGCGAAGAAAAATATCGCCGTCGAGCATCAATCAGCCCGGACTATCAATACTGATCAATTTGCGAATTTGTATTTGCAGCCGACAGCAGTTTCCTTCTGGCGAACGCACAGATAGTCGACTACCCCATAGTGTACTGCAACGAGTCGTTCTGCAAGATTTCCGGCTACAACCGCGCCGAGGTGATGCAGAAGTCGTGCAGGTGCGCCTTCATGTTCGGCGAGCTGACGGACAAGGAGACCATCAGCAGGGTGGACCACGTGCTGGAGCACCAGCTGCACGACCAGTTCGAGATCCTCCTCTACAAGAAAAACAGTAAGTGTCGAGCTTGGTTCGGTCGCTCGCGACAGTCGGTGCTTCCGTTATTTATGGCAGGATTCGAGTTAACGAAGAGTGATACGAAATGGTACAAGTGCAGTGACGACACTTGGCCCGATAGAGAGTCGCTAGAGTTTGTTTGTTTTTCAGTTGGGTTTGTTTGGTTTCGCATTAACCACCCATGACATGCGATCTCGCTCGTAACGGAATTAATTAGGAAAAGCCCCGCCGAAAGCAAAAGGACCAAAGCTTTGTCGCGACCTCTGACACAAAGAAACGACTCCGCCGCTGGTTTTTCACCTACAATAAACTATACGTATCGATCTGGACGACCATGCGGCCAACGCGAAATGTGTCTCTTTTAATTACGTTAAACGTTAATTAAGTTGTAGAATTAAATAAAAAGAAATTTTTATCTGTACTTAACTATACTGTGTGTTTGCCCCGGTCCGTTCTCCTGCACCGCGCATGTTCTGTATAGAAAACAAAGGTATGTAGCTTTCAGTATTTCTCAAATTTAACAAAACTGAACGATAAAATTATTTTGAATGGGAATTAGTACTAAATGTTGCAACTGGCTGAGTGTTGTCATGTTTAGAGAGAGTTTAGTCGCTTATATAATTAAAATGGACACGTTTGCATGATCAGAACACCTTTCGAGTCGGGAGATCATCACCAAACCGTCTAGACTATCTGCGACCCGCTGGAAAGCAGTGTACAGAACACACCCCCAAATAATCCAACGAAACTATTCTGTGCGCCGCTTTTCACCGACTAACCTATAATACCACCACCGTTCATCTCTGCTTCTTCCGTTTCATTTCTCCCCTCTCGCCTCTTACTTGTTCACTTCAATTCAGTTCAGTTGGGACGGGTGATTTTCGAATTTCGCGCGCTCGACCGGTTTCAATTTCGCACCGTTCGAATCCGCGTACGTCACAAAAGTTAGGTTATGGCGATAAATCGTCTGGTGCAACAGGACGAAATGTAGATTGTTTGTTCTGGTGGAATCGGAACTTTCCGCGGCAACCTGAGAAACTGCGAAAGTTGGCAGCTTCCGGTGTAATCTATAAATGTCTTTTTTTAGTTTTCCGCCGTTATCTCCTCGGTCCGGAGAAAGTTGTCGGGTCGCGCCTCCCACGAATGCAAGAGATTTCAGTCCTGGTGCAAATTCAATTTGGATGGGGCTTTCACCCAATCCCGGCAGTCGAGCCGTGCACGACTGAATCTTTGATGTGGACCAGATCGATTTGAGAGATTGATGTGGTGTTGAAACACGCGCGAGATATGCGAACGGTAGTCCATCCGGTGGTAAATGCATTCGTCGAGATCTGGCGGATGCGCCGGGACCGAGCCCCAACAATTATCGAGAGCCCTCTCGAAGAAGCTGAAGGTTGCGCTGAATAATGCAGAGTCGTGTGCGAAAAGAGCCGCGTCCTAAATAATTCACGACGTCTTTAATATTCACCAGCCGTTCGTTGAATAATATAAGAAACAGAGAGCTCTGTTGTCGGCGACGAAAATTTGAAAGTGACCGGCTTTCCTTTTGAAATTGTTAGTTTAAATGATCCTTGTTGAGAGCACTGATTAAAATTCGTTTTTATTTTTTTCTACAGGCACTCCAGAAGGTATGTAGTTCTAGTAATTTCTCACTTCTTTCAGGCTATGAAAATTTCCTATTATTAATTCTTCTGTAACATTTACGCTTTGTAGAATTTGAACTTTTTCGATTCCTCTTTTCTTTGTGACAGTCCTCTTTACGACGAGTTTTGTTCTTTCGTTTTGTTTTTATCTCACTCTCTCGCTTTTGCAAACGAGAACTCCGACTTCTTCGAGGACTTGGTCCTGCACGACACGATTCGACAGTCGCGTCTCCTCCGTTTCAAGCATGCTGTAAATAATTTTTGCTAGTTACTGGCATGTCAATCAACACTCGACTTAAAAATTCATGATCAATTCGAAGTGGCGATTCTCGGGTAAACATCACGTCTGCGCCGCCCCCCATTCATCCTCCGGGACGAAATCTAATTTTTTCATTCTGCAAGCGTATTTGTGACGGCCAATTTGGCCGCTTTTACGCCTCGGTTATTGCCACTCGCTTGATTTCACTTAATTATTCAATCATTTGTAACATAAAAATGCAGTTTTTTTCCGGAATCGCGAAGGAAATCGCGTCACTGTGCGTGTTGCGTGCTCCACGCGCGTTACCGCGGTTTTTTCCCAAAGAGAAATTATATCGAGTTTTAATCCTTTAAAAGGATGTTTGTTCATGCAACTGGGTCGTAAAAGGGAATTTTGGAAATGTGATTTTGTAACGTTCGCTTTATTGATATGACATGGTCCGACGGAGCGCTTAATTGGACGTCAAAAATTCACGACATCACCCACTTGCCGATTGGTCGCCAGTTTTCGCTTCGTTGGATATGTGCAAGTTCGGTTTTGTTTTTGGTTGCCGAAAGGGGGACTTAATCATTTCGTCCTAGATTTTTATTATTCACCGTGCTTTGACAATATTGCCTGGAGGTCGCCCGAATCGATGAATTAAACATTAATAAGCGACATAAGTTTCTGGTTGAATGGATTTTTTTTTTTACCACCATCAACCCCCCGACTCTTTAATTTTCTCCTTTGGAAAAGGTGTAAAAGGAGAAATTTGTGACTGATGTGTGTTTTATTCAAATCTGATACACAACGTGAAAATAATAATTTTACGAAGAAAACATTTCTAGCACTCCGATCGATGTCGTTTCGCTTTTGTGTTCTATTTTCATTTTTAAACCGGCATCTTTTCCTAATTACACAACGATAATAATCTATATTGTGTAGCTCGACAGTTTCTTTAACGTTTTGGTTTGATTTTTTTTTTTAAATATAAAAAAGTTAGTAGCAATACTGACAAAAAGTTGAAAAGTGTCACTCTAACATTAGGCGGATCAGGGAATTTTGTTAACTTTTTAATGAATAAAAAGTAAAATAATATATCCACTCACTTTGGGTTGCGTTGTTCCTCATTTTAAATTATTCAGTCGTATTGCAGTAATGAAACATGAACAAGAATGTAAATCTTGTCGTGTAGAGCGTGCACGATCTTGTTTTATTAAAAAAAAAAATAAAATATGTATCAAAGAAAAAATTCCTTAAGTGATGTTTCAAAAAGTTTTTTCGGTCGCTAATAGTTCTTTCTTTCTTTCTTATTACGCTGTAATAAATAATAACAATAAAAATAGTCTTTGTCAGGTGAAATGGCATATTATTAAATAACACAAAAAAAAATAAATTAAAAGTATGTGCTTAAGTTGATTAATTATATTTTATTCAAAAAGAATTAAAAGATTCAATTTTATTTAAATAAATAAGAATTTAATAATTTGATAGTAAATTTGAAAAAATTACATTTATTGCATTTAAACATTTAAAAGAAACTTTCAATTGTTGATCTAACCGTTATCATTAATTGTTTAAATAATTATATACAGGGTGTCTCAAAATTCGCGAATTCCGATTCCGAATTATGAGCGTTGTAGGGGCTCACTTCAGTAGTCCAAATATGGAAATAAAAAAAAATCGGGACTGCTATACAGGGTGTCTCAGCTAAGATTTTCGAGCCTAAGATCTTGGTTATTTGCCAACGGATTTTTATGAAATTTAAAATGCAGATATTTTAGACCGTGAAGGTTCAATTAGCAATAATAAAATTAACTCAAGTTAAAAAATGTAATTTTAACAAATGTTTCCTTTATCGAAAATTATGCGCGATTATTATTAGATTGTTAAACATTAAAAAATAAGTGTCTACACAAACAATTAAGTAAATCACTTGTCTGATTCAACGAAAAGATTAGATTTTGTCGTTAAAAATTTAATGTAAAATTTGAAGGTATTTGAGCAGTTACCTTATGAAACAATTGATGATCAATTGCCAAGCAACATTTTGTACACCTTTAAAGTCTGTCAAAATTGGGCGCGCTTTATTAGAAACGTCAAATTGTGAAAATTTATTGAAAATACTCTAAAAATAGACTACAGCGGCAGAAATTTCAATATTGTTGAAAAAGGAAAAAAAAATTGTCTATGGAGAGTGTCGTAAGAACTTCAGTTCGTTTTCTCGTGGAACACTATCCAAATGTAGGCTTTACAAAATGTAAGTTTAAGAGAGTCGTCAATTTATTTGAAGACACAGGAAGCGTACGTGAACTAAGTTACCTTGCTAAAATATCCCGATCGTGTTTTAGTCTTTTATGGAAGAATTAAAGCATCCAGTATAATAAATTACGTCCACATGTTGTCTTTAACTTTGTGAGTGTTTGTAAGGTTAGCAAGATAAACGTCAAATATGTCACCTGCGCTTCTGCGAAAAGGGATGACCAAAATTCTGCAAAATTGCGCGTTTGTTTCATACGCGTCTACGTTTTTGTATTTGCAGTCACGTTTAACACAGTTGTTTGCTTTTTTTCTTGCAAACCAGACGTCTTTCAAGGACGAGTTTTTCCCTACAGCATTTTTTATTGACGATCAATTTTTTATGTAAATCTTAATCGATTCAACATTTTAAAAAGGCATGTAAAAATTACGTTTTTAAGACTTGGGTGATTGCATTAATGGGATTTTATTCTTCACCGTTTAAAATATCTGCATTTTAAATTTCACAAAAATCCGCTGGAAATTAACTGAGTTATTAGGCTCGAAAGTCTTAGCTGAGACACCCTGTATATTAAACAAAATTAAAGTGCTTATATCTTCTTCAGGAACAGCGTTTTTTTTTAAGTATTTTTCGATCTCCACTGGGGCCTTCCCTACCACGCTGTGAATTCGGAATTCGCGAATTTTGAGACACCCTGTATAACTATCTTTGTAAGTGAGTTTTGCCGTGTGGGGTGCGCTTCATTTTGTTGGCTCTAGGTTTCGACATCTTGTGTAATAAAAAAGTACTTTGGGCTCTGTACCCTTAAGACATAGAATCTTTGAAATTACGTAAAGGACATTCTCAATCATTTTTACTAAAAAAATCACTCACTTCGGCACAATTTCTTGCATTTGCACAGTTTTAATCTAAAATTATTCAACTTCTACAGTCATGAACGCATAAACAGGAACGTTGCCGTGTGGGGCGCGCCTTATCTTGTCAAGATAGAATTGCAATATTTTGGATAACTTGACTTGAACATCTCGGAACATAATCTTGCGATATTTAAAATAAAAAAAGAGTTTTTAATCTAGTCAACTGTTTCATTCTGATTCAAAACGTGTTTGCGAATAAACAACTTGAACAAAACGCGTTTGCCATTGAAGAGCAAATAAATGAGCACAATTAAAAACGAAAATACACCCTTAAATAACGGCAAAGTGGCGATAACAGCAACTTTGTTTGTTTTGCGGCGCCGCCTCCACGTTCGCACTTCCAGCAATTCAGCAATTTTTCATAGAAATGGTGAAATCGATTATGACCGAATCGACGAGTGAAAAAGGGCACGGATTAACATGTGTAGCCGATATAAATAATTGATGAGGTCGACGTGTATCTATTTTTTTTTTCGGAGCGAAATGATCAGTTTGTCTCCGCTTCGTATCCATTTCGCTGGGGCGCGATTCTTGCAAAGTGGACGTATCGATTTTGCAGTTAGCGTAGCGCTAACGTAATCGCGTCAAATACAGAAGGATAGAATAAATCAAGGATTTTGACGTCGTTAAAATTTTTACGACGTTCGAGACACGACACGTGCAGAATAGAAGAGCACAACACCGCCAGTCCGTCCTGGAATTTTTTGATTCGACGGAGGTAGAGCTGATATTAAAAAGCGTCCAAGTTTTAATTTGGGCGTGTCGGAAGCTTTCTTTTAGTTAATTGATCCCCGCGGAGTGCTTCGCGAGCCTGGAACTGGCTACCGAGAAACAAAATTAGTTTTAATAATGGAATTTAACGATCCCGGCATTAGTCTAAGAGTGCGCATCGGTAAGTTTCCTCTCGGCGAATCCAGACGCGTGTCGAATTTCGCGGATTCGATCCGTTTCCAGTTGGATTAGATGATTTTGCGGGAAAGCTGTCGAAGCTCGAGCTTCGGACGGAGAAATGTGGATTGTTTTTTTTTTAAAACCGTAAAGTTGTACACAGCACGAAAAGCCACACATCAGCTAGTTGATAGAGTAGTTTTAAAACGTAGACTACAGCTTTGATAGTTTGGCAGCTTAAAGCATCATCAGAGAGCAATACAGTATTGTATTGTGTCGAGAGCGGAGGTGGAGCGAGCGATCATGTCTTGTCGTCTCTTTATAGAAACACCGCTATGGCTCCTCCTGCAGATCTCGCCGATCAAGAACGAGCGGGACCTGGTCGTCCTGTTCCTGCTGACCTTCCGCGACATCACCGCTTTGAAGCAGCCCATCGAGACGGACGACGCCAAAGGAGGTGAGCCTGCAGGTCCTCCTCGAACGTAAACAAACACAAATGCAGTTTTAGGACTGTCGAAGTTCGCCAAGCTGGCCCGATCCGTGACCAGGAGCCGCTCGGTCCTGGTCTCGCAGTTTTCGTCGCACCTGCCCAATCTCAAGGACACCACGAAGCAGTCCCATCTGGCACAAGTCAGTCATGTCGTACCCCATCGACGAACCGACACTCATCCAGTTTTCCTTCCATGCTGCTCGGATTGTTCTCTTTGTTCTTGTCTGTAGATGATGAGCTTGAGCGCGGACATCATGCCCCAGTATCGTCAGGAAGCGCCCAAGACTCCGCCCCATATCCTGCTACATTACTGCGCTTTCAAGGCCATCTGGGACTGGATCATTCTGTGTCTCACGTTTTACACGGCGATAATGGTACCGTACAACGTCGCCTTCAAGAATAAAACTTCCGAAGATGTTTCGCTCCTGGTGGTCGACTCCATCGTCGACGTCATATTCTTCATCGATATCGTTTTGAACTTTCATACCACTTTTGTGGGACCCGGGGGAGAAGTCGTCTCCGACCCCAAAGTCATCCGGATGAACTACCTCAAGAGCTGGTTCATCATCGATCTGCTGAGCTGCTTGCCTTACGACGTCTTCAACGCCTTCGACCACGACGAGGATGTACGTTGCCTGTCGGTTGCCCCCCGAGTTTTTGTGAAGGTTTTCTGGGCGTTTTCAGGGCATCGGGAGCCTCTTCAGCGCCTTGAAGGTGGTGCGCCTGCTGCGGCTGGGCCGCGTGGTCCGCAAGCTGGACCGCTACCTGGAGTACGGCGCCGCCATGCTGATCCTGCTGTTGTGCTTCTACATGCTGGTGGCCCACTGGCTGGCCTGCATCTGGTACTCCATAGGCCGGTCGGACGCCGACAACGGCGTCCAGTACAGCTGGCTGTGGAAGCTGGCCAACATAACCCAGAGTCCCTACTCGTACGTGTGGCCCAACGACACCAACACGCCCGAGCTGATCAACGGCCCCTCCAGGAAGACGATGTACGTGACGGCGCTCTACTTCACCATGACGTGCATGACGTCGGTGGGGTTCGGCAACGTGGCCGCCGAGACCGACAACGAGCGGATTTTCACGATCTGCATGATGATCATTGCGGGTAAGCCGGAGGGGCGACCGGTGCGCCCCTTGCAAAACTTTTTCTTTTCAGCGCTACTCTATGCAACGATCTTCGGTCACGTGACGACAATAATTCAGCAGATGACTTCGGCCACGGCCAAATACCACGACATGCTGAACAACGTCAGGGAGTTCATGAAACTGCACGAAGTCCCCAAAGCCCTGTCGGAGCGAGTAATGGACTATGTCGTTTCGACGTGGGCCATGACCAAAGGGCTCGATCAGGACAAGGTACTGCCGCGCCTCGCCCCCGATTCCTGTTTTCCTGTTTTTGACGCGGACAATCGACTTGTTTGCCGTTCAAATGCAGATTTACTTATTGCCATTCAGGACAAATATTTTCGTCGACGGATATCCAATAGAAATTTAAATATTTGATAAAAACTCAAAGGGACTTCCCGTCTCGCAATATTATTTTAAAGTGGATTGGCTCTGTCAAAAACAAACTTTATTAAAATGCGCTCTCCCATTGTCGCCATCTGCTACCTCCTGACACAATAAAGAAACACGCGACTCTCCTTCATTATTAACGCTCGCAGGGGGAATTTGATGTAATTATCAAAGGATTCATGCATCACGCTTCCTCATTAAAATAAATGCAAATACGAATACAGATTGTTTCGTTTCTGGGAAAAGTTAGGTTATGTGTTGACGTCGCAGGTGGCAAACGTCATCGTGCCAAATTTTGACAAGTGACATTACTGACATTTATAGGAGGTTATGTGAGGTCACGGCGGTCCCACTTGCAGCGGTATTATGCCTGATGAGGATCCGAATGTATTTTGATGGTTTTCCAGGTTCTGAATTTCTGTCCCAAGGACATGAAGGCTGATATTTGCGTCCATTTAAATCGAAAAGTGTTCAACGAGCATCCAGCTTTTCGTCTGGCTTCCGACGGTTGTCTGCGCGCGTTAGCGATGCATTTCACGATGTCTCACTCGGCCCCCGGCGACCTTCTCTACCACACCGGGGAGTCCATCGATTCGCTTTGTTTCATTGTTACCGGATCACTCGAGGTAATCCAAGACGACGAAGTGGTGGCCATTTTAGGTGAGATATTCGATTACCGAGGGTAACACTCGAGAGATCGTGCTCGTTCCAGGCAAGGGCGACGTTTTCGGCGACTCCTTCTGGAAGGACAACGCGGTGGGACAGTCTGCCGCGAACGTGCGTGCTTTAACATACTGTGATTTACATACGATAAAAAGGGACAAGCTGTTGGAGGTGTTGGACTTTTATCAAGCTTTCGCGAACAGCTTCGCCAGGAACTTGATCCTGACTTACAACTTGCGACACCGGCTTATATTCAGGAAAGTGGCGGACGTCAAACGGGAGAAGGAACTGGCCGAGAGGAGGAAAAACGAGCCGCAACTCGACCAGAACCAGGACCACCTGGTGAGGAAGATCTTCTCGAAGTTCAGGCGGGACAGGAGTCAGCAACAGCCGACGACGAACTCTCAGCACTCGTCGGACGTGGAGAAGGGCGAGGACACAGCCGACAAGGCGATGACGCGGGTCGTGTCGACGACCAAGCTGTCGTCGGTGGCGGAGAAGGACGACAGCAGCGGGGGCGGGGTCAAGACGACGGTCGCCCGCCCGACCCCGGGCCGCGCCAGCAAGTGGGGGCGGCTGCTGGGCTCGGCGAGCCTCGACTCCGGCTCGGAGAGCTCGACCCAAGCGCAGCAGTCCTTCACGCGGAGCCTGAGCGCCAAGGACCCCGTCAAGGAGCGGCCCAGCTCGTCGTCCTCGGGCAGCTCCGGCAGCCAGCCCACCCCCGGCTCGGGCAACAAAGTGTTCCCCAAGCTGCAGAAGGTGTCGACCAACTCCACCCCCGGGATCACGCGTCAAGACACCATCGAGGAGATGGTGGAAGTGGAGCCGCCTCACTCGCGCAACCTCTCCCTCAGGAAAATGCAAAGCTACGACTGCGGCTTGCGGGACCCGTCGACGGCCTCGATGTACCAGACGCCGCTCCCGGACCCGATCGCGCCGCCGGGCTACAAGGAGCTGATGGTCAGCCTGCTGGACTTCAAGGTGGACGTCAAGCTGGAGATCCAGCGGCTCAACCAGAAGATGAACCGGATGGAGGAGCTGCTGACGGAGCTGGCGAAGCGGATGAGCCCCGAGAGCGGGTCGAGCTCGCCGCAGGGCGACTCCGAGCCCAAACAAAAGTCTTCCACGGGGCCGGAGCGACCGACGGAGCTGATGACGAGGCCCAGCACGTCGGAGGGCACGGGTTTGGGACCCATCATACTGAGGAAAAGGCGCTCGAAGACCAGGATCAAGGGCACGGCCCCCCAGGTCCCCACCCCCACCAGCGGCAAAGTGACGTCCCCCGAAAGTTCGGCCACCAGCCCCACCGAAACTACCAAAATGCTGGATGAGCCGGTGCTCACGCCGTCCTCTCGCAAACCCAAGGACTTTCTCTAGCGGATTTTAGCGGTTTTCGTAGCGAGTATAGTACGCCTGCCACCAAGTTAGGCTGTTTCGTTCGGTTCTTCTGATTTGAACAGCCGTTTACGTTGCAACGCTGTCCAAATCGTCTTAGATTCAATTCTATTGTACAAATCAAAACTGAATCACTCATCTAGCTTTCGTACAATTGTGACATCTACAGCATGTTGCGTTGTTCCGACATTATGTAAATATGGTGAACAATGATTAATTAACAATAGCTTTAGATAAATACAAACGGCCATAACATTCACGTCTATCATTAAATTAATGATTAGCATCAAATGAATTTTTTGGCCACACTTGCCTTGTGCTCTATAACTAAGAGCTTTTATAGTAGTTTGTAAAACTCACGCTACTAGCGCTCTATATTTATAAACACCAAACTACTGCAAAACTAAAGAGAAGTTTAAACTTGTTTTGAATGCATACATGTTTAACCGAACTTTAAACTTCTCAATTATAGTATTTGTACATTTTACAGACAGAACAACTTTATACTGTACAGTCAGGATTTTATCAGCAACTCTTTGTGTTGACGAACCCAGATCGCTCTTATTTTACTAACAAATCTACAACGAAACACTTTCTCCTTTTCTGTTGTTGCTGGTAAAACAAGATAGCAATATTACTCCTACTCATTTCTAAGCAGACTCTGCAAATCGAATAATATACATAATATACATTGTACATTTCTATTCAATTAGGAAGAAGTATTCAAATGTCCAACTAGTCTAAAGCGATTTGTTAAATTTTTCTTCGAGTTTTGTCCATCATTTGACTTGATAAAAAACACTTGGTGCTTGTGCGAGCATAAAAAAATTCAAAAAAAAAAAAAAGGTTTTCGTTACTTAATCAAATCTCTATTTTAAAAATATTATCAACCAATTCATACATGTTACTGTTGGAAGCATAACTAAGCACTAATTTTGCTCATGGTACGTGTCATTAAGCTCTTCTGTTTCAATCGTTATTTGCTTTCGGACGTATCGCAGCGGGAACATATTTATTATAATAAATTTTTATTGTACTGTTGAAGCAATAAAGACGATTAAAAAATATACAGCCTCACGGAAGCTCTCTTATTTTCCATTCCCACAAAAAAAAAGATTCTACACGAAACTTCCATAACAAAACATCGTGACCAGATTAAAAAAGACTGGATTTAAGTAAGAGTTTTTATCCGAGTTAATGACGTTTTATTTGATCAGGCAACCAGTTATACATGAATGGCGCTTATTTAATCATTCGCTCAGAGATGGCGCTCGAACATCAAATATTATCATTATTAAATTTACTTATAGGTGACAAGTTCGACAGCGAATTTAATCAGAACCGATTACGTAACACATTTTATTTTGTTAATCATCCAGTTATGCAGTTACTGTTGTCGAGAAGAACTTACGACATTCGCTGTGATTCTTGTATGGGCCATTGCGCGAGAGATGGCGCTCGGGACTCACTGCCCAATATCACTGCCTCTAAAGTCACTAAATATACATCTAGTGACTTTAACTACCTCCATACTGCCTCAACAACTTGGAGGCGGCATTTATAAATTTTCTAACGAAACAAGTAAAAAATACCCCTTTTTATATATCTTTATCATTACGGATAACACAAAAATGAAAGAAAACCGTTTCGGTGGCAAAACTTCGCGTATAGATTTATAGAAGAATAGAAGCGATTTCAATTGTTTTAAGAACCGTGAAGCTGCCTTTAATTGATGAAATCGACATTATTATAAGAAGTTTGTCAAATGTCAAGTATGATGTATGAAGAGACTTTAAATGAGGAGCATAGATAAACATAAGAAGGGTTTATCTATATGAGAGTGAATAAACTGAGTAAAATATTTAATTTGGATAGGCAACCAGTTATACATAAATGGCGCTTATTTGATTCATTCGTCCAAAGATGGCGCTCGACCATCACACATTCCATAGAGAAAATAAAATACTATAGAATGAAAAGTTCCTAATAAATTTTTGGAAAATCGTTTAGCGCACCCTCACCACACCGCAAGAGGGCGCAAATGTTTTAAAAAGTCAAAACTTTAAAATCAAAGTAATCTCAATAATCTAAAAATCAGTCAAAGCAGTGTCAATCTTTATGTCACTATCTTGTAATTCAAAATGAGGCTGTATCACGTTCACAAATAATGTAGTACCGCTGCTAAGATTGCTAGATTTGTTGTTGAGAGAATCAAGCAAAATTTATATAGAAAACAGTCAACAAATTGGAAGAAAAATAATACTTCAAGACCAAGAGATTACACCATTATTTGATACATCATATCTTATTAAAGGAATTAGAAATTATAGGATAACAAAAGATTTGGTTTGGGAAGTAAACGAAGAAATTTTAAGTGTGAAATTGGACCATATAGTGAAGGTTTATCTTTATGATTCAGCGTGGGGCGAATTAAGAGCCCACCACAAAATTACGATCTGCATGTACATGCAGATAAGATCCAAAAGATGTCCTATGCAACTCAAGTTTTGAGTCGTCATAATCATGATAAATTCAACTATCACGCTATTAGTTAACTGTGGTAATTTCTAATAACATTTGTTGTTAATAATCTAATATATATTTTAACTAACAGGTAGAACAAACCTAAATGATGAAGACTTGGGAACTACAAAAACAATAACTTTTTTGACAAACTCTTTGATATTAATCTGGAGGGAGGGACATTTCACCCACGTTGCGAGAAACCTTTTGCTTGTGGAGTTTACAAAAATCCGGGGCACACAAAATTTTGGCAGGAAAGAGTCCTTCATTTACGCAATATGTACCTACTTTGGAAAAAATTTTGGATTAAAAAAACAGCACATTGGAAGGATTTTTGGATTTATACTAAAATTTAGCAGAAAGTGGCAAGTGTGGGTTTTTAGAGTATGTAAAAAATGTTTATAAGATTCATAATATTTTCCAAATTATATTGAGTAACATAACTTCGGCCGATAATATTAAAAGCAAAATTTCAACGGTAATTCAAACATAAGTACCTACCTAATGTTAATTTTTCGTTCACTTAAAAATAAAATTGAAGATAAAATTATTGGTAAAATAATTCATTTAACCACATTTACATTAAGGGGTAAAATATAATTTTAAATGGTAGGATACGGGAACGATAGCATTTATAAATAATATTTATAAAAATAAAGCAGAACTGTATCAAAGACTGTTGAAAATAAAATATCGAAAGTACCTATTGTTGACGTTTTAATTTGTTGTGAAAATTTGCAATGATAAAAAATTAAAGGAAAGGTAAACGCATCCAGTAGGCTGTGATTTTGCACCGTCACCAAGATAAGAGATGGCGGTAAACGCTTTGTGCCCAAAAAATGTATAGGGAGTTTGCGTTCTATATGTTCTTATTTTGTCTATGACACATTCATATTATGAAATTAACTTGTAGGTGACAAGTTCCATAACAAATTTAATCAGAACCAACATATTTTATTTGTTAAATAAACAGTTACGTACCTACAGTTGTCCAAAACAGCAACCTTGAACGTTCCGCTCTTTAGCGGTTGTTGTTTGGGCCGCTGGACGAGAGATGGCGTTCGGGGCACACTGCCTCACCCGCTCGAAGGCAATAATTTAATGCCTTTCACGACCTTACAACTAATGATTTATGATCATGATCGCCATAATAATGGTAATATGAATTTAAAATCATTGATTATCGTTTACTGCCTTATTGTTTTTTAAGTAGTTATTTACGGACGTGGCAATAATAATTAACGGATCCGTTACAAAAAAGACATTCATTTAGTTATTGTTCAGCTTCTTCTACGCTTCTTCTGGACGAAATCGACGAGAGTGCACGGACAGTCCGTCAGGGATGTTTTTGAAAGAGTCGAAGCATCGCGACAAGGACGCGTTTGGACGCTTGATGATGAACAAATTTTTGGAGAAAATGAAAATTCGTTCGCCTCAAGAATAGGAAGTAAAGTATGCAGTTTGTAGCGACGTCACGTATGTCTCTGACCAATTTCAAACGGCTAAGTCAACCTACTTTCACTAAAGTGCTCGCTAGTGCGTAACGTTAACTTTAATTAAGAATTTGAACAACAATTAAAATAAATGAACCGACGGAAAAATTTCGAGTTCAAGTGTCCGGGACGTGCCCGAAATGGTCGAAAAAATCAGGGGGATCGGTTGTTGTGAGTCAAAATAGACAAGCCCCGACCGAGGATGTGAGCATTTCATTACTCTTCTTTACGGTTCAATGGAGAGTAAATATTTTTAGTGAAGCTGTTTGAATCCTTTTATTACGTCGATTTTTTCGCTTAATGAGAGGAAACGAGCCGGACGAAAGCGACTTTCGTTCGGTTTAATTTGTCAACTCTGGTCAACATCGTTCGAATATTAATCGGAAGAACTCTTATCGCACCGAATGTGATGCGTTCGCTGCTTAGTGTCGGCTCGAAAAGCGCTTTAAATTCCACGAACGAGTATTATTAGACGACGAACAGTGGCGTCGCGTCGATATCCAACCGAAAATCAAACTCGAAATCGAAATCAAGAGAATTTCTCACTCGAAATGTCAGCAGAACAGCTTTGTAAACAAAAATAACGAACGGGCAACCTTGAGTGCTGTTTCACCAACTCAAGGCTGCCATTCGCGGGTTTTAGTTTATGTTTATTATTAATTTCTAAATTTGCAGCTTGATAAGGCTGTCGCTATTTTTGATTCGCCGACTTTTTTCACAACAATGCAATTTACCGATTGACCTTTACCAGTATTGTTATTTTTGCTTTTATCCTAAGTAAACACATCGCTGTTGACATGAGAAAAACGTTAATCGTTTTTATGTTTCAGAAAATTTATCTGGAACCGATCCAGTTCTTACGGTTTACAAAAAGGAAATCAATCGAATTTGCCAACTCATAAGACCTGAAATGAACGACTTTGTTCTCTTGCAGCTTTAGAATTTAGAGTAATGTTATGCACAGTCCAAACGTAAAGCGTATAAGGAAGAAATTGCAAATATTATTCACGTGCGTTGACCTTCACATAGCAAGTACTAGTTATCACAAGACGATGTGGTGATAGCCACCTGGAAGTTCGGATTCACGTACTATTGACCGCATGTGGATTAAAAAGAAGTGATAAAATTGGAAACTGGGGTGAATTATAAAAAAAAAAATTACTAGAAAGTTGAAAACAACAAACACGTTTAAGTACGGAAAAAAAAAGTATAAAAAATTTGGAAATCTCGTGATAAAAAAAGTTGACAAAAATCACGAATATATGTATTGGTTTAGACTTTAGATTGTGACAAGTTAGATGAAATGGAAGAAATAACAGAATCTAAAGAAGTGAAAATAAGAAAGAAAGGAAACATCGGAAAAAAGGAGTGAAAAATGGAAATATTCGTAATTAAAGGGGAAAAATGATGAGAAGAAACATGTAAAGTCAAGAAAAGAAACCAAAAATAAAAAAAGCTTTGCAAAAATAAAGGAACCACTTTGAGAAGTGTGCTAAATGAGTACAAGAAGTGAGAGGAAATAATAGCTGAAACAGTATAAAAGAATGGATGAGTATGGAAAAAAGAGAAAGAAAGGTGTGAAGGTGTTGAGAGAAGAAATGGAAAAAATAATATTTGTATTTTAATATTTATGGCTTGAAATGAATGAGAGAAAATGAAAAAGAAAACTTTAGGATCTAGTTTGGAAAAGTAGCAAAAAAATCCTCAAAATACTTGGAATGATGACGGTTTAGAATATCAACTTTTTGTGATTAGTCTTCTTCAGAAGTGTTGTTCTTTAAATAAAATTATATTGCAAAATCTGGTGTTTTTGAAAAGTGAGGTTAGTAACAAAAAATTGAAGTTATCAAAACTCCAAGACCGTAACTAATAAAATCTATGTAGAAATTTTGTCCAAATAAGTTTAAATGTCTTCTGATTTGCACAGTGTGAGACCTTAAAGTGTCCTAGATTTCCATTTCAATATCCGGTGACGTAGCTCTTTCTCATTGGTTGATTGTTTTTTTCATTATCTTCGTTAAATAATTACATGAATGAACGTCAAACTTGAAACCTGGGTAAAGAGGAAAAAAACAACCCTCAATTAGTTTTTACAGGTGTTGCTGCTTAAAGATGTGTTCGCAATACGTTGCAAGACCTTGTTTTAAAGTGAGGTTAACTTGATAGTGGTATCAAACGACACAATAATTAATAAACGCAAAAATATTGCTTTCAGAAACTTTTAATTACCCATCTCTTCGTCAGTTGATTAAATTAAACCAAAAACTTACCTTCGAAGGGCTCAGTTAGTTATTAGGAATTATTAGGTAATCTGAATTCTGTTAAGATTTTGATGGGAGTGTTTTGAAGGTCTTCGAGGGAGTCATCCCACTTTAACACCTTCGAGATTGCTTTAGTCACACATCTGTTAGATTTTTTCCGAACAACAGAAAAAACTCACCACCACTAATTAATATTATTCTTAAAGGTAATCTTGTAGTTTACGTCGCCCAAACTGCGCATCGCTTCGCGCACCGTGCTGAATGTGTACAGCGTTGCCAGACTTATTTATTTGTATCGAATAAGAGAAAATTCACAATTAACATCACGTGACGGTGATTTTAATTATACAATTATATTCTGTGCAGGAGCCCCTCTACCACCCATTGTTTCGAAACAAAGTTAAAAAAGTACCAAACACAAACTAAACCAGAGAAACAGATCAATTAACAAACGTATTGGAGTCGTACACATCCAACTAAAAGATGCATTTAATTCTAATTAACATCTGGCAACAATGCAGAGTCTATGGGGCTGCGCGTATGAGATGCGCAGTTTGGGCGACGTAAACTACAAGATTACCTTCTTAAAACTTAACCCCACTTTGGAAAACAAAACGACGACCCCGACGGTGTACATGACCTTGACGGGCGATTACCAACGCCAGAGCGAGAAAAAGAATGAATCGAATAATCGAGAGATTCGTTTCATTTTCGCCACTTTCAATTTTATTTTCCTCCTGATATTTTCCCGACTTGTTTAATTTTTAATTGGAAGTCGGCTCGCGTCGCTATATTGTGCAAATTCCACTTTGCGTGACGTCAATTCAACAGGAGCAAAACTTCTCTTCTACACAATTTAACCGGTCGGTTATTGAAGTGACGTCACTGGGCTGTCATTACCAACATGAAAATTGCTCTGCCGGACAAATTTTTACCAACGTTACCATTGCGGAAAGTCGGTCTCGCACGGGACCCATCAGAGTTCATCCACCGAAACAAACAAAATCGAAAGTCGAACTTAGACCATAATTAGTCCGCCTCTGTCACTGTTACATTATAAACTATAACTTTCGACACTTTCGACGTGATTTTTTTCGGCGAGATTTTTTTGGCGAAAACAAACCAGTTTCCGATTAGCATTCCGCGAGGTTTCACAACTTTTTCGAAAAGCCGCCGCCCATGCCGCATTAAAATACAGGTCGGATTGAAAATGCTAATTGGTGTGATCGCCGCCCCCGCGTTCGATTAATTCGCCGATCAGTAATTAATGTTCGAATTTGAAGGTTCGCGTGCGATTAGCGCCACTTCGCCGCCAAATCTGGCAAAGGGCGGATTCCGTCCGGGGGCGCCGGTCTCGGGGGCGCCGCCCCGATAGGTGCGATCGGGCTGTGTGCAGCGGTAGTTGATAACGGCTGTGCTGTAAATTATTGTTAAAGGGATCATCATGTCAAAACCTCGGATCACATTACAGCGCCAGTTGTTTGGGATCGATAAATTGCGGTGTAATATTCGCTTCCTAACTCTGCACGCTGTTTTAGACACTGATGTACACGATCCCAATAAAATTATAACAATTATCTTGATAGCTGTGTTATCCGACTTGAAATAATTCAGGGGCTTTATGTTTAACTTTATAAAACAAACTTGGGACGAGCGCGCGCTCCCGAGCCCAGGCGGGGCTGGATCGGACATAATATGTACGGGATTTTCGCCTCGGTAAAGGGGTTGCGAAAGTTAATTAATTTAATCCGACAACGTTTAATATTTATCACTTTATGGACCGTCTTTGTCCGCAGGTTTTTGCTTTTTTCCAGTTCGGGTGCCTGTTTTATTCGACAGTTGAACCACTCCAGGGACTCTGTTTATTTACTCCCGTACTCCTCCCTTAAACCCTCTTCATACATCATACTTGACAGACTTCTTCTCTTTGGAGAAAGAAGTCTTCTTTTTCTTCAATTTTTCATATAACTACTCATTCATTTATTTATTTTTTAATGGTTGCAGAGCAATAATTCTTTGTTCTTTTCATTTTCTTTGACAGACACAGGATCTCGCTTATTTGAAGATACAGCAATGACTCTTGTACCGTTGGATTCCCCTCATCTTCCTGAGTAATCTACCTTTAAAATTGACTTGGAAGCCTCCATTTTTTGAGCTCCCATAGGCACTACAAAATGGTGTCTGTGGGCGAAATGTCCTCAATGTTTGAATTCAACTGGTCTCTCCCGATTCTGTTCAGATTCCTAATAACAAAAAATCACTAAAATCTTAAATGTCCCTGTATTGTTGTTGTGACAATTTTTATCGGTTTTAATACAATAGATATGATTTCGCATTATCAAGCTTTCCAATCTTACTGTTTTCAGAAAATCTCTTGTCTTATTAGGATATTACTACATAGGTAGAGAGCTATGAAAAAAAGCTACCCACAATTAGCCTTCGAAGGTGTTGTTGCTTAAACATATGTTCGCAATAAGTTGCAAAATCTGGTGTTTTGACAATTGAGGTTAAATTGGTAGCGGTATCTGAAGAGGCAGTAAACCAAAAAATCACTAAAATTATTAACAGACGAAAGGATTTAGTTAGTGATTAGTCATTACAGACCATTAATTCATACTATTCGTGTATTGGCGTAACTTAACCTCACTACTGAAAACAAAACGACAGTTTGCATGACCTTGACGGCATGAGATGTCCAAAAAACGATTACCAACGTTAGGACAAAAAAAAAATGAAGTTTGAGGGTCAAGAAAACGAAAAGACGTGGAGGGTAATAATAATAATAACATCAGTTTTGGTTAATTACTGTGCATTCCTTAGGTGAGCTAAGTGATGATCCTTGCCCTTGGGGTTAGTCCGGTAAACATCCCAACCTCAGTGTTTTTCTGGGTGCGAAATCCGTGCGTTAGCATTCGGGAGGTAAACAGTGCGAATTTGACTTCTTCCGCCCCCTGAGTCGGAGCCGCCCGTCCGCCGCCCCCGGTCACGTAATAAAATTATAGATCCCGTCGCATCGTCTAGCTGCAAAACAGTAAACTCCACATCTCTCATCAATAAACCGTGTTCGACTTCACAAGTTTACTGTTTTACATTGAAGTAGTGGCGCAACACGGCCGGCTTACAAATGTTTACAAGATCGGTCCTGGATTTAGGTGATAAAATCGATGCGCACGACCGAAAAGAATTTCCGAAGCGATATGGCAGAAGAAGGGGGCGGAGCGCCGCAACACATGTAAACATAATTAACATTTAAAACACTTAAAATCCACAAAACCGCCGTTCAAATCGGCTTTGCTTATCCGCAGTCGGCCAGCGGCGGCGTCGACGGCGGCCGGGAGGAACCCCAGCTGGTCCGCACGGCATAACCTGTTAGTAGGCAAATGCTGTTCGTGCAATCGACCAGCTCCGCAGCGGGCCCCCTTCGCGGGCCACACAAAGAGGAAGAAGACAGGAAACGGAAGGGCCGCTGCAGTAGATATTGCTACACAAACAGAGCTCAGTATGTTAGCACCAAGTTAGCGGGGATGGAATTACTAATGGATATTCACATACATGTTTAATACGATACGGGGGATCGCCAACTTTAACGGTTCTAATAAATTAACGCGCCGAAAGGATCACCTCCAATTATAAAAATTAATTCGTCGATTCCGATCGATCGATCAGGTGAGCCGGATCAGGTCCCAGATTCGAATCGAAAGAAACGCTTAATTACTCGCACGCGGCGGCGGTTTTGCTCGCTCCCACCGAAAAAACTGCAACCGAAACGCCCCCATCACGTTTACAATTGCTAATTAATTAATTCAGATCTGATGGGCATGAGCGGGGTGTTGTGGCGCAGCTGGACTTTTTTCTGACCGTGTAATTTATTCTGCCAGCCCTTTACGCGTTTTCGCATTTGTCTCCGGTATGCGTTTGCAGGTACGTCACGCCGTTGTTCAGCGATAGGCCATGGTATCGCCGCGAGACGACGCGGAAAAAACACGTTGTACTCGGGCACAGGTCTTGTGAGATCTCGAAGAAAAAATGGAGTGGTCGAGGTAGTGACGTATCTGAATTGAACAAAGATTGTTTCGACAAGAAAACAATTAATTTAGGATGAATCTAGGACAAAAGGAGAAGAAATAGGAGGGCGAGAGCAGAAATAAGGGAGGCAAAAGAAAGGATTTGAACTGGAAACGAGATAGACTGTGACAATTAAAAGGAAAAGAAGTGGAGTTGAGAAAGAAAACGCTGAGGATGAAGATTAATACAAGGAAATATCGAAAAGAGAAACTTTGACTTGATGTTGGGCGGCAAAAGAGAAAGAAAGGAAAGAGTGAAAAGAAAAAATATTGAAAAAAGAAAATTAAGTACACAAGGAAATATGTAGAAAGAAGTCAAAAAGGATTAAAAAAGGAGAAATTGAGCTTGAATTAAGTACACAAGGAAATATGTAGAAAGAAGTCAAAAAGGATTAAAAAAGGAGAAATTGAGCTTGAAAACAGAATAAACAGGAAGATGGATTGTACAATATTATAAAAATGTCAGAGAGAAAATAAAATAAGAATGAAGGAGCAAATAAAGGGAAGGCAAACAATGACAAATAAAAAAGAGTTAATGAAGAATACGCAGAGAATGAATACAAGAAAACATCGTAAAAAGGAACTGATATAACGTTGAAAAAAAAAAGAGAAAAAATATTTCAAATACGTAATAAATATAGAAATGAAAACAAAATCAAAAAACAAAGGAATGAGGCTGAGAACAGAATAAAGAGGAAGATGAACTGATATGACAGAGAAAAAAGGGATGGGAGAGAGAATATAAGAAATGAGGGATAAAAAGGAAGGATAAAGAAGAAGACACAAAAAGGAAATAGAAAAAATATATACACAGTGTGTCTCAGCTAAGATTTTCGAGCCTAATATCTCGGTTATTTGCCAACGGATTTTTATGAAATTTAAAATGCAGATATTTTAGACCGTGAAGGTTCAATTAATAATAATAAAATTACCTCAAGTTAAAAAATGTAATTTTAACACATGTTTCCTTTATCGAAAATTATGCGTGATTATTATTAGATTGTTAAACATTAAAAAATAGGGGTCTACACAAACAATTAAGTAAATCACTTGTCTGATTCTACGAAAAGATTAGATTTTGTCGTTAAAAATTTAATGTAAAATTTGAAGGTATTTGAGCAGTTACCTTTTGAAACAATTGATGATTAATTGCCAAGCAACATTTTGTACACCCTTTAAAGTCTGTCAAAATTGGACACGCTTTATTAGAAACGTCAAATTGTGAAAATTTATTGAAAATACTCTAAAAATAGACTACAGCGGCAGAAATTTCAATTTCAAAGGAAAAAAAGAATTGCCTATGGAGAGTGTCGTAAGAACTTCAATGACACCGTCAAAATGTAAGGTTAAGAGAGTCGTCAATTTATTTGAAGACACAGGAAGCGTACGTGAACTAAATTACCTTGCTAAAATATCCCGATCGTGTTTTAGTCCTTTATGGAAGAATTAAAGCATCCAGTATAATAAATTACGTCCAAATGTTGTCTTTAACTTTGTAAGTGTTTGTAAAGTTAGCAAGATAAACGTCAAATATGTCACCTGCGCTTCTGCGAAAAGGGATGGCCAAAATTCTGCAAAATTGCGCGTTTGTTTCATACGCGTCTACGTTTTTGCATTTGCAGCCACGTTTAACACAGTTTTTTGCTTTTTTCTTGTAAACCAGACGTCTTTCAAGGACGAGTTTTTCCCTACAGCATTTGTTATTGACGATCAATTTTTTATGTAAATCTTAATTGATTCAACATTTTAAAAAGGCATGTAAAAATTACGTTTTTAAAATTTGGGTGATTGCATTAATGGGATTTTATTTTTCACCGTTTAAAATATCTGCATTTTAAATTTCACAAAAATCCGCTGGAAATTAACTGAGTTATTAGGCTCGAAAGTCTTAGCTGAGACACCCTGTATATTAAACAAAATTAAAGTGCTTATATCTTCTTCAGGAACAGCGTTTTTTTTTAAGTATTTTTCGATCTCCACTGGGGCCTTCCCTACCACGCTGTGAATTCGGAATTCGCGAATTTTGAGACACCCTGTATAACTATCTTTGTAAGTGAGTTTTGCCGTGTGGGGTGCGCTTCATTTTGTTGGCTCTAGGTTTCGACATCTTGTGTAATAAAAAAGTACTTTGGGCTCTGTACCCTTAAGACATAGAATCTTTGAAATTACGTAAAGGACGTTCTCAATCATTTTTACTAAAAAAATCACTCACTTCGGCACAATTTCTTGCATTTGCACAGTTTTAATCTAAAATTATTCAACTTCTACAGTCATGAACGCATAAACAGGAACGTTGCCGTGTGTGCCGTGTCTAAAATATCTGCATTATAAATTTCACAAAAATCCGCTGGAAAATAACTGAGTTTATTAGGCTCGAAAGTCTTAGCTGAGACACTCTGTATATATGCATCTACTAGGAAGAACAGAATATGTATCTGGTAAAAGAATATGGGCAGAAAAATACAGTGAGTGTAAATACATAAAAAAAAGAAAGGAAGAATGAGAAAAACGATAAAATATTTCGGATGCAAAACCCGTGTCAAAATAGAATTGAACTGTGGAACAATACAAGAAAAGGAAAGAAAGTGTGACGCAACATTGAGAAATCTAGAATAGACGTCCTAGAACGAAGAGAGAAAGAAAAGAAGGAAGAATAGAAAGATGAAACTATAAATAGAAGAAAACACGATTCAGTGGAAGATAATTGAAAAGAAATGAATCCGGGTTCAATTAACAGAGGACAGAATATAGATGCAGAAGCATTAAAAATAAAAAATAAACAAAGACATTTGTTCAAAGGAACGGAACATCTGCTGAGAGAATGTAGACAGAAGAGGAAAAAATAAGAGCAAGGACCTGAAAATATGACGAGAGGGCAATTAAAAAGCAATACTTCTATTTGGTTAAATACTTGCTTAAATTTTGAAATAATTCCTAATTAAAAATGTAACTGTAACTAGGTAAACACAAGCTAATTAAAATTTGATATCTCGCGCACGACATTTGCCGCACATCTAAATGTTCCACACTTACCACGTGAAGGTTTCCCACAACAGTCGCCTAAGGTGCAAGGTTATGCTACGAAATGACCCCCATTACCCTAATTTGAAATTCCAAAGAAAAATGTTCGTCGCCAACCTCACCGTCAACCGTCCGAAAAAGCAATCGCCTCATTATTTCTGGCGCGACTATCGAAACATTTCCGTCTTATCGCACAATCAATCAATATCGCTAACGAAGAAACGGCGCTGCGAAATTTTCAATCGTCAACATGTACGACTTCCCGTCGAAGATTTACCACTCGCTCCTCGTCGATAATTAGCAGTGCAGAATTTTTGATGAAACGGCGGTCGCATGTCTGGCCGACGTTTCGTCGCTGCGAACTCCACCGTCACGGCGAAATTAATATCGGCACAGCACAATATGTACCTCGTTATTCATCCTAATTACCGGCAGGCCTGGCCGGGGCTGGGGGTGATTCTAATTAGGTGGAAACAGTCCGAACGCACCGCTTCATAAACAAACTTCGCGAAGGATTCGCGATAACGGCGCACCGACGATAAATTCTCCTCGTCCAGGGCAACGGTTGATGCAGACGAGGTCCGCTGACTACATCAAAGAACCTCGTCTAGACGTGAATAATTTGTGCCTCGTGGTGAGAACATGATTTAAACTGGAGGAGATACGGCGCTCCGGTCGTATCGACCTGTTGGAGGCGCTCCGCCGGTCGATACGACCGACTCCTCGAGGAGGACGCCGCTCCAGACCGCTCCGACGAACGACCGCTCCAGGTCGTCGTACGAATTATTTTATTTTCTCTCTCTTCTGCGCCGCTACTCCTGAGCGTTGAACCAGAGCGGGGTTTTCGACCGACGGAGAAAAATCGCGAAGGTCGTTCGTTGGCTCCGGGCTGTGCGGTAATCGTTTTATTAGGTGAATTATCAGATGATGCTCTTGCTTTCTTTGCCATTAGACTCTCCGATGGTCGCACCAGATCCCCCATCTATCTCGCGTAATTACACCCATACCTCCACCATCTCCACTACTCATTTATCCCACCGATGGATACTCTAATTGCTATAAGGAATTCATAACTTAATTGATCTCGCGCCAACCAGGAAGTCCCGCACGCTGCACCGCGCTTTTTCAACGGGTGTCAGTTCTGCCACTCTGAACTTGCACCACCAAATCTGAACCCGCACCACCCACGGCTCGATTACAAGAATCAATTCGGTTTTTGCCAGTTTGGATGAGCTCCACCTGTTCCACCAACTTCCGGTGTCACACTTGATCGCTTTTTGCTCACGTTGCACTCATACCTGTTCCAGTTTGGAATCTTTTTGTGCTTTTTGTCCGCTTGTGATGTGTCTCTCGGCTGTCACAAACCGCGATAAAGAAGTCTTTTTTTGGTTGAGCAATCGGAAAGAATATCCAGTTGAGTGTTGAAAGTCGATTGTTGGTGAAACGAAACGTGTATTGAGACATAAAACTGTCCAATATACAATCTGTTACTGCGGTACGCTGTTGCGAGATAAATAAAAGTGGACTTTCATTTAATTTATTAAGAAACTTTACTTATCTTGACAGACCAATAGCGTTATTCCACTTTTGAAGGCGACAGAATGACAGCTGAAGGTCCAAGGACGTACGGATACGTTTTAATAAAAGCCAAAGTAGCTCTGTAATTTCCTTTTTTACTTTTATGGACATATGTCTATAATGGCGTGTTGTGGTAGTGATGCAAGCAAGAGTAAATAACAGTCTGGACCCCTCTTTTGGGGTGCCTATTGTACATTCACCCCAATACAAGTTTTACTCACGCTGAGTGTGTCTGAAACGATAAATTGGAAAATTGATCAGAAAAGCGATTCGAAACGATACTGTTTGTGTATGTTAAAAATATGCCACAAGTGATATGAGATTCGATTATTTTACAGTTCTCGTAAACACTGATTAATAAAATTTAATTTGGTGGAATTTAAGTGTGTCTGACAAAGCACATTTTCGTGGAGGAAAGAAATGAAGTAAAGGGAGATAAAGATAAGATAGGAAGATATCTGGAACGAGAAAGATGTGGAGTAAGAAGTTAACAAAAGAAAGAAAAGAATATGAAGATAAAAACAGATTAAGCACAAGAGAATTGTTGTGAGGAATGTCAGTTAGAAAGAAGAAGAGTTTATAACGGGTGTTCAAAAAATAGGGAAAAAAAACATCAAAATATTTAGGTGCACCAATATTCTTTATTACTGAACGCACGTTTCGACAGTAAAACAGTCACCATCAGAGCGACGACACGCAACCAAAATATTTTTTGAAAAAAGTAGACCGAAAGGAAAAAAAACAAGTAAAATATACAGTCGCGGACAGAAAAAAGTAGGACAATGTTTTTTCGCTAATGTAAGTCGGTTTACTCTTTCTATGGTTACTATTAAAATATTTATTTATTTATTTATCATAGTAAGCCCGGTTTACTCAACTCCGCGACTGTACCTATGTGTATTGGATGAAAAGATAATAGAAAACAATCTACGGAGTGATCAAGAATGACTGAGTCTGTTGGTAACAATGAAATTTGGCAAATTTAAAATTTACCAACGAAGGTTAATTTTTGTAATAGTATAAACATAACCTGCATTACCAAGAATGTTTTTAATGTCATCTCAAGTTAAAAAATCCGGTCAGTGCGTGGTCAGTGCCAATTACTAGACAAAAATCACCAGTATTTTCAATTGTTTCATTGCCAACAGACTCAGTCATTGTTGATCACGCTGTAGAATGGAATAGAGAAAAATGAAGAATAAAAAAGTGAAAATACGGATTTAAACTAAAAGAGATTTCTCATTTTTGAATCAATCTCTGACTAAATTTCTTCTGTAATAAATAAAATAAAATTTCCATTTCCTTGACACCTGTTTAATTACCTATTTTATATCCAAATTGTTTTAAATAATTCGATCGCTTGATAGCTTTATTCGTATTAAATTAAAACAAACACTTCTGTTAATGTCACACCATCATTAACAACAATTAATAACAAGGTCCAGTCGATTTCCTGTATATAAGGAAATTAATTTTTTCTGGTGGCAGTTTCACTTTATCAAATTGAGAGTCCACTCGTTAAATGCCAGAACCCGACAAAAAAGAGATTCTACACAAATTCCGTTTATTTTAATTCGGTGCAGATTGTCCGATTTCGTAGACAAACTAGTTTTGTGAGCGGTTTTTTGTCAGGAAACAGGTGGAAGTTTCTAATAAAAACACCTAAAAGTCGGTCTTGACTGTTATTTGCTGTCTGGAGCGTGCCCCCAGCTCGACCTCGACTGTCATTCGCCCCTCTCGAAAGTGAGGTTAGGTAACAATGTCAAGATAATTAACGTGCAGTTTCAGATAAAATTCGATTTTTATTGAACCTGTAAAGAGTACCGTCACCGCTTTTGCATCTAGAACACTTTCAACACGCCACAACTGGTATTTAACAGTTAACTCGGAAGTGCCCCCTGATTGCTCCGTTGTAAAAAGTACATCTGGTATTTAGTGCAGCGAGACTGTCGATGTCCTAGACTGCAAATAAAACTGTCAGAACATTTGAGAGGCTCACCTTGTGGGTACATGTTTGCAGCGGGACATTTTTAGGCCTTCTGGTACATCTGTTTTGATCGCCGACTCTCGACGCTCAAATTGGGACCTGTTTGAATGCAATTTTGCGAAAACGGCGATAGAGCAATTGATTTGGTGAAAAATGCATTGATTTACCATAAATTGTGGTGGTTGACGGTAACCTCACTTTTGAGAGAAAGTGACAGATGACAGATCTGTCGCGACCTAACCTCACATGTAAGAATTAGTTCTTTTGGGAGTTTTGGGAGAGGATTGGTTTGTTGGAGAGGTCAGATTTGGGTGGGTCGTCCCCGTTATTGAGTGTTAGAAGTTTGAGTGAGATTGGCAAAGGGGGCGAGCATTCTTTGTGAATAATGTATTTGGTGCATTGCGATGGAACAAAGAAGTGGTCGATGGGGGCAGCGATTTAAACCGTGAGGAGTAGATTTGGGAAGTGTCGTCGAAGAGCGTGCGTATGTGCGTGGTGAGCGTCGTTTACCGGAGTAAAAACCGGAATGAATTAAGTCGTTTGAAAATGATTTCGGTAACAAGTTGTACGGATAATGGAAAGACTAATAGGGGTAACAGGCGGCAAATGATGTCTGCTGCCATGTTGGGCAAAAAGCGTCGAAAAAGGAACGAGAAGAGCGCCAGACTCCGAAAATCCTCCGTAAACGGCATGCAAGTAACAGATATTTTAATCTAATAAATGTATATGCATTAGTGTTCAATAACAGTCATTTGGTACGCCGGCGGTAGCGGCAAGTTGTGTTCTTTCTCCGGCCCCAACTTGTTGTCTTCTTCCCTCTCCGTCGCTCCCGCACCGCTCCTCTGCCCCTTATCGATTATCGTCGCTCCTTCTCCCTCGACCGCCGCCCGCCTCCGTCTCACTTATCGGCATCCCGCTGCTCAAATATTTTTTCTTTCAAAACAAAACTGTTATCTCAGAAAAGGATGGCTATTTTATATTTATTTTACGGCGACTTATCTGATCTCTCTGCACCGCGCTCCCATTACCCTCGAATATTACGTCGTCATTTCACAACAACAACGGACACGGTTCACGCCGAAGCCCCACACCTCGACCCCCCAATTAAATCGATCAGTTCCGTAGCGGGATCGCGAGAAGAGGACGTCACGTGGCCGATACCCTATCTGACCACAACGCGAATCGTGACTCCGCCCATGCCCTTCTCGGGTGTTGACTCGTTCCCGAGGAATGTTTTCATCGAGGCTAATTTACGAACCTTCGCTTCGCGAATTAATTAAAATCGGATTCGGGGGAGTCACCTGACACGAGCACTTGCCTCCCCGATCGGTACATCTCCGAACAATTCCGTCTAGGTTCAAGGATTTATTTGTCAAATCAAAAACAAACAAGAGATGGTCCCGTCACGTGGTCTCAATTGTATCGCACTACGATATAAAGCGAGGCTCCGCCCGTCCACTTCTCATCTAAAAAATACTCTAATTAAAGTATTACACGCGATATCTTTATCGTATCGTACAGAACTACTCGCCGGGCTCTTCCCCCTCTAGATTCGTAATAACTTATTATATTGTGGCACAATCTTAAGCTGCTTTGAGGACTCCGCGCCCGAATCTGCATCGCAAAAGAGTCTCGCCGAAGAATTTAATTTTACATTACAAACGATTCGACTTTATTGAAAATTCTCCGAGAGCAATCGCTCGCATAAAATATTACATTTTTAGACACATCCAGGGTACAACACCGATTTCGCAAACTAATCATTCATAGATTTGTCATTAAATCCGACTTGCTCACTTCGGAATGCCAATCAGAATTGTTGTGCGCCATGCCCGTAGTAAATAATGTATTTTTAATTATGTACGTGGGTCCGTACACGTGATCACTGGTCGGATAAACAAGTCACAATCGTAAAACCCCCTATTGGCCGCGAGTCTTAAATGAAAGGGGAGGACTTTAGCGAAGGCGGTAATGAGCTTAAGACGGTTTAAATCTTTTATATTTTTTCAGGAGCTGTAAACCGTACTGATGAAGTTGCTAAAACTGAAAAGCTACAAACTTAATCTCGATCAAAGTGGCAGTTCTTCATCCCGACAACTCGAAAATAAGTTTACGCTACGATAATTTAACATTTAACTTGAATCGGATATTTTACTCATTTGACATTAAAGTTGCGCCATGTTGAAAGTATCGACCGATAAATCCGGAGGCTTTTTAACAAAATAATAATACAGCGCACGAGCAAGTGTTACTTATTTACAAGTTCTGCTAGAGCACCATATTAAAAACTTTGTAATTGCTGTAACTAGTTGAAAACTTCCTGGCCGGTGATCCGCAAGCACAACCGTTGCGTATCAGACACTCCTAAATGCATCAAGTTCACTCGAATTTTATGTTTGGACCTTTCTGCGTTCGTCTTTGTTTTGGATCAATTAGCTGTTGCAGCGCCCACTTCACTGCGTAAATGTGACTTTGTGATCCTTCAAAGATAACGGAATAATCCGGGAGTCGGAGTCACCGGAATTGAGTTACGGCTCCATGAATCCGGATCATTTTTCAAAGAAGGCAATTTTCTCGTCCTTCATTATGAAGCTCGTCAACTAATTGCCGATAATGAAGAAATCTATAATTCTTCATTAAGACGACGAGCTGGAACAAGCAAAAAGCACGCATTTGCGCTTTGAACTTGCGTAGGTCGTTTACACTTGCTTCGTAAAGTGTGGGATGACGTGGTTCTAAAATAGAAATAGAAGAGGAGTTCTGGACAGATGAATCCACAAAAGTGTAACGAAAGAAAAAAAAAATATTGACAAAATCTCTAGAACCTCTTATTTTATTAATTTCTGAGGGTCCAGACTAAACTTATTTGTGAACGGGATTTTCTTCCCGCTTTGCCAAAATTCGCCTTTTTAGTCGAAAAGTTTCCAAATTTATTTATTTTTGACAGCTCTGGTGCTCGAAGTCGCTCTGTACATTTCTAGTTAAACCTAGAAGACAAGAACTCTTCAGAAGAGTCAAAATTCCTCCTTTCGACTCCTAAAGATTTTCAAAAATTGTCAAATTTTCAAAAATCTTACCACAGACCTCTTGATACGTGATTCTATAAGAGGTACCATCTTTGAATCTTTGTTTCTAAGCGCAAAAATTAAAATTTGCATGTAAAAAAATTTTCAAAAATATTTGAAAAATCAAAGCTTTATTTGGTCGAAAAAAATTTTAAACTTGGATCTGTCTAATTTAAACAAGCGCAGCTCGCGCCAGGGCCGAGGGAGAAGTGTGACTCTTGCATAAACATAATCCTCGTTGGCTTTATGCAAAAAACAAAAGAATCGAGTGATTTGAAAAAATTCTGCGTAGAATGCTGTGCCGACTCCACTCCGCGTGGAAATAAATTCAGGCGTTACACCTGTTTACAATATCTGAATATGTATGTATTTAAAGAAATCTGAAAAAATTCCTTTCGGATGTTTCTCATTGTTGCACGGTACACACGTGTACCTTTGTGCAAAGTATCATTGTTGGCGGACAAAACGCTCTTTCGGCTCCCACTTGCCGCCGGAATGCAAATAAATCCGAAATCAGCAATTAATTTTTCAAATCTTTACCGTTACAAGCGCCAAGGTCGCGTTTAGACCGCGGTCCGCAAGTGTCAATACCATCGACAGCGTTGCGAACGTGCGTTTGTCTGTGTCATCGCCTAATTAGCTTTGGCTTGTCGCTTGTTGGGTGCGCATCAAGACTCCAATCCAGGACCGCCACTATTTCAATATTTGACGGATATTTCAACCGAAGGAACCGTCTCGAGGGGAGAATCGCCCGAATTATGGCCCACGCACTCTATTATTTGCCATAGTAATGAGATATTGCGGGCGAAGTGTTGGCGTGATACACACAAACCTATTTCTCAACGTTCGCAGTTGTTATAACACAGAACTAACGTTTCCGCGGTTTGTTGTTTCAAAACACACTGCTTGTAAGTTACGTTATTTCCGGTGTCTTTTAGAGGCGCGCCGCGGCCGTTTGTCAGATGAGACGGAGCTTCCCATTTATTCGGAAAGCTTGTCTTAATGCCCCCATAAAAAATACAACATTTAGTTGACACTAGGACCGAAAGGAGCTCGTTAGCACCCGCTCCCGCTGATATAAACACCGCAAACTGTTTAACGGACTAGGAGATGTCATAACGCGGGATTCGGAATTTTGGGGACGGCGTCGTTACCGCCGGATTCTAATACCGCTAATTCTCAGGTGAGGGGGCGGCGGAACAACCACTGTGCCAGAGAAGCATATTAAACCTACCGGAACAGTTTAGTTGCATTATGTGACTTGTGGAGAGCGTCCCGCAGGACTCTGCTTTCGGACCGATGTTGTTGTCTCGAAATTCGTCCAGTTTCTTTATTTAGAGGGCATTCTGGCATCGATTTATCAAAAAATTTCTTAATTCCTAGTCCGGAATTTACTTAGATGTTGGAAAGTTATGAAGGGGGTGGAAATTAAATATAGTCGGGGGAAATATCAGGGCTCGGCAATAAATAAGTTCAACAGAAGGAGAAATAATGTAATAACAGGAGTCGTAAACCGCCCCCGTAAAGTAGTTGGTTGAGTCTTGAAAAGTGGTGAGTATTTGGCAAAGTCGGAGGTGCGCTAATTGAGGGGCGATTGCAGCGTCAGGATGATTTTTTTTAGCGGGGCGAACTAATGGGGATGGAGCTTATGCAATTATTCAGGGTGTAATTGTTGATTCGCCAATTCATTAAGGGTGTATTGCAGCTGTAAATACCACTTGATGAAGTTAATTCGATAGGAAAGGCACGAGATCTCATTGAGGCCCTTAAACATCATTTATATATCCTTTGATCGAGCGGGGGCGGCGAGAGAGAGGGCGCGAGCTGCGCGGCGGCGGCGACGAGGAGCGGGACGTTAGTCGAGCGTGTAAAACAATTTGAATGTCGAGTTCCTTTTAGTCGCGATCGGAATCCACCTGTCTTCGTGGGAATCCGGACGGTTTCATTACGGCCCGGATTCGCAAATCCGGGCTATGAAAATGTTGCGATTTTTTTAATAAAAGGAAATTGTCCACATGTTGGTCGCACGAAGAGAATTTCTTTATCGGACCGGTGCAGCTGTTTGGGGCGACGCTCCGTTTCTCTCCGCCGTCCTCCTCCCCCTCGAGCCCCAAGAACTCTCATCCCTTTGACCCGACCGTATCAAACTTTGAGGAACTGGGGAATATTCTTAATACCCTGACTGGAGAAATAAACATCAAACAACGCATCGCCGAATTGGCTTTCGCCCACTGATTTCCATCATTTAACTGCAGTTGCCGGATCGATGGCCCTCAGGTGCCCCCGCAAGGGCGATGCACCGATTTTTCGGAGGACGGGAGAGGGCAGCGATGCGAGTTCGATACCGACAGCCCCTTTCTGTCGGGCGGTCCCCGATTTGGCGCGAGGGAGCTAACCCTCGACACACCAACCCCCATCAAATTTATTATCTCTCGTGATGAAAAGAAAACTGGTTCTTGTAAATACGGCATAAAGCATGCGATAAAACACATATTTACGAGACTCTAAATGCGGCCGACGGTTTCCCGATTGTTTTCAATATCGCAACGAATAGGTCGAGGAGGAAAGGATAATGCGATTCGAGGAGTCGCAGAAAAATGGAAAGGATCTTGAAATCACCGCGCCCGACAAAAAACTGTTACAAACGAATTTGCCACCGACGAGTAGAGAGAATCAGGAGAATTAGACAAAGAAATATTCACCAGCTCCACTAATAACTATTCCAAAGAAAGAAATTAGACTCGCTGTCTCGTTTCGAGCGCTGCTACTCCATTTCCGATGCTTTTTTCATCTCTTGCACCACTCAAACAAGGATAATATTTTTTTGTGAACAATAGTGGTCCCACAGTTGCGACTTGTGGGGTGCCAGAGAAGGCTCAAGTGTGACGAGGGGATAATCAGATGGAACGATTCAACCTGCAAAGTATTAGAACAGATTTTTTTGGCTAAAAACATAAAGAATTGCCAGTTACAATAAAATTAACGAAATTACATTCAAATTAATTTTTCTCTTTCCATTTCGAGTAACTGTCAAAGAATGAGGTCAAGAGCTCGATTTTGAGTTGATAAATTCTTGGTGAGCTGTCAAAAAGTGAGGTTATGTTGTTAAAAATTTGATAAAAATTAGATATTTACCACAGGGATAAGACGGTGGAAGTCCTGGAGCAGATGTTTATGACATTTAGGCCACCTAGCCCACAGTAAAAAAAAATCCAAAACTTCACAAGACTTTAGACAGTACTTCACAAGTTTGTAATCAACTTGCTACTTGCCCAGGTTCAAGTTCACTTAAAAAACACCAGTCACAATAAAATTAATGATATTACATTCGACTTTTATTTGTCCTTTTCCTTTAATTTCAGTAACTATCAAAGAATGAGGTTATGAGACTCGATTCTGAATTTTCAGAAATTCTAGTTCAGCTGTCAAAAAGTAAGGTTATGTTAGTAGTTACCAGAAGAATAAGACGGTGAGACTGAACTTATTAAAGGTAGAAACTAGATATTTAACAAATTGTTGTTGCAGAACTACCAAACTCATCAGCTTTCAACATTTTTTCCAAGAACTGCACAGTTCTTGTCACTTCGGGATAATTACAAATCTGCACTATTGGCCTTGCTGTGGCTTGCTTGACTGATTTGAATTTTCTTGAACATGACTAGAACCCTTGGAATGATTTACACCAATTGGATCACATCGGTGGGTTACCAGGGAAGATTTAAGTGTGAAGAGGGACTAATTAGGCGTAACAGTTCAACATGCAGCGTCTTGGAGAAGATTTTTGTGGTCTTTAGGCAGCCTAGGCCATAGTAAAAAAACAACAAAAATATTGATTGAAAAACTGCAATTAACCTACTACTTGGTCAGTGTAGGTAATAAAATTGGATTCGTATTTTATTTCTTCTTTTCCTTTAATTTCAATTGCTGTTAAACTGTCAAAGAATCAGGCTGCGAGGCTCGATTTTGAATCTTGATAAATTCTAGGTGAGCTGTCAAAAAGTGAGGTTATGTTGTTGAAAATGTGATAAAAAATGAGATACCAGAGAGAATAGACGGCAAGATAGAACTTACTAAAAGTAGAAACTCAATATTTAACATTTTCTTCTTGTACATCTGTCAAACTCATCACCTTTCAAGAGATTTTTTCCAAAAACTGCAAAATTCTTAACAATTCTGGATAATTACAAATTTTAACTGTTCCCCTTTCCGTAGCTTGTTTGATTTGAATAAACTTAAACACGCCTGCAACGTTTTTAAATGGTTTTTTAGACCAATTGGAGAAAATTGGTGGAGTATCATGGAGGACTTGGGTGCAACTAGAGCCGATTTTTGTGCTACTTAGGCCTCCCCAACTGGATGAAATCATCCGAATTCCGTCGTAATTCGCGTCGAGAATCTGTTAATAAATACACTCCCACGTTGGATAACAGTGCAAGTTGGCAAGTGTAACGGCGTGTAACTCGGAAGTGACGTCACAACAGGAAACAGCTGCTCGATTACGAGTTATCTGCAAGCTTCCAGTCGACCATCGATACAAAGCGATTGAGCGATCGTCGATTTTTCTCCGGGAGATTTCCATATGGATCGCGCCTGGAGGTGGTAAATTATGTCACCAGTTGAGCAGTTAACAAGCTGATTAACATAGCAGGAATTCTAATTATAGGTTTATTCCCGTATGCCGCCTCGTTCGCGCTGTTCCCAGCTCTCACCAGGATCAAATATATCACGATAAGAGACTCCTCCCAAGGATGAATCCCGCCGAACTAGTTTAAACTAAAATTAATCATGGAACCGACGGGGCTAATTAATTCGATCGCGCCCCCACCTGGAGGCCCTCGACGACAGCGATTTTTCGATAACCTCCCGCGACATCTAGTCCCTCCGAAATTAAAAAGTGTCACAACAAGACGGTGCGCGCTATCGCACGACCGGTACAGACTGGAGGAATTAGCGCAGTTGAAAAGGGGCGTCGTGTTTCCCCTAAACGCCTTGTTTATTAATATGGAGGCGGCAAATGGACCGCGAACGATTTATTCAAATTCGACATTCATAAACTTTCGCCAAGAATCTTTCCGGTTCGCTCTCATACAAAAATGATATCTCAATTTGACACGGCACTGTTTTATCAACAAGCTTATTGTGCGAATAAAACAGTAATCTATATTCTGAACAACCTACACAGTTATTTTCTCTGTGTCTAGTACGTCTGTTTTAATAGTAATCTCGATGGCAACAGCAATATTCTTGCGGAATACCAACCGCAATAATAAAATTCGTTCCGGATGCATCGAACAGACATGTGTCGAGATTCGTGCCGTCACGAGTGACGGATTTAATTGGGGGCGGCTTAAAAATGCACTTTTCCTCCACTTATATTATATCGGTGGAAACAGTCGCGCTGCAGAGCATAGTCAAAGTCGTAAACACTTTTACAGCCAATATCGCCCAAGGTAATATTGATTAAATGCTCAGAATAACATATTGAAAGAATTTCCTTCTTATCGCGACAGTTTTTTACCAAATGGTAAACTGATGCGTTTATTTTTCTACATCAAAAAAAAAAAAATACCTTGCAACAGATCTATACCGATCAGCTTTTCCCAGACTAGACTAAATTGGATTTTCTTTACAAAACTACTTCACGACTGTGTTTTGAAAATTTTTTTGCAAGATGTAAGTACCGTGTTTTGCAAACTGAGTACTTTCAGAGGGAATTTGTTCTGACAGTCTTTTTGCATGTGTTCTTCACGTCGTAAAATTTTACAGCCAAAGGACGAGCTTTCAGAACTGTGAAACTAATTTCAGGAATTTAACGTCGCAATATTCATGTTTCCTTTTTATGAGTCGATCGTTCAATTTAAAACCCGGAACAGGTTAAAATTAATCGAGAATTTTATCAACGGGAACAATAAGTTCGTTGTCACTGACCGATTTAGATTACAATAGTAGCACATCTTGATAAGTTTTATCAGGTTTTAAATTTGGAGATTTGCGAAAGGTAGGTAAAAAGTGACTTTGTTGTTGTCTAAATTGAGTGGGTTTTAAAAACTTAATCTTATTTATTAAAACAGGAAAAGAAAAAAAATATCTTAAGAAATTACAATAATTATGATTTTGTTTCTCGGAATTAAATTATTTTTATCATTTCAAGGATCGTTATGCACCTAAAAAAGTCAATTCAAAAATCAAAAACCACCAACGTCGCTTTTTCCTCGATAATTACTATCGGCAACGCTGTTTAGTGTAAAATTTGGTGAAAATTGTCATTTTGAGGTTAAGTGTTTATTAAATGTCTTGTTTTTCTGGGCATGTTTAAGTAAAAATAATAAGAATCAATAAATAAATGAAACGTGCTGCTAATAAAACAATTTGAACGGAATTCAAAGCAATTGAATTTTATTTTGAATCAAATAAATGTCATAATTTATGTATGGAAAAATATCTACCTAGGGTTTTTTAAATTTTACCAACCTAAAGCAACAGGTGGTGGTTTTTTGATTTTTGAATGGACTTTCGTTAGATTTTTCTGTTTTGAGGAATTGGAAAACTATACATATGTTAACAGGATGGTGTGTAAACACACAAGGCAAAATTGATGTAAATGATATGATTCTTTTTCCCAAGAAGTATTGGGTGTTCATTTAAATTTCTCCGCAAAGTTGGCGTTGGAAGAGTCAGTTGTGAACGCACCATTCGTCAGTCTGCAGAGTAAAAACACAAACAACGCAAAAAGTGAGGTTGGGTTTAAACAGCTGATCCGTGGTCTGTAATCCGTGGTGCGTTCACAATCGACTCTTCAACGCCTACTTTGAGGATAAATTTAAATGACCCGATATTTTTTAATAGGTAAAAATGACATCATTACAGACAAATTTAAAACTCTAAATCATGATGTATAGATGGGGCCTCGCAACAGCGAAAAATGACCTACACGATAATTTCCTATACTTAGGTGTACTCGTATTTGTAAAATATTCTTTGTAGCAAAAATTAAAATTAGTGATAAATATTTTGTATTTGTCACTCCCAGCCATCGCAGCCATTACCATAAACATGTTTACCCAATTGTGCAAAAACAATTTATTTATTCATATTTGGCAGCGCCCGAGAAAAAGTATCTCTTTGGCTTTTATTTATTTTATGACAGGACAGCAGCCTCATCCCCTTCATCATCGACTGTAAAAAGCTTTAACGACCTCGCCGTTGCACAATCGCTCCGGATTCGTCCACCCCAAGAACCTCCTCCCGGACTTGACCGAAATGGTAATTCGACGACACCAACGAAACGGTAATTAATTGGGGCCCCGGTAATTCGATCGTCGGGGGGCGCGGGGGGCCCATCGGTAAACAAGCATCGTAACAGATGTCCAAACAGCTTTATCACTTGATAAAGCTATCGATTGTGCGCGGGGGCAGAGCGACGTCCTCGCAGTGACCGTTTTGCTGCGATAAATTCAAATACGTTGAAAGTGGCCGTCGTAGTGCGACGTACACATCCGTCGAGGAACGAAACAACATTTTATAGCTGACATATCTATCTAAACTCTCTTATCCCTGTCATAAAGCGATGTGGAATCGTGGACGGAACAGGGAGGGTGGAAAATGAAATAACCTGATCCTACTTGTCGAATAAAGGGGAGGCCGCGTCCCAGTACGCATGGCAGCCAGGTTGAGTTCGGTGAATAAGTTTAAAGTTTATGTTCGCAATTACTTCTTGAGGGTTGTATAAATATCTGGCGAATTTAACGCCGCCGCATTACCCCATATTCGGGCGGCGACCGCCGTAAATAATTATCCGGGCACGGAAAAATCTCCCAGTTTTCGGAAAGGGTTGCGGTGTTTTCCTTCTGACGGTGGCGTAATTAAATAGCGTCAATCCAAACATTCCGACGTAAATTCGGTTATAATCTCGGTGACAATATTACATTTATTATGCAATTCACAAATTCTGTTAGGCTGCGTTGTTTTGTTCACTGTTGCCAGTACTCAGAGTAATTGGAAAGATGGAAATACGGGATATAAATTTAGCGCTTTATGAGTTCGGATATAACAGAAGCTGTGGCGATGATGATGATCATTGACTTCGCAAAACGGAGATGGTTCGAAGCACTCCGAACGAACTCACCTGAGCTATTCTAAACTGATCAACCAATCAAAACGAACAGCGCTGTTCTGTTTCGAGACCTGAGCTGTTGAAACATTTTCAAAATTTCAAAATCGGACACAAAGAAATGTATATCGGATGTTCATTTAAATTTATCCTCAAAGTTGATTGTGAACCACTCGTCTGTCTGCCGAGTAAAAACTAAACAACGCAAAAAGTTAGGTTAGATTTAAAAAGCTGATGCGTGATCCGTTCACAATAGACTCTTCAATGCCTACTTTGAGGAGAAATTTAAATGAAGACCCGATACAATTCTTTTTGTAGATTTTACAAACTGGAAAATATTTCTTTTGCAATTTCTCTACCAAGATAGATTTTATGTAACCTGAGCTGTAACATAGAATATTTATTTTTGAGAATTCAAAAGTATGTCAGCAGGATAATGTACAAACCTACAAGGCAACAGTGAAGTGGGAATCAATCAGTTGATGTACAATTTTTGTTAATCCAGATTGTCTTCGGAGTTGATGTTTTTTTCTAAGAGTTTTGGTCATAAAAATCAGATTTTATGTATTTATAAACTATAAGTTTATTAGATGGAGAAAAGTATCAGAGTGATTTATTATCGTTAGATTTCTCCACTTTTAAGAACTGAAAAAAATATATGTTAACAAGATTAGCGTACGACCCACACAAGGCAAAACTAAAGTGTACACAAATCATTTCGCAAAGGTTTCTCTCTTAAAAAGGAAAAATAGTACTTTAATTTCTTTCCTAAAGAGTGGTCCAACTTTTTTTTGAAACACTGAAAGCACTTTTATATTCTTTTTACTGAAACATTTTGAAAATGGAAGAATCAGATGACGTAAAATGTTTTGATCGTGCAGATGATCTTCAGAAAATGTCTGTGAGTCTAACTGAGGATTTGACAAGTTTTGGAATTTCTTCAGAGTAGATTTGGAGTCTTAGACGAAAATTCTAAGAGAAAATAAGCCAAAGTCGTTCATTATCATTGAATTTTTACACCTTTCAAAACTGAGAAACTAGAGGTTAACAGGATAATAAAGGACTCACAAGGCAAAATATAAGTGGACGTATAATTAATTTCACAATCAATTTATGGACATGGAGAAAATGTTTCGATTATTATGATTTTCTTCCTCATTACAAAGATCATTCGACGAAAAAATTTGTTTCGTCTAGACTTTTTTCGGGGAGGAGTCTACAAACAAATCTAAGGATCTGACAGGATTTGAGAATTTTTTCTAAGAATTTTGGTCGTAAAACAACAGATTTGATGTATTTTGAAGTTTGTTAGATGGAAATTAAGACAAAAGGTGAATTTTTCACTTTTGAGAATTGAAAAACTACATATTAACAGGATGGTGTATAAACCCACAAGACAAAGCTCGCGCTCAGTTAAGAAAATTGGTAACTTAATTTTTTTTCCAAACAGTGAAAGTAATTGGTGGTCTAACTTGTTTCTAAAAAACTGGAAGCCCTTTTATGTTAATTTTAATAAAACAAACGTGAATTTTTTTATTTTTTCAGATGACCTTCAGAAAACTGAACTCAAGTTCTAACAAGCTCTGAATTTTTTTTAAGAATTGATTTTATGCAACATGAATCCTTAGATGGAAATTCTGAGAGAAAATGAATCAAATTTATTTACTATCATTGAATTTTTCCATCTTTGAAAACTGAGAACCAATAGAGGTTAACAGGATAATAAACAAACTCACAAGGCAAAATATAAGAGAAGATGTAAATATGTACATAATTTCACACACAATTTATGTCAGAAGAAAAAATCTTTTGTCTTGAAAAACCAAAATAATTACGATTTTTTCTCAAGATTAAATTATTTTTGTCAGTAGAAAAATCACCATAAAAGTATGTTTGAGGATATGACAGGATCTAGGATTAAAAAAAAATAGAATCGTGTTCATTAAAAATAAAAGAAAGTTCTTTGTTTTTATTTTTTTATTTTGATGATATAAAATTCAAATTTTTTGGTCCTCCTTGGAAAATGTCTGCAAGCACAATTGAGGATCTAACGAGCCCTGGAAAATGTTTTTTTACCAATAGAATTAATTTTGTGTATTTCCCAAAAAGAAATTCCAAGAGGAAAGTGTTATGACTGGATTTTTCCGTCGCTCAAAACTGAGAAATTGTAGAAGATGTGAAACAAACAAATAGATAACTTATGGTAAAAGATTGTAATTTCGTCCTTTTTCCTTTTTTTTTTGTAAAAAATTAGCAGCGTCAAAACTAGAATTTTCACACTTTAAAACGTTGTGAAGCTGATGGAGAATCACATTTCAAGATGAAGAACTCGCTCCGTCATCTACCTGCTCGTTCCGAACCGAAAAACACACGTGTTAACAGGATAGCGACCACACCCACAAGGCAGCCGTCACATTAAATCAAAAAACTCCAACAAAGTCACTTTTTGTCCTTGCACGCTCACGTCTTTGTCTCGTCCCGATTTGAATAATTTCGGCAGGTCCTCCCGACAGCCTTCCTTACCACTTACAAGCCTCCCGAAGACCGGTTAATAAATTGGCAAAGAGTTGCCATTAAAAGATTACAACAGCAATTATTGTTTCGTGTTAAGTCTGTAGTTTAAACAGAATGTTGGCGTTCAGTCATCGAAATCGATTAGGTTCAGAGTGGAATGGAGTTTAAAAGAGTGACGAAGAGGGGCGGCGAGCGAGAGAGAGCCTAGTACGGCATGGGTCCGTAAATCTCCTAGTTCTAACTTCTACAACACTGCAGCTGTTTGTCACTTCACACTTTGTTATTATCAAAATAAATAGGAATATCCGAAAAAGGAGGAGCGCTCCGGGGGCGGCGGCCCGTTCGCGGAAAAAACTAATTCCCGTCGAATTTCCCCGATCAGATCGTGTCGAAAAAATTATAAATGTGTTTGAAATCGTTATAATTCTTGTAAACACGTTTCGAACGTAATTCGAGCGGCACGAAGCCATCGAGGGGAAAATAGAATTAAATAAATTCAGATTTGCGAGCCAATTAGATGAACATGTAAAAAAGCTTTTATTAATTTAATCGCGTTATCCTTTGTGCGGCGATTGCGGTTTTATTTTTGATCGGGCCCGTTTGACTTTCCACCCCACCGTATTAATTTGTAAATCTGCAAGACCGCGTCACAATCCCTTCGTCTTATAACGACTCCGGACTTTATTTATTTACGGCGAATAAATCATTCACGGGGTTGTAACGTGGCCCTTTTACAGAAGCGCCCGCTCCAGCGATCCACCCCTACGTTTTTAGTTCTGCTTATCGCCATAACTATCGATTTCCGCCCATCACGCCGCAAGTAAACCATACAAATCTAATAGATGGCCGTCCGGTTGAATAAAATCTCGAATTTATTCGCTTATTTATATTCGAATAAATATGTCCTTATTAGTGGGCATTGTTGGCGACGTAATGCGCTGTTAGAATGGGAAACGCTGTATGTCTAATGGCATCTGTCAAATAAATATTATTGGAATGCAAGATGCTGTTAGTGATGTCCGAAAAAGAGTCGCTGACACTAATAGCTTAATAAATAATCCCAGATAGGAGTTGACACTCCACCGTTTCCTTTTCTAGAGGAGTAATTACTGGCAGACACTTTGCCCCCAAAAATTCTTCCCCGCGACTCCCATTTTGTCCGCCATGTTGGGCGCCGAAACGTCAAACTCTTAACCTATTTCTTTGCTTTTTCGATTTCGGTCAATAAACGTAGTTAAACGCCGCCGACGTCGGTAACGACAACACAAACAACGTTTCGTCTTTGACAAAGTTTCAATTAACCGCCCAAAAGAGTCCCTTATCGTTTATTCCGGCAACTCAATTAATATCCAATTTCAAGTCACATATTGGCCTCGGAGACGATTAAACGATTAAATATTAAATCGTGATGGCGGATCTAGACGTATCGAATTCGATGAGAGTTGCCGATTTAATTTCAACGTAAACATATTGTTAATGAGCGCAGTTAAAGTTGATCCGACGTTAATCGGTTACAGTCTTGTTCAATTACAGGTTTATGGAAAGGGATGGGTGCACGCTGGATTTGCCGCAAAGAGATTCGATCTGGATCTATCGCCAATTAATCGTTAACGAGACGAATTAAGAGCGCCGGAAATCGTAAAATACGGTGATGGAATTGGTTATTTTGTGTTTGGGCGAGATGAAAGGAACAGGAGTCTGTCTTCTGTGGGGAGTTTGTGATATATCGGGGCAACGGCAGGATACAAAATTTGAATTGCGCGCCCTGGCGCGTGATTGGACCAAATCAGACGTGCAAGGTTGCCAAGTTATCTTTATTTCCCGTTTTCCACGAAAATGTCTACTACGTTCCCATTCTTCATTCGCCAAAATTTATTCTCTCTTCTCATTTCTCATGCACTAAATCCATCCTCCCCATTATTACCCTTATTTTGATTATCTTCATATCCATTTCTAACCTCTTGTCCTTCACATATTCTTTTTTGTCCTTCCTTCTTTCAAACATCCCTTCCTAACGCCTTTCTTCCTTACACAGTTGTTCCCTGTCAGCATCTTCCATATTCCACTCTTCTTCGACATTTCTTTTTTTTCTTCTCTCACTGTACACTTTATTATTCTTATTATCTCCTTCAGCGGCTCCTGCTCCTTTCCCATTTCGTTCCTGGTCCCTTCCTGTTCAATTTTCTCCCTTCACCCTGTCGTAAATTTCTTTTGGTGTTCTTGTTTGGGTCCTCATCGAATTCTCTCTCTTTGTTTTGATGCAAGTTATATAAATCATCGAGGAAAGGAGGGACGTGGGGAAGCGAGAGTATCGGATCCGTTGCCAGAAGGAATCCCTTAAGAGGGTCCGATCCTCGCTGACAACCCCACGGCATCGCGTCCCTCCTAGCGAGCCTCGTTAATAGCCGTAGGCCTGTAAGAAATAACGTCGGGGAAGTGTCGTAATGACTTTATAGAGTGTAATATGATGTGGGACTAATTTTTGCCCTGTTCCGCCGCCACTGCGTCTCCATAAAACCGTAGTCGACGTCTGCAAGCGTGCTTTGTTCCGGATTCCGGAGATAATTTAATGTTTTATCGAGTGGACCGCTCTCTGCCGGCGCCATAAGCAACTAACTCACAATTTGCACTTAAATTACACAATCAATTAATCACTGGCAACTGGTAGTCCATATTTCATCGTAAACTGTTAAAACATGCATTACCATAGAGCCGCTGTCAGTTTTTATAAGCCGCGTCCGGGCTCTTCCGCAAAATTCTCCGGATTATTATGTTTTTATATCACGGGAGCGATCCCTTTGAACTCGGTTCTATGTGTGTCTACATGTGGATGCCACCCTCGTTCTCTCTCTTTCGCTCGACTTCCTGCACCCTTCGACGGCGCACCGGAGTCCATTGAATTCTTCATGATTAATTAGGCCGATAAGACGGGCTTAAAGAAACACCGCGATCATGCACAAACACTTTTTCCTTCGAATTATGGATTTTCGCTACTACTCCACACGATCGACGAAGATCTGCTCGTAAAAAATCCAAGAACAAAGTGGAACCGACCATTCTTCTTGTTCCGGTGTCTACACTTCGCCTTAAAGATTCATGAAGTATTTGCAATATGGCAAAAGCGGAAATATATTGCGGCCACTCCGGGATAAATGTCGGCGGGCGTCCCCTTCTCGATACAAACAATTAGCTAATGGTCAATTTTTGGGAGACTGCGAAAATGAGATTCGCCTCTCAGGGTGGTCAAGTGATGCTGACGGGGGTATTGCGAACGAGGAGTAATAAAGGGGAACGAAGAGACCTGCAATAATCTGGCGAATACTGCTGGCTAATGATGTCGCGACTCGCAGCCTCTCTAATCTAGGAAAGTGAAACCGCATGGACCATCCCGCCTGTTTTGCTAACCCCAAGTTTGCATCCGAATCTGGTGCGGGGGAAAAATGACTGTCTGCACCGTCGCAATTGCCCAACAGTCGACCAGTCGATCCCTCCACAAATAAGTAAAATCATCGACGGTCTCGCTCGCCCAGTTACTCCTCACATCAACAAATATTGTCACCTCCTGTGATTGATGATTGGACTGCGAACGTTGATGATTGGACAACGACAAATGATGATTGGACTGTGCTGATTGATGATTGGATCAAGTTTTGCAGTAGCTCTTCAGCAAAATTTGTTGTGAATTTGGTATTTTAAAAGATTGATGACTGGACTGAGAACGTTGATGATTGGACAACGACAATTATTGACGATTGGACTGTGCAGATTGATGATTGGATCAAGTCTTGCAGTGTTTTTTCACAACAGCAAAATTTGTTGTGAATTTGGTATTGTACTGGGCGACATCAAACTTTCGGGATTTTTTCTAGTATTTTTTTAGTTTAAAAAAAAAAACATTTATCAAATGAATGAAACGTTTTGTAGGAATAATGACGGTGGCAACACTTTTTCCATTGACAGGTGACCAGATGAGATGAGAAACTCCAAATTACACGTCGAAGCGATAAAAATAATAATAATGTAATTCGGTGGAGGCAATGCGGAGGAAAGGGTAAATTACCCCACGCGTATTAACCATATGCCGTGCATGTGGTAGTTGAAGCCAGGCCTGGTTTAAACGGAGTTTCGGAACTTTTACGCAGAATCGAGTTGTCAGTGGAAAGTTGAAATCACAAATCAATTAACATATCGCTAGGTAAGAATTTATGGTGGTGTCCCATTTTCTGCTTAAAATTCAAGGATAAAATTTGATTATTTCAATAAATTAAGAAGACGGCAAACGGACATTAAACAGTTTCGGTGGATTTGAATAAAATAGAAATTTAACGAGTCGATTATCGTGTGGTGAATGTCAATGTGTTAATTTCGTCAAAGAATTATTTAAGCAACGGATGACATTTCTTAAAGCGAACATAAATACTTGATTCGACGAGATGTGTGCGGAGATCGGCCGACATGCAACAGCATCACACTAAGGTCAACCGGTGCGTATCGATCCACCTTTCCGCACAAATCCCCTAATAATATTCGTATCGGTACGAACACTTTTTAAATTTTTAACAACAAGAAGACGCTTAAATCCTCCAAGTGACGTGTGCCACTTTATTATTTGATAAGATTGGCGTACGCCTATCGATTAAAATAAAATGTTGTGAAAACTGGTCGATACATTTTTAATTTTTCACGACGATTTTGGACTTGCTCGAAAACCTGCAAAGTTTCTAATGCAGCAATGAGGTTAGTTAAATAAGACAGACTAATTACACGGCTCGTTTTCAGTGTTGAACGTCTGTTTTAAACACAGAGAGAGTTTAAAGCGTCTTTAATTTGGCCGTTCATGCAAACATGACGCCTATTTGATGGTTGGCGCGTGGCCAACACCTCTTCCAGCTTATTTCTGACGCATATGCATCGAGGACCTGGACTACAGGTAGTCGACGCTGCGGTGCAGCTGCCCCACGCGATCGCATCCTGAATGGAATCGAAGAGTTCGCGACGTGTGCCTCCGGATCGGGTTTAAGTATCAAGGTGGAAACTTGTTACGGAGTTCAAAGGGGGCAAAGCCTCTATTTACCTCTTTGATATTGCCACGTATCCGCGCCGGAATTACTGGCGTCTTAGCGCGTTCGCCTCCGTTTGGGGCCGGGATTTTTTCCAGAAACCGCAAACCCCACGGCCTGCACGGACGCACTAGGTGTTACACCTTCTCGCGATCGATCCGCAAAAAGCGATTTGATTCGGCACCACCTGCGGAAAATTAGATCATTTTCTTCTGTTTAGGATCCTGATAAAATATTCTCATTAGCGCCGGATCTCCCTACGTAACGTTTTAAATGCCGAAGTTGGCGAATAAAGAGGAGGAAGAGTGCTACAGCACTGTTACATTGATCAAGAGGGAATTTCATTACAAATATTAAGCCCGGCTTACGCGCTTTTAACGACAACCGTTCCTTAAAAATTTGTCAGATCTGAAGTTTTAACGCGCGACGATTGCCGCTTCCTCTCCGGAAAATGCGATTTGTAATTTAAGGATAGATCAACACATGACTCTCTCGACTTGATTCTTTCTAATATCGCATTCATAAATCACTGGAAGTGTTTTTCTTGTACGCAATATTTTACAACTCTTAAATATTTATTATGACTTTGTGATGTGCTGCCACCAGAATGTATGCCTACACCACGAATAATACATAACATTTCCATTTTTTCCACACATCAAAGTCGAGCAAGTCGCCGGATTTTTCCGGAAATTTGTTCGAAAATGTCTCCAATGGTGTGTTAAAACCGTCTAAATCACAACTTCTCTCGATTCGTTATGACAAAACTTTGACCAAAACTTCGTCGAATGTGCAAGATCGATCGACCGTGCGAGACGCGAAGAATGAAGAAACAACTCCGATGAAAAAATGAAGTATCGTTCCGGAGCAATTACTCTCAGACTGAGCCAATTAGTATCTTGACCAGTTTTGGGGCACTCTGCAACAATGACCTTTCGGGCAGTTGTCTTGCTCCGCTCACCTGAGCTTCCGGTTTGTGCAGATTTGTGACAACAGCGGTTCTTGTGGGGTGGGGTCGAGTGGAGCGATCGATGTGTTGGGGTCGAATTTTTCCATCGTTTATTTATTCTTCGGGGCCCATTAGAATTCTGGTCGACTTGCCTACAGTTAATATTGGCGAATATTGTGCAAAGTGGGTTAGGTGGAACGTATGAGGAAGTAGCGGTCGGTAAGTAGAGTCGCGTGCTTACCGTCGACCGGAACGGAGAATGTGACAGGGCAGGGGGCGAAGCCCCACAAATACGCATTAAGATGTGAAGATCGGGGTCGGCGAGGACGGTTCTTCTCCGGGGGTGAAGATCGGTGTCAAACGGGGGCTGATTGATGCGGCGGTTGGCGTGCACGCCACCAGGCCATTTTTCCACGCCGTGCACTCTCTACCAGCATATCTTTCTATTATAAATTGTTATATTAAAATTCAACAGCTCCACACAAACCGGTACTGGTTATTTTATAAGCGAAATGTCCGAAGTGGATGCGGTTACGAATCGCTAGCTGTTCACCGGAGCGGTCTCGTGAATAAGTAATTACGTTTGCGGATTATCATCTCAAATTAAACCGTGAAATTGATTTTAAATATGATCACACGGAATGCGCCATTGTTTCCGAAAACACGTTGACCCCCTCGACAAGTCGCATTTCGCGAAGACTGCCGCTTGTGTATTCACTTTTAATATTCACCGTCGGTTTGCTGCATCGATTCCCGAACTGCGGCCATTTATTTGGTGGTACACGGACTTCGAACAACACCGGAATTTGAATTAACCTGAAAAATAAACGGTTTTACTCTATTGCTATATCATTTTCACCGCCGGTTGCAAATTTTATTTTTATTCGCCCTTCGGATAAAATACCTGCCAATAACACCAAATAAATTAAATGCACTCCGATAAACTCGTTTTGTTGGGATTTAAGCGACGGAAACAGCGCCCCGAACGTGCCACTAATGGCCCGAAAAACGCAAAGTACCGATTTTAACACCCTCAACACAAAAAACTCTTCTCCGTTGCAGAATAAGAATCGATTGATCAAACGCAACCGCTCGAACTGTCGCAAAGTGAGGTTATGTCTTACGTTCGATTTGACACGTCAGCGATCAAAAAGTGAGGTTATAGTTTTAAAAATGCACAAATAACGCTCTTAATTCGTTATTTGCTTTTGTCAGCGCTGTCTGAAATTCCCAAAAAGCGAGTCCCGATCCCCCTCGACGCGTTTTTAATCCCGGCTTGACGGACGCGGCGCTGCCATTTAGGACCCCATTCATTCGGGCTGCGAGTCGGTGTGTCGGAGCAAGACGGTGAATGTTTCTTAATTTAGACAACAATTGATGTAACCGCAGGGCGTATAAACACAATGCACTTCTCAGTGGAAACATCTGGTTCCTCGAGGGGTGTGCACCTATTTACAAACCGGGGCCGCTCCGACAGGCCGAATTTTTCACTTGCTTCGTCGTAAAATGATTGTCCCCACGAATCGGTCTAGACTGACAAAAAATTCGCGGCCTCCACCTCCTAATCTCCGGTCGGGAGAGTCGGTCAGATGACAACCCCCAAGTTAATTTGCTTCCCTCGTAACGCTACACTCGGCCGGCTCACCCCAAAATGCCAATAGGGGTGAGTTTCATCGGTCTATTAGCGGATCCATATGGGCCGGATCGATACCGTCGACTTGCCTCTCGCAATTCTTAGATTAATTTCGTTTAGATTAAAACTTCAACTTGTCGAAAGTTTGCCGAGGGTTTTTCTCTCGGAGATTTGACGTTTTTATGTGTTTTTAGTCGACGAAAACAAAGGGATGTCTCTTTGTTCAGACCGAGCGAATTAATTCCACGATAAAACCGAATGAAAGTTGATGTTTATTTGTAAGTAATGCCGTTCCGTGACTCCAACGGATTAATGTTGCATTAATCCGTTCCCCCGACCAATGGGAATTCGCTTCCATATTGCACTCTCTCAAATTCAACCCAACAGATTTGTCAAAACATATCCACAATTTTTTCCGCTGTTGTCTTTCTTCTCCCGCAAATCGCTCTCTCGATCGCTCATGATCGATGTTTACTCAGTGCATTGTTTACCGTTTAAATAGGTTAACATCTTGACTAAAGCCGCTGTAATCGTCTGTGCTGCCACTATGTGCATTTCAGATAATCTAATGGTAATTTAACCACTCCGTAATGGTTATCTTGTGTACATGTGTCTCTCGGATGAAGCAATCAGATCGTTTCTTCTCTTCCCGATTCCACTTTTTCACTTATTCGCAACGGACGTGGACAACAACCCCCCTAAAAAATACACCATAACAAATTGTTTGCCGTGGATCGAGTGACAGATCCGAGGACCCCTAATGGATGCGCAAATAAATTAAATTCTAATTCGGGGCCCCTCACTACCTGTAACCCTTACCGGGACTCTAATAAACTTAGTGCAATCCATCAATTCAGCAAATGGCGATTTGCACCATGCCCCACATCTGCTCCTACCTCCAAGGTCAAATCTACTATCAGTAGATCATACTATACATGAAAATTTGAAATTATCAAATCTTGACAACTGTAGAACTGCAAACTACAAAAAGTGTCAACAAGAATCTTAATTACATATGTTTGAGTTCGGTGTACGCCTAAAACAAGTGACGTAGCAAGTTGAGTTGTGTGTACCTGAGTTGAGGTCTTGGAGCTTTTGAATTATTGGCACATCGATTGGCTTTGGTAATTGGTGCTTTCCTCATGCTTACATGCAACGTGGGTAATGATGGTGATTGATAAATCCCCAATAAAAAGCGAGATGAGAGAGTGGAAATAAATTTTAATGTGAATTATTGAGTCCGGGTTCTGGTCTATAATCTGCGGTGGTCATAAAATATGCACCACCCAAACAACAATCGGGAAATGCACGAACAGTGCAAGAAAACAATCAGCAGCTGTTCGTAGAGTTTACAAAAGCAAGCCCCAAGTCTGTCTCCCTCGAGTTATTTCGTCGAAAAATTGTGAAAGAACATAATTCGATCAACACTGATGCCAAAGTTAATTCATACAACTTTGCATCGAGGAGTAATCTATACTTCCGACTCGACTTGAATACTGAAAGTTAACAAATTCGGTTCACCCCTGCTGATATACAGCTTAATAAATTCATTCGAGGGGAGGTTCTCTCTTAAAATCCTTGCGGAGCGTCGCACACAACTCCCGAATTATATCCCAGTCTCTTTTGAGAATTTTCTTTGAGTCGTAGCGACTTCGGCCATTAATTCTAATAACAGCGAGAGGCGATCGAATTCGCGGTGCCGTGTGGGAAGCGGTTCGAGTTTGTTGAATCGCGCCGACCAACAACAGGTCTCGTTACCTGAAATTTACCGTCGAGAAACATGACTAAAGTACACAAAGACGAATCGAATCGTCCCCAAGTTTCCACCCCAGTTGCAATAAATACAGCGAGTCTGGGGTGCGCCAATACGAAGACGAAACAATTTAGAGGGTGGCCGGTCCGAATCTGGTGCAATAAAGACGATCCGATATTTATTAATTGGATGATCGGCAAGTGTCGCCTTTAATTCTGGTAAAAACGAGGCGAGGGTGCCCCGAGAGGACAATAACCGAGGGGTGCATGAACCGGTCGACCCCCAGCTTTCACCTGTGGTTGCTGATACACAGCAACAGCTGTCGTCTGTGTTGTTTTTATTTTTATTTTAATACGGATCTAATACCTCCACATGTTGAGCCGACGGTCGCGTAAAACACCATCGGGAGCGGATCTCGTGTCGGGGGCGGCGAATCGATCGGACAACGGAAAATCTCATTTCTGAGCCAATTATTCTGCAATTTAACTTGACGCAAGTTGAGACATTCCTCACGGTTAACTCCGAGGTACGGGAGTGCACCGATGGAGATTTCTCGTCAAGGAAGTGCAAGTCGGAGCGACAAACCGCACTAGACTTGGCGTACACACGTGGAAGGGTGACTGACACCTGGAACGACGGGTTCTTCCACGGCCGAGGGTAATTCGGAGGAGCTGGAGGAAGCAACAAGGTAAACGAATTGCGGAGCTATTTTTAACGATTCTGACCAATACCACTGAAAAACAGCCAAATTTATATCTCGAAGACGGAAATATCCACATTCTTATGGAGTGGTACGGTTCTGTAAACAGGCTTACTCGAAACATCGAGAGTGTAGCATTTGAAGTCGGTCATAAAATACATTCCAGATTTTAAAAATGTTTCAATTAATTATTCACGTCAACAAATATTTATTTAAATCTCTCGTGTGCCTAACAACAGGCTTGTTTTGTTAAAAAAAAAGTAAAAAGTAGCAATTTTCTTTATTTCAGTTGGAAAATAGTTCTCATAGTTGCGATTCCATCAATCTGAGGAACTTTTTAGTGAAAATTCTTGTAAATTCAAGTGTTGACAATGCCATACACAAAAAAACCTCTTGAATCAAATAATCTGACAAGGAAGAAAATAAAAAATTTGGTTTAGGGACATCTTGACATTTCCAAAAACTGGATTATTACAGAATTAATTTTAAATCTCACCTATGCTCCAAAGTGTGTAGATAACGCAGCAGCAGTCTTATTTTCTTGGCTCCTATACCAAAGTAAACAACACTGACCTTGCGGATTTGTTTATGTTGATAAATTTGTATTTTTGTTTGTTTATCCGAAAATTTTAAATTTCGCGCGCAATAAAACGGCCGTTTGTCGTACTGTCACTGGATGACAGCTGTCAAATGTCAATTTATTAGTCGTTGTAAACAGGAATTTGGTGAAATGACTCAATGTATTGACAAAATGAAACATTAAAAGAAAAACAAATTGTTACTTTAGTTCGAAAATAATTTTCATAGATAAGATTATTTATTCTCGATTCCACTTGCTCCAAGAATATTTGAGTATTGATTGTTAGAAAATTTAAAGGAGAATTAGACAGACACCTTGGACCAAGATTTAAGAAAATCCAGATTGTTTTATAATTGTTTGAATACCTTCAAATTGACATAAAATCTTTAAATCCTACCTGTGCTGCCAGATAACGCAACAACAATCTTATTTTCCTAGATCCTGTAGCAAGGTAAGCGAAGCTGTCCTCGCAGATTTGTTTGTTTTGATAAAGATTTGGTGAAATTTGTTTATTTAGATAAATTCAAATATCGCGCGCAATAGCACAATACAACTTGTCAACTCGTGACAGCCCTCAAATGTCAAGTCGTGTCAGAATTTTGAAAAAATGGCATAATCTGAGGTATATTTCGTGTATTACAAATATGGTGAGAATGCACCTTTCCGCTTTCTCAGTAGAAAAGTTACTAACTGTTTGATAAATGACAGTAATGACACGAGCCAGAGCGACTGGCCTCCGCTTCTAACGTTAAAATGATACGCTTTTGGTCAAAATTTGTTTATTGTTAATTAATTCCCATCTACATCAAACGTGTGTGTTCAGCCAATCAGAGCGCTTGCTTTCGCATCCAATCAAAAATGTTTATAGCGATAAAAACGTCCTACTACTCTGTCATCTATCAAAAGTGATTAAGTAATTGCATGCTACTCAGATTTTCAAACTGTTTTTAATAATTGTGTTTTTAGTAATTGTATCATAAATAATTGTATTCTGGAATTAATCTTGCCAAAAGTAACACGACCTAATTTTTTATCTGATAAATTTTTTCAATTTTCTCTTAAACATTTTTGCTTTAGACAATTTTATTCGTTGATATTTGGGCATTTTTATTTAAAGTTTAAAACCTCGAGCTAAATCTCTCGGGCCTAACCAAAATAAAAATGACCAAATTCAACTCGTAAAATTGTCAAAGCAAAAAGTTCTCGTAAAATTTAAAAAATTTTCAAATAAAAAAATTAGGTCTTGTTATTTTACCTTCGATAAATTCTAGGGAAAAAACCGTTTGACTTTTAATGATTGAGACAAATTTAGTGGATTTTCACTCCCGAATAATTGGTACACCTACTCATTTGTGAAAGAGTTGTCTGTTGATTCGCTTTCTAAGTTAAGATCTAGTTAAAATTTGTTTATTTTGACTTTTGAACTGTCATATCTGAATTTGAGAGTCAAATGTACCAACATAAAATCGTAAATGTGTTGCCAACCGAACAAAAATTATTTTCAATCATTAAAAGTCACCTGGTACAAATTAATTGTTATTTTCATATTAGACAACATGGTTGGCAACCATAACAAAACAAAACACTAGATGAGGGTTTAGCCAGGGTTGCCAAACTAAAATCAGTATAAATTTCCCTTTGAATTTCGGAAAAAATATATTTCATCAGATTTAAGCATTTTTTGGCCTGGTCTGCTATAAACACCGCGTATAAAAATTTCCAAAAATTAGCGAGTTTTTCAAGGATCCCAAATCGTGACGAACACTTTAGCTCTCACCTGTGCTCCCAGGATGTTTACACAACATACAACTCAGTCTATTTTCCCGACTCCTGTGCAAAAGTAAACACCATTCTCGTGGATTTGTTTGTTTTGATAAAAATTTGGTGTGTTTATTTGTGAAAATTCAAATTTCGCGCGTAGTGCAACAATGTCATTTGTCTTGTCCCAACTGTCACGTTTTGACGTCTGCCAAACGTCAAGTCGTTCAGAAATGGGGTCATCGCCTGCGTTTATCATCATCGTTTACAAACAGGAGCCGGTGCATATTAGAAACTTGTGCAACGAAACAATTACGAAATGATCCAGATCTCAGCCAGACCGGCGGTAACTTTTATTTTGGCGAAAACATTTGCTTCCAACGTGATGAAAAACTGTATTCAGAGTGTCAACTCCCGTGGGACATTCCATATCTGACATTTGACGGAAGACACACAAACAATTCGCTTAGTTGTTAGGAGGATGTGTCCCGGCAAGTACTTTTCGATTCACAATGATGCAATGAGTTTTAGGGGTTCCGGCGCAATTGCGGCGACCATCGGAGCAATTCCCGGTCCGATTTGATTAAATCCCCCGAACATGATTGTTTTATAATGAAATTTACGACCTGCCAAAAACTTTTCCTCTGCATATCGTAAAAATAACTCGCCGGTTCCACATCCCCCGATGATTTATCGGGGCTTACTTTCACTTACCATTTTCCATTTCCCGCTTTATATTTCAGCAATCGTAATCGAGTCAAGGTGGCAGCGGCGATATTACGAAAGAATCTCGATTTTGTGTATTTAACTCCGAATTGGATTAGTCGAGGGGCGGCCGTCTTTAATTATTCGCTCTCCGGGCCTTCTCCGCGTGCAGGAAGTCGCTTTCGGCCGCCCCCACATGTCCGACGCGGTCGTGATCCTGTTATTACACACATGCTTTCATGTCGATCGCTCATTAACTCGCCGGTGATGGCCTTTTGCAGAATGCCATCGATCCTGCAGTGTCGCCCGCTGCACCGAATCATGGACTTCTAATTATAAACGAAATTACCAATAATCAATTTTAACTTTGGCGTAAAACGGGGGCCAACTTATCACGAACGATCTTCTGCATTCACATAACGGTGGGTTCCAACTCCCAAGTTTACTACGGAGTGGTGTCTTCGTCGCCCCCTCGCTCGGACTCGGCCTCTCTTCGTCTGAAGTAATATCTGGCGTAGTTTCGTCCGTCTCTGTTGGCACCGTTGGACAGGACCGGTGCGTTCCCTCTAACAATTACGGAGAATGTCGGCCGTAAAGCCGCCTCCATAAGAGCCGGTGTCGCCCGCGCCCTTTATCTCTGTAGGCCGATAATTTGTAATGTCAGATCTGTTGTTAGGTGGCTCGTTTTTAGTTTATCAGCGAATTCTTGAATCACCAGATAAACAGAATCGACCGCACTATTGAAAACTGCCGGACCAAGTGTGTCACAAAATGGTCTAATTAATAAGAAAGTAAAACGGCGCCATTAAATCCACGCAATTAAGTGTTACTTGTGGTTTATTAATTTAATAACGTACCTAGTCCTGCGCGCTCCCCTAATTGGTATAAAACACTAAAATTACGGAGCAATGAAGGCATGACCGTGTAATTTATTTGTTCCCTGGACTGTTCTCGATTCTACCATTTCGGGGGCGTCTCGACGCCCCCGCCGTCACTAATTGCAATATTTACCGAAATCAGTTTTTAACGATACAAATAGCACGGCTAAATTGATGAAAGTGTGACAATTGTAGAGTTGCAGTTGTGACATGTGCGGCTGCTGGGGGCGGAACTTTGCCGATTTTTACACAAACAACTAAATTCTTCCTCGACGGGGATTTATGAGTTGTGCCCTGTTGGATTCGGTGGTCGGGGTCCAGGTATTTATTAACTCGCAGCTCAGACCGCTCTATCTATCGATTCATCCACACTTTCCATTACTTTTCCCCACGCTAATTGTTTATTGTTCCGACGAGTCAATTAAAACTAATGTAAAAACGTGTGGTGGTGTCGGTGAAAATAGGACTGGTCGTTGAACACATTTTAAAAGGTCGCGTTGACTTTCGAAAATGTAAAAACGTCCACGGTTGTCGTGGATGGAAATTTCAGGTAGTCTCAAGCTTATTTGAATAATTTTACAAAGTTTGAACAGCATTTGTGGGCCTGTCCTGTTCGTGAGTGGCAGACTAGCCGCCATTCAATTTTTTTCGAACGACTTCTTCACTCGACGCCTTAACAGGCCGAAACACAAAGCGTTTTAAATTAACAACGAAAAATCCATTGTGGACGAAACTGGACGGCTTAACCTATTGACCTTGTGGATTTTACGACAAACTTTCGGCTGGGTCAAAAGCGAATTGCCGAAACTGTAAATAAGTAATTTTATGCAGAAAGCTGGACGCCGAAGAAATCAAGAGGTTTTAATTAATTTGGAAACGATTTGCCACACCTGCATCTCGTTTTTGTAATTATTTTGATTTTTTATTTGTTCGTTTGAAAGAAATTCAAATGTGGCGCGCGACAGAATGATGCCAATTGACGGTACCGTCACTCAGTGACAGCTGTCAAGTAAATATCGTAGCGATCAGTTGGAAAATTAACTGTTTGGCGTCATTGCGATGTTGTTAGACTTGGAAATAAAAAAACAAGGTGTTTGTTATGTTCTCTAACTCCCATATCAACTTTGTTGGTTAGTAATTCGAGGAAGAGAGAGAGGAAGAAAATTAAAAATCTGAACACCTTGTATACAAATTTCCAAAAATAAAATGGTTTCAGAACATCTTCAAATCGATTGAAGGTCACCTATATTATAAAAAATCTTATTTTTCTAAATCTTGTGTCAACGTAAACAAAGCTGTGTTATTTGTTTATTTAAGATAGATTTAAATTTCGCGCGTAATAAAATGTAAAACGTGTTTGACGTAATTGTCATTCGATGACAAATGTGAAATGTCAAGTCGTTTAAAAATGGCAATTAATTTGGAATAAATGCATAACTAAACTGCATAATTACCAGTTCATTAGAGCCAGGAATTTTCTAATACAATTTTCGGTGTCTACTTTGTCAAAACAACTTCATAAACATTTTACCAATTTGTAGTTTAGCAATTCGAAGAGAAAGATGACCAACAAGCTGGTCTGCCAACATTGTGTATTCAAATTTCCCAAAATTAGATTGTTTCAGAATTGTTGAAATATCCGCAAATTGACATAAACACTCGAGATCTCGCGAATATACAGACAACTGAGCAACAGTTATTTCTTGACTTTTGTACCAGTTTAAACAACACCGACCTCGTGAGTTTTCATAAAAATGTTGTCTGTTTATTCCAAAAAATTCAAATTGCCGCCTAATCAAATAGTTGAATTTGACGCGACTGTCACTGTGTGACAGTTGTCAAAAGTCATTTAAAACTGGCATGTTTATTATTATCGTAAGCAGAGAGAATTTGAACTAGTGTGGAAGATTAAGCCAAATCTGGTTTAGTTTTGTATCGCCGAGTAGAAACATTTTGGAATAAATTGATTCTATGTTTGGTTTGCAAATATGTAATTCTTGTAATCGCGATTTCTTTTGTAGTAGTAATGGATTCCGAGAAGATCTAAAAAGTGATGTGTTTACGGTGTGACATAAAACTGTCAAAATTTGGTGGATTCAGAGAAAAAATGAAATGTTTAAATTAGACAGTTTCAGAACTGATTAGATCCACACCAGCTCTTTAATCTCACCTGGGGTGTCAGCAGAACGTGCAGATAACAGTTTGACTTTCCCGACTCGTGCACCAACATAAACACCGTCCTTGTGGATTTGTTTGTGTTGATAAGAATTTGTTTGTTTAAGAGAGATTTAAATTTCGCGCGCACAAAACATCGAAATTGACGTGCGAGTGACAGTCGTCAAACGTCAAGTCGCCGCAAAAGGGGTGAAAGAGAAGTCGGTGCATTTCATTAGAGAAGTTGCTCCCAAGAAATAATTATGAAATAGTCGGGGCCCGCGATTTTTAGGAAGCCGCAAGAACGTCGAGTAATTTATACTCGGTTGAGACGTACGAATTCGCGGAAGTAATCTTGGGGAAAAATTCCGTCTGTTTGTTCCAGTGCGATGAAAAACCGTTTCCGAGTGGATCTTGCAGGTCGACACTTTGACGGAAGTCGAGAGCGGTCGCCTAATAGTGGGGTGTTCAGATGCAAACGAGCGCCTCGGCAAGTAATTGTTTATTTTAATACCGCGTGAAGCGATAAAGTCTCTGAAAAATCAGTTTTGATAAAAGTGTTAATTCTATTTTAGGGCGGCGACCTTAAACTGGCCACGGTTGACATTTGCACGAGTCCCGTTATAAATGCAGAATTAAAGTGAGCGACGAATTTTCTCGTAGATAAAAAAAGCAATTCCGGGGCGATATGATCCATCAAGTGACGCCCACAGTTCGGATCACGTGACGGTCGTGACGTCAGAGGGTTAGTATTTTTCCCGTGAAAACGTGCGATTATTTCGAAATCTGGAGGCGCGGGGGTGTTTTCGTTTAATCGGTGCAATTAATGGTGACGATTGCCGACACGGACAAGAGGAAAAACGCGCGTGTGCGTTACAGTAACCCGAATAAGAGGAGCGAGACCGTAAAAACGCACTGATGAGGCGAGCGAGCTAATTAGACGTGCACACATCTTTTACGTGGCGTGACGTCACCGATAGTGATGCCAATTAGCGGGAGAGCAGGAGGGGATCGATTGTCTCGGGTGGTGAAAAAATTTTCCGTCGCCGAAACATAATAATCTGTCTAAAAATCTGTCTGAAACGGCGAGTTTTCCACTTAATACTGTTGAAAAGGAGTAAAAGATTGATTCGAGATGTGCGAGCGCCTTCAGGAACGTCCACGTGCCCCCAAATTGGTGCTCAAACTTGCCTTCCACCACACGTCTCTCCGCGGAAGGCAGTTTCGATGGCGGCAAAGTTTTCCGCAGCGGTGCGGCCCCATGGCGGCGCGGCCCTGGCTCTATATCGCACTCCCTGCGAGCTGGAAAGCTGTCGGAATGGTGCGCGCAAGGCAGTACTATCCAAGTCGTCGACGGTGGGACATCGTACTATCGCGGTACAAGTCGAGTGCGCCCAACTTTTCTGTGTCAACCTCTTCGGAGTTTCGCGACCACCTTGACATCTTTGATGTAGTGCGTCGGGGGGGAGTTTTTTTTTCGTTAGTTTTTTTGTTTTGGGTGCCCCCCGGTGTCGCCAGTTCGACGATGTTCGACCGCATCGGTCGGTGGTTGCTCGACTGACCGCCCCCAAACCCGGATTAACGCCGCATCCCCATCAAGGTACGCTTTCCCCGCGCGCTTTTCCGACTTGGAAGTGTGGCCACTTGGGTTGCGCAAGCAAATATGTATTTCTTTGTGTGCATGTGTGTGAAACGCGATTCGATATGTCGATTACAGATAACAAGGTCGTTTACATTCTATTCGAAAACTGATTTCTTTAATGGGTTTTGTTCGCGCCTCCGTACGCCGAAAACATCCGCTGCACGGTTTTCCGCCCGAAAGGAAATTCCCGTCGCTTTTCGACTAATCGCACCTCTTGCGTCACCCGACTTTGCCACTCTGTTTGTTTCGTGATCGATGGGATTTTTCGCGGCGCGCCAACGCGATTATTACGCGCGAGGCTCGGCCCCACACTGCAACTTTGAGGATTGAGCCGTCAGAGGTGAGCTCGACCAGCTGAGCAACGCCGTTAAGCGTTAACTGAATAATTACGCTGACCTCTATCGGTTCCGTTTACTACACCGAAAATCTACTCCAACAGGACACCACGTCCTGGAAGACGTCCGTCCCTCCATTATTATTATTTGTAAACAATAATTCAACCGATAAGAATTCCGCCTGACTAATGTGTGTGTAAGCTATTGTTTTAATTTCGTCAAGTTGGCAGCGTTCCAAAGCAATAATGTCAGGCAGAAGTTCAACTTTCATGCAGAACAAATTAGTGGGTTTTCTCCTCTTTAAATATTCAGAAAGTTCTCAACGAAATTGGAGATTTTCGTCTGTTATGTCTTCCTCGTTTCCAGTACTTTTGCTCTTTTTACATAATAAATAGGGACGTCGATTTGTTTATCGGGGCGCCCTCTCGACGATCTGTCAAAAAGTGGATCGGATCCTGGATAAAGAAGTTTATTCTGCGCTTATCTCTGGAGTGTCTTAAAAATGTGAAACAACCGAAACTTTATGTCGTATGTAAACACGTGCACCGAAGAGGGAGCGTCATGTGAGACGCGGGGTTCAACAGACTTGGGGTGCCACCACCATCACCCCTATCGACCCGGCCGAAATCGTAACAAATTATTTTTCCAAAATCAATTCGTCCGTCTTTATCGGTCCTGTTGTGCCGGCTTGGACAACCTCCAAATGGCCTCTTCGAAATAATTACCTCCCTTTTATTCCCGATCGTCGTATTTATAGTCCGAGGTCCTTATCTCGGACAGATTCCGCGATATCTCAGTCAGCTTGGAGACACCGTTATCACGTCCGCGACCTTGGTCTGATAACAGTTGTTTTGGACCGCAAATTTCCCGGCCAATTCTGACCGAGATTGCCGTTTTTAACACCTCCACGGGAACTCCCCGAGCCTTCACTTCGGGGGGCCCCGTCCCTTCCGGATTGATGACGGAAACAATGCTGCAATCTTGACACTTCTCGCGATTAGAGCCGGTCCGGTGGAACTCGACAGTGAGTTCCTTGAGGTCGGTAACTGTTGGTTGCGTTTTACCATAAATTTTACCATACATGCTGCCGCCGTTTACACTGTAAATTATACGGGAGACCTGTTGTTGGGAGCGGGAGCGTCCTGGCCGTTAACGAGCGGGAAGAGCGGCGGTTTTCCAGTGTGGCGTCGTCACGTGATCGCACCCGGACTTTTTTTTTCCTCGCCTTCTGAATTTCCATTTTTGTCTCGCTCGACTGAAAATCGAGTTATAGTTGCGAAAACTGAACTTAATTCGATAACATTTGCTTTTGTTCTTGGGAGTCGCAGACAAATTGGACTCGGAGTGACGTTCACTTGGTGCATCTGGCATCGAGTTTTTCACATTCAATCGAAGGATTTTCTCGGTCAGATTTGTGAAGTGCCAACAGTCCTGTCGGGGCAACCCCGTCGACCACATTTTTTTAAGTGACTCTGTTTTATTTTTAAAGTTTCTTTAACCCGACTTCTAGGAATTAATGCACTTCGGCCAACTTTTCAGTCATGATTTAATTTTAAATACTGTTGTTAATTAAACTCGTTTGCAAGTTAAACCGCAATTATTTTCCCGTATCCCACAGTGTAGGTTTTTTTGTATCGTACACTCGGCTCAACTTCGAATGTCACAGTATTGACACATAGTTGCTGTTAGGTGTTCGTACACTCCGTATAAATCGACGACCCGAGTTGTGTCATAATAATATTTTACGAGATTTTCTTGAAAAGGTTATTTTTAAATTGAATATTTTGGTAGGAGTGGCTTATTTTCCTTTGGACTATTTTAAAATGCGGTGCATCGCACTTGTTAAACACAAAAGTGCAACACACCAGTAGAGCTTCCGTTTCTTAAGTTTGCCAATTAAGTTACAACGCTGTTAGCAGTTTTTTTTACAAAGTATAGTGTCCATAAAAATGCTTAAAAAGCGAAATTTTTTGACACAGTAAAACTGACAACAATGCACTAGACATTGTCGTTGATTATAACCTCAAAAAAAACTTTACCTAATTCAACAGACAGCTCTACTACCAAATTAAATGCAAAATTTCTATGGCCTCCCATTATTCCAAAACAATGTGAATGCATTTTCTAAAAGTCTAAAAATATGTACATATTTCAAAATTTAGATTTTTCACGACGAAACTTTCAAACTCCTTTAAGATCTCTGTATTTTCATTTTGTGACCTCCTAGATATAAGAATTATCTGTCATGCACACGTGTGGACCATAAATTTTCAATGGAATTCAGATCTGGTGATTCAGCAAGCTAACGTAAATTTTTTGTTACAACAAAAGGAAACAAATCAATTTGTGATACGGCTGATAACTGAAATCAGTAAAAGAAATCTAAAGTTTTTGAAATCTTCAAAGAATTTAATTGTTTTCAAAACTGTACGTACTGCTGACAATATATGTATTTTTATTTTTTACGTAATAAAATTAATTACACCGAAACATTTCCAATTAAAAACAGATAAAATCTCTAAACTGCCAAACACGAAATAATAATTTTTGTTGCGGCATTTTTTAAATGTAGATAAATATAAATTTGTCAAGTAGTGAATAAAAAGACGTATTAAGAGTGATTATGCAGCATAACATTTTTTTGACTGACTGGGAGTAAATTTATGAAAATAAAATCATCCCACCAAATATCACGCATGCTAAAGATATTGGCAAATCAAAGTGTAATCATTGTAGCAGCCGTTATCAACCTGTAACAAATAAACCTGCACTGCCGCTTTTTAGTCTCAATTTATTCTCATTAGATTCGCACCACGTCTCACCTGTTGACCCATTTTAAACAGCTTTGATAGTACTCCCAAATGCTTCCTTCGATTTTATCTCCACCGATAATCAAACATCCACCGCAGCTAATGAGTACACATTTCACCAAAGCTCATTAAAAGGTTTATTCATTTTTAGTGTGTCAAAAACTCTTGCGAAATTCTTTGCAGCAACAAAATAACAAACAAAGACCGAACAATTTCACGTATTATCTTTCCGACCTGTATCTGTGACGTTTGCGGCCGAGCCGAGTGTACAAATAGGAGTGAGTAATTGACACGTGACTCAAAACAATCTGGTTCCGCATTCGAATTTGTAAAATCCGTCGCCTTGTTTGTTGTTTCGATCGGCGAATTGTGACGAAAAGTAAATAGTTTTTGTCGGTCGGGGTGAGCTGTCGAAGGCAATTCTGGAAAATGCGAAGGAAGCGTCTTAAGTCGCCAAATTGGACGTCGCAAGTCGTCCGTGAATTTTTAATGATAAGATAATGGGAAAGGGCGCACAGTCGGACCGCGGGTTTTGTACACTCGGCGCATTTCTTCCTCGGAGTATCAATTTTGCGCGTAATAGTCCTTGAATTATGTCACGTTTCGCCGTAGCCCATCACCATTTTGCACTCTACGTGTTTCATCCGATCATCACTGATGTAATTGTATCTCATCTCGGCGAGATTATGAGTTTGGCTCGGACCTCGCATATAATTAAACGCTTTCGGGAGTTTTGCATCGATTTTTGCTGTCAAATTCCGGCCAAGAACTAATTACCAGAGGCCTCGAGTTCTACTAAAACAATAACGACGGCGGCCTTGCGGTCGCTCGACACAAATTACATACACCATAATTATTCCACGAGTATATCATAGTCGGGGATTAGTTCATATTGTTACCGGACCCGGATCGATCAAGTCTGCACCGCGTTTTGGTAAGACTCGACTCATCCAGAGTCGGTATGATTAATGCGTGCCGTGCGTTCCTTTGTATGCCGTCACAATGCACCTTTATGACTTGGTGTTATCGTCTTGCATCTAGAGTCAAGACGGTCCACTCGTTTGTCCAGATTTATTGTCACTGAAATAATATGGAAATTTGTGAGTCGGCTCGTTACGTGATTATTATGTTTCCCTCTTAAAATTTATTATCGACGAGTTTGAAGTGATGGAGTCGTCGTCGAGAACTGTCATTTTAGGTTAGTGACTTTTCACCGTAGAAAAAAAATTATTTCAGTTAACGTCACATTCTTTATCGGGTTTGGAGATAAGATAACGCAACAAAAGGACGGTCAGTTCTCTGTGTATTTTGCTACCGAACACAAATATTTCTCCGGCATTCCTGTCACGACACATTGTAGGTCCAGTTTGGAGGATGTATAGAGGTAGAGCCGCTTTCCGTTGTCTTTTATTCGGCAACTCTGTATTGTGAGTGTCTGAAAGTGATTTTTGTTGTAGGTAAGTCCTGCCCGCGGTCCTGTCCGATCTAGTCTGCAAGGTAATTTACCCAATTAGTCGTCGGCCAAAGAACTCTTTATCGGGTTATCGGTTCGACACGACAACGAACGATTTCTTATTGTGCATCGGCATCGATTAATTCGCTAATTAATTAATTCGGAATCGGACGACGTAATTGAAAGAAAACAGGAGTCGTAATTGCGTTCGGCGGTCCGGTGGGGCTTCGCCAGCCAGATCAAACACGTCCTAAATATGGTATTCCCGGGGTATTTCCGCTCCGTACGCTGTTATTTCAGATCTAGTCCGAGGAGGTCGACGCACAAAGAGAATTCGTAATTGTAAAAATGAACGGGAATGTCGACCGTGTCCCGGTCTATTTTTACGTTTACTCGCTATAAAGTTGATATGTCAAAACAAGTTTGTTATTTTAAACACGAAGCGAGGTTGGGACTCAAAAACAACCAGATTTGGGGACCCATCGGACGAAATTCGAACTGTCGGTAACGGCGGAGGGCGTCGCGACGGCGACGTGCACCAGAGACATACGGTGCTGCCGGGTTTTATCAAAATCGAAACAATCAGGTCAGACCTCCCAGAAAAAAAAATCAAAATGGTTTTTGTCGGAAATGTGAACTAACTGAACGCTGCAGTTCAGGTAAATTTCACAATACAGGGTTTTGTAGTAGAGTTTGCCCTTGAAGGACACTTCAGTTTTTATTTGTAAATTGCGCCGCGTCTTATCGTGTTTAAAGATGGATTATAATTTTTTATTGTATGAATTTATATAAAATACTTCACGAAAGTAGATTAGCTATAAGTAAAATTTAAACTGATCAAACAGTTTGAACAAAACAAATTGTTATTTAAAAAAAATATAAGAATCAAGTAATACAAGGTGTCTCAGCTAAGACTTTCGAGCCTAATATCTCGGTTATTTGCCAACGGATTTTTATGAAATTTAAAATGCAGATATTTTAGATCGTGAAGGTTCAATTAGTAATAATAAAATTACCTCAAGTTAAAAAATGTAATTTTAACAAATGTTTCCTTTATCGAAAATTATGCGCGATTATTATTAGATTGTTAAACATTAAAAAATAGGGGTCTACACAAACAATTAAGTAAATCACTTGTCTGATTCAACGAAAAGATTAGATTTTGTCGTTAAAAATTTAATGTAAAATTTGAAGTTATTTGAGCAGAGTTACCTTTTGAAACAATTGATGATTAATTGCCAAGCAACATTTTGTACACCCTTTAGTCTGTCAAAATTGGGCGCGCTTTATTAGAAACGTCAAATTGCGAAAATTTATTGAAAATACTCTAAAAATAGACTACAGCGGCAGAAATTTCAATATTGTTGAAAAAGGAAAAAAAAATTGCCTATGGAGAGTGTCGTAAGAACTTCAATGACAGTTCGTTTTCTCGTGGAACACTATCCAAATGTAGGCTTTACAAAATGTGAGGTTAAGAGAGTCGTCAATTTATTTGAAGACACAGGAAGCGTACGTGAACTAAATTACCTTGCTAAAATATCCCGATCGTGTTTTAGTCCTTTATGGAAGACTTAAAGCATCCAGTATAATAAATTACGTCCAAATGTTGTCTTTAACTTTGTAAGGGTTTGTAAGGTTAGCAAGATAAACGTCAAATATGTCACCTGCGCTTCTGCGAAAAGGGATGACCAAAATTCTGCAAAATTGCACGTTTGTTTCATACGCGTCTACGTTTTTGCATTTCCAGCCACGTTTAACACAGTTTTCATCTTTTTTCTTGCAAACCAGACGTCTTTCAAGGACGAGTTTTTCCCTACAGCATTTTTATTGACGATCAATTTTTTATGTAAATCTTAATTGATTCAACATTTTAAAAAGGCATGTAAAAATTACGTTTTTAAGACTTGGGTGATTGCATTAATGGGATTGTATTCTTCACCGTCTAAAATATCTGCATTTTAAATTTCACAAAAATCTGCTGGAAAATAACTGAGTTATTAGGCTCGAAAGTCTTAGCTGGGACACCCTGTATAAACTGTAAACTATATTTTTCAGCCAGTGTCAAAGTACACATTTTAAACAGATTTTCTCGATGAAATTGGCCGATTTTTTTTATCAAGAACACTGTCGAAATAAACAGTTTATTGTTGTGTTTGTCGAAAACAATCTCCTTTTTCTATTTTCAACTGACGCCAGTGTGTAGATAAAAATGTGGAATCAATTTCAAATTTCCACTGTTGTGTCAGAAATAGTCAAAATTAATTACATTTAAATTCCACCAATCGATAAACGTGGCTAAAAATATTGCCAAATTAGATTTGTCGCGACTAAATTCCCAAACTCCTTCAGGATATCGAGTAAATCACATTTTTTTCTGATCCCGTCACATCAAAAGTGCGCCCTAACATTTTCAATGGAATTCAGATCTGGCGATTCAGCAAGTCGATGTAAAATTTTTCCTTAAAAAAATATTGATACGGAGATGTGACGACTAAAATCAGCCAACAAAACCTATGAGCTCTTTGAAAACTTCCCCAAAGAAATTAATTGTGTTCTGAAAGCTGCCACACTATTGACATTTTTTTTATGAACAAATTAATTACACTAAACTGTCTTCAATTAAAAATACATAGCTAGAATCGCTAAACCGACAAACATGAAACGGATTATTTTTGTTGCCACATTTTCTTCTTCCTCGTGGAAAATGTTAGAACAAAAATTGTCAAGCTTCTGTAACATCCAGATAAATAAATGTACATGTTGTCGGGAATTTGGTGAACAAAAAAACATTCCACGAGTGATTATATGAAGTAAACAATTTTTAATTAACTCGAAACCTTTGTCTTCAACGTTGGGACGCAGAAAGAATCTGATTTGAGCATCCATTGAAGGATCGAACGAAATTCAAACTGTTGGGAACGGTGTAATCGCGTACAGTGAAATACGCTGCAGTACTCTAAAATTATTTTCATTGCTTATTATTCAAAGAAAAAATTAATTTGCTTTGGTTTTTCTTAATTCTGTAACTATTCGTGCAGATTCTGGTAGCAAAATATTTTTTTTCGTAAACGTGCGTCAGACAACACGGACAGATGACAGCTGCCAATCACTCTCCAGGAGTCTAACCTTCAACGTTTTCTTCCTCACGTCCTCCACTTTTATTTTATCTCTTTAGATAAAATAAGTCATGAGAGGCTGACCCATTTCTGGTTTGTTTTAATTTCAGATTTAAAAATAACTCGAATTTAAACGTGTTGTGATGATTTGAAAAAGCGTTGCACACTTTTCTCGGTAGTGAATGTCGAATTAAAAAGTAAAATTTCAACGTGAGAAACGAATGGGAGAAGCAAAGCGTTTACAAGAATGTAGCCTGGGGCCCCCTAGACTACCTGACATCCACCGGGACATAAATCATCGGCTCCCAAATACCCGGTCGCCCATCAAAATCCCTCGAAAGACCCGAGAGTGTTGCAGTCGCGCGTGCGACACTCACGTCTCGGCGACAAGTCTCGGGGGCCGGTCGCGTGGGCGGCGACGAGCACAGGTATCGATATGTTTATATAATCAGAGGAGTGCGTTAGCTAATCTCGGACTTTCACTTGCGGCGCATGCGTGCGGCGGCGGCCCACTTCTTGTTCTTAACGGGGTCGCAAACTTGACGCGCTAGCTACAACGGGCCCCCAAATAACCGTTCGTGATCATTCACTTTTTACGGCCGACATTCCAGAAGATGGCGGTACAACGGGGGCGACTCCACCCCCGGAAATTTAACTCGTGGGGGCGGCGGTCCCAATTCATGCCAGAAATTCCAATCTGGGAGTCCAGACTCCATGGAAGCTCGATCGGTGTCAAATCGGGTGATCGTTGCACATTTCCTCGGCGACCCAGTTGCGGTTTTTTTCTTCTCTTGTTTCCTGTTCCGTTGCGCAAATCTGTTGGGCGGCTTCTTCGTCTCGTGATGACTCGCTGATTGATTGTTGTCCACCAGGTCACGTCGGAGCGCCTCCTCCACCATACCGAGCGACCTCCGAGTGAATGGCCCTATTGTTCCCCGGGCAATTTACATAAACGTTGATTGTTTACATCTGGCGCGTCTTCCTGGTCGTGCGTGCGTCAACCTTGGCACCGACGGAAGTCTTCGCCGCGGACCAGATTCGTGTTAACGGTGCTGACGGTTTCCAGCTCCCGCATTTTCGCCGTTCCGGTGGAATCGGTGGCGGCACACTGACCCACATGTGGGGACGTGCGGCGACGTTTCGAATCGAGGAAGTCGCAAAAACGCTAATCCGCACGAAGAATCGGGAAGAGGCAGTCGAAGGGTCGTTGCGGCGGACCGCTTCCTGTTTTTCCGGCGATAATGGAGTTTTTCGGGTTAAATATAGCTTAGCGCCTTACTCGGGCAAGTCTATGTCCAGGGGACACTCATCCGGCGAATTTATTGCCGGATTCATTGTTGTGAAAATTTACACGGGACGGTATTGGCACTTGAGGCCGGGGGAGGATCATCGATCGGGGGCGGAATTTCCAAGTGGCCAACCTAGACACCACCCCGCACTTACATTATTTTTCCCTCGATTAATTCCACCGGATTCGTTCCAGATTCGCCCGACTAATAATTTTGACGCGGATAATTCTTGTTTGGATCAAGTTTCCAAGTCCGATTGCGATACGAGCTTCCACTCTTATCTTATTTACTGTTGTTGTTGCTGCATCGTGTGTTGACCGCACCACAATCATTCAATAACTTCGTGATTACAGAAGACACGACGGACGTAGCTTGCACCGAAAATTTATGCAAACTAATGGGTCGTTGTCAGCGGGTATTTTTTGTGACGTACACTCGGCTCAACACCCCCGCGACAAAATACTACATATGTGTATATCCAAAAAAATGACCTTCAAAAAGTGTCAATTGTGTTGGCGCAACACGACGAAATTTATAAGCTTGTGTGTTTTATTTTTAAAGTTTCCTTAAACCCACTTCTAGAAGTTGATGCACTTCGACCAACTTCTCAGATGATTTAATTTTAAATACAAAACAATCACGCATTAATTAAACTCGCTTGAAAGTTAAACCTCAATTATTTTCTCGTATCCCGCAGTGTAGATTTTTTTGTGTTGTACACTCGGCTCACACATATGTAGTTGTTGTTAGGTGTTCGTCGATACTCTGGGTATAAATCGACAACACTAATTCAATCGTAATAATATTTGACAAGTGGGTTATTTTCCTTTGGACCATTTTAAATCGCGGTGCGTTGCACTTCAAAATTGTTCAGTCTGTTGGAGATAAAAGTGGAATACGCAAGTAGAGCTTCTGTTTCTTTAGTTTGCCAATTAAGTTCCAACGCTGTTGGCAGACTTTTTTTACTAGCTTGAAAATATCCAAAAAAAAGTTTAGCGAAAAGGAAAGTTGGGCAAAGTTTCATGACACAAGATTTTCTCCGAGTTTGTGTTTGAAAGACATTTCAATTTTGATTTCTCAATTGCGCTGGTATTATGTTTTTTAAAGTTAGACTAAAATGTTTATTCTCGCGTAAAATTGTATAGAAAAGTCGATGCAAGTAGAAGATTTGAAATAAGTTAAATTTAAAATGATTAAACAGTTTGAACGGAACAAATTGTCATTACAAATCTTTGGTAAATTGTTTGTTCTAGAAAATTTCGAAACTATTAATAGAATCAGGCAATTCTAGAAACTGTAAACTATTTTTTGTTAAAAAGTGCTGAGGCAATGAAATGGGAAAAGTACGCTTTTGAAACAGATGTTGTTGATGAGAAATTTAACTAATTTTTTTTAATCGCAAACTGTCGAAATAATTACATCAAGATAATTTTATTTCAGTTTATTCTAGTAATTGTCAAGGATCTTCTCCTTTGTCTGTTTTTGTGCAGAGACAAACGTGTAGAATACATTATTTCAAACTTCAATTCTTGTATTAAACATAATGAAATTTAATTACGTACATTTAAATTCCACCAATCTAATAAAAATAAGTAAAATACTCCAGAAGTTACTTTTTCACGACTCCCAGACTAACTTCAAGACATCGAATAAGTTACACTTTTTTTTGTGACCCCGTAGATATCAAAGTTGCACCGTTCGTGCACACGTGCGAACCATAAACGTTCAATGGAATTCAGATCTGGTGATTCAGCAAGCTAACGTAAAACTTTTTCGTATATTAAAAAATACAAATTAATTTGTGATACGTAGGTTTGGTAATTGAAGTCAGTTAACAGAACCTAAAATTCCTTATTTTTTGAAAACTGTGCGCACTATTCACAATTTTTTAATTTATAATGGAATTAATTACACTAAAACCTTTCCAATGAAAGATAAAAATAACGGGTTTTCTTTTAAATTTATCCTCAAAGTAGGCGTTGAAGAGTCGATTGTGAGCGCACCACTCGTCTGCACAGGATATGGGAAAAATACAAACAACCCAAAAAGTGAGGTTAGATTTAAACAGCTGATCCATGGTGTGTAATCCCTGGTGCGTTCTCAATCGATTCTTCAACGCCTACTTTGAGGATAAATTTAAATGAACACCCGATAGAATCTCTAAACCACCACAATTATTTTTGTTACAACATTCTCTTCTTTCTGGTGTAAAATGTAGAAATAAAAATGTGTCAAGTTTTTTAAATCAAGACTCGACACCCGCGGAATAAATTTATAAGAGTGAAATTGTCCCATCGAGTATCATACGTGTGCAGTATCTTGCCAAATCAAAATTTAATCGTAACAATCGATATTAATCTGTAATAAATAAACTTGCACTGTTGCTTTTCGGTCTCAATTTATTCTCGTTAGGTTTTCACCACGCTTTATCGGTTGACCCATTTACACATTTTAAACAGTTGCTCCTGTGTTGTCAAAATCTAAAATTAAACCCAATCGAGATTGCTTTGCAAAATTCAATTTTCAAAAAAAAAATTGATTTGTTTCATCAGATTGCACAAACATGGGTACACCCACGTAATTTTTTTAACTGGGTTGTGATTCGCTGCGTGCCCGTTAACACTAATGGGAAGTAGTTTATCAAAATGGGACACACTTTGATATTTTTTATTTGCACAACTTGGATTGTCTCATTTGGAAGGTTAGTTTCTACGCACCGCACTGTTAAAAAAAATTTGGAGTGTGATTCAGTGATTCCTCGCTTATGGTAAAGAAAAGCTGACCGATTCACCTTGTGCGTTGTCATAACTGGAAGCCTTGCTACCTCTTCGGCGTTGGTGTCCATAAATATTTCGGTGTGGCCGGAGTGAGTTTAGTAATTTTTCCTCGTGACCTCTGCTCTTTCGCTGAAAGCACCAAATATGCAGTCTCGAATGAAACTCGCCTTCATTTCCAAATGCAAATATGGCGAAAGTTTCGCTCGGTGTTTCCCGAGCGGTCCCGAGCGAACTTCTCTTGACATTTTTACCTCTTAGCTTATCACCTGTTAAATCCGCGGCAGAGGTGTGTCGTTGCGTCACTGGTACACATTCGACGGAAAACGCAAATGTCACCCGTCCAAGGACGATTTTTTCGCGACGTCTTGCCCTGCGCCCTGAAGGCGCAAGGACGAAACGTCGACCTTGCGCGGCTTGCGTAGGTCAGGGTGGATTTTCGCGCGGACTTTCACCTGAACCGGAGCGTTCCGCCGCCCCCGGTCGATGCAAAACGTTATTGTTTATGTAATCCGTTTATCCGTAATAAACCCGATTTTTACGCCGCCGCTCCAAAATGAATTCCGCCTGATATCATCCCCCCAATCAATAATTCGACGGCGGAGATTTTTGCCCCGCTCGGGGATACGTCGGTAATGAGGTAGATGACGGTTACAGAACGTTTATTTATCGAACTGTCAAGGTTGTGTCGACTGCATACGCAATCGGTGACGTAAGCAGAGGCAAATCTAGCCAGGAGCCGGCGAGTTGACGGGCGAAGGATCACATTTTCTTGGCGAGGAAACAAACGGTGTCCAGAGTTTGCAGGGGGGGAAAATATCAATTTGATAAAGCGCGATAAGGATAATTGATAGTGGAGCGTTGTGTTCAGCTGCAGCGAGTTTTGTAAACAAGCGTTTGAATAAAAACGAGTGCTAGAATTGGGTGAAGGATTTTATTGAAATTTTACAAAACGTCTGATTGGGTCAGATGAGAGAATCCTTGAGGATTGAATAAATAAACACGACGCAGAATATTCTACGCTGAGCGGTTACAACATGATCTCTGCCACACCACTTACCCTAATTTATTAAGGGAAGGGGAATAATCCCCACATGTAGAATTGTAGAACATGGAAGTGCGTAATCTCGCGGTGGTGCAACGATTGCAGTGTAAGGTCGCGCATTGTCTTGTCGATTCTATTATTTACACCGAGATAAGACTATCTACGAACGCTTTAAAATTATTTCTTGACTAATAACTACTTTTCAATACACTAAATTGCGATTTTTTGGAAATGTCAACAAATTGTTTTGATTTTTAAAAACAGATTTTTTCCAACATCGATTATGAAAATGATACTTTCATCACTCAATTTAGTGAGGAAAATAGGCGTTTGCATCACTAGTGAGGAAAATGGAGAAAGTAAATTCACTAGTGAGGAAAATTTATTTAACAATCTACTACCTACTTATTAATATAAAAATTTAAAACACTGTTATTAGGGGTTAATAGAGGAGTAAAATAATTATAAAGAAATTTAAAATTGAGACTCGTTTTCACAATTCGTGATCAAAGGGCGATTTTCCAATTCGCAATACTATCCTCACTCGCTGCCACTCGAGAGTATTGCTCGTTGAAAAATCAGGCACTTTCATCACTTATAGTGTAATATACTATTTCACATTTACCGCCTGTCAGTTTATATCACTGATTTTTTTGTGATTTATTAATTTAAACAAATCTACAGACACATGTAACAAATGACTCTGCAGCGCACATGGGTCTACTTTTTTTTTTATTTTGAAACTGGACTGATTTGTGGTTCCTTACAAGGACACAATGTTCAGACAGAAATTTTCTTATCTACTTCTATATTTCACTGATTTATGGCCCAGTAAAAAAATAGAATATTCAGACACAAAATCAATTTTGGTCAGAAAACTGCAAACTTTTTGTTACAATTTTCAAAAATCTTGTTATCTTGTTTAGACACATTTAAACTCTTTGAAAATCTAGCATTTACATTTTCCAAAATCATTCAAATGAAGCTCCATTTATCCAAAAGAAGAAAAAATCTGCAACGTCCTTGTGAACAACGGACAATCAATGAAAGGACCTACTCTTGCATTTAGTTTCTACAGAGTGAGCTTGCGCATGTTCTCGTCATTTCCGTTCTCTACATAAAAGATAAAACCACATTTTACTATTCCATTGATCAATTATGATGATAATGAAATTGCTTTTGTAACTTTAAAAAATTAAAACCTTCATTGGCGAGTTTTTTTTAATGCAACTAGTCTTTTTATATTTTTTACCACAAGAAATAACTTGTTTGTGGTAAATTCGTCAATTTTGCCCCACAAATAGCCGTACCAGGACCACTCCTGTGCACCGAAAAGAACCACATTTTTGAAAATGTTATCCATCACTAACAAATACCAAAATTTTCGTCGCCAATTTATGACCGGATGTTATATTGTAGCCTCGCAACGCGCCACGTTCGTGGAATTCACTTTCCGTTGATTTATTGAACCGCCCCGACCAGATTGTAAAATTTTATTTTGTCGGAAAACAACCAAATTCCACGTTTCTCGATCACCCCCGAATTCTGGTCGGCAGCAATTAGCCCTAATGCGAATTAACGAAATTGGCCTGGCGAATTAAATTTTCATGATAGCCCCCTGAAAGACTGCGGCAGGATCGCGTGCCTGCCGCCCGGTCACGATATGTTTTTGATTGTCAACATTATTTCCGAGTCCTCCATGTAAATAGACCTGCAATCTGCCGTCTGATTTAGGTCCGGGGTCGGCACTTGTGCGAATTCGCAGTTCGTTGCGATTTTCCGGGGGCGGCGGTGCACTCGCTTTGGGTGGTGCCGCTATAAGCCGGAGCTAATCGTGTCGACTCTCAAACACACCGAGTTTTCCATTTAACCTCACTATATTTTACGAGCTTTTAGTTAAACAAGTCGAGACGGTTGATTTATCGGGCCCGTTCCCAAACGCACTCAAATTCGTGATAAATTCACCGGTTTATATTCAATTTTGTTCCTTTATCACCGGAAAAAAAAATCACAATGAATATTCATCGCGCCGCGATTATCAACCATACGTCCAAATTAACCCGACTATTTGCAGAATCTGGCCCTGTTCTGCTAATGCGCACCATCGCTTCATTTTACCCCGAATATCTTCGCCCCGCCGCGAAACCACCCTCGTTGTCGCGCCATTCGCCCTTCCCTCCAAATTTGCAATATTGACACTGCAAAAATATTTTTTCCTACCTGTTTAACACCAATTACTACAAATTTAACGAACTGTCAACAAGGATAACGACATGAAAGTAAGTGGTGTGGCGTTACTCGCCGGAATTAATTTAATGTAAACGTTTCGTAGCGCTGAAATGTGTCGTAGACCGGCGGGATTCTTTGTTTTCTACGAAATAATTTCACGATTAATTGCGGCCTTTTAACGTCGAGTATTGCGCCCCAGAGACGCCGCCCAATCGATACAACAACCTATTTTTCTATAAACTAATAAGTACTGTTGGAGCGATAACGACGGTGAGGATCGTTATCCGTCGGTGTTTCCACGAAGCTGGCCGAAGAAAAGTCAGAAGTAATAAAATTGCGTAATTATATAGATTGGAAACTATTCGGTTAAGGACGAAATATAATTAAATGGTAAATAGGACAAGAGAAGCGGTGGAACTTTGGAAATTATGTTTAAGAATTAATATCTTCGTTATCTGGTTCCGTCATTGGTAATTGAGACAGTTTGAGGACCAATGGGGACTGCGCATTTGCACTTTATTTTATTAAACTTGCAGGAAATTGCCAATTACATATGCGAGTCTAATTGGGTGATTACCATTTCTACTTTTCATTTAGTAAGCGTTTATCAGTGTGTTGGTGATAATTAAAATATAACTTTGTCGGGAATTTTTTTTTGAACGGAAGGGGGTTCGACAAGGGTCCCTGTTGCAACCAAGGTGTATATTGGGGATGAGGTTTCTATAGGAAAAAAAGTTGTGAGGGGTGAAAAGAACAAAGGAGAAGAAAAGAAAAGGAAAGAATGCAGGAATGAGTTGAAGAAAGAGAGAAAAGCAGATTATGTTTAAAATAGAGCAATGGGACCGGTTACAGAAAGAAAGGAGACAAAATTATGGCAGAAATAAAAGAAAGAAAATAATAGATCTAAGAGGCCGATTTCAAGTTGACTTGCGACGGTCGCACTTGTCATGGTAACGGCGCAAGAGGGAAAGGTGACGCATATTGGTAATTAATGTGTAGGACAAAGATAGCTACACATTTGCGCTGCACCACCTATTTGCGATCCCTAAGTAGATAAAATGCTTAGAAGGTCAGAAAGGTGAATTTGGAAGATGTGGTTCATGCTTAAAATAATAGCATTTTGCTTTGCCAGAGAATTTTTTTCAAAAAGAGTATTTTTGCGACCTGGATATGGAGATAAAGTCCTAGTGCTAAAGTTTAATAAGTTCTTAGATCTTGTCTTGGCAGTAAAGATTTTGACCAGGGAGAATTTTTAAAAGTTTTGGGTCAGAAAGTCTTAACAATAATTTCGGCCTTTTTTGAAAGTCAGAGTGCTAAAATTTTATAAGTTCTTTGGCTTTCTCTCGCTAATAAAGACTTTCACCAGGAAGTAGAATGATTTGAGGTTTCGAGCTCGACAAAAATTTTGAATAACGATAAAAATAAAGTTTTCGGAGTGATTTTTGAGATTTTTTCAAAATTTTAAAATTGCCAAATGTTCGTATATTGTGTCGTCGATGGACTTACGAATCTTTGGTGGCGGAGACGGCTAGAAAAATTGAAAATGAAATATTTTTAGAAAAGAGAATTTCCATTTTTGACGTTTTTCGCTGTTTTTTGAAAACTCTTGGAAACTAAAGATTCTTGGGCTTTGTCATTGCAATCAAAACTTTGACCCGGAAAGAACATCTTGGGAAGCTTTGGGGTGAATAAAATGCCACAATAATAATGATAATAGATTTTGTAAAATAATTTTTGGGATTTTTTCAAAATTTTGGTAGCTAAAATTTGCCATTTTCGTATTTTGTGTTGTCTATAGACTTCCGAATCTTTGGTGGCAGAGACGACTAGAAAAATTGAAAATCAAATATGTACATATTTTTATAAAAGAGAATTTCCATTTTTGACGTTTTTCGCTGTTTTTTGAAAACTCTTGAAAGCTAAAGATTCTTGGGCTCTGTCATTGCAATAAAAACTTTGACCTGGAAAGAAAATATTTGGAAGCTTTGGGGTGAATAAAATGCCACAATAATAATAATATGTAATAAATTTTGTAAAATAATTTTTGGGATTTTTTCAAAATTTTGGCTGCAAAAAAAATTGTCAAATTCTGGTGATTTGCGGTAGGTTTTCATAGATGTAGAATCTACAATTTCAGACATTGTTCCCTTCCCTGCTGTAAATTCCCTCGGCAGCCTCCGACTCCCATTTCTTCGATCCACTGACACCATTCTTCATTTCCATTGTTCCAATCCGTCTGAAAATTGAGCAAACCGCGTCGTGTCCGCGACAAGGCCGACCATTTGTGTTGTTACCTTGAGTACACGAGCTCTCCACCTAGCCCATTTCTTTCCACTCGAAAACGCGACATCCTGGTGGCCACCTCCTCCGTGGCGAGCCCCGAAACCTCCTCCGATTTCCGTCCGATCGTATTCTACTTGCACACATTTTGACACACTTGTTACGGATACGGTTGTCGTCACTCCTCGTGCCATCCTTGACACGCTATTGGACGCTGATGTCTCTCGTTCGATATTTGTGCAAGAAAGGAAAGTTTTTTTCGTTGTTGTTGGTCGCGCCACCCGCATACCGATCAATTATGTTCAAATCATGACGCCAATCGCAACAGCTTACGCAACCGCTACGTAACGTCACAAGAGACGCAGTTACGCTACGTGCGCAACGCAACGTAAAGCGGAGACGTCCGTAACGCAAACGCCGACAGACATAACGTAATAATGAATTTAGATTATTCACGAAAACAAACAACGCTTGCGTCGTCGTGTTCTACTTGTGTTAAATTTCAACGCAGTTCGCGGTCGGTTGGAGCGTTCCAAGCGATTTCCATGAGGGGCGAATCTGGACGGTGTGCGGGTCACCAAGTACAGAATTTGTTTGATTTCTTTTGTGCAGTTCTCCCCTCCTGATATAGAACAAAATGGCGGGTTTTAAGCGTCGCTTTGCTATTATCTGGAATTTTTGTATCGATCTGCACCTACACGATCTTGTCGCTATCGCAGACAGGTTGAATGCACAATGTACCTCATTCAAAGTTTAATAACAATGGAACCGGATCGGTGTCGGTCGCCATTTCCGAATGAAAACGTTGTTTACGTTTGAAATATTTAAATTTGTTTTCTTATTGCGCGTATCGATTGTAACTTGTCCAACAAATAACAACAACAGTAATTGGTGGCCGGTCATAAATCCGGCGAACACGGCGACACTGTTGATAAACGGTTTAATTAACACGAAAATAATATTTTAATCAATCATGGCCGATTACTGTTTGTGTGAACACAAAAGGTTATCGAGCAGATAAAATCGTGTGTGAAATGAAAATCGTTACCGCATGATGTTTAAGAGCGGAAAAAGCGTCGAGGTTGTTTGCGCCCTTACCCCATTTAAGGGGGAGAGAACAAGGGCGGCGAGGGAAATCCCATAACCGCCCTCTTGATTTATATTTTTTTATATTTGTTAATTTAGAGCGTGACTTCCATGTGGACGGGCGATTTGACGACGACGACGACGACAACATCGTCCGGAAGTGCAACGTCCCACTTATCAAATTAGAACTGTGGGATTGATTCCATCGGGATTATATCAGTAATTGTGTAATTAATTGGGAGCCACGTACAAAGCGACGTTCTTTTGCACTTTCTCTCGCGTTTGACTTTCACCCTTGAACGGTTACAAAATGAGTGAATGTAAGTCATAATTGAAGAACTCAACTGGATGGGACTCGTTCTCACCAGGACGGTTGCTCCCGAGGAGTTTGCCAATCAATTCCGGTACTTCCGGTGTTTACAGGTCAGCCAAAACAGTTGGCGAATCCCGGATTAGCTTATCGGGACTCGTCTCCCGTCATAATCCTGCCATATTTTGTTTTTATGTCGATTTGATGCTTTTCCATAGGGCTTAGCGTTTATCTAGCGCCAACTCTCCCTCTGTCTTGCGGGTTGGAGTAAACACCGCGGTGCATTTTCTCGACTTTATAGGTTTCGCAAACCGAGCATGAAATGAAAATAGCTACTAAAGTCGCGCAGATCTTAAGACGGCGTCGGGACGCCGAGGCAGAACCTCACGAAATGACCGACGCTCGGAGAATCCGAGGTGTTGCAGCAGATGGAAGCACAAAGGGCGGAGATAATCTGATGAGGAATCATTTTGCGAAAAATTTTCCTCGCTGTAATTCGGATCGGAATCATCTCGGGTTTGTTTAACCAGTCCCCAACTCGTGAATTTAGATTGAAATCTTTAATTAAGGCCGAAAATGTAAAACTCGAGGATTAATTAATTCCAAAAAAAATTTAATGAACAGATCGGATTTGAAGATACAGGAGAGGCGGAAGTAAAGAGGTGGTTTTTGGAAAAGTTGTGTAATAGAGAATGAACGGAGAAGTAGAATGTCATGTCGGAGAGTTATTCATAGGAATCGCACGATCGTTTGTGTTGTCCTGAGGGTGGAAGAAATTACTGAATCGTGTCTCAGGATGTTCAATCGAAGACAAATCGAGCGCGAGTTATGGAATGCGATCGGGTTTGCGGTGAGGGCGCGGCTTATCTTGCTGAAATATGAGATTGGAATGGAATTAGAAGAAATTTGCAAAAATAAGAGGAACAGGACTGTTTATCTGTCAACTCTAAACGAATTCAATGCGACACAAGTCAGGTGTAAAATAAGAAAGAAAAATAAAAAATCGTCGGAAACAACACAAATATGGAGATTGTTTGCAAAGAGCAAAAGGGGTACTGTAGCTCGTTAAAGCCAAGGTAATAATTATTTTTTTAATTATTTTAAAATGTGAAACGCGTTGGAGATCAAGACAAGAGGAACGGAAGATTTTGTCTTTCAGAAAAAACAGTTGTAGTACCATCAGTTGCCAAGATGAGAATCAAATGGAACACAGTAAAAATAAAAATTATAGTACCAGAAGTTGTCGAGTTTACGATTTCTTTTGCGAAAGAAGAAAATTAAATTGAAATTGATTGTAATTAATTTTTATTTCTGGAACCTTAGATACGTTAGAGATCGCGACAGAAACAGAATGACTAAAAGTAGTACCGCATGATGTGAAATTTGAAGGAAGAAAACCAAATTGAAAAAAATAGATATTTTTTTTGGAAGTTTAGACACGTTGAAATCAAAAAATCGTTCAGATTGACACATATGAAGATCTGTCTCTTCAGAAAATAAAAAAAAATCGAGATGGCCATGAATAATACACTTCAGTTGGCAGCACGTAAAAACCGACAGGTCACACATAATGCACACCTTTATGAAAATCAAGATTCCAACGTTCTCGAAATCACTAACCTAACTTTTAAGACTGGCATTTGATAATTGAAATTTTAACGAATTGCCAACTGAAATTTTTGGTCACAGCCAACTCTATTTTTTTTTTTTCGATCTCACGGTACCTTGGGGTTCTCGAGGTCAAGATATTGAGGAAACCAAACCGGCAATTACTCGTATTTTGATAGGTTAAAAGAGATTCGTTTTCTGGGTTAAAAAAGATTCAAAGCAAGAAAAACATAACGATTTTCCCATTCAGGAATTTGAAAACACTTTGAAGGGCAACAAATCGTGCGAGGCAACAATGTGAACATGTTTTCCTTCAAAGAAATGACACATTCATGTTTGAGTAGAGTAGAAAGAAATTGCGAAAGTTCGTATGTAGTAAAATCAGAAACCTGGAGAACAGGACAGGTTGTGAAGGGAAAGTGAAGAACTACACTGGTCGTGTCTTTTGCAACAGCTTTATTACACCAAGTACAATAACTAAATATAATACGTAGTCACATTATATCGTTGAAGCTTTGTTTCCATGAATTTATTACCGAGTCGCATTCCAGAGAAGTTCAATTGGACACAAATCAGGCGTTAAAAATACATTTGCAATTTACTGTCCCAGACGATCAGATTTTAATTTGTAAGAACAATAAAGCATGAAACATAAAAATTGACAGTGCAAGTGTTAAAAAAAATGGAAAGTGTAAGATCTGGAATCGTTTGGAAAAATTGTAGAAAAGTGTATTTTACGTTGTGAATAAAAAAAGCAAGGCCGTTTGCATTCCGTCGGCGCTGTTGTGAGAGCGCGCAGTATCCTGTTGGAAAGAATACTTGAATAGTTGTCGGAATTTTAGAAAATAGTTGGGATTATTGGAGGATTTGGGGTAATGCCCCTGATTGTCCGAAAGTTTCGCAATCCTGCCTCATCTAATAACCCTCCCTCTTTCATTACATCGTTTCCGTTTACGCGTTCGCACTCGAGTCTCGAGAAACGTGACTGTCCACATTAAAAAATTACTCATCCGACGCCAATGACCACACCATTTCAACAATCGCCGATAAGACGACGACCATGGTGGCATCCTTGGTCGAAACGTGCCACCGAAAGGTTACTCCTCGACGAACGAAACTTCCACGGCAAAATTCGGTAAAACTACCGTTAATGAGGCGCGCACCGCTCGACCGCTGTCTTTGTTGTTACAGTTATTTTCAAGAAACTTTCTCAAGGCTGAAGCAGTGGCGTGGTCGCGAAAAAACCACCTCGCTTTCTTCGCGATCGATCCGGAGGAGAAACAACGATCGATCGATCGACCGAGCGGTAATTGGAAGCGGTAAATCATTAGCACGATGCGAATTTTATGGCCGATCATAATTGATATTATTAGCACGCATGTCTAGCCTTATGAACCTTGACAGCGAACGCGTAGTAGAGCGCCAAGGTTCCAGTGACAATAGTGACGTTGCGACTCTTCGGGTACCAGTGAAGTAAGTGAAAGCGACGTTGCGACAACCTCTCGGATTCGGACGTTTGCTAACAATTTGGCAAAAATCGAAGCGAAACGAAAGTAGTCGCGCAAGTGGTACGCGACCTCGATCGGTAGAGTACGAGCGTGCCGTGTGGGGTCGCGCTCATCCGGTTGAGCGTCGATCCAGTTTAATAATGAATCGGGCCAAATTGGCCTCTCCAGGTGGAGTTTAAGTATACGTTTCGTGTAACGTACGAATTACCACTTTAATAAATGGTTGTGTGAATGATTTTATCGGCCAACACGAATTATTAAATTACGAGGATATCGTAAAAGTGACAATTTCATTTCGACGGGGAATTATGTTAATGGGATTTTTATGATACATATCTGAGTTTTGTTCGGAGCTGACCCAAGTTCACGGCCGGAATCGTTTACCGACGAATACATTAACATGATTCGGTCGAGTCGAAAATTTTTCTACCGACGCTTTTTATGGGTCGCATCATCGGGGATTGTCTCGTTTGCAAACGCAATCAAAAAATTACAGACGAGTTTGCCAACTATTCTAATAATCGATGATGGGAATCACACAATTTGAAAAATCTGGGGGAAAAGGGAGTTGGGGTAATAAAGGGACGGGATTGATTTGCACGACTTCCTGTCTCGACGGAGAAGTCAATTCTTGTACGGTTTCACTCCGTATATAATTGTTATCTGCAAGCTGAGGGATACACTTGACTTGGCAGATAAGAATTTACGGACATTCTTACTTAGTCATCGACCACTGTTGGCACACAAAGAAATAATCTCGATGCATTCTTCGGTCGGAAGAGTGAAAAAATCTCGGGCCAACGATCGAAAGTTAAATGTTCGTGGCAAATTTCAATTCGGTTCGATTTTTACAAGAGTGATAGAATGTCAAGCGGCGTAGAAAGATCAGAATTGACAAGATCATAACGTTTTCATCTTGTCGTGTTGAAATCTAGACAGGGTTGGACAAAAGACACCAAAAAAACCTTCATAGTGAATAAAGATTTGCTTCTTCGCTACAAGTAAAAGTAGTACTGAAGGTGAAGGTCCAACAAGTCCATATGAAATTATTTTTCACTGTACCGGAAGCCTGACGCCTTGATTGTCAAGATAAAGAGATAAAAAGAAGAGAATCTTTGAAAGTGATTTATAATCATTTCTAACAAAGATTTTTCTATGTCAAAAGAAGTACCACAAATTGTCACTGTTGATAAATCAATTCTCAAAGAAGAAAAGCACCCTGAAAGTGATCTTCTAAATTATTTATGAAATCTGAGGCCCTTGAGCTAAAAAATCGTTCAAAGCAGCGGACACATGAAAATGTTTGCTTTCTAAAGTGGTACCAAAGGTTGTTAAGATTAAGGTGAGACAGTGATGATTAATTTTTTTAAAACTTGATCAAAAATGGAGGAACGACCACTTTGAAAAGGCAAAAGTAGTACCGTGAATGGTCAAGGTTATCCATTTTTAACCCGAGCAGAAAATCTAATTGAAAATTGATATTTAAATTGCGTTGGAAATGTGAGACAAAAGACACACAAAAAAAAACAGTGAATAAAGATTTGCTTCTTCGCAACAAGTAAAAGTAGTACTGAAGGGGAAGGTCCAACAAGTTAATTTGAAATTATTTTTCACTGTACTGGAAGCCTGACGCATTGATTGTCAAGATAAAGAGATAAAAAGGAAGAGAATCTTTGAAAGCGACTTATAACAATTTCTAACAAAGATTTTTTTATGTCAAAAGAAGTACCACAAATTGTCACTGTTGATAAATCAATTCTCAAACGAGAAAAGCACTCTGAAAATGATTTCCTACATTATTTATCAAATCTGAGGCCCACTAGAGTTAAAAAATCGTTCAAAGCAGCGAAAACATGACAATGTTTGCTTTCTAAAGTGGTACCAAAAAGGTTGTTAAGATTAAGGTGAGACAGTGATGTTTATTTTTTTTTAACTTGATCAAAAATGGAGGAACGACCACTTTGAAAAGCAAAAGTAGTACCGTGAATTGTCAAGGTATCCATTTTTAACCCGAGCAGAAAATCTAATTGAAAATTGATTTTTAAACTGCGTTGGAAATGTGAGACAAAAGAACCAAAAAAAAAAAAAACAGTGAATAAAGGTTTACTTCTTCGCTGCAAGTAAAAGTAGTACTGAAGGTGAAGGTCCAACAAGTCCATTTGAAATTATTTTTCACTGTACCGGAAGCCTGACGCCTAGATTGTCAAGATAAAGAGATAAAAAGGAAGAGAATCTTTGAAAGTGATTTATAATCGCTTCTAACAAAGATTTTTCTATGTCAAAAGAAGTACCATAAATTGTCACTGTTGATAAATCAATTCTCAAAGAAGAAAAGCACCCTGAAAATGATTTTCTAAATTATTTATGAAATCTGAGGCCCACTAGAGTTAAAAAATCGTTCAAAGCAGCGAAAATATAAAATCTTTGCTTTCTAAAGTGGTACCAAAGGATGTCAAGATTAAGGTGAGACAGTGATGAATGATGATTAATTTTTTTTAAAACTCGATCAAAAATGGTGGAACGACCACTTTGAAAAGGCAAAAGTAGTACCGTGAATTGTCAAGGTATCCATTTTTAACACGAGCAGAAAATCTAATTGAAAATTGATTTTTAAACTGCGTTGGAGACAAAAGACACCAAAAAAAAACGTCATAGTGAATAAAGATTTGTTTCTTCGCTACAAGTAGTACTGAACGTGAAGGTCCAACAAGTCCATTTGAAATTATTTTTCACTGTACCGGAAGCCTCGAGCATTGATTGTCAAGATAAAGAGATAAAAAGGAAGATAATCTTTGAAAGTGATTTATAATCGTTTCTATCAAAGATTTTTCTATGTCAAAAGAAGTACCACAAATTGTCACTGTTGATAAATCAATTCTCAAAGAAGAAAAGCACCCTGAAAGTGATCTTCTAAATTATTTATGAAATCTGAGGCCCTTGAGCTAAAAAATCGTTCAAAGCAGCGGACACATGAAAATGTTTGCTTTCTAAAGTGGTACCAAAGGTTGTTAAGATTAAGGTGAGACAGTGATGATTAATTTTTTTAAAACTTGATCAAAAATGGAGGAACGACTACTTTGAAAAGGCAAAAGTAGTACCGTGAATTGTCAAGGTTATCCATTTTTAACCCGAGCAGAAAATTTAATTGAAAATTGATGTTTAAATTGCGTTGGAAATGTGAGACAAAAGACACACCAAAAAAAAACAGTGAATAAAGATTTGCTTCTTCGCAACAAGTAAAAGTAGTACTGAAGGGGAAGGTCCAACAAGTTAATTTGAAATTATTTTTCACTGTACTGGAAGCCTGACGCATTGATTGTCAAGATAAAGAGATAAAAAGGAAGAGAATCTTTGAAAGCGATTTATAACAATTTCTAACAAAGATTTTTTTATGTCAAAAGAAGTACCACAAATTGTCACTGTTGATAAATCAATTCTCAAAGAAGAAAAGCACCCTGAAAATGATTTTCAATGTTATTAATGAAATCTGAGGCCTGCTAGAGTTAAAAAATCGTTCAGAGCAGCGAAAACATGACAATGCTTGCTTTCTAAAGTGGTACCAAAAAGGTTGTTAAGATTAAGGTGAGACAGTGATGAATGATGATTAATTTTTTTTTTAAACTCGATCAAAAATGGAGGAATGACCACTTTGAAAAGGCAAAAGTAGTACTGTGAATTGTCAAGGTATCCATTTTTAACACGAGCAGAAAATCTAATTGAAAATTGATTTTTAAATTGTGTTGGAGACAAAAGACACCAAAGAAAAACGTCATAGTGAATAAAGATTTGCTTCTTCGCTACAAGTAAAAGTAGTACTGAAGGTGAAGGTCCAACAAGTCCATTTGAAATTATTTTTCACTGTACCGGAAGCCTGACGCCTAGATTGTCAAGATAAAGAGATAAAAAGGAAGAGAATCTTTGAAAGTGATTTATAATCGCTTCTAACAAAGATTTTTCTATGTCAAAAGAAGTACCATAAATTGTCACTGTTGATAAATCAATTCTCAATGAAGAAAAGCACCCTGAAAATGATTTTCTAAATTATTTATGAAATCTTGAGGCCCACTAGAGTTTAAAAATCGTTCAAAGCAGCGGAAATATAAAATGTTTGCTTTCTAAAGTGGTACCAAAGGTTGTTAAGATTAGGGTGAGGGGTGAGACCACGAAAAGCAAAAGTAGTACCGTGAATTGTCAAGGTATCCATTTTTAATTACGAAAGTGAAATTGTTTTTTTTAATTATCTTTGAACCCTGCTGTGTCACCTTGGAGATTACAAATTATTTTAAGTGATAGAAAAACCAATATTTTCGTCTTCAGAAAAAACCAAAGTAGTACGCCAGTGTCAAGGTCATGAATCAAAACATAAAAATTACACTGGAAATTATTTTCAACACTAGAGATCAAAAAACTTCGATAACAACAAAAATATGAAGATTTTCACAAAAGAAGAAGTATGTAGTACCAGTGGTAGGAGAGAGTTCAAGAAATTAAATTTTTGTTGAAAACTATTTGCATGTTGAACAGAGATGTTTTTCAGATTGCCCTCGTGTTTTTGAGATGATTTTTTAAATAATACATATTTACAAAAACGAAAATTCCTCCTTTCAAGGCTGCGCTATATTTTTACGACATTGCAATTCAACATGATTTTGTAAACTTGACCATCTACGCACTTACGTTATCGGTTAAGCTCCTACATCCGAAGGTCAGCCTTCTCAATCTTATCTCCGAACTGATAAATATCCAAAAAATCATCAAACCAGCTGGGCCGACAAATTATGAAATGGTTTATTGACATTTGAATGTAAACTGCCGCGAGAGGCGCCACCGGTCAACTAGGCTGACCAAAAACAAGGCACGCTAATCACTAACCTTGACTGTTACAAATGAGAAGTAGTCGGAAAATAATGAGCTGTATAAATACAAATTAAAATAAACAACAAGAAAAACAAGAGCGCGTCGCGAGCTAGCGGTCAGTTGTTTTGGAAAACAAGCGAAGTTTTTCAAATGGTGTAAAAAATGGTGTCGTTATACATATTTGGTACCTATTTCAGTATAAATCTTATCTTATCTGTTATTAATGTGTTCGGTAGTAAGTTTTATAATAGTAGGCAAGTCTTTATCTCTTCAGTTATAAAATAAAATCCTGTAAAGGATCAATATGGTGTGATGGGCCTCCATTGTTTTGTGTAAAATTTCCTTTTGAAGGTGTTCCAATAAAAATATGTAATGATGAAATAGTACCAGTTTAGACATGTTTCCGTTTGTTGCAATCCACCGAATTTAACAAGTGTGCACTTGTGTAAGCTTGCCCTCTGTGCTGTTGCAGAAACGACCTCTGCATAATGAATTAGTTTGTTAATATCCATTGTTCTTTGAAACCGCGGTGTAATAGAAAGTGTGATCGAATTGTTTTTGCAAGATGATTCTGATTGTCGTTTTGGTTGCAGTGTGTGAAGAAGACCCCGCGGTCGCCACGATGAAGTCCCCGCCAGCCGTCCCCGATGACTGCGACGACATCTTCGGCCCCCCGCGCACCTACCCCACCGGCTACTGCCCGCCTAAGAATCGTCCATCGATGATTTCCGCCAAGTACCGGCAGAAAGAGGAGCGCCGCAAGGTCCTCAAGATCAGCCTGAACAAGCTGAAGAAGATCGAAGACCCCGAGTCGAGCCTCTGTCGCTCGGTCCTCATCAACAACACGATGAAGCGACTGCAGCGCGAAGCCCGAGACGAGAAGATCCAGAAGCAGCAGCTGAACTACCCCCGTTGCTACGACAACGACAACATCCTCAACATCAAGAGCGAGTTCATCAAGAACGAGAGCAAGTCGAGCTTCGAAGAGTCCCAAGTGGACTTCGCCGTCGAGAACGACTTCGACGCCAAACTGGCTGAGGAGATCGTCACCGCGAAGAACATGGAAGTGTTCAACGAGCTGGTGGAGGGGAACCTGAGCCTGGAGCCCAGCTTCGCGGGTGCCAACGTGGTGCAGGAGGCGTCGAGGAAGCGCTCGTTCGACGACATGGAAGACTGCGACGTGCAAGACGTGCTCAAGCAGTTCTACATGCCGCCCACGCCGAGGATGCTGACGTGCATCGACGAAGACGAGGAGGGCGCGGAGGCGGCGCCGAAGAGGGCCAAAGTGGAGGAGGCGGACGCGGAGTGTGATAAGAACGGTGATTACAGTGTGAACAGTTTCATCAACAACAATATACCGAGTGAGCGGTTGAGGTATGCGAGTCAGGGCGAGACGGACTCTAGTTCTTTCAGCTGCGGCCAGGCGTCGCTCTTCAACGAACTCCAGAATAACGTTTACCACAATCTGATCGCCTCGCTGGAAACGTAGCACACCGGCGCCACCTAGGCAACGATCCAAGTTCGATTATTTGTGATAGTGTGAATTTACTGGTCGGGGGTTCACCGAGCTGTCCATCGAAACTTCCCCGTGACTTCACATGGTTTTCCTTTCCGAACTTTGCTTTCAGCGGCCAGCGAAGAGTTCGTTCCTCGCACTTTCCCTTCTCCGTGTCAATCTCTCGGCCGGCGAGAGCGAGATGTCTGTGATATTACGATTAAAGCAAATGTGTTAAAGGTTAGATCAATTTTAAAAAGCCTGTACGATATAGACTTAGGTAATACAATGAGAGTTATCTGTAAAGATGCTTGTAGATTGAAAAAGTTTGTTGGTGTCACTTGCCGCAAACTCCTTACAATTTCCCGGCACTCGTAGAGCATTTAAAGAAACTTTGTGTCTTTGTGGCTTTAATAGCGATATTGTCCCCGTTTCTTCATATCCATATCAGATGATCTATGCAGCAGAAATTTAGATACATATTTTTGAAAGAAAAGTGAAAACTAACATTAAAACGACAATTTTTGATAAAGTTTTTGAATTTTTTATACCTGCCAAACGAGACGTATTTTTGACGTAGCACAGCGCTTCACCCATCTCATCGGTTTATTTTTCTACGTTATCTTGAATATTTTCTATTTTTTATCGTTGGAAAATTATTATTGTAAAGTTTTTTTAACGCAATTTAGTTAGTCTTTTGTGTTATGGGTTTTGCCATATTTTGTTTTATTCTATGTGTACATAACTATCATTACTACTTCTTTGTTAGTTTATTTATGTATTATATATTTTCTATTCGTTATCTGATCACACAGTTACGACTTATTTAAAGAAAATATTTATTTCAGATGGCATTATCACATCGTTTGTTTCTTTTTATTGTTGGAACTCAAATTGTTCAATCAAAAATGACGCGATCATACAATTATTTTCGGTGAAATTGTTTAAGTACCAAAACAGTGTTACCGCAGATTTACCACTCTTGTATAATAATTATTACTATTATCATATGAATTATTATTGTATTGTATGTACATTAGGCATTATCAAAATTTCAGGTAATGCAATAAAGTACCTGAAAAATACACAACCATTTTTTATACCCTCTCCCTCGTCACAATTACTTCATCATCGCCTGTGCAAATCACATCTTGGTGTAAATTCCGAATGTAAACAACCCAACAATTCGCTATCTATCGGATACATCTACTAAACACGCTGAAACTTGATACTTTTATTTTTTCTTGTAAAGCCGAATGGTGGTCTATTTTTGGAAGCACTCCCAGCTAGTTGCAAGTGCTCAGATTTTTCTTTTCTGGATTTTCGAGCACCAAGGGCAAGTTGCGTAAGAGATGCTTGCTCCACCGCTGTTATCTTATGTAACGTCAATGAGTATTGATCTGATACAGTGGATATAAATACAGTTACGTAGACGACAAATATTTTCTAAAATAAAATGGAATAAAACAAAGAATCAAAATAGCACCTGGGTCGTACTTCATCAATTACAAGAAACAATATTTTGTTCCTGAGGATTACGCATGTTGCAAAAAGATCTTCTGGTAATGCTTAGGACTAGACCTTTTGAGAGCTGCGGAAGTACCTGGCTGGGATTGCACCTGTCGTACCCGTTGCTGGGAATCATTCAATAAATGTTTTTTGTAATCAACCAAAGAAACTAAACAAAAAAACTTGACTTGAAGATCTACAGGTACTAAAATGTAATGTTTATGGTACAGGTACCAAAACTAACCCAACTGTAAAGCATCCCTGCATTGGAAATTAATTTTTCTTGTTGTTTCCTGGGATATATAACCGGGAAAGTGGTTTATATCTAAATATTATAAACTTTCCCGGTTATATACCTAATTTGACATCTGTCAAAGATAACCTCAAAATTTACAATAAATCAGTGTTTTTTAAGACTGCCTAAACACGAAAAATGTTATTCAAATTTCGGCCTCATACCTGAAAAGTGATCTGAGAGCGCTACTCATATGAAAATAACTAGGTATTTTCTCAAAACACTTGTGCCTCATGAAGATTTATTTTTTTTAATTTGTTAAAGCTACAGTGTGGAATAAAATGATTTACATCTAGTTACCTTTACATTACCCTTGTAAAAATACAAAATGCCGCTCTACAAAAAAAAGAAAGCCTAACCTCAAAATATGTATCCAAATTCCAAACGTTATTTATTGCGAAGGGATGATATCAATGCAAAGTTAAGATTGAAATTAAAAAGGAGCTAACAAAAGCAAGTCACAGCTAGTGTTGAAAGTGGCCACCAACGTTTGTTAATTCATTTAGTAAATTGTAACAATTGTCAATTCGACTGATGACATTTATTGACAGAACTAATAGTTCGGCACTTCAAAAAAAAAAGTAGAGCGGTACAGGAAAATTTACATGTGCAAAAATTCCAAAGGTAACTAACTAGATGTAAATCATTTTATTCCACACTGTAGAACTTTTGAAAGCAAGATTTGTTGCAAGTTTAGTGGAATCCCTGTGTATGGTGAAACTAGAAGAATCTCTATCATATAATTATGTAATGTTTTCTTTGGTAAATATTCTAGATGATCTCAACAATGTTTCAATTTTAGTACCTATTGAAAAATACAAAAATTGCTTTTTGTGTCTGGAGTCACCCCTCAAATAAATCGAGGGTCGCGGTTCAGGTAAGCTAGTGTGCTAATCTTTTCCTAGTACATTCAAATAAAACCCCCTATGAGGGTTGCAAGGATTTAATATGTTTGGGGTTGCATCGAAGCAGTCAGATTGTGCAGGGTCGTATTCACTGCAGTTTTTCAGCCCCTGTTGCAATTTTTGCAGTTTCACAGACCTAGATTAAGCAAAATTTGGAGCAAAAATTTGTAATTAAAAAATTGTCATTATGTACAGTCGCGAGCAATAAATTTTGGTCGTCAAGGTCATTCTTTGACACAATCGAAAATGCTCCATTGTAAAACAGTCGTAAATATCATAACCTATCATTATGTTGTATGACATTAATTGTCATTTTTTTCTCATTTTTTTTTTCACTTTGTTGACATGGGCATAATTAGGCAGGGAAGTTTTTTAAATCTGTGACAATCTAACCAAATTTTGAAATGACATTGACGAGCAAAATTTATTGCTCGCGACAATAAATAAGACTGGAAAGGAGGTAATGTGGTACCTGACACCACCAGTATTGATGCAACAGGTACCTGCTGAGATTAAGCGCTTCAAGTACTCCAGCTGCACGTGAGGGTCGCCTGATTAGTGATAAACAAGGGGTAAAATATATTAATCATTGTTTGTAGAATGTGAAAGTTTGTCGCACCTGCAAACACTTGTTTTGATGTTTCCTCCAAAACAGGAAAAATTTGAAACAAAGAAAATGAAGGACTATTCCGACAGGTTGATAAACATTTAAAAACTGTTTGAATCTTTCCTCTTTGTTTGTCGCGTTGTAACGAAATAATGTAACACATTTTTAAATCTGTCCCCAACACCGGTTTCCATCCAGGGATCGATAACAATTTATAACTGAAGGGAGTGTAATTAAATTATTTTGGTCATCAGTCAACACCAGAATTCGCTTATCTTTTATCTTAACATCATAAACAATTCGATTGAAAATTTAATTATTTTATTATCTTCCATTATCAACTGCTAGGAAGCTAAATTAGGTGGACGGAACTCTTGCAGAAATAAATATGATAAAGACGTGAAGTAGTTCTTGTCCGAGAACGAATCTTGCAAGTTGTGTCTTCGCCACTTGAAGAGAGACGTCACCGATTATTGATTTGATCTGTTGGATATTAATAGAACTCGTGATAACGTCCAGAGATTTATGTAACTTTTCAATTATATCTGTGATGGTGTGAAACAGTTATTGTTTAGGATGATTTGTGGTAAAAAAAGACAAGAATATTTTCTTCTGGACGTTTATAATTACAACTGAGTTACAAATGTAGCAAAGACCTACGTAAGACTCGCGACTAAGCGCCGACTGTGGGGGTTGTAAATGTAAAGAAGCTGAACTGACTAATGAATTGGGGTTGTATTTAAAATAATCATTAGGTCCTTAGTCTTTGTTTGGAATTTTGCAAATACGCTTCGCTTTCTACATTAACTGAAATTGTCATTGCAATTAAAAACTAAGCACAAAAACGGCTTTATTTAACATCCAAAATACATGATAACGGTACTATCGGTACTGTACTATTGTACGGTACTGGCCTATTGTAAAATATTTCAAGTAGTTCGGTGCTCTGGAGATTAGGAAAGGAAATTTAAGATGATGAAGAGATAAATTATTTCCTTATTTTCAAGAAACTTGAAATTCGAACTTGTGAAAATATTTTTTGTGCAATCGTACGCGAAACGAGCACTTCGCGTACCTAAAACAGGCCGCGAAATCCAATTTCGCGGCCGTTGCTTTTAACGACATTAAAATAACTGGAATTTTAAACCGTCAACAAATTTAGCAGAATCTGCTTTAACACTTTTTGTGTTAGGTGCCCCACACTGATTACCAAAAAAAAAAATCTTGATGATCTGTATTGAGTACCGAAAGCTATAAATAGTTTTGGTGAAATTTTATGGTAAGAACAATCAAATAGGTACATATATTGTGAACACCAAAGAACTAAAATATCAGAAAGAAGAACAATGTGTATTTTTCCGGGTACTAAGTTCCTCGGCCAATAACACCATTTAAGATTCTTCGAAAGGGTGGGGTGTATACCTGACCTGACCTATAACTATAAATATGCGGTTAATTAGCAATTTTTTCATTTCCTGTTCTTCTTCGAGGGAAGTTTCTTAACTCGCAAGATTTCGAAAATGGCTCACGACACCATTATCTACAGCTCTTACGGTAAGTGAATATATTTTTCAAACATTTCAACACTTTTCCAAGCTTGTTCCAATCGTTCATTCCATTCCAGTGTACAAGTTTTTGAGAATCGCTTCCAGAAAGCTTGACAAAATTGATGACGTTGAAGAGGACTTGCGTCGCTGGATTCTTCTGACAAACGCTGTAAGCATAGCACAAAATCAGTCAGGAATCTCCCTAGAAGATTTGAGTTCCTCAAGTGACGACGACGACGACGTTCAGATCAATTTGGACTTCAGTTACACCGCTGGGAAAGATGCGAAGAATCGGGTCGCTGTTGTGAGTGAAAATTTCAACAATCCATTTTCGGCATCGATTTCTTATGGCAACAGTGAAGATGCGACTTCATGGAATCGATCATATGAGGGAGAAGATACTCAATCGCAGGAACAGAGAGAGCAACTGTTGAAGCAAATCTTTGATTCGATAGAAATGGACGACGAGGCGCCGCCACCAAAGAGAAGAAAACTTGAGGAAGGTGAAGAGAATGGAAGCGAGAGAAGATCAGAACAGCGGCAAATATACGACAGCGGTGTGAGTGAATCCAGGGGTCTGGACTAGATTTGGAGAGATATAAAATGTGATGTTTTTTTAGTTTTGTAAATTTGTTATGACTAATAGAAAATAAGGTGACGTCAGTGTGTAAATATTTTTTTGTAAATAAAATTTTGACGCAACTTTTTTTTTATTCATCCCAACACCTACAGCTTTTTGTTCAAGGAAATCCACAATTTACAATTTAATGAAATAATTTTTAATCAGTGAATAAAACAATTGACTTATTTTTTATCTTTACTACATAAATACTTCGATTTGAAGTTGAATTATTATTTCCTTATCTTTATCAGCTGGCAGGAAGCTGCTACATTGCGACAGTGGAAAAAAACTTCTTGCTAAAGAAAATGCCAGTCAAAAAAAAACTTGACACTTTTTGGAATTGAGTTTTGGAGTTCATTTTTTTTTGATCTGCTGAGTAGAAATAGAAACCTGTGATGCCATGTAAAATTTTACATAACCATTCAAGTGGCTAATTGTTGCTAAAAATGAATTTTGTGTTTGAAAATAAAATTTGAGAAATTTTGAAAAAATTTGATAAATCTGTCACTTTAGAGTTTTCCTGATCCAAGACAAGAAAAAACGTTATCTCCTTCCAACTAAACGTAGGTAATTGCTTACAATTTACTAATTACTTATTGGAAAATGTTAAAACAGAGGATTTTTACCTGCTTGATCCTTCCCTATTTTTGGTAACTCACCCAGGAGTATAAAGGCAACGACTCTTACCCTTCTCTTCATCAGTCTTCTACGTGTAACACTTCGTCCTACGATAAAATGGCAACTTTTGAGTCGAAAATCACTTCAGTCGAACCTTGTGGTAAAAATTTCAAACTTGTGATTTTTCCAAAAATCTAATCCCTATTTTTTCTTCAGACTTCCCAAAAGAACTTGCTCGTCCAAGAAAGCAGTCCAGTCGTCTGTCGATTTTTTCTACCAAACAACGACAAAAATGGGAGCGCAAGAACCTACTAGAAATCAGCATGCGGAAGCTGATGAAGATCAGAAATCCCCAAAGAAATTTGCGACGCTCGGTGGTGATCAAGAATACGGCGATGTGGTTGCAGAAGGAGGTCGAGGACCTGAAAATGAAGAAACTGGAAGTGAAGGGGTGGTATGATGTAAAAGAAGAGTGACAAGCAGAGCACAAATGTAAATAATGTAAAAAATGGTAATAAATAAGTGAAAAAAGAACAGTACGAATTTTTATTTTTAAAATGGGAATATGTTTTTTGTTGATCTGGTAGTACTCTTTTTGGTACTGAAATGTTCTCGGTGAAACACTGAAATAAAGAAGAATTTTTAAAAACAATTATTGTTCTACCTGGAAGCAGAGACTGATAAGTACTTTTATCAGTAAAAAATACAATACAAAGGAGATTGGTACTTGACCCAAAATATGTATATTCTTTCCTGGTATTAATAGAACAAGCTTTTGGTTTTGTTTTATACGTGACGATTTTTTTTTTGGCCCAATGTGGGTCACCAAACACAAAAAGTGTTAGGATTTAAGTACAAAATTCTTATCAGATTTGTATTTATTAAGAAATCAGTGCTAAATCAAGAAATTTATTTTTGAGAGAAACTTTAACGGGGCGATTTAAAAACCCCACATGCAAGGTTAATTCCATGATAATTGCCACATTTCCGTGCTGAACCTTCACTTAATCTTATCAGTCTCACTTATCGCAGCTTAAAAAACAAAGCATAAAACCTGCAGAGTGCAAGGACTACAAAATCAAATTTGAAGTTATCCCAATCAGAAAGCTCTAAGAAGGGACTTGTTTGATTTTGTCGGTCATTATCAGTGCACCCTAATCCATCCCAAAGACAATGAAATTTCGCCACCCCATCATTAGCTTCCATAAACATAAATATCACCATCGGCTTTATTATTTTAATTTATTTGAGGTCGCTTCGTGGCACATCTGGCCCTAAAACAGCGACGAATGGAACGCAGTAAAATGTTTGGAACATATGTAAAAGTACTAAGCCCAAATTCACTATCAAACATCCCTAACAGAATCAATACCGTTTATGCTGACAAAATTGAAGAGGGGAACCGAAAAAGATTTCATTTTGTCGACGTCTCCGACGCACACGACACTCACACGCTGCGAAAAATTCAAATCTCGTGTGCTAATTAGCGTGTTTGAACATGGCGATCAAAATGGCGACGCGCTGCGCCCTCTACAACTGCAAACCCGACGCAATAACAAATAATTGTGAATAAATCACGTGATTTAGATTGGTAATAAAAAGGATTACCGGTCTGGCATCGACGAGCTCCGTTGCAGACGTTTTATTTACAATGTGTTCATGTTGTCACGATAATTGCTGAATTATGGCCCGCCGCTCGGTCTTGGTCTTTGGTGGCGCTCTCAAAAATGCTAATGGCGGACTAAACGAAACGTAATTAATTAATTTGGGCCGGAATAAAAAATGAAATTGTTACACGGAAACCTGCTCGACTGGAAGAGTTAGGGATCCTTATCATGACCGAATTAATATTTCAAAATGACTGCTGTTTCGGCCGCCGCACAATCAATACCTGGAACTATTCTTAATTACGATTAATTATTCACATTTTTTCCAGTTAACAAACCGACCGCTCAATTATTCATCCGGTTGAAAATTCTTCATACCGACACTCTGTATATGTGAGTGGCGCCCTCTGCACCACGATTGGCGCCAAATTCGAATTGTCACAACGTACCTACATTGTTAAGTAGGTTACATCATGCGGAAAGAGACATTTTGTGATGCAGCTAAAAGCTACTCACAATAACTTGGCTGAAAATATGTTTTGTCACAATTAAGGTAAATTGCTTGTTGTCACGACATTTACGATAAGAAAACCATTTAAGCTACGAATAAAGTAGATTTATCGCGGGTGCTTAAAATATTCTATTAAATAAATTGCGGTAATAACTGGCGGATTTCTGTAACGAACAAGTGACGATTACGATTTTTCTAATGCTCCACAGGTGCTCATCCAATCAGCGTCGAAACCGGTCGAGATTTTTGCATTTGTGATAATTCACTTCCGATTTTTAAGTAACGGTAGTCGCAGCTTAACTTGAGTAGTGGACAATGACTGCCCTCAAGGTTAAACCGTGCTTAATTGACTTTGCATTATGTCCATTTATTATGGCGTAATGACTAATTGTGAGGCAAGACTTGTTGCCTGCGATCTACGCTAGCAGACCATAAATATAGAGCTCACTTGAATAATGAAAACTACAAGAAAATGCTACGTAAAATCGGATTAAAAATAAATGGTAATTATAGGGTCGCAGGCAGGTAAGTCATAATTCTCGTGTAAGTAACTTCACGACAACGCTACCAACCAAACAGAGTGAATTATTAATTGCCCCAATTTGAGTGTGGTCGTTTGTGAGTCGCTCTTTGGCTATTTTTGGCGGTGTTATCGCTGGTCTTGACCTCCGCAACGTCGCCACATGACCGTGCATCCATACACATGGTCGAAATACCGATGCAAAGCCAGATTGGTGTCATTTCCTGTTTCACTTCCAATCGATAGCGAATGGATTGTTTATTAAACTGTAACAAAAATGGACCAGATTTTAACAGAATGGAGCTGTCACAGGTGCGTGGCACGACAACGACGTCGCTGCAGCAAGCTGTTATTAGCGCTAATGAATAGGTGATAATCAGATTCACTGTAATTAACTGCGTCAATCAGGTGTTTGGAAAACCTCACCGGCAAAAAATAGGTTTCTTGTCCATTGTCCATTTGACTTTTAGAACGATTGAATTTTGATCGGAGGCGGATCCGCCTATTAATATTTAAAATATTTATCAGAAAATCTGATTCATTGCTTCCTGCTACATTATTTAAATGATCTAATGATAAGTAGACACTTTACGCCCGTTACTAAAGAGCTGTTCTTGCCTCCGACTTATTTTTAATACGTGTGGAAGCACAACTATTTTTAATTCACTTGTAAACGCTACATCTTCGAGAATTTATGATTCACTGTACTATATTTACGGCGCAGAGAAGTACTCACAATAGCCAATTTATTAAGTGGCTTCGACCACAATCGATACAAATCACTTGGTACAGTTTTTTGCACGACAAACCACACCGGCGAGCTGTGTAAACAAGGCTTTCATCCCCATCGAAAATTCAGCGCTTTATTTCCTCGCGTGCACGTCCACCCATTCGATTGTTGCCCCGTTTTCGACACAACTCTAACAACAAATTCATTTTTAACCGAGTTTCGCCACGTTGTGTTTGACATTTTAAGCGGTTGCTCCTGTTGACGGTATGACCCGCGTCGCGACCCGTCGCGTAAATAATCGCTTCCGGCACACTCAAAATTCACTCTTTTCAGGATCTGACCGCCCGCCTTTAGGCACATCTGTTAGTAACGATTTTAATTCTCGTAAGTTTCTTAATTTGGTTTTTTGCTTGACACTTGGGACGGTTCGTCCGATTGACGGTATGACACCGACGTGTCAATATTGTTTGTTGACAATTCTGTACCTAACCTAGAATTACAATAATTACATCGCTCAAATTGATAATTTGTTGTTAAACGCGAACGGGTGGGGTTGGGGGTGGTGTATTGGAGCGAGTGTGGGGTCGGGGGCGGCATATTTGTAAAAAATGTCCGGTGGATTAATTAGCGTCGAAGGCACGCCGGTAGAAGAGTTGTCACCGTTCGGGTGGCGTTGTTTAATAAGGCGAAGCAGCGCGACTTAAGACCTCAATAAGCGTAGAGGAGTGTAGAAGCGCGTCAAGAAACATTAACATATTTCCGAGCAAGTTACAAGTTTAGTAAGGGGACACGAGGGCCTTCCCCGAGTCTCACTTTGCAGCTGGCGTATTTCAAAAGGCACGGATGGTGTGAGTAGAACGCAGCCGAAACCTCATTACGAGTGTTTCTATAACAACCACGACCCTTCGAGATTGCGGCTGCGAGTGGAAAAGAGGAAGAAACGTCCAAGGAACGAGACAAACTATCGCCGCTATCATTTATTATCCGGAAAATTCATGCATGAAGCGAACGGTGTCGGGCCTGTTCGGGCGCCGCGACGGCCGCCGACGCTCTCAGTTTTGCCCTTTTTCCAGTCTTAATTAATTAGAAAGATTGTATTATTCGGGGCCCGATCGGTCCAGTCGGGGCTGCTCACGCACTGGACGACAAAAGTGAGGATCGCGCCCCGGTGGTGCATTCGACCGTTTTCTTTATAATTAAAAGTTAAATTGGGCCGAAAGAAATTTTTGTTTTCATTAATCTCCGTGAGATTCGCCGGCAAAAAACAAACCAAACAAATTAATTCCGATGGCAGGAGCGGGCTCTAATTAAATAAAAAATAAGACAATGTAAATGAGGCGAATAAGGTAAATTATTTATTGGGGCGGCCTTGAGGGCTTGAAGGGCCACGACGGTGGCGCTTGGGGTTTTTCCTTGAAAAAATTGAAAGGCGACACAATTTGTTATTCTTCCCTTGTCAGCACGCGAGTTTATTCGTTCTGTTTTAGGACCGGAGCGGAGTCCTCCGGTGATTCCCGCAATGTGTCGGATTAATCGCGGCAGAAAAGGTGGCAAATCGGAGCCTGGATCCGCTATTAGCAATTATTAAGTGAGTACACGGCTGGGAAAGCTTAGCGCCATGAATTTATCGGTAACCTGTAGCCGCGGGGTGCATGAGAATGAACTGTCAACCCTCGCAAGGGAAACTACTGCTATTGTATTCCGGGGCGGCGTCCTCTTTCAGCGCTCGTCAACTCGGGGGCACATCCACCGATGTGACGTCGCCGCAACCGGAATTTATCGTCGCGCGAAACGCCAAATTATTTCCAGATGTAATAATGGAATTTGTCGCGTAGTGTTTTTTTCGGTGCCCATCTATCAAACCCACTCGTAAAACTGATGGGGGCGTAATTCGATAGATGGCTTAAAATTCCCACGGCATGTCCCGAAAGTTTTTCTTTTATAAACCGACCTTATTGAAATTTGTTCCACGCGCAAACGGATTGCCTTTCATAACGCACACAGGACCGCAGAAGTGGCTTCCCGATATGACTCAATATCGGATATCGATATCCAAAATGTCCGACGTTCGCGTTAGCGCCACGTTAAATTTTCATCCGACGGTTGGTAGCACTGGCGCAATTTTTTTTTTTTTTGAACGAGTTGGTCACACTCGCTCGTCACGAATTTAATTTACGACGGTGCATTTGTGTAAAATTTCACTTGATTAAATTAGCGTTTTATAATGTGAAATTATCAAATGAGAACGGGCATAAAAGCGAGAATGAAGTAACAACGGTTCAAAATGAAGCATAAATCAACGGCGATAATAAAAAATTTATAATGCTTCGGTTGTGTTGTTGTCGTTTGCGCCATCTATGAACCATGATGCACGTGGCGCGACGCGCCATCTACACCTAGTAAACGAAACCACAACACGTCATCTTACTGTGCGTTTACAGGTAATGAAAATTTCACAAATTTATCAAAAGGATAATGAACAGGTAACTAACTCGACAACTTCAACGAAATTATTTTTTGTTTGGTTTTAGGTGACTGCAGGAGAAGAATATTCTTGGGGAACTCCCATACAAATTAGAAGAATAGAGAAATCCTGCACCGTCGAATTAATGTCGTTCAAAATGTTTGCATTTTAAGAATCAAATCTCTGGCAATGATTCTCGCTACAAGAAACTGCGGATTACGTGATAAAGGTAGGAATAATCAGTTTTAGTTGTCTTTTAAGAAGCGAAAGATTGCTGATAAAATTTTTTTAATTCAGCCGCCATTTTCCTTTAAACCTCCGTGTATTGTTGGTTGCCTATCTCGTAAGCGCTCAGAATTTATTACGAACAATTTTTTTATCGCAAATTCTTGAACGGCGAAAAAGGCTCTTTGTATCAGCTTCTCTACAGTTTGAGGATTGTGAGGAGTTGATTGTTTATTATTGAAGGAAAGGATCGGTGTTGATTGAAATAAATTGTTGATTTATTTAATTTATTTGTAATAATGATTGGCACACATTCTTTTACAACAGAAGGATTATGGCGATGTTTGTACAATAATAACATGTCCGTAAATGAATATAATAAATGTCGAAACGTCGGTATCTTGTTTTGCGAAGTTTCGTAACGAACCAAACCGGTAACGGAGCAAGTTTTGCACAAGAATGTAAGTTCGAAGCGAACGGTAATAAAAACGGCCAAACTGCATCAACCAAACGGTACAAAGAATAAATACTGACGTGTGACAAAGAGTATGTGCTTTAGTTGAAAAACTTTTAGCTCAATTGTAGTAGTCTCGATAACTAATTTGTCATTTCTCTAAAAGTACATTACTTCTGCAATCATATTTTATGTACAACAGTGACATCATCATCTTTGGTAAAAAAAATATCGATAAAATAGGTACTGCGCTATATAAGTAAATAATGAGCAATAAATAATTTACAAGTTACTTATCTAGTGAATATTGTTGTTACAAATCAAGAAACAGCTAAACACTTCGTTGTTCAGCAGTATAATTAACTTTATACTATTCAAAATTTGATGGTGTTTGATTAGCCTATCTTATCGTAATATTTACTTTGTGCTAAGTACATGGTTTCATCTTTAATGTTTAATATTTGCTCAAAAGTGACACTCCAAGTATAATTTTTTTTTTGCTTTGGAGCGCTACACAGCGCACATGTCGCAGGAACTAATTTACATTTAATGGAAAAGTTACATTAATTATTAGTCTCATTTAACAATATCACAATTTTAATATTGCAATAATTTTTAAGTAGTAGTATGCTTCCATTACTTAATTTAGATGTTAATATGTAAAGCTTGCAAGTACATTCTAGCAAGCCCATCGTTTATTTGACTAGAGTTTTGGTAATATGCCCAAGAACAGAAACAGACATTACTGGAAGGACTACTAGAATGGCGACGACCGAAAGCGAAGCAGGTCCAGGTGTCGAGAGCCGTCCCAGGCCCATCGTAGTAGTCCGCTCGAGCGTGTTCGTCTTAACAAATGTAAAGCTGGCGAAGCCCAGGCCGGGGCCTGGCCACAGAACTAGGAAGACACTTGGGATGAGGCCTAGCAAGCAGCCGTACAGGCGTGGAGAACACTCAGGCTATTGCACAGGAGGCTCGCAAGTGTCCAGGAATGTTAGACCGGTCCTCGGACGGGGCCCCTCAGCCCCCTGGCGGCGCCCGTTCAGTCTTGTTGCCCCCCGTCGAGTCACTGACGTAGACGACCCCAGCACTACTATTAGCCACTCGAAGAGGTGCACTATATTGTTTAGTAAAGTCACTGACTGCCGTCGCGGCGCCACCGGCGGCAACGTGTCCGTCTGCACCGGCCGTGGTGGCCACCACTCCGTCAAATCCCACTGCGTGCGCATCGTCACCGCAATGGTAATTATAACTGCAGCAAAGCACTCCGTCCTGCGAAAACACCAAAACGGATTAATGACCAAAGGGCGAAGGCGAGAATCCGCCCACAACCTGCTACGCACACGGCAAATTGTGAGGGAATTCCTGGGGCACGGTGCTAGTCGGAAAGTCGTGACTGTGCTCGTCTATCAGTCACACAATAGACTTGGTGGCGGCGGCGCGGACGGGCCCCCCCGGCGACGACACTCAAATCCACAAAAATAGACGAAAAGTTTTCTTTATTATTCATATTTCGGTTTCTTTTAAGATTACGTCAGGTCCCCAAGGTTATAATTTTTTTTTCGAATTACGCGACTAAAGAGGACCACATAATACTACACAACACGTTCGTGGTAGTTATTTTCATATGAGTAGCGCTGTCAGATCACTTTTCAGGTATGAGGCCGAAATTTGAAGCACGAGGCGTCAGTCAAGTAATGCAAAAGAGGCTTAAAAAATGTTAATTTATTGTAAATTTTGAGGTTATCTTTGTTAGATGTCAAGTTAGGTATATAACCGGGAAAGTTTATATATTTAGTTATATACCACTTTCCCGGTTATATATTTCAGGAAACGAACACGAAAAACTGAAAAAATATTATTTACACGTACTGACAGCCATTTATGTATTTATGTTACTTCTGCAGAAGTGTATTTCGCCGCCATTGTCTTATACGTGATCATTATAAATTATTTGTCTCATTGTAGTAGGCGGTGGTGACGTAGTTGAATGTGCCGCAAGCTTTATAACATGAGTGAGACTAGCATCGCCGATAGGTAGCGCTGCTGGCGGTAGTGTAAATTTGTCTACTAGTTTGTCTAACGTTGCGGAGCTAGCGGCACATCCCAAATTTGTGTGAGTTTTCAACGCCAACTGCGATGGGACAATCACTTATAATGACCCTGTATTTTTTTATATCTTTTGGTCAAAACTGGTCGGCTTTTTGAATAATTTTTTTTTGTGCACTCGGCTCAACTGCAAATGTCAAAGTCGGTCCTAACCTTGAAGGAAATAATAGTGTTGTGATAATAATGTTTTTTTTTCGTCTATTTTAAAGTTTTGGGGTCGGCGCACGTCGGCGGCCAGTCCTGCGCCGCCTTCAATCTATTGCTGCATATTCACTAAGACCATGCACATTCGTCATTCACCAAAATTCATCATTACTAAGGTACAACTCTCGGAATAGTAGTATAGTAGGAAGCATGCAATATGTAGAGCGATACACATCTATAGAGTGCTCGGTAATTCTGTAAAACTACTGGACAGGCAAGAACAGGCACTACTAGAGGTGTGTATAGTTTGAGTGTAGTTAGAGTGACGTGATTACCGATGCACACAACACGCGACATTGCTCACCAGTTCCGCGCAGAACGGCACCTGGAAGGGAACGTAGTGTTAATTGTTAGTATAGCCTAGCTATCAGCAAGCCAGCCTTGGGCTCTATGCAGCGGCTAGCCATGCTCGAAGGTTAGACGGGGGGCCGCCAGGTGGCGCCCACAGACTATCGATGGACGAAGGAAAGGTGGCGCCAGCTCGCGGCCCACGGAGTCCCGGTCTCTACCGTAGTCTCGTTAAAGGAAGCAGGCCCTCGTAACGGTCATTGATGAGATGACATGAATGTTACAATGTATGGGGGTTCACACATGAAAGGCACTCTAATTTGCGCGCTATCGCGCCAAGCAATTATGAAAGTCACAGTACCTGGACGTTGTTAAGTACGAAACATTCAGACCACGACAATCAGTTAGTTTTAACACAACACATCTTGCTGCTACCGTCGCGCACTCACCTTGCAGTTGCAGGCGACGCAGGGGTCGTTCGGGTCGGCGAATTGCGCCCCCGACTCGTACATCCTGCCGGCGAAGGTGCAGGGTTGGCCCCAGGCCGAGACGTTGCCCATGGGACAGAGGTCGTCGCAGTGGGGACAACAGTCGCCGATCGCCTGGACCGGGTTGTCGCAGAGCAGCGGCGGACACTTCATCTCCCAGCAGTCGACCTCGCCGTAGAGACACTCGCAGGTCTGGCACTGGTACGACCACTGCTCCCCGTGCATCAGGACCACGTCGGGCAGCTCCTGGTGCTTGCAGGCGTGCCGCTCGTCGCACTGCGGACAGCAGCGGTTCTGGCGGCTCCCGGGGAGGGAGCAGTTGCAGCGCGGCTTCTCGCACTTCATCACGCCGCGGTCGCAGGTGCAGCTCTGGCACGGGTCCTGCTGGGGGGAGAGGGACAGCCCGTGGGCCACCTCGGCGCCCTCGAACATGCAGCTCAGGCGGCAGTTCGGGGTCCCCGGGGGACACTCGCACCGGAAGCCCCCGTTCAGGTTGACGCATTGAGCAGAGGGGTGGCAGGTGTGCAGTTCGTCCGCGCATTCGTCGATATCTAAGCAGGATCGGTCAGACAACGGAGAGAAACCAGAAAACGACTACCTTGGCATAGAGTTCCTAGATTATTGTCAGAGACGGGGCTCTGGTAGCCCTCTTTGCACTTGCAGTAGTACCAACCGATCATGTTGACGCAGACTGAGGCGTCAGTGCAGCGGTGCGCGTTGGTGGCGCACTCGTCGAGATCGCGCTCGCAGCTGGGGCCGGTGTAGCCGTTAGGGCAGGCGCATTTGCCCGGACTGCGGCAGACGCCGCCGTTCAGGCAGCTCTGGTTGCAAACGGCTAAACAATCATCGGTCAAACGCACAGATCCACAAGAGAAGACATGACTCACGCTCGCAGCTGTAGCCGTCCCCTTTGTACCCTTCCTTGCAGACGCAATGGTAGCTCCCTTGGGTGTTGATGCAGTCGGCGTTGATGTCGCAGTTGTGCTCTCCCGAGCTGCACTCGTCCAGTTCGGCACAGTTGAATTTGTCAACTCTTCGGTACCCCGCGAGACACTCGCAGGTGTACGACCCGGGAGTGTTGACGCACCGAGTGTTCTGGTGGCAGTGGTGGCCTTCCAGGCCTCCCTCTTGCTGACACTCGTTGATATCTACACAAAAATCGACGTGTACACACCTCTCGCACCCTCACCCCTCTAGTCATGTTAGTTTTGACAGATATGTACAGAATAGTAGAATTTTTTCCATACCGGTACACAAGCGTCCGTCCCCTTGAAAGCCTTGGTCGCACTGACAAGCGTAAGTAGTTTGTAAGTTGAGGCAGGTTGCGTTAGCGTGGCAAACATGCCCTTTTGCGCAATAGTCAACACCTGTTAGGGATGAAAGACACGCACCGAGGTTAGCTTGTTAGTAAGCAAGATGAGACATTAGTACCGAGATGCCCACATCAACAGTCGACGTGGGAGGAGCTTGAGTGATCACGCCACGTCAACTGTCGACGTGGGAGGAGCCTAATTGGTTACCAGAAGCACAGTACCTGGACAGAACTTGCAGCAGTTGTCGGCGACGCTGAACTGCTCGTCTGGAGGACAAGTGAGCTTGGGACACATCGTCTCCGGGTCTATCCTCGTGCACTGCATGCTGCCGTCTTGACACTCGCATTCGACGCACTTCTTGATGGTCACTAGCTCCCCGTGGTCGTAGAAGGCCCCGTAGAAGAGACAGTGTCCTGTGGGACAAAACAACGGTGAGAGTCGCGCACCGACACTCGCCTGGATCACCCTTACTGAGACAGCTCTGGCAACACTGGCCGGTTATGTTAACTGGGTGTTTGCAGGGCAGCTCCGGACACTCGACTGGACGACACTGGACCTCTCCGTGCTGCGAATCAACGACAAGGTGAAAAATCGAGCGGCAACAGCGAGAAAGAGTAAAAGAAAGAACGATCAAGGAATCGACTGTCATTTTTTTTTGAGTGAGATCGGTTAGGCCGGACGGTTCGGTTAATGAGTACTACTAACCACGCAAGCGCACAATTCACAGCCGCGTTGCCACGTGGCGCCGTCCGCGTGCACCGTCCCGTTGACATGGCACGATTTCTGACAGTCACATTCCTCCACTTTACTGATACGTCCCTCTGCTGCTACCAACTGCAAAACACAGAATTATATATAATCAAAACAGTGTACAGAACGCATAAGTGACGTTACATGGTAGTCCATATACCCTTTCGGAAAGTTCCTGTAGATGCCTAGTCAGCTCCTGCACGGTGCTCTGCAGCAGGGAGAACTGGCCGCACGTGGGACACGTCGAGTCCAGGCTGGGGCACAGCGACAGGTAACCGTGGGGACCTCCTATCAGCCGAACGTCCTGCATGGCTCCCTGCAACGCGAGACCCGAATTAACTCCCCCGAAAAGAATCAACTTCGAGCTTTTTAAGCTACTGGGCAAAAATCGAAGCTCTAGAAACTACAAAAGTCAAGAAGTGTTTCGGCGATTCAGCCCCCATCCTCTCCTAGTTAAATCACTTCCGACCTCGAAACGACATGGCAAAGTCGAGGAAGAACACGACGAAAGCCGGATCGATACATCTCGGTCACGGAACGGTTTTTCCCTTTTTCCAGTCAATGGACTCGAAACGACCTCGACTAATGTTGTGGCTAGGTCGTCCGGTAATTTTTTTCTCTCGGTACGAAAGATTGGAAAAAATGGAATTACTCCATTGAATTTGGTATGCGGGTTCGTGTCCATTAAGTGAAACGTTATCGCCGGCGTGGATCTAATCGGGAGAAAATTTCCACGGTTCTCCACATGGTCGCAACTCGAAATAGTTTTCGGAAAGGTTGCGTCAGACTAGATGGACGATAAGGGTTGGAAATCGAGGGACGTCCGAAGGGACGTCCCGGTGGGACCGTTTGTTAAAACGGTAGAAAAATTGGTCGACTATTAATAAGAGTAATTGGGGCGACATTTGGGCGGACACGCATGGAAAAAATTGCTCCAGAAGTGGAACAGGTGAAGGTTGAATAGTTATTATTAGGAAGAAAAATTAGGAGAAGAGATAACGTTGAGAAGAGTTTGATTTGGTTGAAAAGAGAGTCAAGGGGATTAGTAAATGTTGACAAGGATAAGAAAAACCAACAATATCTTCAGGTTATAACAACGTTAAAATTTAGATCTTTTCGGGTTTCACAAAATTGGGAAAGAATTATATCAATTCCACACCCCGTGTCAGAATATACTGAAATCCATGGCTGTCGGCCAATCACATCCCTCGTATTTTCATTCTACAACAGCAGATCGCCAATCGGATGCGTTTGTAAACAATAAGTCGCGCATTGCGTAGCAACCGCCTAACAAGACACAATTTTAATTGTCATTAAATTGTCATTTTTCTTGGTATGGTCGTGGAGAAGGTGTAGTTTTCAACTCGCGTATAATGGCTATTATTATACGTTCACTGAAGAATATACTATTATAAATTAGCTATAACGAACATTCAACGTGGAAACGCTGCAAGCATTCGGAGCACTTTTCCAGATTCCGCATTATCATCGAAAATTTTTGCATTGTAAATCAAAAATGTTATGTACTGTCGCGAGTAATAAATTTTGGTCGTCAATGTCATTTCAAAATTTGGTTAGATTGTCACAAATTTAAAAAATTTCCCTGCCTGATTATGCCCACGTCAACAAAGTGTCAAAAAATTGAGAAAAAACTGACAATTAATGTCATACAACATGATATTTATGACTGTTTTACAATGGAGCATATTTTTGATTGCGTCCAAGAATGACCTTGATGACCAAAATTTATTGCTCGCGACTGTACTTAATTATAAATAGATATTAAGAAAAAAATATACATATACTTTTTGGAGATGATTGAATGGATATTTGCAATCGATTAGTAATGAAATGATTAATGAAAGAGTAAAGAAAAACGCCAGATAATTAGGCGATTAAATTTTTTTGATCAATTGGGAATTGAAATTAAAAGTAAAACACGGAGGCAAGACAGAAAAAACTTTTTCCTACTACGTGTCTAGAAAGTTTCATCTACTGCCCTAGCAACACACTTGTAATCGAAAGTGAATCCTATCTTGCGTGTGGTTGCTAGCTACGAAAGTAAAATACTTACGCGACTAGGAGATTCCTTACGGGACGAGGAGAATTTATTTTATTTTGTGACAATTTCGATTGAGGTACCCAAATCATTAAATGGAAAACAGCAACACATTTTATAATAATATGTAGTTTAATTAGTCCAATTGAATACAACAAAGGAAAATTAATCTACTTATTCACATTTATTGTGATTTATGAATTGTTGGAAACTTAGGTTATATCGCTCACCCGACTTGACAGGCGACAATGAGCCTAACGTAATTCCAGCGGCTCTTTCAATTCCGTCACATTCCATATTTTGCGGGAAGACTTGTTGCATAAATACCAACCGCAAACTATCAAACTAACATTATTACGGATTACACGCACTTACACAATTCACGCCGTTTGAAGACGAAAAATAAAATGTTTGTAAAAGCTGTTGCTATGGTTTTTACTTCCAAGATCCAAGGACGGTCGCGATACGGCACGATTTTTGCTATTTTTTTTTAACATTATAAAATGTTGGTGCTTCGTAGTAGGAAAAATTTAATACAATACACGATGCGCAAGTTTCTTCTTTCACCGCGGAGGTTTCACGGCCCTCGGCTGTCGCCTCGGGTCTTGAACTACCTCCTTGGCAAAAAAAGTTCACTTACGCATCTGGTAATGTAAATAACTATTACAAGTACATAATTTGTATTCAACCCTATTTTAGAATTGTGAATGAGAATTAAAAAAAAAGATAAGCAAGAAAGAGAAACGAAGAGATTAAAAAAATAAAACAATTATTTTGAGACATTCGGCATTGACATGGACGGAAAAAATAAAATGGGATATATGTTGGCTGGTTTTAGAATAGTTAAAAGCAATGGAAAAGAAATGATGCTGAAGAAGAAGTAAACAAAATGAAGAATTTAAGAAGCGAGGAAAGGTCGAAAGAAAATTTTGAAAGAAAAAAATATTGGGTGAGGGAATCAGAAATTAAAACCAGGAGGAAATAAAGAAATCCACAAAAATGTCGAGTCAAAAAATTTCTTGAAGTGGAGAAAATTTAAATAGGGAATTAAAAAAAATAAAAAACAGCACCAATGAACGAAGGAAAAGTGAAGACGTTATCCGTTAATTTCAAAACATTTCGCGATAATTGCGTGAAAAGAAATTAAAAAAAAAATGATTCTCGCTAATTCTAGAACAGAGAATGTACATTAAAAGAAAGCTGCGTAGGTGAAAAAGAAATACAGAAATCAGAAGAATAAGTTTGTGATAATTTGACCAAAAAAACCATCCCTTGTGATCGTATATCGGCGGGGGTGATTCTGAACAACAAATAAATAAGGAAAAGGAAAAGAATAAAACTCTGAAAAGGAATTATTGAAAGATTTATTCAAAGAAGAAACAAATAAATAATTAACAAAAAGCAACAGGGAGTATGTATAACGATTTAACATAAAAAAATGTTTAATCCACGAAGGGTGAGAGTGGAGAAAAAATTTGTAGGAGCAACCGCGCAGAGGGGCCACAATCTCTGAATTAGTATTCATTGTTTTCCACAACTCTGGTCGAGGGTGTTGCGATCTTTAACGGGGATTAAAGTTAAGAACTTATACGAAACTACCCTTTAAGTGACAACATAAGGGAGCGCACGATCTGGAACGTGAGTTTCATTTGATGATTGTAAAACATTCCAGAAGGGTGACGAGCGACCCCAACTTCTGAATCAAGAAGCTTTACTGCACAACTGGGCAATCTCCCCAACAAGGGTAACTTTAAAGAAACTAAAAGCGGCGAACAGAGCCAACAAAATCAGAACTACATAATGTGGTTTTGAAAGGTCGACGTTAAACTAAACACCCCCAAATCAAATTTGAACAATTTAATCACATATCGTGTCGCGCTGATTCCAAAAAATTGTCTACACCGGAAATATTTTAGTGGGGGTCCGTCTACCACCCACCCCGTGGAAATCTCGTGCGAACACGTTAGCATGCAATCCACCCCGGTGTCGAATTTTTTGACCTCCTCGGCTCACGTCACCCCTAAATAGATGCACAAACTGCACGAAAGCCGTCACGTGCATCCACCGACTCTATCTGGCGCCACCATCTTACCTTGAAGTGGTAATGCTTGTTCCTCTGACCCAACCAGAGCTGTTGGGGCTCGGTGAAGTTCCGGTCGGGCGCTCCCGGCCTCAAGAGTCTTTTATAAAGCGGGTGGCAGTCCACCAGGAGCTCCGCCTGCGAACCACTCACCGACACAGCCACATGATGCCACAGATTGTCCGCGATTCTGTAATGGAACGTTTCCACGTACACTTTAGAGTCCACCCGCGAGGTATAGTGCAGCCGGATCTCGTTCTTCCGGCCGCTAGACTGCAGTTCTAGGTATCTGTTAAGTCCGTGTGCGAAACTCACTATGCTCCCCGTGTTGCCCACTTCTTGGCGGAGCCAAGCCGAAATCGTGAACTCGGGACTCCGGCGCAGCAGGTCGGAGACCTGCTGGAAGGCGGCGGCCGGCAGCTTCAGGTCCCGGTAGTCCCCTGCAAAAAGAAAACGCCATCAAACAAGGAAACAACCCCATGAAGAAACAACCCCGCGGCCTCATTCCGCGGATGAGCCGGCGAGCTATACAAACACAAATTTATGGGGTTCCGAGAAGTCTGATCGATATTAACCTTGCCTGATTCGGCTCAGCTGGTAACGCGTGCAATGGTAAAAGGGGCGGGACGAAGACGCTGCACAACCCCCTGGATTTGCACACCGCAACCCCTCAAATTTCCCCCAGGAAAATCGTTTTTGTGGCGACTCTCCGGCCGAAACCGGAGCAACACGCTCGTAAAACAATAACATTTTGCATGGATTTTACGAGAGAAAATTCGCCAAAAAAACACACGAGACATTCCAATTTGAAATCGATCCAAACGGTTTTACGACCACTACGAATCTGTAAACATTTTTGCGCAATTTTACGACACCGCTGTAATGATTTGGCGGCGACAGGATACCGCACTAAACAAATTTAAATCTGTAGGCGTGAACAGGCGAATCTGGTGTCGTAGCTTGACTCGACGCTCGAATCGCGAAACGTCAAAAATTTAAATCGGTGTTGTGTCATAAAAATTGTTGCCATGGCAATCTTGATTATTGATTCACGAGTACTGTCACAAATAGACATGTGGGAATGTATTTGTTATTCACTAGTTTGTGGTAATTATTAAAAATGAATTCTTGTTATTGGTCGAAACGTTTTGAAGATGGTCTGTCGGTGATTGTCTCGAAATGAAACGACAAGTGAAGTGGAAAACAATTTTTTGTTGTGATTTGATTGGATGGAGCTTTTCCGTGAAAAACAATTGGAAAATGGACCGACGCGAGCTTCCACCTGGCGCCTCCGCCATCCGCTTATTGGATGAAAGCGCGCCGCTCCGGGAGGCACGAGTACTCTTCAGAAATCACCGGAGTAAAGTTAATAACTGGACCGGAAACAAAAAGCAATATTTCCCGGATCCAATCTCGTCGAGTTCGCTTTCCCCGGATCGGTGGAGACAAGTTGATGGATCGATTATTACGTCGATTTTCCGGTACATTAGCCGCCCTAAACTTTACCAATTGCCTTTGAGCATGTTAAATGCTCGGACCGCCCTTTCGCTTGATCCCTCCGGGCAAGGGTTAAAGAGCGTCAGCCTGATTTGATTCGATTACACAGTCGAATCGGTCCCGGATCAGAAGTGCCGCGCTTGATTAGTCCGCTGGTGGTTTACCTTGCAAGTAGTAAGCCGGCCGGAGCTGTTGAGGTCCTGGGGCTAGTGTGACGCCCGCCCAACTGTTGTTGTGCAAACCCAAGGCACCCAGGAGGTCGATCGACTGACTTGGCGACGTGGCGGGCGACAGCAGACCCTTGGGGTCCAAACCGGTAGCTGCAAAGGAAAAACAGTCAAAAAGGGCTCACATTTTCCTTCCGAAAACTGGTCTCGAATCTTCAGCAGAACATTCAAAATGAATCGAGAGCATTTTCGTTGTCTCTACTACTCATCTTGTGGGATTTGGTGTCCCGCAAGGGACACTTCTTGGACCATCACTTTTACAAATATTTTTTTGATCTTTTTGGCAAGAAGCAACAACACTTGCGTTTCGAATTCGGTTAATCGGACACTTCCCCGCTCCCAACTTTCCGCATTTCACACGGGGCGAAGCAGGTGCACCCTTGTGGGGTCGCACGGATGTGATTATGTCTGTGCGAACAGAATTACGTAGTTTTTGTGTGGCTTACGGAAGCCGTCGACCCCTCTCCGTGGTAAATTATTGACCAAACGGGGTAAAACGAGCCGACTCGCATACGCACACGTACCTAGCGTCGTTCGATTTAGTTGTTTTGTCTTTTCGGTTATTAAACGTCAGTCTGGTTCATATCGAACGTATCGAAACGAGAAAAGCAATTTCGCGCCCGTCGATACCCGACTCGGTCGCCTATTGCTCCTTTTCTCGTTTTAATGCGAAGCTGGAACAGTTCCAATCGGACAATAGGGTCAAAGTTTACGAGTGATTTTTCAGCTGTCGGCCGGAATTCGGGCCAACCAAAGCGAAACGACGATTCAATCGAGCCGGGGCTTAACCGAATTTAATTTCATTTAAAACTCGAAAATTCCTGGGATCAAATGACAGCTTTGGGGGTTGTTAATTTCCGCCCAATCTGTGCGCGGACGTGCGCGCAACGGTCGTTAACTGACCGACTTTGGCCGTTCCATTTTCTTTCCTCCGGCAACAACACCGTTTCGGGGTGACCTTCGACGTCAGAACGAAAGAAATATTCCCGGGGTTAGTATCCGGGTCACAGGAGACACCGCAAATACGATAAAACGGTTTTCGAGGGAATACGATTTTTCCACGAAAATTCGTGAAGGAAGTCCATTTAATTAACATCAGCTGCGACGCTTTCACATTCTTAATAAGCAATTTTTCATTCCTTTCCAGGCGGGAACGAGCTTCTGGCATGTCATTTCAAAACGGAGCTTTGCATACGCCCTCGAATCGACAAATCTCCACTCAAACAAGAATTTTTTCGTCGGGGTTGTTTGCTCGGGGAGATTTGATACGAACGTGCTGAAAAACACCACCATAAGAACGCCGTGAGTCCAGTATTATGTTAGGTTATGCGCGTCGGCGTGCGAACACTCGGTAAACAATCGTCTCCCTTTCGAGCCCTCGGATCGCTCGCCCTCCCTTATCTAATCGTTATTTGTCCTCTGGATATGTATTTTATAAATTCCCATTAGGATCGCGCCGATAAGCCGGGGACATTACGTGATATTTAAAAATACCAAGTCTGCACCGGCGTCTAGTCACAAATAATGAGAGCGTGTTTTATCACTGATAAGCACGCGAATCCCTCGGGATAGACTGGGGGTTCTTCAACTCGACCACGTAATCGCGGCTGATCCCTCTCAACGCTATCGATCTGGAATTTGATCAGTTGAGGCATGAATGGAAAAGAGTGCACGCGTGCGAGGGGCGTTGCATAACGCCAGCGAAGCTTTCAGGAGGATTGCTTTTCGAAAAGGCGACGATTTGGTGGTCGGAAGTCCTAAACCAGGTGGGTCTCGGGCCGGACCCCCGAAGAATGTGGCGCGACGCGCGTCGGAGTGAGACAGCGTCCGTATAGGCGCCCGAGAGGCTGGCAGAAGCGCCGCTATAAATTTCGCGTCGTGACGCCGTCGAGACTGGCGGACATTGTCACAGTTACATGCGGAAGAGGCCGCCGGTTGCATCACCACCGCCAGGAGGCGGCCTCGAAGGCCGGTGGCGTCGACGTCGCTTCCGAGGGCAGTGACAGCCGCCGCTGCACCAGACCCATAAAGCGCGAACGCCACGACAAGTTTAGTCTATGCCAAGTGGATTATTAACCATTTATCTGCAATATTTATACAGACGGTTGGAGGCGAGCCAAACGCACCTCCGTTTAGGTGGCGGCGGCGGCTTATTTTTTTTGCCGTAGCCATGTGTTTCCAGTTTTCACGCACCGGGTGTAATTTTAGTGTTGTGACTTATTACGGGACTGACATAACGCGGTGCGCGCGTAATGGACCTCTTTTGATTTAAAGAGGCGACTTAATTGGCGGCGCGGGACGGCCAATTATCGTAAATTCCGACGCGGAGGCGGATTTAAACCGGCGTTGACCCCGATCCGACGAAAACTTCGACGATTTTTCGACGGACCGGATGCGAAAGGCGAGCTTTTATCGTCCTTTTGTAGGACTTTCATGGAGTCGTAAAACACGAATTATAATCGCAGAAGGGCGACCGCGGAGCCAATAATGTCCTTGTTGCACCGCTCGCCATAAATCCGCCGCCACATCAAACCCTACACGGCTATTATCCTGCTCGGTGATCCTTCCATTCCACTCCGGGTCAGCGCAATTATGAAATTAAACAAACCTCGCCACACAGGCTTTTCCACGCAATTTTAACTTCGACTATTCTAAAAGCTTGTCAGTCTAGATTGAAGAAATGCCAACCGTTGCGTACACGCTCACGAAATTGGAACAGATTAGTGGAAGAATTGGAAAAATCTGACAGCCAACTGGTCGCATTTTATTAGCAATTCCATCCCCTTAAAAATAACTTCCATTTGATGAACACGCGAGGCAAGTCGCTATTTAAAATATCCTTGGGGTGGTTGGAGTGAGGGGTAGTTCCCTTCACATGTTTACCGCAATCTTTCACCCTTTCGTTCCGATGATTCGCGGTTGATGTGCCTTTTCGTGAACCTCTCATAAACATTGTCGATTAATTACAACCCCCTCTGGGAAAAAATTTGTTTACCAAACACTTCAGAACCTTGTGTGGGGTTCGAGTAATTAACATCCCTCTCTGTGGCATTATGCATACACCACCGCAACTTAACAACCGGAAAAGTTACTTGCAAAACTGCCCCTTCGGTTCGGTCTTGTTCGAACCGGTTCTGCCACCACCCGGTCAATACCACCACCGTCACCACCTCCCCACGATTTTTTTCTCGCTAATAATTACGTATCTGTTCGACCAAAGTGGTGTACCTAATCGATTAGGCCGAATAACATTTAAAACGCCAGTTACTAAGCTACCCCGAGCTTGCTACATTACGTCACCCCGGATCCCACCCCCTCCCTTATCTGTTTTCCACATCGGGGGTTTTCGATTGCGGAAGAAACGAGGCCCTAATTGTCGGACATTAACGGCACAAAGAGCGCAATCAATGTCGGGTTTGTACAAAGGCCGCCGGAGGAACCCCCAGGGATGGCCCAAGACGCGGCGGAAATCAATATCTAGTAAGCTACTAGACCGGGACGGCCTCCACCCGCGCCACACACACTCGCACCCGTTATTTTAATTACGGGGGCGGCGGGACGCGCCCCCGAAATATGTATTACCGGCTCGACCCAGATCCGGACGGGGCAGAAAAAGTTGTTTTCCTGCCGGAAAGATTACCGCGAGCTCTTTTAATTTATGAACGGCGAGCCCGGAATCGAGACGTTCCGGGCCCCGGACCAGATCGTAACGATGGCGATTACGAAAATTGGGTAATTCAATTTGGGAGGGAATAATCAAGGAGAGGTGGGCGAGGGAAACAAATGTAATTAGGGTGGTACAATGACGCCGAAAGGACGAGGTCGCCGATAAAAGGATAATCAATCAACTGGTTACTTGGATGATTAAAAAGCGCGCGAGGGCGGCGCTAACCGCCCCCGACACCGTTGCGACCGTGCCCCAACACTCCTATAGAGTGAAACGGCCACCGCTGATCACCGATTCGAGTCCCATCAACAACGACGACTCGCCGAGTGCTAGATCCGGCGATCAATTAAGACAAAAAGTCCGTTTTTCGATATTGTTGGGTGAAGAAGAGGTCCAGTAGTGGAGCCGTGAGTGACTCCGCGCCGAATTGGAAAAGTCCGTTGCAGATCCGCACTGGATGACAAACGTTCGCCTGTTTGCCAAGTCGTATGTTGAGTATCCGGTCATCAAGGGGGCCGCTAGGTGGGCGTCTCCCATAATAACTGCACTTTCGTATATTTAGAGCGGGAGTTTTTAATCACGGGTGCCAGACGATTTATGATGGACGGTCCGCCTCTATTATATTTGCCAAACTAACACTACACGCTCAAGGACATCCGAAATTAAATTGGAACAGTTCTCGGAACCCGAAACAACACGTACGCGAGACAGGACCGGCGTTTTTCACGTCTCACATCAACTTTGTTTACAACGGGATGGTTTGTCAAGCTGTCGATTCCGTATTTGTTCCTCGACTTCCAGGAACCGATCTCGACGCCAGCAGATCCGCCCGATCCGAGTCCGGTTCGGGAGTCGTGGAGAAGCCCTCCTCCCTTTTCGGTCTGTCAGAGCGCGAGACAATTTCGTTTGTTTGGGGGTCCCGTCCCCGAATTAGCGCACGCAAGAGCGAACTCCACCCCCGGGCGTGTGTAATGGGAGCCGGTGAAATGCATCGGGGTCCTGTCAACGGGAGCCCACGTCTGGGGATGTGTCGGGAGACATTCGGTGTAATTAATTCCGGAGAAGCTGGCACACGACACCGTCGTCAACTGCGACCTCTCCGACGCAGCTGTCGCACAAATGGCCCCTGTCCAAACTCATTTCACATCTCATCGCACTTCTTATTAGCGGACAAATTAACCCGAGCTCCACTCGCACCCCCTAACGACAGGAAGAACGCTTCCATTACGTTTACACCCCATGAAACCGGAGGAATTAGACCGGAGTCACGGATCCACTTCCCCGCGTTTCAGTGTTTTTTCACTGCAACCCTTCACGCAGTTCTCGTTTCTTCGCAGATGAATTTATTCCTCTGGATGATAAAATCTTTTGATGGAGTGAGTGCATGTGGGTCGCCGGATTTACGGCGATGCTATCTCCGGGGGGTGGGAAAAACATCGGTAACTATGTTACGGGTCGGCCTGGGGCCTGTTTGATGTTGTAACTTAAATTATTGATTTTGTATTAGTGCTCGATGTTCATGCTTGCACACCGTTACTGATTCAATTAGATGATTAATAGCTGACTTATTTAATTAGCAAGAGGCTTGTCGGCAGCTTCCTCCTGTTACCGTGGTACCGACAATCTCCAAGTTTCACTTCGGCCATGTTTGTAAACAGGGGCGGCATAAACAACTGCATGGGGGCAATTGCGCAATTTTAATGAGCACAAACGACGAACTAATCAGCGTACTCGTGGACGGGGGGCGGAGGCCGGGGACTGTCACGCAACGGCGACATTTCTCTCTCAAAAAAAAACTGCAATAAAAATGCCTCTTGTAATTCACTTTTCATGGGAAAATGCGGCGCTCAGCTGCGTTAATAAAGTGTAAATATAATAACGACAAGTCGCGTGATGTGAAATGGCGGGTTTTACTCTTGGAACATTTGCTCCGACACGATTCTAATAAAGCGAGGAGGGGTTGGTGTACATTTTCTATAAATAAACGCGTTTTTACCGCAAGTTATTTAGTTTTCGTTTTCCCACAATCCCTGTTCTATTCAACCTATCCCTCGGTCGCTATTGTAATCCTCTCATCTTTTTAGATTCTTGCTTCCATCACAAGCTTTCATTTCTAACGTCTCACATGCCCCGCCACGTTCTTCTTTTTATATTTTTTCGGGTTCCTTTCAAAATACCCGTTCCCTATTTTTACCCAACCTAAGCCACCCCTTTTATTTTTCCTCCCAACAGTTTCAGTTTTGTTTCTCCTCTCTCTCGATCTCTAATCTGCTCCTGTCGAGTTTCCTTTTTTCCTAAGTTTTTTATCATTCTAATTAACTCATCCACTTAATTAACTCTTTATCCTTTTCATCTTTCATTCTCTAAACTTGTTTATCTAATTGTCTTTGGTTTATGAATTATTTCTCGCATAAGCTTTTCAATTTCATTTTCTGCATATCGTAATGAAAGTGGCACTTTTTTACACGCAAAATCGTAGTGAAAATAGCACTTTTTTTACATGAAAAATACTTTTTTGTATCATTTTATTCCATCTCCTTGGAGACGATTGTCAAAGCATACCTACCTTTTTTTTTGTAATTTTTCAATAGTATCGGGCCTTCAAATAAATATATATTTAGAGTAGGCAGTAGGCTGTAGAGTAGGTTAACAGTGTAAAGTAATTTTTGTAGGTAACCAATTATTCTCCGGAGTTACACGGTTACATAGTAAGCTTTTTCCCAATTTCATATTGTCATATTCCGTGGAAGGGAAATAGGGAGAATGCACTATACAAAAATTTAAAATATTTTCTAACCTAATTTTATTTCGTTAAAATGTCATACGTTTCTTGTGTCATTTTCTACGCTGGAAAAATGTTGCAAACAATTGAATTTCCATAGGTTGCTCTAAATATAAATTTATTTGAAGACCCGTTAGTTATTTGTACAACTAGTTATAAAAGTCATACTTTTTTTCACGAATTTGCAGATTGATTAAAGAGGGCGTAACCCGAGTTAATCAAGCAAATAAGTGAAAAACAGTATGACTTTCATAACTAACTTTTTGCCGTATTTTCTTAATCCTTAAGAATTTATTCTTCAAGATTTTTTTTTGTTTTAAATTTTTTTTAAATGCATCTTCAAGCTTGATTAGGAAAGATTTGTCCATAACATTCTCACTTTGATATTCCTTCTTTTAAAGTTCTTTCCAAGTTTTCTTCTCGTTCGTTTCTTTAACATCTCACATGTTGCGCCTTGGTGCCAGTTCTTTTTATTATTTTTCTTTCAAACTGTCTTACATTAGTTGTCTATTTCATTTTCTTTTGCTTTCTTTTGTTTTTCTTTTTACCTTAACTAATGGTTTTGATTTTTTATATTACATATTTCTAATTCTACCTCAAGATTCTTTCTTTCTTTCCTAATAAATTCCAATTTCCTTTTTTATCTTTTTTATGCCTTAAAGCATCATATTTTTCAATGATTTTTTTTTATTTATACTTTTTCAATGATTTGAGTTTCTTTCTATTTCCTTTGAATGTCTGCATTTTCTTTTTCCTTTATTTGCTTTGACATTATTCTTTTACCTGTTTGTTTTTTCATCTCCGTTTTTCTTTTTGCCCTAGTGCTAATTCCTCTGAAGGTATTGTCTTCTCTTCAACTCCTGCGATACTATGCATTTTTTTCTTCCGATAAATAAACCAAAGAAACAATAAAATACGGTCATAAAGCGACAAATTTCCCTAAACAAGCACAAAACAATATAAATTGACCTCACGTGACCCTTGTCTAATCCTTTATCGCCCAGTATTATGCTAATGACCCTGTATATGTAATTCCAGCGTGAACTTTCGCACTAAATTACCAAATCACCACCTCTTTCATCGATTTCTTATTTTACTTTTCCAAAAAAAAAAAAAAAAAAATCAATTTCGCCTTCCGACGATCCATCTTCGATGTTCTTGTTGTAACTTCAAAGCCGAATCTTCCAAACCGCGAATCCTTTTGCTCTCTTGACTGGACTGAATGAAAACCGTCGACTCGTCCATTTTTCTCTTAATTTAGTCAGATCTGTATTTTTTTGCCTTCCGACAGGTCGTTAACGGATGTTGCTAGGTCCGAAACGATACCATTTCGACGATTCCGTGCGAAGAAAACGACATCTTAGCACGACATTGCGGTTCGGTGTCGTGGCACTTTTTTTGCGAGCCGTTCGGAAATAGAAATGTCCGAGTGTTGCAGTTGCACCGATACTTGGAAAATGATTGAATCGACGAAAGACACGTCGATCGCGATAAAGGATTTAATTATAGAGGTCCTCAGTCTGGTCTATAAATAGGGGTCGGTCGGCACGCGGATTGTTCCCGTACCTGCGGCTCCTCGGGGATGCCACCCCTGCGCAATTATCGCTGATTTATCGCGGAATCGAGACCGCTCTCCTAGCAATAAACGGCGAATTGAATAGGCGACGCAGAGCAAACAGTCTGACCGGTGGACACCTCCGGGGGGACATGTGGGACCGCGTCTCTTCCCGAACACCCTATGTTTTTCATTTCTTGACCAATCCAATCCGAAACGCGTAGATACCGTCAGTAATTGGGTAATTTGTAGCGTACTGTTTACAAAATATAGTAAAATGCCGTTCGATGACAGAAAATTGCGACCCCCGCGGCGACCACCAAGGCTAATTCGACAAATTGTCGCTAATGAGGCGACTTTCTACGTATCGGAGTCGCAATTAGTCGCATTGTGTTAAGGTAGAAGAACAATCGGCGGGATTAGGAGTGCGCTGCATTAGCGAGACTTGCACTCCACCGAAGAAAATTGCCAGGATTGTGCAGGGAGCGCCCCCATGAACGGGGAGGTGATTTATCATTTTCCGGCACCAAGCTCGACGGTTTTCGTTGACCCCTTCGAAACAGGATTTTAGGCGAAATCTTGCAGACGAATCGCGAACGACGGGGCTTGGGCCACGTCCAACAGTTCGATAGGTTCGCAACTGGCGACCACGAAAAAATCGCCAAGGACGACACGATCGATTTTTATAGTTAGGATGGCGCAACCCCCAAAGAGAGAATTGCGAAATCGGAAACTGGACGCGAAAAGTTGAAAATTCCCCGAAAGCACCGATTCCTTGAAAAATTTCCAAAAGCTCCGATTCCTTGACAATCTCCCAAAAGCTCCGATTCCTTGAAAATTTCCCAAAAGGTCCGATTGCTTGAAAATTTCCCAAAAGCTCCGATTCCTTGAAAAATTCCCCCAAAAGCTTCGATTCCTTGCAAACTTCCCAAAAGCTTCGATTCCCTGAAAATTCTCCAAAAGCTCCAATTCCTTGGAAAAAAATCCCAAAAGCTCCGGTTGCATGAAATTTTTTTCCAAAAGCTGCGATTCCTTGAATATTCCCCAAAAGCTCTGATCCCTTGAAAATGTTCTAAAAGCTCCGATTCCTTGAAAATTCCCCAAAAGCTCCGATTCCTTGAAAAAAAATCCAAAAGCTCCGATTGTATGAAAATTTCCCAAAAGCTCCGATTCCTTGAAAATTCCCCAAAAGCTTCGATTCCTCGGAAATTTCTTAAAGGTCCGGTTCCTTGAAAATTTTCCAAAAGCTCCGATTCCTTGGAAATTGCCGAAAAGCTTTGGTGAAGATCAAGTCGTCCAAAGAATCTTCAAATGAAACTAAAAATTCTCCTGCAACAACCTGTCGTCCTAGAAGGTTTTATTACAAAAGAAATCAGAATTCAATTGTTTTGTGTTTCCTTTGAGGGTCTATGAAGCATTTTTTTTTCTAATCGAGATTTATATTTTTATGTGCTTTTTTATTTTCCAAACTCGACTCGTACATCCGAAAATTCCTAGAAAGCTATGGAGAAAATCACTTTCACAAAGCTCTCCATTTTTTTTTAATGTTCTGTAACAACCTGAGTACTTTTTTTCTGGTGGGATGCCAAACATATTTCTTTCTTGGTGGTCAAGTTTTCCCTTTTCATCGATTTCTTATTGTGATTTGATTTTTCATACAAATTTGTTAAGCACCAGAATCATCACCTCTTCCAAAAAATAGTTCATCGCAACTTGTCATGCTAAAGGTGCAACTGCCCACGTGACTAATTCGCTTAGCCGACACCCAAACCAAATCAATCTTTCACATGTCAAACGAAAAAGAAAACTGCATTAACCTCATTTTTGCACTTTTATGTGCATGCATATTTTGTTTATGTACAAAAACTGCGATCGAATTTCATTTTCGACGCTGAACGAGTCACGTGATATACGAATCGGTGAAATTGCAAAAAATGTCTCACACTGAAGACTAGACTCAGAAGTTTTCCAGATTGGAGTCCCACATCCATGATAATCCCTAGAAAGCTTTGGAGAGATAGATCCTTCCAGAAAGTTCCCCAATCCAGAAGGGGACACACAGTAGGATAATGACATCTTTTGATCCTCTGCGACCATTTGACTCTTTTTTTATTTTCTATTCTTTCTGATGCGACATCAAACGTATTTTTTTTCTAATCGAGTTTTCTATTTCAATACTTTCTGTTTCCTGAAGTCCTTCTTACTTTTCTGTTCATTGTTTAAATTAATATTATAATTTGATTTGTTATAGAAATGAGTGCCGAAACATGATGACGTGGTGTTTTTGAACTTGCTTCGATTGTGGAATCCCTCAAGGTTCCATCTTAGGACCAATTCGACTTGCTTATGTGAAATCCGATCAACTTAAAATGTGTGCGTTCGTTTTTGGATTGAGTCGTCGCCGTCATTTCAACTCGTGCGACTTAAACTGGCACATGCAGATGACGAGGGTATCAGGATTCGATTTCCTTTTTATAAATATCATGTCCCGGGCCATAAACCCCTGCTTAATATTAAAATCCGACTCGGATCCGGTAAGTAGAACACGAACATTCGATCATTATTGATTGGTTACATTGTCACGCAACTTCATTAAGTCGTTTTTTATGGCATTATGTTAATCCCTGAAAGGCCGAATGTTAACGATCCTTCCCCGAATCGAGCGGCATTTTTAGAACGTAATTAAGTCCACTTTTATTTACTTCGACCGTATACGCTCACGTGCATTATTAGTCCACTCTAATCCAATTTCCTGTCTTATCGATGTTTTAAACCCCCCCAGGTGCGGCGAGCGGTGCGGTGCGGCCGCACGATCGATCCTCGCCGGATCGGATCTCCGGGACACCGCAAGAACTATCGACCCGAAGAGGATTTTTGCGACGAAGGTGACACCGCGTGTGTTGTTCTCGTGTCGGTTTATTAATAGGCGGATGGTCGGTGACGCAGCGTCTAGGAACAAGTGGCATCAGCGTCGGTGGATCCGGAGACGCACTGTCTGTTGGTACCATCTCCGACGGGGCTCCTCCGGGCGGCATCCCCGTCGAATTTCGCCAGACCGAAATGCAAATTGCCTCGACGAAGCAATTAGCGCAATTTCGAATTCAATTATTCAACAGAATGAACAGTTTAATTGCGAACTAATGAAATTTAAAGCGTTCCCTGATTCTCTTATAACTTGATAAGTTTCCAAACAAACCGTTCGCAAACTCCTAATGAAATTCTGGATGGGATTAATAAATTTGTCTCTCGCGTTTCATTACCGAACCGTTGGGGCCGTGAGAAACGCGAACGTGTCAAGCGGAGACATTTTTTTAAGCATTTTGTCGCTTCAAATCCGGAAAGTGATGCGTTTTTGACAGTTTTGACCCAGAGTTGCGCTAAAGTCCGGCTACAGGGACCGGTCACGTGACGCGCGATTGTCAAAAAATTGCAACATCCTCAAACTAACAACAAAAAGTTTCCGAAACTTATCAAAATCGACTCTTGCATCACAGAAAGCTCCACAAAAGATTATTTCTTCCAAAATGGAACTCCCACACATACATATTATAAACTCTTTCTTTTTTTTCTTTCATCTATTTTTTTCCAATCGAGTTTTCAGATTTTAGGAGTGTCCGTGTTTTCACTAATTTTCTACTGTAATTTAATTTTTGTATGAAGTTAGATATTATTATACAGGGTGTCTCAAAATTCGCGAATTCCGAATTCAGAGCGTGGTAGGGAAGGACCCAGTGGAGCTCGAAAAATACTTACAAAAAAAAAAATCGCTCTTCCTGAAGAAGATATAAGCACTTTAATTTTGTTCAATACATAACAGCCTTCATATCCACAGTGACATAATACTATTCTAGCTACGTTGCTGTTCCATTTTTTAGAAAAATTACAAAAATTTAAGATTTTTTTACTCCAAAGTAAAGCTTCAGACCAATGTATCTTTGTAGGGGGAGCCCCGATTTTTTTTTAATTTCCATATATGGACTACTGAAGTGATTCCCTACAACGTTCTGAATTCGGAATTCGCGAATTTTGAGACACCCTGTATATTTTGGATCACATCTAGCAGTCGTGCATTATTACCTTTTTCAGAAATGCTTTATTTGAGACCAATTTTGCCACAGATCTACGATTTGCTAAAATATGTATTACGCTAAAGGTGCAGCTGCAACGACCGGTCACGTGGTTACTTCGTTTAGTCGAGATCAAAACCTGCTCAACGCTTTGAATGTCTTTGAATATTTTTGTATTGTATTTTCGTTTCCTGTCTTCTAGAATTTCTAGAAAGATCCCCAGAAAATCGATTCTTCGAGAAGTATCTCCAAATGTTTTTTTTATTCTTCTGCTACACCTTGAACACACCAAGAATTTTTTTTCTAATCAATTTTTTTTATTGTTAAATGTTTTTAACTTTCAGGTTCATTTTTTCGTTGATTTTTTTTTGTAATTTAATTTTACAGATGTGTACAGATCTTTAATAATTTTTCTCACATGTAGCAATCCAGAATCATCACCACTTCCAAAAAATACTTCATTTGGGAATAATTTCGCCACACATCTACGATTTACAAAAATTTGATGCTAAAGGTGCAGCTACAGCAATTGTTCACGTGACTTATTAGCCGAGCTGTTCCTAGTCACGTGACATTCAAGTCGACGAAATTCTATAAAACTCGTAATCGAAAAATATCTAAAACCGAAGACAAGATTCCGAAATTTCCCAGATGGGACTCCTTCGTCCTTGATAGTGCCTGGAAAGCTCCTCTGTAATCCACACTGGACACGCTCAACGTTTCGACCCCCTAGAAGATACTATTATCTGGATTTTTATTTTCTACTCTTTTTAGTGAGATGTCAAACCTATATTTTTTCAATTTCTGTTGGGGTATTTTTCGAAATATATTTTATTTGGGATATGCACATGCGAAATGTGATGCTGAAGGTGCAGCTACAGCGACCAGTCGCCCTAGTCGAGCTCCGCACCAGTGCAAAAAGAAAACTGCACCGAGCCGTCGACTGTAACCTCGTCGTGTGCGCCCGAATGTCTCGTCTTCGTCAAAAATGGCGCCTGACTCACGTGAAACTGCATAGCGTAACTTCTGCCAAAAGTTGTAACTTGTAAATAAGACCGGCGACATGTTGATCCGACAAAAATATATAATTTGAGAATAACAAGTGTTAAAAAAACACACAAACACTTCTTTTCGGCCGCATTTTTCCCACAAGATTCTAACCTATTTGTCTGCGATATTTTCGAATTGCAAATATTTGCATCGGTTCGGTGGACGTTAAGCATGCGGTCGACAGGTAGAGGTGCCTTAAATATTTATCGCATAAATCTTTCAACGGGCAAACATTCCGTCGGACTGGCGAACGTTCGGCAAATGATAATTAATTCCGGGGTCGACTTTTCCCGATTTCTTTCTGTATATCTCTCGGAATAAATAGAACTCAGGTACACATTCCGCAATATCAGATTCCGCCGACCGGGCGAATTTATACGGGTCACGCCACCCGTTTCCTTTCTCGTCCTTTCTTATCCTGGGCGCAGTCGATATCTTCGGCTGGAGGGCCGACACGCGACCTCCTCGAAATGCATCTTTTATGGATCCGTTCGGCTCTAATTTCGCCGTTTTACATAAAAAAACGATAAAAAGAGACGACGAGGACGAGCCGGAAGCCGGTCCCGAGGGATCGGATCCGGCTCCATCGATCATCTACTCCAATTAGCACGACTTCCGATTCTTCGAAATTTGTAATTTGCTGTCATGAATGGACTAGTTAAAAGTGCTGAACCATAACGCCTCGATTGGGAAAAGCAGCGATAAGCAAACCGGGAAACACAATCAGCGAATAAATTTTATTCGTAAGTGGTTTCCTATAAAAACGGAACAATAAATCGTTAAAAGTGCAAAAAAATCGCTGACCGTCACGAAACTTGGACTTCATTAATGGCGGACCGGATTATGAATGAAACAATGTGGCTTGCGAAAGTGGTCTCTCGGAGAAGAGATCCATCCGTATGCGTCGATAAAACGATGTTTACGACCATCGCGTTATGAGGTGCTTGGCATGCACCGAACGCCGTTTCAATTAATTTAAAAGCAATAGAAATGTTTGCGTAACGAATTTATTGATTGTTAAAACCCTCGGTCTGTATGCAGCGATCATTCTGTTTGTTGAATTTTTCAGATGTGATCCTGGTGTCATCGTCTAAAAATAAAATTATTGCAACAAATTAATTTTTCGCTCCGTTATTATTAATCGGACGACAACCGACGAATGTCTCGACATTATTTTTAAGTAATGACTTAAACTGATGGGCACGCCGATTCGCCGACTCGTTTCGCATTCGTCAGATAATCGACTAGATGTGTTTTTGATTCTTCGCAGATGGGACCGATCATAATTGACGTTGTTTCGTTATCTGGACGGGCGTTCCGCCTCGCGCCGATAACGTACGGCTACTACACTAATGGATTTTTTTTTTTTTTTGGAAAATCGTAAACTTGAAAGCTCTAAAAATAAGTCGAGGAAATTCCGAGTGTGGCGGCTTCGACGGACGATCCATTAAAATCTAATTATTTCCAAATGTGACGAGAAGAGGGACGTTTTCTGGAAGGAAAGCGACAGCGATGGTGGTGCTTCGGCTTAATCTGAAATCGATTGCGAACGAGACGACAAAAATATCAAGATTTTGATAGCTAGATTATTTGCTCGTCGTGTTCTGCACAGCTCCTCCAAGGACAACATTTCCTTATCGAATCCTTCAGTTACTTTCATTTTTTATTTTGCAAAAAATATTGGGGAGAAAAGTAATAAACTAAAGAATTTTGGACAAAATAAAATTATACAGGGTGATTCATATAGTTTCATAAATATTTTAACCAGTGGCAGATTCCGGTCTCAAAAGGCTCTTGACAATAAAATTTTGAGTCATACATCAAAAATTCGCAAAAATTACCATATCGGTTTTTTCACTATTAGTAAATCCCATTCTTCGCTAAATTATTGCACTTATCTTCAACAATTTTAACCTTAGAACCTAGACAATTTTGTAAGAGTGTCTAGGGGTTGGAATCTACCACCGGTTAAAGTTTGTATGATACTATATGAGTCACTCTGTATATTTACAGATTTTTTATTACATATTCATTTTGAATGAGACTGGTGGAACCCCAAAGGGAGAAAAACATATTTTGGGGACAATTCACTTGACAATATCAAAAAGGAGATAAATGACTAAAATATGTATTTCAAATTAAATAATCTTGACAGATATGGTAATCTAGATATAATTTTGGAACATTTCTAGAAATGGAAGAAAAGCTCCCAGAAAGAGAAAAATTTATTTTGAAACCAATAACTCACTTAATAAAATCAAACAAAGGGAAATGAGGATAAAAAAAATGTCCATGAATACAAAATAATCTTGATAGATCAGATAATCTAGATGGAATTTTATACCCAAACAAAAATTTTGCTATCCTATGAGGTGTTTATTATTATTCGTATAAAAAAGAAATACGACAAAATAGAATTACTGAAAAATATAATCTTGAATCTAGAATTTTGAACAAAATAAGAATATTTAAAAAATGTACATCTTGGATTGTATTCATTTTGCAAAAAATTCTAAAAATTGAAAAAGGTCTCCTAAGAAGGAAAAAATTGAAGGGAATAACCCCGTTCACTAGACCAAAAAAAGAGGTACATAAAGAATAACTTTTGGAAATCAGAGAGGAGAAGGAATAGCAAGAAATATGAAAAAAAAAATGGAAAGGAGAAGAGAATCTTGATAGAATTTTGGCAAATTGGAAATATTTGAAGGATTCATCTCCTAGAAGTCTTTGGTGTTTAATTATCGAATCGACTGTGACAAATATAGATGGTTTATGACGTTATTTTGAGGCCATAAACTACCACTTTATCGGACTTGTCCGATAAAGAAGACGGTAAGGTAAATTTGTAGTTAATCAACTTACACACATAAATTGACATGAAAGTTGAAAGAATAATCATAGTGTCACTGTTATTTTTTTGTAATTTGAACAAATAATGCAGTCGAACATAAAATATTGTATGCAACTCGTCCATAATGATGCTTTATTGGACTTGTTACATAAATAGCAATTTTTTTTATTTATTTTTTATTCAATTTTTGAGAAGACTCCGACGCAGGAAAATTGATTTTGGAAGCAATAACCGCGTAAGAAGGTCAAAAAGGAAGGAAATAAACCAGAAAAAATCGTGTAATGGACAAGAAATAACTTGACTAAAATGAAAGAAAACGTGTAATTGCAAAATTTGACTACGGAGACTTAAAAATATGACAACCATTTTGGGGGTGACCTCAACTTATCAATGTCAGAATAAATTCTGAATAAATTATGAACAGTGTAACATGGGGAAATGGCCAGGTGGTGCAGGTGGTGCAGGTTTAAATTCCTGTCACGCCACCACTATTTGCCCAACTCGAAACGATAAATGTAAATTGAAAAAATTGTCTTATTAAACATACCAGATTAAGGCACAAATCAAATAACAATTTAATAGCTCAACAATCCATTTTGGATTGTTAACATTTTAATTAGAGATGATGCAATCGACGAATGAAATTGCACATTTACATCATCTTTGGGCACCGATTCTATTCGTTCTTTGGTACCACAATAACCAATTAAAAAAATTCATTTCGGGCAAACCACCCAATCTAAATAGAACATTTTTGGGAAAGATTTTTCACTCGATTTTGTATCTGGACGAGTATGAAAGATTTTAAAAAATCTGGGGAAATTATCGGTTTTCCCAATTTTTAGTTTTTTTGCTTGGAAAGTTCGTGGATCGGTGATGCCCTTAAGGTTGTTAGAAGAAGTGAAAAAGTTGCGCTGTAAGAAAGATCCAATTATTTTGTAGTGTTCGATCGACCGGCTTTTTTTCCGGTACCGATTGATTTAGTTTGGTGGTGCCGGCGAAAAACAGTGACGAATCGTCGTACCGCCTCCGAGAGGGATTTCCTCGTTTCCATGCAATAATTTTGGCAGTTTTCGGCGGTCGGTGCGTCCGATAGATCGGCGCGTTTTATTTATACCGCACCTGGGTCTTGTTTATAAGAGAGAGCGAGGCGGCGGTGAGGCACGCACGATCGAACGCGATTTATTTTTACGGCGAAAATGTTCGTCGGGAACTCACCTGAGGCGAGCCACAGCAGGGTGGTCCAAGCCGCGACCGAGCAGCGGGCCATGGCCTCTCTCGCGGCCCCGCGCAGAATTGTCAGCCCGAGGGGGCGCCCCCGGGAAGCCGGCCCATGGCGGCGCCGTTCACAACACTGGTCGGTGGCGATCACGAGCGGGGCGCTCCGCCGGCCCGGCGGCCAGCAATGCACATGGTCAGCACTGGGGACAGCAGGAAGAGGCGCGACGCGATCACCCACCGAAGCACCGTCAGAGACTGAGCCGACTGCCGCCGCTGCCGAAGGATGTGGTGGACGGGCCGGCCGCGCCGGCGCCCGCGTCGAGACGTCGCGATACTGCGGATAGGACACGGAGCGGCGACGGCTTCGACGTGTGTTTGTGTGCGACACACGCGGAGAAATGGTACCGGGGGGGCAGCACCGACGACGAGCGGTACCGTTCGGCTCGACGGACGCCACCTGGAACGCGGGGCCAATCAGGGGCGAGGCCGTGACTTACCCGACGCGAAATTTTCCGTTCGCCGGAAACATCACGCCACAACGATTTTCCCCAAATCCAACGCCGAAAAGGCAAACGGTTGCGCTATATCATCAAATATATTTTACAAAAACTTCCTTCGCTCTCATCGCTCAAGTCCGTACTCGACTCGAGACCTCGTGAAAATTGATGCGATGACGTCTTATCCGAACAAACAGATCTATTAACAAAATATTTGTTGACCAATTGGTTTTCTTCTGGGGCTTCCGACTGTCCTCCTGGTCGCATCTACAAAATTTATAAAAAATAACTCACGACGGAGAGTTTGTCGGGACTAAACCTGTTGTAACATACGTCAGAACCAATTTATAAAAGTCTAAATACAGGGTGTCCCAAAAATGGCATACTAACGGTGTACTACGGTGTAGAAGAGATTACCGTAAACGTCAGAAAAATGTTTAAAACATTCTGTTGGACTTATTTGCGGATTTGGTGGTCTTTGAACGAGTAACATATTCTAAAATTTTCTTGCTTTTTGTAATTTTTTGTACTCTCCATGTGCTCGTAAAGCTTGTCAGTTTCGAATTAAAAAAAATATATATGCAATATGATTATTTTCAAAATTTTTGTAAAATTCTGTAGCACCGTAAAGAGGAAATAGATTTTTCACGAAAATTTGAAAAAACTTTCTCCTGGATGCAACAAACTTTCAGCTTTTTCCAGAAATGTATAGTAAAAACGTTTTAGATGTGGATTGTCGAACTCAAGGTCGCTTAAAACTTATGATTGAACTGTAACTTTGTGAGAAATCTCTCATAAATTCCAAATAGAGTGAATTCCAAAAACTCATTCAAAGTTCCGTCAAGTTGTCGCACTGATTATTGACAATGCTGTTCCAGTACTTTTCAATGTACTTGGTTGACCACCCTGCAGCAATACAAACCCCGCCAAATTTTTATGACAGTGCCAATTACAATTTGTCAACAATTCGAAAAAAATGGAAAAACAAAAGAGAGTAGTGCTTAAGGCCAGAGAAAAGGAAGCAATTGATTGTTCTAGTGAGATTTTCTGGTCTTTCTATTTAATGTTTCATGTCTATTTTAAATTTAACAACCCAACAACACCCAAAATAAATTTTGTTCTGACTGAAATGCGACAGAAACATCCAAATCATACATAACCTCACAAAAAATTAAGCATGTTGCACTTTCAATCAAAAGTTGTGTTTCAACTTTCAGCCAGGTACATTGCGAATAATAATTTTCACAAATTGTGGCACTTGACACCACGGATGTTTGTGGAATCCTCTATACCTTTTAAGGGCGCCTAGTTACTTTTCCTGATAGTGCCAACTTAACGACAAGTCTCCAATTCACATCTATAACGTTCCGTCCATATTTGTGTAGAGTTTTAGTTATTTTTTAAGTTTTTGGTTTGTTTGTTTTTTTTTTTGCATATACAGGGTGATTCATGCAAACTTTAACCGGTGGTAGATTCCAATCCCTAGACACTCTTACAAAAATGTCTAGGTTCTAAAGTTAAAGTTGTTGAAGACTACTACCACCTTTTAAGAACTGCAGATAAATGAAACAAACGCTTTTACGTTGAAACAAACTGTCAGGCATTGTTGTCAAAATGAAACTAAAGCGAACTTTATATGTAATACCATTATTTTTTCTATAGCAACAATTGTTTGCTTCTATTATGACATTCGTGACATTTGTTATTCATTGGATGTAAAGTGGAATAATTTAGCGAAGAATGGCATTTACTAGTAGTGAAATTTTTTTATCAATTTTTGATGTATGACTCAAAATTTTAATGTCAAGAGCCTTTTGAGACCGGAATCTGCCACTGGTTAAAATATTTATGAAACTATATGAATCACCCTGTATATATGTATTTTGCGAATGCTAACAAACATATTTATATTTAATTCCTAAAGGTCTTTTCTGTTTGTATTTCTTTGTCTTGCTACGAGTAAGTACCTCACTGATCTCTCTGGTACACCATAGAAATCAGTGGTGTACTTCCACAAAAATTTTTGATTTGGATTTTTTTTCTTTTGGAAAACTTTTGTTAAATACGTTAGAGATTTTAAAAAATTGGGATTTCTAATTCAGGAATCATCTTGTACATACAATTCTTCATTTATTTTCAAGCTATGTACGAGTATTTTCTTCACTCTGCTCTAAGATAAAATTCAGAGAAAAAATTTCTCAACAAAATATAAGAAATTTTGTTTAAAAAGCGCACCAACTTTCAATTTTTCTAAAAATTATAAACAGTTTTCTTCTTTCTTCTTTAGTCATATTGTAAAGACACTACTCTTGCTAAGTCTAAAAAAACCCTCTCGTTTCAGCAGTTTTTTTTTTTGTAAAAATTCCAATTCAAGGATTTTTTTGGAGATGAATTTGTTGCATCTAAAAATTTGTCGCTTATTTTTTCTTATCAACTTCTAATCTAACACATTTTAATCAATTTAAAAAATATAACAGGTGTTCAATTGAAAAGTTCATCGAATTGACTATGACTTTATTTTTTAAGAGACAACAACATCGTAAATTAAGTTGGTTAGACAAAGATAGCGACAAAGATCAAAGGCAATTCGATGAACTTTTCAATTGAACACATGTTATTTTCATTGATATTCAAAAAATACTTTTTTCTCAATTGGAAAAAAAAACAAAGTTGTCTAAAAAGATATTATGTAGATACTTACGATTTTTTTTCTTTTACAAATGTCATTAGGATTCGACTTTCTCTTGCTAGCTTTACAAAAAAAAAACTCCTAACGAGCGTTTTAAACTCATCCCATAAAGACCCCAATTTACACACAAACTCGTTAAATAAACTACTGTTTTTTCAAAATCCAAAATATATTTTTTATACAACTGACATTAAAAGTAACGTTTTTAGTGGAAGCTAATTTGATTAAAAATTGCTCTTTATAACTTACCGTGTTAAAAGTATTTTTTACACTAGTAAAAAAAAAACTTTTAACACTAGTTATTTTTTATTTATTTATAAATGTTAAAGTGGCTCTATTTGCCGCTTTTTCAATATCTGCGGGAAATCTGTGGTCGATATCGTTAACGTCGTTTTCTTTGAATTCCATGTTTACGAATGCAATAATGTGGAATTGAAAGTGTTTTACAAAACGTTATGAAAACTTTTTTGACGTTTCTAATGAACAAATGTCAATACAAGACTAGCTACCTGATTTTTGCCGTAGAAATTAAAATAAACATCAAAAATACGACTGCGTTTTTTAATGCAATGCAAACCAGTTGTATAAAAAATAGATGTATGATGGACGTGTTAAAAGTGATTTTATTTTGTTCGTTTTGTTCGTTTTGTTCTTACTTTTAACACTTACATCATAAATAACTACATATTTTTTTCGACAAAACTCGACAGTACAAAAATCTTCTTTTAGTTTTCTTTTCATATTAATACTCTGCCTTGTAATTCCAAAACAGAATTTTAATTTTTGAAAAAATCAAATTTTTCTAGACCAACAAATTTCTTGCAGATCATTTTCTTCAACCAAACTTTTTTACCTTGCTTTTAAGTTGTTTTTGTCAATTTTTGAACCGATCTGTTCTTATTTTTATTTTGAATCTTGTTTTCTATTTTGTCTTACACACTTCCCCATCTTGTCTTCCTAATCGCACAAAAAAATATATCAAAGGAAAAAATGTGGTGCAAGACTTCGGGACTGAGAATCTTCTTGCAGATTCTTGCAAAATCAATGTAAAATTCTACAATTTTTGCTTCGAATGAAGCACTAATGACACTTGAAATTCACCATTTAACTCGCAGGTACAGTTCGGGACACGGAATTTCGGGCATCATTAACTTTCTCGTCACTTCAAAAAATTGCGATGTAAATCACTCTTTATTGTCAACGTGACATTCAAAAGTCAAATTTTGAAATTTATTTTCTGTCCACGTCAGTCGCATGTCAGTGATTGAGTATATTGACAGTGATGCCCGAAATTCCGTGTCTCGAACTGTACAAGAGAAAAACAATTTTTACAAAAATTCCAAAACACAACCTTTCTAACAATAATTTTTTGTCCACCACCGAATAACTATCCTGTAAATTTTTTTAGCAAAAGATGATCGACGAGGCACTCAAGATTTAATGCATTTTAAAGCCATAACTCGTTTTAACAGCGTCGAATGCCATATTTAATCGCCCATAAGATTACTCAACCATACATTTCGTCTTTGTTGAATCAAATAAAACCTCTCATTTTTACCATCATCGAGTCAACTACGTTGTAAATCCGATATGGAAGAGCTGAAAATTTATTTGTTTGTTCCCGACTTTTGTAACAGTAAAGTTCATCGAACGTTGCTCTCCGATTCGGTATCTTATCCAAACGGTAAAAACAATGTTACAGGATAGAAAAAAAAACTGACCGTAATAAGAAGAAATTCAAGAAATATAAATCAGTCAAAAATAAATAAAACGGAAGGGGTCCAGATTTTTTCTTCAATTTTCTCGTACGTACCGAGTGAATAATTAATAAGAGAGTCATGTCAGCGTTGGCAATAATATATTTAAGCACCATCGATTTTCTATCATCGTATCCACTCATCAAAATTAATATAAATTTGTAATAAACCAGCAATAACGACGAAAATTATGTTGGTTCATTATCGTAACAATAATTATTTCCAATGAAATTCCAATTTTCTGCTATAAATATGTATTCCACAAAAATGATACATCATGACGTTGGTGTTTAATGTCAGAATGATATTTTGCTATTGTTCAGAACGTGTCAGACAGTATTTTCATGTTGTTATGCGGCAGTCATTCCTCGCAACTATGTTGCCATTACAGGTTTCCCGTAAATGCATAACGATGTAAAACTCAATTAATTTTGTATAAATTCCCACTTTAGATAATTACCACATTAGAATCTAGAACTGATATTGCGACCGCTTTTTAGCCGACCTATTATGCAAAAATTCTTCAGAAAAAGTAGAACGAACAATTTTGGACAATTCAGAAGATTATTATTCCTCAGTCGATATTTTACGACCACCGTCTGCCAGTTCTATTTCACGAGACTTCTCGGAACTGCGATAGAGATAAAGAGTTTCTCCGAAGAGAAAAAATTGGTATTTTCTTGATAGAAATCGAACGTGAGGGGCTCTCGAAAGTTCCCGTTTGTAACTGAGGAATTAAAAAACAAGCCTAGACTTGCATAATGATTTTGCGGATCGCATTTCGCAACATCGGGGCCGAATCGATACCCCAGGTGACGACGATTCGGTACCGCGAGTCCCACTCCGTCGGTGGTAAATCACAATTATGGTAATAACGTGTTAGAATGGGGCCGGTTTATTGTCCGAGTGCTCGCCGCAATCCCAATTGATTCGAGTGGATGAGATACGATTGTCCCTCTGGAACATGGCACAATTCCAGATTAATATCGTGCCTGGAAGCCAATAAATCATCGCGGCTCGTTACAGTGGAGCACTGGGCCAGACACAGGACCGTCCTCGAAATGTAGTTGCACGGATCGATCCGACACTCGTCCGGAAGCGGTGAAGTGCGATCGGCATGGGCGGCCCCCTTTCAATAAAGTGCGATTCGTCAGGACCGTTCGCAATAAAGGAGGCGACAAGGTAAAAACGGCACATGTGCGGCACGTGTGCCTGGATTATTGGGAAGGCGGCTGACACCCCAAGTGAAAGGAGATATTTAAAGAGTAGGAAGTGCAATATGGCCCCCTCGCTTGACCATATGACGGGGGCCAAGTCGACCCACCTGTCAAACGCGACGTGCTCGTTCAACTATAAGACAACCCCAACGTGTTCCTTGTAATTGATAACGGCTCATTTTTGCCCCAACCACTCCGCTCGAGACATTTCCAACGTACTGAACCTTACCTACCAATATTGAACTGACCTGGGTGCTCCCAGATGGACTCCACCGAGTCTCGACCCTACACCTTCAGTTTCACCCCCACGAGCTAAAATGCAAAAAATACAGTTTTTCAACAACAATTCCGTCGATTTTCACCCTTAAATCGCATTTACGGCAAAAATGTAAAAGTGTCAGGAGTGACATTTGAGTGTCAATCTGTCATACCACTCGCGAAATTCTCACGACGCCACAATATTTTATTTGGTTCATTTTGGTAAATTAATTGTACTGGGGCGAAGTTTGTAAGGGGGAGGTGAACAATTTGCGGCAAAATTTAGCATTTGAAACGAAACCGCCGCCGGTGTCTGAAGTTACGTCTGACGCACGCTGCTGAAAATTGTGACGTAACCTCAACCACGGCGTGTGTTTATTTGTAATTTTTTTTGCGCTTGTAGCCGCCAAACTCGGGGAAACCGGTACAAAGCGTGCCCCCATTGTTTTGTAGGAGCATAGGAGACCGTTCCACTTGCGAAAATAGGTTTTTTCGCCGACCTCTCGACCGACCTAACCTCAACGTGTCAAAGTTTCTCTTCCAGTTTTCATGGGATTTATCGAAGATGAGCTGTTGGAAGTCAGGAAATTGTGCGAAAACGTCGTCCCGGGTAGCCGACTCGTCTCTTGCGTCAAGACAATGGTGCGGGCCGAAATAAAAAGGACAGAATTCAAGACGCTGATCGTGTGCATCCAGTTCACTGACACCTACCCCAACACCCCGCTGTTGGTCGAGCTGAAGTCGAAGACGCTGTCTGAGAAGTTGTTGCAGGGGTTGACGAACGTGTGCGAGCGCGAGGCCAAGAAATATCTGGGCAAGGCGCAAGTGCTCAATGTTATCAAATTCCTGAGGAATTTCGTCGACGAGAACCCGCTGTGTTGCTGTTACGACGAGATAAATTATTTGAAGAAGGCGCTGAGCGAGTGCGACGAGTTGAAGTTGAAGCAGAAGTCGTCGAGTATCGCCGTCAAGGTGCTCAACAAAAGTTATTATTTGAGCTGCAGGGTCGTGGTTCCAGATGACTACCCCAACAAGCCAGTCGAGTGAGTGGAGTCAAATGTGTGACTCGTCTAATCGGAGATTTGTAGCGTACAAGACGTCACGACGAATTTCTCGCCGGCGTTTAATCGCCACATGGTGGGACAGGCTAAGGAAATAGCGCGGAAATGTGTGGAGCCCCCCGTCAAGAAAAAACCGAACGACCCCCCGTTCAAACCGGCACCTTCGCTCCGAAAATCCGTCGACTTTTTGATCGACTGCGTCAAGCGCATCCCCTCCGAGAACTGCCAGTTCTGCAACAAACTCTGCTTCCCCCAAGACCCCCGAGTATTAATTAGCCCCCCACAGAAAGCTATCGCTCGCTAATAACCAATTTGTAGCAACTCGAAATAGACGAGCACTCCCCCAAACACATCGAGAGAGTCTACTGCGGACATTTGTTCCACCAAGACTGCTTCTTTAAATTCATGAAAGCGCCCCCTTTCGGCAACAAGAAGTGCAAGGCTTGTGGCATGCGGATCTTCCACTTCAAGTGGTCGCTCTCTGACAGGCTGGCCGAGGAGAGGTGGGCCCACGAGCAGGCCCGCGAGAGGGAGCTCCAAGAGGTCACCGATTTTTTAAACTAGACTAGTTAACTTTAAGATTTGTCCGATGTTAATCTTCATGAATAAAATGATTCACAACTGGCGCAACATTATTTACACCAACAATTGAAACTGCACCGGTGACTCATCGAACAAATATACATTTCTCCCGCAATCAAGGTCAAATCTACTTAAGTCTAGTAATGCACTTTCATTTGTTGGTTGCATACGCCACGTGTCCGTCGCGACCAATCCAATCACGACAGGAAGACTTCGGTCGCGTTGAGTGCAATCGGGTCAAGTCGACTGTCTGTACAGTCTGTCAGTCGAAGTGATCAGATTAAAGAAATTTTTATCGCATTAAAAACACAATTTTGTTTTTGCGCACACAAGAACGTTATCTCCGAACAGATAATCGGAACGGGTCGAGACTAGTTGTGCGAAGAATCTTGCGCAGGTTTCCACGAAACTGTGTAATTCCCCGAACGTGACCTCGAACTGGTGCGGGCGTGTTTGTGAGTGAAGTGCCTCAAACCGGACAAAAGGTAAAAAATTTGCAAATGTAAAAGAAACTGTAATTTGAACGAGAGGTAATCGTAATAAGTGGCGAGGCGATAACGTGCGCGACCGAATTATCTAATCAGAATGGTTATCAATTGGAATGGGAGACAAAGCAGAATTTTTACAATAAATGTTTATTTTCACCAGGCCCTGTTACACAGATCTTCTTCGCAGATGTAGCAGTGGCCTCCTAGCCTGTTCACCGTGTTGCAATTTTGTTCGAGGAGTTGCGTCCTGACGTTGCAGGTTTTCTGCTGGTAGACTCGCCCTAAAAGTGCGCTATTAATTTCGATTTTTGTCAAATTCGATTGGTAGTACCGGACAGCACCATGCTGCTTGATATGCAGATGTTGTCGTCGGAAAAGCTGGTGGGGCACTTCTCTCTCGTGAATCCCCTACAGTTGGGACTTTGACAGTTGTAGCATTCTGTCACTCCCCCTTCGGCTGGAATAAAAATTGTGACGTAGACTTACGGGGCGATTGGTGATTACGCACCTAGAGAGTAGACGCAATAGAGGACGAAAACGAAAGTTAGTGAAGTCTTCATGTTGCGATGCTGGTTGGAACTGGGTTCCAGATTGAAGAATTCTGTTTTTAAACACTTGTCTGTTGTTTGTTTGTGATTTTGCCATCTTCTCGGTAATCTCGGCACAACAGTTCGCGAAAGGGTTTAAGTTGTGGAAACGGGGATTTACTTAATAGGTCGAGTTTACACACGGTTGCAAAACATGTGATCCGGTTTTTCCGACTTTCTACTGTTGTCGAGTTCCGATTTCGCAAGACAAGAAAGTAAAATGGCGCCAGTGCCGCCAGTTATCACCACCCGGCTGCTGTTATCTATCCATCAATATTTGTATAATTTTTAATTGTTGTTGCAGGCAGTTAACCTTTGTTGTTATTCATTAACAAAATCTACCGGGTGATTTTAAATGATTGTGTCTTTTTTCTTAAGTTGGGAACATTTTTCATAAATTATTTTGGCAAACTTGATACCTTAATCAACACATTGGCGTACGTCATTTTGACATTTTATGTATTCATAAATTGTGTCAAATACGCGAGGACGCCTATGTTTATGTCAACTATCACATTAGAAAGCAGAATAACCAACAATAATATTAACCAACCTATGAAAAAAAGTCACATTCATTTAAAATCACCCGGTATATTAAATATTATGCATATCCAAGATGCCTATCTCAATGCATATCTATAGGTATGCCGTTCACGATTATTTTAAACACGCAGGAGGCCGCGATATTTTTTTGTTAGATTGGCGTCAGGTCCTGTCATATGACGTTTCGTATTTAAACATTCGCATTGTTGTCAATTCCGTCATTAATTTAGTTAATACGAATTTACCCAGAACTGCCCTACAAATATGTATGTTTCATTTCAATTACAATTTTACGATTATTGTTCCTAATGCGTTCAATTATTTAAAAAATGTAACAAATTGGGAGCAGTGTTCGGTTGAATTATAACCTAAAATAGGTAGCGTTTTTAAATTCATCAACTTTTTGCGGTGAATTTCAACATTGGTGGACTGTCAATCATAAGTTTTTTTTTGTGTTGAACACTTATGTTGTGCAAAAATGTGATGAATAGGGAAACGGATTTGGTGGAAAACTGATGACAGTGATGACTGTGCTGACTGGTGCTGACGTCATGACACCTGAAGTGTAAACATAACCTAAACATTTTTTAATTTTCGGCGATTATTATTATTATATGAATAAATATGTGCGACATTATTCTTCTTGGGACCATAATATTGGTAAAACGGATTGCAATGCCTTTGGAAAATTCATCAGATGATGATTTATTAACTTCCTCTGATGAAGAAATTATTTTAAACAGAAGAAAGACTCATGAAAAAATTAGAGGATACGTAAATAATGTTGCACTTTTCCAGTTTTTCCCTCGCTTTGCTTTGACATTGACAGTTTGACTTCGACAAACTATTTTGACATTTCCCCCACTATTCGTCCACCAAACAACCAACTCCCATTGTAGATGGGAAAGGTGAATTTTGGTTGAGCCCAACATGAAATTTTTGGTGAATAAAGAAACGTCTTTTCTTAAGCTCAACATAAATCTAACAGTAATATAACAACGTTTTGGTAGAAAACTGATTCCACCGATTGATCCATCGATGAATTTAAAAACGCTCTCATAGATTTATTAAGACAAATCACAATACTGCCAACTAAAATGTCAGATTTTCATAGATAGTCCGAATTTGAAATAATCGTGAATGGTTTATAACAATATAATTCCCATTTATTCCTAGAAGCTCTTGCTCAAGTTGTCAATAACCGTATTTATTACAATTACCTACAATGGCTAAAAATACGGGCGATCAGGGACTGTTTGAGTTGGTAATACTGAATTTTATTTTTAAATGGTACAACTGGAGTAACTTCCGGTTGTTGACGGCTTGACACTGAAAATAATTATATTGTTCTGGACTTCGAATTGAATTTCTTTCTACCGTTAATTTTTTTTCTCACAATTTAACATTTTGTCACTGTTAATATTACGCCAGATATCTGTCAAATTAAACCAACAAAACAATAAAACATATCTGGTTGCAGTGTTGAAAATAGGCGAATAAAAAATGTTTCTTAATTGTGTTGCCAACATAAACAACCCTTGATTACCTCATAGTTCAGTGGAATTTTTAATTCGAGAGACGTATTGTTGGTTGCATACGTAGCTTTGATGTTTCTGAGTGTTATTTTAGGAGTTTCTTTAATGAGTTCGTGTGTAAATTTGTTTTTTTTTTTTGGCATGAGTGGGCCGTTTTAAAACCCGAGTGAAACGAGCGTTTTAAAGGGCCACGAGTGCCAAAAAAGGCCTAATTTAGACACGAACAAGTTGAATACAACGACTTTTTTTGTTCGACGAATCCCTTAAAGGCTCCAAATCGCTTAAAACCTTTAAAATTAGCTTGACGTTTCGTTTTGACAAGTTGTGACATTTATCAAAATCCGTTCACACAGGAGAAAATTCTCAAATTTTGACAGCGAACAAAAAATGAATTGAAACATTTTAAAAATTTACTAATTCGAGGCAAAAAATCGTTTTTAATTAGTTTTAATCTTAAAGTAAAATGTGGATATTTATTAAGAAGAAGCAACGAACTTCAAAAATCATAAAATTCCGTTTTGGAATTTTTATCAATGATCTTTTCGATAATCAGTTTTTTTTTTAATTCGTCAAACATCCTGATAAATCGTTTTGTTATTTAATTCAATTGCGCAATCACGTCAAAGTGTTATCTCCAAATTAGGATATTGTGGGCCAAAAATCAACAGTTTTGTTGATAACTGCAGAATCAAATGTGTAATCAGAAATCAATCAACAATAAGATTTTCGCAAAGATAATTTTTATTTAATAATAAAAGTCCTATCTCTCTCGGTGGAACAATTTTTAACAAAGGACGAATACATTCTTCCAGTTTTTATTGTATTTGTTAATTTTTACCACGCCTCGTTACAGAGATCATCCTGGCACATGTAACAATTTCCTCCCAATAATTGGTTGACGGTCACACAATTTTCTACCACCTGTGTCGTGCTAAAAACGCACTCTTTTCGCTGCAATAATACACCTAAAATACAACGATTAAAACTCAGTTTCACAAACTAAATCGAAAAATACCATTTGCCACAAAACTACTGGACCAGCAAGTGTCTTCCGCTGAACACTCTTGCTTTGAGAGTGTCCCACAGTTGGAGTTTAGGCACTTGTAGCATTGCAATGCTCTAACTGTAAGTTAAAATTAATAGAGAAAAACTTAGGTACACATCTATGTAATTTTAATTTGTGCGTAGAGTACGCTCAAATCAAGAAGTACATGGGCGGTTCTGTGATTAACATGACGACCAGTTAGACTGGAGATCAAGTGATGTGTTGATGTGTATTTTTCTTTTGAGCACGCTCTACTTTACCTTCGGAGAAGAAGAAACACAGAACAAACGCGAAAATCAGTAGAGCTTTCATTTTGAATCGTCTTGTGACTGGTGGTGTATTGTGCCGTCGACCTTTTAAATTGGTTTTATCGATTATCAGCACTAATAATCTTTACGATTAGCAACAAAGTGTGGCAGTTTGTAGATGATGGGTGATAGAAAATCTTGATAAGGTCGTTCAAAGACTTTTCTAAACTGTTGTCAAGGATATTTTTGAAAAGGAACATCGATTCTACATTGCAGTTCATTTAATTCACGTCTGGAGCGAAGACATTTCCTAAATACCGTGTGTTGTGAGCTTATTGTCCCAAATTCGATAATGAATAAAAAATAAGTTTTCAAAATTAACCAAACATTTTTTCCATCTTGTGTAAATTGTCAAATATGAACTTGAGCTTGAGCTCAATTTGTTGATAACCGTATTTATTACAATGTACAATGGTTAAAAATAGAAAGTTCAGTTGAATTTTTAACTCGAGGGACGTATTATTGGTTGCATACCTAGCTACGATATTTCTGAGTTATTTATAAATTTAAATATTGTTAAAATTTACTTTAGACGACGCAAGAAATCATTTGTAATTATGCAGTTTTAATATTAAGTACACAAGTAAAATGTGAAAATTAATTAAGAAGAAGAAGAACTAATGCAAAAATCACAAAAGTTTCCATTTTGTTGCGTTGAACTGAGAAGCCAGCGAATTGTGGAATTGGTTTTTAAATCACTTTCTTAGTGTGTTTTTATCAATGATCTTTTCGATACTCAGTTTTTGTTTTGAAAAGTTCGTCAACGGCCTTGATGAATCGTTTTATTATTATAATTCAGTTGTGCAATCACCTCAAAGTGTTTTCTCTAAGTTTCGATAATGTGACCAAAACTGCAGAATCAAAAGTGTAATCAGAAATCAATCGACAGTAAGATTTTCGCAAAGATATTTTTTATTGAACAATAAAAGTTGTATCTCTTTTGGTAGAACAAATTTTAATAAAGAACGAATACATTCTTCCAGTTTTATTGTATTTGTTAATTTTTACTACACCCCGTTACAGAGATCTTCCTGGCATACGTAACAACTTGCTCCCTCTAACATCGTGAGGGCTGCACAATATTCGGTCCCTGACGTCAAAGAAACGCACTCCCTTCGTCGGTATAATTTACCTAAAATACAATGATAAAAACTCTAGTTTGCAAACTGAGTCGATAAATACCATTTCCTATAAAACTAGCGGACACGCAAGCGTCTTCGTATGAACACTTTTCTTTAAGGAGTGTCGTACAGTCGGAGGTTGGGCATTCGTAGCATTGCAATGCTGTAACTATAAATTAATAGAGAAAAACTTACACATCTATGTAATTTTGATTTGTGGGTAGAGTACGCTCAAATCGAGAAGTACATGGGCGGTTCTGTCATTTACGTGACAACCAGTGAGACTGGGGACCACGTGATGTGTATTTTTCTTTTGAGCACGCTCTACTTTACCTTCGGAGAAGAAGAAACAGAGAACAAACGCGAAAATCAGTAGAGCTTTCATTTTGAATCGTGTTGTGACTGGTGGTGATTTGTGAAGTCGGTCTTTTAAATTGGTCTTATCACTAATAATCTCTGTGATTAACAATAAAGAGTGACAGTTTGTTGATGATGCGTAGTAGAAAATGATGATAAGATCGCGTTTAGCTCAAGGATTGTTCTGAACTGTCAAGGCTAATTTTGGAGAAGAAGAACAATTCATTTCATTCACGTCTGGAGCGAAGACATTTTCTAACTATGCTTCAAATTCGAGAAGCAATAACAAAGTTTAGTAAAACTAGCTTTCAAAATTAACCAAACATTAATCCATCTTGTGTAAATTGTCAAATATGAAATAAGAGCACTACAGTAGTGCAGTCACCCTCAACATGTCGCTTTTTCAGCGGCACCAAACAAGTTTAAATATTTGCTTCTTTATTAAAATTGGTAAATAACATTTAGTACAAAACTACTGGACCAGCAAGAAGAAGAGCGTAACTGGTGGCACGTTGGGGAGTTTTCTTTTTAAATCGATGTTATCGCGTATCGTGATTGTCATCTTTTCAGTAAACAACAAATGGTGTCAATTCGTCGAAGAATTTTATCTCAACATCTCAATAAGTTATTGTTTATTGACATCCGTTTTGATAAATTGGCTCCAAAAGCAAAGTCAAGCTGGGGAATTTTGACTCATTAAAGTTGCTGCAACTGCTTGGGCTTGCTTTTCTCTGATTTCGAAACTAAAGACAATCTTTAATCGTTGCACTTTGTTTGTTATTTGTAATTTGCTGATAATAACCTCATAATTAGAGTGTTATCAAAGTTTGTGTCATCTTTACAATAAATAACAAATTGGCAATTCCTTGAACACAACTGTTGATACATAATTTTTTTAGAAGGATCAGGAAGGTTTGACGCTTGCCAATGTGGAGTAATATTTATGCTTTTACTGCTTATTTGCAATACTAATTTGTGTCATCTTTATAATAAATAACTCATTGGAGGTGCAGAAAACCTTTACTCATTTTGTTTGCGCAAGATTTGACCAAACAAGTGTTTTCAGGTTTTGCATCATCTAGATTTTTGTTGCGATATTTGTAATCGCAAATCTGTTTATTGAACGATTGTATCATCTTTGGACCAACAAATTGTGACAAAGCAAAGTCAATGTGGCGAATTTTGACCAATAAGTCGATGTTATCACTTGAAAAATAAAAATAACTTGTCATGATCTGGACAGAAAATCTTGATAAGTTGTTGTTTTGTTCAAAAATGTTTCGAAACTGTTGTCATCAAATTATTTTTGGATTCAGCGAAAGCTTTTAACAGAATCACCAAAAACTCTTTCGCAACTAGCTTTTTGTGGGTTGAGCAACAGACAATTTCCGAGCTTCTGACGAAACTTGAAGGTGTCGAGTCTATTGTTAAAGAAGTACACCGCAACCCTTACATCGTCTATTAGAGGGTATGTACATAGTACAAATTTGTACTATGTGGAAAGTGGTGTGGACAAAGAAAGAACCACGAGGAATGTTCTCCTGGAAGAGCGGAAGTTCGGTGATTTCAGTTGCAACAAGACTCTCTCTGTTTGTAGTACCTTAAAGATTTGTATTTTCCCCCAAAACACTATTGTGTCCCATGTTTTTATTTTAATATGGGAACAAATTAGACATTTGAGTTATGTTCATGACAATTAATTGACAGATGTCAATGTGACGTAGCGGAGACTCGAACCAGCAATTGGAGAAATTATTGATGCTATTGATGATATTTTTCATAATTCGTTGTTTGAGACCTGTATAGAGTCGACAAACTGCTTGAATCCACCTTTAAAGACATTCCTGCTTCCAATTTTGCATCAATTGAACGTTTTTATTGCATTGTAAAAAAAATAATTGACATTTCTTTACTGTTTGTTTGGTATCCAAAAGCATAAGCGAGGGTCATGTGGTGAATGATTAATACACCAGTAATAAAAGATTTACTGTTTGTTTTTACAAGCTCGAGTCCGAGTCTTTGGAGATAAGTAACTGCGTTTATCGAAAACCACTAGAATCAAGAAGTTGATGACAGATTGACTTTATCGGAAGCTTTTAAATTCCAATTTGGGACAAAACCTTTCGCAACAGTTAAATAAATATTTCTTCTTATTTCTGGACCATAGTGTTGTGTTTTAATCATTTAATCTGTTGGAGGAAGAACAAGAATGAATTGAACCGACTGACAGTTTGAAACCCAAGTATTACTGGTTGCATAACCGACCCGTGTTTTCCGAAAACTATTGTTGCTTAAAAATAAACCGAGCCACATTTTTGCTGTGTAATAAAACTAGACCCCTGACCGTAGTAGCATTCTGTCATCTCGCCTTCCACTAAATTTAAAAGATGTAAAGTGACAACCGAAACTTGTACAGTCGCGAGCAATAAATTTTGGTCGTCAAGGTGATTCTTTGGCGCAATCGTAAATATCATAACCTATCATCAATTTTTTGACACTTTGTTGACGTGGGCAGGGAAATTTTTTACATTTGTGACAATCTAACCAAATTTTGAAATGACATTGACACCGGAATTTATTCCTCGCGACAGTACCTTGCAAGCAGACGAAGAGACAAAGAAGGAACGCACAAGGCGCAAATACTTTCATTTTGTACACTTGCGTCAAAGTAAATGGAGGATTTTGACATCGTCTTTTTAAACCAGTTCTATCGTGAATCCGATCAGTGATCTTCACTAATCATGACAGTTGGTTCAAGAGGTTTGAACAATTGAAGAGTTTTGGTGGGTTCATCGTAATCGATGAGTTACAAATTACAATCGATAAATCTTGACTGAGTCAGTATTGACGACTGTTTATTTCTATTTCGTTATCGTCAAGGTGAAGTGTTTTATTGACAGTTGCATCGACAACTTGCAAAAAGAAACAATTTTTAAAGCGAATTAGGTGATTAAATGGAATGTTACGATCATAAAAGATTGTGAAAGTAAAAACCTGAAGAAGATAAGAAGTAATGGTGTGAACGTTGCTGTATAATATTGTTGGTTGCCTAACCTGCAACTGATTTTCTGGAGTAATTCCCCAAAATATTTAATTCCCCGTTGTTGAAATAATTTCAAAATTTAATAAACAACAAATAACTTTATTAAATCAGCGGTCGACGATCTACCACTCTTTGTTACACATATCTTCATTGCAGACATAACAAGAGCCACCAGCACTGTTCGTGGCTTGACAATCCACCACAAGATTTGGAGAGTGCGAAGTGCATCCTTTGCTTTGATACAAGACTCCTAAAACATGATCAATCTAATTAGCGTCTAAACTATTACACTTTAGCCACAACCATTGACTTCCAGTCTAGTCGACAGACAAATGTATTCCAAAAAAGTGTCCGAACAATCTTCTCGCGTGATGTTTGCACAGTCGCGATCGTCGCAAGTGTAACATTGTTTCACGCCATCTCCATAAACTAGAACTGAAATGATGGAAACACAATCGTCAAGTCAAGCGACTCACCTTGAGCGAAACTGTAAGCGACGAAACACAAAATGATCTGGATCTTCATTTTGAAGTTTTTGGTGAACAAACGCAAATTCGCTATTTAAACATTTTTATAATCTTGTTGTGTAAACAATCTGCATCAGATACGTTTATGGTGTGGCTGGTATCGATCACGTGAATCTCGAATCGGATTCTTCCGAACAAAAGAACCGAAATTTATCGCATCGCCCATCTTGGAATGTCTGATAAATTGGGTGTTTTTCAAAAATCATCTTGTTTTTTCCAGATCGTGATGAACGGAAAAACACCCATCTCAGCTTTGCAAGAACTGATGGCCGCCAGAGGTCTCCCTCTGCCGACTTACATCGAAGAAGCTGTGGGTACTGGTTTCAAGTGTACTGTCATCACCACTGGGGTCACAGCTGTGGGTTATGGAAGTTCTAAAAAAGCTGCCAAGCACGAGAGTGCCAGACAAGCTTTAGTGAAATTGGCAGTTTTGCCCAAGGCGACTCAAATTGTTGTTTTGGAGCAGTCGCCACTTCGGATAGAGAAACCTTTGAAGAACTACGTCGGAGAGCTCAACGAGTACTCGTCGAAGAACGCCATCAAATACCCAGAGTACGAATGTGTCACGGTCTCCATGGCCGGAGAGTGTTTCTTCAAATGTACCTTCATGGGCAAGTCGTTCTTCGGGAAAGGCATGAACAAAAAAGACGCCAAACAAGACGCCGCCAAGAAAATGCTAGACCTGTGAGTCCCCGATTTCCCTCTTTCTTTTACCAATCGCCGGTTTTAGGGTGAAGTCGAGCGAACCCTTCGTTCCCAGCGCCTATCAGATCGCTGTGCAGAGACCCGAAGTCGACGCCAAAGAAATGAGCGAGATTTTCTCTTTGTACCAGAACCTGTCGGTGAAGGACCCGACGAAGAGGGTGTCCACCAGCAGCCACTTCGACCCGTCCCCTTTGATCAAAATAGTAATTGACACAATCACCGATGATTTTTTCCCAAATCGAATTGTTGTAGGGCGAGCAAGATTCAGCCTCGGAGCTCCAGGCGAAACTGAACCGCGAAGGTGTCGAGTACGTTATTAAAGAACTGCAACGTAACCCTCCTGTCGTCTACTTGAAAGTGGTCGGCACGGATTTGTATTTTATGGAGAGCGGTGTCGACAAAGAAGACGCCACGAGAAAGGTGCTCTTGCAAGTGCTCGAAGTAAAGAAGAGCGGATGTTCGTTGAGTACTGCAGATTTGATGAGTTTCAACTAGGCTGTTTTAAATGAAGAAGATTCGCGTGCTGTTTTTATATTTTTATATAGTACCAAATAACTCGTTAGGTTTAAGAGGTTATGTACACGACAGGTGTTTGACAGATGTCAGTTTGACATAAAGTGTGCAATTGCAGAAATTATTAATGCAAAAGTGTTTTTTAGTGTTTTTTATTTATTATAATATATATTTCGTTGTGTCCAGTTATTCGTAACTAACCCTACCTATTTTATCACAAACAACTGGAAAAACTTCTCCACGCCGAGCGACTCTGAAAAGAGCCGGTTGGGTCCCGCCTCTCGACATGCAGATTGTCTCGAAGAAGAGCATCGTTTTTTTGTCCAGCTCACTTTTACGGAGCCGCAGCCTTTTTTGCAGAGGGGGAGGAGAGGAGTGAACGAAACGAACACGTTTAGGATAGGAACGAAAGTGAACGAATTTGGCCCGGGGTCAGGTATTTATCGGAAGGTTGGGACAGGCGCGGTACGAGCGGGGCCCGGTCATTGGCCGACCAATGAGCGGGTAGAGTACCCCGAACAAAAGCGGGACACGCCCGGTATCATGTAATCAAACTGAGACAAAAAAATGCAATAGGTAAGTTATTGTTTTGATGAAAAAAGAGCATCCAACAAGTGAAGTGTTTTCTTGATAGTTGGATAACATAGAAAATAGCCAAAGGAATAAAATAAATTGAATAACTAAATATCTGACGAGAAAGCAAATGGCGGCTGTATTGTTGGTTACCTAAGGCGCAAGATAATTTTGGTGTAATTCTTCGAAACGTAAAATAGTCCTGATGCGACTGAGAACTATTTGAAATTTAAATTGACGGTTGAAGAGGAAGAAAAAACATTTGTCTATGTAAGAAACAACAATTTTAATAATTTTATTACAAGCAAATACATCAATTAACTTTTTCACCAAGCTTCGTTGCAGAGGTCCGTATCGCAGATGTAACAATTACCTCCATACAGAACATTGATGCTCACACAATTTTGCTCCAGCAGTGACGTCCTCGTATTGCAATTTTTCTGTCGATTTATTATACCTTAAATGAATACCGATCAGTTCGATGTTTACTTAGGTATAAATGTCAAAATATTAAGTAGGTATATGCCATTCACGATGTTTTGGCATAAGGGGAGGCTATGGAAAAAGTGCATTTAAGTTGGCAGTAAAGCTGTCTGTTGAATTAGGTTATTTTTTTCTAAGTTTGAGGTTATAAACTGCGTCATTGTCTAGTGCATTGTTGTCAGTTTTACTAGTTTGCAATATAAAATACTCACACATTTTTAATCCAATTTAACAAAACAGGAAACTGACTTGAACAGACTACAGAATAGTAGGGACCGGGACCGAAAGTTAAAGTGGCTCCTGCACCACTTAGATAACCCACCTATACAGTGTCTTAACCAACCATATAGTAACTTGTCAATGAATTTTTTATTTTAACCAAAACGTTCCTAGAACTAGATTGTATAAAATCTTGTACCTACTTATTAAGCCTTACTTTATTCGAATCTTTCTGCAAAATATTTACACACCCATCGTCCATGACAAAAAAAAGAACAAAACTATTCAACTTCCATAATTTCATTAGAAAATTCTGAATCATCATTACCTGCATCAAATTCCGAGTCAGATTCTCCTAATGAAATTATTAAAGGAAGAACGTTTTCAAATGAAAGATTTCTCATTAATTTTGCCCAATCTTCCGAAATAAGTTCTTCACAATATCTACAAAAATGTTGGCAAATTTCAGGAGTACATTTTAAAATAGACTCAAGCCATAAATTCACAACTCTATCGCGAAGTTATAATAGGGCTTACAAAACCGCTGTGCCATTTCAATTGGGTCGTTGTTTCTTCCTTCACTATCCGTGCTACATATTTATCTTGTACTCACCTACGATTGAATTTATACATAAAAAGAACTTGACTTCACTGTAACTTACTGAAAATATGTTCTGCAGTCTAATACAAACACCATCAATACGTTTTAATGTCGCTTAATTATGATTAGGGTAAATTCGGCAACATGTTACGTTCATTTTGATAGGTCCGCATGTCAGGCACTTTAGTGACAGCAGAGATGACACATGTATCCAACGTTAAAAAATGAAATCATAGCCTCCCCTTATGCCAAAACATCGTGAATGGCATATAGGTACCAAGTTCAGCAACCACGAAGTGGGAAGAAATGCAGACATCGTTGAGCAACCCGCATTTTTCTATACTAAGCGCGGTTGAGTCCTGAGCGTGGTAGCATTGGCTCGGTTTGCCCTCGACTGAAATTTATAAACTATAAAATTACGACACGAGGACTTAGATTTCTATACCTTGCGAGCACAAGACGAGACAAAGAACAAACGCACAAATCGCTGCAGATTTCATTTTGTAGTTTAGGATGGGACTAAATGGCGAATTGTGGAATCGTCCTTTTAAACTCGTTTTGTCACAGATTTGTAGCATTGATAAACGTCATTTTCTAGAATTGTTTGTTCAAGGAGCGCAACAGATAAATCATTGTTTTGATAGAACAAAAAAGTATTTCCAGGTAGGTATGTCGGAAGTTGTGCAATTTGTTTTTGTGACGATTCTTCTTTAGAAGATACCTCAGCTTAAGTGTTTTGTTGATAATCGTATCTTATCAAGCATATTCAAAATAAACGATGAGAATAAAGTACAATTAACTATCAAGGAATTAAAAATTCGCAAGGAAACCAAATGGGTGGTGTATTGATGGTTGCCTATGCTGACATATTTTTTTTTAATTCTCCCAAAATTCTGAGATATATTGATTGTAATATATTTGATTTTTATTTGCAGCTGTAGTATGTTAAATATTTGTATTTTGTCCCTAAAACGCTATGGCATGCCAATCTTTTTAGTTTCATTTTGTAATTATTAGAAATATTTGCGACAGTTTGTCAGATGTCAGTGTGACGTATCGGAGACTAAAGTCACTAGAACCAAGCACGTGTGCGTCTGGGATGATGCAATAAGGGAAATTATGGACGCATATTATTTATTGATTTTAATTTATATTTATATTTATTTAAATATATACTTTACAATATTATTATTGATAACTACGCCCCCGTACAATACAAAATGTATTGTTTCAACTGTTAACTGTTGTCAAATTCACTAAAAGTATTGCCGGTATTTATTTTTTTGCATATGGTAATGAAAGTGGCACTTTTTTACACTAAAAATCGAAGTGTTGTAATTTTTCATAAATCCTTTTAGACCAAATTTCTCAACTTACCTACATCGTAATATACATATGCAATAAAATAGTGTGTACAACATGTCATGAAGGTTTCTTTTTTTCACTTATAATTACACGAGAGCTCTTTTTTGTTAAGTAAACTTGACATTTCAATGAGAATTTTGTTACCTGGCAATTTAACGTAGGACGAGTATTTTTTTCTGACAGTTTTTTTGAGTTTAATTACCAGACAAAAAAACTCGAATTATAAATGTCAAGATTACTTCGACCCAAAAAAAAAGCTTGAATGTAATTCGGTAAGACAATTTAATGAATACGTAAATCACTATGATGCAGACCTACTAGAATCAGACGCTTTCAAACGTTAGGTTACGTTTTGTCGCTGTCATAATGACAAAAACACCGCTGGTTATGGGATTTTTAGTGTATGAATTAAATTGTCACTTAAATAAGTGAAAAAAAAGCTACCATCAAATTCTTAAAAAAAATATGAGTTTCATAACTAGTTGTGTAAATAACTAATTCACAGCAAAGTATACAAAACAATCACGAGAAAAAAAAATCATAATTTTTCATCGTCTTTTTAGAATTTGCAATTTAACCTGAACAGTTGAAAAGGAACAACTTTTAATTAATAACAACCAACTACATATACCATTTAACGTTTTCTCCAAGCTAGGTTGCAGAGGTCCGTTTCGCACATGTAGCAATTGCCTCCGAGTCAAGTGTTGGCGGCGAGACAATTGCTCTCTTCTCGTGCTCTGCTAGCGCAACCTTTTTGTTGCTGTATTACAGCTAAAATGAACACCAATTGCTTTAGACTTTATGTATCAAACTAAAGATGTTACATACGAATTTCTAAATTAGTAATGTCGATAGAAATACACACGTCGGTTAAGCCCTCACATTCTTGTACGCTTATCTTAAAGACCCGTCAGCGTAGTAGCATTGATTCGGTTGGCCTTCAACTAAAATTAAAAAATTGCAAAATTGGGACTCGAGCATTTAGGTACGCCTTTGCACCTCCCGAGTAGAAGAAGACAAAAAGAATAAACGCACAAATCACTACTGCTTTCATTTTGTATTCTGGGTTGGATAAACGATCAGTATCACTCGTAGAGGTATCACTGCTCGTTCAAGTTATACAATTGTTTTGATAAAAAAAAATCAACAGTATCTTCGTTTTTGTCATCAGCTTAAGTGTTTTGTTGACAAACGTATTTTATCAAAATTATCAAAAAAATAAAGAAGAAAATATATCTATTATTGACTAATAAATACGTCAAAAAGAAATTAAAATTGACTGCGACATGTGAGTGTGTTGTTGGTTGCCTACCTTGTCATGTTTTTACCCTTAATTCTCAAAAACCTAATCAATATTTGACCTTATGTAATACCGTGTGAACAACAATTACTGATTGAGTTGGCAATAAATTCTGGTGACTTTTGGTGTCTTTTATGTCATGTTCCAACGAGAAAACCATTTTATTAATAAAAGAATACAAAAACCAAGAAGTTTAAATATGAAATGTATACCAGCTTTCAATAATGTCAATAAAACAAACCGAAATAGGTACTAATTCACAGTCTTGAAAATTTCATGTAAAATTTTTTATTGCCAACTGAAACAGTTATTGTTGCTCACCCTGTAGTACCATGTGAGCAACAATTACTGATTGAGTTGGCAATAAATTCTAGTGACTCTTATGTCATGTTCCAACGAGAAAACCATTTTATTAATAAAAAAAATGCACAAACTAAGACGTTTAAACAAACCGAAATATAATCTGTTTCAAAATCAAAAATCCTCCAACACTCGAAAATACAACCGACAACGTCGCCAACTTTTGTTTTTAGTGTGTTTGCAAGTGTCGGAAAAAGTGGGGTTATGAAAGAAAACTGTTGACAGTCGTTTTGGTCGTAGTTCATCCCGTTTTTTATTCTCATTTTATTATTTCACTCAAAAGGTATGATATGATAGCTACCATCTTTATGTACATAATAATTATTTTGTGTTACGTAATAAACTCAACAGTTCGATGTCAAACTTTGGCGGGACGTTGAGCCAACCCAAAAAAATGAAATTTATTCTAGGGATTTCTTTGTTTCTGCCAACATAATTCAACGGATTTTGAAACAGATTATACATACACAGTCTTGAAAATTTCATGTAAAATTTGTTATTACCAACTGAAACAGTTAATGTTGCTCACCCTGTATAATAAACTCTGTCCACTCCAAGGAGTATAGAATAATAGGGAGGGGACATAAGCTAGCTTATGGGCGCGGTAAATTGAAGCGGTGAGGGACAAGGAAACGGGCGCAATTTTATGCAACCCGTGAGGTACGCCCCAGTTAACACTACTTGAGATGTTGGGAATTAACAATAAAACTGCAGGAAAATAAAACACTATAATTTTGTTTTGCATCACACATGTATTCAGAGTATGAGAAACTAGAAAACCACATTAAATATCACAACGCAACTGATTTTATTCACTTTCTTGGGGCGTACTAATAGCAGACATGCGCATTAAGGCGGCTTCACTCGACCGGCCGTATGTCCCCTCCCTATTATTCTATACTCCTTGGTCCACTCATAGATTGCTTGACATAAATGTTACAAAAAATGTTCACTCTACGCTACAACAAATAGATCCGTCGCGAAATTAAAAAAAAAATGGAGAGAGTAGGTTTACACGTGATGTTTTATTATCATTCTGCATGTTTGCACTTAGGAAAGACGAAAGAAAACTTCAGTATAGTAGGAGTAATATATTAGGTTTTATTAATACAGGGTATTTCACGAGTGATAATGTGCCCGACGGAATTAAAAATGCAACCCACAATACATTTTCGAATTTCCGAGAAAAGCTGGTTACTAAAATTAAAATATCCAGCTTTTTCCAGAAATGGCTTAACACAAACAAGAGAGTATTTAATAATAAATGCATGAACAAAACTTACCTCTGTATCATTTTCGATGTTTGTAATGTCACTTAAAGTGTTCATTATGCTAGATTCTTGAGACACGCACTCACTTCCCCAATTCAAAAAAATCAACAAAAATTCGCAACGGAACAGATCAGAACAGTAACACGATTAAAACTAATAACTTTTAAAACCAGAGAAACGCAAAACAAAGCTCTAAAGATGAAAAACCGCAAATCTAAATTCTTAAACTACTTGACAGCACTGACAATTTCAAATTTGAAATGTCATATAATCTATTTTTCCCAACAACCAATGAGAATTGAGAATCAGTGGCGCTGTGGTTTGGGGATTTTGTTATCTAAGGATATTTAAAAAACGGCATTCTAGATCAGTGGACGTAGTCTATAGTTGGTTAGCTATTTGTATTTTCGCTCAAAACGCTACTTTGTGCATGTTTTTTTATCGTTATTAGGTAACCTCGCGCACGGGCGTTTTTTAAATCGAAGCAACTAAAAACTTGTCCTATTTTAGGCGGAAACTGTTGCCGGTAAATGAACCAGGTTTGTTCTAACGTAGCGCCGCGTACCCGGCGATTATTTAGTTGCTTTTTCCACAAAATGCCTGTGTTAAAACTGATCTGTATAAGCAACTATTAAGTTGCCAGTGCACGCTGCTCGTCTTTTTCGGTGACTAAACTATTTAAAGTCCATTCACGTTGGATTTTTCTTTTCAAGGTCAAATAATTTAATTTTTTGGGCTCTGTAATTATGTTTTGTAAATAGTGACATGCAGGTAAACACCGATCACGTTAGATTGAGCATTGCTAAATCGCATTATGCTGATTAGCTGCATGTCATTATTTACAAAACAAAATTACAGCCAAAAAATTTAATTATTTGACCTTGAAAAGAAAATCTAACGTCAATGGACTTTAGTTGCTTGTAACAAAAGTTACTAGTGTGTGGGAGTCCTTATTTTGAGGTATTGTCAGCCATTTGACAGATTAGCGGAGTCTCGAACCGGAAGGTTCGCGTCTGGGACAAATCATCAACCCCAAAGAGTCGTAAATTTTCATTTATTAAAATACACACTTTGCAATGTCGAGTTATTCGTAACTAGTCCTCCGTACAGTCTACCGATTCTACCCTAAACGACTGGAAAAAGTTGTCTCTCTCCTCGCTATACCGAGCCTTCAACAGATAGTCTGTCGCTAGATTGTTGGGCATGAAACTATAATGCAAAGCGCTTAATTGGCATTGTTGCAAGAATTCCGTCGTCTCTACCAGACACTTGAATCTGTTGTCTTCGTAGCAGTCGAGAGGTTTGAAGTAGTCGCACAATCCTTTCCTCCCCGCGCGCTCGTTCATCTTGGAGCCCGAGAGCGAGCTGTTCTGGAAGTTGACCAGCTTCATCGACATCAGCAGCTTGGTGAAGAGGCTGGTGTCTTTGCAGGGCGCGCCCAACCCCTTCAGCTCCGCCTCGGACTTCTTGTTCTTGACGATCACGTAGTTGGGTATCCTGTCCAAGAGTTTGGCGACGATGTCTCCGACGAACGGCAAATACGGCGTGGTCTGCGACGACAAGAAGAACGTCTTCTGGTAGTCGAGCAGTCTGGGGTCTCTGTAGAGCCGACAGAGAAACTCGAACGTCCTGAAAGGTGGTTTTAGTCGAGTCCAAAGACGCGCCCGGGTCTACGCCTACTGGTATTTGCTGGCGTGCTTCTTCCGCACGTAGGCCCACGTCGCCTTGAGGCGGTAGATCGCGGGACTCTGCAAGCCGAACAGCACTGTCCTGCAGGAGTGGAAGTTGGAGATCCTGTGGCACTTCTCGGCGACGGTGACGAACCTGGCGATCAACCTCGCCCTCATCTGCAACCCTCAAAGATGATTTTGTCGGCGGCGCGGCGCGCCCTACCCTCTCGCTCTGGTTCTTCAGGATGTCGCTCGCCACCAGACAGCTGATCCGGTGCGCGAACGCCACCATCGCCGCCACGTTCGGCGCGTTCTTCGACGACTGCTGCGACACCAGCACGCCCAGCTCGATCCCCGAGATCTTGAGGAACAGGTCTCTGTCGACCATGGTCAGCTGCTGGGCCAGCGTCGTCGAGTTGAAGTCCCAAGCGCTCAACGCCACGTCGACCTTGAGCAGCCGCTTCAAGTACTGAAGCGACGTCTCCTTCGCCGCCTTCTCCTGGTCTGTCGTGGATACCATGCAGCACAGAGCTATTAGAAATTAATATTTGGTGTTGCGGCTGCGACCTACCCATGTCGCACACGTCGCGGCTCTTCCCCCCGAACATGTTGAACCGCACCATCGACTTGCGCTTCTTCGACTTGCGGTACTTGGAGCGCTGGTCGGAGCTGTCCGACTCCGATTCGGAAGATTCCACTCTGGGCGGGGCCCGGCGTCGGAACAGGCGCCGCCTACCTGCGAACCGACACGCGCGATTGGCCCAACCCAAAAGAGAGAGCGAGAGAGACAATTACGTTTGGTCTTCTGGTGGTACTGATTGATTTTGGTGAGGTGAGTTTGTAGTTCCTGATAGGCGTCTTTGGCCGAGCGGGGGCGGTACCAATAGTCGGGGGTCCAGAAGAAAACGACGGGTCTTCGGGGGCCCCTGTCAAATTCCCTTTTAACACTTATTCCTTTTAGTACTGCGACGTACCCGCACGTCAGCTGCGTGTTGACCTTGGCCTTGTCGTGGTGGAGCGTCTCGCAGGAGATGGTCGCCACCAGTTGTCTCTTGGTGACGGGAAGTCGCAGTTCGGCCTCGACGGGTTGGCGCCGGATCGTCACCACCGACACTGCTCTCTTCACCTGGATCGAGTACTTCGCCCCCGGGTTGATGTTCCAGGGGCCCAGCCCGTAGAGGAACAAGGGTTGGGGGGCGAAACCGTAGCGCCTCCTGTGCCTCCTCTTGTTGCGGTCGTAGTTGCACTCCCAGAGCCTGACCCCGTCCTCGGCCATCACCTCCATCGTATCTAGAACGTGGTGTGATAGTTGCAAGTCGTCGTACATCGCTGAGGACTGTTTTGGTTTAATTTAGCTCTGGCCGCGTGTCGGATTCTTACTTGTCCGCTGGTCTGGCTGAACCTTCTGGGCACGATGTAGTCCTCCGCCGGGAGGAAGAGGGCGCTGGTGCAGCCCTCCCGGATGCCGGAGCCGAACCTGTTGATGTGGTAGCTGTCGCCGATGTGCACCTCGTCGGTGCGGCTGGGCCGGTTCCCGTTGACGGAGAAGTGCGAGAGCTTGCGCGGCCTGACGAACTGCGAGATCCTGGGGGGGTCCATGACGGGCCGGTAGGCGGAGGCGCGGTCGTCGAAGCTCTTACCCAAGTACAAGTAGCGGTCGGTCCACTTGGGCCCCGGCGCCTGCAAGCGAGCGGAAATGACGTGCGATGAAAATTTGCAACGGCGCCACTACCGACTGTGCTTTACCGGTCCCGAACTTGCACCAGACTTGCGCGAGTCCGTTGGGCTTGACCACTTGCTTGCTGTCGACGAGGTAGAGGGTGCTGGCGGTGGAGGAGGTGGCGGCGGAGGTCTCCGAGTGCGACGATCCAGACTCCGGCGACAAGAACTTGACCTTCTCGCACCAGAGGTTCCAGAACATCTAGGGCAAGCGGGTGATTCTGGGGGAGCGTCGGTCGGGACACTTGACTTACGGTACGGTTCTCGAACCCGCCGAGTTCGAAGTAGAAGACGCGGTTGTTGCAGAAGTGCGCTTTGATCGTTTGACGCTTGCGTCTGCGGAAAACGCTCAAATTTACGCAGTCGATCGGGTAGATCGCGATCAATTCGAAAGTCTCGATGTCCGGGTCGACGCCCGGGAGGAATCGCACGCAAGATTTTTCCACTGGCGGCAACACGTCAGTCGCCAACACCAATTTCGACGGGGTCAAGCCTAAATGGACCTGCCTGAGTCCTCTTCCTTCTCGAGTCGTTTGGGCGAAAGGACTTTCGATTAGTACCATATCCTCGAAATCGCAATATTCCGAAAATAGCAATTTCTGCACACGCTTGATAGACATGACATAAATTTCGCAAGAAAACTCACCATTATGATTAGAAGGACTATATTTTGCACTGTACGTTACGTCAGATTAAAATACACATTATTTGACAGTTTACATGACAAACATACGAATATGATCAGCTACAGTGTTATTCTTTAGATTATTATAACCATGACAATAGTAAAACGCTTATCACAATATACTCGGCACACTCCACAAATACATAGGATTACTATAACGCTAAGTGGGATTCTGGGAAGTTCAATATTTGCACTTGGTTCCACGGTCGCACTCCCAGTGCCGCCTCCTCCGAAGGCTAGGTCACGTGCAGCGGACGGTCATTTATTACCGTTGGCCTGAAAACAGAAAATAAAACTCAACAAAAAACGTTCGACGCCATCATTTCTTCAGAATTAGTCCCCAAGACGGGCCGAAAAACATCTACTCCACTCCGTTAGTACAAATCGATGAAGAAGACGCCGACATCCGATCCGTCGACCAATTTTAACCAAAATTCAGACTTTCATTTCTCCTTTTTGGAGTTATTAACGTTTTAACGTAACAAAGAAATAAAATGACAATTATGCTTGTCACTGACGATCAGGTACATCCGCGAAAAAAAAAGTTCCCAAGTGGCCGCCATGACATCAGCAGTTATGCTCATGTCAAAAAAAGAAACAAATAAAAACAACGAATAAGTTTCTTAACGAGTGTAATTAACTAATTATGATCTACAATCAGTAGTAGCAAAAAGAAGACTAATATTTTGAAAATTAAGTAGGTAATGCTTGTTTTTTTTTCGTGGGCCAAAAAAATTAAAATAAAAGCAAAGTTTTTACTTAATTATGGCATCGGCGATAATGACATGTGCATCGTAAGTACTCACCAAATTAAAATGAATCAGGTAAGGAAATCTTGATATATGGCACTTATGGCAGCCATTTTGAAAAAATGTAGTCGCGAAAAAACGCGTCAAAACTTTTTCGTAGCGAAGATTGGCCAAGACTTGAGTGGACACATTTTTGAAACCGCATTCTTAATCTTAACCTCTTCACGGAAAATTTCTCGCCTAGAAAATACTAAACTCGACCGATTACGCAACGGAAATTTTGAACAACTCGGAATGGAAACAGATTTTGACGGTGAATGAGCACACGGAAGTGGCGTTAATTAAAATAATTAAATTCATTCAAGTGTTGTATCTTTGTGACTAAGAAAGTAGGCCGTCGACTTTTGTCACTGCGGCGACTTTTATTATGTAATTGTTCAACATCAACAATAAACTTATTTCCGAATGCATTTTTGATTTTTTCTTTCTTCCCTCATTTTGTTCTCGATTCCGAGGCACGCGATTTCACTCCAGAAATCACTATAGCGAGGAGTAAAATCACCCTTCCCGTACTTTTACATGGTTTAAAACCTGCCCACTTCTAGTATTATTGCAACAATCACAATTTAAACATTATAACCTCAAAACTGAATTTAAATCAAAAATTCCAAGTGACAATGAGTGTTCCAGTGTTGCCAACCGTATCGAATTATCAACACTGCCGATTCCCCAAACCTAACCTCTACGATTAGCACGATTACTTTTAAAATTGATCCCGGCGAACCGACGAACTCGTAACAATCGTCCGTAATTCTGTGCATTTACGATCGCACTTCGTCGAAGTCGTCCACAATCCCCAATCGAACTGATCGATTCGTGATTCCCATTGTTAATCCGCGATACTGTCAATCTGTCAACACAATGCACTTCATCGACGATCCAATTAAATAATAAACACTTCCAGATTTAGAATAATCGATCTCGCCGCAGATACGAGATCGCACCGAGATTTGTTATTTACACACTCGAATTGCTGATACTTAGATATCGTAAATTCCTCTGGATTATCGAAAAATTCCGACGCGATTCGAGAGGCGGCGTGTTAAAAAAAAAGAATCACCTGGGGCGCCCCGCGTTCTCGGATGGTCTGAATCGGTCCAAGGTCGGAGTGCGAAGCGATAGGTACCGAAAAAAATTTCCCCACACAGTTCCCATTATCACCAATCAGCACCGCTTACACAGTCCCATTTTGATGTTATTTGTCGAAGTGATTTAGTTAAATAGAACAGCGAGAGCAGTACACTTGTGAGAAGAGAGTTTTAGATAGTAAAAAAAAAGTTAGCCGTGCAGTCATGCGTATTAGTTTTTCGGAAAATTTCGATCCCCTTACATTTCTCCAAACGTAATACTTTTCTGTTGCACCAGCGGTTTGTGCGTGCCATTTTTTAATATCCCGCTCGGCGTCGTGTCCGTCTTCTTGTCCACGTTGTGCACGTTAATAGTGACGCGGTTCGCAAACGCCTCGGAGAAGCTCTCCAAGTTGGTCAAGTCGTTCGTCGACTTGGCCAGGCTTTTCGCCAGGCTAGTGTTAAGCGAGATGCGCACAGATCCATTACTTTGCGGTTTAATTTGCGGACAGTTTAACAGATTCTCCTGGAAACGGTCCCAAAATAGTCTACCAGGTCGGCGCGCCGCCTCTACCTACCATCGACTCCGTCCTCTTCCTCAGGTTCGACCTGTTGAGGGTCATCGCCAGCTCGGAGGCCAGCTGGTTCGAGATCGGGACGTTGGGCGACTTGGGGCCGTCGGCGCCGCCGTGAAGAAAGTCCAGGCGGCCGGGCGTCCGCCGCATCGTCCCCGACGGGTACTCCCCTATGGTCACACTAACTGGCCGCGCCTTCCTCACGGTGTTGGTGCCGGACCCCAGCGGCGACCTGTTGAAGTAGGTGTCGGGCGGCTTCGGCCTGATCCCCCCCGGGTTGTTGAGCTTGAACGACTCCAGCGAGTCCATCTCGACCGAATCGTTCGCGTTCTGACTAGGCTTGAATCCGTTCTGCTTTGGTAGCGACGCCGTCGACGTGATGCTGAGCGTGTCGTAGTCGGGGGTGGGGCACGGCGGCGGCTGGTTGTACGACAGCGTCGACGTCTTCACCGGCACCGGCGGCGCCTTTCCCTTCGTCTTCGCCTTGAGCGTCCCGTTGCTCGCCGCTTCGACCGGCGGCTGCAACACTCCCGTCTCACTTACATTCGCCGCGCTCGCGTCTACACTTACCGGAGGCGGCGGCGGCGGCGCCCCAGGGCTCAGGCGCTCCTCCATCGTCTCCGACAGGTTCGACAGCCGCTCGGAGAGCTTCTGGGACAGTTCCTTGCCGGCGATGCGGTCCTGCAAGCAAATCACACGCTCAGGTTTCCGTCGGTTGGCAACAAAAATTACGACGACTGGCCAAGGCTGGAGGCACAATAAAACAATTTCTATTGTAAACACCGTCTGCGAGTGCCGACTCCTTCGAGGCGGCTCGTCGCAAAAAAAACTCTTCGGACTTACTTCGTACGTCTGCAGCACAAACACAGGTTTGCCGCCTCTGGATCTGTCCATCATCTTGGCGAAAATTTACGCTAAACTACGACGACGACGACAACGCGCTGCTCGACACCGACTGGCTCGCCACTAGAGTTTGTGTTTTACCTGGTCGCCACAACGATGACGTTCGTTATCGCTCCACGAAACGCATTTAATAATGATGGGCCTGGTTCGAATGGGAAAAAAGCGATAAGTGTCCGCCCACGTAGATAACACCTCGATAACGGAGAAAATAGAAAAACAATCCAGAGTGCGTTCTATTTTTCGCGACGTGTCGCGTTGCCCGTTGCTCCACGAGACATTTTTCCAACGTGTGTCATTACAGATAAAACTACGACGATTTCCGTTTACTCCAGATTGCACCTTAATTCGTATTAATTGCCTTGGAAAGTCTGCATTAATTGGACTTCAATCGGATTTATTTTACACTAGAATTACTAGGAATAATACGTTTCTTTTTTTCCGCTCAGGAAAAAATAAATAATAACGCTGATGGCGTGCTCGCCTCTAACACTTTCTTCGGCGTGTTACGGTAACGCTGGTCGGCTTTCGTTTAAATTTAATTAGGATCAGTGTAGAAACAGTCCGTTTTCTTTATTGTGACTCGAAAACAAAGGGATTATAAAAATAATTAAAGCGGGTTTGTCGAAATAGTGTAGCACGTGACGTAACAGCGATTTAGTCGAATAACGAAATCAAATTGCGAATATTTCAAGATGCGGTTCCCATGTTGTTACACGGTTGAGTTGCACTTTTGCTAAATTTGACGCTTGGGCTTGGGAAACGCAAATTAAAATTAGATAAATCACGAGGGGCAAGGTGAATTATTGTCTTGTAAAGAATGGACTGGAACCAATTGATAAAGTGGTGTCGTAGAGGGAGAATTTTGTAATTTAGCAATTCGTGTCAAGTATTTTTTGGACTTGGGGACATTATTTTAGCACCCTTGAATTCCCACGACATTTTCGAGTCGGTTTGTCTCGATCATTTACGAAATAATCCATAAAATGTGTCAGATTCGAAAATTTAAGTCTTTTGTAGTTGACAAAATGGTGCCAGGTTAACAATTTTCTTATTTTTGAATTCAACACTTCGAATGCGTTCGTTTGAGCACGATTTTGACATAAAATAATTTGGCCAAAATTTTGAAAATTTTCGATTTTTTGAAATTGTCAGCCCCCCCTCAGCGAGACACCAAGAGCGACTGCTCCGGCCCTGTTCAATTGACCTTCACAATCCACTCATTTCAAAATCTTGAATTTGAGATTTTTTGACAAAAAAAAAAGTTAGCACTTTTGGAAAAATTTTCGGTCCATTTTTGAAATTTTCAAGTGGTCCCAACTCCATATCGAGGCTCCAAGAGGAATAATTCTGACAATGGCAGATTCGTCAGATACTTTCTGAGCCGCTTTATCTCAATCAAGCTCTGACACTTTTCGGAAAAATATATTTTTGAAAATATTTAGGTTTCCAGACTCTTCCACCTACAAAAAAATATATAATAGAATCAGATCTTGATCGCTATTTTGACCACTCTCTTCATCGGAGCAGAAATTTCCTTTTTGGAATACCTAATTAAAAAACACATTCACAACAACTTTTCTAATTGGCATAATAAGGGGCCGCCATCATTCACAATTACGAGCACAATTAGCCATTTTTATAGGCCCACTCCACACTGTCCGCAAGATCTGTCAAGTAACGATAAAATTTATCGCGCCTACAAAAATACATTAGAAAGTTATTATTATTTTACGAATCGTACAGCAACGGTACGTTACGTAAACGTTTAGAAACTCGCCACAAAAAAATATTTCAAAAATTAATTACAAAGAAATTCGTCGTTGCGGATCGCGTACAGTCCCGTTGTGGAACGCCTCCGGCCGGTAAAAACCCAAATCGCCGTGAAAATCTCGTTGTTTTTGCAAAACCTGAAGATTACCTAACCGTCGACCTTGAACGTCGTAGGAAGAACCATTCTCTCATCTCGTCCGATCGGCCGGAAACGGTGCGAGCGCTTTCCGGGAACCGCACGACGCCGGAGGCTCGCGATTCGACATCCGGCAATCACCCGGAATCTGGTAATTTGGGTCGTCGGCGGTTTACTCACCAGAGTCTCCTTTCCCACAGTCGGTGCGGCACCGGTGTTGTCGCCGCCCTCCGGCGCTCTGAACATCTTCTTGTGCGCCTTCTTGAACTCGTCCATCAGCTTGCTGTGCTGGTGTTGCTTTTCGGAGGTGACGTTCTTGAGGATCTTTTTCATCTGGAGCTGCTCGTCGATGGTGGGTTTGTTCTGTTCGGTTTGTTTCTTCTGGAAATCGCGCGGAAATGAAGACGGAACGAACGGGTCGACGAGATTAATCTTTCTCACCTCGGATCTCCTCTGGATCTCTTGTGAGATGGCGCTGGACAAGCTGCTCGAGGCGGTGCTGCTCCTGCTGGCCAAGCTGCCGAAACTGCTGGTCGATGAACTCTTGACCAGACCGTTTTCAGTCTTTTGCTCTTGCTCGTTGTTGCTCCGGTGCACCTCCACGACGACGGTTTTCGTCTCGTGCTGCTGCGAGACCAGGCACAGCTCCGCCAGCTTGCTCCTGTTGGTCGCCTCCTCCACGTTTTGGCACTCCTCTTCGGTTCCGTTGTTCTTGATCGTTGTCCCGTTCTCGGAGAGGTTGATTATCGTCGGCTTGAAGTACTGTTTGTCGTCGCCGTCGCCGTCGTCCCACCCGATCTTCTCCCATTTCTTCGACTTCAGCCTGTCCAGCCGGTCCTCCAGGTCCAGCGACTCCTCCTTCACGATCGACAACCTCTTCGAGTCGGACCAGGAGGGGCTCTGGTCCCCCGTGACGGAGCTGGCCGAGCTGTTGTATCCGCTCGACTCCCCCGGAAACAGCTCCGACCCGGCAGATTTACGGACTATTAAATCGAGTTGCCGTGATGTTTTCATTAAATTTACGGCCTGTAAAATGTCAAAGGGCGGTCGGGTTAATGGTTTATGGTGTTCACGTTCGTCTCTTCAGTACCTCGTTAAATAGGATGTCGCCGAAGTCCACGTTGTTGCAGAAGAGGATCTGGTCGCCGGGTCGTAGGCCAGCTTCGCGCGCTATCCCGCCCTCTTTCGTGAACTGGACGAAGATGCCGGGTTTCCACTCGGGACCCTTGCAGATCCTGGAAACGAGACGCTCCAGGCTAGTTCGTTTGTTTGAAGCGCGTCACGATGGAACTTCGCCAAAAGGATTATTATGCTCGGTGCGGAGGTTAAAAGCCAAAACCAATAAACCAAACGGGATTGACTCGACGGGAACGGAATTACGGGCCCCGGCCAAGGTCGTCCGATCAACAAAGATATCGCGCCGATTCCCAGCGGATCATTAACGCGGACGCAACTTTCAAATTCGACGAGAAAATTGTAACGAGTCTCGTTGCGGTTTCTTTGAGAAAAATCACAATGAAATTCGTTGGCCCTGCACGATAAAAACGATACTGCAACACAATTTCCTCGAGGGTTCGTTTTAAAAAAGAATCAAATCATTTTTGTTTCGAACATAACCTGACTTTATAACCTACGAATAATTTCTCACCTTGTCACGTTTAAATACGTCGTTTTTAGCTGTTCCAGTTGTCAACTTAACACGCATTATCAATTTATATATAATTTTGTGCCAGAATAGTAAAATAATCACAAATTTAATGCAATTTGTAAAAGTTCTCGTAAAAAATTTCAAATTTTAATCAATGTTGCCAACAGTTTAAACAATATACCACGTCACCTTTTAATAATTTCATGAAAATTCGCAAGATTATATTGTTTCACGCGACAAAGATGAATCTGGAAGAGAATTTGTGAGAGGATTCGTTTTAAAAAAGAATTAAACCATCTTCATTTTGAACATAACCTCAATTAACAACAGACAAATTTCTTACTTCGTAATGGCCAAATGGGTTCTTTTTAAATGTCCCACTCATCAAATTTTACATTCTTAGTTTGTTTATGATTTAGCATCTAATAAACAATAATCATTATTTTATTTTATTTAATTTCTGGAATGTAAACAATTAAAAATTTGAATCAATGCTGCCAATCGTTCAAGTTCAAACTACTTATATAACTTCAACTTGAGATTAATCTCATTAATCTGTTTTCTTTTAGATTTTTTTAAACGAATTTTTTGGTTATTCAATAATACAGGTTTTTTTACAGCATTCGAGTTATGTATTAAGAAAATTCCAAATAATAGTTACCAGTTGTTTCATGCCAAATACGAATCTGTAAAACAATTTAGAGAGGAATTCGTTTTAAAAAGAATTAAATCATCTTCAGTTTGAACATGATCTCACACTTTACAATGGAAAAATTTATCACCTGGTGATGAGCATATACGATATACGTTGGTTTTAAATGTTTCACAATTTAAACACATTCTGAGTTTATCTGGAATTTAGCACTTGGTAAACAATACACTCAGTTTTAACGCAGTTGAAGAATTTTCTTGAATGTAAATAATTTCAAATCTAATCAGTGCCGCCAATCGTTGAACAACATGGCTCAACCGGTTGCCGTTGAAAGTTAATTATTCCAGATTTCTCTGTTTTTATTGAGAAGATAGGTCAATTATGTTCTCGTTTAAAGTTTTCTAATGTAATTATAATAGTGCAACGTTGAAGAATTCTTTGGCGATTTAATTAATTAAAAATCTTTGGCGGAGTCGGTTTTGAGGACGTTTGCACTCCGGTTTTCATGAAAATCTGCAAGATTACATTGTTTCGCGATACGAATCTGTGCAGAATTTAAAAGTAAAAAAAAAAGCAGTGACATAACCTCATTTTATAACCCATTAAATGTTTTATTTGTGACGTTTACCTACGTCACTTGTTCCTCTTATCAATCAATGCACATTATCAAGTTATTAATAATGCAGGACCAGGTAAATAAGAGAGAGAACGTTAAAAAAATTTTCGACAATTTATTTCAATCGAAATCGTGAGCCAGGCAGGGTTGTGTTTTGTTTACAGTTGGCATGTTGGCAACACTCAGTACTTTACTACTTTCCTGTGGCTGTCAAAATTTTGTTTAAAAAGTACCAAAACGTAAGTTTCGTCTCCGTTTTGTCCCACATAACTCAATTTCCCTCTGTTTTCCCTCGTCAATCCGCGATCCCCCCACCCAGAACTCCCTTTTTCTATTTTTTGCATCATGCTAACCGGACCCGTTCCTCGAAAACGTGTTCTTCTGCCTTAATTACGAATTACTCCGAAGAAAACATTCTCGCCCTCGACGGACTCACCCGCAGCCCAGTTTAGACCTGGGGGCCACCATGATGTTAATCCTGACGTCGTGTATCTTGTCGTTGAGCTGCGGCGACGACCTCAACGACGAATTGTCCGCGATGATCTGCCAGCTGAGGGCGTCGGTCTTCTTGCTGCAAAATCAATTTCATACCGATTTAGAAGAAAAATCCCCGCACGCCTCCGGATCGCCCGTCGGTGTGCGTTCGCTTTTGTTGCGATTCCTCGAAAGAGGCGCTCTCGATCTCTCATTATCGCTCTTAATTAGATACTTACTCTTTGACAGGGATCATTCCGACACCTGCAACAAAAATCGCGATTGTTAGAATTGTGCGAACAGGGGGAGGCGGCCGTGGAGGTTTTTCCTGGCGGATTCCGGCGGTGTCACAGTCTTGTGTTCGTCTTTTTTCCCACCGGAGAATGTCGAAGAAGTGGTCGCGCAGAAAGAAAGGTAGGCGTTTTGTTAGATAATAACGTTTGTACGGTTCGCTGGTCTTTTGTACTTTAGTTACCTTGGGCGGAGGAAGATGGGAATTAAAACGAAATTGAACGTTTTGCAACAATGCGAATTCACTCGATTTCAACGGATCGGATTGGAATTTGCGGACGCTGTTTCGCCACTGACGTTTTGAAACATTTGCAAAATCGACTCTCGACGAGTTACTGTAACCGGAACAGTTAGTTCGGCGAGATGGAAAAATGTCGATTGATTTAGGATAGGCTTGAGCATCGAAAATCCGCAAGTAATGACCCCGAGTAACGGTCCAGGCGTTGGCCCGCCGTGGTCTATTGGTCATTGTTTCTCCATCGTCCGGTGGCGAAAGACGAGACTGTTAGCTGACCCCGCACAGGAAACCCATTACGGCAATAATCGCCGCCGAGATGGTCAACATCCTCCGGGCGCACTTTTTCGCCTCCATCCCGACTTAATTGGTTTCGGTTAAGCCGCCTCTAATTAAAGCCGTCTTATCTCGTCTCGCGTCAGGCGGCGTCGTCTACTCACTTCTCACTTTCAAGGTGAGGTGCGTGTGGTTCGAGATCAGCTGGAGGACCTCCTTGTGGACGGCGTCGTCGACGGTGAACCCGTTCACTCTGATGATCTGGTCCCCGACCTGCAAACCAGATCCGACATCACTATCGGGACTAATTGCGACTCTTCATATTCCGTTGAACTCGACGAGATGGCAAATTAAATTTTTCAAGGCTGGCACTTCTTGCATTCCAAGCGGTGCGCTCCGCTCCGGCCGGCCGATTTATGTCAACGGAGGCTCCCGACGATCTCCCACGGAGAAGGAGCGCGAACCAACGACAAAGGACGCCGAAGCGCCAGCCTCTCACTCTCAAACTTCAATTTACTAAAAACTACAACACCACAAACGCAATTTACTCCATCTGAAGCTGCGTCCACATCGATTCCAACAAGTCCACATCGAACGGAAAAACTCCACTCGATTATCTCTCAGGTGTGGACGCCGCTTAACGACCAAACAAAACATCTCCGTCTCGCTTTTTTCGCCTATCAATTTCCGTTTTGTGCTCCACTGAATCCGAGCGCGATAACAGGAATTACGAAACCCGCCCGTACCCCCCATAAAACAAAAACACCGCAATTATGATAATCACAAAAACACACCTGTTGTGGTGCTGTTTGAAATATTTTACTTGCGTCACGCTGTAAAAAACGTGCAATAAATATCTTTGCGACACCGTTAAATGCTGCACAGCTTGACAAACTGCCAACAAATCAAGAAGAACAAGTGGTGGAGAGCTCGGACGCCCTTGAAAGATTTTTCACCCGGAAGAAAATCTCGAGCTTCCGGAAAATCAAACACTAATTAAATGTGGAGTGTTGCGGGCGAGTTTGTCACGGACGAAATAGTTTGAAAGTGTTTTGAGTGTTGGCAACATGTCGATGTCGTGCTCGGTACGATTGGTAGTGAGACAAAAGCGTCCGAGATTTTTTCGGTCGAAAACTTGTCCTTGCGGATTTGAGAAAGTTGTGTTGTAATCAAGGGCCAATTTTCCTTTGTTTGATTGGCGTAGAAAGCAAATCGCTTTTGCCGGTGGTCTGAAAAAATGCGAGATAAAGAGACAATCAGAGCAAATCGATTAAGCGGAGAAAATGTGCAGAGATCGGAGATGTTTTATTTGGTTCGGATCGATTTTCTAGTACGATGTCATTTTCGTTTTCACATCATTGGTCCAATTCCAGTCGTAATCTTATATTCGCTAGAAACCGAAACACTTTCTTTCTGCTAAGAAAGTAATCTGCTCTAGATAAGTTCGGAAATAAATACAAAACCATTGACACAAATTCCTCTCTCGGGACAATTTCTTATGCAACCGTTAAACTAGAAAAATCGGATGCGTGGTTTTGGCCGCTAAAACTAGAAGGAGATGCGTTCGGGGGGCGGTTTTACCCTGAGGCCTTGTCTCAGTGCTTCGGAGGCGGGCTCCACATGCGAGACGAAGAAGCCGGTGCCGTGCTCGCGGCCACCTCGCACGCTGAATCCCAAGGTGGGGCCGTGTCGGTAGGTGAGACTCGGGGGCGGCAGGGTGCCGTGCGTGGGCCGCACGAGGCGGACGGTCCGGATTCGATTGGTTCTGCTCCCGCAGCTTCCTGAGAGGGTCTCCGAGGACATGGTCGAGGAAGCGTACTGAGAACCGTAATCCATCATCATCATCATGGCGCTGCAAAAAAACAACATTAACCAACAACTTGTAAACACAATTAAAATGTTTGCCACGGCTCGACTCGACCAAATTACGATTTTCTTATCGAAGAGATGAGCATCTCGGGTTCGCTTTGTGCCGGCTTCCCGCTTAATTGAATCACCTTAACAATCTCTCTAATGGTATGTAATTTTACGATCTGATATCGCGGTGCGCGAGTGTGGAACGGTTTCGGAAAAATTCGCAATATTGGATTTGTTCGATCGATCGGTCGAAGACCAGAACTGACAAGTTTTTAACTATTTTTACCTCACCGCTGTCTCAACAGGATGGAGCTGCGTCACGGCTGCAATTGAGACACAACTGCGAAAATTCGCTTTCTTCACAAATTTCCAAGTATTTGTTTATATCCGATTTATGGAATTTATCGCGTTCTAGATTTTCTTTCATCATGACGTATAATCTTGGAAAACAAACACTCGCGATTAGAATACAATGAAATGTTTTAATCATTAAACAAATAAAATACAAAAAAGGTGCCGATGTTTGGTATCTTTTCTGTAAAGGGTGTTTTTTTAAATTGGGCGTCGAAGTAGGCGTTGGGGAGTCGATTGAGATCGCACCACTCGTGTAAAAGCCTAAGGCCTAAGGTCTGGAGAAAGATTTGCCTAAGCGTAAAGATAAAATTTGGCGGTGAAGCTTGGAAACATGTGCTTTAAAAAATCAAGTTAAAAATTACCAGGGTACCACCAACAAGATCGAAAATAAAAAAAATCGAGTTGCAAGTAATTACTGATAACTGCAATTTAATTGATGTCTCGACTTTGCGAAGGTCATTTGAAAACATGAAGCGAAGAGAGTAGCATTATGTTTGGAAGCTGAAGGCAGACATTTCAAACATTTACTCTAGTTCGTAAATACGATTGGAGCTCCTCATGATTCTTTTACAACCGAGAGGTGGCACATAATGCACACCTTTATGAAAATCAAGATCAACGTTCTCAAAATCACTAACCTAATTTTTAAGACTGACATCTGAAAATTGAAATTTTAACGAATTGCCAACTGAAATTTTTGGTCACGATCTCACGTATATCTTTTGTGTTGGGTCCTACCAAGGTGGACTAATTGGACAAGAGAAAAAGACAATTTTATCTTTATCATTGTTTTGAAGAGAGTTGGGATACTAAGACGTCACAGTTGAAAATATTTGTATATATTTGCATTTCCTTCCTTATTAGACTTTTAGAATTACATAACTACAAAAGAAAAGAATAACAATCATATCTAAATTTTTGTTTTATAATGGTTTACGTTTAACGTCAAATTTGGAAAGATTTATTGAAATGTGTCCAGATAAAAATTAGCAAGATTAAAAATATCACTGACAAGATACGATCATGTCTATTCCGTGTTAGACATTGGAATTAGTTCAATACGCCCTGATAAAAACAAAAGAAAAAGATTACCTAAAAGTTATATTTGTATTTTTATCGTTGTTTTATGTTAACAGATCAAGATAAAAATCAACAAGATTGCTGGAAATGTGTATGTATGTATACAGGTGTCCCAAAATACGCGGAACAACTCAATGGGGCAATGTCAACTCGTGTAACAAAATAATGAGAAAAATAATAAAACGTACAGCTTTGATCTCATTTATTTTAAATACATACAGGTGTTATTAAAAGTTGTACAGATATTTTAACCACGAGCTACTGGCTTCATGTAGAACTCGGAAAAAATATCTAAAAAATTCTATGTCAAAAAATAAAATGACATTTATTTTTTGAGCTACAATTTTTTTAAATTGCTTTTAGTCTTCTACGTTGTCAAACAACCTCGTAGGTAAAATTTCGGCACATTTTAAAAATACACCCTGTATATCATGTTTTATAAAATGTACGCCAATGCGGTTTCCTTGTTTTAAAGCATATTTCCTATAGGTTACTTTTGATTTTGTACTTCACAATACCTGCCAAATAATTTTTTTTTAATGTCATTGAATTTTTACTACGATGAATGTGGATAAGGGGTGGCCATGACATCTGGTAACATTGTTGGTAGTAGCTACAGAACAAATAAAATTCTCTAATTGATAGCTTTTGTGTTAGGTTCGGTTGATTTCAATTAAGGTTAGATTATGTGACAGAAACGGTAACATCGTTGCCAACTTGAATGTTTTTCGAGTTGAATCATAATTCGAGGATGAATGCCTCTGAAATTCGAACTTGAATATTTATAAAAACAAATTTGAAAGGTTTTGTTTTCTATCCATAATGTTTTAATCAAATAAGATTAGACAACATTGTTTAAATTTGAATGTCGGAACAATCATGTCATATTTCTGACAGGAAATTGAGTCAGTTTATCAAACATGATAAAAATAAATCACAGCCACCCCTTATCCACATTCATCGTGAATCGATTAGGTATTATCTCCTCTTTTGAAAAATGTTTCAAGATTTGTCACTTGAGCACCACTTTGCCCAGACCTTGAAGAATTAATCGCGCGATGGAATTTCGCCTAATGACAGAAAGTATTCGCAGTAATCGTATTGTCATTTACGCAAACATCAAACATCCGAAAAATGTCCTTCACTCGAGACGAGATACGTCGAATTGAGAATTTGTCGGTTCTTTTCAAGTACCTCAACCTTCTTACTGAACTTGCCGCTTTTCCTGGTCCTTTGTCTAAAATTTTTATCAAAAAAAACAACAACAAATAAATGTAGAATTTTTTGCTGCAAAATCTTCACGGGAAAATGAACACCTGGACATTTTTTACTGTGTACATTTTTTACCATAACTCTAGATAACAAAGGTCAACATTTTTTACAAGTATTTGTTAGAGTTCAGTGTCACATCTGCTACACATGACACGAAATTCCGATAACAAAATCATTTCTCAAAACCGGTCGACAGTTCAAGTTTTTATTTTTTTCCGCAATGACAGTGACAATGACAATGACGATTTTCTTTCTGCCGAGTAAATTCTTTACGTTTTTGTGCACTGTCGCCTTGTCCAAACATCGCACGAAAACAAACAAAACCCAAAAAAAAATAATTACACGGCAATTCACCTTTGTGTCCCGACAAATAGAATCGCGCAAACATAAATTTGGCGGTGCAGTTTCGCTCTTTTGCTTTGAAACAATGCCACAATTACCATTGTCAGGCGTGGGCCCCTCGTATCGAATCACCGAACGATAAATTCCGCAAAAATTTGATCGAATTAAATGCGTCATCTTTGCCTCGTTCGCTTTCACCTTTTCTGGATTTCTTCGTTCGGTCCCGGGGGGCGAAAACTCGACTTTACGAGGCACACCCCGACATCCGACACCCGACGTGTTTCATTTGAACGGTCGGAATTGCACTGGTGCGAAGACTGCAGTGGTAAAACATGAATAATTCATAAAATCCCATTCATTAGGTGCATGCTAATCCGACAAAGTGCACCAAGTGAAGAAGCGTCGGACCATCAATCGTCCAGAGGGTGCGGAATCGAGACGAGATGATCGTTAATGATCGATGGGTTTTGAGATCGAAGAAGTGCCGAGCTGTTAGTCTCGAAGTTGATTAATTAATTTGAGGTGTCTCACCTGGTGCTTGGACGAAATCAACAACTGTTATCACTCGTGAATCACAAATCAACTGTTTTATTGTTGAATTTCAACGCGAGTACGTCTAGCATATGGCGTCTTGTCGTTATGGTCGTCTCAACGAGTTACATGCTTGCAAAATTTAACAACTGCAATAAACGACTTATCTGAGCTATTGTTCGAGGGACACGTGGTGTTGTTAGCGCCCCCGCCCAAAATAATTCGTAATTCGGTACGATTTGTCCGTTTTGACCTCAGCTAGGAAATCATTTGCGTTTTAAATTATCACTTGCAGTTTTGGTGTCTTTTGAGTTAAATTCTTTGAAATCTACAGGGTGTTATTGGAAGTTGTACAGATATTTTAACCACGAGCTACTGGCTTCATGTAGAACTCGGAAAAATATCTAAAAATTCTAAGTCAAAAAATAAAATGACATAATGACATTTATTTTTTGAGCTACATTTTTTTAAATTGCTTTTAGTCTTCTGCGTTGTTAAAAAACCTCCTAGGTAAAATTTCGGCACATTTTAAAAATACACCCTGTATATCATGTTTTATAAAATGTACGCAAACCCTTCAAGATTTCTTCTTCTGTCTTTCTCCAGACACACCTAATTAAAAAACCAATCTCCTCCCAGCATATTTTTTCGTCTTTTTCCCCGTTGGGCCGACCCACCGGTCCAAAAATCTTTCGCCTCAGTAGGTCGCAGCATTTCGCAAGACCTACTTAACCCAGCGTCGGATTTCTATCACAATGACTGCGTCGAGTGGTCAAGCCGGGCCCGAATAATGGCAATAATTATGTACAGGTGCGTAGACAGGCATAGCCCGGGGCCCCCAAAAGTGGGTCCCTTCGAGAAAGTGGTCATCCGAGATCCGAGGGACCTCCGAAACTGCACACCGCGTTTGACAAAAACCCGGCGATTCATTTTTCCGCACCCGGCGACTTTCTAAACGCAAATAAGTGCATCACGTCTCGTCCCGATTCGGTCTTGTTGACACTTCGCCAGTTTTTGTGGCGCGCCAGCGAAGACGCACCACATCTTCCACTACAGTTGAATTTCCTCCGTTCGATTCCGTGAAGACACTTTCGCGCGTTCTCCATTTTCCCGCTTGTGCTCGTTAACAAGAAACAACAAAACGATCCGACGGTTTTGCCTTCGCGCTCATCTCCAGGATGTCTCGGTGCGAACATTCCTCCGATGGAGAAACGACGCGAATTCGATCTCATCAAGGTCGGTCGCGGCTTTCCTACCGTAAATGGTGGCGACGGTTTCAAATCAGTTTTTATGGCGAACTGCCCATTTTCTAAATTAAAAAAACAACAACGACAACGAAACGTGGAAGAGTCGGTACTGGTTTACGCACGTTACCAATTCGGAACGCGTCGTACTGAGAAAAGTGGAGTACCGCGAGAGACAACTCCGGGACCGATGCTTTCGGGGGCAATTTTGGAAATTCTTCTGTCAGCAAAGCTCTCACCTAGTCAGTATTCACGTGGACTACTGGAGCACCGACGGTGTGAAATTTCACATTATCTTGCGCATATTGGATGAGGCAGGTTTTACCGCCACCGGGAAAATATATATCAATTTTAATTGAATTAAATTAATAAATAAATAGGAGTATGCAATTCTAATTTAATCAAATTATTTCCTACAAGGCTCGCTTCTTCTCGGAGAAACTCATTTGTGATGTCTTTCAACAAAACAAAGAAATTTAAAATGTCAAAAAATATAGAATTGTCGACCAAGTGATAACAAAAACTGTTTCGCATTGTTTGGGTGGTAACAATTTTTTTGACGATAAAATCGCCAAAAAAAAAATGTAAACTATCTCTACAAAGTGCACTTTTGACAAAAACTTCAAAATTCAAGCTCTATAAGAGTAAATAATAATTGTAGTAGTAATAGGAAAATATGGAACAAACTCGATTTTCTTATATGTATCTAGAAGGCTAAATTCCTTCAAAAAAAGTTATTTACATTACAAATGCGGTAGACTACATTTTACAGCGCGAGGTTTATAGATTGAAACACGACCACGCAGCGGGAGTGTTTTAACAAAAACCGAGCGATGTAAAACGCCTACCGCATTAGTAATGTATTAATCTTTTTGGCTGACAACTCGTTTTCTCAAATTTGAAATTTGTTGTAATCAATAATTTTGCAAAACCTGTCAAAGACTAACATTTGATTAATAAAATACCAGAAAGTTATCTATTATACCAATAACTGATAGGTATGCTTACGATTTATACTACAAGGTGGCGCCATCAGAATTCACAATTTTTCAGAAGAAAACATTTAAATTATGTTTATTTTCGAAAAGTGAACGGATCAATGGTAGCGGTATCTTGTCTTAGTATAAATGGACTTTATTTAGCTAACAGTTTTTTTTGAGGTCTCTGAAAGCTTAAAATTTTCGTGGTATTTTACACACTCCGTGCGGTAAAATGACAGATAATTTGATTAATGTGTAAAAATCAAGATACCGTAGCTGTTCAAAATGTGTAAACATGTCATTTAGAGTTGACGAGGCCAAAAACATCTTTTTGATGTTTGAGCCTTGAACCAAATCTTCCTGAGCAGTCAAAAAGGAAAAATAAACTGATTTGCTTTTGACCAGTTTGGGATTCCACTCAAAATGTTCCAGTTTCTGCTTCGGCAACTTCTACATCTTGCCCAAGATCTCCTTTGTTATCGTTTTCCCAAATTTAGAGAGACACTATATAATTTGAATCGTTGCCAATGCATTTTTGAAAAAAATTGCCCCCCCCAAACCACCTTTCGATCGACCAACTCTCTACAGCTGCCAAAATGAATTTACAACGACCACTTTTTGCCTCCATCAAACAAATCTGTCAACAATCACGAACTTGTCGATAGTAGAAATCGTTTTGAATGAGTACCATACCATAAAAGCCAAGACCAACACTTTTTCCCCTAATCAATCTTGAATTTCTCCGTGATCCAATTAAAGGGGATCCACCTGGGGGGACGACGTAATTAACAGGAATTAACATCAACGTTCCATGAAAAGTTTAGTATCGAAATTTATGAGTCGGTGATTAACGATCGCCCATTATCTATTTGCATAATCGAGCTTATCACCAAACAGACGAACAAATCTGCAAGTCCTGCCGAAATTTTCCCAACATTCTAGCTCGCCGAGTGCTAATTGCGCCGTGTGCAGTAAAAGTAGCAGTCTCGATCCGACCCTGTACCGATGCCCCAAATGCCCACCATGCCCGGCACGGCTCTGTTTCTGCGCTGATAATCCCATGGTAGACCGACGCATCTAATTACAAATTACACATGAATATCTAACAGTTCTCGCGGCAATTGCGCGTTACTGAATAAATCCCGACAGGAATCGGAAGATAAATTTCCTTTGAATTATGGTGGTACTGTCGGTACCATCGATCTCCGTCGTGGGGTCCGCCGGGCGCAATTTCGCGACCGGGATAGGTACCAAACGGCAGTACCAGACGGAATGGTCGTGTGAAAGTAGCTTTTGTCGCCCAACGACGATTCTTATCGGGCGAATAGAGGTCCCCTCCTAATTAAAATGTTTGAGGAAATGTACAGTTATGGCCGGGGGCGGAACGCGCAAGAATTAATTACGAAGAGTCGCGGTTTTGTTTGGCGGTTTCCTTTCGATGCCGATGGAATCCGTTTCGGAGTCCGGATCCGGAGTTCGACGAGCTAACTGTACCCGGAGATGGAAAAATCACAAGTGTCCGGTGGTGTTAATAGCAAGTTACGCTCGCGCAACTCCGTTAATTTATCGCGCCGCTTTTCCGTTTCCGTACAGTTCAGATCTGGAAAACTTGCCGGCCACTTCGACCTCTAAACCCAAAACAAATTAGATTTCTTTCCGTTTCTTCGGAATTCAGATCTGGAAGACTTGCCGGCCAGTTCGAACTTTACAACCACAACAAATTAGATTTGTTTCCGCTTCTGTGGAGTTCAGATCTGGAAGACTTGCCAGCTACGCTGATCTTGTAAGCCACAATAATTTAAATTTCTTTCCGTTTCTCTAGAGTCTAGAGTCCAGATCTGGAAGATCCGCCGGCCACTTCGACCTTTAAACCCACAAAAAATCAGATTCTTTTCCGTTGCTGTGGAGCTCAGATCTGGAAGATCTGCCTCCCAGTTCGATCTTTTAAGCCACGATAAATTAGATCTCTTTCCGTTTCTGTTGACTTCAGATCTGGAAAATCTGCCTGCCACTTTGATCTTTAAGCAACACCAAATTGGAATTGGACTGTTCAAATTGCGACCGCGGAATTCTCGCTACAAGACGGCGAGCGTCCCTCAGGGACCGGTGCAATGACCGCTTCTGTTCGCGCAATATTACTTTTCCCATTTCGCGATCGTTTTATCATTTTTCTCGGCGGGGCTTCGAAAAAATTGTGTCAAAAACCTCAACGACTTCCATGGCGCAACGGTCATTACCTGTATATCGGCGGATTGATGACGGTGACGCGAAAAAACTCGCGGCGGATTCTGTAAATGTCAACGACTGAGAGGTTATAATCGGAAAAGCGAGTGAGCTTGTTGGTAATTTATGTTTTCGAAGTGTTTAATGACTTCACTAAAAAATGGACAAGAAGCCGTAATATACTTAGAGGTTTCGTAATTGCTAGTCGGAACGATGTCGTAAATCGGGACAGGTACGATGGTCATCGAACGGATATTTATGGGTGCGTAATTAATACCTAAATGTGCAATTTGACCCAAGAATTTCTCGATTGTACCATGATTGAAATCGAGAAGCGATTACATGGGATGGGCGATAGCTGGTGGCTGCGATTTAAGGGCAATTGCACAATTTGACATACCGTTGAACAACTGACAACTCAATCCTGATTTATCGCCTCAAATCCTCGTCGCTCATACCGCGATAACAAAGTGTAGACGCACCACCACTTAAAATTGTGCAATTTATCGCTGCGATAAATCTCGGACACCAATTTGTCTCGGTGACATTTTTTGCGTGCTCTGTGCGTGGTTCTATGATTATTTTTGCGTCGACCATTTCTGCACGATTACATAAATATTGTGCAGTTTATGGGCGGAGTGTGGGTTGCAAGATTCGATTCTAGTTTTCGTGTGCGACTTGTCGACTTGACATTTGTGTCAGCCTGCTGCACTTTTCATTTTTCCTCAGATTTATTGGGTTTCTGGGGGCGCTGGCCTACAAAGGTCTCCGTCTACAGTTACGTCAAAATAAAAAAATGCAAGAATTGGAGAGATTTTCTTGAAAAAAAAAGTGTCAGATGATTCCCACAGATAGCATTTTCTCTCGAAAATTGTGAACCAAGCGAGCGGCGTTCGAACAACGCGAAATGTTCGATATTTGTTGCAAATATTTTATATTTAGGCTAGATTTGGTACGATATCTGTAATTGTGTTATTTTAGAAATTTAAGTGTTACGATATCGACAAGTCATGTGAAAATAAAATTTTAAAAAATAAAAAAATTGATTTTATTAATTTTTCGCTTTCTAAAACGTCTAAAGAGTTTTCTTGCTTCCCCATGATTGCCAATTATAGAAGCAAATTCTTCTTTAAGATCTTTTGATGCTGAATATTTGTTTGACAACTGTTATTTGAATCAAGAAACCATTAATTTATTTAACTTCCACCAAATCACATCAATTACATTTTTTCTCCACGATTATTAAACAATGAATGCATTCTTCTTGGAGTGAAGTAAAGAATAATATCAATTCCAGGCCCCGTGTTAGAATATACTGAAACACACGGCTGTCGGCCAATCACATCCCTACATGTTCTCATTCTACAACGGCAGATCGCCAATCGGATGCGTTTGTAAACAATAAGTCGCGCATCGCCTAGCAACCGCTGAACGATTGTTTTTTCTTGGTATAGTCCTGCAGAAAGTATGTATAGTCTTCAACTCGCGTATAATGGCTATTATTCATTTGGATGATTCCACCACTCGCCTACGGCTCGTGTTGCAATTTTCATTCTCTTGAATAATAACCAAAAATTCTTACATTTTATTTAATTGCGAACTATAATAAATAAAAAATTTTCTTTGAACTATCTCTTTGACTTTTCCAGATTCAAAAATAAATTTGTTCTGACCAAAACCCCGGAGTCCTGAATTTTTGTTTCTCTTTACCATTCCTGAGACGTCACTTAAATTAACACAACCACAAATAAAAATATTTCAACGAAAATACATAATTACATTTTACTTAATTTTACAATTGTCTGTTATATTTATACAGGGTGTCGCAAAATTAACGTATTCCAAGTCGGGGGTCTTGTAGGAAAAAATCTCAGGAATCTCGAAAAAATAAAATAAAAAAGCTAGGGGGGGTCTTTACAAAGATATATGGGTCGGAAGCTTCAAACTTTTTATCACGTTTTCTTCAAATAAAAAATATAAATGGTTGACATTCATTTTGAAATATGATGAGGATGATTATGTAATATATTAAAATATAAATGAAGACATTTCTTGAAAAAACAGCTTTATCTCGAAAAAATAAAAGTTTTATTTTTCCAATTTTTGTTCAAAAGGGAAGTACAACATAGCTAGAATATTAATCAGGTACTTTTGAACAAATATTGGCAACTTTAATATTTTTACTTGGTCAACAGGATGTCCCCTACTGAGCCCCGAACTCGGAATACGATAATTTTAAGACACCCTGTATATTTACGACCACTTAGTTTCTCACTTATTGACTTTTTTAGATTCCAAAAAACTGTTATTTTGGATTTAGAAAGAAAATTATAGTTGTTTATTCCAAAATTTCTCTATGTTTCTTGAGTTTCGGTGACCTTACAAAACTGTGTGGCTTGAAAATTTCAACGGTCACAAAAAAAATCTTTTTGCTGCCAGATCTTGTTGCGATATCGTGCTCTGACTCTATAATTGTGTTACTTTAGAAATTTAAGTGTCACAACATCAACAATACATGCGAACATCACTGACATCTGGGACACTTATTTACCACAAAAATTATGTTACAAAAATTTGAATTTACAAATTTCTAAAATGTCAAAAACTGCTCCCTGACGATAGCCAAATATGGAACATAATTATCTTTTCTTTCTAGTTTTTAGATATCTCGCTATAGCGATTTAAGTTGTCAATAAAAACTACATATATACATACTACTATTAACAATTACTTGGTGCGAAAAAGCTTCATCTTGTTAACAGCCACTGCAGCACGTGCAACAACACCTCGGTAGCTTTATTGTTTATGCACTTTATTACACTTCTGATTACTTTCCACGTCACGTGAACGCAAAGCAAACATTTACATGACTCACTTTTGCAAATCTCTCGTCGCTATCTTTTATCACCGGAACGTTATCTGCATGCAAGCGCCAGAAAAAAAACCAAATTCCGCGATATTAACTGGACAACTTTTGCCCCGACGATTTTACGCTTGAAAGCTCGCCCCGAGATATTTTAATTGGCGCGAGAAAAACGCTGACAATGATCGGCGGCGGCGAAAATTTTTCGAATTTCGTCGAGAGCGTTAACACGGATTAACCTTGCCGAACCAGTTTTTCATTTTTGGTAACGGCGAAAAAGCGTTCGCTGGAAACTCAACGGGGCCCGGTTCGGCCCGTCCTGCCGGACGCTCGTCCTTTTCGCGATTTCGAAATCGGAGGAGCGGCCGACGAACGCGTTGCATCTCGGTGCATTTTGCAACGCTTTATTGTTCCGTTTAATTAGCGAAATGCGGCTGTGCAACCGAACCGGTCTAGTCTCTCGGACAAAAGCTCTGGGGGGAAAGTCTTTCGGATGGGACTCACCTGGTTTGTCTCCTCGATCACGACGTAACTCCTGTCATCGCTTCGTCCCCCGGAAAATGACGAAGAAGCGTCCGCTGTCGCGCGCGATCAATCCGGGTATGTCACAGTTTTATCGATACCGGAAGCACGCACCAGAAGCACCACAAGTTCACTGTTTTGTCTGGCGATTTCACTGGGGCCTTCCGATGTGCGGCCGCGCTCGAGCACTAGACATGGTGTGTTGGAAGAGCTGTTGCCTTCACCGATTCATGCTCTGTTGCCCCTTCTTTCGTCCGTGGTCGGCCACTCCGGTGGTGCTGTGCGTGTGTTCGTTCGTTATACCTGTTTGATGATGTGTGTTTCACCTGTTCTTCGTGATGGACTTGCGCAAATGCGACGAGGACGCATTTTTAGCACCAGGAAACCGGCCATTTCGTTGAACGACCAGGGGGTCGTTAACTGCGCTCCGAAGGGCTTCCGATGGCAAGCGCGGACCAAATTCCGACGCCGATTCGACGTGCCAAATTGGAATTTTTTCAATATTTTTACCTAATTACATGCCGGATTATTATTGCTTCATGGTGATCCGCGGAGGGGCAAATTCGCACTTTTCGCACGGGATGACTCAGCTCTCCAATTTTTTCGAAATGAGACTCTTCTCGCATCATTACATTGTCCCACAGACGAAAAGCTACCGCTTTTTTGAGAATTAAAGAAAAAAGAAAAATAGTTATTTGTGTATCAAGGGCAAAAAGTGCACTTTTTCGTCCGAGTCTGAGTTTTCTGGCCGAGGCGCAGCCGAGGAACTTCCTACTGTAGGTATTTTTGTCAAAAATATTGAATCTCAATCTCAAATGAGAGGCAGATTTTTGGTAGCTCCTTGTGAAGGCGTGTTATAAAAAATAAAACCAAACGAAATAAATAAATTAGGAGGAAAATGAGAAGCACGCTAATCTCCAGAATGCTACAGAATCTCTCGTGTGGGAATGTGCATCACCTTGTTATGCAAACTGAACTTTCTGTCATCCTTTAAGGATTTCCAAAAGAAAAGGACCGAAAATTGATCATTACTTGATAAAATTTCTTCGTTTAAAAGATTTTGTAAGAATAGGATGATGAAGTAATAAACAAACAAATATTTTAACCATGCATTGAATTTTCTTGATACCTTTGCTGATTTGTCTAACTTGTTAGAAAAAATGTATCATTTGCAAACAGGCAAAGCGCTGAATCAAAAGTGTGAAAATCCGAATTTTCTGGAAGACAAACTAAAGTAAATTAAACATTACGCAAACAAACCGTCACGAATTCAATGTTGCTCGCTTTATCCTCGATTTGCGTCCCAATTCGGCCAAAAAAAAATCACAAATTATTAAAAATAATTTCCTTTGTCTATGAATATGACCTTCGTCATGCTCGTTGCAAGCAAATACAGAAACAACTGGGTTGCGGTTGACAAATTGCGATAAAATTTTGGCACAAAAACGCATAAACCGTTCCGAACGGCGATCAATAAAGCCGAACACCTCCCTTATCGATTGTTAATCATCCTTATCAACCGAAAGGGAAAGGGTAACCAACACATGACTAACAGCGACTCCCAAAACAATGGACTCGACGACGAAGTGTTTATTGCAGACCAATAATCATAATCCCATTCGAGATTTTTATTGCGGTTCTCAAGTCCTGCGAGATTAATTAATATTTTTGTGCGCAGTGAAATTCGACGTTCACCTTTCGGGTCAGAAAATTTGAACTTGGGTGAGAAAGTCGCCGATTAAATTTGCAAAACGATACGATAAACACTCGATAAAAACAAAAAATCCAATGGGTGGATGACCGGGCTCGGTTCTGCTTTCGGATTGTCAACAAGAAAAAAAGTGAGAATGTAATGGTCTACACAAATGTGGAACAAGATGGGACCAGAAATGGAGCGCTGGGGTACACCAGCGCAATAAAATTTCCCTACTGATTTTTTTGAGTAACAAGACGGGACCCGAGACGGAGCCTTGGGGCACAGTTGAAATTTCGGTTACGAAGTTGTGGAGGCATCCTTCGTCACTCCCACGTTCTCTAATTATCGCGGAATTCGCGGCAACACTCACGAACCTGACATATAAGATAATAAATCCAGCGTTTCTTCACCTTTAGCTTTTCCCCCAAGAGTCGAACATGTTTCGATCGGAACGAGCCGACAACGGGAAAAAATGTTTACACGAGTGTTGTTGCGTGAAAGTGACGTGCGGGGGCGGTAGATCACGCAAGAAATTTGTTGCGTACGGCAGACGAAAATAACGAAAACGAACGTGCCATTATGAGTCTAATTAAGACACTTTCACGGGCGGCAGCTCAACAATGAGCCCGTCGACAATAAATTCGCTTCTCATGTTAATAATAAGACTCGCACAATTTTCAATGAAAATTACTTTCGATGACTTTCATCGAATTAAAAACGGCTTTGTGTCTTATTAGTTGTGGTCGCGCGCAAAACGACGCTAATCTCGCTCGTTAAGGGGGATTCACGCCGAGAGGAGGCTGGAGCGCGTCGAAAAATCTCCAAGAGCTACGAGAGGTCTCATCCGATCCTAGGGAAAATCACATTTTTTTTTAAATTCATTCATGATTTAAAAAGATTCTCGGTTTTTGAGTAATCGTTAAATTACAACAATCCTTGTTATTTCATTTTTCCTGAAAATTTTTCGAAATGGTCAGCACCTTGGAACATTTGTCCGAAAAGAATTTCCAAAAGTGACAAATCTCATCATTTATCTTTATTTCTTTATTCCTTATACAGGGTGTCCCCAAAAAAGAAAACGAGTCCATAACTCCGTTATTTATCGGAAAATTTTAATTATCTGTACACCAAATTAAATGGTTGTTAATAGGCTACAAAGCGGCTTAATAAATTCACGTATAGCCCCATGGGCTTCAAAGATAAACTGTCAAAATATTTTTTTTCAAATGAGATTACATATTTTTTTTAGTAATTCTGATAGAGATTTTTATTCTGAAAACAACAATGTCTCACAAGTATACACTTAAATACCAAAAATTTACAAAAAAAAGTAAAAAAACGCTACTATCGTCTATGTTCCATTTTGCGCTAAACATTGGCAGCGTATCTGCGCAATCCCACATGTTATTATTTGTCATTTGTTTTTTCAGCTACCTTAATTTGGTTATTACATTGTGATGCAATGCATTTTGACAGCTTTTCGCTTGGTGCTCGTCATTTGTTTCAAAAGTTGGTGTTATTTTTTTTATGTGAAGTTATACTTGTGATACATTGTTGTTTTCAGAATTAAAATCTCTATCAGAATTACTAAAAAAAAGTATGTAATCCCATTTGGAAAAAAATATTTTGACAGTTTAGTCTTGAAGCCCTTGGAGCTATACGTGAATTTATTAAGCCGTTTTGTAGTCTATTAACAAACATTTAATCTGGTGTATAGATAATTAAAATCGTCCGATAAATAAGGGAGCTATGGACTCGTCTTTTTTTTTTGGGACACTCTGTATAAAAATTTATAGGCTCTTGAACTAACGTTCCAATCATTCGAGAACAATTTGGAACATTTGTCCAAAAATAAATTCCAAAAGTGCGAAGTTTTTAATTCCTTCTTTTGCAAAATGTTCTAGACTCTTGGACCCACTTTAATGCTTCTTTTGTCCAGTTTCTTACTATGTATTTCGAAAACACCTTGGAACTTTGTCCAAAAATAATTTACAAAAGTGCCAAGTCTCATTACGATCTTCATTTCTTTCTTTCTTTTGTAAACTTTTCTATGCTCTTGAGCCAATTTTGACACCTCCTTTCTTAATTTTTATACTTTTTCGAGAACACCTTGGAACTTTTGTCCAAAACTAATGTCCAAAAGTGCCAAATCTCATTATGTATCTCCACTTTTTCTTCCTTTTCCAAAATATTCTAGACTCTTGGACCAACTTTGATGTTTCTTTTCTCCAGTTTCTCACTACATACTTTGAAAACACCTTAGAACTTTTGTCCAAAAATAATTTACAAAAGTACCAAGTCTTATTACGATCTTCATTTCTTTCTTTTTTTTGTAAACTTTTCTACGCTCTTGGACCAATTTTGACACCTCCTTTTTTAATTTTTATACTTTTTCGAGAACACCTTGGAACTTTTATCCAAAAATAATTTACAAAAGTGCCAAGTCTCATTGCGATCTTCATTTCTTTCTTTCTTTTGTAAACTTTTCTAGGCTCTTGGACGAATTTTGACCTCTTTTCTTAATTTTTATACTTTTTCGACAACACTTTGGAACTTTTGTCCAAAATTAATGTCCAAAGGTGTCTAATCTCATTATGTATCTCCACTTTTCCTTCCTTGTCCAAAATATTCTAGACTCTTGGACCAACTTTGATGCGTCTTTTCTCCAGTTTCTCACTATTTTGAGAAAACACCTTAGAACTTTTGTCCAAAAATAATGTCCAAAAGTGCCAAATCTCATTATGTATCTCCACTTTTTCTTCCTTTTCCAAAATATTCTAGACTGTTGGACCAACTTTGATGGTTCTTTTCTCCAGTTTCATTATTTTGAGAAAACACCTTAGAACTTTTGTCCAAAAATAATTTTAAAAAGTGCCAAGTCTCATTACGATCTTCATTTCTTTCTTTGTTTTGTAAACTTTTCTAGTCTGTTGGACCAATTTTGACACCTCTTTTCTTAATTTTTATACTTTTTCGAGAACACCTTGGAACTTTTGTCCAAAACTAATGTCCGAAAGTGCCAAATCTCATTATGTATCTCCACTTTTTCTTCCCTTTCCAAAATATTCTAGACTCTTGGACCAACTTTGATGCTTCTTTTCTCCAGTTTCTCACTATTTTGAAAACACTTTAGAACTATTGTCCAAAAATAAATTTCTCTCATTATTAAAATTTGCATTTCTTTTTTCCTTTTGCAAAATGTTCTAGACTCTTGGGCCAACTCTTTGGTCCAATTTCTTACTATTTTGACAACACCTTGGAACATTTGTCCAAAACGAATGTCCAAAAGTGCCACGTCTCATAATTTATCTCCATCCCTTTTTCCTTTTTGCAAATCTCCAGGTCTCTCAGTCCAGCTCCTTTGTTCGTTTTCTCGATGTTTCTAGAAAAATCCGTAAATGGCGTCTTATCCCTGTTGGAACGTTCGGCACGCCAGGGTCGGACTCACGCGGTGGCACAATTAAATCGGTCGCCCGTTGCGTTAGCGGTTATTAATTATTGCTAAATATGCAACATGTGCGTGCACGCTGTGCACACGAGACCTGCAAATAACGCCGAACACCCTGCGGTGCTAGTCACATAGTTTTCGGCCGTTTATCCACACTTTCTATGGAATCGTTCGACGATTGTGCGGTTGCGAAACATGGACGGCCATGTCACGAAGGAAAGTAAATTAACCAAAACAACTTAAAATCTCGTCAGAGGTCATAAAGATTAATATTAATCGACGATGAGTAGAAAGCACTTTACGCATTTGTATATCAATCGACCGCTCTCACGTGCAAGAGATTTTTGTCGGAATGTTGACATGTCGGGAAGGCCGACAAGTCACATGTAAATTCACATGTTAATGAGAGAGAGAAAATGGCGGCTTGCGACCACAGAGGATGTTTTTTCTTGGTGGTTTTCTCCTGAGGGTCAAGGTGAAGCGGCTAATCCCAAAGCGAAAAAGAAGAAATTATGTGAAGGAGATTTTCAAATGATGCAACCAGAATTGTATCAACAAAGATGATTCGAGTGCATGGGTTTTTGAAAAAAAAAACTTTTGAACATTTTCACAATTTTTACCATTTGGTCTATGTTTCTGAAATAATGAAGGCAAGATTTTCAAACTTTTCCCAAAAATATTAGAATATATGTTTAAAAAATGTTACACGTGGTTCAAAAATGTTTTTGGACTTTTTAATGACTCAAAGTTTTTTTTTTCATTACATATTCAAAATCTACGCTCTATTTTTGAAAGAACAACGAAAACATCTACACAAATTTGATTATTTTTTTTGAAAAATTACAAAAACACTTCAATTGAAATATTGAGCACGCTGGCGGAAATTTTTGAATTTTTTCTTTTCGAAAGTTCCTCAGATAATCTGTACTAAATTACAAAATACGATAAAAAGAGTGATAAAAGCGCACAAATCTGGGTCGCTCACGATTGTTAAATCTGCTACAGATTTGATGGACGCACAAGTGAAATCCTTCCGATACACGAACCGTCGCCGCCACTATCAGAAGATGATATTTAGTAATTTATCGCCTTTCTCTTCCAAAAGTCTCTTCTGTTTCATTATCTCGACCCATATAGGTACGTCCAACAGCGTCGCAATTTCGCCCATCTAGAGCGACCTCTTCCAGCCGCCATTGTTCGATTAGTTTTTAGTGGCGAACACGTGACTCCGCGTTACCGATTCGCATTCCTCTCGTATCTGGACCCGAAGAGAATGCCACCGTCGAGGGATGCCTTATCAAAGCGATAATTATCTGACATCAGAACCAGAAGAGTTGGAAAGTGGAGGAATCCGCCGAGCTCTCGAACGGGTTCTTCGCGTAAATGTGTGTCAGAGCGAGTGCCAGACTGCATGGCCCAACTTGGGCCGCTTCTGGCGATATCATCTTTCATTTTTCATATCGACGAGACGCTTTTCGTGTAACACTTCCTCGTCGATGATTTATCGCCGATGCGGCGCGCTACTAAATCCAAATTTCAGCCGCTCACTCCGGCCACTAATTATCGACTCTCCGTTTTAGTTCCGATGCAGTGCGACATTTAGGAAATGAACCCATTCGGGGTCAACGAGTGCACAGATCGCCGTGTAATGTCACGGTCAACGTTGTTACTTTCTCGGCGCGGTTTTGGTGTCAGCAACCAGGGAGGAATCGCTGAACTGTCCTGTCCTGCAGGAGCTTTCTTACGAGAGCTTGCCCCAAACATTCGAAAAGTTGCGCCAGTTGTTATTACGACTTTCTCTAGTCGAGATTTATTAACACGGACGTGGTAATTGGTACTATATATACTGTCCCGAAGAAACGAAATTTTTCGATCGAAATGTGTCGAGTGCAGACTCGCTCTTAGCTTTTCACGAGAGAAGATTTGTGCTCCGGTCGGAAAGAAGTGCGACCAGTCCGGGGAAAAATGATTTACCATGGTAATTCCTTGCGTCAGCGTTTATCCGGCTTATAAATAAGAGGAATACATTTCTCGGCCGAGAACTCGTTTTTATTTAATAAGACTAGTCGAGATGGCAAAAAGCGACTTTAGAGAGCACCGATGCCGTACGCACCGCCATTACACATTATTAATTTATTTTGATGGATGTTGAGGAGAGGCGCGGACGCCATCCGACCGAGATGAAGATTTAAAACGGATTTTTTGCCACTCCTAACATATCGTTTCCGACAGATTAATTGCCTCGAACAGCGATGATTTAATTAGCCACCAGCTGGACCATTACCCCAGCGTGTAGTGCTATTACGGTGCGATGTTCGTTTCGCAATCGACATAATCCAGTCACTGGTCAAAGTCAAGTTGAATGGAACGCGAGGAGAAATCGACTGAAATTACCACACCAAATTTTACCATTTTATTATAATCATTAAGTGTCATTATTTTTTCTCCGCGATTAGCCAGTGACATTTGAACTGTGGACCTCTTCCAAGCGCGGACATGCCAAGGTTTTCCATTTCTTAATCGAAGGATAGGTAACTCGAGGGCACACAGCCGATAAAAGTGTGCTCAGCAAGGATCGCGTTAAACGCGAAAAGCGAGTTGTGGCGTTTTTTCGGTTGTTCAGGCCTCGCTGATGGACTCACGCGTAGAGAGACAACCAAATTGCGGACGCCGTCGGCGAAACCAATATAGAAATTGTAACTGGCCCCAAAATTTATTTGATGTGTTGTTGGTTGCCTCCAACACATTTCCACAACAAGATACTTTCTAGTTATTGGTTTTTTATAATTTTAAAAGAAAACTAACCAAAAGTTGAGGTAGAATAAAGAAAAGAATTATGGAAGCGTAATATTTTAGTTTTTGACTGGAACATTTTGAGGTTATGGGTGTGTTTTCTGTTCAATGTCCACCGGTGTATTGTTGGTTGCCTAACACGTACAACGCAACATTTTTTTCCAAATTATTAGCTTTCGACTGAATATTTTACAAAGATGTCTCAAACTGGCCGTGAAATAAATAAAAACTTGATGTAAAGCATGAGGGACGGGTGGTGGACGTGTGAAAATTTATTTTCTTTGTGTCGTTTCTCGGTTGAAAGATTTTGAGGTTATGTGTACAAGGCAATTGTGAAACCTTCATTTTCGTGGTATTTCTCGGTTCGGGGCCCCCGGAGACTTTTTATTATTATTATTCGGTGTGTCTTCGGCCGTTTGAATTTAAATCGGGATCCTTTGGCGCCATTTCCCCTTTGTTTATAACCCCACTTTCTTGCTTTTTTTCGCACTCGGACCACGATTTTATTTATGTTAACGATAAGATTTACGATTGTGCAATCGAAAGGCTTTATTTTATTTACAATCTGACAACGTGCACCGTTAATTTTGCAATAAAATCCACTCGGAGGAAAAACGTAAGTATTTTCCGTGTTAATTTGTCGACGACTCTCCGAACCAAGTTTGCTTCAGGTAGGAAAAATGCGTGTTCCGTGAGCGAACATGATGGCAGAGATTCCGTTTTCGGACGAGGACAGCGGCCCCTCGATCAAATTCTTCGGCACCTCGTCGACCACCGCTGGCGAGGACACTCACCCCGAGGAGGACACCTTCAAGTCGATACTCGACGAGGACAATTCAGTTCCTTCGGAGGGAGGCTACGGTCCCGTCAAGATCAACGGAAGTTCGATTTATTCGGAGCAGATCGAGCACCAGATAGCCGAGTCGCTGGACCAGCTCTCCACCAAATCCGATCCGAACTCGGCGAGCGATGAAGACGACAGCGACTCCGACGAGCAATACAGGAAGAAGGCCCGCGTGGGCAACCACTACCAAGCCCGCATCCCCAAGTACTTGAGCGACATCGACGAGGGTGCGATCCAAGACGAGCTCCTGTGGAACCCCTTCATCATCGATCCTAACACTGTGGAAGACTTCTTGCGGCGGATATCGTCGGTGACCAAACTGCTGATCCCGATGGGGAGCCACTTGAGGGACAACGAACAGGCCCTCTTCATCCTCCAGAAGAACGGGCACGACGTGGAGAGCGCGTTTCGCGAGTTGAGCGCCGGCCAGACCGCGGAGGCCGAACAGGAGAGGCGGTGGAGCGAGGAGGAGTGCAGGAACTTCGAGAGGGGCATCGTGGATTTCGGCAAGAATTTTTTTCTCATACAGAAATACAAAGTGAGGACGCGCCACGTCGGCGAACTCGTTCAGTTTTACTATTTGTGGAAGAAAACAGAACGGTACGATCTGTTCGCCAATAGGATGAGGAGCGGCAAAAAGAAGTACTCGCTCAATCCGGGCATTTCCGATCTGGTGTGCCGCTACCTAGGAAGGCAGACGCGGGGGCTGGAGCCCGTGGGACCTGATGTGCAATTTATAGTGACGGACACTAGAAGAGATGTGCCCCAAGATAATTCCCAGTATTAATTTACGACTTCGTTAACACTGCGAATAATGATTTTTGTCGTTATCCAAGATTTATTTTATATTTATGTGAAAAAATCATTTCAGTTTCTTTTCTAATTAAATCATTTGCAAACCCATCGCGCATTTTATTTTTTCCAATACATATATGAACTGGCACTTTAAAGGCAGGACTGAGCTTAGTCCACACAAAAATAAAATTACTACAAAAAATGTATCCAGTGTAGTAGGCAACCAAATATACAGTCGTCAGTAACACTTTCCTTGTGAAAATGCATTGAAAAGCGCATCCCAACAGGAAAACCGCAATTTTCTTCAACAGAGATTATGACATTTGGTTTTTCTAGTGACTTTTTCGGCCAAAAAAGTCCCCAACAGCACATCATAAATTATAAACTCAAACAAAAAAGAAGTGTTCTGTGGAAAAAAGTCTCTTCCAAGTCCGAGCATTTAATTGTGCAACTCTTATGCCGTCGGATAAAAATTAAAAACGTTAACTTACCCCCAACGTCTTGACAACCCCCAACAAAAGGAAAAAAATCGTAGGGTGATTTCGACCGATTCTTCAGTCGCTGGATTCTTTATTCTCTCGTTTCCACTTGTCTTTCCATTTTCCACACAATTTCCAAATCGATTTCCACAAAATCACGCAAAGTTAATTCAAACACCGCCGACATTACTGTTAAATGTCAATTTGTTAAAGTGTTGGCAACTTCACGCCGCAAATTTGAAAGTACCTTATTTTGTTATTATTTCGGCATTTTTATTGATTTTAACCAAAACTTGGCACCGACCACCCCCGGCGAAACTGTGCCAATTTGTGTATCTTGGATTGAACAAGGTTTGTCGAAAATTCCGCCTATTTGATGAAGGAAAAGAATCGGTGTACAGTGTGTTGTGAAAGTATTGTGGAGTCGTCCGGTCCAACGGGCGACTCGCCGCGAAATGAAACGCCGACGAAACATTTAAAATACATCGTTTATTATCATGTTTCTCACCGGAGGCTCGACAAGATTCATGAATCTATAGATTGCATGACTTATATAAACATAAATAATAGGTAGTACTAGCTTATGTCTTACAATTTAAAACATTGATTTAGAACATATCTACTTACTGTCTTATTAATATTGTAGTGGCTTCGTTTAACAGAACGTAACAATATTAATCGTTGAGTAATGTGATATTTCCGTCAAGTATCCGCTAGAACTAAACAAACGTAACGGATTTTATATCGTGTTTCCAGTAAATCATTGAGCCAGTTCGTTTTTTTTTTATTATTACTATTATTATTGAGCTAAAATTTAATACTGATGGTTGTCGTAATATAGGAATTGAAAATAAACGAGGCGGTTGATTTTGAATTCCTTATTTACAATGGAAGATGATTACGCCTAACGAATTACATTTACAAAAATTCAACCCTCTTTTTATAAATCTCTGCTATCACAAAATATTCATTCGAGTTAAATCGCCTTGAGCCCTATGCGGTTCAACTTTATGAATATGTTTGTTTTGTTATGTATATATATAAGTTTTTTCTTCAGTGACACACATACCTTGCTTCATACATAAAAATATAATTAAATATTTTGCACCCCGTACAAAATATTTAAGTACAACTTGTTTTGATTACTTTTTAACAAATCCTATCAATCAGTCTTAGTTTGTAAACACCAGCATACTATTTATAAAAAAATATTACTCTAAGTTTCGTACAGCATTCATTCGTAAGTACCTATGAGAAGGGGCGTCGGGAGTCATTTTTTCTTTCTTTCAACGGAAAATACAGAGCGACATGATATGAAGTTACATACAGAAACAGTTTAGTGTCTCACGAACGGAAAACAATTATATTCCTTTTTTTATAAACAACGTGTCCTTGTTAACGATATGTAACATCTATTGGAATAGTTAAGTACACTCATATATCGTCATAAAAAAGTAAAGGGGATCTCATTTTATTCCAAAGTAACAAACGATAAATTTAACAAGTACAAACTTTCCTCCATAATATGAATAACAAATGAAACGTTATTGTTTACAGGTAGTATCTCTAACCGTGCTAATATGGCGATCGCCTCCATATGTCGGGACTTCCAAAAGTAAACCGAAATGTCAAACTGTAGAAAAATACAAAATTTCCATATTATTAAAATTTCCAAAGACCACAACGAATTTACTTTAATTACCCGAAAATAAAGAGGTGTGTCCGATCGAGTGCGCCATCTGCTGGTGCAGACAGTAATTGGCAATGATCAAGTAAATTTCTTGCAATCTTTCTGGGTCGTTGGGCACACAATACCGCAAGTGTTATTTGTTTATCAGCAAATTGAACTATTATAAACGTGGCTTATTGTCAGTCACCTTAATTTGACAATTCTTTTTCTCTTTTTTAAATTATTATTTACAATAATAGTTAGCGTGCGTTTTGGGTTATTCGTTTTTCTTTAAACAGGTGACTAGATTTGCGTGTTTAAGCGTCCGCTTGGACCATCTCGATCTTGTGGAGGGGCGTTACCGAGGGGGACCTCTCCAGTTCGGGGGTGACGGTCTCGCAGTTGGAGCTGCTGCATGGGGTCGTCACCAGGGGAGGGATCAAGCTGTCTCCTTCGGGGCTGTTGGTCTCGACGGTCTCCTCGTACACCCTCTCCTGCAGAACAAATGCAACACTCTGTCCGCAACCGCTTCGTCACTCACCTGCGACTTGTCGTACTTGAGTCTCTTCCAGATGAACTGCTTCCTGTCGCTGGTTCCCGGGACCACGTTCGGCTCGGTCCCCGACGAGTAATAATTCGGGTTGGAGAAACTCCTCCCCGTCGCGTACAGATACTTCTTTTTTCCCTTCTTGAAGAGGAGGAACGCCACCAAGATAATACACAACAGAATGATGCACAGCATCGGTACCAGCGTCATGATGTAGAACTTGTTGGAATGTTCCGTGTTCGAGTGTTCGGGGGTCTCGTCGAAGTCTTTCACGCTGTTGGGGTTGTAGACGTCCTCGTCGTCGTCGTCCTCGTAGTCGCACTTGTAGTTGCCGCTAGGGCACTTGTTCGGGATCGGCACCTTGGGTTCGGCTTCCACGCATCTGTTGTTGTCGTTGGGGCAGCCGCACGTGTAGTTCTTCAGCTTGAAGAAGCACAAGTGGGGGCATCCTCCGTTGTTGACAGCGCAGGGGTTCCAGCCGAGCTGGCGACTCTCCGTCGCCATGGTGAGACCCATCGCGGCTTCCAGTTGCCCCCGCACGATCACCGCGTCTTTCCCCGAGGTCTTGTCGGCTCTGATCACCGACTTCTGGACCCAGTCGGTCCAGTAGATGTGGTCCCCGAACTGGGTCAAGGAGAAGGGGTGCGTGGCTTGGATGTCGAGGATGACGCGATTTCGCCCGTGCAGATCCGACGTTTCGATTCGCTCGGCGTTCAGTTTGGCGTCGATCCAGTAGAGGCGGCGGTCGAGGTAGTCGATGGTCAGTCCAATCGGGAAGCTCAGTTGCTCTTCGATCAGGATCTTGCGGGAGGAGCCGTCCAAGAGCGACCGTTCGATCTTGGGGTGCCCCCAGTCGGTCCAATAGAGATAGCCCTTGCGGGGGAACACCGCGATGGAGCGAGGGTCTTGCAGGTCGCTCTTGACGATCGTTTTGCGACTACTCCCGTCGATTTTCGCCACTTCGATCACTTTGTTTCCGGTGTTGGTCCAGTAGATGTTGTCGGCGATCCAGTCGACAGCGATACCGTCAGGGGAGGACAAGTTGGAGTGGATCACGTTGCGCACATCTGACAAGTTGTGCATGCTGACACTTTGGATCACGTGATTGCCTATGTCGGTGTAGTAGATCAAGCGCTTCTCCCAATGGAAGTCGACGTCGATCACGTTGTTCACGTCGTCGATCGGTAGAGTCACGTCCCAGAGGTCTTCAGTATCGAGGCTGATTCTGTTGAGGGCGAAACGTGTTGCCAACAGAAGATACGTGGACGGTTGTTTGTCGCAGCGTTTTCCGCTACCCTTCGACATCCTGATTCCTGTGGGACAAGCGCAGCTGAAACCTTCCGTGTTCCTCAAACACAAATGGGAACATCCTCCGTTGTCAGTACCACAAGCGTTCTCGGCGATGTTGTCGCTCTGGACTGAACGCACGTCCATCAAACCATCCAGTTTGTCCCGAATCAGTGTTTTATCAGTACCATTGTTCTTCTCAGCTCTGTGCAAAGCCTGCGTCTGCCAATCAGTCCAATAGATGTGGTTCCCGACCACGACCAGACCGTACGGGTGCGGCGCGTCCTTGATAATCACCTTCCGATCGTTCCCCTTCAAATCGCTTGACTCGATGGTATTGAGCTTGCCGTCGTTCCAGTACAATCTCTCCATGGGACGATCTATCGCCAACCCGTTGGGCCACACCAGATCCTTCGTGATCAAGGCTTTGCGTTTGGTACCATCCATCTGGGCGACTTCTATTTTCGCCTTCTTCCCCCAATCCGACCAAAACATCAGTCCATGGTGGTAGTGCAGAGTGATGGCGCGAGGATTGTCCAGATTGGTACTGAAGAGTACCTTCCGGTTCGACCCGTCGAGCTCCGCAACCTCCACGCTGTTCCTCTCCCCATCAGTCCAGTAGATCTTGCGTCCAGTAGAATCAACGGCGATCCCGTCAGGTGTCTGCAGCTCGTGCATGATTATGATCTTCGACTTTTTCCCATCGGGAGTACTCTTCTGGATGACGTCTTCGGTCTTGTCCGTCCAGTAGATTTCCCCGGTCTTCCTGTCCACATCCACCGAAGTGACCAGTTTGAGTTGGGGCAGAGGCAAAACGACATCTGCGGTGTACGGTACGTCCAAAGAAATCTGCCGGATGACGTTTCTGTGGGCAAGAATCAGGAAGTTGATAGGACCGTCGGCACAAGTCTTGCCGTCCTTCTCGAGCTTGATTCCTGTGGGACACGCGCAAGTGTGGTTGTTCTTGGGTTTGAGGAGGCACAGATGGGTGCATCCGCCGTTCTTGTTGGAACACGGCGTCTTGATGATTTTTCGGTTCCTGTGGAAGACTCGCACGTCCATCAGACTGGTGATGCCGGATGCCAGGACAGTACGATTCAAACCGGTCAACTTGTTGGCTTTCTCTATGGTGAAGGACTGCCAGTCGGTCCAGTAGATGTAGTTGCCGAAGACGTCGAGACCAAAGGGATGCGGCAGATCTGGACCTTCTGCAAGCGCCAATCAACACCCAACACCTACACCGTCTCGAGTTTCTTACCAATGATGGCTTTGCGTTTGCTCCCGTCGAAATTCGAACACTCGATGGCTTTGGTGCCGCCGTCTGCCCAGTAGAGTTTGCCTCCGCTGTGGTCGATTGCCAAGCCGTTGGGCCAGGTCAGGTTGTTGTTGACGATGACAGATCTCAAAGAGCCGTCCATGGCGGCTCGCTCGATCTTGGGGGTCTCGGCCCAGTCCGACCAATACATGTAGCCTCCTGGAATCGATGATTTAGAAGAGTTTTTGGTCGCGACAGTTTTATTACCAATGGGGTCCACGACGATGTCGCGGGGTTTGTCCAGATTGTCCCAAACTAGAAGAGTCCTCATGTCTCCGTTGGTCTTGGCCACTTCGATTCTTCCAGTGTCGGTATCGGTCCAGTAGATCTTGTTGGTGAGCCAATCCAGAGCCAGACCAGCCGGAGAAACTAAACGTCAAAACTGTCACAACTGGATTCGATCGATTTAGACTCACCGATGTTGGAGTGGACGATCACTTCTTGGTTGGAACCGTTCCAGAAGGCTCTGTTGATGGTGTCGCGCTCCACATCGGTCCAGAAGATGTAGTCGGTTTCGGAATCCCAAGCTATTGCAACAGCTGATTTGACTCCATCGACCGGAATCACCTGAAACCAAAGAATTAGAACGACGAGTGCGTCTCGCTCGATTGTGGTACCATCTGGTGCTGATGGACCGCGTTGCTGTCCAGATGCCTGATCCTCAAGTCTTTCTTCCTGGCAAAGATCAACAACTTCTCCGGCTTCTGGCAAGACTTTTTGTCTGCCTTCAGCTTCTGCCCCATGCGGCACACGCACGTGTACGCCTTCCTGTTGGGTAGACACATGTGGGTGCACCCTCCATTGTTGCCACCGCACTTGTTGTCATACTTGGGCTGCCTCTGCGGGTGGTAGCTGTGGATGTCCATGGGGAAATGCAGCTGCGAATGGATCGTCTTCAGTCCGGCTCCTGTCGCTTTGTTCGCTGTCGAAATCGACTTGGTGTGCCAGTCGGTCCAGTAGATGGCGTCTTCGAAGATTGTCAAGGCGAAAGGGTGCGGCAACCCTTTGCTGATCACTTTCCTCCGATCGCTCCCATCGAAGAGCGCGGTCTCGATCACGTTGTGCTTGGCATCCGCCCAGTAGATCCTGCTGGAGGTGTAGTCCAGAGTGAGACCGTTGGGCCAGAAGACCGACTCGTTGATGATGCTCCAGCGGTTGCCCCCGTCCATCTCGGCTCTCTCGATCTTGGGGTTGGGGCCCCAGTCGGTCCAGAAGACCAGAGCTTCACCGGGATGGACGGTGATGGCGCGGGGTTTGTCGACGTCGTCTGCTGCGATGATCGCTCTTTGTTTGCCGTCAAGACTGGCGACTTCGATGCGTCTGGTGCCGGAGTCGGTCCAGAAGATCAAGTCGTGGATCCAGTCGAGAGCGACTCCGCCGGGGGACTGCAGACCCCACTTGATGATATCTACAAGGAAAAGAATGCACGCGGGTTTTGACCAACCAGGTGGGTTACCAGTGACATCGGAACCGTTCAGAGTTGCTCGTCTTATGACGTCCATGGAGACGTCCGACCAGAAGATCAAGTTCTTGTCGTAGTGGTAGTCGAGAGCGATGGCGTTGTGCAGTCCTTTCAAGATGGCGGTGTATTTGGCGTTGCTCAAGGACACCTATCGAGACTTGAATTGATCGCTACCAAAACACTGGAGATCTTACCTGTCGGATGTCTATTCTGTTGGCAAATAGAAGCGTGGGAGGGGCACCGAGTGCTTTGCAAGTCCTCAGGTCTGGTCTGAGGACGTAGCCTGTCATGCATCCGCACCTGAAGCTTCCCGCCGTGTTGTTGCAAGTCTGGGAGCACACAGGATCCGTGGCGTAGAGACACTCGTTGATGTCTTCACATCTGCGGCCGAAACGTTACTCGGTGCTTGCGAAGAAGATGGTACTTACGTGAGTCCATCAGGTGCGATTTTGTACCCTGGAAGGCACGCACAACCCAGTTTGCCGTCGACCGTGGTGATGCACAGCTGCGTGCAGTTGGTGTTCTTCTCGCACTCCCTCTTGGTGGGACACCCCATCTCGTCTTCGCCTTTGGGACAGTCCTTTTTGCCATCGCAGACGTGCTTCCTGTTGATGCAAAACTCGGTGACGTTGTCGTTGGCTCCCGGTCCGGTGCAGGAGAATTTTGACTCGTCGCAGACGATCTCGCACTTGGACTCGTCTTCTCCTTGGGGGCAGTCGTTGTAGCCGTCGCAGACCCACGTTTTCTGCAACAAGTCGCTCTAGAAGGAACGCGTAGATCTTCGGCGAAGACTCACCAAGATGCAAGCGCCGTTGCTGCAAGTGTGCTCGTCGGGAGAGCACGACCTGGCCAAGGAGTAATCACAGTTGGTTTCGTCTTCATTTTCTTCACAGTCTTGTTGCTTATCACATCGGTACCGCTCGGGGATGCACTTGCCGGTGTTGCACCTGCAAAAGACGCTGTAGCGTTTTTGGGCGAGTCGCCGGTACCACCAACTTGAATTCCCCCGAGACGCAGTTCCCGGGTGCCTTGTTGCAGTCCTCCTCGTCGCTCCAGTCCTGACAGTCGTCGTCGCCGTCGCACTTGAACTTCAGCTTGATGCACTTCTTGTTGGCACACTGGAATTCGCCCTCGTTGCAGTAGGGCGGGGTGATGTCTGCAAGAGGTATTTTAGAGCGTGGCGGTACTCCCGTGGTACCTACCGCAGTCGCTCTCGTCCGAACCGTCCGAACAGTCCACCTGGCGGTCGCATTTCCACCCCAGAGAGATGCAAGTCTCGTCGCTGCACTCGAACTCGCCCTCCGAACACCTGAAAGGGGGAAGGATCGAGTGATGGGCGATGGGCATGTCGCCTCGTCCGAACGTGCATAAAAATCATATTTAAGGGCAAAACAGCAGATAATGGGAGATACGTTAAAGTGGCACTGGAGGCGGCGTCGATCGATGGAAAGAGGGTGGTTGGGTTGCCATGGCGACCGATGCCCCAGCCAAGTTTACCTGTACAGCGAATAAAATAAATGTACTATTATTTTGTTAACGCGACTAAAAATAGGGCTCCGTAAGGGATACGTCGGATTACGTTTCGCCGTTAATTATTGGGGGTGCACGTACGGGCGGGGCGCCGACAGACTTACCCCGTTTTGGTGCAGTTTAGCTCGTCTGAAAAGTCCTTACAGTCGTTGTCGTTATCACAAAGCCATGTCTTCGGGATACATAGGCCGTTGGCACATTCGAACTGGTCTACGCTACAATTTACCGCGAAACCTGCAAACATTCACACCGGTACTACCGCGAGACAAATCTTCTGCCCCTCCATGCTACAAAATCTATTACCTATTTCCACAAGCAATTACGTCTAATTATTTTTCCAAGCAATTTCCTATCAGTACCATTTCGCGGTATTGAATCCGCGATAAAGATATTTTCGTTGTAGCCGACTCTTTCGTAATCTTTGACCTTTCGCGACATTCCACTTTGATAATGCTCCTAATTTGGCTTTTATCGCGATTTGGACATCGAACTCACCGCAATGCGTCTCGTCGGAGAAGTCTCCGCAGTCGTCGTCCCCGTCGCACAACCAGTCCCTCAAGATGCACTTCCCGGATCCGGGACATCTGATAAAGTTCTCTGTGGTTTCGCACTTCGCGTTCCGCTCCGATTCGATCTCGCCGCACTGGAGCTCGTCCTCTTCATCTTCGCAGTCTTCTTGTCCGTCACACCTGCACAAAAAGTTGACGAATCTCGTGGGGGTGTTCACAGCGGTGGTACCTGTATTTCTCGTCGATGCAGGTGCAGCTCCTGATGCACAAGTACTCCCCTGGGGCGCACCCGCTGCCGCAGGGATGTCCGTAGGTCTCTTCCAGCGGCTTCTCTTCCTCCTCCTCGGGGTACTTGAGCTTCATGTCGCTGCTCTTCCCCAAGAGGACGCTCTTGCTGGGGAACCTCCCCATCCGTCTGGAGTTGCTGTCGGGGGGCATCTTCTCGAAGCCCTTGCCTGTGATGAACCCGAACTCGAAGGGGTACCTAGTCCTGACGAAGCCGGGGTTGGGGCGGCCGTTCGGGTACTCGATCCTGCCACCGTACATGCCTCTGTTGGAGGGGCGGTCCATGTCGCTCGAGGGCGGCGGCAGGCGCGCCATCATCTCTTGGTTGATGAAGATCGGGTACCCGGACGGGTACCGGTCGTACTCCCTGATCGGTATCGAGTACGGTACTATCGGGTAGGGCTGGATCGGCGGCAGGAAAATTCGTCTTTGGTTGATTTGGTCCGGACTGACTGTGGTCCGCACGCCGTGTTGTCTCTGGCCGGTGGCGTAGACCGGCTTGGTGCCAGGGGGGCGTAAGGACCCCGAACCGTACATCTGGCGGGCGGCGCCCCGGTGCGGTGGGGCGGTTATTATGGGGTTCGATGTCGCCTCTCCCGAGCATCGCACTAGAGATGAATGATTTAATTAAGCGCTATAAATAGCAGGAAGCTGGAGTACTCGAAAACAGTTCAATTAAGAACAGCGCTCGACCGAGGCATCTGATAAGGTTTGCCTGACCTCTGGATAGGGCTTCACGGTTTCAGGGAGGCCTCCAAGCCCACACGCTGACTCACTCGCTCACTGTAAATTTCCACGCTTGTTTGTTGACCCATTTGCTCAATTTTAATTTGTTCTACTCCTGGTATTTTCCATTCTCTCACGCTCTCAATTATTTTAATACCCGCAAAAAATTACCCCACAAGTGGACCCCACTAAACATTTTTTACACCTAATGGATTTTTTATTTTCAAACAAAAACCACATGGGAACTGGAGATGACAGCAGCCAGACATTTTTCCGCGGAAAAAATTTTACTCGCGACGAAGATACCATCATGCAAATCTGGTCTAAACGAGAGAGTTAGCGTCTCTAATTGATTTCTTATGGAGGAAACGAGTTATTTACCTCGGAGAATGTCTGAACGTCTTCAACCAGAACCTGCAAGTACTGATTACCACTACCAACGAAACTACTAATGGTTCTTTTTTGCCTGGATGGTAGTACTTAGTCGTTTTAAACCAGATTAGATATTACCGGTTGCAGGTTGAATCCGGTTGTGTGAATTAATAGGTACGGGAATTTTTGAAAAAATGGGTACTGGGCAGTTTAGACGATTTGATGGGTTGGCGAGTATGAAATTTTTTTTTTTGAATTTTTGTAAATTTGACAGGGCTTCGGAGACCTAATTCGAAGAATGAAAATATTATTGCGTAACATTCAAATCGTAGTAAACCGAGTTTGCGGACTAGCAACCCCTCAATGAATGGTTCATTCAGAACAAGGCGAGGCCCACTGAACTGATCAATATTTCGCAACTTTCGTTTGTAGGAGGCGATTTTGACACACGGGTGTGACATCCGTGAGGGATCACCTAATCCGCGATAATTTGTCGTAATTGGGGTGAAAAGTGCCCCGAAAAAAAAATTTCGTGAAGCTTACCCCATCCGACTAAACACCCCAGAAGGAGGCAGAATTTGAGTAGGTCCCCGCAGGGTCTGTCTCCGCTCATCGCGGATCGAGGGCGAAGGGCGGCGGCTCAGGCCCGCCTCGCAAAGTCTCTTCTCTTATAGCTCGACATGTCGTCGCGGCGAAGAGCGTAAGAGGTGGCGGCGTCCCGGTGCACTAGGTCCTACACGGCACCGCTGTCCATATTTCGGTTGTGAAAATCGATCGTCACTGCCCTTTCGACGATTGGATCGATCGATCGCGAGATGAAATCCGACGCGCGCGTTCTAAGCCGAATCTTCGGTGGAACTGCGAACGTAGAGAGGTGGAAATTCATCCCTCCCACTGGCACATTTGCGATTTTTAGACGTATCGGCGTCTCTTTCTTTTCGCCGGAAAGCTGGAGCGCGACGAGGAAGGCGCCGGCGCCGCCGCGTCCTACGCTAATTTTCAGTCGCTGCGAGAGGACGATGGTTGATGGACAGGACCACGATGGAAAGCTCGCCAGAAACGACGCTATTTTTAGATTGTCGCGATGCCTCCAGGTGATCTTTTGCTCTCGCTGCTAATTCGGGACGAGTGGGTCGGGGTGAGCGCCAGGTTTCTAAACACAACAATTCCAATCATATTTTTATTGCTGGATTCCTTATCATCTATCTACAAAGCGCTATTTACACCCGACGTATCCGTTTTTTCGACGCACTCTGTATCTCTGCCAGGGTGAACATCCTCTCTCACAAATAGACTTCCATTTATAAATCACGATTTTGATATCGAACGTCCTGATGGAAATAAATCGCTGATGGAATTTATTTCGGAAACGGAGGTCCATCCAACTGCGTGTTACCAGGAGGTGACATCACATTTTTGTTTTATAAATAAATTTTGCTGTTTGTGTTTGATGTTTGTTTTGCTTCCTCATACGTAGGATTGTTGTGGAGATAAGGATCGCAACAGCGCAGTTATTCACGAAATGTTATCTTCACGACCAATAAATCACCTATTTGGGTTCGAATGGGTAACAAAAATTTTAATTGTCTAGTTTTCAATGGGATTTGTTCAGAATGGGAGAAAGGTGCTGAAAATGTCAAGGTCCTGACGTTCGTGTGTTGTGGACACGGCAACAAAAAGAAACAGAGGGGACTGGCTGGCTGAAAATAAAAATTTGGAAAAAAATATTGTTGCCAGAGAAGTTGAAATATTTCTAAAACTATTTTTAGTGATTTAGAAGAATGCACATTTGTAAATTTGCAACCTGTGGACGAAAGTGTAAAAGAAATGAATGAGAAGAGTTGTTCGACATTTTGAAAAATAACTAGCTCATCACAAGCTGTTCCTGAGATTTAGTTGGGATTAAAATTGTTTTGTGAATATTTTGAAATCATTTTAAGGCGTTGAAGGAACGTGTGGTGGCTACAAAATTTGAAAAATAAATGTTTATTGCCAGAAGAACTAAGACACGACAATGTCAAAGGGTCCAGTTTTTTCAAACATATTTCTTGAAAAATCGTAACAAGTCTGCTGGAATTTTTCTCACCCTGTACTTAATTCATTGTAGAAATTTTGTTTGTGGCGGCCAAGAATTGTAAATTTAAAAAAAATGAATATTTTATTGTTATTTCTTATACATTACTGCTATAGGATCTCATCCTCTTGGAACTAAACATGTTTATTGAATGTTCAAAACCATTTTAAGCTCCTTAAAAATATATTTTGTGTAACGGTACGCGAAACGAGCACTTCGCGTACCTAAAACAGGCCGCGAAATCCCGTTTCGCGGCCGTTGCTTTTAACAACGGCCGTTACAGCAAACGTCATTTTAATACATATTTGATACAATTCAGAGCTTCCATGTAAGATTGGCGTTTAGATTTTTCGGATTTGACAATTACTGTGTTGTAGTAAGGTCCTACTGGAATCACAATGTATTGTGAAGATTTCGAAACCATTTTAGAATTTTTAAACAACGTGTAATATCTATAAAATTTGAAAGACAAAAGTTTGTTGTCAGAACACCGAGAAGATAAGATAAAATCATATCAAAAGTTCTAGTTTTTCCAAAAATCTTACACAACAAGTTGACTGTAATTTTTACTCACTCTGTCTTTTCCTTTTGTAAAGAAATTTTATTTGTTGCTGCATCTTTTGAGTTATATTGTTAAAAAATGGTTTTTTGGCCTCCTCAACTCTAAATGACATGTTTACACATTTTGAACAGCTACGGTATCTTAATTTTTACACACTAATCAAACTATCTGTCATTTTACCGCACGGTGTGTGTAAAATACCACGAAAATTTTAAGCTTTCAGGAACCTCCAAAAAAACTGTTAGCTTATCATAAATAAAGTCCATTTATACTAAGACAAGATACCGCTACCATTGATCTGTTCGGTTTTCGAAAATGGACATAATTTTAAAGTTTTCTCCTGAAAAATTGTGATTTCTGAATAAATCGTAAGCATATCAGTTGTCGGTATAATAGATAACTTTCTGGTATTTTGTTAATTAAATGTCAGTCTTTGACAGGTTTTGCAAAATTATTGGTTACAATAAATTTCAAATTTGAGAAAACGAGTTGTCGGCCAAAAAGAATAATACATTACTAATGCGGTAGGCATTTTACATCGCTCGGTTTTTATTAAAACAATCCCGCTGCGCGGTCCTGTTTCAATCTAAAAACCTTGCGCTGTAAAATGTAGCTTACCGCATTGGTAATGTAAATAACTATTTGAATGTTCAGAATCATTGGAAGCCTTTTAAAAAATATTAGTGGCATTCTTTACCCACGATTTCTTTTATTGTATTATTTGAAAATTATTCTATTGTAGTCACAAATATAAATAAGAGTTTCATAATAAGTCTATGGTACTTTTTATTTTCCCTGTACGTCCATTATTAATAAAATGTTGTGCTTTAGATAATAGTTTGATGCATCTATGACAATCAACATTAGACTGTTTGAGGTTTCTGAAAGAAAACAAAAGTTTCAACATCCTTGATGCAATTTCTTCAAAAATCAACAATTTCTGCGACAATATTCTGGTATTTTCTTTACATCTGATGGTTCTGATTAGAAATATAGAATTAAAATATTTGTCAATTATTATTTTGATAATCTCATTTGGTTTTATTTGTTGGGGAATTTTAATAAAATAAAAGAGTTGAAACGAGACGTATATTTTTCTATTAAGAAACTTTAACACTACACATCAAAACTGCAAGGGTACTTCTAAGAAATAACAAATGATTCTTTTGCGATATTGGGTCTGGATATTCTGATTCTTATTATTTTTTGGATATGGACAACAAGAAGGCTTCTGAGGTACTACCGAAGAAAATTTTTTTAAATGACGCAATGAATAACAAGACAGATAATGAGTGAAAGAAACTTTTTCTTACGTAACTACAGGTACGGGTAATAAATGATCGCGAGATTTATCATATACTTTTTTTTCATTTGTTGGTCCACTTTTTGCTTTATTTTCTGGACTTAAATCTTCTAATGTTGACTGCTATAGACGTCGATTTTCGGCGGAGATACAAAACTAAAGCACAATAAAGTCTGCGTGGGTAGGTCAAGGGTCTGTTGGTTAAAACACGGCGCAAATCGGATACGTCGGCCCTTCACATGAATAAAACTGTAAACGAAATCCACATTGACTCCATAATCTACGATCAAGACGACCTAATGACAGCGACTCAGCAAACTAATCCAATTGTTTGAGTGTTCTACAGAAAGTGTCCAAAAGCCTCAACACCTTCCATCCGAGATTACGATTCGCAAAAGAGTCGCGAGAACGACCGTCACTCGAAAAAATAAAACAACCAATAGCCAGCGTTGAAGAGAAGGAACGTGACCGGAAACACGATCCTCGAGTACTTGTCGATGACGTTGACGTCTTTGATCTTGGGCATCGACGCCTTCAGCACCAGCGCCCCCTTGCGGATGGCGTGCAGCACTTTGGGCCTGTGCACCGAGTTGCCTGCAACAAAATCGTTATCAACAGTCGAGGTGGTGCCCACGGGGGAGAACCTTTCGTCCCCCTGAACCTCAACCCCGCCGAAGTCCTGTAGTTGTAGGTGTATCCGGAAGTCCGCGAGATCCGGAAGCTCGGCGGGAACTTGGACGAGTCCAAGTCGCACACGTGGGACTTGGAGTTGTGCCGGTTTCGGATGGACGCTATGGGGCTCATGCGCACGTCCTGGAGCTCGATGATGTCCTCGTTGGTGAAGCTCGGCTCGGTGGACTTGCCTGGAAAAGACGCACCTGTCACCCGTCCAAGTCTCGGTTGCAACAAGCGTGGCTGCACGTTTTGATCGATCAAGATCTAGCCTACCTGCTGGTTTCTTGTCGTCCACGTCTTTCACCTTTTTGCTCTTCTTCTTGGCCCGCGCCCCCCAGTAGGTGTAGTTGACGGCGGCGTACTCGAGCAGGGCGGCGAAGACGAACACGAAACACATCACCAGGTAGATATCGATCGCTTTCACGTAGCTTATCCTGGGGAGGGAGCTGCGGACGCCGGTGCTGATCGTCGTCATCGTCAAGACGGTGGTGATGCCTGAAACCGTACAGATAGAGGGGTGGTGCGAAGGGAGCCGCCCCCACCTAGAGCGACTCGCGCGCTGGTCGCTTCGTGGTTTATCCAGAAGGAAACCCAGGATAGCATCACGATAAGGATGCTAGGGAGATATGTTTGAAAGACGAAATACCCGATGTTTCTTTGGAGTTTAAACGATAAGGACAATCTTTGGTAGATTCCTGTCGCGAGGCGCTCCTTTCTGTCGTTCGTTTCGTAACCGATGATGGTGAATTGGGGCAGTTCCGCTTCTTCCACCCCTCTCACGGGGGTTTCTTTCCAGTACATGACCACATCTAGGACTGTGTAGCCGTCTGGAATCACACAATCGATGCAAACACCCCAACCCCTCGCAACACTCACAGCTCTCGATCTCCACCGTGCAGTTCTGCGAGTCCAGGGGGTAGTAGTGCAAGTCCATCATGCACGCCAGAGTGGTGGTGAACCGCATGCCATACGTGATAGCTCCATCCCCATTCAATCTGACCAGTTTGTTCCTCTCGGTGACGTCGTGCAAAAAACTGACAAAACATTGAAACCTTTCACCCCCACCCACTTACCTGTTTTTGTCGTTGGCGAAGAAGGTATCCGGGACCCAGATCTTTTCGGCGAAATCCCCCGAGAGCGTCAATATCTCTTCGTCGTTGCTGAAGGCCAACCTCTCGTCCTTCCAGTACTGATTGAGATACATCGTGATCGTGTAGTCCTGAAAATGCAGGAGCGTGATTTTTTGGGGGCGGCGTGAGTCTGCATAAATCGCGTGAACTGCCTCCAAGTGGTGCACAAGAAAATCTATAACGCGTGCTTGATTAGATCAGGTCATTAGATGCAAATCGATGCGGCGGGGTATTATCGCACTTGGAAGCGTTCAGGGGGGCGAGATGTAAACCAACCATGTTCACTTCGGAGATGGCGTCGAAGCTGGCTATCGTCAGGTCCATGCCGACGAGGAGGGGTTCGCCTGCGAACACATCTTCACTGTTGCCGATTATTTATTTGTCCAATCGATAACTCACCACCGAAATTTGGTCTCAGTCGTATGTCGTAGCCCTCCAGCAGACGGGATATTGTTTGCGTTACGTTTTCCAATCTGTCTGAAACCATGCTCCGCTGCGACCTGGAAGATTCGACTCTTGTTATGCTAAATCGGGAGTGGATTTAAAAGCGCTTAAATTGTACAGAGTTTAGCACTAGATTGGAGTGCCTTTTTAGGGGGGTGTTGAGGTGGTGCATCGATCGGGGGAGAAGGTGGCTTGGAAAAGATTTGATTTGTCGACCGAGCGTTCAGAAGGACAGAAGGATTTGGACAGATGGAGGACGACTCGTAGATGAGGCGAAAATTAAAAAATTCGAAAAAATTGAAAAAAAAAATAGTGAAAAGTCTGTGAATATTTTTTTATTGAAAGAAGAAAAATGAGGAAACGTAGATTTTATGATGCAATTTGTACAGAGAAATAAATAATTAATAAAAAAATAACAACAATAAAATGTTTTGAAACAAACAGATTTCATTGAAATATAAAGAAACAAAAGTAATGTAAAGAGTAAAATCACAAAATAAATACTCCTAGTTTTCTCTCTGAGAGAAGGTTTTTTTTCTTTGTGAGCACTCACATCCTTTAAAATACTCCCTCGCACATCGGTCGTATTTTAAACCCGTTCGTGCAATAAAGAATAACTTTTTACACTTATATCTTAAATAACTATTAAAAACGATGGAATAGCACATTAAAAAAATAAAATAAAAAAGCTAGAACAAATTAAAAAATAAAGGTACTACAGAAAAGCAAATAAATGGAAATAAAAGCAAAATAAAAAGTCTTTCTGTGTGAAATAAAAATTATTTTGACCTTCGAATTGCAAAAACGTGTTTAATTAACTTTCGTAACTGTTGTTGAAATAAGTGTACTAAAAATTAGACGAAAGAAGCTGTTAGTAGAACAGCTGTAGAAGCAAATTACTGTTTAAAAGATAAATGACGACTGTTCAGAATGGCTAAGACGTGACCGATGAAGAACAGAAGAAGTAAAGAAAAATCAGAAGAAACACCGATGAAAGAAAAGAAAATTAAAGATTAAGAAAATATTTTTATAACGGGTGTTCATTTCAATTTATCCTCAAAGTAGGAGTTGAAGAGTCGATTGTGAATGCACCACGGATTACAGATCACTGTTTAAATCTAACCTCACTTTTTGCCACTGACCTCTATAACATGGACTGAGGATGCTATGTTTCAAAACTGAAGCAGAAAGTCGGCCATATTGCTAGTCTCAATTTTTAGTAACTTTCTTTTTGTCCAGTTAACTGAATTCTGTCCTGCTTTTCACTGACGTTTGACGTTGACAGGTGTGGTCGTGTTCGTTGATGGAGACGATTTAAATATAACTCAACCATGTTTTGTGACCAAATTTACAGAAATCACGAATAAAATCACAAATAAGAAATCAGGGAACTCAACAGAACGAGTGACAGAATGATGTCACTAAATCTGCTGCCAACAGTATTTTGGTGTAAAACTAAAAGTTTCCAATGTGAGACTACAAAGATGGCCGACTTTGTAGCTTCACTTTTACTGTGGCAGGGACCACTGCACACGCAGTCCATGTTATAGAGGTCAGTGCTTTTTGCGTTGTTTGTGTTTCTACTCTGCAGGCTGACGAGAGGTGCGTTCACAATCGACTCTTTGAGGATACATTTTTAAATGAACACCCGTATTATTCCGGACACGGAATCTTGGCCAACATTTTTAGACATCTCTAAAAAAATGATGTAAACCAATCATTAGTGTCATTAATAAATGACAGTTATTAAAAATCACTTTGAAGTTTTTGTTGTGACAGGGAAATGGCATTATCGAGTCAAAAGTTAGGTTATATTCAATGAAGGCCAGTTCACACATATTTGTCAGTTAAATGTCAGTTGTGGCCAAGATTCCGTGTCCGGAATAGTACGTGCAAGAATATTTTTTGATAAAAAAAGTATGTAATACAAAAAAATCTGTAGAATTATTAAAGGAAAGATAAACAGTTCTTTACAGTGTTTATTTTTTGGTTTTTTTCTTTTGTCAAATGTATTTCACTATTTCTCAAAACTATTTCATATTTACGTCACTTTGACATTTAATAGAGAGAAGAAATAATTTTGAGAAATAGTGAAATACAATTGACAAAAGAGGAAAATCAAAAGAAAAAGAGTGTATGTTCATGAGAGAATTTTTTTTCATTCTTAAAACGTATCAGTTTCTTTCTTTAATTGTTATTAAATAAGTGCAACGTAGATAAAAAAGAAGGAAACATTGGTTGGATCTAGACGATGAAGAAGGAAATAAAAATGAAGCAATATTCACCAAATGCAGACAAAATTTGAGAAAGTTGGAAAAATGGTAAAAGATGAAGAATGAAAAAAAATACATTTAATAACGAAAAATGAATAAAAAAATATCTTCTGCGAATCTGAACAACACATGAATATACAGCCTGATTCACATAACCTAACAAAATTCCAATGCAGCCGTTATTCAGTGATAACTTGATACCTTTATTTACTATGAAATCTAGACACTCCTGGCATTATTGACAATCACTTGACAATTCTTTTTTGGATAATTCTGAAATATTTTCTGTTAATTAAAATGTGCTCCAATGACAAAAGGGTCGATGTGATATTGACATATGATGAGTCAGTTTCTTAAATAAAAATATTGGCGATTACTGCCATTTTAAAATTTTTATAATTGAGACTTTACTGAGGGATGTCCAAAGAATACAAAAGTTTTAAATTATTCATGTTTTTGGATCAAGTTCAGAATGAAAAACGTATTACTGGCTGCATTTAAATTTCGTTAGGGTCGGAATCAGTCTGTATAATTCAACTGACTTATCAAGAAAGAAAAATTGTATCAAAACTAAAGGAAGAAAGTAAACAGCTTCTCCTTGTGAAGATTTTTGATTTTTACCATATCCTAACTGTACTAAAGAAATGCAATAAAGAAAATAGTTGTCCACATTACACACATTACAGTTCATAAAATAGTATATTATTCAATGAGCATATAATGATAGCTATTACCTACAAAGATGAAACTTGCAGCACGAGCGCCAGCGAGTGATGTAATCATCTGAGTGGGTAATAGCTGTTATACGCGAGTCGAATACTATACTTTATCTACAACTATCAGAGAAAAAACAATAAACTGTACAGGGTTCTTGAAAAATGGCGAAACAACGCCATTGTGCACTATTCAAGGACAGCCTCTGAGCTGTGATGTTTGATTGTTTAAATTTAATTTTGACATAACTGAGTAATATTATTCCATGGAATTGTCAGTATTAATCAATTGCCAAAATGCTCTTAGTAATCCATAGATTATGCAGTAGATAAAATATTTTTTCAAGAAACAACAATCACCTTATCTGATTTGCATTTCTTCACCCCCTAAACAATTTAATCTAGGACCCCCCGAGACCAACCCCGAATTCGAATCCGCCGCATCCGTCGACCTGTCGATTCCACCCTCACCCTAGTAGATTTAGACCTAATAAAAAATGAAACGTCCCCGGCACGCTTTGCAATTTTAAACGCAACCCCCGCCTCGCAACTCACAAAACCCAAGTTTCATTTTTTTATTTTGAAAGATGTCAACACAGCCGTCAAAATTTTCGTCCTAGACCAAATCTACTGTGCACTAAAATGCAATATGTGCGACGAATTGTGCGGTTGGGGCTACCTCCTCTTCCTGGTCTTCGTCCTGTTGGTGATCCTCGTGATCCTGACCAGACCGCAGCCGATTTGTTGCTGAGACGTAAGTTCAGCCGACGCGACGGACAAATCAAAGATTGTTGCGTTGCAGAAATGCAGAGTGTGACGTTGGAGTAATAATATAAGTGGAGGTGGAGGGACTCCTCGAGTGTCATGTACATCTCAATTTTTTAATAAAATCATTTGCAAGCAGTTGCATCTAGTACTAACGAGTTACCTCACTGCAACGGGAATCCTGCAGCACAGCTCGACGGAAATGAAGATGTAGATGACCACAGCTATCATCGTGTTGGAGTTGTCATTGGGAAAAAATTACAAACAAGATTAGTTGAGGTCTTTGGATCATCTCACTCGCGCCCCACACTGCCAACTATCCTCAAGTTAAATTCTTTTCCCATACTAATTGTTTACACTGTTGTTTATCTATCGGTAGGGGTTGTTGCCACTTTGGCTTCTTGAACACCCCCTCCTCGACTTTAGGCTGCTTTACGACCGATCACCACATATTAATTGATTGTTATTCCCATATTTATGGCAAATATAATACCCCAACTTCGGAGCTGTAACCCCCGTTACATCCCCGTTTATCAAATGTGATTCGGTCCAGAAGCGCATGCGTCCGCTACTCCACCGGATGCTGACATCTCTGGGAGTCGATACGCGCTCAATCACAAATTAAACACCTTAATGGCTCTGTTCCTCCAAAGCTCCCCCTTCAAACTCCCCCCAAGACGCTGTTTCCCCCCCAATTACGCTAATTGCGCTTTGTTTTTGGCCATTACGAAACTCTGTCTGTTTTCGCAGGGCCGGACTCGTCCCGCGATTTTTGCGACTCCGGGCGGGTTTTGCCCGCGTGGTCCTCGGAGGCCGTCCCTGCGCCCGGAGCGTTTAACAGCGGGATCTGGATGTTGCGGTTGTAATTACCAGCAACAAGGAAATGTGAGGGGGGAGCTTCGGTTTTGGATTTTTTTGGAATTGTTGCTAAAAATCGCAGCGCATGCTTGCCACCCGAAAACACTTAAAAAGTTTGACATAAAATAGAGCGCGCGCAGTTTCTCGTCGAAAGCTTTGCCACGCTCGAGTCCTTCGCATTCCTTCCCGGTTTGTTTGGTTTTTGAATTTGGGATCTGGGTCGGAGGGACCAGATGGACGCACTCGTTTCGGTTTTTTGGCTGGTGCAAATCACGTGAGTACGATTTTATCGACTGGGGAAGTTTTGGAAAGTTTGTGAATTTGCATGGGTGCGGGTCCTGGGGAGCTTTTTGTGGTGGAGGCGCTTTGCATGGCCTGTCAAAACTGGTCCTGAAATTGCACTGATTCATGATTTTAGTTGATGTTAATCGCGGTGATTTTTCTTTTGAATTCGTTTTTAAACGTAATTCTTTGAGACTGGTGACCTAGCTGTCTTTTTGTAAATTTAAGAAGCTGCGCGTATTTACCAAAGCGTAAATTGATATTTATGTGTTTGGACAGTGCGGCAAGCGTAAAAGGACAAGATTTTTCACTTCTTTCTCCGAACGGTTCGTAAAACACCTTAATTACCTTGGGTTGATGTAGAGAGGATGAAGGAACTAGTTTTAATGTTTCAACAGTTCTTTATTCAATCATTTATTCGAATAAACAATATCCACAGTGATTCGTACAAACTATTAAAATATATATAAATATAAAATGCGATGAGGCTGGACCAGGATTTATTTCTATTTTACTCGGTTTCCTAGATAAGTAAGAAACGCCCACTTGCGACATTTACTTTCTGCTTGTTTAGCAGAATCTTGTCTAATATTTTTCCTTGAGATTTGTTGACCAGGATATACCGTGCGACCAACAATTACTTAGATAACGGGCGGCTATGACTTTGACATGTCAGATTTTTCGTATCTTTCCTAATTCAGCTAATAAACGTCAAACAACTGTCACTATTAATAAAATTTTAACGCAAAAATGGTCAGAACATAAAATATCATTGAATCTTACTCTCGTAAAGTAAATTAAAACAACTCCTGGACTGTCAAAATTAAATTTTAAATAAAATGCTTGTTTTGACTGTACTTGGGTATAAAAATTTTTCGCTAGAGTGTACTCACGTCAAAATCTAGTTACAATACATATTTAGGTTATGTTTTCCTTTTTAATCATTGAACTAAAAATGTTTTGAACAGTTGAAACGAAATGCAGAAACTAAAAGAACTGGAGCAATTTATTAATCAAGCTTATAAAAAACACAAAGAAAAACAGAAGGTAACACACGACAAACTGAAAACAGTTAACAAAGTAAACAACCAAAATTGAGAATAGCTTCCCATACCTTATCTGAGTCAGATTCCTCTAAAAATATATTGTTAACCAATCACAATGCAAGATGCTGTTTCTTCACATAGTTGGGTTAAAATCAGAAACGTTTTTTATTGAAGGTGTGGCTTTAAAATATATCGGGTGATTTTAAATGATTGTAACTTTTTTTCTTAAGTTGGTAATATTATTGTTGGTTATTCTGCGTTTTAATGTGATAGTTGACATAAACATAGGCGTCCTCACCCATTTGACACAATTTATTAATACATAAAATGTCAAAATGACGTACGTACGCCAATGTGTTGATTAAGGTATCAAGTTTGCCAAAATAATTTATGAAAAATGTTCCCAACTTAAGAAAAAAAGTCACAATCATTTAAAATCACCCGGGAATAATTTGTTTGGCCCTCTTCTCTCGCACCAATAGAACCACCCTTAGTTTGTTTTGAACTTTCCATTTTTACCTTTTTACCAAACATTTTGCAATTTATTTGACAATGTCAATTTAAACAAATGAATAGTTTGAAAAATCATAGATAACGACCGGACAATATGAAAATAACTAGTGATTTAACCAACCTAACAACTGCAATTTTGATAGTCCAGATGTTTTTTGAGTGGACTTTAATTGTGTTTTCATACAGCGCTATTGCCTATTTGGTCGAGTTTCGGCAAACATTTCCAAACTTAAATTGAAACAGGAATATGCAACCAAAAATACTCCCATGTTCCCAGAGCATCTGAACGTCTAGATGTGGACATACGTCCAAAATCTCAAAGGCTTCTTTGATCTAAATAATTGTTGATGGACGTCAATAATCAAATCAATTTTTTATAACTTCGACAATAATTTTCTATTCATTATTTGATCCCTTTTATTGAATTGATTTTCTTGTGATAATTATCTGTTTCCTGTTATATTTTTTGTTATTCATTCATCGTCTGCTTCTTCACTTATTTCATCTTTTTTCGTTCCTTTTGTTGGTTTCTTCATTTTTTTAAACTTTTAAATTGCCATGAACTTTTTTTAAACAAATATGAACTGAATTTTTGCCGGTTCTGATTTGGCTTTTCTAGTAGATACAAAAAAGATTCTACGAAGATAAAAAAGTTGCATTTTTCCAAAAAACATTTTTGTTTTTCGAATATGGAATAAACTTTCGGTGGCCACAAATTCATTTTTTGCTGATGTTTTGCCGTTTTGATTTTATTCTTTAAAATGTAAAAATTAAAAAGAATCGGTAAATTGCTAAAAAAAATTAAGTTTCCCAAAAAACTTGGGACGTTCGATTTGATTTTTTGTTTCATTGGTTTTTGGAAAAAAAAAGTCAATTAAAACAATTACTAATCTGAAAAATAATTTTCTGTTGTATATTTTGTTCTTCAATTCAGTATCTTGCTTCACCTCTTGTTTCTTCTTTTTCAAGAATTTTGTTACTTCCTTCAAATTTCTTTTTTCCGCTTTTTTTTATTTACAGTGAACTTTTAGAAGAAATACGAACTTAATAATCATCACAATCAGGCCCTTTTCCTGATTTACTCAACAAATTATGTGCTAAAGAAACAAATTTGACAGTTCTTCTTTGACAGAATAGGTAATTTATTTCTTACGATCAAATTGTTACCCATTTTGACGTTTATTCTCAACCTGCGAAAGAAAGAAAAAGTTAACAGCACCAAAAATATCATCCAGATTCTTTGGTTCTCAATTTTTTTTTTGACAGAGGTCTAAAATCTGCGGTTTCAAACATTGCTTGAATTTATTCCCGGAAAACAAGTAACAATAATCCTTCCCCTTTGCCTCCTCGCTTCAAAAAAAGCCACCGCCGTGTAAATCCCCAATTAGCGGCCTGACTGCCGCGCCCTCAAAATCATCAGCACCGTTCCGTGCCCAACTAATTCTCGTTCTTCTCCCCTTTCGGTAATCTGGTTGCGGCTTCTCTCACGTAATGCGTCTCCTCTTCGCCCCATATTTTCCTGAGACTCGTTCCACCCTCGCATGAATATTCCCGATTAACCAGCCGAGTGTGTCGCCACAATACGTCTTAATTCCGGCCATGAAAGGAAAAGATCTCTGGTAGTGCGACGGGGCCATTACAAACTAAAATATTTAGGCCTAAAACTATGAGTGGCGCACCAAAAAGTCGTAAAATGCGGTTTTCACGATGTCTGCCGAACTTTCCGCACAACTCCCATTTCTTGTCCATTCCGGAGACGGTCGCAGATAAAACAAAACGACCTCGACGAGATGATATTCGATGTATCGGAAACGGAACGAGATCTCCTAAGATGTCTACTTCGGATGCAAAATGTGCACGTCGTGCATTCATCAAATTCAAGAGGCGGAGGAGTCTGCCTTTTAATAGGAACACAAAACAAGAGCGGAATCAGCGATTTCTTTGCTCCATTGTTAACTCATTTGGAAAACTGCGAAATTTCGACGGCAAATATTTGCCTCGGGGTCAATAAGATGGTCGATCGTTCCGCCACCCCTCCTGCGCGTCCTTAATTCAAAATAATCGGCGGCGAATCCTCGAAAAATTCAATTAACCAATTAGATGTGTGTTTGTACGACAACTTGTTTACTGCGAGTTTTTGTCAATTAGCCGGCGCCACAAATTACTATCGACACTCGGAGATGTAAGTGGCCAGACGAAGAGACAGATTTGTTGCGAAGCTGAGTGGAGCGCGTTGAAAATTTCATTCGTTCAGGCTTTTTCTTGTGTTTGTTTTAGAGCGATGTGTTCGGGGGAGCGGAGTGGGGTCGGCGTCGAGCAGGATCCCCTGGGGCAGAATATGTCGCTGAGGAGTGTGGTTGTGGGGTTCGCGGTCAACGCGACTGGACAACACCAAAAGCTTATGACGAGGTCGCTGAATGATGTGGTCAGCAGGAACATCACGATGGTGCTGGAGAACCTGCTGAAGAATTATGAGAGCTCGCAGTTGCCCACGCACGGTAGAGGTAGCAAATAGTTTATCTAACGGGTGTCGAAGTTGGCGTTGAAGAGTCGATTGTGAACGCACCATTGGATTTAAATCTAACCTCACTTTTTGCGTGTTTTTAATGTGCAGTTTGAAAAACCAGTCTTTTTAAGATGAGTGGTTCATTCACAATCGACTCTTCAACGCCAGCTTCGGCGCCAAACACCCTTTATTTGTAATTTAACGTTTTACAAGATTTTTTTTTTCCTTTAAAAACAACCTCCATCTCTTATTCTTTCGCACATTCTCATTTTTTTAGTTTGTTCTGCACTTGTCTTCTATTTTCTTCCAGTCTTCTATTTTCTTAGCTCCTGAAACGTCTTTGTCTTTTTTTCCTTACGTAATTTGATGTTGATGACTTTACTATTCAATTATTCTTTACAACATAATTTTTATCATTTCATCTGTTTTGATACAATGTCTTCTTTTTCCTTCATTTAAATTTTTTAAAACTTTTTTCTGCAATTTTGGACAACGTAAAAACTAACAAAAGTCCCATTTTCTCTCTTTCTATTTATTCCTGGTTTTCAATAATATTTTTCCATTACTGCTCTCCCAATGAAAACTGCTTTTAACAGATTTCATTATGATGAACCGGATGCAGCACTTCGCATCGTTTCATTCCTCACAATCGTTGAGTAAATTAGTTAGCAAAAATGGTGGAGACGCCGGAATGTCTTTTGTTAAAAATTACGACATTTCCGTTGTCGTTTGAGAGGCTAGAATTATTCCTAAAACTGCCCTTTAAAGATTTAATCGTGACGATTCCAGTCTAAAAATCCACATGATTCTGTCTCTAGTAATAATTAAGAAAATTGAAATTTATGTTTTGTAAAAATGGTGGAAATAAAAAAATATCGCGCGTTCAAATGAAATCCTGGGCTGAGAAGGCGTTGGAAACCGCCAATTGTTGTGCTTTTTTAAAGCGTAGATTAATTGGAGCATGTTGACAGCTAACCTAAAATTTAGAGCCGAAACATTCTTTTTTTTTCTTTCTTTGCAATGTTTTATACAGAGTGTCCCCAAAAAAGAAGACGAGTCCATAACTCCGTTATTTATCGGAAGATTTTAATTATCAGTACACCAAATTAAATGGTAATAGGCTACAAAATGGCCTAATAAATTCAAGTATAGCCCCATGCGCTTCAAGGGTAAACTGTCAAAATATTTGTTTCAAATGGGATTACATATTTTTTTGTAGTAATTCTGATAGAGATTTTTATTCTGAAAACAACAATGTATCACAAGTATACACTTGAATACCAAAAATTCACATTTTTTTTTTTTTAAACGCTACTATCGTCTATGTTTCATTTTGCGCTAAACATTGCCGGCATATCTGCGCAATCCCACATGTTATTATTTGTTATTTGTTTTTCCAGCTACCTTAATTTGGTTATTACATTGTAACGCAATGCATTTTGACAGCTTTTCGCTTGGTGCTCGTCATTTGCTTCAAAAGTTAGTGTTATTTTTTTTATGTGAAGTTATACTTGTGATACATTGTTGTTTTCAGAATTAAAATCTCTATCAGAATTACTAAAAAAAAGTATGTAATCCTATTTGAAAAAAAAATATTTTGACAATTTAGTCTTGAAGCCCTTGGAGCTATACGAGAATTTAGTAAGCCGTTTTGTAGCCTATTAACAACCATTTAATTTGGTGTACAGATAATTAAAATCCTCCGATAAATAAGGAAGCTATGGACTCGGCTTTTTTTTTGGGGACACCCTGTATTAAAAATAGATTAACTTAACGATTCCTATTTTCGAAGAAAATATAAAAGGGCACCCTTTGCTGAAAACATACATGTTCAATTATATCCCAATTAAATATAAACAAATGTCATTCTTGTCAAACCGTGGGAAATTCAAACTTTATAATGCATTCATTTTTGTAATGACGAACTGGAACTTTTTTTTTGTTAAATTTTTTTACAAAATATATGAAAATTCGACAGTTGGCAATGATTTAAAATGTCATATTATTGTCACTGCCAAAATGAATGAATTTCCAAAACGGAGTAAAGCATCAATAAGCAAGCAGACGAAGTAGCACATTTTAAAGGCTTTCAACAAAATTAAGAAAGAAATTACTCATGGAAACAATACACTGTTCTAAACGGTTTAATTTTTCCAACGCCTACTCAGCCCAGGATTTCATTTGAACGCGCGATATATCTCAGTTATTGTTTGAGCTATTTCAAATGTAAAAATTGCCTTTTGTAGATTAAATCGTAACGAGTTGAATACAAAACGCCGCACGACTTTGTCTCTAACAATAATTAAGTAAAATGCAAATTCATGTTTTGCAAAAATGGTGGAGGCGCCGAAATATTTTTTGAGCAAATATAACAATTTCTCGGTTATTGTTTGAGCTATTTCAAATATAAAAACTGTTCCTTCTAGACTAAATCGTAACAAATCAGAAAGCCGCATGACTTTGTTTCTAAAAATAATTAAGTAAAGCGCAACTTATTGTTTTGCAAAAATGCTGCTTTTTACAGAATTAATTTCGAATGTGATTTCTTTCTTTTTCAAATCTTTATTCCAAAGCCTAAAAGAATGAACCTAACGGTCCCACTTTCAACTCTTCCTCTCCTCCCATTCACAACATTTTTACCAATAATTTTTCTTCATTTTTTTTTTAACTGATGTTTCTTTCTTTTCCTGTTTAGTTCCACCTACTCTTATTTCCCTCAAACATTATTTTTCTTTCCATCTCTCTCTCTCTCTACTTATTTCTTTTATTCGTTACCACATTTTCCACCCCTCATCAAATCCACCCTTAACCCCATCCCTCGATTTCAACCCCTTCTTTGCATTATTGAATTTTTCCGCAATTCCCACCCCAATAAGTCTCCATCGACTCGACCCAACTTGAATATCTAATTAGTAGTTAAGACAATTAATTAACTGCGATATTACGCGAATCGACTTCTGTCAAGGACTCGCGATTATCCTTCCACTAAACCAATTAACCGACTCCAGATCTTCCACCCTAAATTGAACCGTTAACGGCTTCACACTTGTCGCACCTATCAATCTAGAACACTCTCTTCTTCCTCGCAGCGGTCATAACTCCATCGATTTCCATTTTATGCACTTCACGCCCGAGTAGAAAGACGTCGCGATGATCTAGTCGTCGCCAGCCCACAACGCTATGAAGAATAAGACTTGCAGATTATTTCGGGAGCGTCGCCTCCGATACACGTGTTGCGTCATCCAAATAAGCTGTCAGCAGCGCCCCCACAAGTGCTTCAACCCATTCGAGGGTCATCATAACTTTAATAAAATCCCAATTTGAATTCCAATATGCGGCAGCAAATCAAACAGGATTTCATGTTTTACGTCTCGAACGCTGTCGCTTTGTACCTCCGACGAAGGAATTCCCAAATCAAAAGTATTCATGGTTTCCTCCAACTATGCGACGCGACATCAAAGGACTTAATGCCTCGGCATTGTTAAGCAGCACAGAGCTACCATCATCTAACGAAAAGTAAATAGCTTTATTAAGCTGCGTTGGAAAAACAGCCGCGCGATCCGGGAGCTCCGTTTACTCTCCACATTTTTCCGCACACAATCGGGCTCGTCTTCCGTTGCGATCGCAAATAAATTCACAGAAAATCGCGCTGGAGTTATTTGACAGGTGCGACGGTGAAGTTGTCGCTTATTAAATTAAATCTGGAAAGGAATTAATTGGCAAAGTTGTTAGGCGAGCTTTGCTCGCTCAATCTGCACTCGTCTCCCAAAAACAAACAAACTCTTGTCTGGCACGCTGGAAAATATAATTTGTTGCTCCACATTCCAGTCCAGTTGGTTTCGCTATTTTCAACAGCGGCGGTTCCACTTTTAGCTAGTCTGGAAGTCTTGGAATTAGTTTCTTTTCATTTTTCAACCCCAAGACTTTCTCGACTCGTGCAACTCCAATTGACATTGCCATTACCGCCCCCTTGGGACGCGCGGGTAAATATCCCTTTTCAAATATTAGCAACCCTTTGTTCCAATCAAGCGAAAAAGCGGCGAATTAACATATTATTAATGCAACAGAGTCGCCCCCCGAGCCTCGACCCCAACAATTATTTCCTCCGGGAATACTTACAAGACGGAGTTTATAATAATGTAAATCCAATTGACGTCTGCACGAAAGCAAAGAAAACGGCGAGTGTTCAACACATCTCGTTCCGGTATTTCCGCCACGTTTTATTTATTCCTCGTGAGAAATTCCACCGGCTCGGGACTCATCTTCCAATTAGCGTAAGCAGATTATGCGGTGTGTTTCAGAGCAACCCACCGTCATCCAGACAAATATCCTGATCCGGAGCATGGGTCCTGTCTCGGAGCTGGACATGGTAATCGCGCGATCGATCTAGACGTTTCATTACAGCGATAAAACTTTTCAGGAGTACTCGATGGACTGTTACTTCCGCCAGTACTGGCGCGACCAGCGCCTCTCGTTTTTAGGTCCAATAAAGTCGCTGTCGTTATCGATAAAAATGCTCGAACGGATCTGGAGACCTGATACTTACTTCTATAATGGCAAACACTCATATGTCCACACAATAACCGTTCCCAACAAACTATTAAGGATCAGTCGAGACGGCGATATCCTTTACTCGATGAGGTAAGGACAATAGCAGAATCGGAGCAGGTTCGTCATTATCCTGCGAAATTAGACGCGAACCTTCCTTCCGATTCCCGCGTAACACGATCTCCATTCTTGGTTTCAGGTTGACGATCAAAGCCAAGTGTCCGATGGAGCTGAGGACCTTTCCCATGGATCGACAGTCCTGTCCCTTGATCCTGGGCAGCTGTAAGTCCTTGTTCGCGATGTCACTGAGAACTGAGACGTGGTGTAAACAGCGCAAACGCTACTTACTGTCAAATGCGAATCACATAACCTCACTATTTTATTACCGTGATTTTGTTGTTGTTACCTAATCGTTATGGCTTCCGACACGATTTAACAACAAACTGTTGTTACTGTTGTTGTTGGAACAACAAACACTGCAGATAAAACAAAAATACTTTGTGGGGTTAGCAGCAATTATAGGTTATGTTGTGGTTATGGCAGTAGAAATGAGTAGAACGGCTCATTAATTAATATCCTCATTCATTACGGCTGCGGCCATTGCTAGTGTTGCCAACAGAGATTTAAATAAAACGAAACTAACTAAATAAAAAAATACTACGAAATCATTACATTTTAAACAAATTAGGTAGGTATAGTGCTTCTATCTTCCTAAGGAATTCTGATTTAAGCCCTAAATAAACCGAACAAAAACCCTACTTATTGTCATATTGTGCCTGTCAATCACTAGAAGGTCTCCGACAAATATTTTGAGTACTACCCCAGGTAATTTTTTTCTCCGAGACCGCCTAGTGATTGACAGGTACAATATCACAATAAATTTCTTTAAGTAAGGTCTTTGTTCGGTTTATTTATGACTTAAGCCAAAATTCCTTACGCAGATAAAAATACTATACTTAAGTAGTTTTCCGATAACGATCTCACAAGACAAGATGTTGTGGATGTTATTATGTAAAAGAGGAGAAAAAAATATTGCAGAAAGAAGAAAAATGCAGGTTATGTTCAGTCCCAGCATTGCCAACGTAAATTCAAACTTCAAACTAGAAAATTACTAAAGCAGTACCAGTGGAATTTATTTTAACTGGTACTGCTTTTGTAAAGGGACCCAGTGAAGGGGTACTAAGTCTCAAAGAGCTCTGACACTCTTTCAGACGCTTACACCTCCAAGGACCTGATCTACCGGTGGCAGAACGAGGCCAGCGTCAATTTTATACCAGGAATGACCCTTTCGCAGTTCGACCTGATCAGCTTCCCTTACCGCAACTTCACCCTAAAGAGACGCGAAGGTACGGTCTTGTTCTCCACCCTCGAAATTCTAGACGAGATTTCAGGCGAATTCTCCGTGCTGCAAGTGTCGTTCAATCTGCAGCGCCACACTGGATACTTCCTGATCCAGGTGTACGTTCCTTGCATCCTGATCGTGATCCTTTCGTGGGTTTCCTTCTGGATCCATCGCGAAGCGACGAGTGATCGCGTGGGTTTGGGCATCACGACGGTGTTGACCCTCTCCACGATCAGTCTAGACTCGCGGACTGACCTCCCCAAGGTGCGCTACGCCACCGCGCTCGACTGGTTCCTCCTGATGAGCTTCTTCTACTGCATCGCCACGCTATTGGAGTTTGCTGGAGTGCACTACTTCACCAAAGTGGGAAGCGGCGAGATTCCGGTCGACGAGGACGACTGGGAGGACTGCACCGAAGCAGAAGAGCCGATCTCTGGAAGCGACTCGGTGGAAAGTTCCGCGAACCGTGCGGGCCGCAGGAAGAGTTCTTTGATTTGTCCCATTTACAACGTGAGTTGATCAGAAGGGTGAGATTGGTTCGGAATTGTTTTTTTAGAATTCGGCGCTGCACTATAACAGCAAGAGGACCTCGCTGACGTCCCAGCCGCAGGCGGCGCCACCTGTCAGGTTGACGGTGGAGAGGACGACGCAAACGGAAATGCGCTTGCCGAAATGGAAGCAGTTCGTTTACTGTTTGAAAGGGGATGACAAGTTCCGGAAGCAGCGGCAGAGGGAGGCGGCGTCTAGTGGGGCAGTTAATATAGTTATTTCCAGTTAAATATGTTTGTTTTGCAGATGGTAACGAACGCGGACGTTACTGTCACGGCCCCAGGCATGTGAACAGCGTGTCGCTGATTGACAGGGCTGCCAGAATCCTCTTTCCGGCGTCCTTCGGCTTTTTAAATCTAATTTATTGGATGATTTATTTCACTTATCAGGATGATTTCAAATGGGCAGATACTAAACTAGGCTCTCTCGCCCACTAAATGATATTTATAGCGCAAATAAAATCGAATAGACCGCCTCCAACCGACAAATATCTAATTAGTCTTTAACAGTAGAATAAAACGCTTTACTTGATTGCATTTTTATTTCACAACTCTACTAAATCCACTCTCTTCGCGCGAATTCTTTCACCACGAACCACAACTTCTCCTTCATCAAATCGGACACTTGCCGCCCTTTTGACATATCCTCCGGAGTCAAATCTTCGAGGGGTTTGACCGTCCCTTTGACGGTGTAAATCGGATACATCATCACCGCCAAGTGCCAAAACTGACTCTCGTGAGCCACAATCTTCATTTCTTCCCACAAACTGTCCAAGGAGTACGCTGTTACGTCACACCGAAACTCCACAAGAACCTTGAGAAAGCTGGTGTAGTAAAAATCGACCAGCTCATCGACATGTTCTTGCAAAACTTGCAACTCCACGCTGCTGTAAAGGAAGAAAATCAAGTCTTGAGCGAGCGAGGCGTAGCTACAATTTTGAAAATCCACCATTTTGGTTTCGACCAAGCCTTCAGGACTGGTCTTGAGCAGGACGTTGTTCACCCAAAAGTCGCAGTGGGCAATTGTACCGAACATGTCACGGACTGGTTTATCGTATGGAGAGTCTTCCAGTCGATTTGCCACTCTAGACAAAAATTGGACGCATTCTGGGTCTTCCTGTAGAGTCTTCAGTGTTCCGCCGAAGAGGTGATTCCTCAGTTTGGTAATTCCTGCACCCACGCTTTTGAATTCGCACAAATGTGTCTTGATCTTCTCGTCGAAGACTCGTGGATGCTTGGTCCTAAAAGCCAAAGCTGTTGCGTGGAAGTTCGCCAGTTCCTTGAGAATCTCTTGGGTTGTTGACAAATCAAAACCTTTCATCCGGTCTTTGATGGCGTAGCCCTCCACTTGGAGATTTTCCAGAAAAATAACTGCGTTGTTGTCCACATTAGAACTGTTTGGGTTCAAATTGAGTCTTCCACCGTAGTACCGAGGGAAGATATTGAATTCGTCCATCTTGTGCTCTCTTTGAAACCCCTTCAGCGCCGGAATTATCACGCTGTACACTGCAATTTCCTTACGGAAGGTAGTTTGAATGTTGAAGATTTTCTGGATTAGTTCGTTCGGCGGAATCAGTTTGCCAACAAGCTTCAAGGTCTTTTCATCTTCAAACAAGATATCGACAGCAAGAATTAAGCTTCCGTAGTTCTCACCGGGAGCTGTCAAACGAGATGTGTTGTAACTCTTGACTTTCTGGTCTTGAGAGAGAAACGGCTGCAACAACTTCTGCAGATTTTCAATCTTTTGGGAAGTCATCGTGACGAGAAACATTCACAAAGTGATGATGCACAACGCGTGAACGTTATCATCGCTCATTATCTTCAAATAATTTTGACCTAGAAATTATTATGAATTTGCATAGAGATAAGCATCTCTAATCCGGTGATTTGCAGATTTGTTAAAAATTGTTGGTAAATATCTGGTCGAGTGGAGTGAATGGGGCTTTAGATTTTGCGCATTGTTGTGAACGGCACTGTAGCTTCCATCACTTCGAAAAAAATAATTGATTGATAACGATTGACCTTCAATCTTCAATTATTATATTATTATTTATCTTTTGTGCAGCTGTTGAAACTGTCGAGTGATGGAATGAGAGACCATTTTATTAATGTTTTGTCATAATTTAGGAATTAGAAATTTATTTATTTTCAAGGTCAGATTTTTGTGTAAATAAATATACAATGTGTGAGACAAAAGTGTTTTAATTAGTGTTGTGTTATTAACAGTCTTATCACAAGCACTATTATGAATGAGCTTTCACGGGTGCAGCGTGGCAACGTCGCACTTGTTATGCACCTGCGGGATTTGGTTCGTCTCCGTGCTAAATCATGTTTATGACAGAAAATCGTGGAAAAGGGGCGATTTTCCTTGGGAAAAGGTCGCCTTTTCCTGGGACGGTACACTAGACGAGGCCCTCGTGCCAGCCATGCGGGGCGAGTCGCGTCAACAAGCTCGCATTAATCGAAAATGAGTGTAGAGGAAAGCGACTGCCATGATTGATTCTAAGCGTCGTTGCAAAGATGTCCAAGTAGAAAAGTTTTCATAATATGTGGGATATTTAGCCGGAAAACAGCAGTGAAGTGGTAATAAAATTTTGTTTTAAGTCCGTAGATTACGTATTCGGGGTCGGTTGCATCGGCCTAAGTCATGTTATTATCGAAATCGCGAATTTGACGTGTTAGGTTCAATGGCTACACGGTGTACGCCATCGTTTTTCCGTCGGCGAAATCGACGTCGTTTGGGGCTTGGGGCGGCCGTCGCCGTGCAAACCGGGCCTGCCGGGGGTGCACTCGTCGATATCTCGCCCCGATAATCGACAAATCGTCGATCGGGAATTAGTGTGGGAGTGTCATAATTTGACATTTAAAAAAACTAAATCTTCTTTGTTGTCGGCCTGTTCGTTGACCTTGAATTCCAACCTATTTGTTTACATGTCGAGGGGATGAGTTTTCTTTGATTTCATGAATGGTCTACCGATTGTTCTAGTGTTCATAATGGTTGTGGATGTACCTGTGAGAAGTTTTCATCACAAAATGCAGCCTGCTGGGATGAATCCACGCGAACTATCAGAAAACGACGACTGGGCCACATCCCTAGTGCTCGATCCCCACCTGGGCTTCACCACTCACAAAATGAACACCAGGTACAGGCCCCCCAAGACCAACACTGCTGAACTCAAGAGCATCGTCGAGGAGTTCCAGCGGACCCAAAACTACGAGAAAGCATATAACAACATCTCCAAAGGAGACTGGATGCCCAAAATCAAATCCAAAATACAGCAGACCAAGCTGAGAGAGCATGTGAGTAGATGACGTATAAATAGGTCAAGTAGCAGTTGTCTCGCACAATTATTCGTTTAATTGTAATTAATGGCGTGCATAACCTCATTTTTTCAAGGCGAGGTATGCAACCCGCATTAGCCGCGCGACTGCGGGTTGCATACTCAACAGGCGTCGTGTCTAATCGCCTGCATTTGAACCGGCCCCGCATCACTATCGAGCCCGATCTAATTACGTATTCACCTTTTTTGCAGTTAATGATGGTATTGTGTCCGAGAGATTGACATTTACACGCCAAATGTGACACAGTTCCATCTTGTTTCTGCTGTGTATTTTGAAATTGTAAGAGTAGAGCGTGTAAGTGAAGGTTTTGATGGCAATACACGAACAAATTTTCTTGGTCCCGTGGGAATTTGTCTTGTGTTGTCGTTATCGTTTTTACTGAATGAGACTCTCTTCCAGATTTATCGCTATTTGAGGGTGTTCGACGTGGAGTCGGGCTTCGTGATCGAGCCCTGCTTCAGATACTCGCTGGAGGGTCAGAAAGGGGCGAAGATCTCGTCGACGAGGAAGTGGAACAAGAACGAGAAGATCGAGTGCCTGGTGGGATGCATAGCCGAGCTGACGGAAGAAGAGGAGAGGCAGCTGTTGCACCCGGGCAAGAACGACTTCTCGGTGATGTACAGCTGCAGGAAGAACTGCGCTCAGCTGTGGCTGGGCCCCGCTGCGTACATCAACCACGATTGCAGAGCGAACTGCAAGTTTGTGGCGACGGGTCGGGATACGGCGTGCGTGAAGGTGCTGCGCGACATCGAGGTGGGGGAGGAGATCACTTGCTTCTACGGGGAGGACTTCTTCGGCGACAAGAACTGTTATTGCGAGTGCGAGACGTGCGAGAGACGCTGCACGGGCGCCTTCGCCAAGGAGACCGACAAGAAGGAGGAGAACGGGTACAGATTGCGCGAGACCGACAACCGCATCAACAGGACCAAGCAGAAGATCCGGTGCACCAAGACCGACGAGCAGTTCGGCCGCGCCGAGGACAAGATCGTGGCGCCGCTCAGCATGAAGGAGCTGCGCCAGAAGGGCCTGACGAAGTACGACGCGGAGCTGCTGATCGCGCAGGGGTGCAAATTCTCGGACATCGGCGAGTTCCAGCGGAAGAACCGGTTGAGCGTGTCGAGTGGCGGCAAGGACGTCGACAATAACGATAAGAAGTGCGACGAGAAAAAATCTGTGATAGACGAGCGAATCGCGTTGGTCAGCACTCGGACGTCGCGGCTCCAGAGGAGGCAGGCCAGACAGGCCAACCAGGAGCTGATGCAGACCACCACGCACAACGTCTCCAGGTCGAACCTGCTGGACGACCTGCAGAGCAACGCGAGCAGTTGCATGAGCAATTACAGCGACCAGGACCCGGTGTGCGACGCGACGCAACAGAACCGCAAGTTCAACGACAAGCACGAGAGCGGCAAGGGGGTTCCCTCAGTCTCAGGTAAAACCCCGACTCGAAGAGACCCTCCGCATCTAGAACGGTTTGTGTTTGCAGATCGCCCCGCCACTCCCGTGCACCCATCCGAGAACGGCATCACGTTGCGCAACCACAAGTGTCTCCCCCAGGAGTCGGCGATGCCCAAGCTCGAGCCCCAGGTGCAGAACGGCACGAAGCGCCCCGCGTCCAAGAACCGCGGCAGGACGCGCCACTCGTCGCGCCTCACCAAGACCAACAACAACATCATCACTGCCAACCACCACGACAAGGACGTATACGAGTTCGACGACGACGAGGCCAAGACGGACTCGCTCTGTCTGCGCCAGAACAAGACGAAAGAGACGAACGGGGACGTCGCCACCAAGCCGGAGGAGGTCGTCGACGAGCCGACGGACAAGCCCGACGAGTGGGAAGAGGAGAAGGCGGAGCCGGCGTACGTGCCCCACGTCGAGAAGACGCCAGAGAAGGTGCGGACGGTCAAGCTGACCCTCAGGATGAAGCGGAGCCCGGTGCTGGACGAGGTGATAGAGTCGGGGAACAGTCTGAGTGAGGACAGTGCGGCGCCGGAATACGAGATACTGAGAGTCGAGGGGGTGGACAGGATCGAGGACGAGGAGGACGGGGAGTGTACACCGTTCTCGCACACGCGGAAGAAACGCCACAAAGTGAAAGACAAGAAGGAGAAGAAGGAGCGGAAGTCGAAACAGACGGAGGAAGTGACTCGGGTGCCGATGAAAAGGTTAAGGTTAATTTTTGGAAACGAGAGTCACACGATCGATATCCCGTCCACTAGTTCAAATTGTCACACATGACTTTTTCCTTTCTGATGTAACGCGATTCCGTACATAGTTTTAATATTTTTTTACGCATTGTACAGCAAGGACGTTCTTTTTATTATTTATTTATTTTTACTAATTTGTCAATGTGTAGGAAATGTTTTTCTCTTCTTTTTTCTAACTGGCTGTTGAAGTTCATCATCATTCGGACGTCTCCAGACCGGTGGCGCCCTCGACCTTCACGAAATGCTGGACGTTTTATTCGAGAATCGAGTGTGCGGCGCACGTCGACGTTTCTCGTCCGCCGAACAAAACTCAGACGTGCCCGCTCAATTCCAAACAACCAAATTTTCGTACCAGTGCAATAATCACTCGAAGCGTCTCCAAATTACGTCACCACTGCCGTGCGCAGAAGGAGAACGTATACAAATATCTGACGGACGAGCATCCCAGCTTTTGGTGTTGCGTCGTTTGTTATTTAAATAGATCGGTAGCGGTGGCGGCGCCAGCATCGAAACGTTTTCGTTTTCGCCTCGAGGATACAGCTTTAGGAATTTCGTCGGGATTTGATATTTGATTTGGTCGGGGGAAGGTCGAGGGCGCCACGGAACGACCAGACCGCTGTGATTCAGATTGTTCGATTGTTTTTTTTATCATCGTGGATTGTCAAAAATGTGTTTCTGTGGTATTTTTTCAGGAGTCGACGTGAAGCGACGAAGATTCGTTGTAAATGTGAGGGAACGTAGGTAGATAAATAAGATTTTCGTGACGCGACGCCTCGTCCTCCGACTAACAAACATACAAAAGAACCATTCCATAAACAGATCGTTAATTTATTTTATTTATGTGTTTATCGTACTGTACAATGACAGATCTTACTAGATTAATTAATATGATTTGGTAGGTGCACATCACGCACCTGACTTAGTTGTCTTCGTTTCTCGAGTAAAAATCTAGGGATTAGTTCTTTGTATTACTAATGATTAGATTTTTCGTGACCAGTTTCGCAAATTTATTTTTACAAGCATTTATCGAAATGACTACGACGTTGTGGATATACCTCATCACGAGCGATGTTTGCTGTAATATTACGTTTTTAGATAAATTCTTGTTGAAATTTACTGTTGAAATTTTATAATGTCTGTGGAAAGTGTACGCATCATCTGTGAATATGTAATTCGCTGTAAGGAACCCAGTGCTGGGATCCTATAAGCATCGGATAAAGTGCATATTGCACGCTAATTGTAAATATATTTGTAATATGTACCGATAAGGATTAATGCATTACTTAAATTTACCTCATGTTTATATGAAGACACATCATCGATCATTTCTTACATTGTCTCCCGCCGAGTTCCTACAGCTGCTCCCTAGTTTGTCGTGGTGTGAATGCAAATGTAAATGTATCGGAAGCGCACGGATTGTATTGATGTAAGAAATGACAGCAGAGAATAAACTTTTATAAAACGAGACTCGCTCGCTCTTTGTCTCAACAGCGTTTATTAAGCTCAAGGTTATACAATGCCAATTTGTCCCAACTAAACTATAAAGACACTTTACAAAAATCTTGTCGACGGCGATCAGGTTCTCTTTAAATAAATATATTTACATTCATCTACCAAAGTAACAATATAAAAATAATATCACATTCAGAGGATACAATCAACGTAGGTGTATAATTGCGTAAATCTTGAACAATTAACAGTTTACAGAGAGAGATATGCTTAGGCTAACCCCTACGAATGGCCCCGTATATAATATCATAAAGTGGTAAGCACACCGTTATTGCGTCGTTCAGGTCAGATCCCTCTGACAGTCCTTTGGCGCCAAATTCGCCGCTACGTCATCCCGTGTCTATTTTTATTCGCGATTTCGAACAGAAACGTGCGAGCGGTGATGAGAGTTGGACGCGTGGGAAAAACCGCGTCGTGTAGTGCCGGCGTGTCGAGGGTGGAGGTTCGGTAACAGCAATTCCGGTGCAGGATGGTAAGTAAAGAATTCTGTTCGGGGAAGGTCAAGGCGTGCGAAAGGGGCGGCGTCCGCAGGCGAGATCTTCGCATCTCCGCGGCAACGTGTTTAACTGCACGTGCGGCGTTGGGTTTTACCGCGCGGCCAAAATGTAAGCACGGACAACGTTTGAACATCGCTCGATTTAGTTTTCCAAGAAGTCGACTACAGCTTGACACTTATTGCATCATTCGGGACGACACAACCGGTGATTTTCGCGCGGCCTTGAATCTTCCCCGGCTGAAGCGGTAACAAGTAAATTTGAAATCGATTGCGCTTCCGGCCGATCGAAGTAAATTTTTGCCTCCGGAGCCGCCCCGCGAAACTAGGAACACGAACGGTCTTGCGATATGTGGAGGCGCGCCTAGTCCCCTCGGCGACTGCTCAGCACGGGCGACTGCGTCGGCACTTTGTTCGTGTTGTTGCACTCGAGGGAAGACTCTTTGGGAGACTTGGGGGAAGAACTGGCGCGTTTGTCGGTCAAGACGACGTGCGCAGGGCTCGTCGGACTGTCCGGGGGCGAGTTTTGAGCAACTGCGTTTATCTCGACGTCCGTGGTCTTGGTGGGTGTGGCGTCGTCCTCTTGGCCGACGCAGCCGATGATCATCTGGCGGCTCTCGGGGTCGACCAGTCTGAACGTCTCCAGGAACTCGTTCAGGTCCACCAGGCCGTCCTTGTTGATGTCCATCAGACGGCAGATCTCGACTAGCTGCTCTTGGGTGATGGGGTTGGGCATGTGCTCTTTGATCAGGTTGCACGCTTCGGAGAACTCGTCCAGACTGATGAAACCAGAGTTGTCTTTGTCGATGATGCGGAAGATCGCCTCCAAGTTGCCCTTGTTGCGGTAGAGGGTCTCCACGACGGTGCTGGCGCCCTGGACGGACTGCAATCACAGTTAGTTCGGGGCGGTGGCGAGGCCTCTTACAAGCTTACATTGATTTTGTGGCTGCTGATGTTCTCGAAGGTCGAGCTGTAGGTGACCTTCTGGGTGTCGGGGTCGACCGTCACCAGTTTCTCTTTGAGCATCCTCCACGGAAGGCCCAGACCGGTGGCGCGCTCCATCACTTTACACCACTCGCTCACGCTGATGTAACCTGAAACAACATCAACTCAATATTCCTCCAGACACTAAAACAAAATAAAACCGATTTGTCCAATTGTGCAACAAACTGTAATCCACTAAACTCTACTGCACTCTGATGGGGTTCCACGTTGGTAGTCGATTACAGACTTGACCTTTCAACTTCCTCGTAAAAAGGGGCGGAGCGACGTAGCAATCTCTTTATTTTATGAAAATTTAACGAAGACTGAATATTTAGAAGACGGAAGGAAGGAGCAAACTTTTATTACGGATTAAAGGCAAACAATTGAAATTTCTTAAAAACTTCGACTTGTCTAGATTGAACTTGACGTTCGTGTTTGGCAGGTCTTACTTTTCACATTTTTATCTCTCGAATCGAAACTCGGACGACGTTTTAATTACGCTGTAAACTCGAATCAACTTCCAATGTCACAATATTGGGTGGAGATGAACCCAAAAAATGTTACACACAGAAATGATTAAACTTTTTCTATTTCGGTGTCACAATGAGCATTTTGTGACCCTGAAAACAGTTGCACTAATTTCTAGTGATTATTGAAAATGGGGTTGGTATTGATGGTGTTAAATGTGATGTCATTTGAATCTGAATTCATGTTTTGAATCAAAATAAACTATTACGGGGGTTGATTTATTATTGTAAGAACATTTGGGAGACAATTTGAAATTTAATTTTCAATGAAAAGACCCAATACCAACCCAATTCCATTAAAATAAAAGTCACTAACCTAAACCCTCTCGTTCGACGCCTCCACCATTTTTACAAAACAAGATTTAAACTCTTTTATTATGACACACAGAGGCGTTCAGTTTTTTTGTATTCAGTTCACCACGATTAAGTCCACATTTCACGCAAAAAGTTACAAGAACATCGTTTCCGCACGAAAGAAATATTTTATCGGTTTATCGACAGAAGTTTCAGTTTTATTCGAGTTATGGAGAAACGAAAACAACAATCGATGTCCGGATCGGGCCGCAGAACGTTTACTTCCTTTGCAAAAAACCAATTATTATGCTTGAAAACCCGTGCAAGCTATGAAACTTTGTCCTGTTTTTTACTAACAAGTAATTTCTTACATAATAAAACTGAATTCTCGTTCAAACTCGAAACCCTTCTTAACCCTAAAATATGAAATTATTTTTCCAGCCATTTGCTCCTTCCCTCGTCACTCCTGCAAGAAAATGTCCCAACCTTTCCCACCATATTTTACCTGTCGACCCATTTCACCCAACTGTGGTATTATTCCCACGAATTCCCTTTGTTCCAACAAACAAACATCCAACACTCAACAAGTGTATTTTTACTGAAATCTATAAAAACACTTCTCATCAAACTTGTTTATTTTGAATTAAGAATAACTGAAGATACACCAAACCAAAATTGTGTGTATTGAAAAACAAGTTTCATAAGTGCCGTAGTTACGAGTTAGTTTAAAGAATGAGTGTTTCAAGGTCTTATGAAACGAGTTTTTTTACACTATTTTTGCCATTTTTATGCCGTTTTTAAATAAAATTTTTTACTTCAATCGATTTAGGGATTTTTGTGGCGGTTGGTAATGTCTTAATTTTAAAAGTAAAAATTTGATCTAGTCACCCTTTGTTTTATCCAAATTCTGTCACAAAACCCGAATATGGAAGATAATTCCGCATCAAGCTTTGCTAACCTAAAAATTTTCGTAAAATGTTCCGTGAATTAATGGCTAAAATGACATCGCAGATGATGACGTCGCGTTCGTTAATCAAAATGGAGGTAAGTTACAAAAATAATTATCTACGAACTCATTCTTTCTTTCGTAAACGCAACATCTGTGACGTTATGAGTCGATCTGCAATCACCGCAAAAAGTCAATCCCGAAGAGGCACAGGAAGTGGTTTTAGGATGACCGAGTGATGAGAATTCCATTCGGGACAAATTCAGGCCTCTCTTAAGCTGAATAGTGTTGTTTATCAGCTCTATTCGCGTTCACCGGAGTTTATTTTGTAGAGAAAGGGAAGCTTTGGGTGGACGCTGACGAGCGATTATTAGCCCGGAACCGGTTCGTGGTTGTCGATCAGAAGATAAACCTGATCGATGCAGTGTGTGTGTAAACCCCACAATTGTGGAGCGAACAGACTGACAATCTGGGTGGATCTACACAGTGACCTAATAAATATTTGATTCGTGGCTATAACGTCACGACTCCCAATATTTTCCCTTCGGTTTGCTCTTGGAAGATTTGAACGTGATTAAAAATGTTGCGGAAACTTGGTTTGAGATTGTTTCCCCCACCGGTGCTAATTCTGGCCCTCGCCCCCACTAACCTGTCAGTTCGGGATCGACTTTGACGAACTCCTTCTCCAATTTGGTCTTGTTCGTCATTATTTGTCCGTGAAGTTCCCTTATAGCGGAGGCTTCGACCAGACCTATCCTTTGATGGAACGTTAACCTTTTCGCCCTCCCCGCCGCCGCCATGTACTGCACGAAGTGGGTGTCTAGCTGGGGCCCCACCAGCTTCAGATACGCCCCCTTGTTCGAACCGAGCTCGTAATAATTCGACGCCGAAAATATCGTTATCACCTGAAACCCAACAGCCGAAAGGTCAGACAAGGTCATCGAAGGATCCGCCGGACTTCACCGAGTTGTCGTGGATGACTTCGTACCCCTCGGACTTGCACTCGTGCGACCGCACGATATACATCATGCGGTTTTTCTCCAGGAAGTTCTTGGAGACGTCGGGGCCGAAGTACGTGCCGGCGCCCCTCAGAGCGTTGGGGATGCAGCCGTTGCCGACCTGGGGGTCCGACCAGAGAATGTCGAACACCTGGAACGAGACACGGATGCGGGGGCGGTTTCGGAGGTGGTAATTTTTTACCTGTTTCCATTCCACCTTATCGATGAGTTCCGCGCCTGGAGCAGAACTGTCGCTGATAGGGGGCCGCAGCAGAGAGGCGTACTGAAAAAGAGACACTCTTGACGAACTATCGATGAAACAGGAGCGAAGCGTGACAAGTGCATTTTTGCTTTTCTCGCTTGCACGACGAGGACAAAGCGTTTTTCAAAGGGAATTTACGAGGCGAGCTGTCAGCTCTGCGTCTGTCGACGGAATTAAATGCAGTCCAGGAGGTCGCAAAGGGACCACGACTGTTGCACTTAACCGGCGATAGATAAATCTCCGGCACACCTGCAAGCATTTAAATGTGACGCGGAATTTCATTTGCGGAGGATTTTCCAGGAACCCTTAGCGTAATGGGTGAAGATGCGCCCCACTTGCCAGTCTCCACGCTTTTAAAATATTTCCGCAGGATTTTATCGTAGTGGTTTATAAATTCAATTCTTCAACGGTGGGTTATCTCGCTTTTTTCAAGTTTTCTTAACTAATGCGAGGGATAAAGGGGCGAAGTTCGATTCATCACAGTTAACTGTATTTTGATTTAGCTCAAACGTACTGATTTCTCGTCACCATTTTGTTAAAAATAAATTTGCTATTTTTCTTGCTTATTGCTAGACACAGACTGGGATTCTTTTTGCATTCGATTCGCCACAATTAAATCAATTAAAGACGGTTTTCAGATTTGATCTATATAGTTCAGATAATAACTGAAATATCATTATATTTATGCAAAACATATTCCGGCGCGTCCACCATTTTTGGGCAAATCACAAATCATACAAGGTCGTGTGGATTTTTGTATTCGATTCGTTATGATTTCGTCCACAAAAGACAATTTTTGGATTTGATCTACCTCAAACAGTCACTGAGATATCATTATTTGTTTAATTCAAAAAATATTCCGGCGCCTCCACCATTTTTGCAAAAGACAAATTTGCAATTTACTTTATTATCGCTAGAAACAAAGCCATGTGGATTTTTGTAATCGAATCGTTACTCTTTAATCGATAAAAGACAGTTTTTGGATTTGATTTAGCTCAAATGGTCCCTGAAATTTAAAAAATAATCGGGCGCCTCCACCATTTTTGCAAATTTAAATTAGCTTTTTCTTTACTATTGATAGAGAGAATCAGGGAGCTATTGATTCGTTGGATTCGTCCCAATTGAATCTATAAAAGACTGTTTTCAGATTTAATTTAGCTCAAACGGTAATTGAGATATCATTCTTTTTATTTTAAAAATCTTCCGGCGCCTCCACCACTTTTGCAACCCATAAATTTGCAGTTTACTTGGTTATTGCCAGAGACAAAGTCATGCGGTTTTTTGTATTCGATTCATGACAATTTAATCTTCAAAAGACAGTTTTTAGATTTGATCCACGTCAGATGGTAATTATTTCTTAGTCACAGCATCTCTTTACTACAATTACAGATGGAATGAGGAAGTTTTTTGGATTTGATTTACCAAAATAAAATCCATAAATGACAACTTTTAGATTTTATTAAGCTCAAACGATTATTATTAAAATGTCGTTGATTTTAGTAAAAAAAAATCTGGCGTCTCCACCATTTTTGCAAAATATGACTAACGTTTTTTTTACTTTTGCTGGCGATAGAATCATGATGGTTTTCATGTTTTATTCAACTCAAACAATCACCAAGATGTCGTTATTTTTAGCAAAAAATTTCCCGGCGCATCCACCGATTTTGTAGAATGTAAATTTGCAGTTTTATTTAATTCTGCTGGAGATAGAATTGTGAAGATTGATACATTCGATTTGTGACAATAAAATCTACAAAAGATGGCTTTCAGATTTGATTTACTTCATTACTTATATTTAGTACACATTTATTCCCACACCTGCAGAACAAATTTGTGGTTTTTATAATTGCTAGAGAAAAAGTAATACGGCTTTTTGTATTCGATTCGTTACGATTTCATCTACAAAAGACGGTTGTTAGATTGGAAATAGCTCAAACAAAAACTGACGTATCATTATTTTTATTCAGAAGAATATTCAGGCGCCTCCACCATTTTTGTACATTTTAAATTAGCTCTTTTCTTTACTATTGATGAGAGAATCAGGAAGCTTTTGATTCGTTTGATTCGTCACAATCGAATCTATAAAAAACAATTTTCAGGTTTGATTTGGCTCAAATAGTAACTGAGACATCATTATTTTTATTCAAAAAATATCCAGCATTTTTCTCATACATACATTTAAAGTTTACTTGATTATTGCTAGAGAAACCTTTTTGAATTCGATTTGTTACGATTTAATCAACTAAAGGAAATTTTTAGATTTGAAATACCACAAACAATAATTGAGATATAATTATGTTTTTATTCAAAAAATATTCCGGCGCCTCCACCATTTTTACAACGATTAAACCTGCACTTTACTTAATTATTATTGGAGACAAACTCATGCCGATTTTTGTGTTCCATTCGTCACGATTTCAGCTACAAAAGACAGTTTTCAGATTTGAAATATGTAGCTTAAAGAATAACCGAGATATTATTTTTTTATTCAAAAAATATTCCGGCGCCTCCACCATTTTTGCAACTAATAAACCTACTTGATTATTACTAGAGACAAACTCATGCCGATTTATGTGTTCGATTCGTCACGATTTAATCTACAAAAGACAGCTTTTAGATTCGAAATAGCTCAAACAATAACTGAGATATACATTTTTTTAATTCAAAAAAATTTTCCGGCGCTTCCACCATTTTTGCAATGAATAAATCTGCAGTTTACTTGGTTATCGCCAAGGACAAAGTCTTCCAGCGTTTTGTATTCGATTCGTTACGATTCAATCTACGAAAGTTTTTAGTCAAAAATATTCCGGCGCCTTCACCATTTTTGCAACTAATAAACCTGCACTTTACTTGATTATTATTAGAGACAAACTCATGCGACTTTTTGTGTTGGATTTGTCACGATTTAATCTACAAAAGACAGTTTTTAAATTTGAAATAGCTCAAACAATAACTGAGATATAATTTTTTAATTCAAAAAATAATCCGGCGCCTCCACCATTTTTGCAACTAATAAACCTGCACTTTACTTGATTATTACTAGAGACAAGCTAATGTCGATTTTTGTGTTCGATTCGTCACGATTTAAGCTACAAAAGACAGCTTTTAGATTTGAAACAGCTCAAACATTAATTGAGATATCATTGTTTTTTTAATTCAAGAAATATTCCGACACCTCCATCATTTTTGCAGTGAATAAATCTGCAGTTTACTTGGTCATTGCTGGAAACAAAGTCTTGTAGCGTTTTGTATTCGATTGGTCACTACATATTTAATTTATGAGTGTTTATTCAAAAAAATATTCCGGCGCCTCCACCATTTTTGCAACTAATAACCCTGAAATTTTCTTGATTATTACTAGAGACAAACTCATGCCGATTTTTGTGTTCGATTCGTCACGATTTAATCTACGAAAGACAGCTTTTAGATTTGAAATAGCTCAAACAATAACTGAGATATAAATTTTTTTAATTCAAAAAATATTCCGGCGCTTCCACCATTTTTGCAATGAATAAATCTGCAGTTTACTTGGTTATCGCTAAGGACAAAGTCTTCCAGCGTTTTGTATTCGATTCGTTACGATTCAATCTACGAAAGTGCTTATTCAAAAAAATATTCCGGCGCCTCCACCATTTTTGCAACTAATAAACCTGCACTTTACTTGATTATTATTAGAGACACTCGTGCGACTTTTTGTGTTCGATTTGTCACGATTTAATCTACAAAAGACAGTTTTTAAATTTGAAATAGCTCAAACAATAACTGAGATATAATTTTTTTAATTCAAAAAATAATCCGGCGCCTCCACCATTTTTGCACTGAATAAATCTGCAGTTTACTTGGTTATTGCTAGAGACAAGGTCTTGCAGCGTTTTGTATTCGATTCGTTACGATTGAATCTACGAAAGTGTTTATTCAAAAAAATATTCCGGCGCCTCCATCATTTTGGCAACTAATAAACCTGCACTTGATTATTACTAGAGACAAACTAATGTCGATTTTTGTGTTCGATTCGTCACGATTTAAGCTACAAAAGACAGTTTTTAGATTTGAAATAACTCAAACATAGCCGAGATATTATTTTTTTTATTCAAAAAATATTCTGGCACCTCCATTTTTTTTGTAACAAATAAACTTGCACTTTACTTGATTATTATTAACGACAAAGTCATGCCGCTTGTTGTGTTCGATTCGTCACGATCTACATAACAGTGTTTAGATTTGAAATAGCTCAAGCAATAACTGAGATATCATTATGTTTTTTTTATTCAAAAAATATTCCGGCGCTTCCACCATTTTTGCAACGATTAAACCTGCACGTCACTTGCCGATTTTTGTATTCGATTCGTCACGAGTTAATCTTGAAAAGACAGTTTTAGATTTGAAATATCTCAAACAATAACGGAGATATAATTTTTGTTTGTTCAAAAAATATTCCGACGCCTCCATAATTTTTTTACTTGGTTATTGCTAGAAACAAAGTCTTGCACGTTTTGTATTCAATTCGTTACGGGTTTAATCTACGAAAATTTTTATTCAAAAAATATTCCGGCGCCTCCACCATTTTTGCAACGAATAAACTTGCAATTTACTTGATTATTATTAAAAACAAAGTCATGCGGCTTTTTGTATTCGATTCGTCACAGTTTTTAAATTTGAAATAGTTCCACAATAACCGAGATTAATTTTCGCAGCACAAACAGTAACTGAATTCTAATTTTTTTGTTAGAAAAAAATCCAACACCTCCACCATTTTTGTGAACAAAATCGCAGTTTTCTATACGATTGCTAGAAATAGAAGCATGTAGTTTTGCATCCGATTCCTCATTATTATTTTATTTTTTTTTTAATATTCTGGCGCCCCCACCATTTCTCTCCTAAAGATAAATTCCATCATAATTGAATTACAACGTTTGTGAAATTTATAGTGGAACCCTTTGCACATATTTTAATCATCACACCATGCTTTGTCCCCACCTTCCACCCGAAAAATAATTCTCTGCCCACTCACCTTCCCCCTGTCCAAACTCCTGATCAAATCTAGATCCGTGGTGTCGGAGATGCCTCCGTGGACAATCAAGACCTTGTTGTTGACGATGGTGCCCAGCGGTAGCCACCGGTACACCCCTTCGATCAGTTTGAGCAGCTTCTCCGAGTTCCTCTGCAATCAAATTAACCTTGACACCCTACTCTGGTGATTCGCCGCGGTTTTCTCCAATTTGCCCCGTTCGAACCTAACCTCGTTAGTCTGTTAAGACGCGAAAATTATGAATCGTGGAGGCGGCCGCGTCCTTCCGCCTGTAGTTGAATATCTTTGCATCCGTCTTGGAGGTTTCAATTGGGGGCCTTTGTGTTAAGTTCGGCCTGGATTGAAGAGTCGAGTGTCGGCCTGGCGCGATTCATCAATAATGTGACACCTCTTAAATTAAAACGTTGGTTGAGGGTTTTAGCGTGACAGGAAAATCGATGGGCGCGTAAGCCCCGCGAGATAATAGAGACACCGACACCGGTTTTTACTTACTCGGTATTTGGACTGCATTTCCCTGATGAAGCCGTACCTGTGAACGATGACGGTTTTAATAGGCAATCCACCCCGAAACGAAACTAATTAATGGGGATGCGATAGACGCGCCCCCCGGCGAGCTCACCTCGAGTTCATTATGTTGTCCTCGTGGTTGCCCCTGTTCAGGAAAACACCTCCGGGGTAGACGAGCATGCAGGACAAGAGGACCAGGAGCACCTCGATGCCTCGCTTCCCCCTGTCGACGAAGTCCCCGTTGAACACGTACGGGTTCTCCGGCGACGGCAGCCCGTTCTGAAAACAACACCAGCGAGGCCTCGTCAGTTATCATTATCTGATAAACGAAACGAGAAGTCGGGCTGGAATTACATTTGCCTCTTCGTGCGATGAACTAAAAGCTCGGACGCTGTTTTAATCGCCGCCAAATTATCGATGGCGCCCGAGGAATTCGGAGCTTTGACCTATTACATATTTAACATTACGAAGACGCTGGACCGGGGCCAAGTCCGTTGGAGCCAAAACGAAACATGAGTTGTCGTAAATTTTCAGTGTTGCTTTAGTAAATTAACGGATTTGTTGATGTTAAGCTGCGAGCTTTGCTCTTTTTATTTTTTGCCTCATTATGTTGGTAGTTTTGGCTAAAAGGAAATGCGACAGACGTCCCAGATTCTTCCGCACTGCCGCAGATATTACAATAGTTTTTTTTATGAAAGCTCATAAATAAATTTACAAAGCTCTATTTGTGTATTTCGTGTGTGATGTAATTTTCAGCGAGGTGGCGTTTTCGAGGTCACGTTAGAACCGTTCATTGTGCTAAATTTTTCGTGATTGTTGCTAAAGATAGAGCTACGCAATTTTGCAATTGATTTCTCACAACTGAAAAAAATCGCACCATTTTTTCACTATTGCCAGAGATATGAGTCTTGCATTCGAATCCTCACAATCGCATTTACGAAAGATCCAGCTCAAACAGTTACCAAGATATTATTTTTAATAAAAATCACAAATTGCATATGGTTTCATATTTTCATAATGCGACACTATTCGTTTGTTCTTTCCGGTGGTATTGCAAAGCTTCCGGATAAATTGATAGAAAAGTAAATGCGAAGGATGTGCTGACTGAAGCAAGAATTGTAACGAACATCTTCTGCGGTAAGAGTTCCAAGCTTTCATTTTTTTTTTCAAAGCTCCAACCGCAGAGACAAATCTTGTAGTTTGTTTCTTTTAAGAACTGTAAAACAGGAAAGGCAATGTCACAGTAATAGACCTGTTTTTGTTGCAAGATTGTACCATACTATGAAGTCAATAAAAGCATTTCTAAATTAAAGTAATCGTTTTTTTTTATCCTCTTAGTTTGTTCGTGCGTCGTTGGTTTTAGGAAAGTCATTAAATAGAATCTAGCATTTGCAATGTTCTTTACTACAGACAGAATCATGCAGTTTTGCAATCGATTCCTTTCAGTAAGTAAAAAACACACAGTTTTTACTTTAATCTTCCTCAAAGGCTAGCAGAGATGTGAATATTTTTAGTTAAAAAAATCCTGGCGACTCCACCATTTTAGCAAAAGATATATTCGCTGTTTTCTTGACAATTGCTGGAGAGAAAATTTCGCTTTTTGCACTTGAGTCATCACAACTGAATCTACAAGACAGTTTTAAAATTTGATTTAGCTCAAACGACAAGAAAGATATCGTAATTTTTAGTTGAAAGAATCCTGGCGTCTCCACCATTTTAGCAAAATATAAATTCGCCTTTTCCTTACTATGCGTAGAAAGAGAATCATGACGCTTTTTACATTCGATTCATCACAATTGAATCTCCAAGGGGCAGTTTCTAGATTTGACCTAGTTCAAACAATAACTGAGATATCATTATTTTTTTTACTCAAAAAATATTCCGGCGCCTCCACCATTTTGCAAAACATGAAATTACAATTATTGTTAGAGACAAAGTCATGCGGCTTTATGTATTCGATCAGTTACAATTTCGTCTACAAAAGACAGTTTTTAAATTTGATCTGGCTCAATCGACAGGAAAGATATCATTATTTTTGTTTAAAAAATATTCCGGCGCCTCCACCATTTTTGGAATTTATTTGCACTTTACTAGAGGCAAAGTTATGCGACTTTTTATATTCGATTAGTTACAATTTAATGTACGAAAGGCAGTTTTAAAATTTGATCTAGCTCAAATGACAAGAAAGATATCGTAATTTTTCTTTGAAAGAATCCTGGCGCCTCCACCATTTTAGAAAAATATAAATTCACGTTTTCTTTACTATGTCTAGAAAGAGAATCATGACGCTTTTTACATTAGATTCATCACAATTGAATCTCCAAGGGACAGTTTTTAAATCTGACCTAGTTCAAACAATAACTGACATACCATAATGTTTTACTCAACAAATATTCTGGCGCTTCCACCATTTCGCAAAACATGAAATTACATTTTACTCAATTATTATTAGAGACAAAGTCATGCGGCTTTTTGTATTCGATCAGTCACAATTTCGTCTACAAAAGACAGTTTTTAAATTTGATCTGGCTCAATCGACAAGAAAGATATCGTTACATTTGTTTAAAAAAATATTCCGGCGCCTCCACCATTTTTGGAATTTATTTATACTTTACTTTATTACTAGAGGCAAAGTTATGCGACTTTTTATTTTCGATTAGTTACGATTTAATCTACGAAAGACAGTTTTAAAATTTGATCTAGCTCAAACGACAAGAAAGATATCGTAATTTTTCTTTGAAAGAATCCTGGCGCCTCCACCATTTTAGCAAAATATAAATTCGCCTTTTCCTTACTATGTCTAGAAAGAGAATCATGACGCTTTTTACATTCGATTCATCACAATTGAATCTCCAAGGGGCAGTTTTTAGATTTGATCTAGTTCAAATAATAACTGAGATATCATTTTTTTTTTTTAATTCAAAAAATATTCCGGCGCCTCCACCATTTCGCAAAACATGAAATTACATTTTACTCAATTATTGTTAGAGATTCGATCAGTTACAATTTCGTCCACAAAAGACAGTTTTTAAATTTGATCTGGCTCAATCGACAAAAAAGATATCGTTATTTTTGTTGAAAACATATTCCGGCGCCTCCACCATTTTTGCAATGTATGTATAAATTTGCAATTTCTTTTTATTATTACTAGCACATATAGTGAGAGAGCTTTCGCATTCGATTCGTCACACCGAATCTGTAAAAGACAGTTCTTAGATTTGATCTAGCTCAAACGGTAACTGAGACATGAATATTTTTCGTCCTGGCGGGAGTGTTTCGTGTGTGATGTAATTTTCAGCCTGGAGGTCGCGTTAAAAGCTCTCAGTGCGCTTAATTTTTTTATGTGTCTGTGGGCTTCCTTTATTTAATAATAATGGTCGATCTTTCGCTTTTACAAACTTTGGGAGTAACGAAGCAATAGTAAAAGTTGCAACAAAGTTGTAAAATAAATTTATACCTTGAATACTCGACTCGCCGTAGGTAATGCCGTAAATATATAACTTACAATTCAGCTTTTATTCTCCTTTTTTTCAGACACAAAATCGATAGTTCTTGTTTTTTCAAATTATGACCCTAAGTACACTACACTAATTGTTTGGATATATTTAAGCTCCTGTTATTTTTGCATTAATGGAAATTCCTTTTAACGGTGCAGGAAGATTTTTTGTTCGTTGCTGAACTTTTATTTTTCTAAAATTAAACAGCAGTGATAAATTTTTTAAACGGCTGTAAACTTCGGCGAGCCTTGCAGCAATACGTTGCAACTCAACATTGTAGCAATATTCCTTTTATTTTTTCCTACCTCCGAGACAAATTTTGTTCATTGTAATTCACATGGCGGATGCGCCGGGTCAGTCTCGCACAAAGCTTTATCTTCCTTTGTCTGTTAACACGTTGTCACAAATATACCTTCCTAGTTTTTGTTTTTTGTATATTATAAAGCTCACGTGATAACGCTGTTTCGTACGTAATGTAATTTTCACTAACTTGCCGTTTTCTAGGTCACGTTAGAGAGCTTCATTATGCTAAAATTTTCTTTTCAACCGACGCAGATTGGATATTGGGAAAATTATGTCTTGACTCATAATTTAGGCAAACTTTCACTTTTTAACAAAACTCTGAATTAAATTTATGCAGCAAATATTTTCAACGAACCTCAGAAAATCCAAGACATGGTGTAACTTTCAACTTAGCTTGGATTTTTCTTATTTAAAATTTTTAAAAGCTTTCTTACATTTCCAGATCGTGAGTGTTAGTGATTAAGACGTTTATTGTTTTTTTTCTCCATTTCTCCAACCTTCTGTCTTATTTTTTGTTGATTATAAAATTTAAAAATCAAACAACGGCAAATCCAGAGGTACATTAAGTCAGTCTTGTAGAAGTTACAGTTTGCAATTCAAATTTAACAGTGTAGCAATATTCTTTTTATTCTGTCGTATACTTCAAATTTATTGCATTGTAAATTTAGCCGGGTTACGATTTTCTGCAAGCTTTTATCTTGCATCTGTTACATACTGTAGTGTTTCTCATCTTCTGCTGTTTATCTTCCTATTTTGAAAGTTCTTGAGAACATGAAATAAAAGCAAACTTGAATGCGGATCAAGCAAGTTTTGTAGAAATTATCTTTTCAACGTAAAATAATATTTCCTCTTAATTTTCATTTTGTTTCAATTATAAATGTTCCTAGAAGCTACATTTTTTCCTTTTTCCTTCACCCCACCTAACTACAATTTAAAACTAATTCACGACACATCAGCTTTAAGCAAATTGTCTCTTGCATGTAGACTAATAATTCAGCAAAGTTTTCAGGACGTAACACTAATCCTTTTGTCTCAACGAAACTTAGACTAAAGTCGAAACTTATGCAACAGTAAAATTAATTAAATCGTGAGTCAAGCCCAGAACGATGATTGAAGAGATTTTTTTTTACCTTTATTCAAGAGTTCTCCTTTTTCCAAAAGTGTGAATCTTAAAAGCGGTAATTATGAAGTTTGTTAAGTTTTTATGTCGTTTATTCCTTTGAACTTTATGAGATTTAACAACCACCGATGCGAACAGAGTCGGTTTGCACAAATTACATTTTGCATATTCTTTCGTACTTTCATGATGTGGCACTATTGCTTTGTTCTTTGCAAAGTTATTACAAAGCTTTCGAATAAATTTATGTAAAAGTAAATGTGACGGATGCGCTGACTCGATCAGGAATTGTAGCGATGTTATGAGTTAAGAGTTACCAGATTTTATTTTCTTTTCTCATATTACCAACCACAAAACGGTAGTTCTTTTCTATCCACAGTACGAGATCAAATTGTTTAGTTTGTTTTTTGAAAATTATACATTTTAAGAACTGGAAAATAGTTAACTGTGTGTTACAGTAAAATATCTAATTTTGTTGTATTAAACTGGATTTGGCCCAAGGAATAAGCGAGATGTCGTTATTTTTAGTAAAAAAGTTCCTGGCGCCTCAACCATTTTTTGCAAAATATAAATTGGCTATTTTCTTAACTAATACCAGAGATAGAGTAATACATTCGATTTGCAACAATTAAATCTACAAAAGACGGTTTTTAGATTTGATTTAACTAAAACAGTAGCTGAGATATAATTAGTTTTATTAAAATAATATCCCGGCGCCTCCACCATTTTTACAAAAGACTTTACTTAATTATCGCTAGAGAGAAAGACAGGCGGCTTTTTGTAATCGATTTGTTACGATTTCTTCTACAAAAGACAGCTTTTGGATTTGATGTACTTCAAACACTAACTGAAATATCATTACTTTTATCCAAAAAATATTCCGGCGCCTCCACCATTTCTCTAATAGATAAATTTTGCAGTTTATGTAATTGTTCCTACAGACAAAATTATGCGTCTTTTTGTATTCGATTCGTTATGATTTCATCTACAAAACACATATTTTGGATTTGATCTACCTCAAACAGCAACTGAGATATCATTATTTTTACTCAAAAAATATTCTGACGCCTCCAGTTTTGCCAAAGATAAAAATGCAATTTTTATTGGATGTTGTCAGACGTAGGCTCGTGTGGTTTTTTGAATTCGATTCGTCACAATGAAATCTATAAGAGACACTTTTTGTATTTGATTTAGCTCAAGCAGTAACAGAAATGAATATTTTTAGTTTAAAAAAAAAACAGAGTGTCGTAGAGACGCACGATAGAAGTGAAACTTTTGTATTACAGGGAAACATTGCAATTATTCATCAATCACTTTTAAATAGCATATTCACAACAAAATTGTATATTTTAATGAATAATAATAAATTATAAACAACGATAACACTAAACAATATCGAAATGCGTAACTCATTGTTCATTTTTAAGCCTCCAGTTTAAAAGAGACGACATTATCGAGAAATGCCGTGAGTGTGACAAAGACAGAAGTATACACAATTTTAAGGAATGTTTGTATCGTGTCAAACAGATTAACTTACATTTAAATGAGATGGAAATATTGGCGCAACCCATGATGGCGCAACCGTTGTGCGAGCACTGCTCCCACTCGACTCGACAGTGTTTACCCCCACCACTTTTCGTCACACAAAAAGGTTGCCGATCAGAATTTCAAAACCCTCCCATAAAAAGTTTCACTTCAAAAATATAAATTTGCAGTTATTGCTAAAGATAGATTCATACAGTTTTCGCATTCGATTTGCCAGAATTAACTCTATATAAAATGCAGTTTTTAAATTTAATTTAGCTCAAACAATGACCAATACATAGTTAGTTCTATTCGAAAAATATCCCGGCGCCTCCACCACTTTTGCAAAAGATATTGCTTACGATGACATTTTTTACATTTGATTGGCCACAATTAAATTCATAAAAGACAGTTTTTAGATATGATTTAGTTCAAACAGTAACTGTGATAGCATTGTTTTTTTTTTTTATTAAAAAAATATTCCGGCGCCTCCATCATTTTTGCAAAAGACAAATTCTCGCTTTACTTTATTATCCCTTTTTTATGGCTTTTTGTAATCAATTCGTTACGATTTCATCTACAAAAGACAGCTTTTGGATTAGATCTATCTCAAACAGTAATTGAGATATCATTACTTTTATTCAAAAAATATTCCGGCGCCTCCACCATTTTTGTAAAAACAAATTTGAAATTTACTTTATTATCGCTAAAGACAAAGTCATGCGGCTTTTTGTATTCGATTCGTTACGATTTCATCTACAAAAGACAGCTTTTGGATTAGATCTATCTCAAACAGTAATTGAGATATCATTACTTTTATTCAAAAAATATTCCGGCGCCTCCACCATTTTTGTAAAAACAAATTTGAAATTTACTTTATTATCGCTAAAGACAAAGTCATGCGGCTTTTTCTATTCGATTCGTTACGATTTCATCTACAAAAGACAGCTTTTGGATTAGATTTATCTCAAACAGTAATTGAGATATCATTACTTTTATTAAAAAAATATTCCGGCGCCTCCACCATTTTTGTAAAAACAAATTTGAAATTTACTTTATTATCGCTAAAGACAAAGTCATGCGGCTTTTTCTATTCGATTCGTTTCGATTTCATCTACAAAAGACAGCTTTTGGATTTGATCTATCTCAAACAGTAATTGAGATATCATTACTTTTATTAAAAAAATATTCCGGCGCCTCCACCATTTTTGTAAAAACAAATTTGAAATTTACTTTATTATCGCTAAAGACAAAGTCATGCGGCTTTTTGTATTCGATTCGTTACGATTTCATCTACAAAAGACAGCTTTTGGATTTGATCTATCTCAAACAGTAATTGAGATATCATTACTTTTATTCAAAAAATATTCTGGCGTTTCCACAATTTTTAGATACATTTTGCAGTTTCTTTAATTGTTGTTAGAGACAAAGTGAAGCAGCTTTCTGTATTCGATTCGATACGATTTAATTTACAAAAAGCAGCATAATTTTAATTCTAAAAATATCCCGGCGCCCTCACCATTTTTACAAAACATACTATTTTTACAATGCAATGATGCAAGTTTTTACATTTGATTGGCCACAATTAAATTCGCAAAAGACTGTTTTTTGATTTGATTTAGTTCAAATAGTGACTGAAATGTTATTTTTAGCGCGAAAAATATCCCGGCGCCTCCACCATTTCTGCAACACCCATTTTTTTTTTAAACTGGTTAGAATTAGTCGGTTGAATGCATAAACGTTTTTTTTTTTTTTGGAACAAATGCAATTGAGAAGCGATCCCAAACCGGTAAACAAGAAGGGGTGCGTCGTTAGCTTTAGTAAAATAATTATTATCCCCACATACGGCGTAATTTTCAGTGAGCTAGCATTTTCTAGGTCACGTCACTGAAATTTCATTATTTCCCAAGCCTTCCGCATTTAATAAAAATTCATTACAAATCGCTGAACACAAAAGCTATTCCCGTTTCGCTTGAACGTTTTTATTTCGATTTTAATTAATTTGTTATTCAACAGAGTGCAACCGCACGATTTACCACCGGTCACGCAATATTTGACGGATGCGCCGCACACTGCACAATTTTCGCTCAATCCACCCTCTTCCTGTTCAACCCTGAGCGCCTCCAATACCAACAATAATTTAGTCCGTCCGACCGGAGTGTATCCGGCCTCGACCCTCGAGATGCAATTATCGGACAATAAATAACGAGATTTAAAGAAGCGGGCGAAGTTTGACAAACTCGGCTTCGCTTTGACGGCCGATCGATATTTCATTAAGGAAAAAAATCAAAGACTTCGGTAATTACCTTGTGGAAGATGACGAGGAGGTCGTCGAGTTTGCCGTGGAGGTCGCCGCAGACGGTTATCTGCTTGGAGATAGCGGTGGAAGCGAGATTCAAGTTGGGCAATCTCTTCAGCTTCACGATGGACTCTTTGAGGATCTCGGCGACGTAGCGGGGCTGCAGGCGGTAGTGCTGCAAGGCGCGAATCAAAAGCGGATCAGGCAACTGTTGCACCGATTGGAAATTAATTTGTCTCACCCTGCGCCTGCGGTACACCTCGATCAGCTTCTTCAGCTGCTCCTCGTCCATCGGAAACTCCAGCTTGAACTTGTGGTCCCTCTCGCTGCTGTCCAACAGCTCGTCCTCGCAATCGTCCGACTCGTCCTCGAACTTCATGTCGAGGTCCTCTAAATCAGACAGTTATTTTTAAACACGCATCTATTTATCCGCCCCCATTGTCATGTAAATGCGCTCGGCTCTATGTAAATAAGACGAGGATGCGGAACTCCGCACCTTCGGTCTGAATAATTCAGCGCCCCGGATGATTTTTCCGACATATCTGCGCGCCCCTAATCAAATCTAACACTTAACGCCCCCGACGACTACATTTTTCACCGGCCCAATTTCTATACTACTCTAAAAGGGTGTTTGATTAGAGGGGGCGACAGCCGACACTCACCTATTGACGAGTTCCTCGAAGTCGTGGAAGATTCGGATGTTCGATTGGTGGTGTTTGGAATGTGCGTTAGCAGAGCGTTGAAAAAGTTGTAAAGCTGAAAGCAAACGGAAATAATTTTTGGCGACAGGAATGCAGACTGCACCAGTTCGCGGAGGATTGATTTGTCTGCACTTCGGATAAATATTTTATCAACGTTTTGCCGTGTTTCACTCGCCCAAAAAAACTCGTTAAATTTTGCTTTGCCAGGAGGCAATTTGTTAACGCTGTGTGCACCAAATGGGGATGATTTAATCTGGCGGATGTTCAAAGCGCTAATCAGCGCAGGATAAAATGTTGCAAATTCGCATTAAAAATCCAAGCCCGAATTGAAATGCCACGACCACCACCTCCAAAAAATGAAACTGTTGTACAAGTCGTCGCAAACCCCAAACCACTTGCCGATTGATTCAGCTTGGCACTAAAGCAACTAGAATTTATAACTGGGCTTCTCTTGATCTCGCTCCGTGCGATTATCCTGTCGAGGACTGGGACTTTTTCAGGTTCTCCTCCTTTCAAGGATTTAATTTCGTAGTTAATCAATGCATTAAACGAAATAAATTCGTTTGCAAAGGGTAGGTATTCGGTTCTTGTTAATAAATGTCAAAGTTGAGATTGAGGTTATGTCGTCGAAGGATTAAAATCAAGATTCAACTGAGGTAGAAATTATAGCTTTCTTTGGACAGTTCATTATGAAACATGATTATAGCCGAACAAAAACATTAATTTATTTTGCTTTCGTTATTTCCCCTTGAAAATGTCAAAGTTGGGCTTAGCTCTCGCTGATTGAGGTTACGGCGCAAGAATGTAAAATTACAGTAACTGTTAAATTAGGAAAAATTATACCTTTCAGTGACTAAGTCCGTTACAAAATACATGTTACAAAGGTAGAAGAAGGATTGTTAATGCAAGTTCTTGTTGGGAAATGTCGAAGTTGGGTATCAAAAAGTGGGGTTATAATGTCAGATTAACCTACAAAATTAAATAAATGGGTCAGTCAATAAAAAAATCGTACGTTTTATTGAATGAGTCCATCAAAGTTAATTAAAAAGGAAAATAAATTCATTTTATCAAAATTATGCGAACGTCACAGATTGAGGTTATGAACAGCTGTTGAAGGGCTAAAAAATTTAGTTAGCGAAAATTGTATCCTTCAGTGAGGCACGCTTTTGCGCAATAGAGAAATCTCAATGTGTTAGAGTTGAGATTATATAGGTGAGAACAAATATCAATGGAACTGTGAAAAAAAAATTTAAAAAATTGTACCCCGCAGTAACATAATCCATTTTTGAATCGTAGATAACGAAAACATGGATCAATTTATTTTATTTTATAACAAAGATTGTTATTGAGAAATGTCAAAGTTGAGGTTAGGTGTCACAAACTTGGGTTCTTCTAATTCCCCAAAAAATCAAAAATTAATTTAAAAAAAGGTTGAACGAGAATCAGATTATTTATTTATTTGTTGTCTAAGTAATAGAATTGTACTGGAATTTTTTCTAATTTTCTAGTGTGACTACTTTAATGGCAGCAAATTAAAAAAACGTTAACGTATCAAGTCGGACTTTTTACATTTTAACTTGTGTTATCTACGGAGAATAATCTCAGCGGAAAATCTGTACATTTTTCATTCCCGCAGAACCCCAAGTGCGTCTGAAGGGGTAAAGTTCACCGTGCCCTGACCCATAATAATTTACTGCAGCAACCACCGAACAAAACTACAAGACACGCGCGATCGAAAGCAGTCGCAGCTTGATTCAGCCCGTCAAACCTGTCACCGAAGAAAGTGTGTGATTAAGTTTCTACTGTCTTTATCTCCCAATAAATATCGACGAGCGCTCTATTCCTGGATCTAATCCAGCACGGTTATCCTCTCGAGGACTCGTATTTTTTTCTGTAATAACCGCGAGCGATTTAATTCTAGTCCAATTATTGGCTTCCTTGCGAGCGTGGAAATAATTTGGTGAGGCTCAATTTGTGTACCCCCATCAGGTGACTTTCCAAACGAAACAAACCGATTGGAAAAACCTGGGGCGCTTTTGTGTCGTGGAGGTGAAACTTGTCCGAATAGGGCGGGACGATGACAGGTTTGAACCTGAAAACCCGCACTAATATTTTACAAGTTTTGTATTATGTTGAAACTTTTCTTTCAACTCATTGTGATGCGCCAAACAAAAGTAAAACATGCTCTATCAACGTCACTCACTTTAATCGGATTCTCACCGGTTCCATCCTGTTTACATAACGGTGAACGTGTGTTGCAGAAAACAATTCCCAAAGTGATTAGCTGCTTCTGAATATCATTAAGACGAGCTAATTTCCGATAATCCTTGGAGTCGCGGCGCCGCTGCAAATACCGACTCACGAGTTAACAACTCCATCTCTTCTGCAGGACCCACGCATTTATTCACTCGGGTAAAAATAAATTAGTGAGGGACAAGTTTGTTTGACGACGCCCCTAAGCCAATCGATAGCACAAACACCCGGAATTATTATTGATGCATCTTCGGTCGCCTCGACTAATCCTTCCCAACCGGGATGTCTCCCAATGATTAGCGCAAACCCCAGTCATATTTTAATAAAATATTTATCGCAGCTGGAACAGCGAGACGGTCTTTACAAAATCTACCCTGTCAGAATTTAGAGGGTTGAATAATAAGCGCCGGAACGGGATAATCTCGTTCGGTGGGAAATGCACTTGCAATTTGTGGGACCGGCCCCAATTCTAATTTACCTCTGTTTGCATTAATTATCCCTTCGGCTATTGTGCAAACCTGCACAATGCTAATATGCACTAGGTTTGTACCGGATTTTGCGCCCTTGAGTCGTCGCAAATCAACAATAATTAAATTTTGTATTTTTTAAAAGTTGACAAAAAGTGAGGTTATGACGCGCTTGATCGGCCACCAACAGAGTTGAAACGTAAAAGATTTAAATAATAATAGAAACACGAGTCGAGTAGGATTAATTTATGCATGTTCAATTACATTAACGTTTAGTTTCTTGTTAGGGAGTGAGTTTCGATGTCACAGTCGCAATTGAGGTTATGTCGCAGTTTCAGGTGCCAGTTGGTGAAAGATGTGCCAGAATGCTTGAAGAGAAAGAAATTGTGTCGTCCAGTGATTTATTTGATTGCAAAATACCAACAGCAGCGAGAGAAGAAATTACATTTTTTTTTTGGAGCGTCCCGTGACAGTTCTATCGGCGGTGAATTTAAATTCGGAGATGAGACAAAGTGCGCTAACGCAATCTTTTCGTTATTTAATTTGTGCTATCTGCGAACGAATTTGTGCGTAAAATCGCGCCCCCAGGTGGCAAAGTGATCACGGTGAAAAAGTAATGGCAATTTATTATTCCAGGTGCTGTAATCGCGGCTTTACGTTTTGGGCGTTAATTGACAAGATCGGCCAGCGACAAAAAACGCTGGTCCGATCCATCGGTGAAGATTTATCCGGAGCTTTGCATGGCACGTAATTTCGGGTCATTCATTCACGTCATTCTGCAGCGATGAAGCTTTCAGCTCATTCACGAGTCTATCGTTATTATAAGTGACAGTTCATGGCTGAATGGGAATTATTCAGCTATGCTGACAATCGGGGTGGCCCGTGTGGTGTGCAGGGGCGGCTCTGCAGCAGAGTTCGAAAATCGTTAGCGGGGGAAAATTGATAGGCCACTAAAAACGGCACGGCTCGAGTTTATCTAATTATTTTTAACGAAGTGCTCCGCCCCTTAATAAAGAAAATTTCATTAACGAACGAAAATATTTCGACAAAGAAGCGTCGCCGGTCGACGGGGTGAAGTATGTGGGTTGCTTCTCGCACACCGTCGCCACCCCCAACATGACAAACCCCCTGAAATTTTTATCGCCACTCCGGAATGACACGAGAAAATCATAATCCGGGAGATAAGTGCAGTTCTGTTTAGCGCAGCCGTTGGCTTTTTTCGGTGAATTTACGGAGCACCCGCACGACCCTCCTCTGCGCTGCCACATGTTTATCCAACCAACACTGATACGATCTGGATTTAGGACGGGATGTTGTCCTATCTCCCATGTCCCAATTGTCGTGCTCGCAGGCAAACCGCAATAGCACCAGACGGCTCCCGGAGCCTCGACGGGGCTCTCCGATTTGTTATTGTTTCAGATGGAATTTCAAATTTCACCAAAACACACACCAAAAGCAACCCCCACGCGCAAATCTACTCAATTAAATCGCTCCAAAAGTGACAGAACGGTTTTTAAAGTCTTTAGATGTCTCTGTGTGCTTTTTTATTTATCAGCCACCCTTATCTAATTAACTCGTCGATAATTTGTCGCATTTGCCGCTATTTACACAGTCTTCAAAACCCACCCCCATCCCCGAGAGGACGGAAGCGAGAGGGCGAATAATTGCGCTTAAAGTCCGGTGGAGGTAATTGGAGCTCCCACTTAGGACAAAATTGATTCTGCGGCTATCGACACCCGATAGCAACTCATATTTTGCGCCGCCCCCAATTCTTGTCTCTCTCCTCACTGTCATCGTACTCACCTTGACTTGGTCCTGCTCTCCCGCGTACTCTATGCTCTGGAAGATGGTCCAGGTGTACCTGCGGCGCACCTCTAGCCTAGCCATGTACCTGCGGTACCACTTCTGGATCAAGAGCGTCGCCTTGATGGCTGGAACAGACAGTCAAGTGAAAGAGGAAGACGTCGAAATTTTTGGGGACAGCACGAGCGCGCTTTATCGAGCGAAGGACACGCAAGGACAATCAGGATTATGTAAAAATCGCGTGTGCGGCCGCGCCGGCGATAAGAGCTAATTCGACCAAAGCCGAGATAAGATATTGCAAGAGAGGAAGTAAGTGGACCGGAGGGAGTCGTCTTTGTTTTCCGTAATTTATATAAACGGCGGACACCGGAAGCGACTCCGGGCTCTTCGTTTTTATTGCAGGTCTTCGCTTGGAGTCGTTGATGGGCGCGGAGCTCGCAAGTCTGGGGGGACCTTCCGGGAGACTCTCACAATCGCATCGTAAATTTTGACTTCCGGGGGCTACTATTAAAAGCCTGTTAAAAGTCCGGACCTGCACGGAACTATAAAGCGCGCGATGCGGGAATCGATACGAAACGTATCGCCGAAGAGTTGGAAGTTTGTTGTGGATTTGGTGTTGCGGTCGAAGCTCCCGAGATGGATGCGGAAAACCTTGGCCCGAAATAATCTTATGGTTGGGAGTTATGGCACTTGGTGAGATCGAATCGCGGACAAAGCGAACATCGCCGACATGGGAGTTTCCAAGATAAATTGAAAGGAAAAATGACGCCAGACTGGGATTGTCGCAGATGGGTCGCCATAAAACAATCGTTTGTTTTTTTGGGATTCTCCACGGAGATAACCCGGCCGACGACCTTGCCTCTTCGGCGATAAGAATTTATGACAATTACGCCAAATCTAATCAGTTATTGACAACACTCGAGAGACTTCCAGCCGCGGATTTAATACTGACAAGATGTATCCTATTGCGTCGCCTAGAAATTGCAATTTTGACGTAAATCCCAGTTGTAGAAGCTCCCGCAAAAAATTAATAAAAACCCGAGGCGAGATACGCTCCTTGAATCCCTCCTAAGGACTATCAGACGCAAAGTCTCGTTAGAGTACACACCAAAAATTTTTATCTGATTGGGGAAACCCGTCTTATCAGTGCAATTCTCAAGGTTGCAGCAATTTGAGTGTGATAACATGCTGCGAAACATTTCATTCGATTAATTAGTTGTGACAAGTCGGTCGTTGTTGTGTCGCAGTTATGCAGAGGTGTTTTAACAGTTTTGATAATGAATGACAATTTGTCAGGTGGTCGCAGTGTGAGTTTCCAATCAAACAACGAGTAGTGAATACAGGGTGATTCTGAAATAAGTTTGGAAAAAACCGGTAATTGGTGATGATGAAAAGAAGTCATTGACAAAAAAAATTCTTATAAAAGTTTTTTCGTTTTCGAGATACAAATGATTGAAAATTTGGTCAAAATTGCTAGTACGCTGCTGAGTTAAAGGTGATTACCTGATTATCTTGGTAGTTTAGCAACAATAATAATCAAAGGTGCCCGTCAGTCACAAACACAACCTTACTCCTCTCGATCATTTCCATACAAACATTTACAAAGCAGTTTGCTTGCACCTATAGTCTATTTTTTTTTAAATCAGCTGTCAGTGTCAAAACTTTGTAAAAGACCAGACTGTGTTACCCTAATCCCTGTACTTTCCGACCAACTGTATAACAATTCCCCTACGTCAAAATTGAGGTTATGTCTGTCAGTTTGTCTAACGTAATTGAAATGTCGGACGTAGTCAGTGTTAAAGGTTTCTGTGAAATGTAGGTTTATGTAGAGTATTTTGTATAGCATGTCCTTTCGTTTAGGTACATTAAAGTGGACTTTGGAACACAACCATTTTTTGTAATGAAACAGTTGCAGTTTAAACAATGAAGAAACATTAATTTTTTCAGGGTTGAATACATTTTGTCGCTTTAAAGCAGACGTCCAATGTATCTATTTTAGAAAAGCATTTACGGAAATAAATGAGAATTTAGAAAATAGGTATTTAATACGATACATTGAATGTGTTTGAAGCTTTCTCACAAATCGCCTTTTTACTCAATTCAGGGTTGTCACCTTTCAACTCTTCGCAGTACCGAATCAGGGCCACCTTTTCAAATTTTGTGCGTTAATTTTTCAGCGCAAATGCAAATGACAGTTATGCGCAATGACAGCGCCGATGACCTTGCACGGCTCGACGTTGCCAACCTATACTGTGAAATGCACATTCAATTGCTCATACCAACTTGACAACATTTTGACAGCTCATTTAAAAAAAAATGGACTGTACGACTTTATTGTGTAGTTCATGTAACAATGGTTGCTAATGAAGTGAACAAATTCGGACAAATTTTCCCTATTCATAGGCGTTGGAAATATAGTCCAATTTTTACCCTTTTGCGATGACGTCATTATCTAGTAGCTTTACGTATGTTTGAGCTAGAATCAGAAACAAATTTGAATTGATCATAAATAACTATAAATGTGTCAAATTTGTTGACAATTGCTTCGAAAGGTTATGTTTGTAATCAATGTAATAAGTGAAAGAAATTAAAAATTGTCAAATTGACAGGAGCATAAAATAACCTCAAAGTGACCATCAATAAATAAACGTGGCTTTTTTTTTGTTTTTTTTTTCTGTTTCTGTCGTTTCAATAAAAAGAAAGCGAGGAAGGAAATCGTGACGTCACCTCAAAAGGGTAAAAATTGGACTATACTAGGACTATATATAGGGTAAAGTCTATTCAAAAATCAAAAAACCACCAACGTCGCATTTTCCTCGATAATTACTATCGGCAACGCTGTTTAGTGTAAAATTTGGTGAGAATTGTAATTTTGAGGTTAAGTGTTTATTAAATGTCTTGTTTTTTGGGCATGTTTAAGTAAAAATAATAAGAATCAATAAATAAATGAACCGTGCTGCTAAGAAAACAATATGAACGAAATTCAAAACAATTGAATTTTATTTTGAATCAAATAAATGTCATAATTTAGAGTTACCAACATACTATGGTGGTTTTTTTATTTTTGAATGGACTTTAATCTCCATCCTTTTGATTTCACCTCCAAAAGTCATTTACGCAGAATTATTTTGTGTCAAGGATACTCCACATTTTTTTTTTCCCAACTTATTTCAGAATCACCCTATATGTTTAATTGAGATGACTTGGTAACTAGTCCGGTTTTGATTGGATTTTTTTTGCAGAAAGCTCGAAGAGGCACCGGCAATAAGGGCCAAGAATATGAAGTACTTCTCCCGGCACTCTTCGCGCTAATATTCTACAAAGACTCGACTGTCAAAGACTTCACGTTTCATTGCAACGTAAATAATTTCGGAAATTTCGACGACTTGCTCGTACATCTTGTGACAGAAAACGGCGAAGAGTACTACGCCTTCCAGTTTAAGCACAAGGAACAGAACAATCTCCACTTTTGTCCGTCTTGTTGGCAATTGTCGACGAAGCACGAGTTTGGGTTAGTGAAATACTGTGAGAATTTCAGTCGAATCAGCGATAGAGACAAGTATCGGTTTATCATTTTTACAAATGCGTATCCAAACCCGACTCGTTTCCACGAAGTTACCAAATTCGATGTCGAAAGTAACGGAGACTGTCCCGGGAAGAAATTCTTTTTCTGTCCTTCGACCAAAGACTGCAACAATCAGACTGCAAGAATTTACAATTTTCGTGTGAATGATGCGACTGAAGAAACTGATTTGGCGACCAGAGAAGTCTACATCAGTTTCTTCAGTAGGCTCTCGTTTTATAGTCTTCAGAAGAACAACCACGACGTTCAGAAATTGATTGTCGACGAATTTGGCAAGATTTTCGGCACGAATGATCCTTGTGTGGCTATGGGTTACATCAGTATTTTTCGGTCTTGGAATATGCATGAGTTTTCAAAACTTGAATTTACTAGAGACGAATTGAAAGTGAAAATTTTTGACTTGATATTGTCGCCACACGTTATAACACCATCCTGTCATAATTCGAACCAGAAGTTTGTTCTGCTAGACCGAGCGTTCTCAAAATTTGATTTTTCAATTGTCAAGAATTTGGACGAGAAGGCGGTTGAAAAAATCGGGTCGCTTCCACATTTTGAACCACACGAAGATGTGCTGCACATCGGTAAAAACATGAAGTTTTTGATTAAAACTGTGACGAAAAGGAATTGCAAGGAGAGTGAGCTCAAACATAAAATTGGATACTATCGGAAGGAGAAACCCCTCACGGTCAAGATCCATCCAGCGAATGAGACCGCAGTTATCGCTACCATCTCACAGTTCAAAAAACACGACGACAAACTCCATTTTGTTTTGGCAGGACAAAATCAGATTGAGCTCGAGCGTTTGAACAGGTTTCGTATTTTCGAAACTTTGTACGATTTGGCAGAAAACGAGAGCGACATCTATCAGCAGATGATAAAGGAGTTGAAGATTTGTGTAATGGGGAAAGAATACTCGTATGAAGCTTTATTCGGAGATGATCGAGAGTTGGCAAAACGAATCACCATCGAACACATGTTTCAAATGTTGGCGGGAAAGTTTCACCACGAAGTTGAGAAAGAAACTCTACCGAGTCCTTACATATCAAGAGTCGTGACGACTACTCTGGTCAAGATGGAATCCATCGACGAAATCTTCAACTCTCTTGTGGTTGTCAGTCAGATAGGCGATCTCAAAATAATAGAGGTGTTGAAGAAAAAACTAGACAAGAAGGTTCTTACTGTTGAAGAATATTTGACAAAAGACATAGTTTCGGGAGATGTGATTGTTTGCGGTGACAAGCTAACAGAAGAGGATTTAGAAAGAATTTGCCAAAAGAGCTCCATGACAAACATTCACCATTTTGAATATCACAGCAGACATTTTCTTGAGTGGGTCTCGACCGTGGGCAGTATCGAAGGTTTGAAAAAATGCGACGTCGTGAAGAAACCTTGTGTGAAGGAGTCAGACATTCATGACAAATTCCGGAACAATATCAACGTTCTTTGTGCACGTTCCGGCACCGGAAAATCTGAAATGTTCAAGATGCTCAAAAATACGTGTCCACCGGATTATTTCCCCCTGAAGATCAGTCTCAAAGAACACAACTCGTTCTTCAAAGACAGTCACGACAACGCAGAAATTGTGAATTACTTTTTGAACCAATCCCAGGACGATTTCGTCTTGGTTCATATCAAACAAAACTTCGCCAAAAACAAGAAGATATTTTTCTTCTTCGACGGACTCGACGAACTTCACGGCGAAAATCTCCGCTCCGCTGTGACCCACATCAAGCAACTGGTCACGATGGGTTTTCGGATATGGGTGTCTTCGAAACCCAATATCTTGGACCTTGAAGATTGCTTCAACGTTTTCTCGGTAGAGATTGTTGGTTTCACCGATCAAGAGCAGGAAGATTACGTCAAGGGTCGTCTCTCAGGACTCAAAAACGTGGACGGTTTAACTGAACAAATTTTTCGAAACGTTGACGCTATTTTGCAAAACAAGGACATTCTGGATGTCCCTTTGCAACTCTACATGACCACGGAAACTATTCTTGAGGATCCTGGTCAAGTGTCGAGCAACATGTTCGTGTTGACTCGCATGCTGCATTATTTCATAATCGGAAGGTACCGCCACTTCTTCAGAAAGAACAAATGTCCCCATTTTGGTTCGTTGGAGCAAGTCTTGACCGACAGCATGAGGTACCGCATGACGCAGTACCAAATAGCTGCACTAGAGTTTCTTCTCAGCAAAAACGACTTTCGCTCTCTGAACGTGCAAAACGATGAAGAATTTCTGCAGCGGGTCAAGACCCAAGGCGATTTCCTTGGGATTATATCCAGAATTACCCACGGGATTGTCGTTTTCAACTACAACATAATCGCCAGTTATTTCGCGGCCCAGTGGTTCGCCGAACATCGCCACAACATTGCAGATTTTCTCCAGAAGATCTTGTTCCGAAAAGAGTTCGTCCACATCAGGCTCCTCTTCGACATGATCCTCGCCGAAGACTTTCCCGCTCACGTGGCCGTGCTGTACAGGGATGTTGCCGCGATTCAAGAGAACAAAACCAAAATTTATGACACCGACAAAGGGGGACGCACAGCTTTCCATCTGGCTTTTTGTAGATATCCGGCAGCGAAGAGTATCAAAGACGAAATCACCGACCACGACACTATTGTCAACATGCGCAAAATCGACAACGAGTGCGCAACAGTTCTTAAGTATTTGTTGGGACAACAACACGATCCCCTAAAAGAAGACACTTTGTTCCAATGGAGTGCTCTAGATTTTGCTGACAAAACTTTATTCTTGCTACCCCTAGAGCTGATTTTGGAGAAGAACGAAAACTTAAAGGAGAAGATCCTGCAGTTGAATGTCTTCCAAAAGGACAACTGGTCAATCCTCTACTATTCTGCCATCTTCTCTTACACGAATCTCTTCAAAAACGCATTTGTGAAGAACAACCTGGACGACAAGCAAATCGAGTATCTTTTGCATCTGGCCATCACTTGGAACAGCTGGCAAATCGTGAACGTCCTCCTGAACAACCAAGTTGACATCAACTCCTCGACCAAGAGCGGCAAAACACCTCTGCACCTCGCTTGTGCATTCGGTCATGTTGAACTCGCCATTCTTCTGCTTTTGAAAGAAGTCAACGTCAACGCCGTCGACATTCACGATCGAACCCCTCTGCACTTGGCGAGTTTGGAAGGTCACGTCAAGGTAATCAAACAACTGTTCGGTCAGGCCAAACCTCTAGTAGATCCCGCTGACAAATTCGGAAGAACCCCTCTCCATCTAGCTGTCGAGAGTGGAGTCAAAGACGCAGTCCAGTTCCTTTTGGACAAAGGAGCCAAAATCAACAGACCCGCTTGGAACGGGTGGACCCCTCTCCACCTCGCCGTAGAAGAGAACCAGATCGACATCGTCGAGTTGCTTCTGGAGAAAGGCGCCAACGTGGAGGCCGTCGACGAATACGGCAACAAACCGTTGCACATCGCGGCCAAACGAAGAGTGGAGATTTTGGAGTTGCTTCTGGAGAGGTCTGGACAAGTCGACGATCCCACTAGATGCGGCGAAACCAGTTTGCTTCTGGCTGCCAAGTGTGGCAACCAAGACGTGGTGGAGTTTCTTCTGAAGAACAGTGCCAACATTAACGCTCGCGACAACACCGGAAAGAGCGTCCTCCATCTTGCTGTGATCGGTCAAAAGAAGGAAATAGTCGAGGTGTTGATGCGCAGACGCGATTTGGACTTTACAGTCGTCGACAACAACGGAGAAACTTGTCTGCATAGAGCTGTCGACACTGGAAACCTCGATATTGTCAAGTTGCTCTTGGGAAAAATGTCCAAACTTGTCAACGTCCAAGCTACCAACGGAAGCACCGTTCTCCATTGGGCCTTCTACAAGAACCACAAAGCCATTATCGATTTGCTCGTGGACAAAGGAGCCAAAGCCGACATCGTTGACAGAGAAGGCAAAACTCCTCGACAATGGGGGAAATTGTAAAAGGTCGATTCACAATCCACTATTATTTACTTCTGTCCTAATGTTAGCGTTTCAGGTGGACTAACTGAACCATTGTATCGTTGCGAGGCTCAGTTTTCTTCACCACCACAATGCAAATTGGCCAATTACGGAAAATCATCCTGGATGAGTTTATTATTCAAGTTTGACTAGTGGGTATTGATCACTGTCCGGAGTGCATTCGCTTTATCTAATTACAAAGTCACCACTCAACTATTTTCAACAATGCAGGGAACGTGCTTTGATCAGAGATTTATTGGGACTCGCTCCGTATTCATGACGTTGTGTGCCATCACTGCCATCAGATCTCTATTATCACAGCCGTAATCGCGACACACGTTGTAACAGTGCCATTTTTATCTTGTCATCATGAAATATTGCTGCTCATTGCTGCAGCAATCTTATCTGATTTTTATTTTTGATGTTTTATTATAATCTTGTGTTGTACTTTTACACATATTTTAGTAATTTTGGCTTAGACTTAAGACATTTCTACGACGAGTGTAGAGTCTTGAAACAAATCACAAAATGGTTTGCACGATGGGGTGGCTCTTCAGTGCTCTGCGCCACTCACAGACTCTCACATTCAATTTTTCTCGAGTAGTTTTTATTTTCTATTTAAGAGATTTATATCGATGCTGCTTTATGTTTTTTACGATTTCAAATAAAATCGGCCATAAACCAAAACAAGGTTTTTTTGGGAGAAAAACATGTTTCAAACGAAAAACTTTCGTTACGAAGTTGTGAAAGAAAGTCCATTCGTACTGATTCAGGCAAAAAATATTTCTTCACTCGTTCCACACATTATATCATCTTCTTGTGTTGTAGTTGGGTATTTTGAATCAGAAAGAAATCTTGTGATGAATTGAAGGGTGGCTTTTCAGTGCTCTGCTTCAGTCTCAACCGCCGAATTAATTTAAATTTCCTCCAAAATTGTCCTTCTATATTCCCCAAGGAATAGTGAAATACCCAGACCCAGATTAGGTAGGATTCGCTCGATCTGATCCAGCAAATCCAGGACAAAGCTAATACTGCACCAGTTTGTACTCTTTTACATTTTTATTACATCCTTGTGCCGTCTTTTGTATTGTAAAACAAATTAGGCACTCTTGGATTATATTTAGGAGATTTAACGAGCAACATTTCTTATTTTTTTACGATTTTAAATAAAACCGGCCGTAAACCGAAGCACTTGCTTACTTTGTTGCTCGACTGCTAAACGAATTTCCCTGATGAAAAATACACATAAATTATCCCGTCACGATGTCGTCCCTTGTCCAATCAGATTTATTTTGCATTGATCGCAGCAACAAAACAAAACGAAGTAAATACTGCAACGCGCACATTTCCCTCTAAAATTATTTATTCCACTTGAATTCATGTCTGACGAAGCCGGAATTACTTGAGAATCGCTTGTGCTGTGCGATATGAAAAATGATAAAAATCAAGCGAGACGGCGCGCTGAAATATTTGTCGTTTTGATTGATTTAAACGCTCGCTCGGAAAAAAAGTGTCGAAGTTTCTCGATGGAAAAAACAATTAGTTAATGGTCATCGGGACAAAGTGGAGAGAAGAATCGTTTCGTGTCTTTGAAAATTTCAATTAATTAATTTGTTGTTGTTGGATGTTCAGGTGACATAATTATCGGTGTGCGGTAATGACGTGAGCGGTGCGATGGGTGAGGCGATCGCGTGGATGTTGCAAAGCTGCGTTTGCAAAATTAAAAAGCCTGAGAGATTGCACCGGAGTTGGCGATTCGATCCCACGTCCCAATCCGGTTACGTTGAGAACTGATAATTTACGGATTAAATGGAGTCGTGTTTCTATATTTCTGTCAATAAATCGTTGTGAAATCGCTAGTGAGGGGATTTACCCTCTTCGGGATGAAATGTAGCGCTTACACCTTTCTTGTGGTAGATTTTTCTGGTTCGAAATGACAAAACGGATTTAATTAAAAAAGTTTTAATTGTAATTCGTGGCGAGCAAATTGATATGGAAATTGCAGGGCAAAATATTTAGAAGTCAATTTTAGCCAAACAACTTAAATTATTATTTTTGGTTAAGATCGGAGAAGTTGGAGTGATTAGATTTGTACTTCCCCGAGTTATGAATACATTTTTGGGGCAACAACGAGTTTGACAGTTTTTTGCATCGCGACTTTGAGATTCCGTCGGATTTAATTGGACGTTGCGTTCTCAAGTCAGGCGTTTTGATTCCGCACAACTCAGTAATTCACTTTCTCGGCTAATTTTTGTTTGAGCGATTTTCCGCTTCCACCGACAATTTCCTTAAATTATTTCATCAGCGAGGCGTTTTTCGCGACCTTACAAATTTTCCCACGTCGTTCGTTAATAACTTCCAGGTTAGACAATATTTTCAGCGATGGAGGGGCGACTTGGAAATTTATGGCTTCCTCATGATAACTTACCGCCACGGGACATTTACTCGCCGTGCCCTTTAATATTTTTCCGACGCCCGCTCGTAAACATGATTAATAATAATTCCTAGAGGCTCATTTGGAAAATGGAAATTGTACTCACTGCGCTCGATCTTCGTCATGCTCATGTCGTCCTTCTGCAGGCAACAGAGGATCTTCTTGGGGATCATGTGACTGAAGCATTTCGTTTTTGTTTTGCGCGCGCTGGTCCTCAACGGACGCTCGTTCTGCTGCCGGATGTCGATTTCTATGGAGCGAGAGCTGGAAGTTTCTTCTTCGTAGGCGGTGCTCCTGCGGCGGCGTCTCAAGCAACTGCATTGCTTGGAGTTGGCGGAACCCATGATCACATCTTCGTGTGGCAGTCCTGGAACAAAGCACAAGCTGAGACGAAGGAAAGAGCGAAAGGAAGCTTTTTGGTGCTCGAAGAAAGATCACAGAGGCACCGACAATAAAGACCAAAGCTATGAAGTACGTTCTCTTCGCCCAAATACTCTACAAGAACTCAACTGTCAAGGTTTTTGGGCTTCGTTGCAACCTAAATAATTTCGGATTTTTCGACGATTTGCTCATACATCTTGTGACAGAAAACGGCGAAGAGTTCTACGTCTTCCAGTTAAAGCAGAAAGAACAGAACAATCTCCTATTTTATCCGTTTTGTTAGCAGTTGTCGACGAAACACGAGTTTGGGTTGGCGAAATACTGTGAGAATTTCAGTCGAATCAGCGATAGAGACAAGTATCGCTTTATTATTTTTACAAATGCGTATCCAAACCCGACTCGTTTCCACGAAGTTACCAAATTCGATGTCGAATGTAACGGGGACTGTCCCGGGAAGAAATTCTTTTTCTGGCCTTCGCCCAAAGACTGCAACAATCAGACTGCAAGAATTTACAATTTTCGTGTGAATGATGCGACTGAAGAAACTGATTTGGCGACGAGAGAAGTCTACATCAATTTCTTCAGTAGGTTCTCGTTTTATAGTCTTCAGAAGAACAATCACGACGTTCAGAAATTGATTGTCGACGAATTTGGCAAGATTTTCGGCACGAATGTTCCTTGTGTGGCAATGGGTTACATTAGTATTTTTCACTCTTGGAATATGCATGAGTTTTCGAAACTTGAATTTACTAGACACGAATTGAAAGTGAAAATTTTTGACTTGATATTGTCGCCACACGTTATAACACCGTCCTGTCATAATTCGAACCAGAAGTTTGTTCTGCTGGACCAAGCGTTCTCAAAATTTGATTTTTCAATTGTCAAGAATTTGGACGAGAAGGCAGTTGAAAAAATCGGGTCGCTTCAACGTTTTGAACAACATGAAGATGTGCTGCACATCGGTAAAAACATGAAGTTTTTGATTAAAACTGTGACGAAAAGGAATTACAAGGAGAGTGAGCTCAAACATAAAATTGGATACTATCGGAAGGAGAAACCTCTCACAGTCAAGTTCCATCCAGCGAATGAGACCGCAGTTATCGCTACCATCTCGGAATTCCAAAGACACGACGACAAACTCCATTTTGTTTTGGCAGGACAAAATCAGATTGAGCTCGAGCGTTTGAACAGGTTTCGTATTTTTGAAACTTGGTACGATTTGGCAGAAAACGAGAGCGCCATCTATCGGTAGATGATAAAGGAGTTGAAGATTTGCGTAATAGGGAAAGAATACTCGTATGCAGCTTTGTTCGGAGATGATCGAGAGTTGGCAAAACGAATCACCATCGAACACATGTTTCAAATGTTGGCGGGAAAGTTTCACCACGAAGTTGAGAAAGAAACTCTACCGAGTCCTTACATATCAAGAGTCGTGACGACTACTCTGGTTAAGATGGAATCCATCGACGAAATCTTCAACTCTCTTGTGGTTGTCAGTCAGATAGGCGATCTCAAAATAATAGAGGTGTTGAAGAAAAAACTAAACAAGAAAGTTCTTACTGTTGAAGAATATTTGACAAAAGACATAGTTTCGGGAGATGTGATTGTTTGCGGTGACAAGTTAACAGAAGAGGATTTAGAAAGAATTTGCCAAAAGTGCCTCACGACAAACATTCACCATTTTGAATATCACAGGAGAAGTTTTCTTGAGTGGATCTCGACCGTGGGCAGTATCGAAGGTTTGAAAAAATGCGACGTTGTGAAGAAACCTTGTGTGAAGGAGTCAGACATTCATGACAAATTCTGGAACAATATCAACGTTCTTTGTGCACGTTCCGGCATCGGAAAATCTGATATGTCCAAAATTATCAAAAATACGTGTCTGCCGGATTATTTCCCACTGAAGACTAGTCTCAAAAAACACAACTCGTTCTTCAAAGATAGTCACGACAACGCAGAAATTGTGAATTATCTTTGAACCAATCGCAGGACGATTTCGTCTTGCCATGCCTCCCTTACTAAATATCACATTACAGTAAACTTTACATTCGATTCCTCTCTTGAAGGCGCTCCTTTTGATCAATAATAGTCGGACTCGTAGCTCTCTTAGTTTTCGAGAAAAATGAAGAAATTTTTTTTTTAATTTTTTACTTTTAGTTTAAATTTGCCGATTCGATTGACCATTGCTCCCTTACTAATAGTTATTATATTCCATTGGACTTGGTACTGTTGGATTCCTCTCTTCAACGTGCTTCTTTTAATCCTTAATAGTCGGGGCCGTAGTCCACTTAGTTTTCGAGGAAAATAAAGAAGACTTAAAAAAATGATTGTAATTTCAATTTAAATTTGCGGAATTAATTGACGATTGCTCCCTTAGCCCTTACTAAGTATCGTTTTCCATTGAGCTTGACACCGTCGGATTCCTCTCTTCGAGATGCTTCTTTTATTCTATAATAACAGTCGTACCCGTAGCCCTCTTAGTTTTGGTGAAAAATGAAGAAATAAAAAAAAAAAAACTTAGTATTCTAATTTGTGGATTCAATTGGCAATGCCTTCCTTACTAAATATCGTATTACATTAGACTTTGCACTGTTAGATTCCTCTCTTCAAGGTGCTCCTTTTGATCTACTACAGTCGGACTCGTAGCCCTCTTAATTTTCGAGAAAAATTAAGAAAACTTAAAAAAAAATTCTTACTTTGAGTCTAAATATGCCGTTTCGATTGACGATAGCTCTCTTAGTAATTATTGTATTCCATTGGACTTGGCACTGTTGGATTCCTCTTTTCAAGATGATTCTTTTAATTTATGACAGTCGGAGACTTAGACCTATTAGTTTTGGTAAAAAATGAAGAAATCTTAAGAAAATGATTTCTTTGTATTGTAATTTGTGGATATCACATAACATTTTAAACTTTGCACTGTTGGATTCCTCTCTTGAAGGTGCTCTTTTGATCTATAACAGTCTATCATGCAAAACTTCGCTACATACAAGAAGATATTTTTCTTCTTCGACGGACTCGACGAACTTCACAGCGAAAATCTGCGCAATAGGTTGGACATATAAGATTGCTTCAACGTGTTCTCGGTAGAGATTGTTAGTTTCACCGATCAGGATTTCAAAATAATAGAGGTGTTAAAGAAAAAGCTAGACTAGAATCTTCTTACTGTTGAAGAATATTTGACAAAAGACAAAGTTTCTGGAGATGCGGTTGTCTGCTAAGACAAGTTAACACAAGAAGATTTAGAAAGAATTTACCAAAAGAGCTCTATGACATACACCATTTTAAATATCACAGCAGAAGTTTTCTTGAGTGGATCTCGACCGTGAGCAGTATCGAAGATTTGAAAAACGCAATCTTGTGAAGAAACCTTGCGTGAAGAAGTCAAATATTCATGCTAAATTTCGGAACCATGGCGTTGTTCTATTTTCAGTAGTTCAGAGCAAAGCGACTACTTGAAATCTTTCAGAACTCAGAAACGTACCTACACTCTCTAGTGAAAGAAAAATTTAGAAACGGTGTCAACATTCGGGAAAATAAGGATATTCTAGACTTGCCCTTCTAAACCGTTACGTGACCACGGAAACTATCTTCTTCTGCAAGTCTCGAGCAATACCAGTATGTTTGTGTCAACTCGCATTCTCCACTATTTTATAATCGGAAAGTACCGCCAAAAGAGAAAAAATCTTGCTTCGTTGTAATACAAAGTGTCTATTAAAGAACATACATCAAGAGTCCTGTGGAATTGTGCGGCTCTTCAGGTCAGGTCAGCTCATTTATTTTTTAAGCTACAATTTTTTTTATTACTTAGTCTTTTACGTTGTCCCACAACCTTTTAGGTAAAATTTCCGCACATTTTAAAAATACACCCTGTATATCATATTTTATAAAACCTACGCCAATGCAGTTTCCTTGTTTTAAAGCATATTTCCTAGAGGTCACTTTGCATTGGCGTACATTGTATAAAATATGATATACAGGGTGTATTTTTAAAATGGCCGAAATTTTACCTACGATGTTGTGGGACAACGTAGAAGACTAAAAGCAATTTTTTGAGACAGAAAATATTTTTTGACAGGATTTTTTAAATATTTTTTCCGAGTTCTACATGAAGCCAATATCTCGTGGTTAAAATTTGTCCACTCATTTCAATAACACCCTGTATATACATATTTTTTGGTCGAACCATGTCGAGCCGTTGAAGCTGGCAAATTAGATCTCAAATGACAAATGCCAAATTATTAATTCTTAGCGTCAGTTGTGAATTCGGCGTTTTAGTTGTTTTGCTTGTGATTTTCTTCAACAGTCTATCAAGACTAAAACGTTTTTCCGTAAAAGTGTGAACTGTGAATACCAAAAACAAGTTACGAAGTAGCGAAGGTAAGACATTTACGTTTACAGTAAGTAATAAATAAGCCAATCTTTTCAGTAAACCGCAATGGTTTTATCGCTAGAGCAAAACACTCTGCTAAACCTTCCTGAAAATATTTAGCTGTATCCATATTTTTTAGCGACCCTGTATAGTATCGGGTGTTCATTTAAATTTTTGACGAGACATTTAAATGAACTCTAGACGTGCAAAACAATGGTTTCAACACCGAGTCAAAATAATTTTCTTGATATCATTTCCAGAATCACCCAGGGGATTGTCATTTTCATCCAAAACATAATCTGAGCTTGTTTCGCGACCAAGTGATTTGCTGAACATCGCCACAACACTAGATGAGCTTCATACCAAGTAATATGTCTAGAATGTCCTTGTAAGAATGCGTGAGCGGGCGAAAATGTGTGTGAAGGAATCTGACATTTATAAATTACTTATAACAAATTTGTAATCAAGAAAACCTGAAAGCTTTACTTCAACCGGCTCTCAACATTCGTAAGGCTACACTCTAATTTAAGCTTTTTAATCAAGACTCATCAAAGACAAAAATATCGTTTTCATGTAGACATTTTGTAACTGGAGACTTTTACAATTAGTGACAAATGTAGCTTCTCGTGTTGCGCTTTCCTCGAAGCAGCCGCCCTCGTCCTCTAAGTCTTCAATCAAACAATTCATCCGAATTCCCACGAAAACGTAACGAGCTTAACACCACTTCCTCCGCACGTCTCTTCCAGTTTTCAGTTTTTCCAGTCAAGGATACTTTTGTACGACTTCCGATAATCCGATTACGTAGCCAGGCCAGGTAGACGTCACGGATCTAGCTTCCCGTGACCCATCCAGAACACATTCCCGAGTAATTACGATGCTAATTTGTCTCGATTTCCCGGAAAATTGTGATATGCATATATTACTCCAGAGTGTAAGCTTTAATTTAAATTTTAATTAAAATTTTTTCCCAAAGTAAAATTTCACGATTCGACTCGGTTCTGACTTCCCCGAATTAGTATCCCGAAAGCGGAATTAATTAGTAATTGTTTTGTTCGGGAGCGTCTACCTGTTTGTCTTTCGCGTTAATCCGTCTGGTACTATAGGTAAATAATATTTCGGGGGATTATGAGCCGATAAGGGGACACTTTTATATGACAAGGCTTGAGTTAGTGGGGATAATAAAACGTAACAAAATTTATACATTTTGTTGCCGTAATATATTTTACGTCCTCCTGGGACAACCCCACTCTTTGCCCTTTCGCCGAGAGACGTCGCTTTATCGAACAATCCCCAATGAAATATTTTACTAATCTTTTGTACACCGGATGCTGTTTTTTACGTCCATGTTTATTTACCTGAAAGGCTAATTTATGAAGAATTTTTTCAACGGCCATTCGCAAGATTATTTGTTACCGATGCCCAAGTAATTCCTCCTAATGAAATTTCAAACCTGTTACGGCCATGTGTGCTCTATCTCCGTTGGCTTATTTACATATCGCAATCCCTCAACTCCGTTTAAAACGAACGCACCATCGCCCATTGATTGATACGAGACTGTAAATTACAAAATTTCACTGCCACATCACAACTTGCTAATTCAATTAGACTACGATGACTGATGAGTGTGTTAGACCCCTAACATTTGCAAATTATGTCGTCTTCGACAAGAGCCGACGATCAATCATTCAACGAATCATCGGTAATGAAATTGCGAATGGCAATTTTATCGGTAGCGAGAGAAAAATGAGACAAGAAGGATATTTTGACGGATTTTGATGGCATTGTCATAAGAAAAAGACGCTGATCGGTGTTTTGAAAGAGGATCTGGACTGCAACTTCCCAACAACGTCACTTTACAAATTTCGCTTTGAAAGATTAATTAATCTTGAGTGGATTGTTTGCGAAACTTCGGCCAAATAAATATTGTTTGCGTCAAGGGTGGTAAGAAGGAATTCGATTCTTAGACGTCTGAAATGGTTTCATTGCTCACGATCGACTCTCGAGGGTTTAAAAGCGTTTGGGAGTTGCAAAGACGCAAGAAGTAGATCGTGAGGTGGCTGTTTGTGCAGAAATTTTCACCAGGAGCTACTGGCTTCATGCAGAACTCGAAAAAATATTTAAAAAATTCTATGTCAAAAAATAAAATCACATTTATTTTTTGAGCTACAATTCTTTTTAATTGCTTTTAGGCTTCTACGTTGTCAAACAACCTCGTAGGTAAAATTTCGGCACATTTAAAAAATACACCCTGTATATCATATTTTATAAAACGTACACCAATGCGGTTTCCTTGTTTTAAAGCATATTTCCTATAGATTACTTCGCATTGGCGTACATTTTATAAAACGTGATATACAGGGTGTATTTTTAAAATGTGCCGAAATTTTACCTACGAGGTTGTAGGATAACGTAGAAAACTAAAAGCAATTTAAAAAAATTGTAGCTCAATTTTTTGAATATTTTTTCCGAGTTCTATATGGAGCCAGTGATTAAAATTTCTGCACGCATTTCAAAAACACCCTGTATTGTCTGGGTCAACAGTAGCAAGTGAGAATCTGCCTCAAAAGCTTTTGAAGGAATTGCACTGCTTGGAATTGGCCAAACTTTAACAGAAGAATTAAAGAATTCTTGACCGTGGAGTGGTTCTTTGAGCTCTCCAAATTACGCAAGCCACAGAGAATCTTTTTGCTTTAAATTTCTTAGCGAAAACATGTTCGTACTTGCACAATTCTGGCGAAATAATATTGATCAAAATTGAATAGAGCAAGTAAGAAACCATCTTAACAGCTAATAGTATGCTAATGACGACTTAGTCTTAGTAATACTCGCTAATATCTATTAAAGAGAGAGGAGAAGAGCCGCGTTGGATGTAATTCGCTCACCTTTCAGAACCTCTTCCTCTTCATTGCCTCACAGAACGGTGTGAAAACTTCCATCTGAAGTATTTTTGTGCAACTCACTGTTACAAACTTAATTTTGATTGAATGAACCGAAAGAGAAAAATCCCGGACTTGCCTCTCAGTCAAATTAAAAATTGGCGTCACGTAAGTATTTTAGGACAAATCCGTCAGAAAAGTGGTAAAACTCTGGATAAAGCATTAAAATCAAAGCCAAGACCGGAGCGGAATTGTGAAAGGCTTTGCCACTAAATGCAGAACGAAGCTTCATCAAGACTAGGCGAATTAATTTCGCTGTAAGTTGCGGAGGATCATAGAGAGATTTGGGGAAACCGCGATTTGGGCCTGAAACTTGCGAAATTACTTTCATCTACACATGTTTCGTTTGGAAATGGAATCCGTTTTGCCAATTATATGATGGACCACCCCATTATCCCAACAGTTTAATTCGCACAAATATTTTCGACGAAGTAATGGAAACCGCTTGACGCCGCCAAGATTGATGACGTCCTCCGGAGACAATACCAGCTTGCGTTTTGCTCCGATTTTTGTAAAAATCGGACCCACTCCGGAAGGAGCGAAAAATTGATCGCCTCCGATAGTGATCAATGATGGATCGCGCGGATGGAATTAGAGAGATCGGAGAATCCTCCGGTTTGCATGCATCGGTGTTATGAGGTCCGCTTTTAGATCGCTGATAGATGTTCCAATCTGGTGGTGGTACGTGGGCGGCGTTTATGACCAAATGAAAATTTTATCTGAAGAGGGCAGATAAATAGTGCGAATAAAACCGAATCACCGGCCTTAATAGGCATCTTGCGCTTTTACTGCATTATTAAAAAAAAGAAAACGGATGGGGCCGAAGAGATTGGGTAATTAACGGAGAAAAACAAACAACGCGAATCCAGCAGCAGCAGCGCGTTGTTGTTCGACGGAGCTGGAAGGCTTGTTATGCTAAACTCTTGTCCTATTTTACGTCCGCCGATTCGTCTATATAGATTTTTAACTTTATGGAATCCGCAGCGATATTAATATTACAAGCTTTATTATCTCGGCGATCCGATTTTACGACGGGTGTAACGCTCGTGATGATCTCTTACTGGAAATGTCAAAATTATAAATGAAAAACTGCGTTGTCAACCTGGCCGAGTGGGGGAATCACCGAAATAACAGTATTGGATAATGTGTCTTGTAATAATATAAAGCTTGATGATATATTCAAAATGTCTTCGAGCGCCAAGTACTGAATCATCGGAATTGTGTGTAATTTGGCAACAGCGAGAAACGCAGCTGCTGTTGTTGCCATGTTGCAAGTGTGATGCATTGGTTGGGGAAGAGAAATCACAAGATTTAACAAGCTCTCCTGGAAAGTTTTTCCAAAATTGGTTGTGAATGGTCAGCACGAGTCGCCACTGTGTCAATGGAACGCAACGTTTAATTGGTAACATGTGCAAGTCATGTCTGAATTAATCCTTGGAATTTTCAGTTCAGTGTCGTTGGGTGATCTACTACAGGTGCGTTTTTAATTTAACGGTAAATTAGCGCAAACTGTGTCGTAATTGGTTGAAAAACTTCTTGCGCACATTTTTGTAGCTGGTGTGTTTTTTGAAGCACTTTTTTGCCCATCCACAAACGCTTTGGGGTCTTGAAATCTGGGCCATTCGCGGTCTGTGGAAAATTTTCAATTCACAAAAGTCTACAGTACTGAAATCTGGCGTTCTCGGTGGCCACCACAGAGCCGAATTCATGAAACGATATCTAGCTAGATTTGAGCGGGATATTTAAACGCATTAAGCACAGCGATCCCCGTCACATCCCTGGCGCAATTTCATTAGGGCGCCTTTTCGAATTAACAGAATTTGATTAGCCCCGCCGCGACCGTTACAACCCCCGTTTAAACAATTCCAATTAGGGTATTCATTTTTATTGCGCACAATAACAGAGGAAGCTTCCTCGAACGACTCTTCTCTCCGTTATCGATTTGTGCAAGAGACGTGCCTCGACTTTTACCAACTACTTCGCCGAAATGTCAGTTGATGGTCCAAATTATCTATTCCCACCCTCTCTTCAATTACGCTGTCGGAGCGGCCCGCGCGGGGTGTCTTTGCACAATCCCAACAAAATAGAGCCCTCCAGTGTCATGGCGGTAATTTAGAGGGTTCCGTGCGTCCTTTATCGCTTTTATTGGACGTTTAGCGGCGAAAAGTCGATCACGACGGTCGTTCAACACCTACAAATCGGGGTTCAGCTCGTGACTGGATGGGTTTGGGGCTTTGCAAGTGGGAGAATCGCCGATATTGTTAAAATATGTATTCGTGGCGCGAGGAATAATTTCGGTTATACTTTTTCGATGCGCCATAAATCAAGCCCGGGGAATTACATGTGGGCTGTGTTAGGGAATGTGCGGTTGCAATAACCTGCCCCGCGGCAAGATTTATGTAAATATGGTTAAAACGATGCGATTTGCATAACGGGCATTATTTGGAAAAAAATCACACACGAATTTGTTTGGGGTAATTAATAGATGGCGGAAATACACCGGGATTGGTTGGAAAACAAACTGCTGAAACGTCGATTGTAGGTAAATATCTTCCAAGCGAAAAAATGGAAACGCTACGTTTTAGGAAAATTGGTCCGGCGTGGATTAATTTCATCGGTGCTTTCACTTCTTCTTATCGATCTATCAATTCCTCTCTTATTTCTTCGCTCTGTTTTTTATGGTCATTCTTGCTTTTGGATGTTTGCCACCCCTCTCCAGATACTCATCGTATCGCTGCTCTTAGGCTTATTCCCTTTTATGGATTTGTACTTTCCTTTCTTTTTTCTCTTTTCCTTATTGTAAAATCTCACCCTTCATTATCAGTTTTCACAAGTTTTTATGTCGTTTCAAGATCAGATATTACTAGCTTTCTTATTTTCTCATTTCTCAACTGTCCAAGCTTTTGTATATACAGGGTGTTTTTGAAAGTTGTACAGAAATTTTAACCACAAGCTGCTGGCTTCATGTAGAACTCGGAAAAATATTTAAAAAATTCTCTGTCAAAAAATCAAATGACATTTTATAAAACATGATATACAAGGGTGTATTTTTAAAATGTGCCGAAATTTTACCTACGAGGTTGTGAAACAACGTAGAAGACTAAAAGCAATTTAAAAAAATTGTAGCTCAAAAAATAAATGTCATTTTATTTTTTGACATAGAATTTTTTAAATATTTTTTCCGAGGTCTACATGAAGCCAGTAGCTCGTGGTTAAAATTTCTGCACAACTTTCAAAAACACCCTGTACAATGGAAATATTTCAATTTTTTCAATTTGAATTTCTTCATTCTCTATATTTTAATAGTATATTATTCAATTAGCGGATAATGATGGCTATTACTCGTGAAAATGATTTTGTGTCACGAGCCGCAGGCGAGTGCCGCAATTCATCCCAGCAAGTAATAGCCATTATCCGCGAGTACAATACTACATTTTTTTACTACGAAGAGAAATTGATAAATATGTTTCACTATTAGACAAACTGAAACTGACGTGGGTAATGATCCTGTTATCCTCTATTTTTTCCTTTTTTATTTTTCCATCTTTACTTTATTCTTAATTAAAAAAAAATGGACACAAACTTATCGTATTCGTGATAATTAATAGTTTCCTGCAATATTCCGGGATCAGGATCGTTGCTTTTAGAAAACAAACAAACTGCTGAAGCTCCGGTTCTACCTAGTAGGTAAATATCCTTCACGCGAAAAAATGAAAACGCAGCGTTTTAGGGAAATTGGTCAGGCGTGTATTAATTTCGTCGATGTTTTCGTTCGGAAGCCATTTTAGAAATTGTGAACGCCATTAACGAAAGCTAACAGATCACGCACGAGTCTCACTGGACGTATGTCGGCGATAGCACAGGACCAAGGTGTGACAAGGCTGACGAGAGCTTAGCTCATGTCAGACCGCAATACGTATCAAAGTTGGGCAATTGTTCCCCCAACTATTTGTCGAGCAAACATAACAACTGTGCCACTATCACACCGTAATCGCACAGATAAAGGAATTTCATCAACAGGACGTGATTGACGTTTTAATGGCGAGCCACATTCAAAACAAGCCAAAAATAAAACAATTAAGTCGCGATTGTGATTGTGATTTTTTATTGCTCTCAAAAGCGACGCTAAATTCGATCAAATATTCAAATCGCGACAATCCTAATCTCCCCTCATGAAATACGATTTGTCTGTGGAGGAAATTTCCGCTCGTCAGGTTGGCAACGCTCATCTAAGCCGGATCAAAACTGTCGCAGTTGCTGTTGTTACAAACGACTCGTTGTTGACACACTCTGTATATATGACAATGAGGACGTGTCCTGACTAGTCGAATAGGTCGCGATTATGTATTCTGGGCTGGTTCGCGGGACTGAATCGATAATACCTCAGCGGGGTGATCCGTTTGGTGGATTGTTTTGACACAGTTGGACTTCTTCAGTCAAGGTTGCAGACCAGAGACCCGTAGGTGTGTTCAAAATTAATATAAATCATTGCTTGTCGCGAACAGAAGTAATCGATAGTGCAAAACGAGCTCATTAATCTGCAGGTTGTGTTTATTAATTCGTGTCCGGACCGGGATGAATTAATTATTAACAAAGCATGAAGAATTAATGGAAGGATACATTTTATTGGGGATGAAAGAAATACAATTTTGGGGTGGGTAGAGCGAAAAATAGACTAAAGACGGAGTCAATGTGGACAAAGAACAGGATTGTTGCTTGCAATTACAGTAATTGTCTGTAAATTTTGCCGAAATCGAAAAGGTTAACAACAGCACATCGTTGACGTTTGTTTGACACTTCCGCGAAAAATCTGCTGACCAGTGGCGGCGCGTTTGGCAATAAACCTGGTAAATTACCCGTTCTTACCAATGCAAAATGTTGCTCTTGTGTATTTTATAAATTGTATCCATTATCAGATAATAATAATAATAAAATCCACAATTATAGTTTCAACGTCTAAAATTCATGAGGTATGATTTATTATAAAGTAGCGTTTAAGACCACAAATTTTCTACGCCCATGCATTGATCGTTTATTTGCATAGAATTCCGCTACGACATGACCGATAATTTGCAACGCCTGCTCTGATTTGTTTTCTTTTTGATCACACTGTACATATGTTAATGATTCAAAAATAAATAAAGGAGGAAAAGTTAATATTTTAATGGAGGAAAACACTCGACAGTCATCTTGGAAAGTAATGTTGGAAATTACATTTGTACGAGGAGCGACCAGTAAGTGTCTGGAAAGTGTTTGCAAACATCGAAAAGGTAGAATATGTGGAAGAAAAATTAGAGAAGAATTGATAGATGGATAAAGTATAAGATAGAAGGACTGATAATACAGGGAAAATAAAAATAAGGACATTAGAGAGACCTCGTGACCAGACAAAGGGAATATTACTGAGACTCTTTTGGTTCAAAAGTTGAAAAACATCTTTTCGTTTAAATAAAATGGGAAAAAAGTGATGAATAATGAAACAGTTAAGAACAAGCCAAACTAAAAAAATAGAGGAACAATAAATAAAGAAAAGAATTTGAAATATTCATAATGAAGGCGGTTGAAGTCAGATAAGTTTTTGACTTACCTAAGTCTGATTTAATGAAGAAAATCCACTTTGTTACATTTTTAAAAAATAATTTTCTCGAATTCTGCATTGTCCTTGCAACGCTCAATTAACATTTTTATATCAGATGGATCAAACCGATAGCGCGGTACAGGAAAATCAAAGAAAACAGTCATGCAACTGGCAACAATACACATTTACTCGGAAAACACGATTTCTCTAAACTAGCACGTTTTGTCGACTGATCTCAACAAGATAGACCGCGGTCTCACCCGACAAACCCTCCGGTCAAGATTATTTTTTTAGCAAAAATGTTGCCACTCATTTCTTGTTTGTTGTCTTTTCCTCGGAAGAATGTCAATAAAACTGTCAACCAGTAAAGATGCGTTTACATCACGCAAGCACGATCGAATAAACAAGAGTAAATTGTATTTAGGTACATTCCTGCTATTTTAACTTGACCCTGCTTAAGCATGTAGTGATGATTGAGTCAATCAGACGTACTGATTGAGTCATATTTTAATTTAAAAAAAATATCAAGATAGGGAGACGGTGGAATATCAAGCTTGGTTGAAATTTGTGTATTTTTTCCAGTCTCTTCCGTTTAAAACGTTCTCTATAAAATACGAAAGAGATCCGTTCCCATTAAACTTCCACTGTATTCACAGGTAGTTTATAATTTAACTGCAAGCAAATTGAATTAGATCTCCAGTTTAATTTGCATGGAGCGCATCAGGGGGCTCTTGTTTTTATTTTAAATTGAAACTTGTAAGCTGGCATTTATTTGATCTCGAAGGAACAAGTCCGACCTTAAATGAGCACTTGCCGATTGGAATTCCTTGCAAAAAACCAATTAAAACCCATGAAAGTTCTCGTCAGAAAAAGGAGGCCTCGTTTGGCTCCCGTCTGCGGAAGAACTCGTGACTGTGAAACAATCCAGAGCTGTTGCTGAATTCCAGACAATTAAATATAACGTTCGATATCATCCTGCTCTCGGCAGGAACTGTTAAAACACGGTGTGGGTGTGGAGATTAACAATCGGATAATAGAATAACTGCTGAAACAGTGCGATCTTGGAAGACGCCCAACGGGCCACGCTACGCCCCCGATTGGAACCCATCCACCCGGCTAATGAACCTTTTGTACTGACTTCTCTGCACGCAGACGTAACGTAACGAGATAACTCGCCTGCAACTGTCGCCAGACAAGCCCGAGATGGCAATCAACCCCCGAATCGTATCTGTCAACGTTTCGAACCCGGACGACATCACTTCTGAAATTGGGAGTGGGCCGAAACGTTAATAAACACGCTGACAACGTTTACGGCGCCGTAAAAACGTAACAAGTTCAAACTGACTGTCCCGATTTTTTCATAAACCCCCAAACACACACAGTAAAATGTTACGACGGGAGACGGGACGCAATTCCAGCATTTGAAAAGTGTGAAAAGTGTGATCACTGATCACAAATTAAACGCCGCTGCCAACCAAAAATTCAACTGATTGCCGTCGATACGTTTCGGTTTTTCATTAGTTTGCGAATAATTCATGCGAATTCAAATTTCGCGGGGAGCTGTGACAGATGACAGCTGTCAAACTGACAGTTTGGTTATGTCAACGGGAGTTGGAGCGGCGAGGTCCAGGTGTTAAACGGATGTGAGAGTTGAAGGGTCGAGTTCGAGGCTATCGATTGGGAATTGAATTCGGGGAAAAAACATACATCATGCGGAAGATATATTATGTTGCTGTCTGTGCGGATAATTTCCAAACAAATCAAAGAAATGGAGCGTGTGAAGCGAATTTCATGAGGATAGCAGGTTCTTTATGTTTTCAAGGTCGCCCCATTAATATTTCAACAATGAAGATACTAAACACGCTTTTCGAGTGCTTTTAAATACGTGTTTGATCGATCCCAGCACGATGCGATTAGTATATTTAGGTTTTTCGTAAATTGGAAAATGAAACGTCGATAGGTGATTGTACAAATTTTTCCTGCAATTTCCGGCGTGGCTGTTTTTTCGGTTTGAAAGCGTCATTATCCGGCGTGGGTGTGCTTTTTGCTAATTCTGCAGTTGCAGCTGAAAGCTTCTCGCGGTTTTTTTTCGAGGCATCCATTTTGACGCGAAAGTACAAAATTGGCCACAAACCAATGGCGGTCAATGTAAAAAATTCCGTGAGCGACACTTCGTCGTGTCGGAAGTTTACAAAGGATGATTCGTCATAGCGGGTCCAATTCGGATCGGTGTTGTTCCAGATTAAATATTTGATGGGCCAAGTACAAACCCTCAAGTGTTTGTTGGTGTCCTGCGATCGAACCCTAAAGTGTATTTGTTGTTGTCCTGCGATCGATACGGTCGAATTGTTTCAGGTGAGGAGGATTCTTCGGTCTGAATGCAGTCGCCGCCGAATTTCTAAATTTGCAACGGACATCAGCTGATCGCGTTATTTTTAACCGGCGGATTGATCCGGCCGGACGTGGGCGCGGGTCAAATTTTTCCGGACAATTTTCCAATCGACAACTTGCGCTTACCATTCAACGACGATCCCCGCTGCAGCGATGCGAACAAGACTTGGCGCGAACTGTTGGCGCTCCAGGCCACCGACGCTGACTGACGCGTCGCGACGCTTCCCAACTTTTAAGCGCTCCGGCGCCTAAGTAGCGAGCGCAAGCGTGCAGGTGTTTTCCCGAATTTTTCGCGCCTAATTACCCTTATCGGGGGACAATCGCTCCCACTTTCGATCGACCAACATCCGCTGGGGCCCAAAGCTGTCGTAAAAACTTTACGGCATCGATCGGCCGAGGGGGCCCCTTCGCCGCCAAAAAACAAAACGAGAACACCTGAAACATTCTAACGCGGTCACCGCGACCGCACCTGATCGCACTTTTCTTCGCCGACCTTGAGCCGAGTGCCACGCACTTGGAGTTCGTCGAGGGAAACCTTTCTTGTGAACGAGGCCGCGTTGCAACATTTCGTCAATATTTTTGGATCGAATTTGGGGTACCCCATCGACGAGTTTTGTTTCGTGTTTTGATTTATTTTTAAATTGTTTCGTAACGACCGACCGGAAATTGAACTCGGCTTCGTCGCGGCGCGGCAGACAGGATCTGCAAAAAAAAAAGCCATTTTAAAGGACTAATCTGCTTCGATTTTCACGTTATCGTGTTGTTGCCAATTGATCTGGTGACACTCGAAGTTTTTTCGGCAATCGTGACCTCAAACAAACGCGAATTCTTGAAAAAGGTTAAATCTGTGACACTAACAATGGAAATTAAGGTGTTACGAGATTAAAACCTGGTTTACAAGGTAATAAAATGTGACGTTATCAATGGCAACGCAGATAACGTTCCTAGCGGAGCTTCCGCATAAAGCCGGACGTTCTAAATAATAACACAATAAATTCAGATTAAAGGATTATCCATTTTAAACCGTACTTGGAACTTGTCAGGATTACTCAGAAATGGATAAATACGAGAAAAACGTTTGGGACAACATTTTTTTGTTCGACACTGTCAAAATTTGAGAAATTTCTCCTGTGCGAGCGGATTTTGATAAATGTCACAACTTGTCAAAACGAAACGTCAAGCTAATTTTAAACATTTTAAGCGATTTGGAGCCTTTAACGGGCTCGTCGAACAAAAAAACGTTGCATTCAACTCGTTCTTGTGTAAATTGGGCCTTTAAAACATTCCTTCACTCGCTTTTTAAACTGGCCCTCATACCAAAAAAAGCCCAATTTACACACGAACTCGTTAAATAAACTACTATTGTGTGACAATATCTCTCGAAGAATTAGAAGTGGCAGTTGTACTTAAAAATGTGAGAGTAGCTTTGGAAATATTTTGTACTGTTCTGATCGATGCATGAGGGGTTTCGATAAAACGAGAGAAATAAGAAATCTAGACGAGAGACGTAGTTCTAGGAGTACATGATGGTGCTTTTTCAAGGGGTATTAGATTTTTCGCGCGTGACCTGAGCACCAAGCGTTTCAGCCTTCAGGACTGCCTCGTGTGAAGGAAATGTTGCAGTAAGAGTCGAAACTTTCCTGATTTCGCATTTTACCGGTTTCACTTTCGGTGTTATGCATCCGTTCAGGATAAAATAGTACGAGTAGTAGGAAGAAAATAAACAATTTACGGTCTCAAACGAAGGGGCAAAAATAGAACGATGAGATTCAATCTCGGGATCGGGATATTATATCGAGCAGTGAATGAAAAATAAATTATTTTTAAAATTCTAAATGCGTGAACACTAACCGCAAATACAGCCGCTAAAAATAGAAAGTCGGTGCGACAGTGATTTTCGTCAGGAGTGAATTCCTTCTGAATAAACAATTGTTGTTGAAACGGAGATTTGAAATTGAATAATTCACGATTTGCGGTATAATTACTTTAGCGTATGTAGTATTTAAACGAGGGGATAACAAATTGTAGCTTCATGCACATGTGTAATTATCAACGGTTCTATTAATCCTGAAATTGACTGAAAATACAACGTTACGTGTCACGATCCTATTTACCGAATTTTGCGACCTTTCCGACAAAGTACATTGTCCCGAACAGAATTCCTGTGTCTTTGCGTAAATGCAAATTGTGTGCCCTGCAGGAGACATTAACAATTCATTCAAAACTTGTTTGACTTTAGTGTCCTGTCAAGGCACCTGTCATGTGTCATTCCACCACCATAAATATCAATTCTATTGCCAAAATAGCAAAAAGAAATGTCAAAGTGCAAGTCGTTTCTTGTGGCATTTTACCATCACGAGCGTTTCAGCTTCAGCCTTCGTCGAGCCATAATCATCCACTTGCCGTGCAGACAGTCCGTAATCTCCGCGATTTCCTTTTCCTTTGTTGCAACTTTTCATTTGCAACCGATCGTTTCGTCCGGCAACACGAAGTCGGCGGCGTTTGCGATTGTTTTTGTTTACCAGCGAAGGTGAACCGGTTGACAGCTCCCGTCAGCGGCACCGCGAGTGAGGTTATGTCATTTTTTCTCACCTTTATCCGTTTCATTATCACACTTCTTAACGAGCGACGTCTGCGATAACGCTTATCAGTCGACCGTGCACGGCAATCCTAAAACAAACGTAAAATGCCCACGTCGATAAAATGAAACGGAATCTGAAGACAGTGTTCAAGTTCCTGCTGCTTTCGGCGGTGACCGTCGTTTTTACCGTCTTGCTCTTCAGGATCTTCAGCATACGATCGACTTTCGAAAAGGAGGTAGGATTGCCGGTGGACGCCCCACAGGTGAGTGTTGGTGTGGAGATGTTCTTGGTCGTGAGGATTTTTTTTTAGGTGAGGGTGATCAGGAACGAAAAAATCGACTGGCACGACTACGAGGCCGTGAGGAGGGACGCTTTGAGGAGAGGTGATTGGCACAAAGGGTGCGGCGTGATTGAGACTGGTGTGTTGCAGGTACGGGGGAGCAGGGCAAGCCGGCTTATCTGACCGCCGCCGACTCGGATAATTACGAGAAATTGTACAAAGTCAATGGATTTAATGCTGCCTTAAGTGATAAAATCGCAGTGGATCGAGCTGTGCCTGATATACGCCACAAAGGGTAATGGCAGTGCTGAAAAAATTCAATTTTTGGTGTAAAATTTGACCATGTCTCTGTAGAATGTCGCATTAGCAAGGTCGCGACGTTTGCACAATTATTCAAATACGCTGGATTAATTAGATTTGCAAAAGAACTAGTTTATGCATATTCGAGCTTACAACACCGAATCATTATTCCAATTCAACTCTTGCACAGTTGTTTGGAAACAAGATTTTTTACAAAACTGCGCCCAACACTAGAGAGTGCTGGAAAAATCAATAGATGAAACCGCATTGTTCCAATCGGGGTCAGGTTTACCTGAATGTCACTTTCACAATGTTTATTAATATGAATAGATTCGTCACGTTTTCAGAGGAAAGCCGAATCAATGTACTATTCCGCTTGACAGACCTTGAACGCGACTTTTTCTTCCGTTCACGGCTAAGTCGTTTTTTCTGTGTAGCCAATCGCGCAGAAATTTCTGCGTCACTTACGAAGGAATGCGCTTTTCAGATGTAAAACAAAAAAATATCTCAAAGATCTACCCTCGGTCAGCGTGATAGTACCATTCCACAACGAGCACTGGACCACGCTCCTCAGAACCGCTCACAGCGTGGTCAACCGGTCGCCGGCGCATTTGCTCAAAGAGATAATCCTCGTCGACGATTTCAGCTCGAAGGGTGAGTTCGACACGTTCAGTCTGCGGTCCGCGTCAATTCGTCGCTTGTAGAATTCAGTAAAAAACCCCTCGATGATTACTTGGCGGCGAACCTCACCAAAGTCCGCACCATCCATCTGCCGGAGAGGAGCGGACTGATCAGGGCGCGTCTCGCCGGGGCCAAAGAAGCCACCGCCGATGTTCTACTGTTTTTGGATTCGCACACCGAAGCTAACGTCAATTGGTTGCCGCCTCTCTTAGGTTAGTCGGTCGTTTCGTTTTTCTTGTACTGACAGTTGTGTCACAGAACCGATCGCGCAAGACTACAGAACGTGCGTTTGTCCGTTCATAGACGTCGTTCAGTATGAGACGTTCGAGTATAGGGCGCAGGACGAGGGGGCCAGGGGCGCTTTCGATTGGGAGTTCTTCTACAAGCGGCTGCCTTTGCTACCGGAGGATCTGGAACATCCTACTGAACCCTTCAAGTAGGTGGATCACCTTCTGGTGTCCCCGATTTATGATCGAGTGTTCCGCAGGAGTCCTGTTATGGCGGGGGGACTGTTCGCCATCAGCAGCAAGTTCTTCTGGGAGTTGGGGGGTTACGACGAAGGTCTGGACATCTGGGGAGGCGAACAGTACGAGTTGAGTTTTAAAATATGGCAGTGCGGGGGTCAAATGGTCGACGCCCCCTGTTCGAGAGTCGGCCACATCTACAGGAAGTACGCCCCGTTCCCCAACCCAGGAAAAGGAGATTTCGTAGGACGGGTAGGTCAATTTTGACAGGTGTCCGCTGTGTCAATTTTGATAGTTGTGCGACAGTGCTGCCAACCGATTTGACAAGTGACATTTTGATTTTGATCCTTTTTAAAGAATTACAGAAGGGTTGCTGAGGTGTGGATGGACGAATACGCCGAATATTTGTACAAACGCCGCCCCCACTATCGAGCCATCGACCCCGGGGACTTGACCAAACAAAAAGCCTTGAGAGACAATTTGCACTGTAAACCGTTCAAGTGGTTTATGGAGAAAGTGGCCTTCGACTTGCCCCTAAAGTACCCCCCTGTCGAACCGGGAGATTTCGGAGTGGGCGAAGTACTGCGCACCGATTTGACCTGATCCGTCATTTTATTGTTTTTGAATTTTTTCACAGATTCGAAATCTGGCAGCCCCCGAGCTGTGCGTGGACTCCGGCCACAAAGACCGCGACCAAGTGATCGGAATAGCGGAGTGCGTCAAAGGAACGGACAAGAAGGGCGAACAAAACTTCACGCTGACGTGGCACAAGGACATAAGAGTCAAGGGCAAAACGCTGTGTCTGGACGTTTCAGACCCCAACGATAAGGCTGACATTATCTTGTATCCCTGCCACGGGTCGCAAGGGAATCAGTACTGGAGATATGATGTGGTAGGTATCGATCTCGTTGCCGAAAAAAAAAAGTGAAAAACTGTTTGGCAGGAAAAACAATGGTTTTTGCACGGAGGTAATCCCAGGTGTCTGGACTGCGACCCGGGTCAAAAAAGACTTTATGTAACTAAGTGCGACGAGCAATCGAAAACGCAAAAGTGGAGGTTTGAAAACGTCAACTTAACTATGATCGCCAATTGGGAAAACGTCGGAGTGCTTAAGTAGGGGCACGGTACTTAATGTAAGCTGTTAATGTGGCATTTACCTACATGTAAATTGGGTCGTTTATTTATTGTACGCTAAAAAAACGTGATTTTTATTTATACATTCGATAGGGTACCCATTATGTAGGTATAAATGTAAATCCTTGAGGTGCAGTATTTGGAGTCCTTCAGGACCTTCATTGTTAATAATCAATGTTTTCCCTTAACGCTGCTGTGATATTTAGCGTTTATTTTTTACAATAACATTGTTGCCATATTTTAAGGTTGTAACTTATGAAGTTATTTAAATTTGATACCTTTTATAGGCGATTGGAATTTTTTGTAGGATTATGTCAGATCCGTTGAAACAATAAAAATCTACACAAAACATATTTTTTTTACCTCAAAAACCGATTTTCCAGAAAATTCGTAACGGTAATACAGATTTCTGTAATTTTGCGGTTATCAAGCTGTCAACGGAATGTCATTGTCAAGACCGGCTTTGATAATCAACAACTGTGTTAAAGGTGCTTTTAAGCTTGGTGGAACAAGTTTCGGTGCCAAAAAGTGGTCAAATTGTAACAGTACAATGGAGAAAAGCATAAACGACTCGGTCAGACAGCTAGCTCCACCTCTTACGAACGACAAACACAAAGGACAAGCTGGTCGGATAGGAGTTTTTGGAGGAAGTCTGGAGTATACCGGTAAGACCGAACAGATGGCGCTACGGTAGTTACTCGGGAGTTTAAATATTACTTTCCCGGGAGTTTGAAAACTCGTTTAGTACTCCAAGAGTTTTAGACTCAAGGACAACAGCTCACCACAGTCGAATTATAATCTGATAAAATCGTTTGTATCACATTTTTTATCATTTCTGTGGTTGTGGTTTCCGCCATTTTAAATCTTTCGAGATAATTTGGAATCTAAAGTTTGTTGTTAATTAATTGAAATTTGGGTGAATTCGCCTGGTTGTTGTAAAATGCGACAATGAAATAAACTACTTTTTCACATCAAATTGTTTGGTGTGCAATAACACTTTCAGAGTCAAGGACCCACCCGAATAAAATGACTTCCATTTATGGCGCATTTTTCTTTGTGGTGCCATAAAAACCTCTTGTTCGATTAGCCGAGCAATTTAATGCAGTCCTGTTACGAAAGAGCCCCTCTACAAAAAACCCACCGCAATAATTCACCGCTTTGTTAATTTTGTTATTCATTAGCTCCCCTATTGTGGGTCAAATCTCATTAAAACATTAAATTAGTTTTGTGAAGAATACGAGCCAACTTTTACGCTTTCGCAAAGCATTCTTTCTTTTCACCCTTCGGTGTAATCGATAATTATGAACATAACGACGGCACTTTTGCTATGTAAATACCTTTTCGTCTAGGTCGCGAGTGTCGGCGCAAATTTCCCTCCGACATTTTTTCGACTACTGTTAAATATTTCAGCGGAAAAAAGGTCGCGAAGAGACACGCTTTGATGCGCTTCAAAAGAAATTTTATTTCATCATTCTCCGACTCAAATATTTATTAAAGCTGCTCATAAAGCGTCCCCGCGAACGCAAAATTTACAGACGTGCAGGATTTCTATTTATTTATGACGAAATTAATTTCTTCAAACAAATCTCGTTGTTAATTCACCGACATAATTCAAATGTGCTTTATCCAGTTTATTTCACGGCGGCCTCGGCCGACCTTGTGATAAAATATGCATTTCGCGGGGAAAAATGACGCTATTAATTATTTTAACACGGGTTTACACGATCACTCGTTTCCATGAATCATTCTAGGCGATTTGTTGTTTTTGTCGACGAAATGGAGTTAAAACTTTGAACGGATATCGATTTTGGTCACTTGTAGAATATTCAGGAGGTCAGTTATGACCTCGTCCAAGGAGTATGTACGGTGTGTCGCTCTGGATGGTCTGTTTCTGCAAACCATTTTTGTTGCTGAAAATTTCCCTTCATCCCGACGCAATTTCCCATTTCGAACGGAATCTGTTAGGCAAAAATTCAAATTAAACCCCAGGAATGGGTCCAGAAGTTCGTCGAAATTAATGGAGGGGCGCAGTCCTCCAGGTCGTATCGCGCCGGTGTCCATAAAAATTTCAGCCGTTCACGGCCTCCTCCACGCGTGCATTTCGCGTTTTGTGGAAACAAACTTTCCGGACGTAATTAGGCCGGAATATTCGAGCCCCAACTCCGGAATGAAATTTTTCCCGTTCCATTTCGAATTAGCTTCGTCGAGTTGATCGCAAATGTGATTTTTCAGGTGCGCCCTACTTCGCCGCCATCGCCTCGCTCAAGGTCGGGGCCGACCTGAGTCACGTCTTCTGCGCCAAGGAGGCGGCGCCCGTCATCAAGTCCTACAGTCCGGAGCTGATCGTCCATCCGCTGCTGGACGCCGTGGGGGCGGCGGGCAAGATCGAGCCGTGGCTGGAAAGGCTGCACGTGGTGCTGATTGGGCCGGGGCTGGGACGGGAAGCGGCGACGTTCAAGGTATCGAATCGCTGCTGAATAAATAAGAACGTATTTATGTGGATCGGAGCGGGGTGGGTGCGCCGAAAGGGATTATTTTTGTGGCGCGAGAGCAAACTTTATTTGGGGGCTCCGAATTGACTTTGCCTAATGGAAGTGGAGCTTCGCGGAGAATCTCTCGTGGCGGCGCGAAGAATAGACAACGTTTTGATTGTTTACTCGCTCCGGAATTAGGAAAAAACAAAACCGGGCTCAAAATGGCGCATCCACCATTTTGCAATCTGGAAGTGACAGTTTCCGGTGGCTAACTCGATCCAAGTCTTTGTCCTGTTGACCCAGTTCGCGTGCCCCTCAAATTTAATTCGCATCCCTCTTCGAATTTCTTTTACGGCGTACACAACCCTGAAAACAAACGAGAAGAACATTCCAAGGAGCGCCCTCTATCGATCGCGGCATTATCCACCGGTTTTGCATTAATCCTCCCGATAGTAATGAAGATGGACGTGTTTAATCTGATCTGCGAAAGATGCCAGTTGTAATTTTTTTCGAAACTTCACATCGGCTTAAGTACTCCACTTCCGAAGTACCTCTAATGGATCGACCGTCCCCCTCGTTAAAACTTCATCAATGGGAACAAATACGCAGCGAAACAAATCAAAAAAGAGAGGCATATCGTTCGTTTCACTTTGCAGGTGGTCGACGAAGTGGTGGAGTTATGCCGAGCTCGTAAAAAACCTTTGGTGATAGACGCCGATGGCCTCTACTACGTCTCGATAAAACCAGATGTTCTTCGCGATTACCCCTCCCCCGTCATCCTCACCCCAAACATCATGGAATTTGCAAGGCTAATCGGATCTAATGGGGAAGGAAATAAAAAGGAACAATCCCGCAACTTCCTCGAGCAAGCCGATAACATCACCATACTGTGCAAAGGCCGCGAGGATGAAATTTTCAACAAGGACGCCCACGTCAAGGTCACAGGCGGCGGCTCGGGACGGCGGTGCGGCGGCCAAGGCGACCTCCTCTCGGGAGCCGCCGCGACATTCCTAACTTGGGCCCTCCAACAAGACGAGCTTTCCAGTTGCCAGTGCGACAACCGCCCGGTGATCGCATCGTACGCGGCTTGCAAGCTCGCCAGAGCTTGCAACGAGAAAGCTTTCGCCAAGTACGGCAGGAGCATGACTTGTACGGACATGATCCGGGAGATACATCCAGCTTTTGTTGAGCTTTTCGAGAGAAAATAATTCAAAATAAAGTGGTCTTTCAATTTTTTTCCCCATTCACGTGAGCAGACAAGAGACCGCCCCTTTTATAAATCATCCTTTCTGCTCTCGGGCCCATATTTTGCGGCTAATGTCGCATTAGGGCAAAGCAGCAAGGGCACTTTGGGGCGTAGGCAAATGCGTCATAAATGTTAAACAGCCTCTAAGACAATGTAATTTGGTTTTTTGCACAGCGGGTGGTAAATGCGAATTTGAAGCTTGAAGGGGTGTAAATAAAGGTAGAAATTTGACGGCGATTTAAAGTTCTTTTTTTTAATCAATTGTCAATGTCAAATTCCCTCAAAGACCAGGCTGCACCACACTAAAACCTTTCGTTTCGGAACACTCTCGTAAAATCTCCCTACATCAGGTTTGAGGTTATGTCAGTAATTTTCAAATGTCAGAAAAGTTTCAGGTGTAACCAAATTTTATACCAAAAGACAAGAAATAAAGACGATAGTGACACTAAAAAATGCAACTGAACATAAACAGGAAAATGGGAATTTATTTAATGGGTAATATAAGCAGTTTACCTATTCATTTTCAGAATCTAACCCCCCAATTGTCTACCGAATGTGATTCTGCGGAATTATTATTGGAGGAATGTCCTCAATTGGTTGATTTCCCATCAATTTTTTCCAGTCCTCCCTAATCAGTTCCTCGCAGTGACGAACACTATTGGCCCATTTATATTAAAAGAAAATACCTCGAATATGTGAGCATCTTTTTTACTGCAATTTAGCATGGTCGGTTTTTCTGTCTGCATTTCTTACGTAATCTAGTCATAGCCAATTTTTCTCGTTGTGTTAGATCCTTGCTTTCGGAAACTCATTTTTATTTAAATGTAATTGCGTCTGTGATTGCGGCTTCAGTAGCGCAACGCAAGCGCCTTCACAATTCAGATCAAAATGACTGACATACAGTTGACATTTTACTTTGCCAACCTAATTACTATCAAATAACCAGTGGCTCATACCAACATGACAACACTTTGACAATTGTTTAAAAAAGGACTTTAAATGTGTTTCCACAAAAAAAATCCAGGTGAATGCAAAAAAAAAATATAAAACGTGTGCATTGTGCTGTTTTTGGATGAGATAAATTTAGTAATTTGAAAAAAAAATGCGTTTCTAGATTTTTTCAGGTAAATCAAAATCGAATGTTTTTGGAAAATTTTCAAGTTTCCAAAATATCTGGTGGTGGAAAAAGTTTCGTTTGAATTTAGGGACCGAACTTGCGAGAAAATTCCTTTAGATGTGGAGACTTTATGGTCAACACATCATCCCCAAAGGGACAAGTTCGCACAAGTTAAAACTTTGCCGACAAAATTGTTTGGCTTAAATGCCAAACCAAAACAAAAAATTTTTGGTGGCGTGTCGGATTCCATCTTGTCTCAAAGTTTTTCTTCTTTTTTGGGGGCGAGATATAATTTATGCTTCAATTTCTGGCGAAATCTGTTTATCGACTGCGTTGCGTATAAAGTTGGGAATTCGCAAGTTTAGCAAAGTCCTCTAATGATAAGTTATTGATGTTGCGGTCCAAGTTGGAACAGAAATCAATGCTTGGACCGGACCGTTTTGAATTTTTGGGACCTGGTGGGGGTGTGACTGATGGTCTCGGCGAAAAACCGCCGCGAAAAAGACGAAATCCGTCCGGTACGGAAAAAATCGTGATTAATTGCGGCTCGCCGGCATCGCGAAGACCTCCTCCATTCGTAAATCCCGTCGTGTTTGCCGTCTAAAGTATTGTTAGTGAAGCATTTCCCTTTAATGCCAAATCAATGTTCCAGAGGAAACAAAACTGACAAAAGCACTAAAGCGTTTTTATCTCTTGGAAAGCTTAAGTACTATCCGGTGTGTTGCGTCGGAGTTTCTCTCGCTGTCGCGCTTTGAACTTGCGCCCGAGCTTTCCGCAGGAGGAGGGATAAAAGCACATTTTAACGGACTTTGGCGGGAGTTTGGTTGATATTGTTGGCGGGACAAGTGTCGATGTGCGACGGTTGTTTGTTTTCAACAGTTTTACGTAAGTTTCGCCGACTTGTATTTACACTGGGCGAAGAGATTCCCTTCCGGGCGCATTCACGCTTTCGTCTCATGTAAGTGTCTTCCCAATTTCTAATATTATCGCGAATTTCTTCGAGAAATTGTAATACATATCTATGTCTGGTGCAACATGACGACGCCACTTTCGACCGATCGACGTTTTGCTTTGTTGTGAAGTGTGTTTTTTGCCTCCTACGCTCGAAACCAGACGGTTTTTGGGGGTCACTGTTTTAAATTTCTCCTCGATCCCGATAATTAAAATTGTAAAATTCAGACGCGTCTGTTTCTCCTGAACGGGACGTTCGTAATTTATCTCTTTTTTTATATTTACGGCTTTGTTTTACAGGGAATAAGGATTTGGGAGAGACGGGATGTTCAAGTATTACTTTTTTTTGGAATAATCCTCAGTGAAATGTACGTCCGCTCTCTTTTCGTATTTTTTGCTCTGAAAAAATAAAGCGATTTCTACAGGGAGAACTACTAATGTTGATTAAATAATTAAATATATTTTTTTTCGGCTGTGTAATTAATTAAACACGAGTCTAACTGGGTTTTTAATTTGGAGAGATGTAACGAGTGGGAGTACACTATTTTGGGATTTGTAATGACAAAGATTACGAGCATCGCTGGTTGGTGGTAATTCAGAATTAAACCTCTGGAGGTTTTGCTGTACTTTAAGGTCGTTTAAATTTAATTATGGGCACTTTCTAATTAAATGAAAAAGGGGTTTCACTAATTTTAATTTGCAAAAGGAAATAGGTCGGGACTGTTTCGACACAATGACAATAATTAAGTGTTTTCACTAGTGGAAGTGTTCAAATGTATTTAGTTTTCAAATTTAATAAAAGTGATTTTCATTAGATGGAAATATGGAAATTTTTCGTTCAATTTATCTTCTTTTCACCAATTTTATTTACATTTAGTTGATATTTTACAATTTTTTTAAATACAATTTTGCTTCCACCATTTTTGCACTTTGCAATCTTCGACAGTTGGTACTAAAAATAATGATATGAGCTTTTTCCGTCGTCCTTATTATTATTATAGTGAAATGTATTACACATTAGGGATATAAAAAAGCATTTTATAAATTGATTATTTCCTTCATGTGTTTAGCAACCAAAAAATAACCCGATAAAATTTCTCTAAAATGCACATGTGCAATAATCCGATAAAAAATGTCGGTACCTGATTTTTTTTTTAATAAATTATTTTGAATAAAAAGTATTGGAAATAATGCGTTTGGTTTCATTCTATTCAGGAAATAAATCCGCCGTATACCCCTCGTGCAAAATTTTAATATCGGCAATTTTTTTGCTAATAAACTCAAACATCCATAAATTATTCGGTCAGAAGACCAATTATATCAAATAAAAGCCCTCGACTTCGTCTCGTGCTCTTATTTGCTAATAATTGGTCTTCTGACCTCATTTATGGATATTTTCGTTCATTAGCAAAAAAATTCCGATAAAAAATTTTGCACTTGGGATATAATAAGTGATTATTTGAATAATACAAATACAATATTTTGTTTACGTTTTCAATAATTATTTCCTGCCGCTTCCACAATTTTGTATTTTATAAAATGTTTTATTTTTGTATTGACAAAGCTTGTAATGAACATCTTTTTCACTTTTGTTTGATCGTTAAGCAGTACAATTGTGATAATTTTTAGAATAAAAAAAATATCAGGAAAATCGACTGAAAACAAGCAATAAAACATTGAAAAATTTTCTGTTGACGAATTGATCATTTTCAGAGTTCATATTTTCACACAAATGTGGTTGTCTAAATTACTTGTAATTATTATAGATTCTGTAAAAAACAATTATTAATGTTGATCATTCAAATAACAATTAAAATTTTGATCAAAATATTTTCCGGCGTTCCGCCATTATTAAGTTAAAAAATATTATTTTACAGTACGAAACTTTTTTTAACAAAGTGATCTTATTTTTGGATTTTTGTTGATCACTGAACAGAGCAACGGCGTAATTTTTGTGAGAAAATTTTTTCACTTGCTATTAAATGTCTTACTAGTTTTATCGTTTGTCTTTTCGTAACAAAAATGTGGAAAAATCTCTGTATTTACGAATACATAATTTTGACAGTTAATATAAAAACACATCAAGAATGTGTTTAATTTACTTTTAATTGTTAATAAACCTGTAGAAAGTAGGTTTTATTATTAATTTATTATTAATTAATACTTAAATGACAGTAAAAAAATTTAATTAAAATATCTTCCGGCGCCTCCGCCATTTTCCCCTTGCAACATTTTTAAATTTGTAATTATTAAAGGACCTGTAAAACGTAATTTGTAACGTTAATACGATTTTATAATAACAATGTGAAAATGTCTGTCTCAAATCGCAAATATTTCCCGACGCCTCCGTCATTATTTTTACAAAACAAACATTTTACAGTAAGGCAAGATTTTTTTGTTATTGACAAAATCTGTGCTATTTTTGAATTTTTGTTGATCATTAAGCAATGGCAGGATCTTTTTAGATTTTTTTTTCTAAGTATTAAAGATAGCGACTTGACATTTCTTTCATCGTCCTTGTTACAGGAAAACCCACTGAAATATCGAAACATTGTCTACATTTTTATTCAAAGCCAACATTTTCCACTAATAATCCATCTGGCGAAGCTGTTAAAAGCTACTTTTGTATGTCAATAAACAATCCGGGCCGGCTCCGGGTGCACTCCGAGTCGGCTCCGGGTGCTCTCCAGCTCGGCTCCGGGTAGGTTTCCGGGTGGGCTCCGAGTCGACTCCAAGTGGCTTCCGGGTCGGCTCCGGGTGCTCTCCGGTTCGGCTCCGGGTGCTTTCCGGGTGGGCTCCGGGTGCTTCCCGGGAGAGCTCCGGGTACTCTCCGGGTCAGCTCCCGGTAGTTTCCGGGAGGCTCAGGGTCGCGCCTGGGTGAGCTCCGGGTGATTTCCGGGTCGGCTCCGGGTGGTTTCCGGGTGCTCTACGGGTCTGCTCCGGGCGCTTTCTGGTTCGGCTCCGAGTGGTTTCAATCCTGATTGTTTTTTTGGAGATATGAAGGCAACATTTTCTGCAATCTATCCTGAGCGGCCAATTGTTATCTTTGGTTGTCAGTAAGACAAAAACTAGTTTATTATAGGAAGTAGGTTACATCAAAAATATGAGCAGCTTTCTCGCAAATTTCTTTCATCGACATTCATGGTTTTTTCGTCTCCAATTCTTTACAGTATCGAACTACTGCCGTCTTTTCACGTTGAAGAAACGACTGACGTAAAAGGGATACACTTTTACGTGAAGCCATTCTTCAACTTTAAATTCTTCGCCAATTTTGAATTTTATGCTTTTATATTTAAACTGTCAAATGGATGAAATTTGGCTGACACTCAGAGATACCAAGATTGATTTATAAAACAACTAGGTTTGACATTTTGGCAAGTCTACCAACTTGACAACATTTTGACAATTGTTTATTAAAACGAATTTACTATACTCCCGGAGGATGTTAAAAAGCAAAAACAAAAAAAATAGAATTGGGAACCGTTTTTAAAACTCTACAACTTTTGTATTTAAGGTTTTGTTCTAAAATAATTAGGGGAGCCAATATCCGAGGATTTTTACTTTTACACGTAAAGTGGCCAAATAAAGCCACCGCTAAATTGACATTTTATGTCATCTTTATAAATTTTGGTAATTCAGGCTTTTAAAATGAAAGTTTCTCTGGTAACCAGATACCCATACCTGTCGCACAACATAACAGTGATGGATGTTATGTTGTGTTATCTCCTAGGAGATGATTTTTCAGGTGATTTAATATTTAATTCCGATTTACAATAGAAAAAATTGCTGCCCAGTTTTATTTGGCCGCAACTGTACCAAAATCCATTTTACACCCAGTATGTTACGTGTAATTTTTGTAAATCTGTTTTTTTTTATACTTTTAAAAAGCAAAGTTCAAGGGTTGTTCGGCCTTCAACAAAACCGAAACAAAAGAAAATGGGTAAACATTATTTCAGAAGTTATTAGTATTACCGAATCAGTGGGTTTGCTGCTTGATGAAAAACCTCTGTTAAATCAAACGCCGTGAATCGATTAGGATTTTCCCTTTCGGCATGCAACTTTTACATTTTCATAAAATATACATATTTAAATTCTTCCGACGTTCCGGACTGTGGCAAAATGTATCAATAAATTATTGACTGGCTCCAGGAAACTCCAAACAAGTTTATTTTGAATACATTATCCCGACGGAACGAACGGTCGCCCGAAAAACCGAATCTCCCGTTGCGCAAAATGAAATTTAAAACTTTTAAGTCGCACTAATATAATTAAATCTGCAATAAGCACCGTCTGAGCCGTTCCGGCTTTGATAAACTTAACAGCCTGTCACTCCGACCCGCCACCGATGAGTTTCGATTCTGCCATTGTTCCGGTGCGAACGAGGCGCTTCTTCTTTTTCTTCTCCTTTGGGGCAAGGTTTCTGACAGAGGGGCCAATGTTGACGTATCATTAGGACGGGGCGGGACGGTCAAAGGCTCCTCCGCAAAATAAATTTACGGCGGGTCCCGAATTCCACGCACCTGAAACCCGGCCCGATATCGAACGAAATTCATTAGCGACACAGAGGACCACGAGTTGTGTGACAAACTGACAAAAGGAAATAAAACATGGCCGGCACCGGGTAAGACGAAGTTTTCCTTTGATGTTATATTAGCGAACACATCCCTGCGTTTGTATAAAGCGGGGATAATTCGACGAAAATACCTTAACGATTCGACGTCAGCGGCAGGTCCGCAACAAATTATCCCGGAAAAAATCCAAAAACGCTAATCTCTCCGAACTGTCACTTTTGACGTTTCTCGCTGCGTCCGAACCGATCTCAGACGCGCCTCTCGTTTGCCCCTTCCAGTCGATTTCTTCCATCCGAGGGCCAAAATAAAAGCACCAGAAGCTCGTGTATATGTAACACGGCCTCCGATGTGGAAACACACGTATTTCATTAAAGCTTTCACCACATTAGTTGCGATCGGGGGCGAATAACAAGCCCCTGACGTGACAGCGCTTTCCTCCGACGAAAAATAAACTCGCTTCTGCTAATCGACAGGTAATTAAACGTTTTTCGCCACCTCGTGCGTGTCGCTACTCCACTTCCACCATGTAAACCATATCTCTGCACGAGACGATGATCTATGACGAAAGCGAGTCGGCAAAAGTGACACAGAGTTCGCGTGATTAATTAAAGCGTCATTTAAACCCCGGGTCCGGTTGTGGACAAGCGTGACGGCGAGAAGTGCACGTCACGTGGTGCCGCGGCCGTGCGCCGGCAACGGACGACGTGGTCCCGCCTGTGTACTTATCGCGTGGGGTGATGTCCACAAGAGTGATCTTGAGCGAAACGGCGGTTTGTTGCTTGATTAATGCCGGAGGCGCTCCGTTCGTGATTTATTAGCATACGTATCGTGTCGAGCGAATATTACACAAGTCGGATCATTGAATTCGTTATAAAATATTATGAGGGCAAACAACAACGGCACGCAGACATGTAAAAAACTTGTTTAATTTGTACGAAAAATGTTTGTTCAGTTAACGAATTTTAAACACTGCTTTCAAAGAAAACTTCGCAGGTCTGATCGATATCCATGAAAAATTTATCATTTGCAGACTTTGCCCTCAAACAAATTGACAAACTGCCAAACAATTTGATAAGACATTATCGCCAAATTCCGAATTATTTTCCCACAATCACTTCGTCAGAGGCGGCTCTCGTGGTCTAAATTGCGAATTGGACCAGGGGGGCCGTAAAATCAGGAACGAAGAAGCCGCACGCCGACGAAAAAATTAACGCGGCGAAGCCAAGTCGAGGAGCTAAATTACTTAATATAACCGGATGCGGCCGTAAAAATTTATCCCCGGTGCTGGGCCCCATAAATTAATTTGTATGGTTACCTCAGTGTTTCAATCCAGGCCGGGAATGCCAGATATTCCGTTAATTATCCAATAACATGCCTCGTCCCACGAACAAATATTCCGCAAAAAATCGCACTCGTGGGGGCCCTTCCGTCGACTCCTCGAGTGACACCTAACCTCAATCTTGTGCACACCAACTGACATCCCTACAAAATTCATCAAATAATTCGCAATAAAAACACGATTTTCTCCCGATTTACGCGTTTTTCTGGCATCTTCGACGCAAAACTGCACTTTGGATTCTTGTTGTGGTTGAGGTTAAGTTGACAGGTCACGTGACACAATTCCAAATAAAACAGAGATCAATTAAAACTACCAATTATTTATTGATCTGTTTACTTTTTATCACTGATTCCGTTAATAATTAATTAATTGCGTTAATAAATAATGCGCTTTGTGTCTTATTTCTATGGGTTGTTGACATCGTGCGCCCCTAACCTATAATTTTTGATGTTTGGAAAATAAGTGTTTAAATTGGAACTGGGGAGGATTAATGGAGCATCTGCGTTGGTTTTTTTGAGCGAAATCGGCTAATGAGGAGTTGATTTCTTGGCCGCGGGCTGCAAATGGACTCTCCTTAACGACCGAGAATCGGCGGAGTTAGTTGCGAGCTTTCCAATTATAACTTGAAGGAATAATTACAACAGTTGTAAGCCCGACGATTAAGATTCACCCCGGTTCGCTAATGATGATCTCACAGTCGAGGGCGCCTGTTTCGTTTAACCTGACAATAGTTGTGGCCCCTGCGTTGCGTTAAACCACAGATCGATTACGATATCGACTGTTTGAACTTGAATAGGAAACGGTACATTAGTTTGACTGTTGTAATGTCCCATTCAAAAAGCGGAGTCTTTCGCAACTGCTCCTCTTTAATGACCCGGAAAATTACCATGAAGATTGCTCATACGGCTCCAGTGGCGTGTCGCGGTGACCGATTGAGGCGAAGACGGAGGGTTAATCATATTCCGAAAAATTGGACCACCAAGTTCTTCCGACGTGAAATTTACATAATTTACGCGGCCCCCAACTGTAATTTTCAACTTTTTAGATACCAACCTTGCGTTAATTAAGGCCGAGTCGGGAAACAAATTTTTTATGATTCACTTGTTGAGCGAAGACGGGACAAGGAGTGTATTTATTCAGAAAAATTTTGTTTAATTGACTTTTATCCAGCCGCTTCCTCCAGGAACCAGTGAATTATTCATGGACGGGTCCACCACTCAGATTTTTAAATTAATCTGCAGCGGCACTAACAAAAATGGTCGTTTATTTTTCAAATGCAATTTCCCGGTGATGTTTTCGCGTGTGTGAGCCCCAATTGCACTCGTTCCTCATCAGGTGAACGTTTCAATTTAGAATAACTCGATTTGGTTGTGCAACGGTGGGGTCCACCAGCCCAATTAGGCCTCTCGGTCCGTCGAGCAGTTTTTCTTGTCCGTCGATGTGTGATCGAATTTGTCGCCTCATCGCGTTTCCGCAACGATTATTAAACGCTTTTTGTATAAAATTCCAAGTCGATGGGGCAATCGCCCCCTTCTCGGTCAACCGTGGAGGCCCAGATGTGACAAATTCAATTAGCGGCGAATTTCTTCACAACGTCCTTAGCTCTTATTCATACATTACAACACGACAATTGCAGAATTCGCCGGTCTCGACTATAAAAAGCCGCCTCGGCGGCGTTCCTCCATCAGTAGTGCCCCATTCGGAGAAATGAAGTGTCTGTTGTTACTGGCGGCGCTCTTGCACGGCGCCACCTCCGCCGAGAGCGTCTACATGAAGCGCTCCGAAATCGAAGACCAGGAGTCTTCCGCGTCGGGTTACGCGTATCAGCTTCACTCCGGGGGGCCGTTGAGTTACGCGGCGCCGCTCGGGGGCTTCAATCGTTTCGCCTATCCGCCCCTCGCGCTGGGAGGCTACACGCAGGAGCTGCCGCTGCAATTACCGCTGGAGGAATACAAGCCGCAAGCGGCCCTGGGAGTCTACCCCCTCAACTCGTACGGGCTGCAGCCCCATCCCTACGCCCTCAACGCCGTCCCGCTGCAGACGCCGACGCTCAGGTATGATAATGATCCGGGGTAATGTTTGCGTTAGCTCCAACAATAACAGACCGGCTCTGGTAAACTGGTGTTTTTGAACAGCGCCGCCCCCGTGCCAGTCCCCGTGGCCATCTCCGACTCCTCCAACTTCGCCAAAGGCGGCGGCTCGACCTACTCGGACGCCAACCAGCAGAGCCACGGCGAGAAGGGCGCCACCGGGTACAAGACCGTGCAGGAGTACGACAAGGGGGCGCAGGCCAAGCACGACAACCAGGGAGAGAAGGAGTACCACAGCCAAGAAGGGGGGCACAAAGCGGCCCACCACGACGAAGCCGGCCATTACGGACAGAAGGAGGAGGCGGCCAAGGGCTCCCAAGGGTCGCATTTTCACCAGTCCAAGAGCCACAAGAAGGGCTCCAAGACAACAGGTTTCCACAGAGTTCATCACAAAGATGAATATAAGAAGGATCACTCCTTTTACGATGAATCGGATTCGAGCGGACACTTCAACAAACACGGCGATTACGATTCGCACCGTGCGTCCGAAAAGGGCGGATTCGAGAAAGGGGGACACGAGGATAAGGCTTATCAAGCAGGGGAGAAGGGAGCTAAAGGATTTTTGGACAACGGGAAGTATCTCGACCAGAACAGCGGGTTCAAGGGAGAGGAAGGGAAGCAGTCCCATTATAACAACTTCCAGGAGTACGCCAAGAAAGGGGACCAACAGCAAGGTAAGGAGCACGGATTCGTCAAGAAAGAAGTGTTGCAAGCGCAACAATGATCACAGCGAGGACACCCTTACTTCAGCAGTTATTATTTATTTTGTGTTTGTTAATTTATTGCCTAATAAAGCTTTGTGATATTCCTTAATTGTTCATTGACATAACCTCAAAATTGGCGGTGCTTAAAGTGACACGTCACGTCACGTCTCATTATCGTTTTAACTCGAACATAACCTCAAATTTTAATTAGTTTGTCGGTGATTAAAAGTATGGGGCAGAGAGCTGCACGTGTAAATCGTCTCTTTGAATGTTGTTTTTGTCGAGCTAGAGCATCGGCCCGTTCTCACATAGATAAAAGCAAACAGTAATTAGTGAGAGCAAGTGCGTTTTGCTTTAATCACAAAAATACTCCTGCACTCTCGTCTAAACATGTCTCTGTTGTAGCACCGCCGCGATTGCAAACAATGGAGTCGTTCGCGTGCCTCGCATTTTTGAAATCTCCCAGTCAAGCAACAAGCAATTTTTAATCCAAACAACGCGCCGTGCCCCATTCAGAGCCGGCGTTTTGTTATTAAGCGCACCCATCCAATCCAGAATTTTCCATTAAAGTGAAGATCAAACAAACTTGAGCCGAAGTGAGTCGCACGTTCGAGACGAACGATTCAATTTGAAATATTAATAACTAGTTTCCGTTGAGCCTCGCCTCAACTGCTTGACTTCCTGGTGAAACGTCCCATCCAATTACGCATCCCGTTGGCGTCTTCAAGTCGATCGGGCTCGCATGTCCCACTTTTATTGGTTAATTTGAGGCCGGCCGACTCGCTCCTCTGTAATCTGAATAACAGCAGGGCGAAAAGTAGCTTCAAAGGCCTTCCCGTCGGTCAACGCAGTCCCAACGAACACGGGGGCGAGGCCGTGGTGTATTTACTCGCGCCAGGTCGAGAGCATTCTAAACGCTTTTTACGGGGGGCGTAAGTGATGGATAGTTTATAACGTGACGTATTCATTAATGTCCTTATCTTGAAGCTTCCATTAGGGGCGCCGCGACGGTAATAACAAAGCCGACGCGATTTTCATTATTTATTTTTTATCGCGCCCAAAACGTATGGAACTTTATGACGGGAATAAATCAGAAACGAGCCAGATACAACGGTTTACAACTAGGTGGCGGCACCGATTTTACAACTAGGCAACCAGTACTGCGTCGCGTGTCATGATCATTCTTTTTCCAGACGCTTGGGTCACAGTTCAAGGACATTTTTTCCCACAACTCCCCCTGGATACGTTCTGGGGGCGGCTAAAGCGGTAAAAATGGCGCCATTAGGTCCAGGTTAAAGGAACCGACTTGTGAATATTCATGAGGGAGTTAAGTGGCCTCATGCGTAGAACTATGGATTTAATTAAAAAGAAGATTAGCTGTTGTTATCAAGCACTTTGAGTTCAATATCAAGTAAGCGGCGGCCTTTAATTTTCCCTAGATAAGGGGATTCCGGGCGATTAGCATTCCTTTACGGGAGAATTTGCATATTTTTCTCATTTTTCTAATACTGTCGTAAAGAATGAAAATTTGTTGTTGACGTTTCGTTCGTCAGGAGATCCCCCAATATCCTGAATTTTAAAGTAATTAAGACGTTTCCTGCGTCACGATTGAAATTTTCAAGCAGTAATAAAATGTCATAAATCACGAATTTCATAAAGTTGCACAAAGCATAATTGCTGTTAATTATCAGCGCTGGAACATCATCTTTTGTTGCGCCGGATTTATTGTTGTGTAATTTGAAAGGACTGAGCGTCCCTCACCCTTTCGCGTTCACTCAAAAAATTCTTGTAGTTTTTTTTTAATCGGTCGCCTGTTAATTCCGGGATTGTTCTAATTATGCAATGTCAGAGGCATGCCGGATGCCCACCCCGGATCTCATTTTCGAAGCAATTTGAAAGAAAACGCGAGATTCCAGTGGAGGAACCGCCCCCGAAGGTTCTTATCCGGTGGCGGTGGCGCTTCTAATTGAATTTATTTTATTGCAAGTGAAATTTCGGCCGACTTCATTCACCCAGACCAGTCCGCCGCTGACACATCTTCGCCGTTTAATTAAATATTCTTCTGGGAAATTTCCAGTGCAATTTAGCATCACGGGGCGGCGGTTTTTTCCGGCGGGGTCGTTTTTAGTTTTGAAGCGGCGAAATCTAACTCGATTAAAATCTTTGATTGCGTCCAACTCCAGTGCCGCCGCCTGCAATTAATATCAGTTAAATCAGTTAAGAGCTCTTCGCAATTTCAATGTCACATTTCATCTGCGAAGTTTTTAATTGAATCGCTCACGAAATCTGATAGGACAAATTGGAATGCAACGGACTGGTCCCGTTCGCGCTATTATGTCGCCGCCTCCAACTAATCAATTAGGGATTAAGCCGTTTCCTGGAACGTTCCCGAAATTAGCTAATTATTAATTTAGTTACGTTTAGGTGTTGGAGCCTGAAATGTTGAGCGCTCAACCGCTTTCTTGCTGTTTAACTTTTGTCTCGGGACCTTTTCCTTTGGCGCTCGCCAACTTTGCGTCGCTCCCAGAGCATAAATCGGATTACGGTTAAACAAAATATTTCCCAAACTCGATATACCACCGAAAATGAGAGTGGAGGAGTCGCGACTCGAAGAATCGACGGAACGGATGCGGGTATCATCTCAATTAGATGCTTCGACGAGATTGTGTCGTGTTTTTTAGCGATGTCGATCTCGATAAATAATGACGATGTTTCCGATTACGAAAGAGAATAATGCATTTTATGGGAAGCTCTCGAATCTTCAATTAGTCCACCGATGGAATTGATGTCCGAAAAAATAAATTGCTAATCGATAAATCGATGTTTGTACAGGGGCGGCGGTAAAAAATCGAGAATCGGGTCGCGTCGAGGGGGTGGAAGCCTTAATGTTTATCGAGTCTGGAAAGTGGGGCTTTCATCTATAAAATGATTGTCGAAAGTTTGATTTTTTTGTGAAGAAGTACTACTTTCACAAGCTAATAAATAACTTCGTTAAAATTTTCTCAAGTAAATTGAGTGGAATAAAATTACAGGCGATATTTTTACTTTTTTCAATTAAACAAGAAATAAAAAAATTGTTTTGTAGATCTTGTTATAACGAATTCAAGGGAGAAAGCTCCATATTTTTTTATGTTTGATGTTAACGAAATGAAATTGTTGCCTGAATATTGAAAAAAAGGTGGGGGCGCCGGGACAATTTAGAATTTGCTTTGAAAATAGGTACATTTTATAAAACATGATATACAGGGTGTATTTTTAGAATGTGCCGAAATTTTACCTACGAGGTTGTAGGACAACGTAGAAAACTAAAAGCAATTTAAAAAAATTGTGGCTCAAAAAATAAATGTCATTTTATTTTTTGACTTAGAATTTTTTAAATATTTTTTCCGAGTTCTACATGAAGCCAGTAGCTCGTGGTTAAAATTTGTGCACGCATTTCAAAAACACCCTGTATATTTTTTAAAGAATCCAATAGAGAACATTTCATATTTTTGCTTTTAATTTTAAATCTGAAATTTTCAGTCGACTAAAGCTTAAATGATTATTGACCATCGACGTAATAAATTGCCAAAAACAGCTTTTAACAGATTTTGTTATGGAAATTTTATATTGTTTATTCTGATTGTAAATAAAAAATCAATCGAACATTTACAAATATTGTTCTGATAAATTTAAAGGTAAAATTTTATTTCCAATTTTTGTCATTTGTCATGAAATGACTGGTTTTGCGTTGTTTGTCATGCTGAAAGCGCTCTAAAAACTACATATTATAGATTTTTTATGCTGGATACGTAACGGTTGACCTAAAAACATTATCGACATGTTTTGTGACAGTAATAACGTCGACAAATTATTCATTAATAATTTGAGTTACTGTTTAAATTAACCTTGCCGGATAACATGGGACAATTATGTTTCCGTGTATGCCGCCTATGTGTGGAATCCCCCGAGATATTCTATATATAACTGACATTCCAGTAAAGTTATCGCGTTAATGATTCCATTCTAGAATTACCATAACTTAAGTAAAACCAAACTATGTCCATCGACGAAACAATCTCTTCAACTGCCTCAAACAAAATCTGGAAATGAATGCATTTCGAAGCGAAGCACTTCAGCCGGCTCATGTAGAATTCATCGGCGGCAGATGCATCTGGTTTTAAATGTCGCCGCCTCCACTCAGATAGGCCCACCGAAACCGCCTCTTTGAATCGAAAAGTGATTCGTCTGAATCAGTCTTCCTACTCAGCCAGATCCATTACGACTTGCGTTATCAGCCCTCGGATGCTGCAGGCACACACTCTGTACATCTCAAGTCTTGAACAGCAAATTAGGTCCCGAACACAAAGCTTTGAAATCCTGCAGGATTCTGCGGCGATGCGCCGAAACACATTTGGCTTTACATACATCACATTTACATGTAAATATTTGTTACGGTGTTTGCGAGGGGGGCGCCGCTGCCAGACCTGCGATGGAGTCATTATCGCCCCTCGATTAACATGGCCCACACATGACGGTGCACTTTTAGCCCGTCGATCATTAATCCTCGGGGCACATCTTCCAGGCGGCTTCTTTGAAATCCATCCGCAATAAGCGCATTAATAATTCATGGTGCGGCCGTAATGTTTGCCACAAAATATACTTCATTATTTAATGGTTTAAGTCGACGGGGCCTTTATGGTCTTTGTTTAACTTCGTGTCATTTAGATTAGTAACACAAAGGCGTTTTGTTTGCCTGAAACTTTAATAACTCGCGGAGCCGATGTTTTATTATTATGTGGAAGGTTTTTGTTGACGGAAGGTTACCGACCATTAGCGATATCCTCGGAAGTTTGCAGACAACACGCCCTCGTCCTGAATACGGGATCACTCATAATCATTTTATCAATGTCGGCGGGAAATAATACCGACGGAAAGGGGGCGCAACGTAACCGGGGAACCGAGTTCCCTAGACAAATCGGCCTTGATTGCGAACGTTTTAGATCTCTTTGCTGTTTTTTTCAACTAATAGTTATTTGTATATCAGGGCCGCGAAATCATTCTTTAACGTACCGAGAGAAAAATTGTCGCCGAGGCCGCTTGAGGCCGAGGCAGCACAATCTCAAGGATGTTAAAGCATTTCGCGGCCAAGGTGTACACAGCCGTCGTTAAGAGCAACGGCCGCGAAATTGGATTTCGCGGCGTGATTTAGATACGCGAAATGCACGTTTCGCGTACGGTTGCACCAAAAAAATTATTAAACGCCTGTAGCTCCCATATGAAACAAGTTATAGCAAAGCTTCTCCTCTTCAACGCCCTTCTCTCTACCGAAAGCACTGATTCTTCTCCAGCTCCGCACGTTTTTTTTGGACACCCTGCGGCACCATCTCGCCTCTCCTTTAATCGCCCCACGCAAAATTACAGCCCCGCCAGGAGTTGTTTGATTATTTCCCCCAGATAAAAGAGCGAAAGAGAGTCGAGTGGCGAGTAGCTGTCCGGGTTTGTTTTATCAAACTGACGATAAGCATCTTAAACCTCACGTCCTTTGTACAGAATTGACTCCTCTTCGGCGGTCGTAAATTGTGAAAGATAAAGCACGTTAAGTCTGGAAGTCGGAAGAGTTTATGGGAAAAAATCCGAGATAATTGGAAGAGCATCGCCGGGTATTGGACTTTGTCAGGAGGAGGTCACGTTTGACGGATTTTCCGCAAGGATGCATCCGGTATCGCTGTAATTGCGTCGACAAAAATGAAGAAGAGTCGTTGCCGCAACTTTTTCTTTGATGATTATTTTCAAAGCTGGAACAACACGTTTCTGGTTAGCGAAACTTTCAGTATTTACCTTTGATTAATTATGCTTACAAACTGTGTTGCTCGAGTCCTTCAATAATATTATTTGTGGAAATGTTGCCAACAAAACAGTTTTGTATATTGGATAGTGTGGGGTGCACTTTTTCCCCCCAAACTTAAAATAATTGTCGCTTTGTGTGGTGTTTCGGGCGAGTTATCTCGCAAAATATTTATGGCGTAGAGCGCCGGATTACAAATGCACGTTAATGCACCCCAAATTTCCCTTTCCCGCTGTTTATTACGAAATCACTTTTCTCCTGAAAACTCTTAAATTCAATCTCCTGAAAAATAAATTCCGCAGTTTTCAGCCATTAATATTAATCTGCAACGCGCTTCTATTTAGACTTATAAATATTTCACCGCCCCATTAATTTCGAATCGATTCTCCCCCATGATTGCATTTTTTCCCGCACTGCATCAGTGACGGAAGCGGAATGTGGCACAATTTACTCCCTCGAAAATGAAATGGACGCTTAAGGGCTTTCCGGGTAAATCCCTTTCTAGGTGTGCGAGAAGGGCCAATATTCCCTTTTATAAAGCTTCGTATAAAAAGAACCCGATATCGCGATATATATTCTATTATTCAGTAAACAGATTTTCATTTTATTCGGTTGGCAACAAAACGGCCTCCATTTCGGAGATGTAATGCGCTTTTTAATGCGACAGGACCAAGTTGGACCTGCGGTTCAGTAATTGTTCCGGTACGCTCCTGGCGGCTTTTCATTTGTGCTATTTCCCAGCGACATTGATAAAATGATTATGAGCGGAATTGTATTCAGGAGAAGAGAAACGTCGAGCTTCGAGGACGTCGCCGCGGCAAGAATCTCGTCGAGGTAATAAAACAGGTTCTGCGAATTAAAGATAAACAACTTGGAATAACGATGCATTAAGGATTAAGGGATTCATAAAATGCATCGAATCCATTAAGTAATGTTTAAATTAAATATTTCCACGTTAATTTTTAATTTGTAAGATAATCCACCGTTTCCGCTATTTCGAGATAGATAGAAATGTGATGTTTTCTCCTTTCGTTCTGGAATAACAAGATTTATAGAGCGCAGTTCTAGAGATTGAAATTTTTTCCTGACATTCGTTATAACAAGATTTATGAAAAAGTGGTTCTCAGTCGTATCCACCAAGAAAAACGTCACCTTTATTTATGAATTAAATAAATAAACGTAATGTTTAGTGCTGTACCTAGAACTTGACCAAAACACAAGCTTGGCCCAAATAGTATGTCAAATTATTTTTCTCTTGTCTTCAGATCAAATACGGAAGCCAAAATTTATTCCAAATGAGGAACTCCTGAAAAGTAATTGAGCGTTGGAAACATAATAGTTATTTACGAACCAAGTGCGGGAAGACGATGTTCCCGCATGAGCGCATTTTTTAAAGCACGAGCGACGAAGGAGCGAGTGCCTTTAATTAATGCGCGAATGAACGGAAGATGTCTTCACGCAAGTTGTTTTAATACATTAAACATAAACGAACATAAAACCAAGAAGGCAGTGATCTTTGGTTATTGGAAACAATTGCTTCACTTGATATTTCAATTTTTGCAATAATTTGTGAATTTTGTAGGAACAATTTTCAACGATTATAAATCTTTCCGTAATTTCTTAATGCAGGAAGACCCAGGGAAGTTGTATTTTATGAACTAAATTTTATTATTATCAAGACAGATTTTTTTTGAATGCCTCAAAGGCCCAGTGTTTTTTGCAATTTTTACATTCGAGTCGACCGGGAAGCACTCGTTTCGGAGCGAGCGTTGGATGTTGTAAGCGCTGCTTTCAAGGCTATGAGTACAAAAAATTTCAAAGAAAACCGTTGATACTACCTTGAAGGGAGGTTGGAGTTGGAGATAAAGAGAAATTCTGAACTTAAAATATCGACTGTTGCTCATATTCAAGAATCAGCAACTGAAATCAAAAGAAATCTGTTCAAAAAATAGAACCAAATAAAAACTAGTCTGTTCCATAACTTGGAACTTGGACTTGCAACTCTTGTGTTCAAATGATATGGAGTGGTCTGGGTCTGGTAAAAACATGGGTAGAGGAACGGAGCTGGGAAAAATAGAAAAGTTGTTACCTAAGGAGTAGAAATGGGAATGTCAAGGGGCAAAAGGAGGAAAGAAGAAAGGAAGAGCTGCTGGAGGATTAATACCAGGGGCAAAATTGGGGATTAAAGAAAAGGGAGAAGAACACGGATGTAGGGAAAGAAACGTACTTATAGGCAATAAATGGTGGAAAATACTGGCAACATACAGCAAAGAGATGAAGACAACAAGAAGAGGTGTCGAAGATACAATAAAAGAAAATAAAGAAGAATGTATGCTCATGGGAGGGGACTTCAACGGGAGAAAAGAAAATCCAAAGACAAGGTGGAAGATGCAGAAGGGAAGAGATGGAATGGATTGAAGAAAATGGATGGGAAGTATTGAATGGGAAGAAACAGGGGTACGAAGAAGGGGATGGATCTATATAGGTAGCAGAGGGGAAACAATGATAGATTACGATATAGAGCAGTCAAAATTTTTCTCGTGGGGGAAAATAATGACAACATACAGCAAAGAGACGAAGACAACAAGAAGAGGTGTCGAAGATACAATAAAAGAAAATAGGGAAGAACGTATGCTCATGGAGGGGACTTCAACGGGAGAATTGGAGAAAGAAGAGCAAGAAATTTATGGAGAGAGGAGATGGTAAAAGAAAATCCAAAGACAAGGTGGAAAATACAGAAGGGAAGAGATTGATGGAATGGATTGAAGAAAATGGATGGGAAGTATTGAATGGGAACAAGCAAGGGAACCTATATAGGTAGCAGAGGGGAAACAATGATAGATTACGGTATAGAGCAGTCAAAATGTTTGCCGGAAGGAACAAGCGTTTTGTCAACCAGTGTGAGTTACGGAGGATGTGCTGCAGCATCTTTCTTTTGATAGATTTGCGTCTAGATAATTTAGAAGCTTGATGATCAGTCCGATTTACCTGCATCATCATAAACCTGCCCACTCTCGCCTCCACCCCAAGGTGATAGAGTGTGTGATACTGATTAAAATTTCCAGTCTAACAGAGCGAGATGTTTATGGATGCGATAAATGCGATTGCGGAGCAACGTCTAACCGTACAACGTCTCGCGATCCCTGTTTTGTTGTTGTCGGAGCCATTTACGGAAGGAAACTCAGTCTTGGCGGTCTGGTTATTCTCACTTTGAATTAATTATAACTTTCGAGCACAATACTGCTAATGCTCCGTTCGCCCGATTTTATTTCGCACAACTTCCCCTTAACTTCGCCTGTCGGATGATTAGGCGGGACGTTTACGGGATTCGTAAAACGAGCCGAGTCACAGCCAGACGCCGACCCGTTATGGGACCGTCTGACACGTGATGGATGTCTGGAGACGGCGGAAAATCGAAGCGATGGCTTTGCAAAAGAGTCGATCCCGCAGCCGAAGTATGTACGTGCAAATCGGGGAATTAATGGATTTTTGCGTTTTCACATCAAAGTGCCGAGTGATAATCGAGTTGACAGCCGTCACAGTCGGAACGAATCAATAATGTTTTGTCCGGATTAATTTCGGGGGCTTCACGGCTTCCCCCGAACGGCCGGCGGGGTGCTGGCTTCACCGGAAGGGTGAGAAAAAAAGGGAAGTTAACTGAGAAAGCTCGTTGTGCTTGGATTATTCACCAACCTCGCCACTCTTCAACCTGCTGAAATCTCCTTAAATTAATTGTGGGCCTCTAATCTGGAAGGGCATTATGCGGCTTTCCTCATACACCGTTACATGAATCATGAAGGTTCTCTTCAATACGTCCGGACTTAACCCCTACAATTAATAGAGCTTTTTGGAATCTCAGATAAACCGGATTTGTGCACCGAATGCGCAACATTCCAGTGGACACCGGGGGTGAGTTACGGCGCCCTTGCTCTTTTACCGCCCTCGAGCACGAAAGCGTCGCGGTCGTGGCTCATAAACAATACAAATTCAGTTTTTCCCAACTCCGGCGGGCACTTCCGGAGTTGCGAAGGGCGAGATAAGTCGGAAGGGTTGAATCTGTCCGGGCGGTCTGTTTTGTTTGGAATTTATCGAGGCGGAGATAACGAGATGCGTTACTTACCGGCGATAGTGAAAGAAACAACACAATAAAAATAAACAAACATAAATAATTCATCGAAGGGAAGAGTAACGAAAACAATGAATTAATTCCGGTGACGCGGACAAGATATATCTGGGAGTGGGTAGGAGGGGTGGGAGAAAGTTTGCCGCACCATCCGCTCAAGAACGTGATGCAATAAGGAAAAGGATTAATTATGCAAATGGGAATTTTACAAGCACTTGACTCATATCATAAGCGCTAATCTCGGCCATTGTCGGTTTATTAAAGGACTATTCCAATTATATCGCTTATTGTTGAGCTTACGTACTTGCCGAGGGGAGGACCCAGACGAACAACCTGTGGATTAAATATGACTAAAGTTTATGTCGTTCTTTGCGACGCGAGATTACAACATGTCGGGAAATATGGCCAAGTTTAAATTGGAACGGGGACGTCTTGCAAGACTCTATTATCCGTAACTAGACGTCGCTTCCGTACATAAAGCTAAAAAGGTCTGGGAGATGTTTGAGATGTTGTAAAACGAGAATGTGTTGTGGAGTGATAAGATTTTTTAGAAAAATCAAAAATGGTGGAGGCGCCGGGAACTAAACGAATTTAATTGTCCAGTAAATTTGTTTGATTGGTTGAACAAGAACGAGTTTTGTAATTGTTATTTGTAGAACACTGGAATATTTTCAAACTATAGAAATTGTGGATGTGGCTGACAGATATTCGATTATGTATATTGCCTGAATATGTAAATGTGGAAAACGAAATTGAAGATTTTGTTCGATTAAATACTGCAGGGAAAGCTTATCTGTTATTCTGTTGGCGGCACAGTTAAGAGTGTCTCCAGAGGATTGAATTCTTTTAACCACTGGAAAATTTTCACCGTTCACACTTGAGACCAATAAAGGCTAAGTGATTTTGGTTAAATATTTTTCCTTTGCTCAACCCTTTGTAAAAGCTACACGACGATGTCAAACATTCATCAAGAAATCTAGAAAATGTTTTGTAAAAATGGTGGAGGCGCCGGGATTGTTATTTCAGAAAGTTGCAATATCTACTAAATATTTGAAGGACTGTCTTATAGAATTAATTGAGGCGAATTGAATACAAAAAACGGCAGGATTATCTTTTGATTATATTAGTCAAGAAAAATGCTAATATACAGGGTGTTATTGAAAGTTGTACAGATATTTTAACCACTAGCTACTGGTTTCATGTAGAACTCGGAAAAAATATCTAAAAAGTTCAATGTCAAAAAATAAATGTCATTTTATTTTTTGACAAAATTTTTAATAGAATAAAATGCCATTTATTTTTTGAGCTACAATTTTTTTTTATTGCTTTTAGTCTTCTACGTTGTCAAACAACTTCGTGGGTAAAATTTCGGAAGATTTAAAAAATACACCCTGTATATCATATTTTATAAAATGTACACCAATGCGGTTTCCTTGTTTTAAAGCATATTTTCTATAGGTTACTTCGCATTGGCGTACATTTTATAAAACATGATATACAGGGTGTATTTTTAAAATGTGCCGGAATTTTACCTACGAAGTTGTTTGACAACGTAGAAGACTAAAAGCAATTTAAAAAATTGTAGCTCAAAAAATAAATGTCATTTTATTTTTTGACATAGAATTTTTTAAATATTTTTTCCGAGTTCTACATGAAGCCAGTAGCTCGTGGTTAAAATATCTGTACAACTTTCAATAACACCCTGTATGTTTCGCAAAAATGGTGCAGACACCGGATATAATTTCTACTAGAATCAGCCATATGTTTGTTGCTGTTTGAGTTAAGTAAAATCTAAAAGCAATGTTTTATAGATTCAACTGCGTAGTATTGAATACAAATGTTGAAAAAATACTTGAGGCACCATAATACTTTTTATTAATAACATATCTGGCTATGTATGAACTTGGTGAAATAAAATGTAATATTCAAAAAGCTTTTTTTTTGACCAGAATCTACCCACACACTCTTTCCTGATATTATCCAACATGCTCGTAAATCACATTCTACGTGGGCTTAAACTCGGTTTAAAAGTTGGCGTGGGACACCTGCATTGCATGTGTTTGTTTCATACAAACATTTAGACAGCTTTATAGCCGTACTTTCCTGCCTGAGATTTACTGCATCTTGATTGGAATATTCAGCCGTACCAAACATTTTTTAGCCAAGTTTCAAAACCGAGCTACACAATAGTAATTTATTATACGAGTTTTATAAGAAACCATTCTGTTGCACGCGTTTTTTAGAGCACGACGAGCGCAGCGAGGAGCAAACCAGTGCGACAAAATGGCTTATAAAACGCGTGTAATACAATCTTTTTTCTATTTTGCCCCTATTTTAAATAAAAAAAAAGTTAAAAACAATGCTAGGAAAATTAATTTGGGAGATATAAGGGGTTGGTAACACTGGTAACTAGACGAACAATTGCAAGTTTTGCATTTAAAGCGTAGTGATCACCTAGCACCCACTCACTGTGAGTCACTGCCAACATAAAAAATTTAAGTAAATGTTCCTGAAACCGGTACCGAAAAGAACTCCTTGAGTGTTATACTGACTGGATGGTGAATGCGCCGGGAGAAGTTCAACTGAAATGTTTTGATGTTTCTGGTATTTACAGCTTTAAAAGGGAATTAAAAACTGCATTTTACGTCCGGTCGCACCAGCAAAAACTAATATTGCTGCAGTTGGGAGTTGTAAAATGTAAATTTCCATTTTTTTTGTCCTTTCGAGGAGTCGCCGACTCTTTCATCCCCTATTTAGCCGCGGTGAACCCGTTTTAAATACCGAAGGCGTCTATTTCCGTACCAAAATCGGTGGGGCCCAACCGGAGGTGAAAATCAATTTGGCGATGAAACTTTAAAAAAGGTCGTCGCTTAAAGACTCCGGATAAATCCGGAGCCGCGCACTTAACCCGTTTCCCGTTCGCGCCGCATTTTTCGCGGCTTCCCAAAATAACCCCGGGGTCATTACCGGAGACACGTCACGTCAACAATAATATCGATTCAATACAATCTCGGGTAATGTAAGCTGGCGGCCGTAACACGGTTAACCTGTCAGGTGCAACGGGTTCAGCAAGTCCGCCCCCGGCGCGCTCCCTAATTTCGAACGAACGCACAACCCTGTTGTGTCTTCGGCTGCGTTTAATCCATACAAACGGCGGCGAACCCATCCGGAAAATTGAAAACATTTTTTCCCGCTCAATCGCCACAAAAATTTATGAGGGGCGGCCCTATGGAATCTCCCATTTACGGGACTTATTTGATTTTATATCGGCGTAATAATACCCCAATAAAGTCCCAGCTTCCATTAGGGATTTTATTGGCGCGGTGATAACCGACTCGTATTGCCACTACTGTCCGGCTAATGTAACGCCGTAAAAATTCCGCTCAACAGGGCGGTGCGCGCGCTCGCACGGCGAGCTTTTCTTCAACAGTTACAAAAAAAATCTGCAAGACGGGAAATCTAGAAAATGTTTTGTAAAAATGGTGGAGGCGCCGGGACAGTTTTTTATTAAAATAATGATGTCTTTGTAACTGATGGAGCTGCATCAAACCTGATAAGTGCCTTTTGGAGGTTTAATTATGGCGACTGAGATACTAAGGTAACGGCGTAAAAATTCCTTTCTACAGTGCGGTGCGCGCGCTCGCACTGCGGGACTTAGGTACCACAACTCGCTACACTGATTTGCATATTCAAATCTCGTAGTCCTTGAGGCAAACTTTCTCGCTGTATAATATTTTGGAAAAATCACAGTTGGGAGCCTGAGGCTGTAATAAATCAGTGGCGCGCGTTTGTTCCGAATTTGTGGTTTTAATTTAACAAGCCTGGAGGATAACTCGTCGGGACGTGCATCACACACTGTCTAATTAAACAAGAGTCGACTCTAATGACTCCGGAAAATTCACCACCACCGTCTGGGTTTTTCTTGGGGAAAATTGGAAACTGCAAGACAAACAGCGAAAGTGGCACGCTCGAAGATAAACAAAACCGCCAGATAAATAATTTATTGAATGTGGAGAAGCGCACCGGCTTCGCAAAATGTAAATTTTCCATTTTTCGACCTCGGCAAGTGATTGCTTCGGTGTTGGTTTAGTTTTTCGTAGAAGACAATCGATACGCGTGGAAATTTACGTAGATTTGGAACGAATTCGTGTTCGAATATTTGGAAATTCAGCCGTCTGGAAATTTTCATCTTTGTGGAACAAAGCCGCTCTGAGTCTTGGGAGCAAATGAAATTTAATTTAAACAACAAACAAATCGTTTAGTGGGTCCCGCACACGCGAAACCAACACTTTATCTGTTGTAAAAATACATAAATTTCAACCCTCGTGTGGATTATTAATGTACTTTCCCCCATAAATTTTGTATTAGGGAGCGTTGTTGTGTCGCGATAAATCTAGCCGACTCGTTACTTGCACGCATTAACATAAGAGTGCCGCAATAACGGGGGCGGCAAATACGGGAGGAAGGGGTGCACAACACGAAATTAGAGTCGGTGTAATTGGAGGCGGCGAGAGGAAACGAAGAGTATTTCGCATTGTTGCAAAGTTCTACTCCGGCTCCTGCAAAGATTCCAATCGTAAATCCGGATCTAGTGATGTATGGAAGCATAACTAATAATAATGCTCAAGATGCAAATTAAATTGTTCTTTTAAAACCCTGCCCGGGGGAGTTACATAATGGAATGAATTGTTCTGGGGAGAGAACATTTCGGAAAAATAAACGGGAGTGAAATATAGTTTATCTGAACGGGACGTGGTTTGACATACGTGATGCCGAAACAAAAGGACTCTGATGGATCATCTAAATGTGCGGCGAGGGTATCACTACCTCACAACAAACGCATTATTATTCGTCATGCTCGGGGTGAAAATAAATAAAATGAAAAGAGCTGCTCGTGGGAAGGTATCGAAAAGAAGCTTCGTTCGAATATTCGGGCGCTTTTCTACTTTTAAGAAAATTTCAATCTGGCTACTTCAGTGTTTAGGGAAAGTGTAGTTAAGAGGATCACCCTCTCACCCTATTCGTAAATCGTTAACGACGATGAAAGGGGAGACTCGGACCACCTGAAACCAGAGTAGTTTTACACTCTTTCGGATTTCAGCAATAACGTTTCAAAACGAGGCCATCAAATTTTACAGCGTTGGATAAAAGGCAAACCAAAAATTTAGTGTTGTTTCCTGGCGCATCCACCAGTTTTGCGCAACCACAAATTTACTTCCTGGTTACGGAAAATAGCACTTTCCACGCTTTCATTACCGGGGAAAGTGGAACGCGGCCGTTTCATTTGCTTCCAAAATTGCCTATTTTTCACCAGAAGGGTGCGAGCAGGGAGAGGACAATGGATACAAATTCCAAGACATAATTATCGACTTAATTCCCTCAAATTTCTTTCCTTTATTTCTTTAATTGTGTATGTACATACAGGGTGTTATTGAAAGTTGTACAGATATTTTAACCATGAGCTGCTGGCTTCATGTAGAACTCGGAAAAAATATCTAAAAAATAAAAATGATATTTATTTTTTGAGCTACAATTTTTTTAATTGCCTTTAGTCTTCTACGTTGTCAAACAACCTCGTAGGTAGAATTTCGGCACATTTTAAAAATACACCCTGTATATCATATTTTATAAAAGTACACCAATGCGGTTTCCTTGTTTTAAAGCATATTTCCTATAAGTTACTTCGCATTGGCGTACATTTTATAAAACATGATATACAGGGTGTATTTTTAAAATCAGCTGAAATTTTACCTACGAGGTTGTTTGACAACGTAGAAGACTTAAAGCAATCAAATCCAAGAACTGTGTCTTGTAGACTGAAATATGACGAATCAAGTGGAAGAAGCTTCATCATTGTATTGCTAAAATTTAAAATAATGATTTTGTAATTTAAAAATATGGTGGAAGAGCCGGGATATTTTTTTTTTACTACCAACAACACTATCTCATTGACCGTTTGAGCTAAATCGAATCTAAAAACAGTCTTTTAGACTTAATCGAATGCAAAAAAATCGCAGGTCCCAAAACGTCAATCGAGAAAACTGCGAATTTGTTTTGTAAGAATGGAAAGGCGCCAGGATATTATAAGACACCATCTCGAGATCTATTTCGATTATTTTGGCCAATTCGGTGTTCTGTGAAAGTGTTAAGAAGATTGGTAAAAGATCAACCAACAACACATTTGCTGTTGCTATCCCGGCGCATCCACCACAAATTTCCTTCCTGGTACAATGGCCCTTTCCGCGCTTTCATTACCGTGGAAAGTGGAACACATCCATTTCATTTGCCTCCAAAATTGTCTATTTTTCACAAGAGGGAGTTGAGGATGTGACAGTGGAGCAGGAACAGGACAACGGATGCAAATTCCAGGACGTAATTATCAACTTAAATCACTTAAATGCCGACGATTGTTTCATTTCTTTCACTTAGTGTTTCACTTCTGTTTATTTATGCAGAACACAGAACAAATCGATTAATTAAAAACTCTAGTTTATAACTTTTCTCTTAGTAATTGATACGGTTCAAATAGCGAATTCAATCGGAGGAAAACGAGGCGAATTTCTTCGCCCGGAAACAAGACAAACACCATCTTGGAACTAAATGAATTATCGACAGTTTATTTACCGTCAAATGTGGTCTGTTTACGATTTCATATCGTTTGATAGAATAACACAGACACGTTTCCTCGATTTTTCCTTTTTCGTAACGGAAACACTTCCGGAATATGTCGAGGTCGAGCGATTCATAAAAGAGTCAGTCGATACAATCACTACGCCAGTTCCACCACGTCGAAAGCGCTAATTATCATTCGGTAAAAGAAGTCCAGCCACGTCGGACGCAATCAGTGTTTGGATGGATGACCGCCGCGTTGCTTTTTCACTTCATAGATTCGTATCTGTAATGATAAACTAATTCGGCCTGATTCTTATGACAATTAATGATAATGATAACAATGATAATGATGATAATATTAGTAAAGAAAAAAATGTGGTAGTGCGTAGGACTCGCAAGCATCTGTAAATTTTTATCAGCTAATTTTTTTTGGGGGGGTGAAGTTGATATTCTGCTTAATGAAGCATTAAGGTCATTTCTGAAATTTGAGTGACGTGAGGGTGCAAGACGTTCGCGTGGTGTTGCCCTTTCGGACAGGGAGGAAATTTGGCGGATGGGATCCATCTGGTGTCTGACAGCCACAACCGCCTAACAAAAGCCGGTCCGTTGCTCCCCCCAGAGCAAACAGAACACTAAAGAAGAGTTACGGGTATTTCCCCTGAACAGCAATAAACTTGTCAAAGGGTGGCGGAATTTATTCCATAATATGTGTCAGAGGGTGATGCACGTTCCGGTGGCGCTAGATTTATGCATACACATCCTCCTGGCAGGAAATAAATATAGCGTCATACTGATCTAGTTTCTTTTTAGAATTTAAAATCCAATTTCGACGGGAAATTGGAAACGAACAAATTTTATATAATCGAATCGGTGGAATTGAAATGATGGGTCGATGATGTGCGGTTTTTCAAATCGGATTTAAGTAATTTGGTCGAGGGTTAAGCCGCGGATAATTTATTGTACGACGGGATCGAAGATGATACGGTGGCGCCGCCCCCGGCGTCTCAATTAAACGAGTCGCGTGGCAATTTTTGTTAATCTATCGATCTCGTGGGCGATACACAATGGTTGAATTATCGCCGACGAGGTCATTTCTGACAACGCTGCTGCATATTAATCACCCGAAAACAATATACGGGGAATATAATTCGGCCCGGAATTATATTCACATTTCAGATCGCTCCAAGATACCGCCCGAAACAACAACATCTGTCAAATTGTATCTCATTCGACGTCCTGCAGGATCAGGGCCACTAGTTGCGCCGCGTGGGCGGCTAATCTCCCCGGCCCAGGATAATGGGAAAAGTCGCATTGTTGCGCACCGGAAAAATATGACACGGCGTTTTGTTGCTCATTTTCCCTCGGTTAAATATTCACCGAACGAAATTGTCGAAATTGAATTGTAAATTGGATGTGTCCTAAGGCGCACCAACTTGGACCGACCCTCGTTACGTATTACCACCTCGGCTTAGTGACGCGGGGTCGACGTTTCAAAAGCGTATTGGCTTTCAATTTGCAAAGAAAATATAACGCGGATGCCAAAACAAATAACACATTTGTATTCCGGCCGTCTCGCCGAATATGAGAAGGGTGAGAATGTGGGGGATGCCATTAGCTGATTGGAAGTCGGTTTTGTTTTTTTTTTAATTATAAAGCGCAACGGTCGGTCCTGGAGCTCTGCTTATCCTCAAGCTATATTTCTCGCCTGTTGACAGCATTAATGAAACATTTTGAGAGCGCTCCCGCAAATTGGGTTTCACTGGCGGTTCGGGGTCTCCCCCAAATATTTATGGCGTCATTATCTGCGACAATCGCAAAATAAAACTACACTTGCATAATAATTACGTTTGTTATCGCTACATTTGTCATCTAACAGAAATAATTAAGCACCCAAATTTCCCGGCGCATCCGCCATTTTGTCAAATCACCAACAAGGTTGATGAAACGCACACAATTTTATCTAGTCCACAATGTATGTTTTCTTGGGAAGAAGAATAGAATTTTCTTCAATTGAATAGTTTAAGTAAAGGCCAAAAAGTGCATCTTTTTGTTCGAGTCTGAGTTTTTGGCCGAGGCGCGCCGAGGTTTGAAAACAGGCGAGGACACCTTTTTAGCAGAAGTGCACATTACTTATTTACATAATTTATGGTTCAAGGACAATTCTCGGTTTTGTCGGTTTCGTTGCTAACTTACTAAACAGAGCAACAGATGGCGTTCGAAAAAGTGCGTCCAAAAAAAGTTACTTTTCGTCCGCTTGTGAGTACGTAAAATTACTGTTTTCATTAATGGTGCCTAAAAAATTCAGCTTCAATGGAACATCCACAACAGTATACACCAGTCAAAATTTTTGCACGAAGGAAACGAGAAATTTATTCTACTCAGTTGCTTGTTTTCTTCCTTTAAAATTCAGAATGTTTTTTGGACCGAATCGATTCGTTCTTTAGTGCGAAGTGACGCCTTTACGAGACAAAAACTTATTGTAATATCAAACTTGTCTCGTTATAGAACAAAGCTTCAAACGTTTATGGCCCCGAGTTGAGGGAGCGGCTTCGGAAAAAATTTCAACGGAAAGTTTCGCAAATTTGTAGTTGTTTTGTTGGGGATCGCCTGTTCGTGCGCGATTAATCAGAAAAATGGCGAACTTTGTTCCAGAGAAAGTGCGACCCCAAATCAATAGGTTATTATTATTTACGTTATGATGTGTTGATGAATTATGCAGCGGCCCAAGCGCTACAATTATGTTATTTGCCGGTTTGAATGTCAGCCGACACGTTTGTTTCAACAGGATAGAGTCGAACCCCACACTCGAGGTCGAGAACACCTGGATTTTATAGTCTGCGAAAAGCTCTTGACGGGATTGGGGGAGAAGCTGAAATGTCATGAATAAAATAAAGCACCACTGTTTGATACACTCTGGCGAATCTGGTTCGAGGCAAGATTGCAAATTTCCTTGTATTTTTCTATCGTGCCAGAGGTTAAATCTAATAATCCCCTAATGGACATTCCGTAAGTTTTCCCAAACATGATTCGTGCAGCACGCTTCGCAGCATCCAATCCCAGACATTATAAAACATGATCCGGGAGCTTAAAGCTCTAAAATTCTATCTAGTCGGAGCTCTTTCGTGGCTTTTAAGCTTATTAATAAGTCGATGTGATTAGAATCGAAACTGTTCGGCACGCGAGCTTCATATTTGTCGGCGATTGATTTATGAATAGAGCGCGAGCCTTGTTGCAACATTTATTAGGAAAGTTTCCTTCCATTCAAGGCGACATTTTAAAATCGACAAACTTGGGAATCTCGTCGTAATTGATTTAACTAATTCTGGCCGAACTTTCCGTCCGGATTTTTCCAACATACCTCCATTCACGCTACATCAGACGAGATTACGTTCATTATCCGCCGCGAATGGAGGACACTCTTCGAAGAATCACAACGTCCCTAACAATGTTATTCAAGGAGTCCCAACTTTCCACCCAAGTCCAGTCTAACAAATTCCCAGAAAAAATCTTTTCTACCGAGTTGAGCAAGAGATAGAGTCGCGCTCGGAGGATTCTGCTCCAACTTGGAGCCAGTCTTTGGTGTTGAAAGGGCGCCATTAAACGAATCGCGGCGTTTGTTCTTAAGAACGAATGTATCTGGAGCGGTTCTCGATCAACGTCAGTCGCCGTTTATTGTTCTTTTATATGCAGAGCATCAAAAGCTTCATTGTTCCGGCGGAAGTCTGAGAGCTTTTAAACGCCGCGATTTGACGCGATCGGCACAAATCTCTCCAAAGATTCGTCCGGCCCTTCGATGAATTATTACAATCATCCAGTGCGGCCGCTGCACTATTAATTACAGCCCGAGTTATTGCATTAATGACAGTCGAGAGCAGCTGGTTGAAATGCGCATTGTTTCCGCGTCTTGAAGTTCTCCCCCTTGAAATAAATGTGCTCGTAGTTAAGTGGATGCGGGGGCTTTATTTACAGTTGAAATGATCATCGATCGGTTATTATAAGGTCAACTGATTGGTAATTCAGGTTTGCGTTATCGTACGATATGGATTTTTGTCTATTTCTAGTTGCCACACAAATTAAGACGACTTGCGACTAATCAAACCCTCAATGCGATGGCTCTCGTTAATAATGGACCTCTCGAATCGCATTAAGACCAGACAAAAGACGAGTGCCGGTTCAATTCTTTCTCCTCCGAACGGTTTCTAAGAAGCTACAGTTTGCCAAATAATGAATTTGTCGAACGATCGATCCCGACGAGACCCAATTTAAAAAGTAAACGGAAAAATGCCCCACTTTCGGATCTTGTCGAGTCTCGCCCAAATGTCAAACTTGACGTTTGCGAAACGTCAGACGCGTGGCGCCACCTGCGACGACGGTACTCCCGATGTGAAGGTTTGTGTTCGGATTGTAATAAAAAGTGCGACGAAGAATAGAAATTATCGTTGCGGGGTGTTGTTTGCAACACTGTAAAAAATGAGTCAGGTTCTTGTGTGTCGGGTTTCAGGTTTGGTCGAGTTGTGACGTTTGCGACAGCGCAGGTCTCAGGTTTGACGTTTGTGATCGAGTGGCGCCATCTATATGATCGGAGTAGCGTGATGGCGAACACATTGTGTTCAAGCCATGACCAACTTCATTCATATTCGCTTCGCTTCTATATGGCCGTCTCAATTTAGCAAAAATTTGTTCCCGCAAAGTAGTCCATGAAACGTGCAAGGCCATCTGAATCAAAAAGCCACGCTTATAAGGCCGTTTCAATTTTCGATTTTTCCATATAAACTTTGTTTCTGTGACATTTCGGGCGGCAGAACCTTTTTGCGCTCCATCTACCGATTTCGAACGCAATTGATTGAGACTTTTTCCACTTTTTCTTTGAGGTTAAGTGCTTAAAACGTCAATTAAAACATGAATGCAATAAAATATCTAAGATCCGAGCTTTTTTTGGACACATTCTGGGCTAGCAAAATACTAATAAATTAGAATTGCAAAAAACCATGAAATCATAACACAAGGTAGGTTAGAACAATTTATAACTTTAACATTTTTCTGCAAAGGAGTTTGTTCTGGATTGCACATTTCTTCTTTAATAAATCTGTTTTTTCTTGACAAATATGTATTATCTAAAACTGGTTTCAGCGTTGCAGTTATTATCAGCTCGCAGATCTGATTTTTATGTACCAGACAAGATGAAAGTATTGGATTTTCTAGCAAATGAGGGCCCATTATCTCAACCATTTGGTGGAATATACTGCGCAGAAATACTATTTACTTGAATTGATTTGGATGTCATTGGAACAGTTGGAATGATGAAAGACTCTACAGGATTTTGGGGTACAGGAATTTCAACCAGAGTTTCAGTGGGAAAAGCCTAAAAAACAAAAACACTAATAAGATGATAGTAATTAATACCTGGAGGTTCCTGATTAGGACTTTGAAAAGTAATAAGTAATTAATCGAAAAATGAGAAGAGGAAGCTCATTTTGTTTTCTCATATGTCGTGGTTGACTTCGCTTCTATGTATATTTCATGTAGCAATAAACACCACAAGTCTTTTTTAATTATAGATACTTACAAAAATAGAAGGACAAGGAACAGCATCTTTACATAAGCGTCGTCTTTTGGGGGTTGTAATGTAATTATAGAGACTTGTTGAAAATGCTGCTCACAAATTTCTGAGTAATCCGTAATTTTTGTAGTCTTTTATATTACAAATACAAATTAAAAGGTTGTGCTTATCATTGTCTCCATAAATTTGTTTACCGCAAAATGTTTCAAAAGCTTCGAACCATTTTTGTCTTTGTTTCATATTGCTGCGAATTTCAAATAAGCGAACATCTTTTGCCCCACAAATGAAACACGCTTTTACCATTTCATGTAAAATAGAAGGGTAATATTTTAAATTGCCGCCAATATTGTAGCTTTGATTCGTTGATAGGCCACCGAGGGCGCGCAATAAGGTTCTGTCTTCTTTTGTTTTATGGCCACTCTGCAGAAACAATTATTATGTACATTGAAACGGCCTTATAAGCGTAGCTTTTTGATTCAGATGGCCTTGGAAACGTGCATCATGTGTCGCCATCTTCCGTCAAGTTGACAACTTATTCATTCTAAAGTTTAAATAAATTCGGGACTGTTTAGTTGTTTTTTTAACAAAATGGGCAGAAAGTGTTTTATTTGTGGAAATTTGAATCCTTTTTTCCAATTTCCAAGCGATTCTGATCAGAGAAACAAATGGCTAAAGTCTCTTAAAAGATCTTGTAGTATTTTTTGAATAATAAAATTTCTTATAGAATGTAGTTTATTAAATGGTATTATAGATCTCAACAAAATTACAGATCATCTTCAAAAAAAGTAACACTCACTAAAGATGCTGTCCCATTCGTATTTGTAGGAATTCAGATCCAAAATATGTATACAACATGCAAAATGTTTTCTTTGGTTATTTTAGAACCTTGTTGTTGTTTGTACGAATTCATATCCTGACACAGTCCCCAGATGAAAATCAACCTGCTTCTTCCCTGCAAAACAATACATATACAATACAAATTTGGCAAAGTGATCTTTTATGTCACTTTTATCCACCATCATCCTAGGATCTTTGTTAAGATTAATAGCCCTTCAAAATCGGAGTCAATTGCTGTATCCCAGTGATTCATTTGTAGGCATTATTGAGAATTGCGAATATAGTACAAAAACTGTTAAGTACCATTTCTACAATATGAGAAACCATGTACTCATTTGCATGACTTGCTGTATGATCACCTCCTTCAAAATTCAGCGTTTTCCTGTGCAGACCACAAAGCTGCAGTATGCAATGTTATTATTAAAACAGCTGCGAAACCAGTCCTTAGTAATATTTTTGTAGAATAAATGGATTCTTTGAGCTGAAAAGTTTTGAAGTTATAAATAGTGCTCTTACCTTTAAAAATGTGTTTTGTTAGTGTCGTCATCTAGTTAAATTAAACCCAACATTTTCGTCTTCGTGTTTTTTTTTTTAATGGGCTGATAACAGTAATAACATAAAAATGAGGCTATTGACCTTGACGTTAATTAATTGACGTTAATGTCAAATTCAGTTGTAGTTTGATTGTTTGTTGAGGAGATGTCGCTAGTAGATGTCCATCAAATGGGAACATTTGATTGCATGTAAAATTCAAAATTGAAACGGCCATATAGAAGCGAAGCGGATATGAATGAAGTTGGTCATGGTTCAAGCATTCCATGAATTATTTGTTTTGTTGTGGTGTTTACAAAGCGAAATCACATTATGGGTGTCTTGGGTTTAATAAAATGAAATTACAAGTCTTGAGAACGAGAATGTGGTCTCTGGTCTGGCTTTGTGGAAATTGCGTGGCGACAATCTGATGGTTTTCTTGAGAGTTTGGGTATTTTTGGGGTGCATAAAAATGATTGATTACACAAGCCTGCACTGATTTCGATGTTTGCATAAAATTGACAGTTTCTGAACAATTTCGACCCCCTGATTACGAAAATGATTTTGGTTTTGCGCTATCACGTCTAGTTTTTTCACAAATCATTTTTTCTTAAAATTGAAATGTTCACCTAGAATGAATGAATTATTTCAAAATTTCGATATTGTAATATCGGACAACAATATGGATATTCGAAATTTCCTTGTTTTATTTGCGAGTGGGACTGCCGGGCACGAGACAAGCATTGGACTCAAAAGAAGTGGCCTTTAAGAACTAGACTTGTACCGGGAAGCAATAATAAAAAATAATTTAGTTGTATCCTAAAAAAGTAGTATTAGGTACCACCAATGCATATCAAACTTTGTTTGATGAAGCAATTTGTAAAGCCTCTTGATAAAAATCGACAATGTTTCAAGTATTAATGTACAAAGTTACCAGATCTCTCCAATGCCAAATGGAAAGAGGTTAGGACCTCAAATAAGATCTTTGTACAAAGGTAATGATTTTCAAAATTCTATGAATGTTGTTGAAAGGAATGCCTGGACGGCATTTAAGAACGTCATAGAAAAATTGCTTGGAAATCACAAAGATGAAGACTACAAAAATATTGTAAGAATCATGTTTAAAAACTTTCACATCTTGTAATATGAGTTTAAAAGTGAATTTCCTCTTTTCGCACTTAAATCTTTTTCCTAAAAATCTTGGTGCTGTCAGCGAGGAACAAGGGGAACGTCTTGACCAAGATATAAAACAAATGGAGAGGTGATATCAAGGAAGATGGAGCGTATCAATGATGGAAGACTTTTGCTGGATGTTACAGCGCGATGTACCCAAAAAAAAATACAGCAGGCAATCAATTAAAAGAAGTTTCCTCACAAAGCATTAAAGATGCCATTCTCATAAGGAATACAAAATTTAGTTAGATTATTAACCAAGAATTATTATAAACATCTTATTTTCTTAAATAAATTGCTTAATTTTTTTTTGTTAATTGTGAAAAAACCTGACGTGATACAAAAAAATGAATTGTATTTTTGTAATCAGGGCTCCAATGTTATACAAAATCAGTTATCAAAATCAAAACATCGATTAAAAAGTTTTGTTTTGCAGGCCTGTGTTATTTACCTTCGGAAAAACAGCTACATTTTTAGGTTTCAACCCTATTTTTAAGGCGCCAAATCCTGGTCCAGAAGTAACATTCTAGGTCCTACTCACAAGTGACTAGAGAAGCTTTAGTTTTTCTCGGCAAAAAATTAGTGCTTTTTGAAGGATTTTAGGTCTTTTTCGGTTGTTTACTTTCGGGAAAACAGCTAAATTTGTAGGTTTCAGCCCTGTTTTTAAGGCGCCAAATATCCTGGTCCAGAAGTAACATTTTAGCTACTCAGAAGTGACTAGCGAAGCTTTAGTTTTTTTCGGATTTATTTTTTCTTCTGAAATGATTTCTTAAGAAAGCTTCTAGAATAGAACTTTCTCCAATTGAAGATGAGCGTCATAAATTATTTAGGACCAAATCTCAATATAGCAGCCAATTCCTTCTATTTCACATAGTTTTGAAGATAGAAACTTATCTATCCTGAGACGGTGTGATACAGGTTTTTAACAGTTTTTTTTTTGCAATTTTTTGAGTGTTTCACTTTGCTTGGAAGTGCTTGGTGGTTCTATGGAGTGTTCCAATTTTTCCGAAATCTTCTTCGAATAATGTGAATCGTAATTTTAATTGTTCTAGGACTCTGAGCATGCTGGTCTGGTTTCTGAAATGAAGTAGAGTGTGTGGGAATGTTTATTCTTCTACAAAGGATTTGAAAGTTCGCTCGAATAAAGATGTTTTTGTTGAAAAGCATTTAATCTAAGGTGACTCAATTCTCCAAGATTGGATTCAAGAAGATTTCTATCTTAAACCAACTACAGAAAGAAGATTTAATTTTCATTCAAGAGAACAGTCTTTTTTGTTCAATTTCCTCAGCTACTGATACTTTAGAAGATTTTTTACCCACAGACGCTTTTAAGACAGTTCTTCCATAGTTTTGATATTTTTTCTGATTTTTTTGTTGTTGTTATTTTGAAGTTTCCACTTGGTTTTGAAATGTTTGGTAAGTAACGGAGTGTTACAAATTCTCTAAAACTTGTCCAGAACAATCTGGAGTTTACTTTGTAACCTTTCTGAAATATTCTGTACTTTTAGAGCATTCTGATCTGACTTGAAGTTTTCTGGCCTTCTGAAAGTTTCTGAAATATTCTAGAACATGCGGGAAGAAGTCGATGAGTTCTAGAATTCGTTGGAATTTGACATTCTACGAGTTGGAAATCTTTCCATTAAAAAATAACACGTGACCCAATCTTTTTAATTTTTTTTTATAGTCACGCAAAAATAAATCGTCATTATTGTTGTTGTTGTTGTTGTTGTTGTTGTTGTATTGTGAGCGTTTCGCCAACACTGGTATCACTAATTCAATCAGAATACATTTCCACCCCTGGGTGTAAAGTCAATTTTACACAATAACGCTAATTGGGGTTAGTTTGCACCCGATCACCTCCCCCAAACAAAGAACACTCATCTGCGATCCAAACTTAATTATGTTCGACTTCTGCCCCTTTATTAAACCTCTCGGTTCAGACCCGCCCCTTCAATCTGGTCTTGTGATTTTTTCAGGGCGTCTGAAAATTTCATATTGTGATGCGGTTCTTCGCCCGCCATGAATTTTGTAACCACCCGGTCGTCTCGCTTTAATGAATAATTTAATCCCGGGCTTAATCGAAATCCTTCAAATTTGCCAGATAAACTGGACAATTTCTACCATTTTGCTTTTTCTTTAAATTGTTAATTTTTAGGTTATGTTTCGTACACTCGGAGCGGGGACTAATAATTTATTTACAAAGTTCGCTGCCGGGCCACATCGCAACGAAGTCCTAATAAGCGAAGCCTTTGTGCTTATTACTCACCCCATTTAAATGTAAATTGCCACAAACGAAAGTACGAAAAATGAGCGACTCAGTTATGATGTGATCGTTTTTATTTTCCAGATCGACGACAGAATGTGGTAGTCATGAAGTCGGCTCTGTTGTATCCGTACGACAGCTACGTCGGAAGGGGGTACTGCAGGATACTGAGCCCCCGCCACGCCGCCGTCACCGCCGCAATTTACACACTAGTGAGTATCTACAGTATGTTCGACAAACCGAGCGCTCGAACATAATCGGCTCAGTCGTGTTGTTCCCCAAATTCAATTAATTGTTTTTGCCGCCGACTCACTCGAGTTTAGTGGAGTGTTTATGGTGCCGGGAGGGTAATAGCCACTTAAAATGTAAATAATATTTGGTGGTAGTGTTCGGAATCGAGAGCGCTCTATTCCTAGACCCTCCAAATTCCAACAATCTGGAGAATCACGCTTTCATCCCCCCAAATGAGTCGAAAAATAATCGAAACGACAGTTTGACGCAGTCGGCGACGGCTTTTTAATACTGGCACAAACGGGGGGTGTATCTGACGGGTGGGTTTTGTAAACACGAAACTTTTTCACTCGACAGAACTCATATAAAAGTCGCTCTCTTCTTTTTATTGCAGAACATTTCCATCCTGGTGGTGTTGTTGTACAGTTGGAGGATCAGCGTAAATATCAAGAAGTATTCCAGTTTGGAGGACGTCTATTATGGTGAGTTTTCGATATGTCTCGTCAGTTTGTTTGTCAAAGAGAGACTTGCGGTTGCGAGACGAGGGCGCAAAAGTCTTGAATGGCTGCTTTGCAAGAAGTTTGTTGCGTTTTTATTTGACCAACACCGCCAAGACGAATTGTTTCCTTTCGGGGTGTTGTTATAAAAGGGCGGATTTAAATTTTTCTCTTGAAATATATCACGAGAGACGAGGAAGATATTGTAATTTGTACTCTTCTTCTTCGGCGGTTTAGAAGTGAAGCATCAAGGTCACGCAGCGGCCATTTGTCGGTGAGGCCAGGCGCGTTCTGTCTCTCGCCTGACGAGCCGAATTAAACGAAAAACGATAAATTCGAGGAGGCTCAACAGGGTGGCACAATTTCCATACATCACGGCGCCGCGATAGCTTTGAGAAACGAAATTTCTCTGTTAAAATATTGCAGGAATTCAATTGGTTCATTTTTCATCTGCGCGAAATGTGCTGTCATATCTCCTTTTTACTTGGCAAACAAACGGTCGGACAGTCTCGTCACCGGAACAACTCGACCAATTTACTTTTATTCCTTTTCGCCCCCACTAAACCTTGATAGGGGCGATTTTGATCGAACACTCCATAATCCGCCATCATAAACCATCCCGTTCACTTTTTGCTTATAAATCGACGACACGTCCGTTGTCGGGACAAGTCTCCCCCGAAGAAATCGCCTCGCAGATTAATACATCTCCAGACTCCGTTCAAATATTTGTCCACGTCGGACTTCTTGTCCGGAGTTTGTTGGCATTGAAAATAATACGCCAACCAAAGCAGAAACTCCAGCACAGTCGATGCTCATAAAGTTTCGCCCATAAATATATTTCTGTGTTCGTTTCAGGTGTCCAGATCGCTTACTTGGCCATCATAGGGACGCAGCTGTTCATGATATTCCTCAGCATAGTCCTCCTGATCGGCATATACAAGGTGAGTCACGGCGATTGAGTGGGGGCGGTTGAAATCTGAAAAATAGCACCGCTTTCATTTGTGACTCCTGAAAGGAGGAATTAATCGCGAGGGGATGGAAACGCGATAAGACGCGAAATCCGAACCTTATTCCACCGACTTCTGTTTTAAAAAGCACCAAATGAGTCACTTCAGCGTCTCAAAAAACTCCGCTTTGTATTTACGTGTAAATTGGTGTGATTAGTTGGTTGCATATCCCTTAGGGGCTTTAGATAATTTTAAATTGCCACACACTGAAATCAACCACTCCACGACAAATTTTGTCTGAAACGAGAACTGCAGAGTGACGGGTGCGAGATGTCAACTGTCAAATTTACATTGACATGTTGTGAAACTGACAGGTGACAAATCTGTGCGTGCACATATAAATTACAGCCAAGTAAGATGTTGGAAACATTTTTTTGTGTGTAATAATCCTGTATCATCGAGACATGTGTTCTTGGAATGTTTTCTTATCTTTCGGCAACCGTTCCCTCGAGTGGATAATTGATAAAATCGTCGATTTCGCCGGGACGAGAACCAAGAGGAACGGTACAAAATATCGGATTACTTATATGAGAGCGATAAGGCGCTTCCCGTATCGAGATCCTGGCGAATCGTCGTCCTTTAAGCGTCCCAATTGATTTTTTCGTAGAGAATCTGCCGAAACTGCTAAAATACCGTGCAAAGGATCAAAGAAATTATATTTACTCACGGCAAAGTAGGCAGATGGAGCGTCCCTATCGATTCGGGGGCGGCCGCCGGACACGGTTTCGAATTTTGAAACGAGGGGGAGACAATCGCGATCGAGGAGCTCCGAATTCGGGGGGAAAAAGCTGAGGAGCGCCTCCCGAAACAGTCGTCGGAAATGGATGGCTTTGATTCCGAATCTGTTAAATTATTCGTGAGGGTGCGATTTGCATCCGGTTTTTGGGCGATTTTTTGGCAATTAGCCCGGCCCGACTCGAATACAAACCGGAAGACGTCTCTCGACTCGCGATTAAATTATGAATATTTTTTGCCAATTCCGTGAGCTTTCCCTCTGTTTCCCGGTTTCTTTGAGCATTACGTCTTTATTATTGTTTCCAGGGTTTGTATCGCTTCGATTTTTTCTGAATTAAGGAGCAAAGATAACAATGGGCAAATTGAAAACGTGCCCCACACGCCGAATATTCAGCGGTCCTTTGAGAGGCTTTGCCGCCAGTCTTAGCTCGCAATTTTCATTTTAATTAAATCCGAAGCAAAACGTTCGTTAGGCGAAGACGACGGCACGATTTCTTCGCGTGTTGGTGCGATTCTTCCACAAATACACCTCCGAAGGGCTTACTTCCAGCCGACAAAGATTCCCGTTTAATTGGGATTTTTTGCAGCGGACTCGTCTCTTTGTCTTATTATTCTGATCCCAGCTCGTGTGCGGCGCTCCAGGCTCTCACTTTATTGATATTTAATGTTAGACTTCAATTTCGCCTAGACGGATAATAAATCTCGAGAAATTCGCCTCGACCGAATTCAGTTAGTTTATCAAAGTTTTAAAAATTTAAGACACAACTAAATTGTCGCACAAGTCGTTCTCCGGAAAGTTTTATTGCAGTTTCGTGTTGAAGACTGTAATTCTTCGGGTCGCTAAATCACAACTAGCAGCAGATAAATTTCGTCACAGCTGTACTCGTGTTTGTCGAATTAAAAACGAAAATAATCCAACTCTTCTATTTTTCCCCAACAGTGTGACAATACGAGAGAAAAAAGGAAAACAGATGCAAACTCCATCATATAATTAGCAATCTAATCGCAACTGAGAGCCGGAGGTTATTTAATTTTCTCCAATTCTCTCTCTTTTTTTCCTCCGAGCCAAATAAAATTTCCTTTTCGACGCAATTACGGCTTATTTACAATACAGTCGGAAGTCACAGGTTAAATTCGGTAAATTAGATTTTTGGTTGACGTCGTGCTAACTATGCAAATGTGATAGTTTTATTTAGTCAGCAAACCACAATTAATCCCGAATGAGAACAAATAATGTGTTTCGCATTTATTCGCGTTGATGATAATTATTATTGTGCGGCAATAAAGTCCAATTGATGAGGCCAAGTCCACATCGATACAGCACGTGGATTAATGAGCAACCACGCAAAAGCAAAATGTCTTTTTTTAGAATGTCTAGTTTTTAATTCTCGCCGATTTACAGCTGACTAAGAGAAATGAAGCGTCAAGGTCACACGGTGACCATTTGTCTGTGAGGCAAACCGTCGTTTATCAATGTCTCTCTCTGACGAGCTGAATTAAGCGAAATATTTTTTTGTTTTTTGTTTTGGTTAAAGAAACTAAAAAGTCGAAGAAAAAGCTCACGTAAAAATCTTGATATTTCTATTGTTTAATGAACTGAAGAAAATGCACAAATTGCTTCTTATAGCTCTTTCTTTGAGGAAAATTAAACAAGAGATATTTGCAGATATTTATTTTCAGAATTCAGTACGAGATTTCCTAATTTATTTATTGATCAACATCTCACAAAAAAAAGCTTGGAACTGTTGGTGAAATAAAAAAACATTAATTCATTCAACAGATTCAGGATGAGTTGACAGAAACTGTTATGGTTATCCTAAAAATCAAAAGTTTTTAAAAGGATGCATAAAAATTAAGTTTCAAGGTCACGCTGCCGCCATTTGCCTGTGGGGACACGTTATCCAACAACTGTTCTCTCGACTGATGAGTTGATTAAATGAAATGTTTAAAAATTTTCGTGGTCGTACAAATTCAAAAATTTGCAATTTGAAGAAAATCGTGAATTCTCTGAGAAAGTTGGCAGAGAAAAATCTCGACACCTGTTGTTTAATGACTTGGAGGGAATGTAAAAATTGCTCCATGTAGGCTTCGTTGAAGAAATTTGAACAAGAGATCTTTGTAAATTTTTATCTTTAAGATTAGCCAAATAAAAAAAAAAAGAATTGTTGCGTAAATGAAAGAAATATGAACTCATCCAACAGGTTCAGAGTGAATGTGTCGCGGTTTTCCTACTACAAGTGAAGCTTCAAGGTCACGCGGTGGCCATTTGCCGATGAGGCGAAATATCTCTCTCCCGCCTGGACGAGTCTCGCAGAATAAGTGACATGCTGTTCTCTTTTTTGTTGTTAAAATTGTAATAAATCCCGGAAACTCACAAATAAAAATCTCGACATGTCTGCTGCGTAATGAGATGTAGGAAATGTATAAATTGTCTTTTATAGCGTTCTTTGAGGGGATCCGAACAAAAGAATTTTTCAGATTTTATCTTTAAAATTAGCCATGAAAATGTCCAATTTATCAATTGGGAAAAATTCGACATTGTCGCTGGTTAATGATGAGTTATGTGATATGAAGAAGACCGAGAGAGCGAAGAAAAGCGCAAATCAAAATTTGCGCATCCGGTTTACGTAGTTTGCCACTGAAACCGCAATTGCAAACGGGAGCAAATAATACGTTTGAATTTTATTTGCGTCGACAGAGGACACGCCAGACTAATTATTGTTGTGGGGCAATAAAATCGAATTGATGGGATGGGGCCTGTCCATTTGCTTCAATAATGGAACGAGCGTGGAATCGAGACAGGATCGTCTAAAAAATTGTTTTATCTAATCGATGCAGGACAGAGTCTCGTCGAAGCATTTTGTTCACCTTGTCCAATATTTACACAAAATACGGCTAAGAGATCGAGTCTGAATAAATCAACAGATGTTTCTAAACAAGATGCTTTTTACTGACGTTGACATAGCAGACGTGACATGCGAGCCTCGGCTTTTATTTCACAAGAAATTTAATTAGCCAAGTTTGCGACACGACAAATTTTTCTGACGTTATCTTTGTTTTTCTCCGAAAAGTAATTCATTTAATCGCTTCTCATCGAACAGATTAGATAATTCGTGGATGGAAACGAAATTGGGTAAACTACACAAGTGCGCTCGATAATAAAATTGTTTTCGCCCTAAAAGCGACTCACATTAATTTTGAGTGAATTGAAACGAACTGAAACGAGATATTTTTCTCTTTTTGGCGGGGACAAGCCGTGTTGTTACTGTCGCTCGTTACTTCGGCACGTGTGAAATTCGATGCGAACTATTCCATCATGAGAATATGATTAAACCAACAGATGGGACTGGGAGGGCACCGATAAAATTAAGCCCAAAAACCGCGATAATGGAGTGCAGCATTGCAGGATCATGTTATTATGCCACTGTCCAATTAGATGCGACCGCAACCAAACCAGAGGGGAATTTGCAAACTAATGCACTGTAGGCGTTGCAACATCGTCGTAATAAGAATATTTGTAGCAGCGGGATGGGAGGAAGGAAGTGAGAACGTCGACACGTTGTCACTTGTAGTTTCGCCTGTCAGAATGTGATGGTCCCTCGTAATAAGTAAAGAGCTCGGTCACGTCCCCATCCGACACGATATCCTCCCAATAATAAAAACAGGATTCGACGAGATGGGAAAAGGAGGATACGGTTTCCGGAAGGATTTGTTTGGCGGAAGCAATTCGACACATAATTGAGAGACATTAGCCGGCGCGATTAAATTATACAAAAGGGGCGGCGCATTTAACGTGATTGTGTTTGTTCAGCAGGCGAGGTCCTGTTTGTTCTTGTGCACGTTGTGCGTCGTCCTTGCGGCACGGGATATTATTAGCGAGGAGACATTGTACCAACATGATACTGCCGCTTTTATCGAATTACAGGAGACTCTCTATTTGATTAAAACGGTTCATTAGACGAGAACTTACATCGGTCTGGGTTAATTAAGTTACTTGTTCGTTTGCGAAATTATAACGATATTAATTATTACTAACACAAATATTTATTCGTCGATGAGCGGACGCTTCGCAGCGATCGGCTCGGGGCAAGAGTGAACCGTCGCGAACAAGGCTCCCTTTCCTGTAGAACACACCAGTCGAGAAGGACGAGGCGTGTTTCATTTCCATCCATCCATAATCTCCACTTCACCCTCCATGTTCGCCAGATCCAGACCCCATTGATTTCTTTTTCGCACCAAGAAATTGTTCCTATCTTTTTGTTGCAACAGTCGATAAACAATTTGACTCTTCTCCGGCGTGTCACTTGATAACTTCCAATTGGATCCTCAGCGTTGGAGCGCCAGACCTTTAGTTTCCATTGTCGAATTGCAAATCGTATTAAGTACGTGATTAGAAACAGCAAACGCTGAATCGATGACATTCCAATTCAGCAATCGATCAGTCAGACGTTTACGACGCAGCGAATTCTTTCTCAATATTGATGTTTTCTTCGGTGGACTTCCGCCGACATGACAACAAGAGTTTGGAACATGAGACAATCATTTTCTTTAATTGTGTCTCTTCAAAAGTCTTTTAGCTTGCAAGAATGTTATTTATTAAATAATCTGGACGCGAGTAATTGTTTGTAAAATTAAAAATATCAAGTGAAAGCTTGGGACTACATTTCTTACAGTTTTCTGATTGATGTCGTTGTAGGTGAATTAGATTGCACCTAGCATTTCTGCAACCCTTTTTACACCAGCGCATCGTACTCGTACTGTCACTGCCATCGTGCCATCTAGGTAGAACACAAAGCAATTGTTTTTGGTTGTGACGTCACAGTAAAGGCTTCATCGAAAAACGAATTAAATCTCCAGAATTTAATAAAAACAGTAAAATTTTTGGTCAACACTCTTTTTTTAGTAGAACGATGTATTTAGGCTTTACAATTACTGCCTCGTGGAGCAAAATGCCATTAATGACGCGAAAATTGTCATTTACAAGTGAGGTTAAGTTTGTGTATTTATTGTTTTTGCGTAATTTTTACTTCGTGAATCATTTAAATAACACCAAATCACAACAAATGCTTCTTACATTTTAATTATGTGTAGCAAATATTTTTTCATCTAAATTGTACTTACAACGACTTACAATCACGAAAATGTTGATAGGGTATAAAAATACTTCGCCTTTTGCGACGTTCAATGAACACTAAATACCCTGGTATCAACTGAAATTATTATATACATTTGCCACCAAGCTTTTGCTTATCTCACAATTTTCAATCTTCCATAAGAATGATTAAAACACCGTATTTGATACTTTATTTTCTGAAAATGTAAACAAATTTTGACGTTTGGCCTTCCTCGTGACGTCACCCCTGACGATACAGTGTATTGAGGGTTGCATAAATGGCAGGTGCAATTTAAAATCTAAGAGAATAACTGATTTTTTATCATTTAGGCAATTTTGAAAATACAATATGTAGCTCAAAAAAGCGCGGTTATAGAATTTTAAAAATTTTGTGCAGAGTTTTTATCTGTATGTATCTGTTTAGCTCGTTACAAAATCACAGCTTGTACACTTCTTTGATAATACTACATTTTAAACTGTTTTTATATTTTTTGCCTGTGGGGGAAACACGTTATCCAATAACCTCTCCTTCTGATGAGCTGATTGAACGAAATAGTTATTTGTTTATATAATTGACAAACTAGTTGCTTTGATAAATGCATTGTGTCACGTTTTGGTGTGATATTATTCATAAAGCAAATAAAAGTCTTCCAGGGTGTTAATATGTCACTTGATAACTTCCAATAATTGGATCCTCCGCGTTAGAGCTCCAGACCTTTAGTTTCCATTGTTGAATTCCAAATCGTATTAAATACGTGATTAGAAAGACCAAACGCGCAATCGATGACATTCCAGTTGGGCAATCGATCAGTAACTCTTTCAGACATCCAAGACGGAGCAAGTTTTTTCGCGATACTGACGTTTTTTCGATTAGTTGGACTTCCACAGACATCAGAACAAAAATGTATCCAATCAGATTAATTGTTCGAAAGGAATGTCACTTATTAAATGAGGGGGACATTATTACATTTTGCAAAAATTTAATACTCCGCCTCTTCGTTAGGACGAATTTGAGAGGGCCCACCCCCACGCAGGCATTTTCTCCATACGTCGGCGGCGGCGCTTTACGCCTCAATAAACACCGCGAGCGTCCATAAACCGTCCCGTTATCATTCGCTTTTCATTTAATAAATTCGTTTCGGCGTCGTCGGCTCATCGAGTATAATTACTCAAAGCGCCAATCAAGCTACGACCCAATCGGCGTAATAATAACGGCATCAGCTCGAAAGAGCAAAAACCAACTAGGAATTTTGTAAACACAAAGAGGTAATCTATCAAGCCGTCTTCATACGTGTTATCGAGCGTGCACAACTCGGCAACAAATCATCCTGTTTGGGGCCTCCTATTTTTCTAAACGCGTCCGAATCGGCCGTCGAGGCTGATGGCTGGACGACTAACAAATGGCTTTTCGAATGAACGGCCGAAAGTTTTCGGAATCGACCCTTTGTAGCCGCTTTAAATCGGACCTCCACGCTGGAATATTGAAATCGCTTCGGGAAAATTTCAACCGGAGCCCACGTGAAACTTCAGGACAATTGGGATAATTTCGTTAATCGAGACGGCGGCTCCGGACCGGTTCTGACTCCGGGGGAAATCCCGACACGAAATTGTTGACAGAAAATGAAGCTTCAAGGTCTCAGGAAAGCATAAATGACTTTTCTTCGTTGCGAACCAAGAAATGTACGATTTGTAAATCGGCTAAGATTCGCGAGAAATGCGTTACATCTTGATTTTTCGCCTGTTTGGCAAATGGCCGACGCGCGACCTTGAAGCTTCACTTGCTTAATTATCACCCGTGGGGGTTTCGATCGCGACAGTTTAGTGCGAAATCTCTTTTTTCTGTCTTTTTGAGGTTTTGGATTATTGTCTGTGACTGATTGACCTCAAGAGGTCTCTGGTGGGTGTGTTTGTTGTGTTGTAGTCGGCGTGGGATAACACCTTTGAAAGCATTGAAAAATAAGCTCCCGGAGCTAGTTTAAGCCGGCAATTACGTCAAAGACCATCCTGAGCGTTTCATTGTTGTCGGCAACGCGTTATTTCACCGGATAAAATTTCCAATTGTAAGTTACCTTCAGCAAGCAAACAATAATGAACCGAATTAATTGGCTTGTCGAGCGTAAAGCGTCGAAATTTCTGCGAAAATGCAAACAAACACCCATTAAAGCTCTCGTTTAGGTTTGGAGCACCGGCTCCGGAATCGAATTATAAACGTTCATTCGGAACTGAGCAAAAGTCGAACAAGATCCGATCCGATAATCTCGCAGAGAGTCTGGCCTAAGCGAATTAACAGAAATGAATGTTTTCCATCAATGGGTGAAAGGTGGATCCGGCCATAAGCCGAAAGATTTGCCGTTCCCCCAATATTTTCACAGGGGCATGAATTTTTTCGAGAGTCTCTCGTGGGTTAATTACGACCGGAGGCCGTGCATTAACAACCAATTTCGGCGGCTCAGTCGTGCTCCGGTGTTAATTTCGCCATGCAAAACACCACCCCCGGATTATGGATCAAGTCTGGAGGAGCAGATTTTCTTTGGCAAAAAATTAAACACTGCTTTCACGATCGACGTCTGCTCTTCTGCACTCCATATTCATCAATCGAATTAGAGAAGTCCTTCGTCTGTCAGATTCGACATTGCTATCGATGTCTCGTGTCGCTCTTTGTGTGACAACATATGTCGGTTTATCATGTTTTTTATTCTCGTTCGATGTTATTCCCTTTTGTAGCTCGAGGGGTGTTATGTATGTTCGTCTGGAAATACGAGCTTCGGGTAAATAATGTATTGCATGAAAGAAAGGTGACTGCTGCTGCCTTTTCAGCGCTGCGAAAATCGAACGGGGTTGAAGCGGAATCATCTATTGTTGCATTCGGGGGTTGCGACAACCCCGACAGGAAACCTCATTCAAAGATAATCTCGGATAGATTTGTATTAAATATTTTCCCGGCGCCTCCACCATTTTTGTGAATTCTCGGTTTTGATGGTGTCCAGATGTGAAGATTTTTGTGGCGCAAATTAGATTTCGGTACAAGTGAAGGTTTTTCCCTTCGGAGTCGTCCGGTCCTTGGGGCTTCGACGGCGACGCAGTCGAATTAAAATTCCGATATTGCGGTCCCAGCCTGATAAAAACTCATAACCGCGCCGCAATAACGGAATTCTCCGGTCTAATCACAATAATTATTATTTGCAAGAGTTTATTAACATTCCAGTTCGCTCGAGGGCGAGGGCGCCGACAAAAGCTCAAAGAAGTTTCCGTGCAATCGCCTAAATTAGGTGGCACAAAGGGGAGATAATAAAATAAAAAGTAACCGAAAGAATCGGAGTGAATTATGTACGGTCCGTGTTGATTATCTTGTTTTATTACGTCGTCCTTTGTGTTCATGATTTCGACGTTTCATTTTCTAAACGGCGTCGTCCTGTTTGTTCCTTATTCGGCGCACGCTTAGCAAACATTGTTATACTGCTAGATTTGATTCCTTTCCCTCGGCGAGGGCTTCTATTTGTTCACTTTGTTTGCCGTTCGGTTTGTATTCCGGTTATATCGATGTGGCAACTTCGGCAAAAATGCGCCCCTAAATTATGACCGCACCGGGTTCGCCCCCGGATTTATACCGGAGTCGACCGGAGAATTTTCGATTCGAACCAGAAACTTCATTCGGGGACTAGCACTTCATTTTCGCCGGTCGCGGCCTCAAGCTGAGGCGCAGGACGAGGCAACAAGTCAGATCGTCCTAGAAGCGAAGGATTGCGGAATCGGAAGTCTTTAACTGTCGTTGCCTGGAAAAGTGAGGCTTCAAGGTCGCGAGGTGGCCATTTGCCGGTAAGGCAAAGAGTGTCACGTGTGATAAGCTCGATTAAAATAAAAATAAAAATGTTTTTAATTTTTTGGTCACCGCTATTTGTTCTAAATAAGAAAAGGATTCTGTTTTGGGATTTGTCCCCAACATCAAAAGTTTTTAATCGTCGTTCCAGTTAAAACTGAAGCTTGAAGGTCACGCGGCGGCCATTTGTCAGAAAGGCCAACGTAGCAGTGTCTCGTCTGGAGACTCAAAAAAAAAAATGTAAAGTATAAAATATTGAATCTTTGCTTTGCAGAAATGACAAAAATTCCCTCTCACACCCTTTTTACGGTTTTTCAGATGTTTTCGTTTTTCCATTTGGAAAGCTCGTCGCTCCTGTGATTGGAGCCTGATCCGCCACGGTTGAACTCGTGCCTGGACCTCCACGTCCCATTTTTATTTATTCCGACTTTGCACGTTTGACGGGGTAATCATCGCGCCCCCCGCCACCCCTCCCAATTAAAATTCAAACGCCATCGCGGCCGTGCGGCAAGCAAAATGCGGTCCTGCGAATTTGTATTCGTCGTGTTTGTCACATTTGAAATGTAAATGTACTCTCTTACCGTTTTTCCCGTGGACGAAAACACGTAATCAGCACGATAAGAATGCTGACAATGACTCGGCGACTAAAGAAATTTCCCCAATCTTATCACTTCGTTCGAAAAAATCCGACCCAAATTCGAAGGGGGTGCGTGCACGTGGAAATCGTCACATTCGCCCCCTTCGGGTTTATTTGTGCAGCTGCTCCGACTTAGCCGAACGTTTATCGCGGCGATTTTTTCCAGGCTGCTGTTTTATTCTTTTATTCTTCGGTTTGATCGAGTTTCTCATTTTTTCTTCGTCTACTCGCCCAGAATATATATCAATAGTGGGGGAGCTTAAATAAAAATAAATTCCGGAAGAATAACAACTGTTACGGCGTTTATTTCTCCTCGGGGGGATCCCCGGGCCGTATCCATGCATCATCGTGTTCATAAAACCGGTGAAAAATTGCCGCATTCGCGCATATCGGTGATAACGATGAAAAACGACGGTGCGTCCCTCGATTAAAAAACCCGAAAGGGCCGACAGGTCGGCTGGGTCTAATGTGTTAATTAAATTTCGCAACTTCGTTAATCTCGATGCGAAGAAACTCAATTTGTGAAGTTTTATAATGAGACGTCGCCCGAATAGAAATCACCCCCGACCCCCGATAGTGTGATTGCTGTGTCAATTACCCCTTCTCGGTGGTCGACTTCTTCATATTTACGTCGACGTCTGATTTATGGCCATTGTTTACCCTCAACTTTTCTCCGATCCATCACACATTTGGATAGGGCGAAATTAAACTGTTTTGGAAACCGTTTCCGGGCTAAATCGCCGGGAAAGAAGCTTTTTTTCCATTTCCTGAGCCGATTCCAGGGGACCAGCCCTCACACATCAATATACGATGTTTTATTTGGACCGTTTTGAGACAGGAACCGGATTACACGCTACATTACCATTGTCCGGAAGGTCAAAATATCGCCTTAGATATGACCCCGGAGTGGAGTGGGACACGCAAATCTTCCACCCTTTTTGGGCCGGAGCCCGGAGGCAGACGCACACGTGTCAGCAAATTCGAACCGGAACTTTGTAATTGCGTCTGGGGAAAAATTGCAACGGGTGCGACTAGGGGTAGGTAATAGGGGTCGACGTGACGAGGACAATAGGTAAAAGTTTCGTCCAATTACGACAGGATTATTTGACTTGAGTTAATGCAGAGTCTATGAGATCTTCGTGAGGGTTTATTGATTGAGGCGGATGCAGGCAGTGAGGCGTGAATTTGACAGGTTTATCGAGGATTCTCTTGCATTTTGTCTGGATTTGGATGCAGTGAGATCAAAAAAAAATATCTAGAGGATGACGTGTCTCTGCGAAGAGATGAGTTTCGTTACGTGAATTTCAAAATTGACATCGATAGTTTTTTTGACCGAAAAAGCAGAAGAGATTGTAATGTGTAAATATTTTGGTCAACAAATAAAATTCATAATTGCTAGATTTTTTTTGTAACGATACTAACGAGAAAAGTTGCAATTCGCCATCTCTGATACTATTTAGAAAGTTTTTATCTTGTTAATTGGAAAAATCGTGGAGGTGCTATTTTCAATACAAGTCAGCAAAGTAGTGCATTTAATCACGAGTACGGAAATTGGGCGTCTGAGCCGAAGGCGAGGACCCCAACCGTACGAGGCGTTGCGTGTTTGTGATTGGTTTACTGATTTTAGTTTAATCAGTGATACCAACACATAATGCATTTTGCATGAATTTTTCCAGAAGTTTACCCCAAACAATGTTACGTTTTTTCGTCAATTGAAATCTAAATAACAAGTTAAAAATTTAAATAAGTCAAAAATAAGGCAAGCTTTAGTAATCAATATTTTAAAAACAGATTAAAAAAACTTTCAGTACAACATATTTGGCGCCCTCTATCCACAAACTCGTAGAATATTACACTTTGCTCACTAGTGAGAAAATATTTTTTCCTCACTAGTGATAAAATCTTTGCTCACTATTTTCAGTGAGCCTTTTTATTTTCATCAGTTATTATTTGAAAGAAAATTTATTGTCCAAGTTTCTAGAAAAATTTAAGTTGCCTCTGACACAGTTTTCCATAATGAAGTGCACTAAGAAAACCGTAAATTTCCATTTACAACGTTAATGGAAAAACTTCTTAAGTTATTAAGTGTAAAAAATGGTGGATGCGCCGGGCCAAGTACAAATTTTTAGTTTGTCTTTACAAATCAAAGAAATATTTTCTTATTAAATTGATTGCTTCATTTTCATTTGCTGTCAATCACAAGTCATAACTTTTGCGCGTCACAGCCTCGACCCAAATTTACACTAATCAAATCAATTTGAAACCGCCGTGGAAATAGTTTTCGTTCGTTCGCCGTTTCCCTTCTCTCAATATTTAAAATTTGAAACTTTGTTGTGGTAATTCCGTCTGAACCACGGCGCCCCACATCAAAACGTTTAATTCACTCTCGTCAAACTGTAGAAAATTCCGCTGCAATCATCCACTCCGGATTAGCGAAAATTCCCAGCCGGTCCGGTCTCTAATTACGTTTCCGGTCGGTGGCGTTTTTGTGTAAACACTTGTTTCCAAATCGTTTTCTTCGTCGACTCCTTGTCGATTAATTAATGGGGTCGACGAGGCGAACACGTTTTAATAAACGTATTAATTATAAAGCAATTAACCGGTTTCTTGCACGTTAATTACTAATTATTTGATTTATCCCGTTTCCAGGCGGGCAAATCCCCCGCAGCGCCAACAAATGCTGCTTACAACAAACATTTGTTATTTTTATGCCTTCGCCGAAATTCGAGACTCGCGCAAATTTTTCCAAAGGAAACCTTCCCCTTGTAAAGTGTTTTTGAAACGTGATCGACGAGCTAATTAGCCGGAGAATGGGCAAATTGAATGCGAGCGGGACTTAAAGGTGCAGGACCGGCGCAAACACTCCCCTTGAAAAGTTCGAATTTAATTTGAAAGGGGTAGGGGGTGACGCGCGACGTTTATTGCGCCCAAACATCCTTCATTAATCTATCGATGTCGGATAAAATATTCCCCAGATGGAAATTACATTTCCTGATCAATTATCCTTGTTCCAGGAGAACATATCGTTCGTGATACCCTGGATCATCGGTTTCATCACCTTCATGGCGCTGGAAGCCGTCGCCATGGTCTACTCCAACGTCCTCAGAGACCACGTGAATAGGGTAGGTGTGCAGATCTTGTACAACACGTTACAATCTACTCCTTTTCATTTACATTCCGGTTGCGTTTTATTGTCTGTCGTCAAAACGGATTTACACCTAGCGGAGTTCGTCTCAATTAGTTTCACGGAGTAGTTAAGTGATAAACATTTCTTTCTGTCAATTCATTAGGGAGTTGGAGCTCGACGGATTCCGTGAACTTTGTTGCTCTGTTTAATGATTGGTTTTTTTTGCAGCAATTCGACGCTTTATGCAAGGCGGAAGTGGCGTTTTTCATCTCAAGGACACTAATCAACGTAAGTACGCAGGGGGAGGGGGCGGCGGGTCGATGGAGGCTCCGCCGAAGGAGATATCACCGGTAGTCTCTGGCGGCGTCTAATGAACACAACAGTAGTTAAACTGATGTGAACAGTAATTTAGGAATTGCAAAAATGTAACAAAGTGTCTTGCGTAGATTTTTCTGTAATGAAACGACTAAAAAAAACTTGAATTTTCCGTCGTTTAAATTCAAAATGGTGGATGCTTTAGTAAACACTCGAAAAAAGAGTTGTTGATATTATTGTGGTCTGCAGATATAAAAAAATGTGTAAGAAATGTGAATTGAATGGAAATTTACTGTATTATAAATTGTAAAAATGGTGGATGCGCCGGGAACGATTCGGAAAAAATTCTATCTGGCGTACATTTTATAAAACATGATATACAGGGTGTATTTTTAAAATGTGCTGAAATTTTACCTGCTAGGTTGTAGAAAAACGTAGAAAACTAAAAGCAATTTAAAAAAATTGTAACTCAAAAAATAAATGTCATAAATGTCAATTTTTTAGATATTTTTTCCGAATTCTACAGTAGCTGTGGAGTACCTATCCTTGACACAAAATAATTCTGCGTAAATGACTCTTGGAGGTGAAATCAGAAGGATGGAAATTACCCTATATCCTTGTATTTCCGACTTCATTAGCAACCATTAGAGGAGTAAGGTTACGTTTGTGACTGACGGGTACCTTTGATTATTATTGTTGCTAAATTACCAAGATAATCAGGTAATCACTTTTAACTCAGCAGCGTACTAGCAATTTTGACCAAATTTTCAATCATTTGTATCTCGAAAACGAAAAAACTTTTATAAGAAATTTTTTTTGTCAATGACTTCTTCTCGTCATCACCAATTACCGGGTTTTTTGCAAACTTATTTCAGAATCACACTGTATATTTATTAAATGCCTAAAATGGTGGAGGCGCCGGGACATATTAGCAGAAATATCTTTTTCACTCCTTTAATATGAGCTTGAAGGAATTTAACAATGACACAGGCGTCCCAACGGTTTTCTGATGAGGTAAATAAAATTTGGATTTGGTTGCGACGAAGAGAACAAAAAACTTCACGTTTCTATCTCGACCAGTCGTGAAAATTGCCAATTTATGTTTCGCAGAAAAGACGTAGGCTCCGGGAGATATTATAATGAAGTGTTTTGTTTTTAGGCGAGCGAAAAAACTGTTCATCTTCGTCACAAACCGTGAAAAGTGCAATTTTTATCGAAGCAGCAACAATACTTAAGTAAAAAAACGAGAAAAATGTGAAGGCTTGCAGTTAAGAGAACTGGGTCAAATATGAGCGAACATTTAACATTTCTAGCGTAAAAATGGCAAACATTTAACGACTAAGATGGCAGAATCTGTCGGATGTTGTGCGACCCACAACACTCGAGCAAGATTGATCGACGAATTTTTTTCCCCAAAACGAATCCCCCTAATAATCAAATCGTTGAATGCATCACCAAAAAATTAATCGAATTAGTTATTTTTTTCCTGCAACTCTGCCTCATACATTTTAATTCCGCGAGCTGGAGAATCCGTGGCACCCCTCTTTCCTGATTTACATTCGGAATATAAATTCGACATAATTTTATTCGTGCGCTTTTAAGTTGAAATATTGACGGGGCCGGTCCCGCAGCTAATTGGCATGACAGAACGGGCCTCAGTATTTTGCGTTTTCTATTAACAAAATTTTTATTTGGAACTATGACAAAAATGTGCCAACCGTTGCGTACACCACACACACAACTACTCTCTAGATTTTTCTTACGCACTCACCCCTTCTTCACCACCACGTCAATTACCCTCGTGTTGTGCAATGCGTAATTACACTAATTGCCACCCCTTCGATCAATCACAACCGGTAATTGACATTTGGTGCATTTCGCTGCACACGAACTAGACCATTATTATTGCATTCTGGGTGGCGCAAATGTTTGTCGCAAAAAATACAACACAGCAACGTGGTGGATGCGCCGGGAAAATTTCTGAAAAATCTTGACACTTCAGCTGCCTAGAACTAGATGAAATCGAGAAATGTTGTGTTATATGATGACTCCCAACGACCAAACAAGAACCTAGATCCGATGCAAGAAATGCCAAGTGTTAAAATAATAATGATTAAAAATTAACAAAGAGCAGATTCTAGAATCTAGATGATTTTACTAAAAGGATCTCTTTTGTTGTTCCTAGAACTGGAGAAAATAAACATTACTGCAAAAGTACTCCCAAGACTCGTAAATTTATAAAGTTCTCTGTTTCTAGATCTCTATTGAAGCACTGTAATTTTTCCAAGCAAGAAAAACCACAGAAAGTTCTTATTTCTAATTTTACTCGTGGTAATTGGTTCTAGAACTAGATCTAGAAATATTGCAAACATAGGAGAAGAATCTAGATGTCCTGTTATTTCTAGATCTAGATGAATTATAGATGTTGTTATTTCTATAACTGGTTAAAGTAAACTACTGCTGCAAGAGCAGTCCCAAGACTTGTATATTCAGAAAGATTTCTGTTTCTAGAACTCTATAAAACCAGTGCAATTTTTCCAAGCAAAAAATAAAAGCACAAGAAATGTTCACTTCTAATTTTTCTCTTGGTGGTTTCCTCTAGAGCTAGATCTAAGAGTATCGCAAGTAAAAGAGACGAATTTAAATGTCTTTCTTGTTTCTAGATCTAGATGAATTGCCGAAACAGTGTTTGGATGTAACTCTAGCAAGCAAAAGAGAAGAATCCAGATCTCTCTTGTTTCTAGATCTAGATGAGTTCTAGAAACACTGTTGATGTTTCAGAAGCGAGCCATCTGACATGGTTTGGTTTAACCGTTTGCAGGTGGCGGCGATCGGCGGCGTGATGCGATTCTGCAACCTGCTGCGCGCCGGCATCACCTGGAAGGGCCCCGAGGTGATCGAGCTATGATGCAGGAATTCCTACACCGACGAGGACGGTCCCGGTTACGGTTACGATTCCGACAGCGACTGCTCTCTGCTGGTCGGAGTGTCATCCTCGTCGTCGAAATCCCTGGGCGGGTCCAGCAGCGACGGCTCGGAATTCGTCTGACATATCCGGTGCGCCAGGGGCTAAACGACGCGCGAAAAACAACCCCCACATTAATTAAATTGAAAAAAATCCAGTTGCGATTCGCGCGTCACGCGCCGCCTCCTCACTCGTTCAATTTTAACACATACCAAGGGACTTTCAAGGGAAGATTCTCACAGTGCCAACGGGGTGCAGTTGCTAGGTGAGGGTGGATGGGAGGATTTTCTCCACGTATTTATCACCGAGGAGACTCGCATTACACTTGTGCTTTTCAGTGATACAGTGTGACTGATCAGTTTTTCCAAAAAAAAAAAAATCAATTTTCTGTTTCTGCTCGAACCAGCATCTAGTGCGATACTTATGTTTGCCCCACTCGTCGTGTGATCACCCTGTATATGAAAATGGCCACACCAACGGCAATACTCCTACTTCCTCTTAATTTCCGTTGAAGATTCGCTGACAATAACACTAAAAACGTAGTTTATCGCCTGATTTGGTCGTTGTTAATGCAAAAACACCAAGATTGTTTTTGTGGTGGGTCGATTCCTGTTTTGATGGAGATGTGACGAGATATTTATATTTTTATGTGAAACAACAAAAATTGTGAAATGAGTATATTGACGTCATTATCAAACAAATTTGTAACAGTTTTGTGTAAATATGAAATAAATATCTGAGAAGAAGTGTTTTGGATTTATTCCGGGGAGCGCTTACCGGGCAATATCGCAGGGACAAAGGAAATATCCGGAATTTATGGACAGGCGAATAAAACGCTTCGTCGTCGGAAAGTTGGCGTTTTAAATTGATTCGGCACGCCGATGACAAACGGGGTGGTTTTTTCTTAAATAATTACGGTAAATCACGAGGGAATATTTCAGCAAGGATCGCGATGAATTATTTAGGGGCGCTACACAGAAGTACACTTGACGGGAAAGCTTTCGGTGAAAAGTGTCATTCTTTGTGTCGCCGGGGCTGCATTACGTCTCATTTGGGTAGTCCAGCAGTGCAAGAAGGACGAGACAAGCCGGAATTCCATCCAATAACGCGTCCGGAAAATTTATTTAAAAGGAGAATTTTCCGGATTAATCGTTCCGGTCGGAGGCCCCGTGACAAATGAAGTGCAGAAGATTCTCCGTAATTTGTGGCTCTAGCGTTCCCCGATAAATCAAGACGCGAAGAGATTGCGTTGCCGAAATGGCGCCGCGGAATTTTTTACGCTTGTTTTTAACAAGACCCACTAAAAAATTCACCCGCGTCACTGTCACCACCGTTTAATAAAAGCAGCCTGTCGCTCACCTACCCCAATTAATTGAAATTCTTTCGGCTTGCTCCACTCGGCGCGACAAGACAACCCGACGACCGTACAAAAGTGTAATTGCGAGCTTAGAGTTGGCATAACTTCGAGCATGGGCTCTCGAGGGCCTCCAAAGAAAAAGTAAATAGGGAGAAGCCTTTCAGCGCCGCGACGAATACAGACTATTTCACGTGTCAGCTGCGTACGTGAGGGACCGCGGTGATGGCCTGATCCTGACAGGGTGGAAGGAGTGTCAAAATTCGTACGCACTCACACCCCAGTCGTTGGATTATTTCGCCGCACATTCCGCAGTTAACACCCCTGCTGGGGGCATTGTCTGCGAGTGTTATTGTCACGTGGGATGGCGCTCGTTAAGTGCCGAGTTTATTTTATTTCGCCTGTTTGTGCACAATTTAGGTTATGTCATCATTTGACTCGACTCAGCTTGTCCCGGTGCGGTTGGTTGAGCCGACACACGTGACCCACGAGCCACGCCCCACAATTGTTCAGTTTTCGATTCTTGATTTCACCGTTGTTGTCTCCCGTGAGCCAATTTCTTGTCCTCCGTACACGTCCGACGATAAAGGTCGCCGTTTCGTGTATACGCTTTCTGAATTTGATAGCAAAGACTCCCGAAGAGATAATTTTGAGGAGCGTCGTCCTGCTCGATGTATCTCACAACGCCGCTAAATTTTGTTTTGGTATTCAGAGCATAAGAATCTGAAATTATATCGACCTCCTCGGGGGATCACGCGAGGGAGGAGCCCCGACTCAGAAAAGTACTTCCAGGGAAATATTTAGCGTCGTATCAAGCGGTCTCGAGATTAACATTTCATTACAACAATAAAGTTCTTATCGCGGGCCCTTTTAGGCAACACGGTCGACTTTGACGACGCGTTCATTAAATTCTAGTTGCCATTAAGGGAAGTTTGTCGAGGGCGAGTGCATTACCACGGTTAAGTGACTCCGAACGGCTTAAATATTTACAAAGAAGGGCGCTTTGATTTATGGTGGAGGCCAACAAGATGACAAACAAAACGAGAAAACTCAGACGATTAATTAATTGCGTTGGTGAGGAATGAAGAGTCTAGCTTTTAGAGCTCGCTGCTTAATTGCCAGGAACAACTCTAACCCAGAACGGTAACGGTGCAGTTGGTAGGACTGTTTACGTACACTAAAGCCGGAATGGATGTTGACAGGACACAATAGACATTCAGATGGCGCTACTAGCTTCAATTAAGCGACCTGTCGAGGGAGTTGCACATTTATTCAGAGAGTTGTTTGCGATTAGTCACACTATTAAAAGTCCAACAGGAAAACAGGTGTTGACAATTTGTAGCAAAGTTTCAGATGGCGCTGCTGTTATTAAACACCACGTCCATTATTTCATTTTTCTAAATGAATCAAAACATTCCTAGCGTGTTTGTAATTGTAACAATTGGTAGGAATCTTGGACGATTTGTCATTCGATCGACATAAAAATGTAAAACTGGCTTCAGGTGCAACTAACCTCACTTTCGATTTTTCTCATTTTTATCATGGCCTCCTAGATCGAAAGAGACAACGTCTTTTATATGGCCCGCCACATTGGCTAGTTTCAGTGTTTTCAAGAGGGCAACACATTAAGGGGCTTGGAGGGTTGCCTATCCTCAGTAACATAACCTTAAAAAATGGATAGTGTAAGGTTAGAATAGTAAAAATATTAAATTTTGAGATTTCACTGTGAGAATGACAAAATTATGTTAATTTTTTATAGATTATTTCCTTGCATGTGTTTAGCAACCAATTGAGTGACAAATATTGACCAATCAAAACGAGAAAACAAAAAATAACCCCATAAAATTTCTCTAAAATGCACATGTGCAATAATCTGATAAAAAATGTCGGTACCTGATTTTTTTTTAATGATTTTGAATAAAAAGGATTGGAAATAATGCGTTTGGTTTCATTCTATTCAGGAAATAATCAGCCGTATACCCCTCGTGCAAAATTTTAATATCGGCAATTTTTTTGCTAATGAACTCAAACATCCATAAATTATTCGGTCATAAGACCAATTATTATCAAATAAAAGCCCTCGACTTCGTCTCGTGCTCTTATTTGCCAATAATTGGTCTTCTGACCTCATTTATGGATGTTTTCGTTCATTAGCAAAAAAATTTCCGATAAAAAATTTTGCACTTGGGATATAATATGTGGTAATTACCCAAAAGTCAATCAATAAATTGACAAATATTTTTTAATTCTCAAAATTACCCGCCTACTGTATACCTCCATGATTGAAAAATAGAGGGAACTACTATAGGGGATGTCAAGGGATGTTCATTAAAGACATTAAAAATAGACATTTCGACGATGCGGCTGGCCATAACTAGAATGGTATATAGGAGAAAGTAGGCTCGATCCTGGTTCCTAGGGGAGTGTTTGAGAGTTAAATTTGAGTTGGCAACCTGGTTTTCACAAAATTTGTGAAGGTAATTCAAGCATATTTAAATAGTTAACATAATATTTATATTTTATTTTCACTCTGGAAACATTTTGTTAATGAGCAATTTTATTTAAACGCAGATAATGATAATTTTGACAATAAAAGTGCAGCCAATTATCTGAATTATCAATCGAAAAACGCCCCTAGGAACCAGGATGGAGCCAACTCTCTTTAATATACTAATTTTAGCCATAACCTTACACTGTCCATTATTTAAGGTTATGTTACTGAAGATAGGCAACCCTCAAAGCCCCTTAATGTGCTGCCCTCTTAAAAACACGAAAAAGGCCTGAAACTAGCTAATGCGACTGGCCTTTGGCCTTATAAGAGACTTTGTCTTTCGATCTAGGAGACCATGATTTTTATCATACCGACAAGCCAAAAATAAACTTTCAAATGTCAAATAGTTTATAGACATTAATAGTCATTTTTTTCTCAATTTTTTGCCACTTTGTTGACGTGGGCATAATCAGGCAGGGAAATTTTTTAAATTTGTGACAATCTAACCAAATTTTGAAATGACATTGACGACCAAAATTTATTGCTCGCGACAGTACATAACCTACAATTTTGTCGGTGTTGATTTCAGTATTGCAAACAGCCGGACAACAAAATGCTCTTAATTGTATTGCCAACTTAAACAGTCCTTTTTGATCACCCGGTACAATTTACAGGTTAGGTGGTTATGCCTGCAAAGCGTTAAAAAAGGATGGAAACATTAAGATACCGTGATCACTTCAACAGATCGTGACCTGTTGATGTTCAACTGAAATAATAACCAGGAAACCAAGTTAATGTCAATGACGTATTTGATGACGTCACTGCAGATACCGTTTTATCACAAAAATACACTGGTTTCAGATACCGAAAAGCGAAAAACCATTGGATACCTGGTCTCTCACAAAAAATAACACTATTGACATTGTTTGAATTTAGATAAATTTGACGTCTAAAATTCCGTGTCCGAAACTGCAGTTGCCAGTTGCGAGCCACACTTTCGGGTTAATCTAGTTGGTAGCACTGTGTAGTTAACCGTGGCAAAAGAGTGGTTGACAGTTTGACGCGAAGTTTGCACTAGTTTGCATTTGTGGCATTGCTGAAGTGTCAAAATGGCGTTAGATTGTTATTTAACTTCTTCGAGAGGGACGAATTGATTGTTGCATAAGTTGTCGGTGCAAGAGCGGTGGCAGAAGTGAAAATTAATTAATAATCGAGCATCTATTGAAGTATCTGTTGTTGAGTCTGTACAGTTGCTCAAGATCGGTGTTTTCATCAGTTGTGCATAATTGATGTTCGGTTTGGGAGGGCGATTATGAGCACTTGCGTTCGCAATTTGTATTAAACACAATGAAGAGTCGCTCACTTCGGTATCGAGCTTGTTCGTCGAAATCAATATTAGATTACAGTTCGGTGTGGTCGGAGGCCTCCCCCGGGTCTATTTCAAGATCAGTGGAATCGTGAAAGGAGATTAGGCACGACTTTGCCTGCGCCAGTATTGTTTAGAATTTAAATCTCCCGTCTGGGCTCGTCAAGTCTCCACAGTTAATTCGGGGGTCGAAGTGGCCTCGGCCCCAGCGGGAACGAGACGTTTCGATTTTTCACCGGGAAAGGCCTTTTTGTGCTGACGACGTTTAAAGAGGGAAAAACGCATTGTGCGGTGTCAGACGTCGATAACATTCTCTCAGCGAAGGAAATCTGCCACCAAATTGAACATTGTTGCTGGAGGCGGGACGTTAACAAAGCCATCTCGACGATTAGGGGGCCCGAGCCGTGATTCCGTCGCTAACGATCGCGCCCGGGTCGATCGGACCCTAATTGGATCCACAAATCCGAACGGAGGACCCAACGTGGAAATTATAATCTTCCGCTCAATCAGGAGTTTAATTCGGAAAGTCGAGTCACACGATACACGTGTCGCAAGTTTTGCCTAAGAAAAATTGTTTGCAATAAAAGTTTGCCTGCAGAGTTTCCACTTAAACGAGTCGAGGCGGCGGCCGAAAACTTCCATCGCAATCGAATTACCGGCGACGGCAGGATCAGGATAGATTTCCAAATTTGGGGCGTCCACTTCCAGACAACCCCGCAAATCAGCCCCCCAAAGCTGTGCCTACTTAACAAGAAGCGAACTTTTTAATTAAGCTGCCGCAAGATGACATCCCAAAAATAATGAAACAAAAATTAACGACTACATCTCTCAAAAAGTTTGTCCTTTAATTAAACAAGTTTGCGTTTTATGCCCAGGTGTAAGAGTTTCCGGTGGAGTCGTCCGTCATCCTACATGCACTCGGGGTGCAGAGGGCGCAAGTAGTTCCCGGCGACGCAGCCCCTCGCGTTGCGCCCCAGCTTGATGCAAGTCCCGATCACCCTCTTCATCACCTGCAATCGATAGATTAGTTGAGGACTTTAGGCTCCGCACCGTCACCTGATACTCCATGTGGCACGGCGCCTCCTCCCTCGGGTCCTCCTCGTCGTCGACCGGCGAGCTGGCGACCTTGGCTGGCTCCTCCTCGTCTACCAGGAGCTCCCGCGGGTGCCCCATGATCCTGCTCACCAGTAGAAACAACACCGTGGCTCTCAAGTTAGCTGGTGCCATTGGAACGTCAACACCGCTCGCTTCCAAGGGATATATGCACCGAGAGCCCCCGCAAGTGCTGACGTCTGCGGAATTTTTCTCGCGCCAACAATCTAATTTCGCTTTAATTAAGTGAAGCTGTTCGACGGTCCTGCTATCGATCGCGCGGGTATTACAGTGGTCCTTTCTCTGGAATCGACGAGACGGAAATAAGGATTTTGACGGATGCAGAAGGACGAGATGATTGATGTTCGTCGCCGTATTTCTCGCGTACAGCCTGCATGCAATGAAGGGTGGCGAGAGCGTTTCCTTTACTGTGAAACGAGGAGTTGGCCAATCACACGGAAGGAACATTTTGCAATTTTCGTTAGCGTGACAGGTGTCTTTTGTTACGCCCAAGCAAGATACGATGCAGTCTAGACGTTGCGCTAATTGATCGCATCAGACGATTTGACAAGTGAAGAATTATTGGAGATGCAGTTTTTCAGAAAAATGCAAAGCAGGGACCACCTGTTGAATGAAGTGAACGACGCAGACAGGTTGACACCGTTATGAAAATTGCAATAATGAAAAATGAGTCTGTTGGGAGTTTTTGTCTTGCAGTTATGGTAATATGATGTGAACAGAGACATGGTGGATGCGCCGGGAGATTTTTTTGACGATAATTGATAGCTCTCTTGTCTTGCAAGTTAAATTAAATACAGGGTCATTATAAATGATTGTCCCATCGCAGTTGGCGTTGAAAACCCACACAAATTTGGGATGTGCCGCTAGCTTCGCAACGTTAGACAAACTAGTAGACAAATTTACGCTATCGCCAGCAGCGCTACCTATCGGCGATGCTAGTCTCACTCATGTTATAAAGCTTGCGGCACATTCAAGTACGTCATCAACGCCTACTGCGATGAGACAATCATTTATAATGACCCCGTATTAGACTCCGGGTCGCCTACGGGTAGGTTCCGGGTCGACCCTAGATCGGCTCCGGGTAGACTCCGGGTCAACTCCGATTGGACTCCGGGTCGACTCCGGGTCGACCCTAGATCGGCTCCGGGTAAACTCCGGGTTGGCTCCGGGTCGACTCCGGGTAGACTCCAGGTCGGGTCCGGGTAAATTCCGGGTCGGCTCTGGGGAAGCACGAACGAAACTGTTGCTAAGGACTGGAACTAGCGTGAAGACAATTGAAAGAGTACAAGGTAGAAGGTACGTACCGAGCAGCTGACCAAAAACTATGAGAATCTCCAAGTTATGAAAGAAAAACAGTGGAGGCGTTGGAAGATTTTTTTCACATTTCTTTTGTCTTTTGAGCAGAATCGAAACTGTAAATTATTTTTTGTAACACTGTCAAAATGCTAAATCTGACAAAATACATGAGAAAAATAAATGAACGAATGAGTGAATGGATCATCAAATTGCTGCATGAAATAAAAATGGTGAAGGCGCCGGGAGTTTTCTGGCGGCAAACCATAGACATTGTATGTGCTGTTTGAGCTAGGTCATCTCTGAAAACTCTCTTTGGTAGCTTTTTTTATGGAAGGAAATAGGGGAAACCGCAACTTTCTATCTGTACAAATAATTATGAAAATCAGGAAAATATTAATGAATGTTAATTAGTGGATGAGTGAATAAATGGATGAATGAATAAATGTTTGAACAAATAGATGAATAATGAATGAATGTAATGGAATGAAACTTTTCTAACAGAAAACCATTGATTTTGGATCGACTCTTTGAGCCAAATCAAATCTGAAAACTCTCTTGCAGCTTTTTTTGTGGCAAAAAATTGTCATCTGTGTTATTTTGAACCTGAATCATACCAGAAAAATCCGAAAATAATCAAATCCTAACAAATTGGAATTTATTATTCATTTTGGAATAATCTGGTCGGTATTTCCATCGCCGCGCCGCATCAAATGTCATTAATTATGATAAAAGCGCACGTTGTATAATTGGAACCGGAATGGACCGTTGATGTTTTGCAATCACGAATTCAAAGTTTCGCCGAAATGATTTGTCATCCGATTCAATAACAATTGTAACTGATGTTCACGACCAGCACATCTGTTCAATGTAACATTGACATTGTTTCTAACTGCTTCCATTTATACGTCCAACTGAACGCGACATACGTAATAGAACTACTTAATACTGAAAAAGTGAACATCCACATCTCGCTAATCGCTTCCATTTTGCATCCCACCCTGAGATGAAACGCCATGTTTTCGATTGTTGTGCTGCGCAAAAAATTACAAACAAAGCGAATCCGATGTTGATCGAGTGCCGAACACGAAACTTAGATGGGGCGCAGCCCTAATTAAACGATTCCATTTTATTAATGAATAATTTATTATATACAAATGTAATTTCGCCGAGACTGAGCGACCCATTTTAAATTCAGATCGTTTCCTGGATCTCATTAAATCAGATTCTTTTAAGCCGTCGAACAGATTCCTCACGAATTTTCACGTTTCGATTCCGGTTTATTTTTATTCCGCTCCGGGCTCAAAAGTCGACGACAATCCGGAATCAGATCGCCGAAATTAAGAGCTCCTCGAGCGAAACAATGTATCGGCGAGGATTGCCAAATCCTGAAGTGGCGAAGGGGGCTCGTGACATCTCCGAAATCGATGCAAGAATTAGATCTTTTGTTGTGTTTTGTTGCATTTTGGTTTTTGGAAATTGTCTCGCTTAATTGCAACTCCGTTTGGAGAGTGTAAAAGTGTCGACGTCCTCGCTCTCTCGTTCAAACAATTTACGATGTCAGTTATTCGCAATTGGTAGCTCCGGTGTTCAAACAAGACCATCCGGCCGTAATGTCGGTGCGCTGCAGGCATCGCCGAAGTGTTTCAAAGTTGTCATTAATTAGATCGGAAGCTGTGCGAGTCGGGGCAATAATAACGTTGATAAAACTGGAGGGATCGATGTGTGAGCGACGTTGTTTATTAAGATCACCAACTTCCCGATGATATGAATATCAATTAATCTTGCGTTTCGGTTGGGGCGCAGATTGATGAGAAGTTTAGAGGAAGCGAATTGTTAATTGCTTCTGTTTCGAGCCGGCTCGAATTGATTAGGAAATTGCTCATTAAAGTGGTCGATTGCGACTCCGGATTATCGTGTTCTTGCAAAACCAACCATCTGGACTTTTACCAATTGCCGCACGAATCAATGGGATAACGAGACAATCGAATCCCCACCGGAAAAGACGTAAATTGGCGATTCTCCGCCAGGAGATTAAGTCTGCGACAGGGAACGCGCGCGACTCCATCAACCACAACTGCATTTTGCAACTTTGGACGAATACAACTTCTGCTGGTCACGTCTTACCTAAACACTCTTTTTACTAGAACGAAATATGTTATATCAAGCCACTTTATGAGAAAAAACGAAATGTATGCATAGGATTGCGAAACCTCGCCCCCAGACACTGCAAAAAAATTACCTGAATGTATTAAATTTTAATTCTGAATTACATTACCTATCCCTTGCGCTAAATAATGCGTTGTTAACATTAGGCGAGCGCCCCCTTGAGAGCCGTCATTCCAACAGTTCCAGAATAAAATTGATGTCGGTCTTTGTCGCGTGATGCCTCCACAAGCCTAATTCTGACGCAAAAGTGATACTGGGAGTGTATTTCAGGCAATAAAAGTAAAATAAAGACGCTGGTTCAAATAAAATTTTATTGGTTGGTGGTTTTTACGGCGGCACTTTATTAACGCCGGACACAATTTGAGAAAGAAACGCTTAATTCCAATCGAATTACGACGCCTGAACGCTATAGATTAATCGATTAATTATTAATTTGTAAATATAATTTTGGGGTTATGTGGTTGTTAGCGCCATCTGTACATGAGTGGTAACTATGCGCGATATAAAGTGCAGGTGTCTAATTTAGCCGAGTCTCAAACCGGTCCTGTTTTACCGGCATCATATTTACACCATAAAATCTTTAAACAGCATCCAACAGAACTTTGATGAGTTGGAAGTGGTGAAGTTGTCGAGTTTCCGGGGTCCCACTCTCGCGACTAGAGTTCTGGAAGAATCGATTTGGCCCCAAAAGTAGGTGAGTAATTTTGAGGTTAAGACGCCTTTTCATTTCGATGTTTTTATTCACGATTGTGTTTTTGTAATTTGATTTAACCGGTGTGGGTGTTTACGATGATGTGGAGTGAAGGAGTATTAGTAAAAGCTCAGTGACGAATCAGACCCGTCCACGTCCTGAAGTTGTGTATGAAAGTGTGTCACAGTTTGCCTTTGCAGAAATGATCGTCAGGGAGGCTGTCGTGTTGTTAGTTCTGGCTTTCGCCGCCCTGGCCCTGCCGAAATCCGAGGAGAAGAAAGACAGGGTGTTCGACCGGGAGCTGAGCGACAAGGAGCACTTCCAGAACGAGCACCACAACCCCCAGTACGACCATGAGGCGTTTTTGGGGGAGGAGGCCAAGACGTTTGACCAGCTGCCCCCAGAAGAGAGCAAACGGCGGTTGGGGTGAGTTACTGAGTTCCACGCCCTAATTAGAGTACAAACTCGTCGTGTCCCAATTTCCTATTAATTTTTAATGTCTCGTGAGGCGATAACGTAAAGCGCATTAAAAAATAATTGAATTGGCAGAAGTGTGACATTTTATAATTGTTCCGTTCTTTTCCATTAACTCAGATTGATCGTCGACAAAATCGACAATAACAACGACGGTTACGTCTCTCGCGAGGAGCTGAAAGACTGGATTCGGTACACGCAGAAGCGGTACATTTCCGAAGACGTGGACCGCCAGTGGAACCAGCACAATCCCGAGAACGAGGAGAAGATCCCGTGGGAGCGCTACCAGAAGCTCGTCTACGGATTTCTGGAGAGCATGGACCCTTCGGAAGCGGAGAGGGACAGCGAAGGGTTCTCCTACAAGCAGATGTTGAAGAGGGACAGGAGGAGATGGTCGGTGGCGGACTCTGACGGCGACGACGCACTCACCAAGGAGGAATTCGGACATTTTCTGCACCCCGAGGAGTCGGACCACATGAAGGACATCGTCGTGCAAGAGACCATGGAAGACATCGACAAAGATAACGACGGCAAGATCTCCCTGAAGGAGTACATCGGAGACATGTACAAAGGAGATGACGGCGAGGAGGAGCCGGAATGGGTGAACAACGAGCGCGAGCAGTTCAACACCTACCGAGACAAAGACGGAGACGGATTCATGGACACCGAAGAAGTGAAGAACTGGATTTTGCCTCAGGATTTTGACCACGCGGAAGCCGAAGCGCGTCATTTGATCTACGAGGCGGACTCCGACGCAGACGAGCAACTCACCAAAGACGAAATCTTGAGCAAATACGATTTGTTCGTAGGGTCGCAAGCCACCGATTTCGGGGAGGCCTTGGCCAGACACGACGAGTTCTAGTGCGATCGTGAAGTCTTCCTCACAACCAAAAAATCTCAGCTTCGTTTTTTGTATTCATCGGTTTCTTTGTCCCTCCCTGTATTTTATTTGTCCTTCCAGTTTTATCATTTACAGGAAGGGGATGGGACAAAGTGGTCTAAGTGTTCTTTATGTATGTTTAATGTTAGTACTAATGAGTGTGACATGTAGGTGTTAATTTGTGTGCCATTCTATGGCCAAAGCATTTACTAATTAGGTGAAGAACTGAGTCGCCGCCTGTAGATACTTAAATCGACGAATCTTTGGTGCTCACAGATTATTTTTATATTATACCGAGTTCCCACTATCAATAAAAGTTTCATTTGAGTGTTGGTTTGATTGAGTGAACGTCCCTAACGAAAAGACAACATTTATTCAATAATAACTATTATATACAAGATCGATAACGTACAAGAAAACAATAATGCAAAAATCTTAGATGCTCCCACATAAATAGCATAGGTACTAACTTATATAAAAATATATTAAACGTAAACAGCGTAAGATATGTATAAAAAGAAGCCTTCTGTCGTAAGAAACTACACCTACGAATCAATTTCGTTATATCACATGACAAAATAAAAACGATCTGGATAGCGCGAAATAGATCACTTTTGATACACAATAATAATAATAGGAAGTCCTATGATTTTTTTACAAATTATACAATCGAATCACAAAAGTGTTTTACTCATTTATCTTTCAGTATTTACACGCCCCTGTGTGGGGCCAGATAAACATGCATCTCGGAAATTATATGACACCTGAGTGATCTCAACAGGCCACAAATTAGTATACATATTTGAAAGAGGACGCCCCGCCGAAGTTGCCCGCTCGGTCTCGACATAGCTGCGACCGGGGGCAAAATGGCGGAGCGCAATTTAAAGATAAATTATGGCACCTTCCCAAACTACTGCACACAGCCCGGATTGAAATCGTGTCGTCGTATACTTTCGTTTTTCAAATTCGAGTATTAAATAATATCGAACCGGAAGTGTCAGCTGTCACATTTGACAGATCGTTAAATATCAAATAAGAATCGAGTAGGTCTAGGTGTCACAGTTGACAGTTGTGACGTTTGTGGGGTTGTGATTTTTGGGGGTTGTTGGGGTCGTTTGCGAAGGTGCCAGGTCGTATACTATGCAAGAGTGGTGAGGATCGAACGTAACGCGAGACAAACAACCGATGTTTCAGTTTTTGGCAAGTAGACTAGCACGTATGAGATCTTCCCCCGGAGCACTGCACTGCACTCTTAGCAGAGTCCGCGTTGGTCCGGCGTCAGTGGTGCGGCGGCGGCGGCTCGAAGGTCTCCGAGTCGGGGCTGCCGTATCCGCTGGAGCCGTCGTCCCTGTGGTTGGTGCTAATGGGCTGCCGCGGTGGGCCGCCCAGGACCATGTCCGAGCTCTTCTCGCTGTAACAGGACGGGGTCGTCAGTCTACCTTCACCGTTTAGATTGTCGCCCGCTGGCTGAAAGAGATCAACCAACTGTACTCAGAGTTTGGTCGGATTTGCATTGATCGCGATGGGGAGAGAATGGAGCCGACCGCATCATAAAACGGTAAAAATAACACAGTGTAAGCGATAAATGGGAATCATTAAATGGCGCGAGCAAATGGACCGGAGCAAAGTTTTCAGCAAAGTGGTTTGTTTGAAAGCTAAAAGCAACTGAATGAAGCTCTTAGCGTGATGGCCGCTTTTAAAATACAACAAATATTATTTTATGACCGTGCGGACCATCAACAAACAACTCGCCCTTCTGATGGGCGAGCGCCCACGCTTTATGGACGATAAACACAAAAAATTTGTTTGCAACACTCACCCCCCACCCCAACCCTTTTCGACCCCCGATTCGAGATTCCCTCTGCGCTTTGTCGCCACCTGCTCGACCCGATTCGATCAAATCGAAAAACTCCAGACCGGTGCACATTGATCGGCACTAACTGTATTATACATTTTGCAACAAATACGATCATTTCCGGCGACAAGAACATAACAAATTCATATCGCAAGAGTGAATTATTAACGAAGTCATTTGCGATATTAAATGGATTCGTTTGAAACGGCATAATGAGCGCGATGGAGTTGGTGTGACTGGAATTGCAAAAGAGCATAATGAAATTAATTATTCAAGATTGTGCGGCCTATCAAGATTGTGCGCTGTGTGCAGCGACCTCGCGAGAGTGGAACAGTTTATTGCTCGCGGAACTTGCAGGAGTGGACGAGGGAGCAGTGACAATCAACATATCACGTGTGGATGGGGTCGTACCTGTAAGTTACTGACTTGCCTTCTGATATGGGCTAAACTGCTGGGATTGTAGGTCATGTTCGCGAATACCAGCCTCTCTTCGTAGTCGTATTCGCACAGTATCTTATTGTCGCACAAGTAAAACCGGTCGCCGACGCAAAACCTGCAAACAGAACAAATCGGTCAACCGTTGCCGATCCGACCGAATTGCGGAAAATGGACTGTGCGCGCCATTAAACTGTGAAATATTCAACGTACCTGTGATTACATTGCTGACAAGCGAAACATTCTAAATGATAAACGTTGCTTTTTGCCCTCATTACCATTTCAAATGCTGGAATTACTTTGTTGCAAGCCGCGCAGTATCCCGTCGTACCAAATAGCCTAAAAGTAAACAGATCATTACCAAACTGTTGTTGCGATACACCGCGAACGCGGAGTCGTATCCGGCGCAATGAAGGATCGCGAAATTTAAATGTGTGGCAGTGGAGGAAAACAAAGTAAAAATTTATGCGTCTGGATGAACCACTGAGTTCTTGGTGTCCATTAAAGAATTCAATAACGCGAAGAAGAGATCTGTCAAAATAAATTTGTTGGGAGTGTCAATCGTAGAGCGTAAATGAAATAAACATGATAGGTGGTAATCTGTGCTCAAGGAAGTAATGTTGGCAAGAAGAAATTATATAGAAATAGATGGTCTATAGGTGACAATTAAAGAACGGACTGTGTCCGGCGCCGGCGGAATGAAGGATCACGATTTGGGAGAAATTTAAAAGTGTGGAGCAAAGAAGATGAAGTAAGAATGGAGGAGTTGTGGATATTTATACATCGGGTAAACCCCTTGGGTTCTTCGTGTCCATTAAAGAATTCAATTACTTAAGAAGGTTGGGAAGAAGAGGTCTGTTAAATAAATTCGTTGGGAGTGTAATTGTGGTTATTTCCGGGAACTCGTCAAAGGTCAGCTCAACATGTGGATTAGTTCCGTGAAGGACCATAAATAAGTGTCGCGATGTCAGAATCGGTGGTAGAATGTTTTGGTGGTTGTCGTCATAAAATTTGCGCCGAATCAATTTGTGGGAATGGTAATTCGAAAGAGAAAACCGCAAGATGATTAGTAAAAGCAATTCGATCCAATGTTTATAAGGTCCTTGTCGTGCTACACCAATTTCCTCGTGTAGATTGCTATAAAATTTATAGCTATAGCGTGCTATAAAAATTACATTACACCAAATTGACTTCGAATAAGATTCTACCACCACCACTGCCATCACGTTTCTATAACACATACATCCATTATTAATTTTTATCTGAGCCAATCTACCCCCGTTGGCGGGTTAATTGCCGAGTAATCCGAGGGAGGCGTACCTGAGGTAGTCCCTCTTGCAGAGTATGAGGTTGGCCTTGGTGTAGAGCGTGGAACCGACCTCCCCGAGGCGGCAGTCGCAGCAGCCGCACTTGAGGCAGTCCTCGTGCCAGTAGAGGTCCAGCGCTTTGAGGAGGAACCTCTCGGTGATCCTCTTGCCGCATCCGGCGCATTCCCGGACGCCGGCACCTGAGGCGGCGCTGTTGGCGGCCGTCGAAACGGACACGGGGACCGGGGCGGGACCCGCCACCGCAACTGACGCTCGACCGTTCGCCGCTTGCTCCCCGCCGGACTCTGGAAAAAAAAACACGACAGATAAACATAAAATTCCCATCTCCGACTTTCGATTCGCCGAATAAATATGCATTAACCGTACGTCGGTCGCATTAAATCAAACACGTCGCGGCGCAAGGAAATCGTAATAAATGGCCGTGCGGACCGATACGAACGGCTGCCGAGATAATTCCTGAGAGACAAGGTGAGCTCTTTATTTCAGTTATCCGCTTGTTAGGGTGTCACCGCGCGCCCGCTTGCAAAGTGCCGCTAATGGCTGCTGACAAATGGCCCTTGCGAGACTCCGAACTGTACACGTTCGCCTCCAAATCCGGACGAGTGCAAAACTCCAATCCGGGCGACGGGGGAAAAATCATCAATTTTGATCGAGGACTGACGTGTCGCCTGGAAAGTTCCACACGGTTACAATCGGGGTCAGATCTGGACATTTCGGTGGTCAACACGTTCACCAATACCTGCACGGCAACAAAAGACTTAAGTAGTCTTTAGCGTGATGATATACAGAACATTAGTTGTCCAAGAACTGAACCTTGAGGGACACCAGAAGTTACACAACAGACGGAAGATGAAAAGGTAATTGTGACAAGTTGGTGACAGCTGAAAATGAAGATTCAAGTGATGAAAATGGATCTGTCAATAAAATTGAAAGCGAAGAAGAACCCTTTGAGAGAAAGAAGACATGTGAAGCAGAAAAGATAGGATTGGAGGAAAATAAAAAGAATCGTGAAACCGGAAAGAGCTTTCGCGAGCGAGAAGAACTCTCACGTGACATTCTACTGGCGCCATCTACTTTGGTTACAAAAGCAGCCTTCCCCCTCGTCCGTTTTTGGACCAAGGAGGTCTTCCCCCATCAAAAACGAGTGCTCCGTGGTTAATTCTCGTTTCGCCGTTTATTTATTGGCGTCCGATCTTAATGTATCAATATTATTACAGTTACAAGACGCGGATGGCACGATAATTTTCTAGTTAACTGCAGAAAAATCCACCTCGATTTTATGAGTCGTGTCAACGCAGCAGGACCGTACCACGACACCTACGTAATGTCATCGATAAATTATCGGTACAAGCAGTACCGAGAGCAAGGAGGTAATGTTGTTAAACGCTTTCCACATTCCTCGCCTGGGAAATGGAGAACCGTTACCGTAACGATAAATTAGAGAATTTTTCCTCCACGCGAAAAAAATGAAATTCTTGGGTGTCCCGTGGAGCGCGTTTGTGTTGTGTTTTTCCGGGGGGCGGTGGTCGTGTGTGGAGGCTTCGTCAGGTGCGGTGATTAAAATGCGTGCGCAGGGCGCCGCCGCCGGATGGAAATAATTATCGTCCGTTCCATCATTTCTGTGTAAGTTGTGATGAAAGTCATCTCTTTGGAGAGAGGTGGTGGCGTTTGCCAATTACACTGCTGCGTAGGTACACACTAGTTTAATTAAATCGGCGATTGTAATTCGCCAGGCGGAATAATCTCATATTGTGATCTGCGCTTCCACTCAGATACTCCTGTTTATCAATTTGCGTCTCGACGAGTAAACACCGACTGCCGAACTAAAACCCACACCTCATTAACATCGATCCGTGCGATTGATTTAGGTGGCTTTTCAAAAGCCAAATACCAACCGAATCGCCGTACGTGGTAATTGACGACGTGCGCAATTTAACGCCATTCCGGATAAGTCCGGTCGGGTTAATTGTCGCCGCGGTGATCGACTCTTGCAGAATTGGCAGATGCGGCGACCGAGGTCCACGCTAGGAGGTTGTGCGAGAGCAGGGGGGAACTAAAATATGACACAGAAAACGTTCAAGTGACGTTGTAATGAGTGTCGTGAAATGTCGACGATTATTTATGTGCAGGGGAGAGGAAGGTGTTCACAGCTGAGGCGACCATAAAAGCTGGTGAAGAAGGCTCTCGAAGAACATCTAATCCTGTCCAGTTCAACCCAATTTTTTCCCTTTTTTTCTCCATTTTGTTTTTATTTCTTTGCATTGTTTAACACATTTTTATTATTGATGAAATATTTTTTTCATTGCTCAGATTTTTTATTACACCACGGCGCGCCACGACATTATTCCCGGGCAGTAAATTATTTTCACCGTCACGCGTCACGCCACACGCTCCGAGGTGAAAGGCTCATTCGAGTCAGTTCGGGGGAGCCGAATTTAGCGAGCGAGAAACAGTCAGATTTTGAGTGGAGATTTTAATATCGATTTCCCAGACAGAAAAATCAAAGACTTTAATTGATTTTTTTTTAAAACAGCATTGGATTTAAATATAAGAAATGACCCAAAAGAAACTACAAGAAAATATGGAACTACAATAGACGGAGTTTTTTAAAGATATGTATTTAAATAGATGTACAGGGTGTAAGGGCGAAAATTTTCTGTTGTGACAAAAACGAAGCTTTGTAAAAAAAAGTTACATTGTTATAGAAAAAAGTAAATAATCAAAATTAAAATTCTCATGGTTATGAAAAAATAGAGACTAGTTAATTACACAAAACGACTCGTGTGGTAAAAATTGGAGGGCAAAAAATTGTGGGAATCTTTTGCGAATTGTGCAAAATGTTATAGAGAAAAGTTTCATAAATTGACGAGTTCTTCCATTGGTTAAAATTAACACACGTATTTCAGATACACCCTGTATATGTACTTAAAATCAATTACGAACATCATAGAAGTTTTCACTTCTCTTTTTTTTTCATTTTACTCCATTTGGTCTGTTTATACATTTAATTTTTCCCTTCATCATATACAGGGTGTTAGTAAATGGTTGGGAATAAATTTCGGGGTGAATTCCTTATGAAAAATGTGGCTTAAAACCTAAATAAAGTTTTTCGTAAAAATGAGTAGTTTTCTCAAAAAAATAAAAAAATAAAAATAAACGTATTCTGGCATATCCGTATTTTTTTGAATTACTGCGAAATAATGGTTTAAAGAAAAAATTTAAACGTGGAATGTTGAATTTAAAGAAAAAATTATTCAAAACTAATGCGATTTTAGGCAGACAAATGAACTACATATGTAATTAGAGAAATTCTCCAACAGTGGACTACTTTTTTTTTTTTGAGAAAACTAGAAAACTTTATTTAGGTTTTAAGCCACATTTTTCGTAAGGAATTCACCCTGAAATTTATTTCCAACCATTTACTAACACTCTGTATTATATTTGTTTTGGTTTTATTTTCTTTTTCAGCAACTGCTTTCCATTCTCATTTGCTTTTATCACATCCCAAGGTTTATTTTTTTTTTATATCAGTTCTTGCATCGTCACTCTGATGATGACAACTACGCTGCCGAAACGCGCGTCAACTTTAGTTTTAATAATGAACTGTATTTGATGTAAGAGAATCAATAAAGTGTTACATTTTAATTATTGTTTATTTCTTTATTATGTTCTTGTCTGTTTCCACTTCCTTCTACTTCCTAGTTTCAAGACCTCCATATTTTGCATGAACATTTTCCTACTTTCTTCTCATTTCTTTTATCTTGTTTGCTCATATTACATTTTTCTCTTTATCAAATTTCTCATCTTTTATTTCCCTCATTTTTAGAAATTTTTCTACGTTTAATCTGTTTTTATTTTTTTCATTTATATTTATCCTCAATTTTCTTAAGCGTTTTATTTTTGTCATTCTTAACAGATTTTCTCATTTTTAAGAGTACGCCGCTTTGGCGAGTAATCAATTCTGTTGTGATTTTTTTGTGTTGTGCACGTGCACGATGCATCAACAAACAATCCGCCGCCGTTGTATTTTTCTAAACACGTGCACAAAGCCCCCTGAAAAATGATTGTCGGTTTATAGAATCGCGCAAAGTGAAGAGGTTCCGTCGGTATCGATTCGCGCGAAGAACGAAACTGGCAAAGTGTTGAATGTAATCACGGCCATTATGCAACAACAATAACCGCCGCGGGGGCGGCGTCGCTCCGCCGTATTCTTAGAGAGCCTCTTTTCTCCGCGGCCGAAGATTTGTCTAGTTAAATTAGCCGTTGCTTTAATTAAAATAGTTTAAGCCGAATGAGAAAACTGATGAAAACAAGCTCGCGAGTAAAATGGCTTTATGTATTCAAACGGGGCCCACTATCTTCTTAATTTCCGCCTTCAGAATTATTTTCTAGAATTACCATATTATGCGAGTGTCATATTTGAAATGACGCCAGCAATTATGTGGCGCGCGAATTTAACGACGCCCGTAATTAAATTTTAGCCAGTGCGTTCGAATTAAAAGCCGCCGCCGGGGGGCCCTAAGTGTCTCGCCGCCGCCCATCCGTCAACGTCTCCCAATTGATCCGGAACGTTTCGGAACGCGCACACCTCCGAAGATGTCAAAAGTGTTTTTTTCATTAGCCAAATTAAAAAATTCATTTGCCCCGCTCCCGGGCATTACCAACATCAACTTGTAATTCTAACAGCACAAACTCCGGCTAATGAGTTTTTTCTTTTTAATAAAGTATGCACTTAAGTAATTAGTTGCTCGTATGATATTACAGTACCTGCGTACGTATGTAAATTACAAACATAAATAATGCGCGCCATTACAATAGACGTGTAAAAGAGATGTTTTCCGGTTTGTTTACTTAAAACGCTAATACGGCACACGAGCTCCGGCTCTTCTGCATGTTTGCTACGTTACTCTTTTATGTTAATGACGTCACTTGCCCGAAAGGAGAAGACGCCTCCTACGGCTCACACTATGCTAATTTCACTTGCACGGACTGATCATTTTATTAATTCATTCGCAAGTCATAATTAGACGCGGGGGGCGGCGATATTTTTTAATGATGTGCAAAGTCTCTTATCATTCTTATCAGCACAGCTCGACAAACGAAGGGGTCGTGTTGCACGCACCTTCCAAGCCACGCTGAAGGGCCCACGTCAAAGAGTCTCCACCAACAGCTTTGAAACACGATTTCACCAAGTTTTCAACAGGATAGTGCTGACTCTGACAAAGAAATTTTTCAAAAATGGGAGTGGGGAAAATGAGAAATAAACGAAAGAACTTGTCAATTCTAGTAGATTGCACGACATGAAATTCGTTTTTTGGATTACAGAAAAATTTTGGAAGAGGTTAAAATCTATAAAATTTTTGAATTTTTTTTGGCACTTTGTGAAGAGAAAGAATTGGAAAAACTTACGAGTGAATGAAAACCAGTGAGTGAAAGACAGTGAGCGAAAGTGAAGTGAAAAAAAAGAGAAACGTCCATCCACTGGTTTACCAAGTTTTCGACAGGATAGTGCTGACTCTGACAAAGATATCGACACAAATGTGTCACGTGGCGAAAGCAAATTTTTCAAAAATGGGAGTGTAGAAAATGGGAAATAAACGAATGAACTTGTCAATTCTAGTAGATTGCACGACATGAAATTCGTTTTTTGGATTGTTCTAAAAAGAATTTTGGAAGAGGTTAAAATCTACAAAATTTTTGAATTTTTTGGCACTTTGTGAAGAAAAAGAATTGGAAAAACTTACGAGTGAATGAAAACCAGTGAGTGAAAGACAGTGAGCGAAAGTGAAGTGAAAGAAAGAGAAACGTTCATTCTCTGGTAACTATGGATACACATTCACTTTCTAGTGAGGTATCGAACAAATAATATTTTATTGGAATATTTCTGGAATGTATTTAGTCCAAAGGGGTTAAAAAAGAGATATTTTGAAAAATTGTTCTGAAAAAAAATTGTCAAGACTTGTCAGCTGGTGCAGAATATGTTTGAGAAGAATTAAAAAAAATCTCAAAATATGGCAGGATATGAATTGTAGAAGAGTTTCTAGGCAAGACAAGATAATTTTGTTTAACATTTCGTAAAATTCCCAAGTCCACGTGCAGATCTTCCTTAACCCCCTCGACCGTGCCTCCTTTGTGGAGCCATCCCTCGCCCTGCTTAAATCCGGTCCCCTGGCCAAATTGGGTGCAGACGTCATGACTGCGTAATGATGGCGTTTCACCCCTTCCCCTTAACCTCACACTCTTCACGCTCGCGCGCCACTCACTGCCATTAAATCTCCGGAGTTAATACAAAATGCATTTGTTGTTGTTCCATTATGTAAATGAAAACTCAAACCACTCTCGTTCAGCAAACGCGTTCCATCAGGCCGCGATAATGCATTTCCGGAATCTATAAAAAATCATTTCTGCTCGAATTCATTAAAGCGCCTCCCAAAGAGATCGAGGTCGAGATTCGCTGCGTCCGTGCACTTTTTCCATGACCGATCGGAATCAGAGACGCATAGGTGACGGATTTTGTCCTGTTAAGGCGTTTAATTACGTGGAAAATTGCATTCAGGATGTGAAATTTCCAATTAAGCAGTGAGGAGATGTGGGTGGGGTCATTTAACGAGACGCGACTTCTCACGGTGATGATTGGGACTAGAAGGAAATTTTCGGCTTGTTTTGGTTTTGGTCTTGGGGGGAGAATGTCGGTGTGTTTCTTGAGGAGGGATCAGGAGGCACGAAACGTCTTTTCCAATCGACGGGTGTCCGTTGGCAAGAGTGATTGTGCCTGTTTGGGCGCCATTAAGCAAACAATAAACCGAAATTAACACACAATACGATCAAAATGTAAATGACATAATCAGCATAAACTGTTAGAATCGTTATAATAGAGATTTGATAGAGACTAATTCCAAGAGAGCTTTGTGCCTACATCTGTAACTGGCAGGATCGTTAAAATAAGCTCAACACGAAATCCGTTGGCTCAAACCAACCATTCAACCGGCCTGTCATCATCCGAAAGAGGCGGTCCCTCCGCTCTGTATTACTCCTGCCGAGCTTTCCCTCTTCCCCAAATATTCAATTGAACCATCCGCGAACACTCCATTAATCATCGAATAATAACGCGTAAAACCTTGTTTGGTTCAACGTGTCATATTTAATTATTTTTCCTTAACACCCCCGAATGTCTGCCCCGAAAGGGTGGCGCGCCGACAAAGACGGAAAATCCGGACCGACAGCTCCGGTGGCGGCTTTTTGTGCTGCGTCCATCGATTTTTCAACCGATAATTATCACCCTCGCGAACGATAGCCGATCAGTCCTCTCCAATTTCGCGCACTAGTGCAAATGCTTTCTGGATGATATTGAAGCACTAGTGCGCGAACGTCGATTTCGCGCACTAGTGTTTCAAAATCACCCAAAACGACATTTCTACAATTTGGATGACGAAAATTTCGAAAGAGTCAAAATAAATCGCTATTAATTCGATTGACACTTTGGCAATCGCATGGACAAGCGCTATTCTATCCATAAAACATAATGTTCGTTTCAAATTTGTACGAACTTCAATGCGAGAAGACGTATTCGGCACATTCGCGCAAATGAAGCACTCGCTCCTTCGTCGCTCGTGCCTCAAATAATGCGCTCATGTGCGAAAAATGTCTTCTCGCACTCATTTCGTAAATAACTATTTTGTAAAAGGAAAAACGTGTGATAGAGAGTATGATCGTAGTGGTGGTGTCAATAAGGCGTTTGTGTAATCTTGGGAAAAATTTTTGAAAAGTTGATCCAGAAGTGCAGTGTTTAACAGAAAGTTGCCAAAAATGTGCAAACATGGCACGACCTAGTTTTAGGAAGGTAAGTGACATGTTGTGACGTAAGCAGTAATAATAATCATGAAATAACAATAATAGAAAATAATTTGTGTTGATTTGGATTGATCCGGAAGTGCAGCGTTCAACATGCGAATTTGCCGGACATCTGCGATTGTGGCACAATTTGACCTTGGCAAGGAAAGTAACGTGTAGTGAGATGGCCAAGAATAGTAACAGTGATAATCAATTGTTTGTGTTGACTAGGGAAAAAATTATTTGAAAATTGATCCAGAAGTGCAGCGTTCGTACAGGAATTTGGCACTAGCACTAGCTTTATGGCTCGGTAACTTGGGAAAAACACTTTTTAAAACCGATCCAGAAGTAGTGTGAGAATGTGCCGGAAATCGGGGCTCGCAAACGGAAGTGCCAAGTTACCGACTTGTGAAAAATTTTGGAAAGTCGTTTTGTCGACTCGGGAAAGTGCGAAAAGCCGGTTTTGGCTTGTCTCGTGTTGTGTTTGCGGCGACGTTTCGGCTGTGAAATCGTCGGCGGTCAAGGGGGCGGCTCTCGCCGGTGCGCCTGATTTAATTAAACCCCATCGGGCTCACGTGTTTTCGCCCCTTCCTGATTCCTCATCTCGGTCTTGTTTTTTCTTTATTATTCCGATCGGGCGGCTATAATGCCCCAATTAAACGATTAGACCGTCACGACTGGAACAGAAAGCGAGGTGTTTGCAGGAATCGGTTTTCTTTTCTCCTCCGTCTCCTTTTCGTCGTTGTCTTCGTTCAGCTCGAGGCGCTGGCTGATCCCTACAATTAATCACATTCTCTCGAGTCCTGACATTTCATTAGCCTTTCTTTCTGTACGCAATTTAATTAACATTCGAGACTTTAAATTTTTAATAATCAAATTAAATTTTCAAAGCGAGATTAAGACTGTTTTCGTCCGTCTTGGTTTACTACACAACTTTTTATATCGCACAGAAATTTTAATTAACGTTTCCAAATGAAAAATAAATTTTTAATTAGCGAGCTATAATTAAGGATAGGCTTTTTTCGTTTCGGCATAATGGAGATTTTCTGTTTGTTTATCTGGAACGGATCCGGGGGCGGCCGCCCCCTCCGTTACAACTAACGCGTAATGATACCTTGTCCCGGGACCACGTTGCATTAATTTCGTATCGTGTTTTGTTGACCGCAGGACGTAAGTGCATATCAACTGAACCTCTCACATAACCGGCTCACTACAGAAATACCATTACGGGGATTGGACCCGCCCAAAAGACTCACGAAACCGATATCCAAACACCCGAGCCGCCGCCACCCCCGAACTGTTGATCCACCACGCCGACCCCAAACGAAATTTCGATTGACCACCTCTTCGGCCGACCTTCCGACACTCTACTCGTCTGCACAAGTCGCTGGACGATCACACATCGAGATATCTTCGCCTCTTAATAAGCGCCAAAGAGAATGCAATTTAACCGAGGCAACAATTTAAATGAAACTCGCAATTATTTCTTCATCAATTCGTTGCCTGCGGACCGCCGAACAGGTTTCATTTATCCAATTATTTAACGTTCAGCCAACAAATAGAACCATTAAAGCTGTTGCTTTATTAAAAACCGAATCGAAATTATTCGGGGCACTCTTGAAGGCCCGAGTAACCTTTTAAATCTTCGCCCTAATTTAATCAGAAACGTAACATGAATATGGAGCAGGGATTAATAAATACAGGTACCCACACACTCTCGCCTCCGAATTTAATAAAAAGCGCGCCGCCAAAGCTCCGAACATGCGAATATTAATTAACAAAATGCTCCTTCCAGCCGTTGGAAGAAGTGTTTCCGTTGATAATAAAGTGCGGACGAGGTAGACCGTCCGATGTGTCTTATTAATGGAAACGCGACGTCGTAATGCGTGGTAATTAGGACCGGTGTCGTTTCAGGAACCGATAGTTCTAGTCCGAGGTATAATTGCGACTGGTCGTTAATTGGTATGTGATGTGAAATGTTGCCGCTTACTCCGGGAAAATAAAAAAGCTGATGTAATTTCCGCCAAAACTGAAATTGCAAACTGTTATAATTTACAAAGTAATTAAGTTTCTTATTCTGCTAACTGGCTGAAATTGTATCTATTTATGCAAATAAAGTAAGAAAAGAGGAGGACAGTGGCGTGGAGTGGAGACGGGCTCGATGAAGAAAAAACTGGAGGAATGGGGAGGATATCGATGGTGCATGTGTTGCGGGGAACGTCTAGAAGCGAGCGAGTAAATTGCAAATCGGTGGTGGGCGACGCAGTTTTTCAATTTAAACACAAGTAAAAGAAGCATTAAATTAAAGAATTCGCATTCGGAGCATTAGTGGTTGTATAAGAATTGGTCCATTCATCTGGCTGGCGGCCAAGCATCCGAGACTTCAAGAACATGTAAATAAACGAAGAGCAGTTAAAATTTAAATTGATGTAATGAGATGGAAATTGGATCAGAAAGAGCGATAAATTACAATATAAAGCCTACTTTAATTAAAGTGATAATTAAAAAAGATCAGTATCTGTTCGCAGTGCGAGAGCACGTCCAACCTAGATTACTTTTACACACGTAATTCCCCATCGCTGTTTAATTATAAGCGCATAATCTGATATTTACAGGCCACGACCGATCGTTCACAAACATCCCTAATGAAAGTGGTCCGCGACGAATTATGAGATTTTCCGCGCCGACATCCTTGCAGAATGTTTCGCGTTCTCCAACTATAATTGCGATAGTTTTAATTTCAACGTAAATAAAGCGAGTTTGCAGTCTGTTCCAGCGCTGAAATGATTATTTCGCGCCGGCACAAATTGCCAATAATTCACCGGATTAATTAAATTTTATTCAGCATTACCCCCAACCGCCCCTTCCGCACGCCGGCCCTAATCTAATGATCACTTTTCGATCGTTCCCGACAAGTGCTCAAACACCGCGGAATCCCCAAATCGCTACATGTTTCCATTGTTAACACACATCGGACGAGGTGCGTCATTCCCGTCTTCTTATCAACGGAAACAAATTCGCTTTCGTCCGGTTTTTGGCGTGGCGCGGCTTTGCTGGACCTCTTGCAGCATGCAAGAGATTTACTCGTTTTAATTTTCTCCGGGCGGCTTTGCCAGTTTATTGAAAAAGTAGTTTCGTGTTTCGCGTCACTTTGTTTACCGGTCAGAGGGCGCCCCTTTAATTCCACTCCGGAGACCAATGATTTCTGGCGCACACGTGTTTCCCCACCTCATCCGTCACTCTGTCAAACTTTACCAATGTATTACGGCCCGCCTTTATGTAATATCAAAGTTTCTTAATAAGGTTCTCTGTAGTTATTGCGTTAGGTGAAAACGCCAAATGGCGAACGACTCGGCCATCGCAGACGACACTCGCCCTTACTTATTATTTGGTTGGCTCCGGACGCAAATTACAGGAGATTGGGACGGGTCGGTGGAGAGTGGAGGCTGGCGCCATCTCCCGGTGACGAGTGCGGCCGGAGACGCGGGAATGGGGATGAGGGGGCGTGGGTGTGTCGCCGTTCGGACGCATTACAAATCGCGTAAAGGAGCCGTCCGTGAGCCAGTTCAAGAGTCCTTAATATCAGCGGCAGCGCCATCTAGCAGGCCAGAAGTGTCACGTGCCTCAAACAATATCCTTAAGCGGAAGATTTATCGCCGTCTCTCGTACGAATTTATACAAGTTTTATCGTATCCGAGTGTTTTCGATGCCTGTCTGATTTCCCATTCGAACGTGTATTACAGATAGTGGAGGAGATGAGACCAGGTTCGGCCTTTTTGACGTTCGGTCCGATGGATTTAGCAGGCAGACGGGAGCGAAATCGTAAATATCGGCGAATATCAAATAACCAACAGATATCCCCCCGTGCGCACGTGGATATGCCGGAACGATGGAATTGAAATTGCTGCCAAATTTCATATCGACGGATTCTTAATGTCGTCGACGATATATTCGGCCCAGTTTACGACATCTGCATAATGTACTTAGGATTTTCGATTTTTCAACGTCGCTTCTTCGATCCACCCTTGATGGCGCCGATCGCGAAATTAGCTCCGCACTAAAATAGAAGGCGAGACTAAGCCAATTTCGACGTTTCGCACGACTTCATCCGCCGAATTAACATTTTTTCAGGAACCCTTTCCCAAGATCAAAGACCTTCGCCGCTGATTAAAAGTACCAACTTTTCGCGTTTTCTTTACCATTGACAGCCCAATTTAAATCGAGTGCGTGAACTCTCCCAACAAATCAAAGAAAATGTGATTAATTAGCGCTTTTGTGAACAAACATTCTCTCCCTCTGCCGAAACAAATCCACGACAACGACGAAATCTTAAGGGAACAAGTGGCTCCCTTGTTAACATACATCGGACGAACTACGCTTCATCCGCACTGTCTTATCAATGGAACCGAAACAAATTACTGTCACTCAGACCCGACATACTACATTTCCGTTTGATTCGAGTCAGATATTCAAAAAATATTTGTCGGGTGATCGAGATTGTCAGTCACAGTCCAAGGAAATCGTGATAAATTGTCCTATCCTTAGCAACAAGTCCTCCAAGAAATATCTTCCGTCAGTTCTTCAAAAAAAAAAAAATTCTTCCCATTGTTAAGCAACAGCGGATGAAGTTTTCATTCGGACTGTTTTATCAATGGAATCGGAATTGTTGCAGACGTTTGCACTCGGCTTCTCGTTTGATTAACATCTGGGGAAGCGAAGTGTCAAGACGTGACGGAAGAAATATTCATCCGCAGTATCTTATCAATGGATAATTAAAAAATATCGTCATAAAGACACGTTCTCTGTACGATTACTCACTTGTGAGCTTTTTACACTAAGACGACCGTCGTGTGATGTGGATTAAATCCGGCTCGAAGGACCAAAATTTCCTACGGTTAATATCTCACAAATGATTAATCGTACATTCATATTCATCCCCAGTATCTTATCAATGGATTCGCGTCAGATAATTAAAAAATATTTGTGATTTATTTGAAATTACCAATCAAAGGACATTACCTGTGTGAAGAAAATTGTCATAAAGACACATTCTCTGTACGATTAATCCCTTGTGAGCTTTTTACACTAAGACGATCGTCGTATGATGTGGATTAAATCCGGCTCAAAGGACCAAAATTTTCTACGGTTAATATCACCATCTCACAAACGATTAATCGTACATTCTCCAAGAAACATCTTCTACCAGATCTTTAAAAGTATACCTATTTTCATTGTTAAGATACAACGAACGAAGTTTTCATCCGCAGTGTCTCATCACTGGAATCAGAATATTTGCAGACATTTGCACTCGGCTAATTAGATTTTAGTTTGATGTGAAACAGATAATTAAAAACCATTTCTCGTTTGGTTAACATCTGGGGAAGCGAAGTGTCAAGACGCGACAGAAGAAATATTCATCCGCAGCATCTTATCAATGGAATCGAAATAAATCGTCGTCATTCACACCCGGCAGGCTAGATTTCCGTTTGATTCTAGTGAGATAATTAAGAAATATTTGTCGTGCATTTGAGATTACCAGCTTGAAGGAAATTATTAGGAATTACTCAATTATTTCATGAGATCTTCAAAAAAGAAAGTCTTGCCATTGTTAAGACATAACGGACGAAAATTTCATCCGCAGTGTCTTATCAATGGCTTCGGAATAGTTAGATTTCCACTGTTGCCCGTTTGATGGACATCCGGAAGCGAAGTGTCAAGATGCCGCGAACGAAGTAGGTATTCATCCGCAGTTTGTTATCAATGGAATCAGAATAAACGGCGGCCATTTAGTGCCAATTGACTCCATTTTGCGTTGGGTTTGATCGAGCTAATTAAAATCTGTATCGTTTATTGTCGTCATCCTTTGGGCGCCATAAAATTTGTGCAGGTAATCTCGCAACTGACATCCCGGATTCTTTTATAGCCATTTAGCTCATCTTCCGCCGTCGATAATATATTGGAGGTCCTTTGCGGAAATTGAATCGAGGGTGATTTTGCCTTTTTATGTGAAATATAAATAGTCTACATCGTTTTAGTTTTAGAGTTGCGGCGGTTTGGTTTCGATTTGGAGCTGGACCAGTTCTTAATTACCTGGTGCGTACGTGTGCCATTAGTGCCGTTGTTAAAAGTAACGAGTGCGAATAAAGCAGGTCTGGAAATGGTCTTGATGCATCGTCGATGAACGACCGGCTCGCCATCTCCATCAAGCCCCGCACAATAACCGCCTCCGGTTAAATGTTTGATGTGAATTATTGGGTTTTCTTAGCGCGGCTCTAAGTCGATTGGCATGTATTATTCGTGTTGCGGTTGCGGTAAACACGAACTTAGTAGCCTCTGTAGGGCAATATCGGCTCGGCACCGCCACGCTCCTGCATGTTTTTCTTCCCCGTGGATTCCGACAAAAGAAATTCAGAGTGCCTTTTAAGTGGAGGAGCAGTTAAAATGATAATCGACTCTTAAATTTACCATGAGAGTGGAAACGAAAGGTCCGTCGTACCAGACGAAGACGGAATAAAAGAAATGTTAAAGTGCCATTTTTGCGAATCCGATGAAGTTAATGGAATGTCCGGACGGCAGCGCCCTTCTTTTAAGGGTATTCGGGGTCGCGGCGCCCACCTTGGTCCGAGATGCAGCGCGGGCGAGCCGCACCGGTGCGGCTCGCCGTCCGCCGCTGTCGCCCTAATTGGATCAATTACACGCGCGTTATCTCTCTCCCGAATGCATTAACGAGCGGTCTGCGAGCCGGATTTAGATTAGAGATGGATTGACATTAATTGAATTTGCTGCAAAGTCAAAGTTTACATTATGATAAATGACAATTTACAGCGTGATCGTGAATTATTGGATCTCTATAACTCGCACGCTCGCCCATTAAACTATTAATTAAGCGTCGGTCTCTGTCTGCAGACGCGCGGGACTTCCCCGGATTGATCCATTACGGGATCCCCCGGTGCTGTCCGCCTTCTTCGCCGACGGGGGAGAGTCCGCCGCGAGCACCCGCGCTTACTCAGCATGATTGAGGAAACTTTCACAATGTTTTACGTTATCAAGTTTTATAAATTGCCTTTGAAAGTCAACCTGGGTCCTCCACTTTGCATAAACTACCGCATCGATTACGGTGCTGCCACGCCACAATGTATTTCCAGATTGTATCCGGCCGTTTATATTAGAATTTTATATTACTCGTTGACTTTTATAGCGAAATGGGGCACACACTTGCATGACTCGCATGCCCGCTCGTTCACGTTTATTACTTGAAAACTGCCGCACACGTTGTTCGCTGCAACCAGGAGGACGGGTCGGGGGCGGCGAAGACGACCGTCCACGTACGGCGAGAGTATCTCGTGGCAACGGTCTTGATGAAGTGCCATTACGGAATCGGCGCCTATATATTTTAATCGGCCGATACCGAAGTAAAGTTCGCTGTAACGCCCCCGAACATCTTTCCCATCTCTCGTGTATACTCCGCAGAGTGCATTTTCTGATTCTGTTTACCATATATATCATTCTTTCTTGAAAATAATAGCGGAGTCGTGTACCAGTCTATTAGCAAAAGGATTTATTTTCATTTTAGCTCCGAGTAAAAGCGCCAAGACTAAAAATCAAGTGTCTTTTAGGGAGGAACTGATGGAGTGGGTCCGTGCGCCCTTGCTACATCTTGTTCGGAGGCGAGATACGCGGACCGTCTTCTTCACCCTGCCGAGTTATTTATCACGTGACGATGGTAAAATCGAGCTCGCCTCCAATATATCAGTATTTGATCAATATTTAATAAAAAATGCATTAAAAGAGTGGCTCCTCTAGCTTTGATCCATCGTTATAATGGGATTGTCTTGTTCGACCGATTACAATAGAGCACTCTACCCGATCACTCTGGTGAAGAGAAACTGCGAGAAGTAGGCAGTTTGCCAGTTCATCGCTCGGTTGCTCATATTTGTCAGCGAGATTCGTTCGAGTGTTTGTCTCGTACAAATCGTATCGAAAACTGTTTAACTGTGACAGGCGAGGGAAAAAAATCACCACCGAAGGGTGGAATTTGGCTGCAAGAACGATAACTTTGGTTTCGAGAAATCGAACCAAACAATTCGGGCAAATTTGGACAAACCGAAAATTGCAAAAGAATTATACGAGGAATTTAATGTGTGTTGGGGACGCCCCCACTGGTTTTTGGGGAAAATCTGTCAAAGTGTATCAAATCTCAAAAATCAAATCACTTTTGACAAAAAATGTTGATGTGCTTGGAAGGACAAAGGTATGGAGAAGGTCATGCAGAAAATTATTATTTATTATAGTTATTAAGGTATCAAGGGTGTTGTAAGGTTGATAAGGCGCGAGGTCCGCAAAGTGAAACCCGGGGGCCTCAGGCAGGGGAGTACGCCGACCGAGGGCGTATCATTATAACAGCCGTGGTGCCTTCAACGTTTAATGCCCGACTAGTTTCGTGTGTTGATAGTGTTGTTAGTTGAACAAATCTAGCAGATGCCGCCTTTAGTACAGATTATAAACATTTACTGTGAAATAAAGAGTTTTAACAACAAACACAAATTTTGAAAAACTTTTGTCGTTTCCGAATCTTTGTCTTAGAAATCCCACGTTCGACATTGTAATCCGCTTGCTTTTGCTCTGTTATCTGTCTTTGTAGTAAAACGTCTTTTTTCTTATCAGATTTGAGTAAGTAAAGCATCTTTTTGTTATCAACATGCAGATCCAACAGTGGCAAAAAATAAGTAAGAGAACGTTGTAGCTCTTTCAACACTGAAGTATTTGAGGTGTTTTTCTAACAACACTCTGGAATTTAGAATTGTCAAGTGGAAACTCAAAGAATCTCGATCAAAAGTAAGACAAAGTGTTAATACCTTATTGTTCTTAAACCGCGCTCACACATCAAAGATCCAGCAACACCGCAATTTACACTTGGCCACTGTGTTAATTTTTTTCCATTCTTCCTCGCCGTATTATAACAATTTTTTTCTACTTGTGATTAGTTACTACAAATGTAGGATCACGGAGATGTTTATTGTTTAACCAACATAAATCAACAGGTGGTGGATCTTTGACGTGTGAACACAGTTTAAGATAAAAGTGACAGCAAGAATTTTAATACTGCGTAATTGGATAGCAGTCAAATTTAGTTCAAGAGTTTTTTTTAGAACGTCTCATTATAGATTAAAAAATGTCTTATCATCAGATTGGCGACAAAATTTGTACCAATTTTCTCACAGAAATATTTTTACGGAAAGACGAAACACAAAACCGACTCTGATGAATCCTAACAATATTATTATTATTTCTCACCATGTTGCTCATTTCAGTCGCTTGTCCTTATTTGAGCAAATTACTCCCCAATGGTGTTACCAAGAGAGACAAGAACAAAATAAAAATGTGCAAAGTGCAACAATCACAACTGGCGTAATTGTGTCTAGGAATTAATTTATTTGCGGCAGTTGTGAGCTGACACTTGGAGTTCTTTCAATCCAACGACGGATAAAATTTCTTTGTTGGAGACAATCCAAAAGAGTTGTTCTTGATGAGAAGATAGGACCCACGAGAAGTTACTGCAACATGGCGAGGCAGCGACAGAAGATAAGTCTGCGATGTGAAAAAAGACCAATAGGAAGATAACGAAGAAGCTAGGGTAAGGTCTTCGCCGTACTCTAACTGGCCAAGTGTAGACAACACAGAAGTTTTGGAGATTGCACGATGTCCACTTGTTTGCATTATGCTGAGTCAATCTACGACAACGAAGATATCGTCATGTGCAACATTTGCAGACAAAACTGGACAGACTGTCGAAATTTCGCTGGACTACCCCTGCAAGTACACAAATAAGGGTTGTTCTTTCGTCTCCAAGCCGGCAAAAGCAGAGCTCCACGAGATGGAAACTAATTTTCTAAACAGTCACAGAAGATGGTTTCACAGCTCCTTCCACCGTAATTTGATAAAAAAATTATAAATGATCATTTCTCTGTTGACGTATTTGTGTCTTTTGAATTAAAAACTTTGCCATACGCAATATAAAATCAGAAAAAGGCAAAACAAAAATACTTTATCGCAGTAAGTGTTAGTACATTCTTCAATGAGGGTATAATGATGGCTATTATTCAAGAGGATGAAAATTCCAACACGAGCCGTAGGCGAGTCATTATACGCGAGTTGTAGACCACGACTATACCAAGAAAAAACAATCTTTGAAAATTGATTTTAATTTGATTTTTAATTTTGACAATTAAAATTGTGCCTCGTTTAGCGGTTGCTACGCGATCCGTGACTTATTGTTTACAAACGCATCCGATTGGCGATCTGCCGTTGTAGAATGAAAATACGAGGCATGTGATTGGCCGACAGCCGTGGATTTCAGTATATTCTATCACGGGGCGTGGCATTGATATCATTCTTTCATTGAATATCCAACAGGAATGCATTCATTCTTTGATAGGCGTGGAGAAAATAAATTATTTCAGGTTGACGTGGAAGTATGGATTTTAATACGTTGACGGTGGCAAATCGGCTAGAAAATTTGATTTTGATTATTATTTAGTATTTTTCAATAGTTGCTTAAATAAGCAATTTTTTATGGTTCTGAATCATCGGTTTAATATAAATGTGTGCATTAGTTTACCATGTTACTGTTATTGCTTCCCGATGGTTTGTGGTATGCCATACTACTGCAAACACAAGAATTTCGGCATATTTTAAAAATACACCCTGTATATAATATTTTATAAAACGTACAGCAATGCGGTTTCCTTGTTTTAAAGCATATTTCCTATAGGTTATTGGCGTACATTTTATGAAACATGATATACAAGGTGTATTTTTAAAATGTGCCGAAATTTTACCTACGAGGTTGTAGGACAACGTAGAAAACTAAAAGCAATTTAAAAAAATTGTAGCTCAAAAAATATGTGTCATTTTATTTTTTGACATAGAATTTTTTAGATATTTTTTCCGAGTTTTACATGAAGCCAGTAGCTCGTGGTTAAAATATCTGTACAACTTTCAATAACACCCTGTATTTTAGATCCCCATAAAAGTCATGTAAAACTTGAATTCAGGTTAAAAAGGTGTTTGCGTGTTTTATCAAAGATTCAAATATGGTGCGTTTTTGGGACGCTGTCATTGGCTGTCGTGAGGATGTGTTCAGGTTGGCAGCACTTTCAAAATGTCAGTAACGAGTGTCAAGAGGGGGGGTAAAAAGTGATTGGAGGGTAAAAATGTGGTCGGAATTCGTTGTGGCGCAATCCATTATTAGTGGCGGCATCGATTGAACTGCAGAACAAAGCTGAAGCTAATTAAACGAATTAATTGCGGACGAATTCGGGTGAAATCGCTCCGGCATTTACGTAGTTAAAACGTAGTCGAGGTGGAGAGAGAGACAATCAGCGCCTCCCGAGATTCCCGATCAAATATTCAACAAAGTCTAATCAAGTAGGTTATAGTAGGTGCATTAGGTTAGCTGCCACCAGGAAATTAACAATAACAATTAAGGTAACCACTTACGTATGTGCATGGATCATATTAAATTTATCGAAATAATTATCTAGCCGGGGCGGCTTGATTACGTTACCTCTTTCCAACCCCTTGCACCCTCGTTCCATTGCTGAGCTCATATCCGGCCGAATCTTAAGTAAACTGTCTGTAAGCGGCTTGCATTAATTAATAAGGAACTCTGCTAATTGCGCTGGGACGAGATTGCTCCGCACCGTGATTGGTTGTTCCGCCGAGGGCCCCAAATAATTACAACAATCAAACTTCACGGGGGTAGATTAAAAATGCACCGGGACGCCGCCCCCACAACAACACACAAAACTACTCACCCGAGCCATTGTCCGTGCTGTGCATAATCAGTTATGTGGTCGCTCAGACGACCTCCAAGCACCCCATTGCGCGTCCCTTTCCTGCAACTGACAAAACAGACAATCACATGAGATGACCGCCCCCATGCGGGCTCATTACCGATATCGTCGCCCGCTTATCAATTCGACATTACCGAAACCCACATGCAGAGAGCCGCCGGCGCACCGCCGATGTGCACCTAATCGGCGGGGACGAGATTGCGCCGCCTCCTCCGCCACCTCCTCGGAACAATCACCGAATGCCGCCGCAATTAATCTAGACGAACGGTTCAATTTGCTTAATTGGATGTGTCGATTTTGTTGACAATTATTGTATTTGTTTCGTGTTCGGTAAACAGCGGCTGGAACGTTAACGAGGCAGGATTAGAGCTGAGTAAACAGGAAAATATAACGACCGTCTTTTATTTGAACGCGCTACTCGGGACGAACGCAGGGACGGCTTAAGCGCCCACGTCATGCCTCCAGAGGGGATCGCGCTAATTGGGAACGAACAGGAAAGGACACCGACAGGAACCCTGCGGAAACAACAGAGTTAAATAAAAAGAAAACGTCATTTTCGGACAAATTCAAGTGAAGGATCTTGTTCATGAAGTACAACTGAGAAGAAATTCATAATGAACAGTAAAATAAGAAGAGTGTAGAAGGAAAAATGGATGTTGAGAAAAATCAAGGAGAGATGAGTGAAGTAATTTTAATTCTCTTGAAAGAAAGAGCTCACAACAGATTAAAAAACCCACTGGACTCTGTTATGACTTGAAGGCTTTTCGGACTAAAGAGACCCATATAACTTCGGTCCGACCATCGGTAGCGACCCCTCGTGAAGAGAAGTCTCCCGCCGGAGGAACACTGTCAAAGTCGAGTGGTTTCAGAGGATGTGGTCACTATAGCAGGATTGGCTTCCTTGCGTACTAGTCAACAGGACTAAAGAGGAACACTTCTGAAAAAAACTACAGCCCGGTCAGGGATTTGAACCCCGAACCTCCTGAATTTAAACCAGGCGCGCATCTCACGCGGCCACCACAACACGTGAATTAAAAGAAAAAAAAAGTCATGTAAGATACTCATCCAGATATTACAGAGAAAGTATAAGAAAGAATAGTGAATATAATAATAATTTGAAGATGACTTCGAGGGAATTTAGACAACTTTAAAACTGTCTTTAGAAAGATATTTAAGTTCGTGTGAACAACACAGGACCACAGGAGGAGTCTTTTGAAGCTAGACGTGGAGGAGATGTAGGGATTCAGCACTGTGGACGTAGTAAATGTTGCTACTTAATAAGAACTTGGAAGAAATTAACAATGAATATTAAAATAAGAAGAACATAGAAGACAAAAGTGCTTGTGAGGCAAATTCGGGAGGAATGGATTAACATGAAAGATCTTATTTCTGAAGTGTAAAAGAGTTTATTTTGATTCTTTTAAAAGAAAGAGTGACAACAGATGAATTGGGAGTGTCTCTGGAAAGATATACAGGATGTCACAAAATTAACATATTCCCAGTCGTGGGTCTTTTAGGGAAAAATCTCAGGAATCTCAAAAAAATAAAATAAAAAATATAGGGGGGGGGGGGGGTCTTTACAAAGATATATGGGCCTAAAGGATCAAACTTTTCATCATGTTTTCTTCAAATAAAAAAAATAAATGGTTAACATTCATTTTGTAATATGGTGAGGATGATTATGAAAAATATTAAAATATAAATGAAAAGACATTTTTTGAAAAAACAGTTTTATCGAAAAAATAAAAGTTTTATTTTTCCAATTTTTGTTCAAAAGGGAAGTACAACATAGCTAGAATATTAATCAGATACTTCTGAACAAATATTGACAACTTTGATATTTTTTTCAAAGTGACAGCAATTTTTTTAAACATTTTTACTTGGTCAACAGGATGTCCCCTACTAAGCCCCGAACTCGGAATACGATAATTTTAAGACACCCTGTATAAGTTCGTGTGAGTTCTGAGAAACAACGGAGGACCGCAGGAGGAGCTTTGTGGTGTGGAAGAGACGTGGGGTTTTGTCGTGATCCGGCAGTGGCGAAGTAGTAAATCGTCAAAGTTGCAACAACACGCCGTCGGTCCGCTATAAATTAGTTGTCTCTTATTTCATCTGCGCTCGTCGTGAGGTAATGGATGAAAGTTAAAGGATGGTATCGCCTTAATTGGGCGAAATCGTACTCTGTAAATAAATCCGTCTGCGAAATTAAGCTTAAAAAATGCGAAACAACTTTTCCTCTAACAAGTCGGAGTTAAATTAAGCTTCAATAAATGTTGCAATCAGAATGGAGCACAATTACAGTAAATAAATTCAGGAGTTGTTAGTAAATGGCCTTTCGAACTGACGGCTGGCGGCCTTTGGAGGTAACGAATCGTGCGAAACTCTAACAAGCTCTCATCCCTCATTTTAAATATATCCTTAGATGGCGATGCGTGCCTCATTCGAGCAAAAGCGACGAAAAAGTATCGTCATTTAAGAGTGGCATGAAAGTTTTTAACAAAGCTCCACCCCTCGAAACACGCTCGTAATTTGCCATCGGAACTAGTTAAAGATTTCGCTCTCGTCGTCTAAATAATTCAGCCGCTCCTGTATAGTGTAATAAAGTTCGATTAGTTTGCGGGGTGGCTGTATAATAAAGCTTTCATTGGGGTTGACAGTTTTTTTTAATATAATGGCGCGGTAGTTTTAATGAGAGGTCGTTATAGGAGCAGAGGAGATTCCGAGCCGTGGCGTTTTTCATCCACCATCCATTAGAACAAATTGACACCTGGTAGCTAGGGGGAGAGCTCGCTTCTGACGATGCCGGCACCTCGTTATATTAACGACCGGGATTGATTCCCTCCGAAGGGACCCGGCCTGCGACTCGGCCACTCGGAGCCCCCCTATTCAAACTAACAGGTGCCCCGAGAAAGCAACGTTCTTGCCTCGGACGGACACGTACAAATGTGCCCCCATTAAATTAGGAAGTTTGCTAAAATCAAATACGTGTCACGGCTCGAAGCTGTTAAATTTTATAGCAGCAGTCCGTTGACGATATTAGAGGCGAGCTGTCACTTAGGCCAAGTTCGGCGAGACAAGGCGAGCCGGAATGAAAGCCATTCCATGTCTGAAAGTGTCCGCTTCGGTCAAGATGTCAGAAAAGCTTTTAAAACACACTTAGGTGAAGTTGCGAGACGCCAAGCCGGCCCACTCGACGTCTTAGGCGGCGGCGGCGGCGGCGGCGACGAGAGCACCTTATATGGATGTCGGGACGGGACGCATCTCCCGTGTGTATTTTAAAAGGGATCGCCGAAGAGCTCTTCCTCATAGATGCTCTAATGGCGGTTCACTGTTCTTCTACATTGTTGTCTTATTGTCGCCGCTCCGGCGACATCACTCCTACACTACAAATAATAATACCGATCGTAAGTCAGCACTCTGGGGTACCCCAAACCACACCCGACAGGAGCTCAAGACACAAACCTTCCCCTCCGGAGGGGGCAGTTTGATTTACGCAGCCGCCCCTGCCGAATTTAATGCAGTTATTCGGTTATTTAGCGTGGCGAGTTTACGACGCCATTCCGGGCAAATGCATGTACCGGAGTCTTGTAATGAAGTACTCGGTCCTCAGCCTCTTCACGACCGGAGTTCGATTTATATGCGAAAATTTATACGCGAAGCGCGCATTAAACCGTTATTAAGGTGTTTACGATGGGAGTCCATTTTTGGCGGCGAAAAAACTCCGGAGGACCGATCGACGTTCGATGTTGACGATGACGGTGTAAAACTCCGGTTTATGCACATTCTACGCTCGCCGGTTCGTGGTATGACTGAATGAAAGCTGCGGGGGTGGTCGAGGGGCGGCGGGAGATATTTGTACGCGCCGCGCTCCCAGCTGTTTTCCCCCCGACCAAACATTCCGTCCTACATCACTGTACCGTAACCTTCACCCACTGAACTGAAAAACAATATCGATGATGTCGGCGGCCTGGGAGAGGGCTGGGGGCGGCGGGAGTCAGCAGGACGAGATAACTTTCAATCAAAGCAGCAGGAAGAGACCTGCAGATTTTTTCATTGTCGCAAAACACTTTCTTGTTTACAACATTTGAATTTATTGTTGCAAGAAATCTCTGGAAGGGGTTTGCGACAGAAACGATTGACCACTTTGGAGTACTAGTTGGAGTAAATTTTATTAAACACAACATGTAGTGGCGCCACAAACTCTCTATCGGACTTAAATCTGGCGCAATCGCTGGCTGCCAGTTGTCACATTTCGAGCAAAATGTTTGTTGTGAACCCCGCGAGTTTTTTCTTGCAAAGGCGGCGTCTCATCCCTCCTCCTTGCACGATTTCCTGGAGATGAGTATTTCTCGAATGCGAAGCAATTACACAACTCGTTTCGTTCTGATCAAACAGAAAATCGGTAAAAATGAGCGTGTCGACCGGTGGGGGCGGCGGGGTAGGCGGCAGTCAAAGGCTGAAAGTCGGCCGCGGGACTGCACTATTCGATTAACTTCGATACTTGGCTTCAATTGCTTTTTAAGATTCTCGCGATTGCTTTTGAAAGGTTTTGGATTAGATTGCAATTGGCTGAAAGGCATTAAAAGTGCCGTTGCTCGCCCTCCGCCGTCTCCCGCCGTCCCCGACCGGGGGCCACCGACTCGGCCCCCGAAAACAGCTTATTTTTCGCCTCATTTGTGGAGCAATTCCGGCGGCCAATGGAAACGGCGCCCTTAAATAAGGAACCGGTCTGCTCGCTGCCCTGATACAACACTTTTAATTTGTTTAAATCTTTAAGGAGGGTTGCTGCGGTCTGGGCTGGCGACGAAAGCTCCCCCGACCACGCAATCCTCCAAACAAGCACACCAGAAATTCTTAACCCTTTAGCCTAATATATGTAGACATTTTTAATTGGGCTAGGATCCGGAAGTGCAGTGTCCCTCAAGTTTCATACCTTAAATCTCAATTCTGCCAACGGAGCTTGGCGCAATTATCTTAAAATCAAGTTATTTCATGTTTACTGAACACACGAAAAAAAAAGTAGCCAGTTGAGACATTTTTTTTTGTAGCCTCCAAGTGAGTGGTTAGTGCCGTGTCGGTTTGCTTCGTACTTCAGATTTAGATAGTACCACCCCAGCAGCTTCTACTTCTTAAAATTAACTCATTCGATGTTTATTAAACACACAAAAGGGAAATCAGTTTATTTAGATAGATTTTTACACTAAAAATCTGGAAACATTTGTGATATCCAGAAGTGCAGTGTGGCTCAAGCTTCATAGATTGCCAGAATGAAATAATTTAATGCTTGGTGAATGAGGAAAAAAGATGGGGCAGTGCGTGCTGCTCAGGCTTCACGAGTCGGACCTCGGCGTAGTAAATCTCAATTTGCGCGATTATAGAATCGGTGGAGACTATCAAACCGCTCCGAATGTAAAAATAAAACCGTTGAGGAGCCATCGGCGGCGTTCACTTTATCTTTAAACGGTTATATTGTCGTGTTTGGTGGCTGGATAGCCCCGTAAAGATCCACCCTCCATTACGAACGGTCTCGTATAAATCAGTTGTTATTGTGTCGGCGGCGGGAGAGTGGGCCAATGATAAAGTCGGCGTTTGATTTTTCTACGTTGGTAACATTAGAGTATTGTAAAAGTTTTTGGGGCGAAGGGAGACGGCAACGGAAACGACACTGACTAAACTAATGCAATAAGTAAAGCCATTTATGTGAGAGCAAACCGAGATCTTCGGCGATTCGAAATGGGAACCTTTTATGCTGAAACCGGGAGGCACTCAGCCGTCTGTATACTGTTTCCCCCGACATCGTGGATAACCACTTACCATTACTGTTCCCGTGATCGGCGCCGTCCTCATCTAGGAATCGCCCGTCTCTCCCCCGGGACCAAAAAGAATAATTAATTTCGAAGGGGGAAGCGTCGCCAAGTAGCGCGTTATAATTAAAAATCTCCGACGATCCTCGGCCGGAAACAGAAAAAGGAAGAACAACCGGCGACAGAGTCACTGTTTCTAATTACAGTGATGACTCTCGCCACCGGTAACAAGTCCTTTGTTTAGGTGCAGGTGTACGTGTGTTCATTATTCCCGCATCTCCCTTACACTTGTCAGTAATTTAGCCGATATCCCCTTTCCTCGTGCTCTCCCTCGGGGGGATTACTCGAGAAGGATGTTAATTAAAGTGGAGGACGTCGCGCGAAACTCAACCGGAGCGTCGGCCCGCAAAACTACGACCGTTATTTATACATCAACTCAACACTTTGAAGAGGAAATTGTCAATTTAAGAAACGAGATTTAACGACCTACGCTACTGCATCCGACGAGTACCACACAAACAACACAAAAAAAACCATCACACTTCTTAGGGAATTTATTCGGTACCAACTGTGAACAACTCTTGCTCCTGCTCCTGGTCTTAAGCTCGCTCAAAACTAAGAGAACGGGAGGTGGCACTGAAAGATACAGTTGGAGTGCAATATATTTTATTTCCACCACCTGAAGCAACGTGATAAGTGTTAACAATTCTAGCATGTGGGACACCAATACCTGTTGGAACTACAGCCTGGTGTGCGCACGATTCAGGCCAGGTTGTCGGACGTTTCGTCATCGTCACTGTCTACACCTTCAGAGTCTTCGATATTGCCTTTGGCCATTTGTTTATAGAACAAATAAATGCAATACTGAAAAGGCCACATCATAATAAAGTACAACACAAGAAGTATCATCGTTATAGTGTTCCGTCTCTCACAAAAAATGTCGTTTCCGGAGAAGAAGGCGACGTAGATGGGTCCAACAAGAAGACAGATCGAGGTCAACATGACGTAGACCCTAATGTACCTTTCCTTGCCCTGCAAAACACGTTTAGTACGAAGAGGTGCGTGTGGAGTTAACGACCTGAAGGGTGCCGATCAAGAGGAGGACTCCGCTGACGATCCAGACAACAGCAGTCAAAATGTCAGATGTGGAGATGCAGGAGTGGGGGTCGTCGAAGAACAACAACACAAGCGGCAACAGCTTGAAAGAGGCGTGTTAGAATGCGAAGGCTCGGAAGTTGGTACTTACGATATTGGAAAAAATGACATAGTAGACGACGATTTTGACACAGCGCTGGCACAAGTTCTTGGTCATTTCGGACGACGCACCAGGTTGGATTAGAAGCACCGATACAAATGATAACGGCCAGGTTAAAGCGTGTCAACAGACAAAGGTTTCGCTTTGTTCCAAGCAAAATATTGATACACAAGTACGTCACAGGGGATTACTCCAGTTACGGTTTGGTGTTAGGTAATCTTGTGCGTCGACACGTGCTCCGCCCGTCGGTTCGCGCCCATTTTTCTCGGAGGCAAGTGCGGCCCTGGATGCATGCGTGCAAAGCTCCAGAGTGGCTGTAAGTAGTCATACATAATGCAGGGGCTTTTGCTAGATTAGCGGAGTGCAGGAGAGCCGCCCTCCGTGCAGAGTGCACGTCTTCCACGACCAGATTATCTCCGTCCAGATTGTCATTTGTACAGGTGTTCGGAGTCGCGGCGAAATTAGCCGGAGGACGTCTCGAAAATAACGTCCTCTTTAAATATTTACGTTGGTTAAGGGCGCGAGATGTGACGGCTAGCGAAAACATTTAGATTATTTCCCGTTATAAGTGGATTTGCTTTATTTCAAACAACCTCCGTAAACTGTTAACAGATTTATGAGGGCATTATTTGAAATAAGCTTCACATTGTTGATTCCCCAAATATAAAACAGAGACGATGACAAATCGACCGCGGAATGGCTTCCGCCAAAACAAACTCGACGGAGGAAAATCTGACGCCGAACAGGTGAAAGGGAGATTTGTCACGCGAATCTAAGTCTACTTGAATGTTTCGGGATGCGAAACAAGGTTTCGCATATTCGACTTTTATGGCAAAAGGCCTGGAGAAAAATTCTGAAGTCTCCGCTGTCCAAATATATAGATAGAATTCTCTTTTGGTCTTTAGACCCGAAAAATGTCTTCCGTTTTCAATGTCTCTGTCACACATCTGATTGTCTAGCGCCAATAAATGATAATAATCTAAGATTGGGATGTCTGAGAAATAAGAAAGATGGAGTAGTCTCACAAGTACCAAGTATTAGTGCAGAGTGGTACAGACTATTTGCACTAAACCAGTACAGGTTTCTTTTGGAGAAGCTACAAGCTCTTCGTCACCTGAAGCAAACCTTGTGAATCTTTTTTGAACTGTAAGTTCGCTTGCTAGGTGTTTCCCAAAAATTGTACACCATGCGTGATCACCTTGCATTTGGGAAAATTTTTTGACATAGCTGTGCCATGAAGCAACAGATGCCCAAAAGCAACAATACGTCCAATGGTGCAAGGAAACGCTAAAAGAACACAACGAAGGTAATTCCAGAAGGTCACAAAATCTTGACACAATCTATAAGTGTAGGGAAAGATGATTTAGATTCCTGATGTGGCACCTTGTGATTTCTTTTGTTCCCCATATTAAAAGACAAGAGGCGTTGTTTATCGTGAGTAAAGTGTGTTTGAAAAGCTTGTCTGAAGGAGTTAGAGTAAGAAAAAATTCAAAATACAGGGCGTCCCAGAACTCGCGGATCAAACTTAGAGTGCGTTTTCCTTGGTGATAACTGAAAGCAATAGCGTTAAAAAAAAGTACAGGGTATAATCGATTATTAAAGTTGACCAATCAGAAGGACGCTGTTGATTTGAATTTCAGGTAAATGTGAAGATTTTGACAACGTCAAGTTATAATTTAATTCGAAATTGTGAAAATTTGTATTGAAATCATGTATACCTACAGCTGCAGAGTATGCCGAAATGTTCATGCTTTATGGAGAGTGCTGTGAGGATACAAGAGAATATGCAATACGTTTTCTACGACGTTTGCCATAACGTATTTGTACGATTGGTGGATGGTGCTCGAGACACTGTGTCCTTGGTGTCTCCATGACAAGAAATTGGTGGTCCGCCGCAAGAAGTTAGGACGCCAGAGACTGAAGATGCTGTTCTTCAGTCCTTTGATGTCGACGGTAGAAGAAGTATATTTTAAGAACTATATTTACCGCGAACCTATCAATATTTTAGAAGAACTGAATGACCAAATTCATGAAGCACTGGCTACTGTTATTCCTAATATGCTTAGACTGGCAAGGGAAAATTTAATAAAACGAGCTCGGCTATTCCTTCAGATGAAAGGTGTCATTTTGAACACTTGTTATAAATTATTCTCTTTCTTTTGCATGTTTCTTATTTCATTTGTTGCATTCTACATCGTTATAAAATTTGATATTAAATTTTTACTAATAATGATGCTAAAAAAAATACCTACGTGTAACTCCAGCTTTTTGCAAGAATATTCCTAAAAGTCTTTTCTTTCATTTCAACGATGATGCGTCCTGCTCGTGTAGCTGCGCTAATACGTTGCAGATGCAGAGTGTATGCACAGGAGTCAGGATAAATTTCTTGTGATTCCGATTCACTTCACAGGTACTGGATATTTCACTTTTTACTAAGATTTTTAAGGTAGAAATATTACGCACTTGACGCTACGTCGCCATTTTACCTTCCATCAACAAAGGCTCAATTCATCATACCCCTCTCGTCATTTCCCATACCCCTCAAGGTTACAATTGCTCTGGAAATTTTCACACATAACAAACCATATTTCATTCATTCTTGCGTTCCCTGATGAAGATTCTATAGTGAATTTTTTTTAATAAACAATTGTCAGTGTCAAAATGAAGTAAAAAACCATACTGTACTATGCCGGCCAAAAAATTTTGGCCGTCATTGTCTGTCAATGCAAAAAAACAAATTGTAATCCGTACTTTATTGTCATCATGATTACCGTCTTAATTATGAACGTTATTTTTTGGGTGGTAAATTTCAAAACTCAAATTATTTTGTCATTTTTACTACACAGAACGTTTACCTCAGGTTATCTATGTACGATTGCTCTAATTTTGTTTATTCATGTCGGATTTTTGGAATATCTGAGCTTCAAACAGTTTAAATTGATTGTCAAAATGACAAGAATCGAAAGTGGGGTTACGATTCCTGAAGGTTTATTTACACTTTACTTGAATGTCAAGAAAGTGACGGCCAAAATTTTTTGGCCGCCATAGTACCAGCCTAAAATTTGGACATATGAACCAGCTGTATAATAATTTGACACCAAATCATGGTTAAGGTCATGTGCACTTCACTTCCCGTACCTTTCTTCCGTGAATTCATTTTCAAAACAAATTTAATGAGAAATCAGGAGAAACTTTTTCGAATTTGAAATAAACTCTCGCTCGTTAGGGCGCAGGCTGTTACTATGGCGGACAATAAATTTAGGCCGGCCTGTCATTGAGTTGACATCAAAATGTGAAGCTGGCATTATGTTCAACTAACCCCATTTTCGATTTTTGTCATTCTTGTCATCGTGACAGCGATAAACAAAATTAAAATTGGGAAAAGAAGCGTGCACAAGAGAGAAGTGCTACTACAAATCAGTTATGCTAGCGCGTCATGATCTGTAAGTTACGAAAAAGGCGAAGGAAACGCCAAACAGCTTGAAAACCTTCAGTTTGACAAACTGACACATCAGTCATAATGACAATAAATGGTCGCTTGCATTGACTTTTTTGAAAGGTCAAAAATTTGCCGGCCTAAATTTATTGTCCGCCATAGTACATAAAAAAATGTTGACACTCAATGTGACCAATCGTATTATCATGAAAATCACAGTTTGGCTCATACCAACAAGTCAACATTTTGACACTTGTTTATTAAAAAAAATCAACTATATACGTTTATTCGCCTGCTTTTGGCGAAATTATCCCATTTTTGGTTATTTCAAAAGTAGCTGTCACTTTTGACGTCTGTTCCGACAAGCCGACCAGATAAATATTGAAAATAATTTTATTATTCATCGAATTACACGTTGCTTGGCAATTGAGAGAAGGTACTCAATTTTCTCATAAAGGAAAAATTAGATCAAGCTCTATTGGTCAATGTGATTACATAATTCATAACTAAAAAGCTGTTGCACCCTGAATATTTTTCTATACATTTTTTACCTTCATTACCATCAAGGAAAACGTACTCCAAGTTTGATCCGCGAGTTCTGGAACATCCTGTATATTTTTTGAAAAATATAAGATTCATTTTGCCAGAGCAGAGTGTAGGTACTAGATGAGACTGTATTCTCTAAGAATCTCGCGGAAGCCTCGACAGTAAAATTATTAAAAGACCGGCTATACACTCCCGACCTGACACCACTTGATTTTTTTTTTTGTTCCCCAGATTAAAAGACAAGTTGTTTGTATTTACCAAATTGTGAGAAGTGTGAATGAGTCCTTGTCTGCAGGAACTAAATGGAGAAAATGTAAAATAAGATAATAGAATTGTTGTTGTAATTACAACACCTGATTTATACTCCTGAGACGGCCGCACAGGATTTCTGCTCACAATCGCTCGACTAAACTCGGTTCCCTCGAACTAACACGAATGAGCCTTTTACCTCGGAGCGTGTGATGTGACGCGTGACGCCCCAAAAATACAAACAAATATATCTTTAATAACATCAGATTGCAGAATCCTTCGGCGCAGCAATATACTACCCGGATTGTTCTAGGATTTGTTGGCTTGGTGAATCTTGGAATGTGTCTTTGTCGAATCTGTGTTTTTCCTTTAATTCAGCTGTCGGTTTATTAGGCGAAATAATAAAGTCCTTGGCCTATCGACGTTCCCGTGGCATACATTTCACGTTTGCATTGAAAAAAGCGATTCCGGTCCCGGCGAATAAGGCCCACCCGAAAGTAATCAGAAACTTTTATCTAACATCAGGAAGGAGACGGGGAGAGATCAATTTCATTTCTTAATATTATATTGGGCTCGTGACTGGCCGAAGAACGGGCGAAATGGAGAACGGGCGAAATACCCCATTGCCGAGAACTGACGTTATTAAATCCGAAATGAAAAATTGGATAGTTTAAAATTGAATGGCTGCATATCACCAACCGAGGAATTGTGTGTCTGTGTGCGTCGCTCTCCGCATATGTGTGTGTGTGCACCGATATCGTTTGCGGCATCTGCTTGTTTTCTACCGGATATCAAAGTTTTTTTCCCAGATTGCAATTTTCGACGAGTTTCAATCAAGTTTGACCAACGAGCCGGCGAAAATTAAACTCCTTAGACGTATCGATCCCCCAACAATGCCCTTCCAACATACTAAACCCGCACGAACAAAATTTAACGCGCAAGATGCAGCTACACCCCACCCAAACAATTCAATTCAGAATTAAGAGGAATTAAATGCGGATGGGGGAAGAAAATTGTGCAAGATGGAGCTCCATCCCACGTGAATAGTGCCCGTCAACAATGCTCATAAGACGTGTACGGGGTTGTGTCAGAAAATGTGCGAGAAATGACCGTGTGAGGTGTACGGGGCTGAGTCAAAAAGCGTGCAGGATGGAGGTGCAGCCCACGTGTCGGCGTCGAGAGCAAAAATGGTCGATTTGGCGAAGCAATACGTATCGTGCAGATGTGTTCGGAGTTCTTATTAAAGAATCTCAAAAGTAATTTGAAGTTATAATTGAAATGGTGAGAGTGTAATAATTGTGCCGGCGTTGGCGCAAGGGATCGGTTCCATTTCTGTGCCTTTTATACACTATATACTCATACAAGGATTTAATTAGAAAATTTAATTGACTTTTATTGAAACTACAGCGCACTAAGCCGTAATAGGTTTAGTGCGCTTACATAACAATTTCATTAATTACATCTAGTCTGAAAGTAATTTATCTTTATCCGGATCCGAAAGCTTAGGCGCTACTGATTTATGCGTTCACGCCAGTCACAAACATGTTTATTATATTTATTAACCTGTGCGCCGTCCCCTGAAGGCGGCTCCACACGCGCCAACTCCTGATAAATCGGTGGTCCGGTAGACGGCGCCCCGATCGGGACAATCTCGCTGAAAGCGTCCGAGCTCCGATATGGTCTTTGACCGATGCCTTATTCATAAGTTGACCAGTAAAAGCTTTCGACGACGCTTTTAAAGTTAATTTGATTAGCGTTCCGGTGATTCATTGTCGAAGGACAAGGGGAGAGGGAGATCAATGCGACTCGACGCATTAACCGGGTTTTACATATCCGCTAAGTGCAGACCGGTGTAGGCCCGGTCGGTATTGTTTGCCCCCGAAATGCACTCAGCTTTACAGGAATGCCTCTTATCGGCTCCGGAGCTAATTCGAGCGGCCGGCGAAAGCTCCCGGATCAGATTTCGACCTCTTCGACAAACAAAATGAGAGAGGGGGGCGCTCCGGTTTAATTGTTTTGTGTTGGGCCGATCCGCAACGGTTGGACGCGTCGCGCAAATCCCAGCCACAAAACGCTCACAAAAGTGAAATTTAAAATAACACCATCAATAAGTCTTTATTTCGTTATCCGCGTATTTCCCAACAGAAACCTATTTTGTGTGAAGCTTCCTATTTTCTGTTTTCTTGCCGGAGTACGGAAGGAAACCGCCCGGAAAATTGTCAATTCGGTTTGCTTCACTGTGACATAAGACACGGCAACAATAACACGGATAGGCAGGTTCGATAGGTGGCCCTAATACGGGCGGGCACTATCGCCAAATTATTTATTCCGGGGGCGGCCGTAACGCACTTAGCCCCTTTCCGCTCGGCGTCTTTTAATCCGGCCTGTCGCAGACCCGGAATTATTTCAATTAGTGCACCGGAGTGCAGTTTGATATATGCAGCTCTCTAATTAAACTTAAGTCTCGAATAAACGTCAACTGTTTTTAACGAGCAAGCACACAATTAAAATTGCCAGAGATGTGTGCCCCCAAAATAGCAGCAGCTCCAGATGGATACTCGCCAACAATAAAAATGATACAGTCTAATTGGCCTCCTGAAATTTTTCATTATTTATGATCGCCCGAATTAAAATTAATTGCGCTCGCGGAGATTTTTAAACGGGTTTGTGTACTCGCATAATAACTTCTGCTGCTTTTAAAAGCTTAATTTCGAAATATCGACCATTCGTAATTGCGCCGTTAAAACGTTCGCGAGCGGGATTTTTTCGCCCACAAGGCGTTGAGGGTTTGGTGGTGAAAAAGCGCTCGCGAATCGGCTCGTTACGGCCCTGAAAGAGTGGGATTTGATTTCGAATGATTTACGCGACCCGGAGGAAATAAAATGTCCCGGAATTTTCGCAGTCTTGTGGCCAAAAGTTTTTGGGGAAGAAATAGAAGGTGTCGCTTGAACTGGATGAAATCTAAAGCCTGTGTTGTATAAATAGATTGCTTTGGAGAGAACCCAGTGAAGAAACCACAAGTCCATGTGTTTCACATTAATGCAGAAAATTACTAATTTATCCATGAAGAAATGGTGGATGCAGCGCATTTTTTTTAAGATAAATTAAGATACTCTTGACGTTTTATTGGCCAGGTCAGATCTAAAAAATGTACTTTCTAGATTTTGGTGTGGGGCAGCGAAGAAAAAAACCCGCTGGTATTAACCTCAAAAATGGTGGATGCGCCTGGATTTTTTTTTAAAGAAAGTTAGGTATTTCTGGTGTTCTTTGGCATAGGCCAGATCTAGAAACTGTATTTGATAGATTACTTTGTAGAGAATCGAGTGACGAGACGCAAGTCTCTGTTTCATATTAGTCCAGAAGAAAAATCAGATTTATAAATTGGAAAAATGGTGGATGCGCCGGAATTTTTTCTTAGATAAATTTAGATGTTTCTAGTGATTTTTCGCTTAGGCCAGATCTAACAACTGTGTTTTATTGATTATTTTATAAAGAATCGAAGAAGAAAACCGCAAGTGTCTGTTTCGTACTTGTCAAGAAAAAAATCAAATTATAAATTGGAAAAATGAGCGCCGGATTTTTTTGTAAATTTTTTTGGAAAAACTGAATTTTGTAAAGAATCGAATAAAGAGAATTGCAAGTCTATGTAGTTTATATTAATCCAGAAAAAAAATATCTAGATTTAGAAATTACAAAAATGGTGGATGCGCTAGAAATTTTTCAAAGGAAAACAGAAGATTTTCTTGCCTAGATCAGATCTAAAAACTGCGATTTATAGATTTTATTCTTTCCTAGCGCAAGAAGAAAACCACAAGTCTCTCTTTGTGATATTAAACTAAAAATCTATCAGTTTATAAATGCAAATGGGCAAGATTTTTTTAAATAAAAACTGAAGATCTTTTTGGCCTGTTCAAAACCTGTGTATTTTATACAGGTGTCCTAAAAGTACCGCCTTTTAAACTATTTTTCAGTACTCCATAACACTTGTAGATGACGCACCTTCAAGGAAAGGTGGTACTTTTGGGACACCTGTAGATTACTTTGTCAGAAACGAATAAATAAATCCAGAAGCTCTATTTCGAAATTGCAAAAATGACAGTTGCAGTTAGAAGTTTTGGAAAGAGAAATGAAGATATCTTTGTGGTTTTTGGAACTGTTTGAAATCTAAAAACTGTATTTTATAACTTATTTTGTGGAGAATCGAATGAAGAAAACGGCAAATTTCTGTGGTTCATATTAATCTAGAAAAATACACATTTGTAAATTGCGAAAATGGTGAAAGTGCTGGAATTTTTTTAAAGGAAAAATAAAGATATTTTGGGTTTTTGTTGGCTAAATAAGTCTAAAAGCTGTGATTTATAAATTTTGTTTTTGCCTAGTTAAGAAACAAAACTCCAAATCTCTATTTGTGATATTATTATCAGTTTATAAATTGCAAAAACAGTGGATGCGCCGGATTTTTTTGTGTGAAAAAATAGCTATTTGTGTATCAAGCCCAAAAAGTGCACTTTGTTCGTCGGAATTTTGGCCGAGGCGCAGCCGAGGCTTGAAAACAGGCGAGGACAAAAGCTACTTTTTGGCAGAGGTGCACATTACATTTTTTAGGCGACCGCACGATATACAAAGCAAAAGACATCAATGGAAAAATTACAAATTTATTTTGTATCTACCTTTTTCAAATAGATGAGTTTATTTAAAAATATTAACAATTTTTTTTATAGTATTTGTTATCAGCTTGCGAACAAAACTAGAAATTTATGGTATTTATGGTGACAGGACAATTATCGGTTTTGTCGGTTTCGTTGCTAACTTACTAAACAGTCCAACAGATGGCGCCACGGTCAGCGTCCGAAAAAGAGTTACTTTTCGTCCGCTTGTGAGTACGTAAAATTACCGTTTTTATTAGGGTGCCCAAAAAAATATATTTGCTATTTTGCTGGCTAAATCAGATCTAAAAAGTGTATTTTGGACATTTTCTGGTGGTCTATTGAAGGAAAAAAAAGCAAATCTCCATTTCTGAGGTTAGTCTAAAAAATTATCAGTTTATAAATCGTAAAAATGGTGGATGAGCCTCGATTTTTTTTTTAAGAAATGTAGATATCCTTGGTGTTTTATGGGCTAGATCAGATCTAAAAACTGCAAGTTTAAAGTCTCTATCTGTGATATTAACCCAATACTGTCAATCTATAATTTGCAAAAATTGTGGATGCGCCGACTTTTCTTTTTTTGTTGTTAACTAGATTCGATCTAAAAACTGTGTCTTATAGATCTTGTTGTGGTGTTATCAAAGCAACCAATAATTCGCAATTTTTGTAAAAATCTTGATTTTCTGATTTTCTGAGCCGTAAGCACGATTCTGTTACTGTTACTGTTGGCGCGGCGGCGGCGCACGTGTCCGCTCTGGGTGTCCCGCCGGCGATTTGCATGTGGGGGCGCCTTCCGGTCGATCTTGGCGGCGGGTGCGTGTCCGACCCGTAGGAGGGGGCGGCGTCCGTCGGCTAATGCGGGCAAAGTGGTGCGCTCTTCCGTAGATTGGTGTGCACCCGTTAAATATTTCATGTGGCGGTATAAGAGAGCGGCGGCATCAGAGAGGCGGCAGCAGCGACAAGAAACGACGTCCGACGTGATCGATCTGTAAATTGGATGGCCGGCGATCAGATACAGCCAGACTTTATTTAATTTAGCCGGAGAGAGAGAGAGTGACGTACGAGCTTTAGCCGAAATGAGAGTTCAGTTCTGTCGGTATTAACTCCGGCCTCGGCTTCTCACATAAATTGGTTGCGGGTTTTCGCAGTCTCCGCCGCCGCGCGCCACCCACGGTCTCACTTTAAATAATTAAATGTCAAAGTGGCGTAATCCCATAATGAACAGGGCCTGCTTGTTTCAGGATCTGTTTGGAGACGGCGACAAGCTGATCACTTGCTGAGCCCCGCTGACAAATGTTCCCGTCATCTCGCAAATATTTAACTCTCTTTCTTGCTTTTAACGGCTGCCTGTGCGGGGACAGATAGCGCGACGGACCCCGGGGGCGGCCCTGCAAAACTCAACGCTCATCTCCTAGAGCGCCCACTCTCGATAATTAACCGAAGGAATCAAACGAATCCGCGCGCCGCGCCGTCCGCCGGGCCCGGATCCCATCGAGTTCGCGTGGACGCCGTTCTTTCGCGATCGATTATCCGTCTGCGGTCTCGATCGCGGAGAATCAGTTTCACGGTTTGCGATCGCAACGCGAATTGTTAATTATCGCCCCGGTCGGGCACGCAATTACGCAGGCCAGACTCGTTTGATTGATCGGAAAGGGAGCTGGCGGTCGGGTGGAACAAAGCTGACTTTTAATTACCTCTCAGGAGGCTTGCGTGCAATCAAGTTTTGATTGAGACTAATTGTTTATCTAAAAGTGCGCCATCGACCCACGCGGATCCCACCGCGAACCACATGCTCACATTAATTTCCGACGAGGTACGTGGGACGGCCGAAAAGTCGGACTTCGCGGCCACCGGTTCGAAGGAGCGCCGGATTAATTAGCAATAAATAAAAGAAAAGCGTGACAGGAGTTCGCGTGGAGAGACACAATCGAATAAATCTGGACCGCGGGGGGGCACGAACCGACACAAAATTCCATTCGGAGATGTCGGTAATACAGGGAGCCGATCCAAAGACAAGAGTGATTGTTGTAGACTCTCACGTGTAGTTAAGTAAGGCAATAAGATGGGGACATCCCCTGATTCACTGCAACACCAAACACCAGAGATGTAGACGAGCGCATCCAGAGAAAAGCGTAAATGTCGGTAATACAGAGATCTACCCCAAAACGAGCAGAGTGTGATTATTTCTACCGCTACAGTATAGTTATTTTTTGCAAACCAAAAAAAGTAACACACGGACAACCATGAAGGTGTCAAGTTTCACTGTAGATGTCGGTAATACAGAAAGTTGCCCCAAAACGAGCGAGGCGTGATTGGTCCTACTGCTGTAGACTGTTTAACATACAATTATTTTTTTCCAAGCAAAAAGGTGACATAGGAACAACCATGAAGAGCCAAAGTTTCATTGTCGGTAATACAGAGAGTTGTTTTTTTGAGCAGCAAAAAAGTAACACAGACACACTTTTTGATGTCTTACTGCACCTTCAAGCACCAATGACATAGACGAGCACGGAATTCCTTCGAGAGAAAGGCTTAGATGTCGGTAATACAGAGAACTGCCGCAAGCGAGCGAACCGTGATTGTACTTACTCCTGTAGATTCTTTGATGTGTAATTGTTTTTTTAAGAAGTAAGGAAGCAAGAATGGGACTTCCTTGATTTATCCCATTTGCACTGCAGCACCAAAGACCACTGACGTCGGCGAGTGCCTAGATGTCGGTAATTTAGAGCGCTTTGTCAAAATTAAACAAGTAGTTATTTTTTCATAAGCAACAAAGTAAGCCAGTGTCGCCTCCAAAGAAAAGCGTAGATATCGGTAATGCAGAGAGCTGCCCAAAACCATAGAAGCGCGATCGTTCCTACTGCTATAGACTCTTTCACGTGTGCTTCCCATCTTCCGATGGGCCTAAGTTTCACCGCATCACCCATCACCAATGACGTAGAAGAGCGCGGATTCCATTCAGAGGAAGACCTAGATGTCGGTAACACAGAGCGCTGTCGCAAAACGCGCAAAGCGCTTCGGAATTCAAAAAAATCGACACAATCCCTTTCGCAATTAGTGCGTTTAGGCGTAGAGGAGCGGGAGCGTTACCGCCCCCACGCCGCTCCTCCACAACAAAATTAATATTTGTGACACACGGTTTTCGTTTATGGGAAGTGCTAACATATTTATGGGGGACAGGCCCGTAATATTGCCTTAATTACTGCAGCCAGAATCCTGCTGTCGTACGTCGGTCGTATGTCTCGCCACCTCCTGCTACCCCCCGACGCACGGCTTCTGGCTGGAATTTAATTAGTTAATTAGCGTAATTAGTTAAACCGAACTCCGTACACATACTCGCGGGTGGGGGCGACGGGCGGGAGCGGCGTTTGTCAAATTTCACGTACGTGGAGTGCATCCTCGTCCGCCGACATTAATCATCCCCGTTATTCGCGGTCTATATATAAATATCTCGCAGCCATCGCTCCACGTTCAAGAACAATACTTTGCTCTTTGCCGCCATTTATTAATTAGCGCGCTGTTTATTCCGATGGAATTATTACAAGTATTATTCCGCATTGGTAATGGCTTTTCGGTGTATTAGCCCACGACTGATGATGTACCGGCGGCTAATTAATTAAGGAAAAATCAAAGCGGGCTCTGCGGGCGCCGGAACGGCGACGTAGGAGGGCGACAGTGCACGCAAGATTGATGCCGCGCAAACAAGATACGATTTTCACGGCATCCGCACCAAAATGAAACACCAAGAAGGCTGCGAAGAAATCTACAAAGACTGGCACACCACAAGGTTCCACTTTAGGACCCCAGTTTTTCAGTATACTTTTAGGAGCATCCAGTTTTGAATTGTTGTACTTGAAGCTTTTGGGGCAAACTCCCTCCTCTTGCACTTTCGGATTCGACTTTCCCCCGCCCCGTCCCACTAATCCCTGTTTTCGGCGGCGCTACCGAAACTGTTTGCTTTGATTTCATGTTTCCTCGCTCTTGTTACAAGTTCCCAATTAGAGCCAGCCACCTCTAACATAATTAGACCGGGTTTGTAACACGACCGCGTCTGCGGCGGCAATTCCGCGCGCCGCCACCGCCACCGTCGAGGTCTCATCCGGCGAGGCGACTTAACGAGACCGCCGGTCATATCTCATAATTCGTAGCGACCGACGATTTGTTTCGTTCGGATTTTATCCCGCCGCCTCCGACGGCGACGATTTGCCGTGCAACAGGTATCCATCCCGGGGCGGGAGGGAGGTCGGGGGCGGAATTAGACCGACACGCTCGGCGCTATTAATAAGCGGGGCGAGTTGCTGGCACCGTCGGAGGAACTCGAAGAGATTACAGAAATTATTCCAAACAAGATTTTGTCCTGGGGACGGCAGGATTGATTCTTTCCGAGTGTACCTTGCCTCGCATCCACCCATTTAGAATAAATACCGCCATAAAAAAGCAATCTGGTCTTTGCTTTGGTAAATGTGTCCGTTTTAAATTCGCCGTCACGTTGTTACCAGACCGGCCCCCTTTCATAAAACCATATACGGCGGCGGTACAGCAGACACAATGTATCCGGTTATTTTTTATACTGCGTCCGATTTTTATGCGACATTTTAAATTAAATTTGACTGCCGAGGGTTGTTCATAAAAGGGGCAATAAAGGACGTTTATGTTTATGCGACGGCGTGGAACGTCTTAAACGGCTCCGCTTTGATTCTTGCAGGGCGGTCCAGCAAAGCCGGGATGAAGCTGGACGTTTCCGTCCGACGATAATGATGATCTGCCAGGAGACGACTGTGGGGCGCAACACCGACAACTCGCCACCACTAAACACCTTCATTTGCACTCGGTGCGAATTTACGGCGCCTTTTACGTGCGGTTAATATGTATTTTACACCGAACCATAAAAATTGGAATGAAGTCGGGAGTAGGTGAATCATGTTTGAGCTTGTTATTGCCTCGGTTATTGGAGCAGAATGGCTCCCCCTAAGCCTGAACATCACCAAGTCCGACCAATTTCGGGGGTGATCCGTGCTATATCGCTATCATCGCTGGAATGGACCCGCCAGGGTAACAGCCCAAATAAATCCTCGCAGAATCAACAATTCCACCTAATTTTCATGCGGGAAATGAAAAAACGACACGAAACGATCACAATTTTACCTGAAAATTGAGGTTATGTTGTTCTAGTAACCTTTTTATGTTGGCAGCATCATGACGAGACACCAAATTCGCATTAAATTGATAATTTCATTGATTTATTGTTTCAGAGATTTCTAACACGACTGGTTCGTTAACGATCAATAAATATTAATGTTTTCATTAATTTTTTGCTTTAGATTTGTGCGAAATCCGCCTGGATTTTGTTTGGCTTAGTAACCCATTTATGTTGGCAGCATCATGACACGGCACCAGGTTCGTATTAAATTGATATTTTTATCGATTTATTGTTTCAGAGATTTGCAACGCGCCTGATTCGTTGTAGATCAATAAATATTATTGTTCTTATTAATTCCTTGGGCTAGAGATGTGCGAGATTGGTGTGGTTACGATTTGTGTGGGGTAGAGAGTTGGCGGCAAATTCAAATTAAATTGTTTGTAATTTGGTGTCCAGTGGATGTTCTTGTGATGATAAAACAGAAAGACGAGTGTCACCTGCGTTGGTGGTTTTTTATTTGGCCCCGAGCGCTCCTCGTGATTAATTTAAAAACGTGAAGCCCCTCGAAAATCCAATTTTCCCGACTTACAGGTCTCATATTTGCACTATAAGTCTGACAATATACGGCTTTGGCTGACCATAAATAACCCACTTGGTTCGATACTAAGGTATCAGTTGACCATTACCGTGAATCATAACCCAATTAGTTAAAATTATAGTGTTGCACGGTTTCACGTGCGGGGGTATATGTGCACCACTTTCACAGATTAGCACCGAACAACCCCCAGACTTGGGTCGGGGCACGTTTCGGTCATTCCTCGTCATAAAGTGCAGTGCACAGGGACCGATAAGGAATCTACTTCGCTGAACACACAGCATTATCGTCCCAACGATAAATAAGCCGCCCCACCAGACGAATGATAAACATTACAATTTTCACTTTGGCGCTTTTCCCGATGCAGAAGAGTCCCAGATCGGATGCCAAGTGCGATTGGTTTATTGTTATGATTATGGCGGTCGTTAGCGATCCGGTAATGGGGCGCGCGAACGTTCGATTTAAATTAATTTTCTTGGGGGCCATCTCCGACGTTGCCAATAGAGAGACATTATGCTTCATTTATGGGTCGTTACGGCGGGAAACACAAGCGCCCGGACTCCAACTTTGCATATATCTTGCGGACTGGCAGGGACTAATGGCACCAGGGGAAGCTCCCACCCCCACCAACAAAATTACAATTAATTGCCGACTCTAGGTTTTTAAACGCCGCAAAATTCACTCGAACGAAAAAGAAGAGACGAAAATTTTGGAAAAATGGACCCAGCTTGGCTCCTTCCAGTTCAGTTGGGTCCTGCACAAGGATGAGACCAACTCAATAGTGCCAACCTCACAACCTGTTGTCTGACTGTGGAATGAAGTTTACGAAAATTCAAAAATCTTTGACAGTTTGATATTTTTTCCAAAAGTGCCCAAAATTTTGAAATTTGCATTTTCAGTTGTAGATTTTGTGTTGAACTTTCTGAATTGTTTCAATCAACTTGCGCCAAGTAAAAATGTGTAAATTTTGAAGGATGTTATCGATTTCCTTTGTTGGTTGAAATATTTAAAAAAATTTGCATCACCTAATCGAGTGAATATCTAGAGCGCGTGTTGACATTGTAGCGTTTTTGTTTTGCAAATATGTAAAAAAATGTGGCAAAAATTCCCTGGTGGAACGTTCCCGATAAGATTTTTTCGGAGCAAACAAGGCAACGTCATTGTGTCTGCACCCTGTTGAATAATTTAGGGCTGTTGCGGTGCAGCCGTCGATAATCCGGCACCAATTCCGCAATAATTACGAAAGCAAGTGGCATCATTAATTTGGTTCCGGTGCAGATAGAAGTGGAGTTTTTGAGCTCGGGGGGCGGTTAATCGGCTTCATTTGGTCTGTATAAGGGTGTCGCGATCTCGCCCCGGCTTCATTATACATTCCGGCTCGACATCGACGCCGCCGCCTTAATTAGAACCAGGATGCAGCCCCAGCCGATCTCGAATTGTGCTTTGTATCGGAGCGCGTTTTTCAGCGAAGACCTCGGATGCCAAACTGCGTCGGCCGTAAATCGCCCCAGCCATAAAACACGCGTAATTGTCAGTCAATTACCGGACGGCTTTATTAGTTCTCGGAAGCGGCCTCCATACAAGAGACGACAAAGCATCCGCGGACGTGCGTACGGCGCGGCCTCGTGAGCGCCTCCCTTTAGCTCGTCTTCGAGGATTTGCCAGCGATATTGAAAGCTCGGCGGAGGTCCCGCTCGGGCCGTCTATTTGTCCCGTTATCCTGCTGTCTCCAGCAGCTGCAACGCCACATCCCCGACTTACGTTCTTATTCAATCTCCCATTATCCCCGTTCGCGCATGGGGTTCCGCACCCCGGCCCGGTCTTGTGTGTTGATTTTATAGGCTGTCACCTGTAGCCGTGTCACACTGTTTGTTATTTCACGCCGGCAGGAAGTTGCGACGCCGTTTATGGTTATCCTGCGGCGCGCGATCACCGCCTCGGCGACGCGGATGCCCACAACGAGCCCCACAAACGACACCCTTCTACACAACAACCACTCCACTGAACAACAACAGCAACCACCAAACGGCACCTTTACACCTTTTGCCCCCGGCATCGCCAGATTTGCTCCCATCGAAAACACCTAGCAATACAATTTGCTTGTCCATAAACAATTCACTAGTGTAATAAAGTCACGATTTATACCTTGACATCCATGGTAGAGACTGACACGCTCGGTTTGTTTGGATGCGTTTGATTTTTCTTGAAGCTCACGAAAATGAATAAAAATCTGGCGGAACGAGTGTAAAGGTTATGGATCGCTTGAGTCTCGAAGCACAGGTCTGGTAAAAACAGTTCCTCCGCACGCAATATTGAAATTACGTGCATCTTAATCGTAGCTCTTGAAAATGGTCAATTTCCTAAGCTGTCAGAATAATCGTTTTAAATTAGAATTCGGTTTCATATACAGGAAGAGCGGTACAGATTGGGGTGGTATCTTGGTGGCGAAGACTTTAATCAGAGTGGATGTTTCTGCGTGACTGTTTTAAATCGTGTCGGGTATGAATATAAATAAATCTCCCTGTGTATATTGACAGGGACGACACCGGGCCCGTCGTCGTAGCAAGCTGGAGGGTTCGCTCGACGCCAACCTATTACTGCGCCTCGCCTTATCTTAATTAGATCGCTTGCAGAATGAAAAGAATCCATATTTTCGATTTAATTTGAACTAATTTACATCCTTAAATTGAAAACTGTATCTCGCTAAAGAAGCGACTATATACCACTCAGATTTTTCAAATTCTTATACAAACTTAGTCAACCGAAAGAAAGTAATTTTAAAGCATATTCAATTTCCATGCACTCCGTTCTGATTAAGAGATTTTTCATTCGGTCGGATGTCGAGAACGGCTTAACAAACACCCCTCGCTTCCGTCATTAACGGCCATGATGCGGCGCAATTAACCACCCGAATTGCCCTCACACTCCGACGACGATTGACAAATAGAATTCTTATCTGTCAACTGACAGTTCCCAAACTGTACCGACAAATAAGTTTCCAAACTGTACAAACTATGCTTCATATCTGCGACACTGACAAGCCCAACGGTGAATCCAAATGTGACTCTTTTAACGATGTAATACCAACAAATCAGGTGCGTTAGATCGATCGGACGTTTTGTATTTGACTTTTCTTTCGTTTCAGCCCCAAATTCGTGTAGATCGTGCGTTTTTGAGTGAAGCGTCGACGGCGCCGGTTTTGAGGTTATGTCGAATTCAACGACGCGTTTGAGGGTTGGGGCTGAGTATTCGAGTCGGGTAAGAGGTTTAGTCTTCGTTTTTGATATAAATGTAGCGTTTTTCTTATGGTCGGTGGGATGCGGAGGTAATTCGGCGTTTGAAAAACCAGGGGCGGTTTGTCGTGGGGCACAATGGCTTGACAGGTCCAATTCCACTCCGGTCGTAATCCGGGCGGGTTATGGAAATATTTTAATAAAAAAAGGAGGACGGTGAAGGGTCCGGCCCTAATGGATGCCCCCCAACGAGCGTGATTAATACGCGAGACGAGGAAGAATCCTTGCGGCGATTTCGCGGTGACTCGGGCCCATCATCTATATATCTGCGAGAGCACACCGTCCCCGCGGACCGCCACCATCTTAATTGAACTGGACCGGTCCGGCCGACCGCCGCCAGATCGGATGGAGATGGCATGAAAAATGATCGGCCTAAAGAGAATGAAAAAGGGAAATATAAAAGATTTTCTCAATTTCCTTCCAGAAATTATACTCAAAGAAAAAGCTATTTGCTGTTCACTCGGTTATATGTCGTACTGGCTTACATTCCACTCTTGGGGTTATCCCGCTTGCTTATTGGCCCGCCAAACGCTGACCGACCGCCGCCATTCCTCAGATACTATTTATTTTATGTAACGTTGCGGTGCACCTTGGCCGCCCCCCGCGCCACATTTTTCAAACGGGGGCCTTCGCGACACGTCCGGGAATGACGTACAGGTGGCCCTTTGTGAGGGATCGATCCGGCCCACAAAGGGAATTGCCTTCTAAACATCATTTCCTTAATGTTTCTCCGGTTTCTACATGTTGGTGCACCGGTATATTTTCGGGGGATGAATTTATTATTTTTTTAATGGGGCAATTTCGGCTTGTAACGAGAGCACGTTCCGGCGATGCTGCATGTGGACCAGTTAGGGTGGGCGGGCGGACTCACCTAAAACAAAAAAAGACATTTTCAGAAAAGTCGACAGTATGAAGCACATATAAATGTCACAAAAATTATGTCCGCGTGTTTTCCATTTTATTTTACATTATTGCTATTCGGAAATGCCGACAATTTTATCAAACATATTGACGTAATTAGCGGCATAATGAGCGTCGCTTAGAAGTAAAAACTAACGTAATTTTCTGACAAAGTATTGCATATTCAAATTCTTGATTAGATAACTACTATGTTCTATTACTAGGTCAACAAAATTCCTGCAACGTTGGAAATCATAAATACGAGTAGCTTCACCTTAAAAAAAATTAAGGGAAGTCATCCCGATACTTTTTTTGGTATATATTTCTATCTTGTTTCCCTTCCGCTAATAAGAAGAAGAATGGAAAAGATCTAGAAACAATACGAGAGTGAAGGATCGGTCAGATGAAAGCAAAAAAGATTGCATACTTCTGGATAAACAGGAGGAGTAAGACAGGGATGTCCATTGGGGCAAAAACTATTTGTTGTATACTCTGATGATGTAAAAGAGAGGCTGAAATAAAAATAAATGGAAAAAAGAGAATGGTTAATAAGTGTAGGTAATTACTTTTTGAGAATTAAGAAAGTAAGACAAGGATACCACGTTTCATTTTTTGAAGAACAGGAAAGAAATGTAAATGCAGACGGTTTAGAAAGAAAGATATACGTGAAAAAGTGAGTGGACATTAAAAATGAGAATACGAGAAAAGAAACAACAAATGCAGCCTGGGAGAAACATATTTTTGAAGAAGAATAGTGAAAATAAAATATTGTAGTCAGTTATTATGGACGGAAACGAAGATACCAAAATGTTTTTTTTTCTGGGAAAGTTGAAGAAAATTTAAATAAAACTAAATACAGAAAGGACGGTTACTATGAAAGACCGTGTAGATATTTTTAGAAACGGAGAAAATTAAAAGCGAAAAAAATAAAAGGTGGATGTAAGACAATAAATAGAATAAGGAAATAAGTGAGAATGCCGTTAAGAGGCAAAATTTAAAAAAGGAGCAGAGGATATCCTGCGAGTCCAGGTTTCTTTCTCGCTTACACCAATGACGTAGAAGAGATATTAAAAATGTTTGAGATGAGGGAAGCATCGAGAAGAGAAAGCAGAGGTGGTGTTGGGTGAAAGGGAGAAGGAAAACAATGTGAAAACGAGAAGATTTGAAAGTTTATAATATGTTTGACTAAAACGTGAAAAAATGTAAATGGAAGAGTGAATAAATAAAAAAAGAAGAAACTGAGAATACGCTTAGATAGAAAATATTTCAAAAATTAAAATACATATAGGAAATAGGAGATTGACTCTTTGAGGAAGAATAATAAGAAGAGAACTGCGCCAAATGAAATATGTATGCATTACCACATATAGAAAAGGAAAAGATTAAATTAAGAAAAAAGGAAAAATGAGTATAACATTTTTTTTAACAAAAAAGTAAAAGTACAGGGATATCCGTTGAGTCCAGGATTCTATGCCAGGTCCACCAACGAGAGAAGAGATTAAAAATAATTGAAGTAGTAAGAGTTTTGGTAGGACGAAGGATAAAGTGGACATAACTTGAAAAAAAAAGACAAACTATTTATTTTATTTATTTATTTATTTTCAGTAATACGACGAGTAGTCAATGTTATGCCGATTATTTTTGTGGTGGTGTTACGAATGTCAACGGCGCTGGGATATGAATTTGACGAGTGCGTTAGCACGAGTCGAATTCGAAAGCGCCGTTGACATGAGTATCAGTTAACGAGTGAAGATTTTTTCAAATTTTGAAAATTGCGTGTCCTATTCTTGACTTTCCACTTCCGATTCAACCAGCTTTTGGTCTGCTTCGACTGTCCGACCAATTATTCCCAGTTTTCTTTCGCCTGTTGTCCATCAAGAAACAATCAACTGCCATCCAAATTTTTTACAATCGTCCTGGAATCGTCCCGCATCTCGTCGTCCTCCCCGAATGAATTTAATTCGCGCGTTAATTGTCACTTCAGGGCTTTCAGGTTTAATTCAATTTAATAAACGCACAATACGTCGCTGTTTGCGCGTATTTGTTCGGCTTTATTTGTGGATCTAATCACGTTATTACCGCGTTATTAATATCCAGTCGAGCATGGCACTGTGAAACGTAATTGTTCGTTGTGTTTTTGCGTGTGCATGGCAAATCCCGTCCTTGTCCCGTCCGATTTGCTCAACTAATTACAAATAAAAAAATCGATAAACCGCAACGGGCAATCCGATCCTCCTCAATTAGAGCGCGCTTCTTCTCCTTTTGAAAAATGGCGCGAGCGGCAATTTCGAATCCGCGGCGAATTATTTATCGTCGCGCTTGAATTAAAGCCGGCAGATGCAGCTGACGTCGGGGGTGGGAGCGGCGCGCACGGGACCGTTCTCGCAGGATGTTTGCTTAATTATCTCCCGTTTCTGTGTCCTGGCGTCTGACTACGGGGTGGCTTACGCTCCGGTCGGACGCAGTTTGCAGGATTCCATGTCAACAGCGGCAATTAGCCGTGCGGGGGTGGCATCACCGCCGCCGCTCCAGGTGGACCGAGTCGGATTGAGACGTCAAAGTCGACGGGGCATTATGCAAGTTGTAGCAGGGTCTGGAGCACAAAAGGCGGCCACAATAACGAAACAGTTCCGGAGTCAAGCGTGGCCCAACGCACTCCATTATTCTAGCTGTGTGCATTTATAAGCACTTTGAACTCTATTTGCGACAAACGGTCATACATAAATTACTCACGAACGCAAACATATTTACTTAGCACTATCGGAAAGTTCGTGTCGAGGCGTGTTGTACTTAACTGAAAGCGATATTTGAATTTTTAATGGGGCTTGGAGGGACAGCGGCGGCACCGGAGGAGGACCACTCGAAGGCGGAGGTGTTAAGGTGGACGCTCATCAGACCGCGTCGCGTTTTTTCACTATCTTCGAATCGGTCGGTTTATTCAACCTCTCAATAAAATCATTCCTAGAAGCATGTTTGGCAAAGAACAGATTAATTTTTGTATTTTACGTCAAGGAAATAGAAGTAGGTACTTTGTACTGTCATCACCATTCAGCAATATTCGCATTTTTTTGATGATGAAATAGTTATTTACATTACATATGCGGTAGGCTACATTTTACAGCGCGAGGTTTTTAGATTGAAACCGAGCGATGTAAAATGCCTACCGCAGTAGTAATGTATTAATCTTTTTGACCGACGACCCATTACTTGTTTTCTCAAATTTGAAATTTGTTGTAACCAAACATTTTGTAAAACCTGTCAAAGACTGACATTTAATTGATGAAATGGCAGAAAGTTATCTATTATACCGAAAACTGACACGCTTACGATTTACACCACAAGATAGCGCCATCAGACTTTAGAAGAAAACAATACATTTCTGTTCATTTTTGAAAACTGAGCGGATTAATGGTAACGGTAAATGGTAAACATTTTTTTGGAGGTTCCAGAAAGCTTAAAATTTTCTTGTTATTTTACACACTCCGTGCGGTAAAATGACGGATAGTTTCATTAGTGTGTAAAAATCAAGATACCGTAGCTGCTCAAAATGTGTAAACATGTCATTTAGAGTTGAGGAGGCCAAAAGGAGTATTTTCACGTGTTGCAAGGAACAAAAAAAATCAGGGTGGTTGCCCCGACTGCCCATTTTAAAACATAATTTAATTAAGAAACAGTAAAATTATAAAGAAAGTTACAGTAATGCGTTTTCTTTTTTTTCAGTAATAAAAAAAAACCCCGAGCGTCGATCGTTCGGCCTGGCCCACCGGAGCGAAAACCGCGTCAAAATTTCCATTTTTTTTCTCGTAAATTTACGAACGTTCGGGCGTTTCCTTTCAGGGTGGTGATGTGGACAGTCGGGGCAACCACCCTGATTTTTTTTGTTCAAAAAGTCGTCGCACATCTGGCGCCTCTCCTTGTAACATGCGTACGATACGGACCGGTGAGCGCCTGCTCTTAGCATTACCGTCGAGCGAGAAGAATAATTTAATTCACTTTTACTTACTATTTATTTATTTTTCTAAAATACTTGGCAACAATTTGTTTTCTAATTACGCCTACAAAATTACCTTGTCAGTTAGTTATTAACGTTTTTCTGTCGATAGAAAAAACCTGATGTGTCATTTCCAAGAAGAAAAATTGAAAGCAATTACTATTCCGGTTTCGCTTTTGTATCATCACACGTAAATCGATTTTTCCGTGCAATAAATTTGAGAATAAAATATCTAAAACACCCTCACTGTACCTTGTCAATTATTTCTTATTATGTATGTATTAATATTTTGAATAGAAAAAAATAGAGTTTGCTTCTGATGACAAAGTTTGGGCGAAATTATTGTTCTGAATCAGTAAACAAATGTATGTTCCGTATTACATATTTTCATTTTTTTTTGTGTGAAAAGTCCCATTTTGAAAAATGTATGTAAAAATGCTTTACTGCACAATTCGAAAAGCTGTAATGAAATATTAACAAAACACGCTTGTAAATTTATTTAGCCTACACTTTTTTTTATAAGTGGGACGTTTACATACGCGAGCGCAGCGATTGTTATACATATTTCCATGCGCAAAACGTGTGCTTTATGCTCAAACTGTGTATATCATTTTTCGCAACATCCTGTTCCCTGTTCTGTAAAATGAAATTGTTACAAAAAAAAAATAGGTAGCTTTAATTTTCTGCTGTCAATGCTTAACTTAAGTGCCCAGTTACAAAGTGGAAAGCTATTACGATGTTGAAATGTGCAGATTTAGAGTACTTTTACGATTATGTATTTGCATAAGATGAGTAAACACGATGGTGAAAGTGACAATCGGATAATGCAATAAAATCATTTTGAACTTTATTTATCTAGCAAACTAAGCAAAACTTGGTTAAGGACGAGTGTAGCAAACAAGTTGTTGATTAGAAAACCACAACTTTTTTTTAAAAGTGGTGAAAAATTCTATTTATTGTTTTCAACTGTCATAAATTCTCATTTTTCTCCTTTGTAAACTGCCTCTTAACTGCCCTAAAGCAAAATGAGTAGATAACGAACCGTTGCCCTAGACAACACATTCAACGTTACATTTCTGAGAGGTCTTGAAAAATTTGTCAAAACTGTCAAAAGCAAATGCAAAACAATTTTTAAAAGATTTGGAAGCTTCAGGGACGTCGTTTCTGGGTAAATTGGGCTTTTCTAATTGCCCTCGAGGCCTTAAAACCCTCGCTACGCTCGTGTTTTAATCTTGTCCCTCGGGCAATTAGAAAAGCCCAATTTACACAGAAACTCGTTGCATAAATAACTATTATGCAACAAGTGCGTAAAGTGGTACTTTTCCCAGCGAGGAAAAATGGCACTTTATGCATCACTTCCACGCAATATTTTTTCTACGTCAGTCTGAAATTAGAAAAACAATCAACATCAAAATACAAATCTAATATTTGACGTTTCTAAAGCCAAAATCGCGAGACAACTGCAATTGTTTTGAGTGCACTCTCATGATCAGCTATTTCGGTGCACTTATTTGCATAACGCCAGAGTTGAATAATGACACGCCACGCCATTTTTTCAACTCTTTTATTTTTTTTTCGCCATTACCATCAACAGATGTTTTACGAACTAAAAAACAGTGAAATATAGTGCAGTTCAAGTTACGTTGTCAGTCATTTTACATTATGTATTAATTTTTATAACAGGATGTGTAATTTTGTTGGTAAAAACTGAAGGAAATAATTATTCTGAATTCTGACTCAGTAAATTTTTGATTTGGACACTACTTTTGAAAGTGCAATTTCGACCACGCCACTGCCGAAGATAATTGAAGCCATAGTTTTTTTTTCTCCACATCTGCACGAAACGCAACGACTGTTTGCATACCAACACATGTATGTCGTTATTTTCTTACTCTTTAATTAGACGGTGGTACCCATTTCTCACTCGATAATTTCCCCCGGAGTAGACTCTCATTCGTCTCACACTCTGAACCATTTTTTCCATTCGCTTATAAGTTTTGTTCTCATCTTTCGATCTCATCACGTCAAAACTTCCTTTCAATTTTTATTTTTCATTTAAAAAAGTGTCCCCCTGTTTTGGCAAGCTCGCCTACGCCACTGGCGTCGGTAATCGTAACAGTCGGTTTTTCCGCATCTGCATAAAATGCAACGACTGTTTGCGCACCGACGACTCATGTATATAAAAGGAGTTCTCGATTAATTAGTCCGGTTATAACGTCGGCGCGAGTCGTATATCTGCACTTCTTTTTCTCTGCCTCCACGAATTCCGAAGAACTGCCTGGTTTGTCGGCGGTAATGGTGCACGTACGGCATGATCTCATCAAACCCACAAGGTATTGTGCCGGTGGGTATTCAATAATGACAGCCAGTAATAACAGTCATCCATTATCATTGGATAATTAAGAATCTAACACGATTCTATTAAGGAAATTACAACGGGAGACCTCTTTAAGTATTGTTCACGGCAATCGATATAATTAAATCTGGTTATTTATCGTACGCGAGAATCGTCCATAACCAAGCGCGTACAGCAAATATGCAAATCAGAAAATTGCATAATGGCCACAACTGAGCAGCACGACTCGTTATTTTGAATTATAATGCACCGAGAGTGAAGAAGTGAAAGGTTACCACCAGTCGGAATACCGAGAGTTCTTCCAGCACCGGTTCAACCACCCAAAACCGTCAAACGTAATCACCACTTCTAATTTAGACCAATTAGGAGCGATTGTCACGAACAAGTCTATAATTGTCTCCATCGTCGGCGACGGAGTGCCACAAGGCACGCTCCTCGGACCCCGGTTTTTTCCCCGCCGCGACAACTACTTTCCGTGAAAAACCACCAACCCGTACAGGTGTAGCCGCAAATAGCGCAAACACGTCACGTAGGACGTAAACGTAAATAAGGGGCCGTTAATGGATCGTTGAAGTAATGGCGTACAGCGTGTGCTCTTTGCAAGTCATATCTTTTAGCTAATTTCGAATAAAACGCCCATAAAATTGCTCGAGTGTGTAATGACATTTTAAAAGTGTAAAGTAACGGTTCGCCGTGTTGTTTATAACGTTACGCTCTTTCCCGCTATCGGTCGATACTAATTGAAATCGATACGTCAAGTGGGCAAATTTTTTGGTGGACTCGAATCGGGCGCGGAGAGAGGCGAAAGCTGAGAAAACGCGATTGGAAGGTGGCTGTTCACTACCTTTACACCGTTCTGTTTTGCAGTTTCCCGCAAAGAAACTCTTCTTCTTCTTCTTCTTCTTCTTCCTCATTTTCTTACGTTACGCTTAGTCCTGTTTGTTCCATTGCCTCTGTCCTATAGGTTATCATCCTACGATGATGATGTCCAAATGTTATGTGGTCTTCCTGGATATCGTTTTGTGTCTGGTTTCTGTGGTTGAACTTTCTTCGCTAATCTTTCATCTCCCATCTTTTCTCTCCAGTTGTAGGTCTTGCCCACCTGGCCACATCTTATCTCGCGGATTCTTTCACTATTACATATTTACTTAAGAAACTCAAAAACAATTTTGTGTTGTCTGCATTATTGTGAGAATGGAACTGATAATTTTTTGCCCGCTTCAGAATGGTGTCTGAGGTCTTGGGAAGTGTCGATCGTTCGGTAGTCCCTTCCAACAGGTTGGTGATGCAACTGTTGGCACCCAAGCCGGTCCGAAAAGATGATTTGCTGCCAAAACGCATTGCATAAATTTCACTAAGTCGAACGACCTCTTGGCATCAGATCGAAACAGTCTGGTGGCGTTTTGCAAAAATGTTCCCGATTGTTGCTCGAACGGCTGCGGCATCATCTGCGACGGCCCTTAACCGTTATCATTTCACCGTCTCGACTGTGTTTTTCCCTTGATGAAAATCCGACATAAATCCAAACACGTCGGCGTGCATGCAGGGCCCGGGAGCATTAAGGGTTGTTGTAGACGTTGTGTAATTATAATTAGAGCGGGCGGGATGTTGACGCACCATCCACCGCAGGCAGCTAAGTAACGTCATTCATTACGCGATTCAGGCTCACATTATCCGACATTAAGCTTAATCGCGCCAAGTATTCCAAGTGCGCGAGTAATTAATGCAGTATACATGTCGTTAACATTCTTAGGTCAGCTCCGTAGGCTTCGGTGGGCTCGTTATTTGCGAACGTCGTGTCGGCCGGCCGCAACCCCCATAGCACCAGGGGTGGGGGTAGTCGCGGTCACGTGGTCGCGCCCCCTACCTGTGCGCCGGACTGCACGGTAAGCGGCTTAGCAGAGTCGGAGATGTTAATCGCGCTCTTGCAAACGCGATAAACAAGAATATGTCCCGCCAGGTTTCCCATATTGATTCGCCATGTAAGAAGCTTACTCTGACGTTTAAATCACGCTCAGCTCTATTCGCTAATGTATGTTAAGCTCGGTCACATATTCGCCGTGATGTGTCCCGGGTACACGCACAAAGACGGTGGCCGACCCGGGGGGTACAACCGTGCCCGTGCACTACTGCAAGAAAGGAATTAATCGGACGTTAACTCCGAACCGGTGTCGTCCATCAATGGGGACTTTTTTCGACGTTTTTCGACGGACGCATCACTTCGGCCCCACGCTGGGCGCCACTACCACAGTCACAGACTCGGAGGAAGCGAGTCTTTTGGGGATCGGATCGAGGTTTTGGGGATGTGGAGAGCGTCGGGTCGGCTAATAAGGGTCGTTGGAGAATTTTGAAAAATAATAATGGTAATAATATGGTAAATTTATTTAAATGGGCCCGCTCGGTTCGGCTTCCGAACTGAGCCCAATAATTTAATAAGCGATAACTGTTCACGACCGGATTATAATGAGTCGTTTAAAATCCGGCCTCCTCTGCGGCATCGCCGGAGAATAGTCCGGCCCCTCCTCGTGCCCCCCGTCGATACGTTATTGCTTCTGGAGACCGCAGATAGATAAGGCGAGCCCTGGCATTTTCAATATGCTTATGTTCTCGATGTAATGTGCAATAAGTGCGTCCCTCTGCTCTGGTTTTTATTAATATCGCTCCGTCCTCCGGAGCAATTACGACTGGTCGACGTTAATGAGAAGAGAGCGCCGTCCCCGCCGTCCATTGTTCGCAATTCGGAAAGAAATCGGCGATTAATTACCGTTATCCCCGAGTAACGAACCATCCCCATTGTCTTGTCGGCTCACGTTCGCGAAATCGTTATTACAACACAATTAAACCGGTACGATTATTGTTGTTATTTTTGAGGAGGCGCGGAGGAGGACCCTCCCAGGTCCGCGCTCCTAACGATCCCAAAGAAACAATTAAATCGCATTTATCGCCGGAGTCATCTGAAATTGAAGGCAGAGTTAAATTTAACTGGGCAACAAACGTGCGATGGCGTAGGATATCGCCGGCAACGAGGAAATTGGGTAGAGCGCGTTTATTGGAAATCTTTCAGCTGTCCGAATCGCTGAGAAGGTGAGGAGAATTGCATTTTCCGCCGAAACGACTGGAAAGAGACGGCGCTGGTGAAAAGCCCCGAAAAAATCAACAGTTTAATTATGGCTTTTCGCGCAAGGGTGCGGACCGCAGACGAAAATCGACCCACCCAAACGGAAGGATTATTAACAATCTCAACGGAAAATCGACAATATCTCGTTGGAGTTTTCGCCAATTTCCGATTTAATTGCGCCGATGGATTGGCGACCGGCGGATGTCGATAACGATAACGCCACCAAATGGAACGATTATTTTTAAGTATTTTTATTTCACCCAACAAATAAACAAATTTTAGAAGAACAAATCCGTAAAGATACTACCTGATTTCGGTCGCTTCGGCACGCCCCGAATGTCCGTACTCGAAATTTTGTAACATGTACCAGGAATTTTGACTCTTTCGATTACAAATGGATCTATCTAGGACTGCTTATTACCCCCAAATAAAAATGTTTGTCCTATGAAGCGAAAAAGTTTATTTTGAGCATAGACAACAAATTAAAAACCAATGGTGAACTGCTGCACTTGAAAAAAACTGCAGAAGTGACAAACTCCAAAATCCACTCAAATCTGGATCGCAATAAGAACCTGAATAATTTGAGTAATTTACGACGGCCGACAGCAATGGGCTGTCCCAATCGTTTCAACCCTCATAAAAGTATTAGTACGTTATTAAAACCTCCATTAGTCACCGAGTACTGTGGCCAAGCGCCTAGCTCGCCACTTTACATTCGGGAGGTCCCGAGTTCTAACCCTGGTGCCGCCTGACCAGGTCTGGGTTTTTTTTCAGAGGTTTCCCCACACCATCACATCGTGGTATGTCTCATATCACAGATAAGGCGAATGCTGGGTCAGTATCCTTCCGCACCCATCCTCACCGTACCCATCTCGAATCTTCCCGTCAATGTGGCTGAAAAGGCTCTAGGAAGATTTCGTTGTCATCAACAGAAGGCGAGAAGACGAGTGGTCCAAGAACGGAGCCTTGAGGCACACCGGAACGCGCGCAGTAGGTGAAAACTGATTTTGAATAATAAACTGCGGCCAAAACGTCACTATCGTTCTTTTTCTTTTTGTAACGGTCGAACGCATTCGCCATCTCTTTCGCTTAATTTATTTATCGAATTGTTCCGAACTTGTTGAATCACGATTCGGCGTTGATTCAATGAAACTTGTGCTCCGACGACTACGACAACAACAACAACAACAAAAAATCCATACACATCTCGACACGAAATAATAAAGAGTGGCCGTGTGTGGAATAATGAAATTTTTAAATTAGCAAGCGCCATGGCGTGGCGGTACAATATTGGCAAATCAATTCGATGGTAATAATTTAATTAAAAAACCAAGCCTCTACTCTACTCTTTTGTAGCGAGCTTGATTCCGAGTTTTTATTCAGTTTCCGAGCCACCACCATTCATATTATGTCTCGTTGCTGCCGTTATCCTGGATTTTAATTAGTTTTAGTCACGTGATAGTTAGAAAACGCTCAAACGTATCGGTAGGTCCGATTCGATTACGGTAATGGGCACAGGGACGGTTTTCGTAACTCGAACCGGCTAGGAAAGGGTTGTTACCTGGATGTGACGTCTCCGATACGTAACGTCCACGTTACATCGAGGTGCGATCAAAATGTGCACAAAACATGTCTCGTACGGTTTTTCTTGTGGGTTTTCGAGTTGAGGGGTCGCGTTACGTAGTGTAACGCGGATGTGACGTATCTGACAGGGCGCGCGGATGTAACGCGTAGATTTCGTGGGTATTAATTTGAATTTTCGTCGTATTTAGATCGGATCGTTTAGTTTTTGCGTTATTCGGTGGGTCTCGTCGTGAAATTGAATCGATCGGGCCCGGTTCGGCTCTAATGCGAGCTTCAGAAATCCATTTGTGCTCGTATCTTTGATCTATCTTTAATAATCTGATGTTTTTTTTTTTTCTTGGTGAATTTACGCGAAATTGAAAGTTGATTCTGCGGCCGTCGGTAACCGATCCGGCCAATAAAGTGTAACAGAAGGTCGTGGAGTTCGTCAATATTAATTCGAAGTGGTGCTTCATAAAAACACAAGTCGGGGGGGGTGTCGGTCCGATCGATATTTTTAATTTAGTTAAGATACTTAATCCCTCCGTAGGTAGGACGCGTAACATCCGTGAAATTGCATTAGGAGTGCTGTGGAATTTTTCAATATTTTACGTCCTGTCCAGGCGATATTTCTCTTATTCGCTTAGTAGCGCACAGGACGGGCTCTCTCTCGCTTATTCAATTTCGCCGTTTCAATTCCGAAAACTGGAAGGTCGATCTGCTTTTATCTCGTCCATCAGTAATCACGGGCAACGTTTAGCGGGGGCGGCGGGTCCTCGATCGACAATGGAACCAGCGGCGCCCCCCTCGCGATATGATTTTTGCTGCGGGCGCGCCATCGATCTGGCCGAGCCGCCCCTGGGGTGTGTGCGACGTCACTCAGGGCCCCATCTCTAATTGAAAAAGGTGTCGCTGACCGCCCCCGACGACAGATCGCGTTCGGATCCACGTGACAGCTCCTAGATTGGAAATACAAGGACGAAAATGCCGCGCGGAGAAACTACAAAGTGGATTTTATCGACGAACACGACGATCTCCCCGGCCCAGACGAGCCGAATATCGCTTGCACTACACCGATGAAGACGGCGTCGGGGGCGGTCGTGACCGGACCGACACAAAAAAAAAATTAATCGGGCGAAATGAAAATAACGCCAGAAATCGGGACGGGGGCGGCGGGGAGGTCGATCGAAATTGGGGGATCAAGGATGGAATTGACTCCTGACGATCACTTTTCTTATTCAAGTCCGACCAAGAAATGGCGAAGCGCGGTGGTGACGGATAAAATTGTTAAAAGGGAAGCGACGTTGCCACGTTGATAAAAATTCCGTGTATGACGGTGGTAGAAGCTGCAGGCACTAGAGAATTCTCCGATCTGAAGAAGAAATGATACGTTGTAAGCATTGTCTAGATAGAAATACCAAAGAGACGGATAAAATCGGAGTAACGTTGCCAGATCAGCGAAAATGTTAATGTTCAGCGATATTTGAACAATTTTTTATGTAGATAGTGTCGGATAAAATTAATAAAAGTACTGACGTCCGACGTTGCATTATTTTGCGATGTTTCAAGGTCCTCAGTTCATTGAAATATAGCCACGAGGGCTACAATGATTTATCTCTTAAAAATAATTAGAGAACCCTTGAAGCTTTTTCTGCAGTTTTCTTTTCAGTCTCAAAAAGAAATATCAAAGTTTAGACAGCGCCGGGTGAAATTATTAAAACTAGAGAATGCGCCAACGATGTTGCCATTTCAAATGAAAATTGCCATTTCAGATGAAAATCTATTGTTGAGCTATATTTCAATTTGGTATTTTTCTCTTAAATAACCAGACAACTTTTCTTTAAAGAAGAAATATGAAAACTTCAGAACACGTAAGCGACGTTGCCATATCAGCAAAAATTCTGTTGTTGAGGGATGTTTCAAGCTCCTCATTTCACCACAGTCACCAAGACCTCTCAAATAAGAAGAGAAAGAGGTAAAATTAGAGAACAAGAGGCGATGTTGCCGTATCAGGAAAAATTCAAGTGTCAACTGACTTTTCAAACTTATCATTTTCTCTTTGAAATATGTAATTAGAGATATTTTGAAACCTGTTTGTATTTTTTCCGTTCAATCAAAGAAATGGCAATCGACAGTCGCATAGAATAGAGAATGCGCGAGCGACGTTGCCATATCGGTAAAGTTCTAGTGCTAGTGATGTTTCGAGCTCTCAATTTCGTTGTAAGACAGTCACGAAGGCTACAGAATTTATCTATGGAGTAACTAGAAAACCGGTTCCACAGTTTTTATTTCCAGTCAGTAAAGAAAAATGTAAAACTGGTAGAATTACTAAAAGTAGAAAATACGCAAGCGACGTTGCCATATCAGCTCAAATTCTGATTTTAAGTGATGTTTGAAACATTTTTATTTGTTAAGTAACTAGAGAGCGCTTCAGAGTGCGCGAGCGACGTTGCCATATCAGCGAAAATTATAGTATTTGGTGACATTTCAAGTTATAACAGTTTTTCTGACTTGAATGCTCGAAAAAATAGATTATTTGGAAGTAGAAGTAGGCCCCTAGGGCTCTGTAATTCCTCGTGCTTGAGGAAATGTGTTGGAAAAAAAAGTTGATGGCGAAACGCGTTGTCCATTAGCGTCGGCGGTTGCAAAGTTGCAAGGCGGTCCGGACCGTGCAGGTATTCTTGCAGCTGATGTATAATAGTGTCACTTTGATGTGGTTGCGGTGATCGGAACAATACAGGGCATCGGCCATTAGGGCATGCAACATAGTCGTTCGACTGTCCGCAACACTTTGCTAGTAATGAGCTTTTCACGTCCGAGCTTTTCTCATTAGTGTAACAGGGCCATTCGCTCGTTAGCACGGCACAGCACAGACAGACGAAGCCACATGCCATTTCATTAGTACTAACAAGACCGGGACAACCCAACGACACGCCGAGTACGACCGAGTAAGTCTTCGTTTGGCAAAAGGCCGTCATTACACAACACAATTGACACTCGTTAAGACCATTAGCGATGGCCGAGCGTTAATTACCGCCGGACTGACGTGTTGAAATATGGCGCGATTTCTCGGTAATATTTTAATTAGGAAGATGGCGGCCGGGGCAGCTGTCACCAGTCCGGATTGGAAATCGAACGAAAATAAACCGTCGCCGCCGCCGAATATAATGTCTCGAACGGGGACGTTTATACGTTTGTAAAGCTCGCTTAATTGGAGAAAATGTCTAAATACGTGAGCCGTCCCGTATGACAATTACCTTAATGGGCCGTAAAAGAACGATAAATTTCAATAATTGGCGGTAGTGATAATAACGCAGCAACAATTGTACTCCGATATACGAGCAAAAAACGGAGCTTAATGGTTATTTGTCGTCTTAATGGAGTTTCGCTGGAAGCACGTCAATTGTGCTTCGGAAATGCACCGGTGGCATTCCTCGGCGCACTTTGCTCCGCCGCGCGGGACGCTTTCCGACCGCCGATCGCACCGGAGTGCGCCGGAAAAACCGCCGACGTCGCCGGCCAGGATGTCACCGGTGGCTCCGCGGGCGGCGCGGTCGACAGTTAATCAGCCGCTTGTTAACATTAACGAAGTCTGCATTGTCGCAGCGCCGCCACTAAAAATGTCATTCAGAACCGATAACGAAGCTTTTCAGCGAGCCATCGTGGCCTCTTGTTACTGGAGCTTTGTGTGCGCGCGTATGCATCGAAAAAGTCCCGGGGAGCGGAAGGGGCGGACGTTACGTCACACACAACCAATTTGTGCCCCACGAGGGGCTCACGGATAGACGTGAACAGATATGCCAATAAAGGGAAATGTTGCCTTATTTCATTTTCGCATCGTGTGACGGCGCATAACGCCCGAATTTGATCAGACTTAATCCAGATACGGGGGCGGCGAAAAATTATTAGACGTCGTTTTTCGTTCCGGACGTCGTCGTTGCTGCTTCGAGCCGCCGCCGGCGACACAAAAATTAAGTCGACGACGCTTCCGGACGAAGCAAAAAACCAGATGAATCGATAATTGACGGCCATTTGGAAATCTATTTCAATTTTTTACGGATTTCATCAAGGAAGAGGTAATGAAGTGACAGGATTAAAAAAATTATAAGACGGGAATGAATAAGAGCCAAAGAAAAATTCATTACAGCAGAAGTAAAAGGACATAAGAAAGGAGACAAAGGTACAAATGGTGACGAAGAAATAGAGTAAACGAAAAAAAAAGTAAAGGAAATGGACTTGATAGAACGCCTCCTGACCACCCCCTCCCCCTCCCCCATTTTGTAATTTGGAATTTTTATCTTCATAAAACTGTGTTCAAAGCTGTAGCAGAAATGAATAAAAAGGATGTAAGAAAGTTATAAATTAGATCTAGTCAGATTATCTCCTAAATTGCCACTATAATCGTCTTATCGCCTTTATCCCATTTATTTTTTTTTTGTGTAGTTCTTTGGTCATTTCTTGCCACCAGAACAAGCTCAGAATAGTTTTAGAAACATGAGAACATTAAATCCAAGACAGAAATAATAAAAACAGCAGTATCTAGGCGCAGTCTGAGATCACCTCCGTTCGCGACACAGGTGCGCAAATTTTATTTTATTTTTTAAATTTATACTGAACGTGCGAAGGGACTCCGGAGTGTAGATTTTGCTGTTGAAAACTGTCTACGGAAAAGAGATTGAAGGATCGTCGACAGCGTCGAACCTCCACCTGTGCGTACAAGGTGGACGAGAAGAGAAAATATAGGGCAGGAGGCGTCCCCAACTGGGTTAAGGATACCGTGAGAGCGTCAAAGAATGAAAACGTGAACACGTAGAGACGAAGCCGGTAAATACGTTGACGTTTTAATTGCACAATTTTATGCAGCGTTGCACTTAATTGGTTTAATTAATTCCATTCTAGGCACACATAAAACGTATTATACATAATTAAAAACGATTCCATTATATGACTCGTATCGTTTTTCCCATTCTTTATTTACTACCTGGCCGTTCTCGCCTACTCCCATTTACTGTTATTACCGGGGGATCGGGATTAATCCGGCAAAACAATTTGTGGCGCTACGTTTAATTAACGTATTTAGCGCGTATGCCAAGAAGGTTTCAAAACACCGCTCTGTTTATTTTCAAGATTGAATTAATTTCGACTTCACACCGACCAGGATAAATAACGAATTCGCGTGGAATTTCTGCCGGAAAACCAAAAAAAAAAGACAGACACGATTTATGGACGACGTTAGCGCACACTTTGTGCTAGACCGATTCGTAATTAGCGCAGAACTCACGTAAATTGGTAACGATATAGTTATCGTTTATTACGCCGCTTAATTGCGCCGTAATTAAATTGACTTCGATAATAAAATATGAAAGTTATTGTTCGTGGAGTTCGTAGAGCGGCGACGAAAAATTAAAAACGGTGCAGTCGAGTTCGATTCCGCGGGAATTTATTTTCCGTTAGAGAAATAAGTGTTTACGTGAGTCGAGCCAATACAAACAAAGCGGAGTTTTGCGTTGAAGTTTTGTCGTGGGGTAGCATTTTTCATTTGTGCGGTGGTCGGGATTGTGACCGCGTAACGCCTCGAGTGTGCGTCGTTAAGGGTGCGACTTTCTCTGTCGCCTAATTTAATTTGTGTAATGAAACGGGTGGATTATTTTGAATATCGTCGATGGGAGCCCTCCCGGTTGAAGTTTCGTAGTTTCCGGGAGCGGGATGTTCTGGCCGCCGCCTATCTTGATTATGAGCTCGAAGTTGGCTCCGCTCGTACTTCTCTGATTGGCACAAATCCTCGCGCATCCCGCTGGGGAATGTTTTAATCAGTCTCACACCCCGCTGCTGATTGCCGACCCTCGTCCCCGTCTTCCGCACGCCACTGAAATAAATTAATGAACCGTTCGGCTCCGGCACGACGCCCTCGGAGGGCGGCCGCGCGTCCGATTGCATCGAACAAAACATTCCCAGGTAGGGCTAAACGTCGGTTTTGATGGAAAACGTGATCGGAATGGGCACGGCGGCGCTCGCGGCGCACGTCCGCCGCTCCAGGAAATTGAAGTGTGGAATCGGCCGAACGCGGACCCGTAATGAAGACGGCGTCGGGGGCGCCGTTGCTCCTAATCAGGGGGCACCGCAGCGATATGGAAATTGGAGCGAGGGGCGCATTGCAAACTTTCACGGTGACGCGATGCAAAGGGACAGGGATTCGGTTCGATCTTCCCGGAAAAACTTTCACAAAGACTAGTCGTACTAATCATTCGGGTTCGGGAGAAGTGCACGGGACGGCCAGATTTCCAGGATCTTGTCGCGAGATGTTAGCGCCGAGGACAGGACAAAGGGAGAAGGAATCGGCGAGAGGGCTTTATGTTCGCAATTCTCGCTTTTTCTGAAGCCGCGATTTTTTACAAATTACTATTTTGTTAGGTACATATTACGATTGATAACGGTGCCCAAACATTTTAAATTATTACAAATGGCGTGTCAAAAAATGCATGTAAAGGAAAATAAATGATAATACAATGCATAAATGGAGCTTTGAATAAGGCGACGTTATGTAACCACTTGATACAAATATCTATAATGATAAATTTATCCGGCCTGGATGCCGTGCCACCGGGTGTATGGTGGGCCAGAACGTAATAATAAGCCACTAGTTTTCAAAAGTTAAATGAAAATTAAATTGATTTTTTAAATATTTGGTGGTGTAAAGTAATAATTTATGCAAGAAATACATAAAGTAGAATTTTTTTCGCGAATGACAATCCCAAGGTTCCATGAAGTATTTTTGAAAAAACATCTACATCAAAAATTTGACGTTTCTGATGCTAAGATCGCTAAGCTAAGATGCTAAGAGGGTCATTTCATCCCTCAATTTCCATCTCAACAGCTAATTCCTTGTCAGGATTTATAGTTTGAAGTGGACAATACAGTTTGAGGCTGAAGGTACAGTAAACAATACAGCAAACCGGCCAAATACCTTATTAAAATGATATAACCTGCGTTCAGAAACTAATCAGTTGGCGTTTTGTTCAACTTCCTAAGCTTTATTTAAGTCGACAAACGTGTTTCACACTATAGGCAACTCCGAGCGTGTCATTTTCTGAACGCCCGTTATTTTATCATTAATTTTTTTATCAGTCGTTACTTCCTTTCTTTAAACATCTACAACTACTCAGTACAGTTCATTTTCTAATATAAGACATTACAGCAAAAACAAGAAATAATTTTTTTAGGAGTACACTTCTTTAGAACATCACGTTGCCTTACTTTGAGTCAACTGACAGTGGATTAAATGAAGATTTACGAACCTTTCAATTCCCCATCAACCATGTGGACTACGATGCAAACAACTACACTCGCGAATTTTTATTTCCGTCACCCCCGCTGAATATTTTTTATTGAAAAATTCCAACCAACTTTTGGACCGTCAAGAATTTGTATTCGAATTAAAAAAAAATCATCCCTGCGTCTGGACTCGACAAAGTCATTGAACCCGAAAAATAACAATATTTCAGTCTCAATCTCGCAGGATAATCTACACCAGTTAGAAAAACACGTTTAAACCCACATTTACGCTTAATTTTATGCCGACTACTTATCGAAACGGCAATGGAAATGGCCCCTACAGCCGACAAATTGAAATTTTTTGCATTTGTGATCACCACAACAGCGTTATCAACGGTGGCATTTGCAAGTTGAAAGGAACATAAATTAACCGGCGGTTATCAGCGCACAAGTGCAGCGTGCGAAACGGTTTCGAATTTTTGGGCAACAGTTTGCGTGTAATTTTGAAAAATCGGCGTGAGTTTTTGGATGTTTGTGAGAGCTAGGAAGAACTTGCCTTGGAGCGTGCCGACGTGGTTGTCTATAGTCCTGTCGGTAAGTCGCAAAACTTTGCAAAAACTGTCACTTGTGAGGGAGCCACACTGTACAAGAGCACGTTGCTTCAGAGACAAGCCCCCGAGCTGCGCAACATCCGTCCACGCTCGCGTCTCAGGACAAACTGAGCGCGTTTGCGACCAGATTGCGATGAGTTTTTGTGGGTTTTGCGTCGACTCTTTGCGTCGCGACGCCGCCGTAACTCTTGAGCGATACAGGTAGCTGATATAATTTAATTAGGCCGTGCGTTTGTGCGTTTAATTCGGATGCAATCGCGGCGCGAGGTGCAACGGCCCCCGCCGATCGAAGCCGGGGGCGGCGGATTCTTGGGCCATTACCGGATTGTTGCTTAATTAGGGTCGGGGGGCGCCCATACACGCCCATGCCATTGTGCGCCGGCAACAAACAATCCCGAGCTTTATTTCCCGCCAGATACGACTTTTCTTTGGCGAAAATAATTCCTCTTTGTATTTGATGTACGAAGAAGCGGGTCGGAGTCGTCGCCGCCGCAAAAAAACCTCTTTAAATATTAAGGGCGAGTATCGGCTCCAGGTGTGTGGGGAGGGGGCGAAAAATCGCCGGGGCTTTCAAATTAGCAATCAATCTTGAATAAAAAGTAAACAGTAAACTCGCATTATGGCGGAGCATTAAAAGCGGCCGTATTAATGTGAAATAATAGCCGTAGTCGGCAGTTCACTTAAGAAATCCCCGCGCTTAATGCATCCAAGGAAAGGAGCCAGTAATATAACACAGTTTTTCACTTTTAATTAATCTAATGCCACTTTATTCGAGCGGTCTAAACAATGTCATATAGTGAATCTTAATTTCGCCAGTCGTGCGAAATTTATGATGGTTAATTAAATTTTAATTTCAGTTTGTTGGCGGGACTTCTACGTACACCATTACGGAAGCGGTTTATTATTAGATGTCGTTGGAACTACTGCACCGGACCATCTTGAATAACATCACAGGACGTTAACCACGACCAGATGAATTTCAATTTTCATAAAAATCGCGAATGTGGAAACGTGGCGCGATTCTGTTAAGATGCGATCGACGGAGTAAAATCGAAGCGACGGTGTCGAATTCGATGTTTTCATTTTTCTAAATTATCATCTGTAATTGTAATATTGGAATAATTTTTTTTTTGATAGATGGTTTATTGGAATCTCGAGAATAAGGGTTTCATGGATTTATCTTGTAGGGAGATTTTTTTTTGTCTATGTATTTTCAAAGCTCTCCTTTTACATTTTTTTACAGCATTCAACAAACATAATTAACTAAAAACTTTGCGAAAAGAATGAAGAAGAAAAATGTCTCCCAAAAATCTCTACACTGTGAAAGCAATAAGATTTTTGTGGCAAAACGAGTGACAACACCCAAAACTATTATTTTTTTAGTATGTATTTCATCGGGATAGATTTTTTTTAAGTCGGAGTTGAGAAAAATTAGGCAAGATTTCAGGCACGAGGCGAACACGAGTGCCTGTTTAGTTGGAGCGTTGTAAAACTCCTTCCGTACATTTGTATTAGACAGCAATTTGGTTCGAATCGGCGACAAGAAATGTTTCGAAAAAAACCTCGAAACCGAATTTACACCCCAAAAACACATTTAAACGCCCATAGCTCCCTTATTAAGCAACATATGCCAATGAATTTTACACCGTTGGTGGATTGCCCTTGTCAAGGCGCTTCTTCTGAGTGGAAAAACATTTACCTGGATTTTTCCGTTTTAGAGAAATTCGCAAAAAACCAAAAAATCCATATTTTTGGTTCCCACAGCAAAAAATGGGTTCAATGGCCGGAACTTTTACTATACCTGAATTCAACTCATCCTATACAATAACTGACAGCAATTTGGTTCGAATCGCCGACAAAAAAATTTTGGAAAATAACCACGTACCCCCCCCCTTCTATCTAATTTTCACTTCGGAAAATCATTTAAACGCCCATAGCTCCCTTATTAAGCCACATATGGCAATGAATTTTGCACGGTTGGATTGCTCTTGTCAAGACGCTTCTTCTGACCCGAAAAAAATTTACCTGGATTTTTCCGTTTTAGAGAAATTCGCAAAAAACCAAAAAATCCATATTTTTGGCTCCCACAGCAAAAAATGGGTTCAATGGCCGGAACTTTTACTATACCTGAATTCAACTCATCCTATTCAATAACTGACAGCAATTTGGTTCGAATCGGCGACAAAAATTTTTTGGAAAATAACCACGTACCCCCCCCCCCCTTCTATCTAATTTTCACTTCGGAAAATCATTTAAACGCCCATAGCTCCCTTACTAAGCCAGATATGGTAATGAATTTTACACCGTTGGTGGATTGCCCTTGTCAAGGCGCTTCTTCTGAGCCGAAAAAAAATTACCTGCATTTTTCCGTTTTAGAGAAATTCGCAAAAAAACAAAAAATCCATATTTTTGGCTCCCACAGCAAAAAATGGGTTCAATGGCCGGAACTTTTACTATACCTGAATTCAACTCATCCTGTACAATAACTGACAGCAATTTGGTTCGAATCGGCGACAAAAAAATTTCGGGAAATAACCACGTACCCCCCCCTTCTATCTAATTTTCACTTCGGAAAATCATTTAAACGCCCATAGCTCCCTTATTAAGCCACATAGGGCAATGAATTTTGCACCGTTGGATTGCTCTTGCCAAGGCGCTTCTTTTGAACCGAAAAAAATTTACCTGGATTTTTCCGTTTTAGAGAAATTCGCAAAAAACCAAAAAATCCATATTTTTGGCTCCCACAGCAAAAAATGGGTCCAATGGCCGGAACTTTTACTATACCTGAATTCGACTCATCCAATACAATAACTGACAGCAATTTGGTTCGAATCGGCGACAAAAAATTTTCGGAAAATAACCACGTACCCCCCCCTTCTATCTAATTTTCACTTCGGAAAATCATTTAAACGCCCATAGCTCCCTTATTAAGCCACATATGGTAATGAATTTTGCACCGTTGGATTGCTCATGCCAAGGCGCTTCTTTTGAACCGAAAAAAATTTACCTGGATTTTTCCGTTTTAGAGAAATTCGTAAAAAACCAAAAAATCCCAATTTTTGGGTCCCACAGCAAAAAATGGGTTCAATGGCCGGAACTTTTACTATACCTGAATTCGACTCATCAAATGCAATAACTGACAGCAATTTGGTTCGAATCGGCGACAAAAAATTTCCGGGAAATAACCACGTACCCCCCCCTTCTATCTAATTTTCACTTCGGAAAATCATTTAAACGCCCATAGCTCCCTTATTAAGCCACATATGGTAATGAATTTTGCACCGTTGGATTGCTCATGCCAAGGCGCTTCTTTTGAACCGAAAAAAATTTACCTGGATTTTTCCGTTTTAGAGAAATTCGCAAAAAACCAAAAAATCCATATTTTTGGCTCCCACAGCAAAAAATGGGTCCAATGGCCGGAACTTTTACTATACCTGAATTCGACTCATCCAATACAATAACTGACAGCAATTTGGTTCGAATCGGCGACAAAAAATTTTCGGAAAACAACCACGTACCCCCCCCCTTCTATCTAATTTTCACTTCGGAAAATCATTTAAACGCCCATAGCTCCCTTATTAAGCCACATATGGCAATGAATTTTGCACCGTTGGATTGCTCATGCCAAGGCGCTTCTTTTGAACCGAAAAAAAATTACCTGGATTTTTCCGTTTTAGAGAAATTCGTAAAAAACCAAAAAATCCCAATTTTTGGGTCCCACAGCAAAAAATGGGTTCAATGGCCGGAACTTTTACAATACCTGAATTCGACTCATCCAATACAATAACTGACAGCAATTTGGTTCGAATCGGCGACAAAAAATTTCCGGGAAATAACCACGTACCCCCCCCTTCTATCTAATTTTCACTTCGGAAAATCATTTAAACGCCCATAGCTCCCTTATTAAGCCACATATGGCAATGAATTTTGCACCGTTGGATTGCTCTTGCCAAGGCGCTTCTTTTGAACCGAAAAAAATTTACCTGGATTTTTCCGTTTTAGAGAAATTCGCAAAAAACCAAAAAATCCATATTTTTGGCTCCCACAGCAAAAAATGGGTCCAATGGCCGGAACTTTTACTATACCTGAATTCGACTCATCCAATACAATAACTGACGGCAATTTGGTTCGAATCGGCGACAAAAAATTTTCGGAAAATAACCACGTACCCCTCCCCTTCTATCTAATTTTCACTTCGGAAAATCATTTAAACGCCCATAGCTCCCTTATTAAGCAACATATGGCAATGAATTTTGCATCGTTGGATTGCTCATGCCAAGGCGCTTCTTTTGAACCGAAAAAAAATTACCTGGATTTTTCCGTTTTAGAGAAATTCGCAAAAAACCAAAAAATCCATATTTTTGGCTCCCACAGCAAAAAATGGGTCCAATGGCCGGAACTTTTACTATACCTGAATTCGACTCATCCAATACAATAACTGACGGCAATTTGGTTCGAATCGGCGACAAAAAATTTTCGGAAAACAACCACGTACCCCCCCCCCCCCTTCTATCTAATTTTCACTTCGGAAAATCATTTAAACGCCCATAGCTCCCTTATTAAGCCACATAGGGCAATGAATTTTGCACCGTTGGATGGCTCTTGCCAAGGCGCTTCTTTTGAACCGAAAAAAATTTACCTGCATTTTTCCGTTTTAGAGAAATTCGCAAAAAACCAAAAAATCCATATTTTTGGCTCCCACAGCAAAAAATGGGTCCAATGGCCGGAACTTTTACTATACCTGAATTCGACTCATCCAATACAATAACTGACAGCAATTTGGTTCGAATCGGCGACAAAAAATTTTCGGAAAATAACCACGTACCCCCCCTTCTATCTAATTTTCACTTCGGAAAATCATTTAAACGCCCATAGCTCCCTTATTAAGCAACATATGGCAATGAATTTTGCATCGTTGGATTGCTCATGCCAAGGCGCTTCTTTTGAACCGAAAAAAATTTACCTGGATTTTTCCGTTTTAGAGAAATTCGCAAAAAACCAAAAAATCCATATTTTTGGCTCCCACAGCAAAAAATGGGTCCAATGGCCGGAACTTTTACTATACCTGAATTCGACTCATCCAATACAATAACTGACGGCAATTTGGTTCGAATCGGCGACAAAAAATTTTCGGAAAACAACCACGTACCCCCCCCCCCCCCTTCTATCTAATTTTCACTTCGGAAAATCATTTAAACGCCCATAGCTCCCTTATTAAGCCACATAGGGCAATGAATTTTGCACCGTTGGATGGCTCTTGCCAAGGCGCTTCTTTTGAACCGAAAAAAATTTACCTGGATTTTTCCGTTTTAGAGAAATTCGCAAAAAACCAAAAAATCCATATTTTTGGCTCCCACAGCAAAAAATGGGTCCAATGGCCGGAACTTTTACTATACCTGAATTCGACTCATCCAATACAATAACTGACAGCAATTTGGTTCGAATCGGCGACAAAAAATTTTCGGAAAATAACCACGTACCCCCCCTTCTATCTAATTTTCACTTCGGAAAATCATTTAAACGCCCATAGCTCCCTTATTAAGCAACATATGGCAATGAATTTTGCACCGTTGGATTGCTCATGCCAAGGCGCTTCTTTTGAACCGAAAAAAATTTACCTGGATTTTTCCGTTTTAGAGAAATTCGCAAAAAACCAAAAAATCCATATTTTTGGCTCCCACAGCAAAAAATGGGTCCAATGGCCGGAACTTTTACTATACCTGAATTCGACTCATCCAATACAATAACTGACAGCAATTTGGTTCGAATCGGCGACAAAAAATTTTCGGAAAATAACCACGTACCCCCCCTTCTATCTAATTTTCACTTCGGAAAATCATTTAAACGCCCATAGCTCCCTTATTAAGCCACATATGGCAATGAATTTTGCACCGTTGGATTGCTCTTGCCAAGGCGCTTCTTTTGAACCGAAAAAAATTTACCTGGATTTTTCCGTTTTAGAGAAATTCGCAAAAAACCAAAAAATCCATATTTTTGGCTCCCACAGCAAAAAATGGGTCCAATGGCCGGAACTTTTACTATACCTGAATTCGACTCATCCAATACAATAACTGACGGCAATTTGGTTCGAATCGGCGACAAAAAATTTTCGGAAAATAACCACGTACTCCTCCCCTTCTATCTAATTTTCACTTCGGAAAATCATTTAAACGCCCATAGCTCCCTTATTAAGCAACATATGGCAATGAATTTTGCATCGTTGGATTGCTCATGCCAAGGCGCTTCTTTTGAACCGAAAAAAATTTACCTGGATTTTTCCGTTTTAGAGAAATTCGCAAAAAACCAAAAAATCCATATTTTTGGCTCCCACAGCAAAAAATGGGTCCAATGGCCGGAACTTTTACTATACCTGAATTCGACTCATCCAATACAATAACTGACGGCAATTTGGTTCGAATCGGCGACAAAAAATTTTCGGAAAACAACCACGTACCCCCCCCCCCCCTTCTATCTAATTTTCACTTCGGAAAATCATTTAAACGCCCATAGCTCCCTTATTAAGCCACATAGGGCAATGAATTTTGCATCGTTGGATTGCTCATGCCAAGGCGCTTCTTTTGAACCGAAAAAAATTTACCTGGATTTTTCCGTTTTAGAGAAATTCGCAAAAAACCAAAAAATCCATATTTTTGGCTCCCACAGCAAAAAATGGGTCCAATGGCCGGAACTTTTACTATACCTGAATTCGACTCATCCAATACAATAACTGACAGCAATTTGGTTCGAATCGGCGACAAAAAATTTTCGGAAAATAACCACGTACCCCCCCTTCTATCTAATTTTCACTTCGGAAAATCATTTAAACGCCCATAGCTCCCTTATTAAGCCACATATGGCAATGAATTTTGCACCGTTGGATTGCTCTTGCCAAGGCGCTTCTTTTGAACCGAAAAAAATTTACCTGGATTTTTCCGTTTTAGAGAAATTCGCAAAAAACCAAAAAATCCATATTTTTGGCTCCCACAGCAAAAAATGGGTCCAATGGCCGGAACTTTTACTATACCTGAATTCGACTCATCCAATACAATAACTGACGGCAATTTGGTTCGAATCGGCGACAAAAAATTTTCGGAAAATAACCACGTACCCCTCCCCTTCTATCTAATTTTCACTTCGGAAAATCATTTAAACGCCCATAGCTCCCTTATTAAGCCACATAGGGCAATGAATTTTGCACCGTTGGATGGCTCTTGCCAAGGCGCTTCTTTTGAACCGAAAAAAATTTACCTGGATTTTTCCGTTTTAGAGAAATTCGCAAAAAACCAAAAAATCCATATTTTTGGCTCCCACAGCAAAAAATGGGTCCAATGGCCGGAACTTTTACTATACCTGAATTCGACTCATCCAATACAATAACTGACGGCAATTTGGTTCGAATCGGCGACAAAAAATTTTCGGAAAACAACCACGTACCCCCCCCCCCCCCTTCTATCTAATTTTCACTTCGGAAAATCATTTAAACGCCCATAGCTCCCTTATTAAGCCACATAGGGCAATGAATTTTGCACCGTTGGATGGCTCTTGCCAAGGCGCTTCTTTTGAACCGAAAAAAATTTACCTGCATTTTTCCGTTTTAGAGAAATTCGCAAAAAACCAAAAAATCCATATTTTTGGCTCCCACAGCAAAAAATGGGTCCAATGGCCGGAACTTTTACTATACCTGAATTCGACTCATCCAATACAATAACTGACAGCAATTTGGTTCGAATCGGCGACAAAAAATTTTCGGAAAATAACCACGTACCCCCCCTTCTATCTAATTTTCACTTCGGAAAATCATTTAAACGCCCATAGCTCCCTTATTAAGCAACATATGGCAATGAATTTTGCACCGTTGGATTGCTCATGCCAAGGCGCTTCTTTTGAACCGAAAAAAATTTACCTGGATTTTTCCGTTTTAGAGAAATTCGCAAAAAACCAAAAAATCCATATTTTTGGCTCCCACAGCAAAAAATGGGTCCAATGGCCGGAACTTTTACTATACCTGAATTCGACTCATCCAATACAATAACTGACGGCAATTTGGTTCGAATCGGCGACAAAAAATTTTCGGAAAACAACCACGTACCCCCCCCCCCCCCCTTCTATCTAATTTTCACTTCGGAAAATCATTTAAACGCCCATAGCTCCCTTATTAAGCCACATAGGGCAATGAATTTTGCACCGTTGGATGGCTCTTGCCAAGGCGCTTCTTTTGAACCGAAAAAAATTTACCTGCATTTTTCCGTTTTAGAGAAATTCGCAAAAAACCAAAAAATCCATATTTTTGGCTCCCACAGCAAAAAATGGGTCCAATGGCCGGAACTTTTACTATACCTGAATTCGACTCATCCAATACAATAACTGACAGCAATTTGGTTCGAATCGGCGACAAAAAATTTTCGGAAAATAACCACGTACCCCCCCTTCTATCTAATTTTCACTTCGGAAAATCATTTAAACGCCCATAGCTCCCTTATTAAGCAACATATGGCAATGAATTTTGCACCGTTGGATTGCTCATGCCAAGGCGCTTCTTTTGAACCGAAAAAAATTTACCTGGATTTTTCCGTTTTAGAGAAATTCGCAAAAAACCAAAAAATCCATATTTTTGGCTCCCACAGCAAAAAATGGGTCCAATGGCCGGAACTTTTACTATACCTGAATTCGACTCATCCAATACAATAACTGACGGCAATTTGGTTCGAATCGGCGACAAAAAATTTTCGGAAAATAACCACGTACCCCTCCCCTTCTATCTAATTTTCACTTCGGAAAATCATTTAAACGCCCATAGCTCCCTTATTAAGCAACATATGTCAATGAATTTTGCATCGTTGGATTGCTCATGCCAAGGCGCTTCTTTTGAACCGAAAAAAATTTACCTGGATTTTTCCGTTTTAGAGAAATTCGCAAAAAACCAAAAAATCCATATTTTTGGCTCCCACAGCAAAAAATGGGTCCAATGGCCGGAACTTTTACTATACCTGAATTCGACTCATCCAATACAATAACTGACGGCAATTTGGTTCGAATCGGCGACAAAAAATTTTCGGAAAACAACCACGTACCCCCCCCCCCCCCTTCTATCTAATTTTCACTTCGGAAAATCATTTAAACGCCCATAGCTCCCTTATTAAGCAACATATGGCAATGAATTTTGCACCGTTGGATTGCTCATGCCAAGGCGCTTCTTTTGAACCGAAAAAAATTTACCTGGATTTTTCCGTTTTAGAGAAATTCGCAAAAAACCAAAAAATCCATATTTTTGGCTCCCACAGCAAAAAATGGGTCCAATGGCCGGAACTTTTACTATACCTGAATTCGACTCATCCAATACAATAACTGACAGCAATTTGGTTCGAATCGGCGACAAAAAATTTTCGGAAAATAACCACGTACCCCCCCTTCTATCTAATTTTCACTTCGGAAAATCATTTAAACGCCCATAGCTCCCTTATTAAGCCACATAGGGCAATGAATTTTGCACCGTTGGATGGCTCTTGCCAAGGCGCTTCTTTTGAACCGAAAAAAATTTACCTGCATTTTTCCGTTTTAGAGAAATTCGCAAAAAACCAAAAAATCCATATTTTTGGCTCCCACAGCAAAAAATGGGTTCAATGGCCGGAACTTTTACAATACCTGAATTCGACTCATCCAATACAATAACTGACAGCAATTTGGTTCGAATCGGCGACAAAAAATTTCCGGGAAATAACCACGTACCCCCCCCTTCTATCTAATTTTCACTTCGGAAAATCATTTAAACGCCCATAGCTCCCTTATTAAGCCACATATGGTAATGAATTTTGCACCGTTGGATTGCTCATGCCAAGGCGCTTCTTTTGAACCGAAAAAAATTTACCTGGATTTTTCCGTTTTAGAGAAATTCGTAAAAAACCAAAAAATCCCAATTTTTGGGTCCCACAGCAAAAAATGGGTTCAATGGCCGGAACTTTTACAATACCTGAATTCGACTCATCCAATACAATAACTGACAGCAATTTGGTTCGAATCGGCGACAAAAAATTTCCGGGAAATAACCAGGTCCCCCCCCCCTTCTATCTAATTTTCACTTCGGAAAATCATTTAAACGCCCATAGCTCCCTTATTAAGCCACATAGGGCAATGAATTTTGCACCGTTGGATTGCTCTTGCCAAGGCGCTTCTTTTGAACCGAAAAAAATTTACCTGGATTTTTCCGTTTTAGAGAAATTCGCAAAAAACCAAAAAATTCATATTTTTGGCTCCTAGAGCAAAAAATGGGTTCAATGGCCGGAACTTTTACTATACCTGAATTCGACTCATCCAATACAATAACTGACAGCAATTTGGTTCGAATCGGCGACAAAAAATTTTCGGAAAATAACCACGTACCCCCCCCTTCTATCTAATTTTCACTTCGGAAAATCATTTAAACGCCCATAGCTCCCTTATTAAGCCACATATGGTAATGAATTTTGCACCGTTGGATTGCTCATGCCAAGGCGCTTCTTTTGAACCGAAAAAAATTTACCTGGATTTTTCCGTTTTAGAGAAATTCGCAAAAAACCAAAAAATTCATATTTTTGGCTCCTAGAGCAAAAAATGGGTTCAATGGCCGGAACTTTTACTATACCTGAATTCGACTCATCAAATACAATAACTGACAGCAATTTGGTTCGAATCGGCGACAAAAAATTTCCGGGAAATAACCACGTACCCCCCCCCCCCCTTCTATCTAATTTTCACTTCGGAAAATCATTTAAACGCCCATAGCTCCCTTATTAAGCCACATAGGGCAATGAATTTTGCACCGTTGGATTGCTCTTGCCAAGGCGCTTCTTTTGAACCGAAAAAAATTTACCTGGATTTTTCCGTTTTAGAGAAATTCGCAAAAAACCAAAAAATCCATATTTTTGGCTCCCACAGCAAAAAATGGGTCCAATGGCCGGAACTTTTACTATACCTGAATTCGACTCATCCAATACAATAACTGACAGCAATTTGGTTCGAATCGGCGACAAAAAATTTTCGGAAAACAACCACGTACCCCCCCCCCTTCTATCTAATTTTCACTTCGGAAAATCATTTAAACGCCCATAGCTCCCTTATTAAGCCACATATGGCAATGAATTTTGCACCGTTGGATTGCTCATGCCAAGGCGCTTCTTTTGAACCGAAAAAAAATTACCTGGATTTTTCCGTTTTAGAGAAATTCGTAAAAAACCAAAAAATCCCAATTTTTGGGTCCCACAGCAAAAAATGGGTTCAATGGCCGGAACTTTTACAATACCTGAATTCGACTCATCCAATACAATAACTGACAGCAATTTGGTTCGAATCGGCGACAAAAAATTTCCGGGAAATAACCACGTACCCCCCCCTTCTATCTAATTTTCACTTCGGAAAATCATTTAAACGCCCATAGCTCCCTTATTAAGCCACATATGGCAATGAATTTTGCACCGTTGGATTGCTCTTGCCAAGGCGCTTCTTTTGAACCGAAAAAAATTTACCTGGATTTTTCCGTTTTAGAGAAATTCGCAAAAACCAAAAAATTCATATTTTTGGCTCCTAGAGCAAAAAATGGGTTCAATGGCCGGAACTTTTACTATACCTGAATTCGACTCATCAAATACAATAACTGACAGCAATTTGGTTCGAATCGGCGACAAAAAATTTCCGGGAAATAACCACGTACCCCCCCCCTTCTATCTAATTTTCACTTCGGAAAATCATTTAAACGCCCATAGCTCCCTTATTAAGCCACATAGGGCAATGAATTTTGCACCGTTGGATGGCTCTTGCCAAGGCGCTTCTTTTGAACCGAAAAAAATTTACCTGCATTTTTCCGTTTTAGAGAAATTCGCAAAAAACCAAAAAATCCATATTTTTGGCTCCCACAGCAAAAAATGGGTTCAATGGCCGGAACTTTTACAATACCTGAATTCGACTCATCCAATACAATAACTGACAGCAATTTGGTTCGAATCGGCGACAAAAAATTTCCGGGAAATAACCACGTACCCCCCCCTTCTATCTAATTTTCACTTCGGAAAATCATTTAAACGCCCATAGCTCCCTTATTAAGCCACATATGGTAATGAATTTTGCACCGTTGGATTGCTCATGCCAAGGCGCTTCTTTTGAACCGAAAAAAATTTACCTGGATTTTTCCGTTTTAGAGAAATTCGCAAAAAACCAAAAAATCCATATTTTTGGCTCCCACAGCAAAAAATGGGTCCAATGGCCGGAACTTTTACTATACCTGAATTCGACTCATCAAATGCAATAACTGACAGCAATTTGGTTCGAATCGGCGACAAAAAATTTCCGGGAAATAACCACGTACCCCCCCCTTCTATCTAATTTTCACTTCGGAAAATCATTTAAACGCCCATAGCTCCCTTATTAAGCCACATATGGTAATGAATTTTGCACCGTTGGATTGCTCATGCCAAGGCGCTTCTTTTGAACCGAAAAAAATTTACCTGGATTTTTCCGTTTTAGAGAAATTCGTAAAAAACCAAAAAATCCCAATTTTTGGGTCCCACAGCAAAAAATGGGTTCAATGGCCGGAACTTTTACAATACCTGAATTCGACTCATCCAATACAATAACTGACAGCAATTTGGTTCGAATCGGCGACAAAAAATTTCCGGGAAATAACCACGTACCCCCCCCCTTCTATCTAATTTTCACTTCGGAAAATCATTTAAACGCCCATAGCTCCCTTATTAAGCCACATAGGGCAATGAATTTTGCACCGTTGGATTGCTCTTGCCAAGGCGCTTCTTTTGAACCGAAAAAAATTTACCTGGATGTTTCCGTTTTAGAGAAATTCGCAAAAAACCAAAAAATTCTTTATTTTTGGCTCCTAGAGCAAAAAATGGGTTCAATGGCCGGAACTTTTACTATACCTGAATTCGACTCATCAAATACAATAACTGACAGCAATTTGGTTCGAATCGGCGACAAAAAATTTCCGGGAAATAACCACGAACCCCCCCCTTCTATCTAATTTTCACTTCGGAAAATCATTTAAACGCCCATAGCTCCCTTATTAAGCCACATAGGGCAATGAATTTTGCACCGTTGGATTGCTCTTGCCAAGGCGCTTCTTTTGAACCGAAAAAAATTTACCTGGATTTTTCCGTTTTAGAGAAATTCGCAAAAAACCAAAAAATCCATATTTTTGGCTCCCACAGCAAAAAATGGGTCCAATGGCCGGAACTTTTACTATACCTGAATTCGACTCATCCAATACAATAACTGACAGCAATTTGGTTCGAATCGGCGACAAAAAATTTTCGGAAAATAACCACGTACCCCCCCCTTCTATCTAATTTTCACTTCGGAAAATCATTTAAACGCCCATAGCTCCCTTATTAAGCCACATATGGCAATGAATTTTGCACCGTTGGATTGCTCATGCCAAGGCGCTTCTTTTGAACCGAAAAAAAATTACCTGGATTTTTCCGTTTTAGAGAAATTCGTAAAAAACCAAAAAATCCCAATTTTTGGGTCCCACAGCAAAAAATGGGTTCAATGGCCGGAACTTTTACAATACCTGAATTCGACTCATCCAATACAATAACTGACAGCAATTTGGTTCGAATCGGCGACAAAAAATTTCCGGGAAATAACCACGTACCCCCCCCCTTCTATCTAATTTTCACTTCGGAAAATCATTTAAACGCCCATAGCTCCCTTATTAAGCCACATATGGCAATGAATTTTGCACCGTTGGATTGCTCTTGCCAAGGCGCTTCTTTTGAACCGAAAAAAATTTACCTGGATTTTTCCGTTTTAGAGAAATTCGCAAAAAACCAAAAAATTCATATTTTTGGCTCCTAGAGCAAAAAATGGGTTCAATGGCCGGAACTTTTACTATACCTGAATTCGACTCATCAAATACAATAACTGACAGCAATTTGGTTCGAATCGGCGACAAAAAATTTCCGGGAAATAACCACGTACCCCCCCCCTTCTATCTAATTTTCACTTCGGAAAATCATTTAAACGCCCATAGCTCCCTTATTAAGCCACATAGGGCAATGAATTTTGCACCGTTGGATTGCTCTTGCCAAGGCGCTTCTTTTGAACCGAAAAAAATTTACCTGGATGTTTCCGTTTTAGAGAAATTCGCAAAAAACCAAAAAATTCATATTTTTGGCTCCTAGAGCAAAAAATGGGTTCAATGGCCGGAACTTTTACTATACCTGAATTCGACTCATCAAATACAATAACTGACAGCAATTTGGTTCGAATCGGCGACAAAAAATTTCCGGGAAATAACCACGTACCCCCCCCTTCTATCTAATTTTCACTTCGGAAAATCATTTAAACGCCCATAGCTCCCTTATTAAGCCACATATGGCAATGAATTTTGCACCGTTGGATTGCTCATGCCAAGGCGCTTCTTTTGAACCGAAAAAAAAATTACCTGGATTTTTCCGTTTTAGAGAAATTCGTAAAAAACCAAAAAATCCCAATTTTTGGGTCCCACAGCAAAAAATGGGTTCAATGGCCGGAACTTTTACAATACCTGAATTCGACTCATCCAATACAATAACTGACAGCAATTTGGTTCGAATCGGCGACAAAAAATTTCCGGGAAATAACCACGTACCCCCCCCCCTTCTATCTAATTTTCACTTCGGAAAATCATTTAAACGCCCATAGCTCCCTTATTAAGCCACATATGGCAATGAATTTTGCACCGTTGGATTGCTCTTGCCAAGGCGCTTCTTTTGAACCGAAAAAAATTTACCTGGATTTTTCCGTTTTAGAGAAATTCGCAAAAAACCAAAAAATTCATATTTTTGGCTCCTAGAGCAAAAAATGGGTTCAATGGCCGGAACTTTTACTATACCTGAATTCGACTCATCAAATACAATAACTGACAGCAATTTGGTTCGAATCGGCGACAAAAAATTTCCGGGAAATAACCACGTACCCCCCCCCTTCTATCTAATTTTCACTTCGGAAAATCATTTAAACGCCCATAGCTCCCTTATTAAGCCACATAGGGCAATGAATTTTGCACCGTTGGATTGCTCTTGCCAAGGCGCTTCTTTTGAACCGAAAAAAATTTACCTGGATGTTTCCGTTTTAGAGAAATTCGCAAAAAACCAAAAAATTCATATTTTTGGCTCCTAGAGCAAAAAATGGGTTCAATGGCCGGAACTTTTACTATACCTGAATTCGACTCATCAAATACAATAACTGACAGCAATTTGGTTCGAATCGGCGACAAAAAATTTCCGGGAAATAACCACGTACCCCCCCCTTCTATCTAATTTTCACTTCGGAAAATCATTTAAACGCCCATAGCTCCCTTATTAAGCCACATATGGCAATGAATTTTGCACCGTTGGATTGCTCATGCCAAGGCGCTTCTTTTGAACCGAAAAAAAAATTACCTGGATTTTTCCGTTTTAGAGAAATTCGTAAAAAACCAAAAAATCCCAATTTTTGGGTCCCACAGCAAAAAATGGGTTCAATGGCCGGAACTTTTACAATACCTGAATTCGACTCATCCAATACAATAACTGACAGCAATTTGGTTCGAATCGGCGACAAAAAATTTCCGGGAAATAACCACGTACCCCCCCCTTCTATCTAATTTTCACTTCGGAAAATCATTTAAACGCCCATAGCTCCCTTATTAAGCCACATATGGCAATGAATTTTGCACCGTTGGATTGCTCTTGCCAAGGCGCTTCTTTTGAACCGAAAAAAATTTACCTGGATTTTTCCGTTTTAGAGAAATTCGCAAAAAACCAAAAAATTCATATTTTTGGCTCCTAGAGCAAAAAATGGGTTCAATGGCCGGAACTTTTACTATACCTGAATTCGACTCATCAAATACAATAACTGACAGCAATTTGGTTCGAATCGGCGACAAAAAATTTCCGGGAAATAACCACGTACCCCCCCCCTTCTATCTAATTTTCACTTCGGAAAATCATTTAAACGCCCATAGCTCCCTTATTAAGCCACATAGGGCAATGAATTTTGCACCGTTGGATTGCTCTTGCCAAGGCGCTTCTTTTGAACCGAAAAAAATTTACCTGGATGTTTCCGTTTTAGAGAAATTCGCAAAAAACCAAAAAATTCATATTTTTGGCTCCTAGAGCAAAAAATGGGTTCAATGGCCGGAACTTTTACTATACCTGAATTCGACTCATCAAATACAATAACTGACAGCAATTTGGTTCGAATCGGCGACAAAAAATTTCCGGGAAATAACCACGTACCCCCCCCTTCTATCTAATTTTCACTTCGGAAAATCATTTAAACGCCCATAGCTCCCTTATTAAGCCACATATGGCAATGAATTTTGCACCGTTGGATTGCTCATGCCAAGGCGCTTCTTTTGAACCGAAAAAAAAATTACCTGGATTTTTCCGTTTTAGAGAAATTCGTAAAAAACCAAAAAATCCCAATTTTTGGGTCCCACAGCAAAAAATGGGTTCAATGGCCGGAACTTTTACAATACCTCAATTCGACTCATCCAATACAATAACTGACAGCAATTTGGTTCGAATCGGCGACAAAAAATTTCCGGGAAATAACCACGTACCCCCCCCTTCTATCTAATTTTCACTTCGGAAAATCATTTAAACGCCCATAGCTCCCTTATTAAGCCACATAGGGCAATGAATTTTGCACCGTTGGATTGCTCTTGCCAAGGCGCTTCTTTTGAACCGAAAAAAATTTACCTGGATGTTTCCGTTTTAGAGAAATTCGCAAAAAACCAAAAAATTCATATTTTTGGCTCCTAGAGCAAAAAATGGGTTCAATGGCCGGAACTTTTACTATACCTGAATTCGACTCATCCAATACAATAACTGACAGCAATTTGGTTCGAATCGGCGACAAAAAATTTCCGGGAAATAACCACGTACCCCCCCCCTTCTATCTAATTTTCACTTCGGAAAATCATTTAAACGCCCATAGCTCCCTTATTAAGCCACATAGGGCAATGAATTTTGCACCGTTGGATTGCTCTTGCCAAGGCGCTTCTTTTGAACCGAAAAAAATTTACCTGGATGTTTCCGTTTTAGAGAAATTCGCAAAAAACCAAAAAATTCATATTTTTGGCTCCTAGAGCAAAAAATGGGTTCAATGGCCGGAACTTTTACTATACCTGAATTCGACTCATCAAATACAATAACTGACAGCAATTTGGTTCGAATCGGCGACAAAAAATTTCCGGGAAATAACCACGTACCCCCCCCTTCTATCTAATTTTCACTTCGGAAAATCATTTAAACGCCCATAGCTCCCTTATTAAGCCACATATGGCAATGAATTTTGCACCGTTGGATTGCTCATGCCAAGGCGCTTCTTTTGAACCGAAAAAAAAATTACCTGGATTTTTCCGTTTTAGAGAAATTCGTAAAAAACCAAAAAATCCCAATTTTTGGGTCCCACAGCAAAAAATGGGTTCAATGGCCGGAACTTTTACAATACCTGAATTCGACTCATCCAATACAATAACTGACAGCAATTTGGTTCGAATCGGCGACAAAAAATTTCCGGGAAATAACCACGTACCCCCCCCCTTCTATCTAATTTTCACTTCGGAAAATCATTTAAACGCCCATAGCTCCCTTATTAAGCCACATAGGGCAATGAATTTTGCACCGTTGGATTGCTCTTGCCAAGGCGCTTCTTTTGAACCGAAAAAAATTTACCTGGATGTTTCCGTTTTAGAGAAATTCGCAAAAAACCAAAAAATTCATATTTTTGGCTCCTAGAGCAAAAAATGGGTTCAATGGCCGGAACTTTTACTATACCTGAATTCGACTCATCAAATACAATAACTGACAGCAATTTGGTTCGAATCGGCGACAAAAAATTTCCGGGAAATAACCACGTACCCCCCCCTTCTATCTAATTTTCACTTCGGAAAATCATTTAAACGCCCATAGCTCCCTTATTAAGCCACATATGGCAATGAATTTTGCACCGTTGGATTGCTCATGCCAAGGCGCTTCTTTTGAACCGAAAAAAAAATTACCTGGATTTTTCCGTTTTAGAGAAATTCGTAAAAAACCAAAAAATCCCAATTTTTGGGTCCCACAGCAAAAAATGGGTTCAATGGCCGGAACTTTTACAATACCTGAATTCGACTCATCCAATACAATAACTGACAGCAATTTGGTTCGAATCGGCGACAAAAAATTTCCGGGAAATAACCACGTACCCCCCCCCTTCTATCTAATTTTCACTTCGGAAAATCATTTAAACGCCCATAGCTCCCTTATTAAGCCACATATGGCAATGAATTTTGCACCGTTGGATTGCTCTTGCCAAGGCGCTTCTTTTGAACCGAAAAAAATTTACCTGGATTTTTCCGTTTTAGAGAAATTCGCAAAAAACCAAAAAATTCATATTTTTGGCTCCCACAGCAAAAAATGGGTCCAATGGCCGGAACTTTTACTATACCTGAATTCGACTCATCCAATACAATAACTGACAGCAATTTGGTTCGAATCGGCGACAAAAAATTTCCGGGAAATAACCACGTACCCCCCCCCTTCTATCTAATTTTCACTTCGGAAAATCATTTAAACGCCCATAGCTCCCTTATTAAGCCACATATGGCAATGAATTTTGCACCGTTGGATTGCTCATGCCAAGGCGCTTCTTTTGAACCGAAAAAAAAATTACCTGGATTTTTCCGTTTTAGAGAAATTCGTAAAAAACCAAAAAATCCCAATTTTTGGGTCCCACAGCAAAAAATGGGTTCAATGGCCGGAACTTTTACAATACCTGAATTCGACTCATCCAATACAATAACTGACAGCAATTTGGTTCGAATCGGCGACAAAAAATTTCCGGGAAATAACCACGTACCCCCCCCCTTCTATCTAATTTTCACTTCGGAAAATCATTTAAACGCCCATAGCTCCCTTATTAAGCCACATATGGCAATGAATTTTGCACCGTTGGATTGCTCTTGCCAAGGCGCTTCTTTTGAACCGAAAAAAATTTACCTGGATTTTTCCGTTTTAGAGAAATTCGCAAAAAACCAAAAAATTCATATTTTTGGCTCCTAGAGCAAAAAATGGGTTCAATGGCCGGAACTTTTACTATACCTGAATTCGACTCATCAAATACAATAACTGACAGCAATTTGGTTCGAATCGGCGACAAAAAATTTCCGGGAAATAACCACGTACCCCCCCCCTTCTATCTAATTTTCACTTCGGAAAATCATTTAAACGCCCATAGCTCCCTTATTAAGCCACATAGGGCAATGAATTTTGCACCGTTGGATTGCTCTTGCCAAGGCGCTTCTTTTGAACCGAAAAAAATTTACCTGGATGTTTCCGTTTTAGAGAAATTCGCAAAAAACCAAAAAATCCCAATTTTTGGGTCCCACAGCAAAAAATGGGTTCAATGGCCGGAACTTTTACAATACCTGAATTCGACTCATCCAATACAATAACTGACAGCAATTTGGTTCGAATCGGCGACAAAAAATTTCCGGGAAATAACCACGTACCCCCCCCCTTCTATCTAATTTTCACTTCGGAAAATCATTTAAACGCCCATAGCTCCCTTATTAAGCCACATATGGCAATGAATTTTGCACCGTTGGATTGCTCTTGCCAAGGCGCTTCTTTTGAACCGAAAAAAATTTACCTGGATTTTTCCGTTTTAGAGAAATTCGCAAAAAACCAAAAAATTCATATTTTTGGCTCCTAGAGCAAAAAATGGGTTCAATGGCCGGAACTTTTACTATACCTGAATTCGACTCATCAAATACAATAACTGACAGCAATTTGGTTCGAATCGGCGACAAAAAATTTCCGGGAAATAACCACGTACCCCCCCCCCTTCTATCTAATTTTCACTTCGGAAAATCATTTAAACGCCCATAGCTCCCTTATTAAGCCACATAGGGCAATGAATTTTGCACCGTTGGATTGCTCTTGCCAAGGCGCTTCTTTTGAACCGAAAAAAATTTACCTGGATGTTTCCGTTTTAGAGAAATTCGCAAAAAACCAAAAAATTCATATTTTTGGCTCCTAGAGCAAAAAATGGGTTCAATGGCCGGAACTTTTACTATACCTGAATTCGACTCATCAAATACAATAACTGACAGCAATTTGGTTCGAATCGGCGACAAAAAATTTCCGGGAAATAACCACGTACCCCCCCCTTCTATCTAATTTTCACTTCGGAAAATCATTTAAACGCCCATAGCTCCCTTATTAAGCCACATATGGCAATGAATTTTGCACCGTTGGATTGCTCATGCCAAGGCGCTTCTTTTGAACCGAAAAAAAATTACCTGGATTTTTCCGTTTTAGAGAAATTCGTAAAAAACCAAAAAATCCCAATTTTTGGGTCCCACAGCAAAAAATGGGTTCAATGGCCGGAACTTTTACAATACCTGAATTCGACTCATCCAATACAATAACTGACAGCAATTTGGTTCGAATCGGCGACCAAAAATTTCCGGGAAATAACCACGTACCCCCCCCCTTCTATCTAATTTTCACTTCGGAAAATCATTTAAACGCCCATAGCTCCCTTATTAAGCCACATATGGCAATGAATTTTGCACCGTTGGATTGCTCTTGCCAAGGCGCTTCTTTTGAACCGAAAAAAATTTACCTGGATTTTTCCGTTTTAGAGAAATTCGCAAAAAACCAAAAAATTCATATTTTTGGCTCCTAGAGCAAAAAATGGGTTCAATGGCCGGAACTTTTACTATACCTGAATTCGACTCATCAAATACAATAACTGACAGCAATTTGGTTCGAATCGGCGACAAAAAATTTCCGGGAAATAACCACGTACCCCCCCCCCCTCTATCTAATTTTCACTTCGGAAAATCATTTAAACGCCCATAGCTCCCTTATTAAGCCACATAGGGCAATGAATTTTGCACCGTTGGATTGCTCTTGCCAAGGCGCTTCTTTTGAACCGAAAAAAATTTACCTGGATGTTTCCGTTTTAGAGAAATTCGCAAAAAACCAAAAAATTCATATTTTTGGCTCCTAGAGCAAAAAATGGGTTCAATGGCCGGAACTTTTACTATACCTGAATTCGACTCATCAAATACAATAACTGACAGCAATTTGGTTCGAATCGGCGACAAAAAATTTCCGGGAAATAACCACGTACCCCCCCCTTCTATCTAATTTTCACTTCGGAAAATCATTTAAACGCCCATAGCTCCCTTATTAAGCCACATATGGCAATGAATTTTGCACCGTTGGATTGCTCATGCCAAGGCGCTTCTTTTGAACCGAAAAAAAATTTACCTGGATTTTTCCGTTTTAGAGAAATTCGCAAAAAACCAAAAAATTCATATTTTTGGCTCCTAGAGCAAAAAATGGGTTCAATGGCCGGAACTTTTACTATACCTGAATTCGACTCATCAAATACAATAACTGACAGCAATTTGGTTCGAATCGGCGACAAAAAATTTCCGGGAAATAACCACGTACCCCCCCCCCCTCTATCTAATTTTCACTTCGGAAAATCATTTAAACGCCCATAGCTCCCTTATTAAGCCACATAGGGCAATGAATTTTGCACCGTTGGATTGCTCTTGCCAAGGCGCTTCTTTTGAACCGAAAAAAATTTACCTGGATGTTTCCGTTTTAGAGAAATTCGCAAAAAACCAAAAAATTCATATTTTTGGCTCCTAGAGCAAAAAATGGGTTCAATGGCCGGAACTTTTACTATACCTGAATTCGACTCATCAAATACAATAACTGACAGCAATTTGGTTCGAATCGGCGACAAAAAATTTCCGGGAAATAACCACGTACCCCCCCCTTCTATCTAATTTTCACTTCGGAAAATCATTTAAACGCCCATAGCTCCCTTATTAAGCCACATATGGCAATGAATTTTGCACCGTTGGATTGCTCATGCCAAGGCGCTTCTTTTGAACCGAAAAAAAAATTACCTGGATTTTTCCGTTTTAGAGAAATTCGTAAAAAACCAAAAAATCCCAATTTTTGGGTCCCACAGCAAAAAATGGGTTCAATGGCCGGAACTTTTACAATACCTGAATTCGACTCATCCAATACAATAACTGACAGCAATTTGGTTCGAATCGGCGACAAAAAATTTCCGGGAAATAACCACGTACCCCCCCCCTTCTATCTAATTTTCACTTCGGAAAATCATTTAAACGCCCATAGCTCCCTTATTAAGCCACATATGGCAATGAATTTTGCACCGTTGGATTGCTCTTGCCAAGGCGCTTCTTTTGAACCGAAAAAAATTTACCTGGATTTTTCCGTTTTAGAGAAATTCGCAAAAAACCAAAAAATTCATATTTTTGGCTCCTAGAGCAAAAAATGGGTTCAATGGCCGGAACTTTTACTATACCTGAATTCGACTCATCAAATACAATAACTGACAGCAATTTGGTTCGAATCGGCGACAAAAAATTTCCGGGAAATAACCACGTACCCCCCCCTTCTATCTAATTTTCACTTCGGAAAATCATTTAAACGCCCATAGCTCCCTTATTAAGCCACATATGGCAATGAATTTTGCACCGTTGGATTGCTCATGCCAAGGCGCTTCTTTTGAACCGAAAAAAAAATTACCTGGATTTTTCCGTTTTAGAGAAATTCGTAAAAAACCAAAAAATCCCAATTTTTGGGTCCCACAGCAAAAAATGGGTTCAATGGCCGGAACTTTTACAATACCTGAATTCGACTCATCCAATACAATAACTGACAGCAATTTGGTTCGAATCGGCGACAAAAAATTTCCGGGAAATAACCACGTACCCCCCCCCTTCTATCTAATTTTCACTTCGGAAAATCATTTAAACGCCCATAGCTCCCTTATTAAGCCACATATGGCAATGAATTTTGCACCGTTGGATTGCTCTTGCCAAGGCGCTTCTTTTGAACCGAAAAAAATTTACCTGGATTTTTCCGTTTTAGAGAAATTCGCAAAAAACCAAAAAATTCATATTTTTGGCTCCTAGAGCAAAAAATGGGTTCAATGGCCGGAACTTTTACTATACCTGAATTCGACTCATCAAATACAATAACTGACAGCAATTTGGTTCGAATCGGCGACAAAAAATTTCCGGGAAATAACCACGTACCCCCCCCTTCTATCTAATTTTCACTTCGGAAAATCATTTAAACGCCCATAGCTCCCTTATTAAGCCACATATGGCAATGAATTTTGCACCGTTGGATTGCTCATGCCAAGGCGCTTCTTTTGAACCGAAAAAAAAATTACCTGGATTTTTCCGTTTTAGAGAAATTCGTAAAAAACCAAAAAATCCCAATTTTTGGGTCCCACAGCAAAAAATGGGTTCAATGGCCGGAACTTTTACAATACCTGAATTCGACTCATCCAATACAATAACTGACAGCAATTTGGTTCGAATCGGCGACAAAAAATTTCCGGGAAATAACCACGTACCCCCCCCCCCTTCTATCTAATTTTCACTTCGGAAAATCATTTAAACGCCCATAGCTCCCTTATTAAGCCACATATGGCAATGAATTTTGCACCGTTGGATTGCTCTTGCCAAGGCGCTTCTTTTGAACCGAAAAAAATTTACCTGGATTTTTCCGTTTTAGAGAAATTCGCAAAAAACCAAAAAATTCATATTTTTGGCTCCTAGAGCAAAAAATGGGTTCAATGGCCGGAACTTTTACTATACCTGAATTCGACTCATCAAATACAATAACTGACAGCAATTTGGTTCGAATCGGCGACAAAAAATTTCCGGGAAATAACCACGTACCCCCCCCCTTCTATCTAATTTTCACTTCGGAAAATCATTTAAACGCCCATAGCTCCCTTATTAAGCCACATAGGGCAATGAATTTTGCACCGTTGGATTGCTCTTGCCAAGGCGCTTCTTTTGAACCGAAAAAAATTTACCTGGATGTTTCCGTTTTAGAGAAATTCGCAAAAAACCAAAAAATCCCAATTTTTGGGTCCCACAGCAAAAAATGGGTTCAATGGCCGGAACTTTTACAATACCTGAATTCGACTCATCCAATACAATAACTGACAGCAATTTGGTTCGAATCGGCGACAAAAAATTTCCGGGAAATAACCACGTACCCCCCCCCTTCTATCTAATTTTCACTTCGGAAAATCATTTAAACGCCCATAGCTCCCTTATTAAGCCACATATGGCAATGAATTTTGCACCGTTGGATTGCTCTTGCCAAGGCGCTTCTTTTGAACCGAAAAAAATTTACCTGGATTTTTCCGTTTTAGAGAAATTCGCAAAAAACCAAAAAATTCATATTTTTGGCTCCTAGAGCAAAAAATGGGTTCAATGGCCGGAACTTTTACTATACCTGAATTCGACTCATCAAATACAATAACTGACAGCAATTTGGTTCGAATCGGCGACAAAAAATTTCCGGGAAATAACCACGTACCCCCCCCTTCTATCTAATTTTCACTTCGGAAAATCATTTAAACGCCCATAGCTCCCTTATTAAGCCACATATGGCAATGAATTTTGCACCGTTGGATTGCTCATGCCAAGGCGCTTCTTTTGAACCGAAAAAAAAATTACCTGGATTTTTCCGTTTTAGAGAAATTCGTAAAAAACCAAAAAATCCCAATTTTTGGGTCCCACAGCAAAAAATGGGTTCAATGGCCGGAACTTTTACAATACCTGAATTCGACTCATCCAATACAATAACTGACAGCAATTTGGTTCGAATCGGCGACAAAAAATTTCCGGGAAATAACCACGTACCCCCCCCCTTCTATCTAATTTTCACTTCGGAAAATCATTTAAACGCCCATAGCTCCCTTATTAAGCCACATATGGCAATGAATTTTGCACCGTTGGATTGCTCTTGCCAAGGCGCTTCTTTTGAACCGAAAAAAATTTACCTGGATTTTTCCGTTTTAGAGAAATTCGCAAAAAACCAAAAAATTCATATTTTTGGCTCCCACAGCAAAAAATGGGTCCAATGGCCGGAACTTTTACTATACCTGAATTCGACTCATCCAATACAATAACTGACAGCAATTTGGTTCGAATCGGCGACAAAAAATTTCCGGGAAATAACCACGTACCCCCCCCCTTCTATCTAATTTTCACTTCGGAAAATCATTTAAACGCCCATAGCTCCCTTATTAAGCCACATATGGCAATGAATTTTGCACCGTTGGATTGCTCATGCCAAGGCGCTTCTTTTGAACCGAAAAAAAAATTACCTGGATTTTTCCGTTTTAGAGAAATTCGTAAAAAACCAAAAAATCCCAATTTTTGGGTCCCACAGCAAAAAATGGGTTCAATGGCCGGAACTTTTACAATACCTGAATTCGACTCATCCAATACAATAACTGACAGCAATTTGGTTCGAATCGGCGACAAAAAATTTCCGGGAAATAACCACGTACCCCCCCCCTTCTATCTAATTTTCACTTCGGAAAATCATTTAAACGCCCATAGCTCCCTTATTAAGCCACATATGGCAATGAATTTTGCACCGTTGGATTGCTCTTGCCAAGGCGCTTCTTTTGAACCGAAAAAAATTTACCTGGATTTTTCCGTTTTAGAGAAATTCGCAAAAAACCAAAAAATTCATATTTTTGGCTCCTAGAGCAAAAAATGGGTTCAATGGCCGGAACTTTTACTATACCTGAATTCGACTCATCAAATACAATAACTGACAGCAATTTGGTTCGAATCGGCGACAAAAAATTTCCGGGAAATAACCACGTACCCCCCCCTTCTATCTAATTTTCACTTCGGAAAATCATTTAAACGCCCATAGCTCCCTTATTAAGCCACATAGGGCAATGAATTTTGCACCGTTGGATTGCTCTTGCCAAGGCGCTTCTTTTGAACCGAAAAAAATTTACCTGGATGTTTCCGTTTTAGAGAAATTCGCAAAAAACCAAAAAATCCCAATTTTTGGGTCCCACAGCAAAAAATGGGTTCAATGGCCGGAACTTTTACAATACCTGAATTCGACTCATCCAATACAATAACTGACAGCAATTTGGTTCGAATCGGCGACAAAAAATTTCCGGGAAATAACCACGTACCCCCCCCCTTCTATCTAATTTTCACTTCGGAAAATCATTTAAACGCCCATAGCTCCCTTATTAAGCCACATATGGCAATGAATTTTGCACCGTTGGATTGCTCTTGCCAAGGCGCTTCTTTTGAACCGAAAAAAATTTACCTGGATTTTTCCGTTTTAGAGAAATTCGCAAAAAACCAAAAAATTCATATTTTTGGCTCCTAGAGCAAAAAATGGGTTCAATGGCCGGAACTTTTACTATACCTGAATTCGACTCATCAAATACAATAACTGACAGCAATTTGGTTCGAATCGGCGACAAAAAATTTCCGGGAAATAACCACGTACCCCCCCCCTTCTATCTAATTTTCACTTCGGAAAATCATTTAAACGCCCATAGCTCCCTTATTAAGCCACATAGGGCAATGAATTTTGCACCGTTGGATTGCTCTTGCCAAGGCGCTTCTTTTGAACCGAAAAAAATTTACCTGGATGTTTCCGTTTTAGAGAAATTCGCAAAAAACCAAAAAATTCATATTTTTGGCTCCTAGAGCAAAAAATGGGTTCAATGGCCGGAACTTTTACTATACCTGAATTCGACTCATCAAATACAATAACTGACAGCAATTTGGTTCGAATCGGCGACAAAAAATTTCCGGGAAATAACCACGTACCCCCCCCTTCTATCTAATTTTCACTTCGGAAAATCATTTAAACGCCCATAGCTCCCTTATTAAGCCACATATGGCAATGAATTTTGCACCGTTGGATTGCTCATGCCAAGGCGCTTCTTTTGAACCGAAAAAAAATTACCTGGATTTTTCCGTTTTAGAGAAATTCGTAAAAAACCAAAAAATCCCAATTTTTGGGTCCCACAGCAAAAAATGGGTTCAATGGCCGGAACTTTTACAATACCTGAATTCGACTCATCCAATACAATAACTGACAGCAATTTGGTTCGAATCGGCGACCAAAAATTTCCGGGAAATAACCACGTACCCCCCCCCCTTCTATCTAATTTTCACTTCGGAAAATCATTTAAACGCCCATAGCTCCCTTATTAAGCCACATATGGCAATGAATTTTGCACCGTTGGATTGCTCTTGCCAAGGCGCTTCTTTTGAACCGAAAAAAATTTACCTGGATTTTTCCGTTTTAGAGAAATTCGCAAAAAACCAAAAAATTCATATTTTTGGCTCCTAGAGCAAAAAATGGGTTCAATGGCCGGAACTTTTACTATACCTGAATTCGACTCATCAAATACAATAACTGACAGCAATTTGGTTCGAATCGGCGACAAAAAATTTCCGGGAAATAACCACGTACCCCCCCCCCTCTATCTAATTTTCACTTCGGAAAATCATTTAAACGCCCATAGCTCCCTTATTAAGCCACATAGGGCAATGAATTTTGCACCGTTGGATTGCTCTTGCCAAGGCGCTTCTTTTGAACCGAAAAAAATTTACCTGGATGTTTCCGTTTTAGAGAAATTCGCAAAAAACCAAAAAATTCATATTTTTGGCTCCTAGAGCAAAAAATGGGTTCAATGGCCGGAACTTTTACTATACCTGAATTCGACTCATCAAATACAATAACTGACAGCAATTTGGTTCGAATCGGCGACAAAAAATTTCCGGGAAATAACCACGTACCCCCCCCTTCTATCTAATTTTCACTTCGGAAAATCATTTAAACGCCCATAGCTCCCTTATTAAGCCACATATGGCAATGAATTTTGCACCGTTGGATTGCTCATGCCAAGGCGCTTCTTTTGAACCGAAAAAAAAATTACCTGGATTTTTCCGTTTTAGAGAAATTCGTAAAAAACCAAAAAATCCCAATTTTTGGGTCCCACAGCAAAAAATGGGTTCAATGGCCGGAACTTTTACAATACCTGAATTCGACTCATCCAATACAATAACTGACAGCAATTTGGTTCGAATCGGCGACAAAAAATTTCCGGGAAATAACCACGTACCCCCCCCCTTCTATCTAATTTTCACTTCGGAAAATCATTTAAACGCCCATAGCTCCCTTATTAAGCCACATATGGCAATGAATTTTGCACCGTTGGATTGCTCTTGCCAAGGCGCTTCTTTTGAACCGAAAAAAATTTACCTGGATTTTTCCGTTTTAGAGAAATTCGCAAAAAACCAAAAAATTCATATTTTTGGCTCCTAGAGCAAAAAATGGGTTCAATGGCCGGAACTTTTACTATACCTGAATTCGACTCATCAAATACAATAACTGACAGCAATTTGGTTCGAATCGGCGACAAAAAATTTCCGGGAAATAACCACGTACCCCCCCCTTCTATCTAATTTTCACTTCGGAAAATCATTTAAACGCCCATAGCTCCCTTATTAAGCCACATATGGCAATGAATTTTGCACCGTTGGATTGCTCATGCCAAGGCGCTTCTTTTGAACCGAAAAAAAAATTACCTGGATTTTTCCGTTTTAGAGAAATTCGTAAAAAACCAAAAAATCCCAATTTTTGGGTCCCACAGCAAAAAATGGGTTCAATGGCCGGAACTTTTACAATACCTGAATTCGACTCATCCAATACAATAACTGACAGCAATTTGGTTCGAATCGGCGACAAAAAATTTCCGGGAAATAACCACGTACCCCCCCCCTTCTATCTAATTTTCACTTCGGAAAATCATTTAAACGCCCATAGCTCCCTTATTAAGCCACATATGGCAATGAATTTTGCACCGTTGGATTGCTCTTGCCAAGGCGCTTCTTTTGAACCGAAAAAAATTTACCTGGATTTTTCCGTTTTAGAGAAATTCGCAAAAAACCAAAAAATTCATATTTTTGGCTCCTAGAGCAAAAAATGGGTTCAATGGCCGGAACTTTTACTATACCTGAATTCGACTCATCAAATACAATAACTGACAGCAATTTGGTTCGAATCGGCGACAAAAAATTTCCGGGAAATAACCACGTACCCCCCCCTTCTATCTAATTTTCACTTCGGAAAATCATTTAAACGCCCATAGCTCCCTTATTAAGCCACATATGGCAATGAATTTTGCACCGTTGGATTGCTCATGCCAAGGCGCTTCTTTTGAACCGAAAAAAAAATTACCTGGATTTTTCCGTTTTAGAGAAATTCGTAAAAAACCAAAAAATCCCAATTTTTGGGTCCCACAGCAAAAAATGGGTTCAATGGCCGGAACTTTTACAATACCTGAATTCGACTCATCCAATACAATAACTGACAGCAATTTGGTTCGAATCGGCGACAAAAAATTTCCGGGAAATAACCACGTACCCCCCCCTTCTATCTAATTTTCACTTCGGAAAATCATTTAAACGCCCATAGCTCCCTTATTAAGCCACATATGGCAATGAATTTTGCACCGTTGGATTGCTCTTGCCAAGGCGCTTCTTTTGAACCGAAAAAAATTTACCTGGATTTTTCCGTTTTAGAGAAATTCGCAAAAAACCAAAAAATTCATATTTTTGGCTCCCACAGCAAAAAATGGGTCCAATGGCCGGAACTTTTACTATACCTGAATTCGACTCATCCAATACAATAACTGACAGCAATTTGGTTCGAATCGGCGACAAAAAATTTTCGGAAAATAACCACGTACCCCCCCCTTCTATCTAATTTTCACTTCGGAAAATCATTTAAACGCCCATAGCTCCCTTATTAAGCCACATATGGCAATGAATTTTGCACCGTTGGATTGCTCTTGCCAAGGCGCTTCTTTTGAACCGAAAAAAATTTACCTGGATTTTTCCGTTTTAGAGAAATTCGCAAAAAACCAAAAAATTCATATTTTTGGCTCCTAGAGCAAAAAATGGGTTCAATGGCCGGAACTTTTACTATACCTGAATTCGACTCATCAAATACAATAACTGACAGCAATTTGGTTCGAATCGGCGACAAAAAATTTCCGGGAAATAACCACGTACCCCCCCCCCTCTATCTAATTTTCACTTCGGAAAATCATTTAAACGCCCATAGCTCCCTTATTAAGCCACATAGGGCAATGAATTTTGCACCGTTGGATTGCTCTTGCCAAGGCGCTTCTTTTGAACCGAAAAAAATTTACCTGGATGTTTCCGTTTTAGAGAAATTCGCAAAAAACCAAAAAATTCATATTTTTGGCTCCTAGAGCAAAAAATGGGTTCAATGGCCGGAACTTTTACTATACCTGAATTCGACTCATCAAATACAATAACTGACAGCAATTTGGTTCGAATCGGCGACAAAAAATTTCCGGGAAATAACCACGTACCCCCCCCTTCTATCTAATTTTCACTTCGGAAAATCATTTAAACGCCCATAGCTCCCTTATTAAGCCACATATGGCAATGAATTTTGCACCGTTGGATTGCTCATGCCAAGGCGCTTCTTTTGAACCGAAAAAAAAATTACCTGGATTTTTCCGTTTTAGAGAAATTCGTAAAAAACCAAAAAATCCCAATTTTTGGGTCCCACAGCAAAAAATGGGTTCAATGGCCGGAACTTTTACAATACCTGAATTCGACTCATCCAATACAATAACTGACAGCAATTTGGTTCGAATCGGCGACAAAAAATTTCCGGGAAATAACCACGTACCCCCCCCCTTCTATCTAATTTTCACTTCGGAAAATCATTTAAACGCCCATAGCTCCCTTATTAAGCCACATATGGCAATGAATTTTGCACCGTTGGATTGCTCTTGCCAAGGCGCTTCTTTTGAACCGAAAAAAATTTACCTGGATTTTTCCGTTTTAGAGAAATTCGCAAAAAACCAAAAAATTCATATTTTTGGCTCCTAGAGCAAAAAATGGGTTCAATGGCCGGAACTTTTACTATACCTGAATTCGACTCATCAAATACAATAACTGACAGCAATTTGGTTCGAATCGGCGACAAAAAATTTCCGGGAAATAACCACGTACCCCCCCCTTCTATCTAATTTTCACTTCGGAAAATCATTTAAACGCCCATAGCTCCCTTATTAAGCCACATATGGCAATGAATTTTGCACCGTTGGATTGCTCATGCCAAGGCGCTTCTTTTGAACCGAAAAAAAAATTACCTGGATTTTTCCGTTTTAGAGAAATTCGTAAAAAACCAAAAAATCCCAATTTTTGGGTCCCACAGCAAAAAATGGGTTCAATGGCCGGAACTTTTACAATACCTGAATTCGACTCATCCAATACAATAACTGACAGCAATTTGGTTCGAATCGGCGACAAAAAATTTCCGGGAAATAACCACGTACCCCCCCCCTTCTATCTAATTTTCACTTCGGAAAATCATTTAAACGCCCATAGCTCCCTTATTAAGCCACATATGGCAATGAATTTTGCACCGTTGGATTGCTCTTGCCAAGGCGCTTCTTTTGAACCGAAAAAAATTTACCTGGATTTTTCCGTTTTAGAGAAATTCGCAAAAAACCAAAAAATTCATATTTTTGGCTCCTAGAGCAAAAAATGGGTTCAATGGCCGGAACTTTTACTATACCTGAATTCGACTCATCAAATACAATAACTGACAGCAATTTGGTTCGAATCGGCGACAAAAAATTTCCGGGAAATAACCACGTACCCCCCCCTTCTATCTAATTTTCACTTCGGAAAATCATTTAAACGCCCATAGCTCCCTTATTAAGCCACATATGGCAATGAATTTTGCACCGTTGGATTGCTCATGCCAAGGCGCTTCTTTTGAACCGAAAAAAAATTACCTGGATTTTTCCGTTTTAGAGAAATTCGTAAAAAACCAAAAAATCCCAATTTTTGGGTCCCACAGCAAAAAATGGGTTCAATGGCCGGAACTTTTACAATACCTGAATTCGACTCATCCAATACAATAACTGACAGCAATTTGGTTCGAATCGGCGACCAAAAATTTCCGGGAAATAACCACGTACCCCCCCCCCTTCTATCTAATTTTCACTTCGGAAAATCATTTAAACGCCCATAGCTCCCTTATTAAGCCACATATGGCAATGAATTTTGCACCGTTGGATTGCTCTTGCCAAGGCGCTTCTTTTGAACCGAAAAAAATTTACCTGGATTTTTCCGTTTTAGAGAAATTCGCAAAAAACCAAAAAATTCATATTTTTGGCTCCTAGAGCAAAAAATGGGTTCAATGGCCGGAACTTTTACTATACCTGAATTCGACTCATCAAATACAATAACTGACAGCAATTTGGTTCGAATCGGCGACAAAAAATTTCCGGGAAATAACCACGTACCCCCCCCCCTCTATCTAATTTTCACTTCGGAAAATCATTTAAACGCCCATAGCTCCCTTATTAAGCCACATAGGGCAATGAATTTTGCACCGTTGGATTGCTCTTGCCAAGGCGCTTCTTTTGAACCGAAAAAAATTTACCTGGATGTTTCCGTTTTAGAGAAATTCGCAAAAAACCAAAAAATTCATATTTTTGGCTCCTAGAGCAAAAAATGGGTTCAATGGCCGGAACTTTTACTATACCTGAATTCGACTCATCAAATACAATAACTGACAGCAATTTGGTTCGAATCGGCGACAAAAAATTTCCGGGAAATAACCACGTACCCCCCCCTTCTATCTAATTTTCACTTCGGAAAATCATTTAAACGCCCATAGCTCCCTTATTAAGCCACATATGGCAATGAATTTTGCACCGTTGGATTGCTCATGCCAAGGCGCTTCTTTTGAACCGAAAAAAAAATTACCTGGATTTTTCCGTTTTAGAGAAATTCGTAAAAAACCAAAAAATCCCAATTTTTGGGTCCCACAGCAAAAAATGGGTTCAATGGCCGGAACTTTTACAATACCTGAATTCGACTCATCCAATACAATAACTGACAGCAATTTGGTTCGAATCGGCGACAAAAAATTTCCGGGAAATAACCACGTACCCCCCCCCTTCTATCTAATTTTCACTTCGGAAAATCATTTAAACGCCCATAGCTCCCTTATTAAGCCACATATGGCAATGAATTTTGCACCGTTGGATTGCTCTTGCCAAGGCGCTTCTTTTGAACCGAAAAAAATTTACCTGGATTTTTCCGTTTTAGAGAAATTCGCAAAAAACCAAAAAATTCATATTTTTGGCTCCTAGAGCAAAAAATGGGTTCAATGGCCGGAACTTTTACTATACCTGAATTCGACTCATCAAATACAATAACTGACAGCAATTTGGTTCGAATCGGCGACAAAAAATTTCCGGGAAATAACCACGTACCCCCCCCTTCTATCTAATTTTCACTTCGGAAAATCATTTAAACGCCCATAGCTCCCTTATTAAGCCACATATGGCAATGAATTTTGCACCGTTGGATTGCTCATGCCAAGGCGCTTCTTTTGAACCGAAAAAAAAATTACCTGGATTTTTCCGTTTTAGAGAAATTCGTAAAAAACCAAAAAATCCCAATTTTTGGGTCCCACAGCAAAAAATGGGTTCAATGGCCGGAACTTTTACAATACCTGAATTCGACTCATCCAATACAATAACTGACAGCAATTTGGTTCGAATCGGCGACAAAAAATTTCCGGGAAATAACCACGTACCCCCCCCCTTCTATCTAATTTTCACTTCGGAAAATCATTTAAACGCCCATAGCTCCCTTATTAAGCCACATATGGCAATGAATTTTGCACCGTTGGATTGCTCTTGCCAAGGCGCTTCTTTTGAACCGAAAAAAATTTACCTGGATTTTTCCGTTTTAGAGAAATTCGCAAAAAACCAAAAAATTCATATTTTTGGCTCCTAGAGCAAAAAATGGGTTCAATGGCCGGAACTTTTACTATACCTGAATTCGACTCATCAAATACAATAACTGACAGCAATTTGGTTCGAATCGGCGACAAAAAATTTCCGGGAAATAACCACGTACCCCCCCCTTCTATCTAATTTTCACTTCGGAAAATCATTTAAACGCCCATAGCTCCCTTATTAAGCCACATATGGCAATGAATTTTGCACCGTTGGATTGCTCATGCCAAGGCGCTTCTTTTGAACCGAAAAAAAAATTACCTGGATTTTTCCGTTTTAGAGAAATTCGTAAAAAACCAAAAAATCCCAATTTTTGGGTCCCACAGCAAAAAATGGGTTCAATGGCCGGAACTTTTACAATACCTGAATTCGACTCATCCAATACAATAACTGACAGCAATTTGGTTCGAATCGGCGACCAAAAATTTCCGGGAAATAACCACGTACCCCCCCCCCTTCTATCTAATTTTCACTTCGGAAAATCATTTAAACGCCCATAGCTCCCTTATTAAGCCACATATGGCAATGAATTTTGCACCGTTGGATTGCTCTTGCCAAGGCGCTTCTTTTGAACCGAAAAAAATTTACCTGGATTTTTCCGTTTTAGAGAAATTCGCAAAAAACCAAAAAATTCATATTTTTGGCTCCTAGAGCAAAAAATGGGTTCAATGGCCGGAACTTTTACTATACCTGAATTCGACTCATCAAATACAATAACTGACAGCAATTTGGTTCGAATCGGCGACAAAAAATTTCCGGGAAATAACCACGTACCCCCCCCCCTCTATCTAATTTTCACTTCGGAAAATCATTTAAACGCCCATAGCTCCCTTATTAAGCCACATAGGGCAATGAATTTTGCACCGTTGGATTGCTCTTGCCAAGGCGCTTCTTTTGAACCGAAAAAAATTTACCTGGATGTTTCCGTTTTAGAGAAATTCGCAAAAAACCAAAAAATTCATATTTTTGGCTCCTAGAGCAAAAAATGGGTTCAATGGCCGGAACTTTTACTATACCTGAATTCGACTCATCAAATACAATAACTGACAGCAATTTGGTTCGAATCGGCGACAAAAAATTTCCGGGAAATAACCACGTACCCCCCCCTTCTATCTAATTTTCACTTCGGAAAATCATTTAAACGCCCATAGCTCCCTTATTAAGCCACATATGGCAATGAATTTTGCACCGTTGGATTGCTCATGCCAAGGCGCTTCTTTTGAACCGAAAAAAAAATTACCTGGATTTTTCCGTTTTAGAGAAATTCGTAAAAAACCAAAAAATCCCAATTTTTGGGTCCCACAGCAAAAAATGGGTTCAATGGCCGGAACTTTTACAATACCTGAATTCGACTCATCCAATACAATAACTGACAGCAATTTGGTTCGAATCGGCGACAAAAAATTTCCGGGAAATAACCACGTACCCCCCCCCTTCTATCTAATTTTCACTTCGGAAAATCATTTAAACGCCCATAGCTCCCTTATTAAGCCACATATGGCAATGAATTTTGCACCGTTGGATTGCTCTTGCCAAGGCGCTTCTTTTGAACCGAAAAAAATTTACCTGGATTTTTCCGTTTTAGAGAAATTCGCAAAAAACCAAAAAATTCATATTTTTGGCTCCTAGAGCAAAAAATGGGTTCAATGGCCGGAACTTTTACTATACCTGAATTCGACTCATCAAATACAATAACTGACAGCAATTTGGTTCGAATCGGCGACAAAAAATTTCCGGGAAATAACCACGTACCCCCCCCTTCTATCTAATTTTCACTTCGGAAAATCATTTAAACGCCCATAGCTCCCTTATTAAGCCACATATGGCAATGAATTTTGCACCGTTGGATTGCTCATGCCAAGGCGCTTCTTTTGAACCGAAAAAAAAATTACCTGGATTTTTCCGTTTTAGAGAAATTCGTAAAAAACCAAAAAATCCCAATTTTTGGGTCCCACAGCAAAAAATGGGTTCAATGGCCGGAACTTTTACAATACCTGAATTCGACTCATCCAATACAATAACTGACAGCAATTTGGTTCGAATCGGCGACAAAAAATTTCCGGGAAATAACCACGTACCCCCCCCCTTCTATCTAATTTTCACTTCGGAAAATCATTTAAACGCCCATAGCTCCCTTATTAAGCCACATATGGCAATGAATTTTGCACCGTTGGATTGCTCTTGCCAAGGCGCTTCTTTTGAACCGAAAAAAATTTACCTGGATTTTTCCGTTTTAGAGAAATTCGCAAAAAACCAAAAAATTCATATTTTTGGCTCCTAGAGCAAAAAATGGGTTCAATGGCCGGAACTTTTACTATACCTGAATTCGACTCATCAAATACAATAACTGACAGCAATTTGGTTCGAATCGGCGACAAAAAATTTCCGGGAAATAACCACGTACCCCCCCCTTCTATCTAATTTTCACTTCGGAAAATCATTTAAACGCCCATAGCTCCCTTATTAAGCCACATATGGCAATGAATTTTGCACCGTTGGATTGCTCATGCCAAGGCGCTTCTTTTGAACCGAAAAAAAAATTACCTGGATTTTTCCGTTTTAGAGAAATTCGTAAAAAACCAAAAAATCCCAATTTTTGGGTCCCACAGCAAAAAATGGGTTCAATGGCCGGAACTTTTACAATACCTGAATTCGACTCATCCAATACAATAACTGACAGCAATTTGGTTCGAATCGGCGACAAAAAATTTCCGGGAAATAACCACGTACCCCCCCCTTCTATCTAATTTTCACTTCGGAAAATCATTTAAACGCCCATAGCTCCCTTATTAAGCCACATATGGCAATGAATTTTGCACCGTTGGATTGCTCTTGCCAAGGCGCTTCTTTTGAACCGAAAAAAATTTACCTGGATTTTTCCGTTTTAGAGAAATTCGCAAAAAACCAAAAAATTCATATTTTTGGCTCCCACAGCAAAAAATGGGTCCAATGGCCGGAACTTTTACTATACCTGAATTCGACTCATCCAATACAATAACTGACAGCAATTTGGTTCGAATCGGCGACAAAAAATTTTCGGAAAATAACCACGTACCCCCCCCTTCTATCTAATTTTCACTTCGGAAAATCATTTAAACGCCCATAGCTCCCTTATTAAGCCACATAGGGCAATGAATTTTGCACCGTTGGATTGCTCTTGCCAAGGCGCTTCTTTTGAACCGAAAAAAATTTACCTGGATTTTTCCGTTTTAGAGAAATTCGCAAAAAACCAAAAAATTCATATTTTTGGCTCCCACAGCAAAAAATGGGTCCAATGGCCGGAACTTTTACTATACCTGAATTCGACTCATCAAATGCAATAACTGACAGCAATTTGGTTCGAATCGGCGACAAAAAATTTCCGGGAAATAACCACGTACCCCTTCTATCTAATTTTCACTTCGGAAAATCATTTAAACGCCCATAGCTCCCTTATTAAGCCACATATGGCAATGAATTTTGCACCGTTGGATTGCTCTTGCCAAGGCGCTTCTTTTGAACCGAAAAAAATTTACCTGGATTTTTCCGTTTTAGAGAAATTCGCAAAAAACCAAAAAATTCATATTTTTGGCTCCTAGAGCAAAAAATGGGTTCAATGGCCGGAACTTTTACTATACCTGAATTCGACTCATCAAATACAATAACTGACAGCAATTTGGTTCGAATCGGCGACAAAAAATTTCCGGGAAATAACCACGTACCCCCCCCTTCTATCTAATTTTCACTTCGGAAAATCATTTAAACGCCCATAGCTCCCTTATTAAGCCACATATGGCAATGAATTTTGCACCGTTGGATTGCTCATGCCAAGGCGCTTCTTTTGAACCGAAAAAAAATTACCTGGATTTTTCCGTTTTAGAGAAATTCGTAAAAAACCAAAAAATCCCAATTTTTGGGTCCCACAGCAAAAAATGGGTTCAATGGCCGGAACTTTTACAATACCTGAATTCGACTCATCCAATACAATAACTGACAGCAATTTGGTTCGAATCGGCGACAAAAAATTTCCGGGAAATAACCACGTACCCCCCCCCCTTCTATCTAATTTTCACTTCGGAAAATCATTTAAACGCCCATAGCTCCCTTATTAAGCCACATATGGTAATGAATTTTGCACCGTTGGATTGCTCATGCCAAGGCGCTTCTTTTGAACCGAAAAAAATTTACCTGGATTTTTCCGTTTTAGAGAAATTCGCAAAAAACCAAAAAATTCATATTTTTGGCTCCTAGAGCAAAAAATGGGTTCAATGGCCGGAACTTTTACTATACCTGAATTCGACTCATCAAATGCAATAACTGACAGCAATTTGGTTCGAATCGGCGACAAAAAATTTCCGGGAAATAACCACGTACCCCCCCCTTCTATCTAATTTTCACTTCGGAAAATCATTTAAACGCCCATAGCTCCCTTATTGAGCCACATAGGGCAATGAATTTTGCACCGTTGGATTGCTCTTGCCAAGGCGCTTCTTTTGAACCGAAAAAAATTTACCTGGATTTTTCCGTTTTAGAGAAATTCGCAAAAAACCAAAAAATCCATATTTTTGGCTCCCACAGCAAAAAATGGGTCCAATGGCCGGAACTTTTACTATACCTGAATTCGACTCATCAAATGCAATAACTGACAGCAATTTGGTTCGAATCGGCGACAAAAAATTTCCGGGAAATAACCACGTACCCCCCCCTTCTATCTAATTTTCACTTCGGAAAATCATTTAAACGCCCATAGCTCCCTTATTAAGCCACATAGGGCAATGAATTTTGCACCGTTGGATTGCTCTTGCCAAGGCGCTTCTTTTGAACCGAAAAAAATTTACCTGGATTTTTCCGTTTTAGAGAAATTCGCAAAAAACCAAAAAATTCATATTTTTGGCTCCTAGAGCAAAAAATGGGTTCAATGGTCGGAACTTTTACTATACCTGAATTCGACTCATCAAATACAATAACTGACAGCAATTTGGTTCGAATCGGCGACAAAAAATTTCCGGGAAATAACCACGTACCCCCCCCTTCTATCTAATTTTCACTTCGGAAAATCATTTAAACGCCCATAGCTCCCTTATTAAGCCACATAGGGCAATGAATTTTGCACCGTTGGATTGCTCTTGCCAAGGCGCTTCTTTTGAACCGAAAAAATTTACCTGGATTTTTCCGTTTTAGAGAAATTCGCAAAAAACCAAAAAATCCATATTTTTGGCTCCCACAGCAAAAAATGGGTCCAATGGCCGGAACTTTTACTATACCTGAATTCGACTCATCCAATACAATAACTGACAGCAATTTGGTTCGAATCGGCGACAAAAAATTTTCGGAAAATAACCACGTACCCCCCCCTTCTATCTAATTTTCACTTCGGAAAATCATTCAAACGCCCATAGCTCCCTTATTAAGCCACATATGGCAATGAATTTTGCACCGTTGGATTGCTCATGCCAAGGCGCTTCTTTTGAACCGAAAAAAATTTACCTGGATTTTTCCTTTTTAGAGAAATTCGTAAAAAACCAAAAAATCCCAATTTTTGGGTCCCACAGCAAAAAATGGGTCCAATGGCCGGAACTTTTACTATACCTGAATTCGTCTCATCAAATGCAATAACTGACAGCAATTTGGTTCGAATCGGCGACAAAAAATTTCCGGGAAATAACCACGTACCCCCCCCTTCTATCTAATTTTCACTTCGGAAAATCATTTAAACGCCCATAGCTCCCTTATTAAGCCACATATGGTAATGAATTTTGCACCGTTGGATTGCTCATGCCAAGGCGCTTCTTTTGAACCGAAAAAAATTTACCTGGATTTTTCCGTTTTAGAGAAATTCGCAAAAAACCAAAAAATCCATATTTTTGGCTCCCACAGCAAAAAATGGGTCCAATGGCCGGAACTTTTACTATACCTGAATTCGACTCATCCAATACAATAACTGACAGCAATTTGGTTCGAATCGGCGACAAAAAATTTCCGGGAAATAACCACGTACCCCCCCCTTCTATCTAATTTTCACTTCGGAAAATCATTTAAACGCCCATAGCTCCCTTATTAAGCCACATAGGGCAATGAATTTTGCACCGTTGGATTGCTCTTGCCAAGGCGCTTCTTTTGAACCGAAAAAAATTTACCTGGATTTTTCCGTTTTAGAGAAATTCGCAAAAAACCAAAAAATCCATATTTTTGGCTCCCACAGCAAAAAATGGGTCCAATGGCCGGAACTTTTACTATACCTGAATTCGACTCATCCAATACAATAACTGACAGCAATTTGGTTCGAATCGGCGACAAAAAATTTTCGGAAAATAACCACGTACCCCTCCCCTTCTATCTAATTTTCACTTCGGAAAATCATTTAAACGCCCATAGCTCCCTTATTAAGCCACATAGGGCAATGAATTTTGCACCGTTGGATTGCTCTTGCCAAGGCGCTTCTTTTGAACCGAAAAAAATTTACCTGGATTTTTCCGTTTTAGAGAAATTCGTAAAAAACCAAAAAATCCCAATTTTTGGGTCCCACAGCAAAAAATGGGTTCAATGGCCGGAACTTTTACTATACCTGAATTCGACTCATCAAATGCAATAACTGACAGCAATTTGGTTCGAATCGGCGACAAAAAATTTCCGGGAAATAACCACGTACCCCCCCCCCCCCCTTCTATCTAATTTTCACTTCGGAAAATCATTTAAACGCCCATAGCTCCCTTATTAAGCCACATATGGTAATGAATTTTGCACCGTTGGATTGCTCATGCCAAGGCGCTTCTTTTGAACCGAAAAAAATTTACCTGGATTTTTCCGTTTTAGAGAAATTCGCAAAAAACCAAAAAATCCATATTTTTGGCTCCCACAGCAAAAAATGGGTCCAATGGCCGGAACTTTTACTATACCTGAATTCGACTCATCCAATACAATAACTGACAGCAATTTGGTTCGAATCGGCGACAAAAAATTTCCGGGAAATAACCACGTACCCCCCCCCCCTTCTATCTAATTTTCACTTCGGAAAATCATTTAAACGCCCATAGCTCCCTTATTAAGCCACATAGGGCAATGAATTTTGCACCGTTGGATTGCTCTTGCCAAGGCGCTTCTTTTGAACCGAAAAAAATTTACCTGGATTTTTCCGTTTTAGAGAAATTCGTAAAAAACCAAAAAATCCCAATTTTTGGGTCCCACAGCAAAAAATGGGTTCAATGGCCGGAACTTTTACTATACCTGAATTCGACTCATCAAATGCAATAACTGACAGCAATTTGGTTCGAATCGGCGACAAAAAATTTCCGGGAAATAACCACGTACCCCCCCCTTCTATCTAATTTTCACTTCGGAAAATCATTTAAACGCCCATAGCTCCCTTATTAAGCCACATATGGTAATGAATTTTGCACCGTTGGATTGCTCATGCCAAGGCGCTTCTTTTGAACCGAAAAAAATTTACCTGGATTTTTCCGTTTTAGAGAAATTCGCAAAAAACCAAAAAATCCATATTTTTGGCTCCCACAGCAAAAAATGGGTCCAATGGCCGGAACTTTTACTATACCTGAATTCGACTCATCCAATACAATAACTGACAGCAATTTGGTTCGAATCGGCGACAAAAAATTTTCGGAAAATAACCACATTCCCCCCCTTCTATCTAATTTTCACTTCGGAAAATCATTTAAACGCCCATAGCTCTCTTACTAAGTCACATAGGGCAATGAATTTTGCACCGTTGGATTGCTCTTGCCAAGGCGCTTCTTTTGAACCGAAAAAAATTTACCTGGATTTTTCCGTTTTAGAGAAATTCGCAAAAAAACACAAAATCCATATTTTTGCCTCCCACAGCAAAAAAATGGGCTCAATGGCCGGAAATTTTACTATACCTGAATTCAACTCATCCTATACAATAACTGACAGCAATTTGGTTCGAATCGGCGAGACGGTGTCGAATTCGATGTTTTCATTTTTCTAAATTATCATCTGTAATTGTAATATTGGAATAATTTTTTTCCGATAGTTGGTTTATTATAATCTCGAGAATAAGTGTTTCATGGATTTATCTTGTAAGGAGATTTTTTTTCAAAGCTCTCCGTCTTTTACATTTTTTTTTTGGCGTTAGGTAATTATTATCAGTACTTAATTTTCATTTAGAAAATTTATCTCAGCATGCAACAAACATAATTATCTAAAAACTTTGCGAAAAAATGAAGAAGACATATGTATCCCAAAAAAAGCTTTACAATTTGGAAGCAATCAGATTTGTCTAAAGCAAAAGTGGCAAAACGAGTGTCAACACCCAAAATTATTATTTTTTTACTATATACTTCATCGGGATAGATGTTCTTACAAACAATGAGAAATTTGTTGTAACCAATAATTTTGCAAAACTTGTCAAAGACTGACATTTTTTAATTAATGAAATGGCAGAAAGTTATCTATTATACCGATAACTGACACGCTTACGATTTACACCACAAGATAGCCCCATCAGACTTTAGAAGAAAACAATTAATTTCTGTTCATTTTTGAAAACTGAGCGGATTAATGGTAGCGGTATCTTGTCTTAATATAAATGGACTTTACTTGTGATACGCTAAACATTTTTTTGGAGGTTCCAGAAAGCTTAAAATGTTCTTGTTATTTTACACAATCCGTGCGGTAAAATGACAGATAGTTTGATTAGTATGTAAAAATCAAGATTCCCTAGCTGTTCAAAATGTGTAAACATGTCATTTAGAGTTGAGGAGGCCAGAAATAAATTTTTAACAGTGACTAAAGGACACCTCAATTGCTCATTACTTTGTGTAAATAATGATATTCTAAATGGCTTGATGTAATTTACTTAAAGAATGGTGTGGATTTTGTGTGTATCGGGGATGGATTAATTGGTGGCAAATTTCCAGGTGTAATTGATTTGGTGGTCGATTTGTGGAATAAATGGAACCCCTTCGGCTAAAAACACTCCTCGGGTCTGCTAAGCGTCGAAATTAATGCAGAATATTGGTGTTTTATGGGCGGCAGCAACATCCTTTCAAGATTTAATCAAGGTAATAGAACGTTAACTGCGCCCGTGGTATATCCACATTACAAATTGATTCTTTGGAAAAGCACAATTTTGTTAATGGCCACGGCGCGAATAAGTCTTTTTCCGACAGTGCACCAGATAACTAGCTCGCTAGTGTGGGGTGGGTCGGGGCCAGATCACCAACTTTTCCATTACATTATGAAACACCCCCAGATAAACAACGCCGCCTCTCGGCCGTCGAATTCGACTGGTCCGTCATCTTCGGAATTTTCGTGCGGTCCGTCGGTGCGGGGGCGACGGCGGAGGCGCAGCAGAAGCGAGAAGTAACGTCCATTACCTTAATGCACTGTTCTAGTCCCTCTCTAGGCTGATTAATATTGCATTTCTTAGTGTTGGGGCACTCGGCGTCCATCTGCCCCCCAGGGAGCGGCCCGTTCGCATTCAGAAAGCACCGAAACTCAGAAAGCATCGTCGTCTTACACCTTCAAATTCGACCTAACCGACGTGACAGTTCTTTGCGGCCCGAGCGCCACTTCACTTCCTCCATTCCGCCTTAAATTTTAAAACCTATCTACAAATTGCCTGTGCGATGCTAAAGTGGACTGATGTATAATGCACAAGTTTTCGTATTTTACGCGATCCATAACGATGCGCAATAACACTATTGTCCCGGGGCATTCGATTCTTCATCCCCCCACAAGAGCACATCCGGAGTTGCGAGACGATCCCTGCGAATTAGCAACCCCTTCGGTAATTTCCACCCAAACAACAAAGAAAAATGTTCGCAACAAAAAAACAACCAACCCTTCTGACATGGGCGTACCTGATCCTTGCATACGTTATGTGATACACTAATTGATTAAAGTGGTCTTTACATCTAATGAATTAACATATGAAACAGCGTGACGCAACGTGTTTCCATTTTTTTTATGACTAATGGAAAATTAGTTATCCCAGAGCGTCGGAAGGTCTACAACTGAAACAAATTAGCTGGAAACATTAATTAAATTAAATTTACGTCTGTGTAGAATCGTAATAAAATAATTTAGGTAGCATGTTGGTCGGAAGGGAAGCAGGGAATTTACACCACTCCTCTTTGTATTATTCAATTGCATACACACATAACGTGTTAGTTTTATGAATGTGATGTTGCCACTTGTGTCATCCATTAAATGATAATTAGCGACACGACGGTATCGTGGTTGGGACCAATTTATCATGGTAATTGGGGAACGGGGAGAAAAATTTATCGGGAGAATGGTCGCAGGATGCTCGACGAAATGCGAAACTATCAGATTTTTTGACAAATTGTAGTGCCAAGAGCTGAATATTTTAGTTTGATTAAAATTGAAAAGTGAAAATGTTCCTCTAGACTGGAAGTGATCAGATGTTTTCGAAAGAAGTTATTTTCGGACAAGATTCAAAATTCGATATTTTGGAAACGTTTTTAACATGAACTAATGCAATCAAGACGTGCTAAAAAAGAAGAAGAAAATTCTACTACCAAGACAATTAAAATTTGAATGTTTCAGGCTTGCAGTTCGTTTTTGGTAAAATCAGAACATTTTTGGAACGTGTCTGATAAAACAATAAAGGTGTTCAGCAAGGCTGAGAGTGATCAGATTTTTTCAAAAATGTTCTGGTACTAAGAAAAACAAAATTAAAAATTTTGGAAGTTGCACGATCAGATTTTTCAAAAGACTACTGCACTCAAAATTTTGAAAATCGTAAATAAAACGGATTCTACAAAGTTAGTTAAAAATGAAAACGAAACAATTTGTTTTGAAAACGGTGCAATTTTTCTACGAGGGGAACAGGTGCGCCAGTGGAGAAGTGGAAAGATTGAGAACAAAAGGAAGATGGATGAATGCGGAGCTGAATGAAAGGGACAAAGACACGTACAAGCAAGAAAAGAGGGAGAGAATCAAAGAATGAAGGGAATGAAGGGAGTATGAGAGGTGTATGATAGAGGAAATTCCAGAGTATCTGGGGAGAGAGAGTGCAAGAGAGAGAAAAATGATGGCGAGATTCAGGTGTGGAAACGAGGAGAGAGAGGAGGAAAGAAGGTGCGGAAAGTACTACGAGGAGAGCACATGTGGAATGGATGCGGCGAAATGAGGAAGAGGGAGAGAAAGGAACAGGGAGAAATACTGAAGGGAGATAGGATGGATGAAAGAGATATGGAACAGGAGGGACAGAATAGAAGAAGAAATGGGTGGGGGACAGAAAGAAAAAATTTTTTTTTTTTGAATTGTTATTTTTATGTTTAGATAAAACCATAATCAGGAATCCGAAAGCCTGTAGGGCAAATAAAGCATTCTTAGTATTCAGTACAATTTTTCTACAGGGCCATTATAAATGATTGTTCCATCGCAGTTGGCAGTGAAAACCCACACAAATTTTGGATGTGCCGCCTGCTTCGCAACGTTAGACAAACTAGTAGACAGATTTCCACTACCGCCAGTAGCGCCACCTACCGGCGATGCTAGTCGCACTCATGTTATAAAGCTTGCGGCACATTCAATTTAGCCACCAACGCTCGCCAATAACGCCTACTACGATGGTACAATCATTTATAATGTCTTATGGTTATTATGGTACTAAGAATCAAAATTCAAAATTTGAAAATCTTGGGATCAAAAATTTGAAATAAATTTTTACTTAATAACGCAGATAAAGAAATTGTAAAATTGGTTTTTTGGTTTTTTCCTCAAGTTCGAGCATTCTTGTCTGTTGTGATTAGGTCGACACCTATTTGTTTGTGAAGTTTTTTGCTTCTGTCTTTATCAACTTTTTCTTCCAACTGTTGCTTCTCTTCATTTCGTTTGTGTGGTTTGTTGGGTCTGATTTTCAACGTGTCAAAGGTAAACCAGCAACATCGCCTTGCGCAAAATTTGATCGGTTTTTCCAGTGTATGGATATTAACGGCTTGTTGGCCAACCACTTCATGGAAAATACGAAGTGTTCCAAATGTCACAACTATCTGGCCTTCTTTCCGGTCTACTCGACAACTACTAGAGAAAATATTTGTGGACGATGTGCAGTACCTGATGAGGCAACTTCCGTTCGAAACGAGATCTACGAGAGATTAGCCAAATTGTTGTCTTTTCCTTGTAGATACACTAAAGTAGGATGCACGAAAAAGTTTTGTCCGAAGGAGTTGCCAGCTCACGAGGATGCTTGCGTGTATCGACCTGTCAAATGTCCCACTCATACTTTTACCGATTGTGATGCCTTCATACGGTTTTACGAGATACCAGACCATCTGAAGGAAGAACATGGAGTTGACAAGGATAATTAAGTTGTAGTTGTAGGATTGATTTTAATTGAGATTTGAATAAAGTATTTTAGATAAATTTGAAAGTGAAGTTTTTTTTGGTGTGTTTTGTGGATCAGGTTGTGGTACCATCAAGTCAAAATTTGCGATGCAAATCCGGTTGCGCTAAGATCAACAAGGTGTTGCAAACAGCTTCACCAAGACTAAAAACAAGTCAGACAGTAGTAGTACCGCCAAGGAAAAAAATATGAATATACTAGTACATAGTATGGTGTATGGTGTAGTAGTACTTACAGTACCAGATTTATTTTTTTTCCTTTCTTCTTTTCTTTTCTGATTCTGCAAGTCCAAGCCCGTTGCGTCTTGTTGTGAGGGACCATCTTGATGGTACTGCCGAAGTTCTGGGTGAGTTTTTATTTGTGTTAATTTGAGTTGTGTGTACAAAGTTGCGAATGCATCCGAGCCGCGTTAATTCGAAGTGTTATAATTGTAATTTAAGTGCACTTTGTGAGGAAACAGGACGCCATCATGTACTAAACAAGCTCTTAAATCCGGTCCTGACCGTATCTCGGCGAGATTAATTAAAGAAGTTTTCACCGTGCCGGCAAACATAAATGTTTAATGTCCTGTAAAATCGTTAGCTTTCGATTATGCACTGGCAATTTTCTGTAGCTGTAGGTATCTAATTTTTCGAATTATCTCGAATTGACGACGTTTCGAACATAAAGGAGCTCTCGGGGCCGTAACGTTCTGAATTACGCTTGTAAAAAGTACGGAACGAACGGTCCCGCTGCAACATCTGGATCATCCTCCACTTACCGTGCCGTCCTAATCTTTGCCGTTGTTATTTGCGCATTCCGCTCGTCCGCCACCCCAAAATATTAATGTATCGATTGGCGCCGTCGGAAAATTACGAAATCAGTCCCACCGTTCCATAATGGAATGAACCCTTCAGCGCTCTTCAAATAAATCAACAGAGAAAGCGTTTCGTATGCTGAAAGTTTCACGTGAAAGCTCAAACACGAAAATATCGGCTTAAGTGTGGAAGATGCAAATATACATGAAGTTGGTGGCGTAAAAGCAAAAGCCCTCCTTGATATATTCGCCGTTAAAACGGACAGAAACTTACAAGATTTGAGTAGAGTATCGCAGAGCGGCGGCGCGAGGGGTCCGGAGGGCATTTCTTTCAAAAGCTAAGGTCTTAACACTGACTGGGCTTTTAGAGGATGTGTGATGTGACGTCGGCGGCGGGGCGAGGGACGGCGACGGGGCGCCGAGAACTCGCACTTATCCGGGAAGTGAGGAATCCATTAAGAGCCCGAACCTGCTTCTTACTGCATTCTCTACACATCGCATTACATCATACCGCCATTACATGCAACCGTCCGCCGCCCCCAAAAAAACGGAAATTCTCGAAACCCACAGTCGGGGGGAACCCCCGCCTTTCCATTTTTTTTTCACCCATTGCTCCAATTAGCGCGACGCCCCCACCCTTATCATTTATGCAGAGCGGAAGAACCGCCGAACGCGCCGGCCGTATATCTAATTCCGAACCCCCCGAAGTACCACAAGAATAAAAGATCCAGACAATAGGAGCAACCCTAAATGTGGCCGAAGTAGGTGTGCGATGTACGGCAGTCAATAAAAAGAAATGACTTTACTAACACAGTGGCGTAGATAGCTTTTTGCTTTGGGGGGGGTCCACGTACTTTTGCATTAAGTTTTTGGTTTTCAATGTAGTTTCCTACTTATAACACTAGAATATGAAATTATCACAATACGACTTGAAGGAACACATGTTTATTGTTTATACTCATGTTGAAAAAAAAAAAACCTCAAAGAACAATTTTAGATAAATAGTCCAGCACGGAAAAAAATCGCCAAAAATTATGCTGTTTTAATTAAAAAAAGATCATGATTTAAACAAATACGTACGTATAGTCGCGATCATTAAATTTTGGTCATCAATGTCATTCTTTGACGCAATTTAAATGGTCCATTGTGTTCAGGCCGTTAGCCCTACCACTGGTGGGGGTTACCACCCCCCCTAACGCAAACCCTTGTTAGTTCTATATCGCACTTGTAACTGAGAAATAAAACCAGAAACATCATTTCAATAAGTCTTTTTTTGCTTCACCAATTTTAAAAGCGCCAAACGATATCGCAAATCTGGTCCTGGTCCGCGATCACATTGTAAAACGGTCGTACCTAAATATCATAACCTATCATCATGTCGTATGACATTAATTTTCATTTTTTTACACTTTGTTGACGTGGACATAATCCGCTAGGGATTTTTCTTTAATTTGTGACACCAAATTTTGAAATGACATTGACGACCAAAATTTATTGCTCGCGACAGTACTTAGGCAGGCAGGCAACGTTCACGTTGTTTTGGTATAACGAGAGGCCATAATTAATTTTTTTAACGTTGGACACACTGTTTGATTTCTGTCACTAAAGTGCCTGACATGCGGACCTATTAAAATGAACATAACATGTTGCTGAATTTCCCGCGATGTCTGAGTATTCTTCTATTGCAAAGTAGTAAAACTGACAAAAATGCACTAGACATTGACGCTATTTATAACCTCAAACTTAAAAAAATATAACCTAATTCAACAGACACCGTTACTAAAATTAAATGCAACATTTCCATGGCCTCCCATTAGGCCAAAACAACGTGAATGCATTTTATGTAGTCGATCTTTCAATTTTTAAATCGTGATTTTTTTTTCAATACTTTATGTATAGGTACAGTGCAAAGGTGCCAAAGGTAATTGCATGGTAAAACTTATACCCCCTCTTAACTTTTGTTCAGATGAAAATATTCAAACCATTTTTGGAACAAAGTTGGAAAAATTTTTAAACTAAACTGTCAAAAAAGTTGTGAAAAAAATATTTTAGTAAAAGTATTTTCTTGCCACTATCATTTTTAGCAGGCTGAAATGTTAGTTAACTTTTGCCACCTTCATTTTAAAAAAAGTATTATTCAGTTGTGAAAGAATATGGATGAGCTCTGGGGGGGGTCCGGACCCCCTGGACCCCCCCCTTATCTACGCCACTGTACTAACATATGTTACCGCTGGGGCTCAGAACGCAATACCATGGATATGTAATGACCGAACAGACCGCTTTTCCACTTTCCATTGCAATATAAGAGCTCTAACAACAACTTTCATTAAAATTTACTACGGACGTCGACCGAATGCTTTTATTAAATTACTCGAGGTGGCGAAACGGTGTTGTATGTTTTTTCAGTGGGGGGTGCACTGGAACCGGGGGATGGAGGCTCCTCCGACGACGCTCTCGCCATCTGGCGACACGGAGGTGACATTTTCAGTGGACGCGACAGTTCGCTATCATTTGAATAAACGCGACGCCTGTGAAGTATGCAACTAATTATACACAACGTTTCGCGTTGCATTTCCTGCACACCAGGCAGTCACAATTGATTTCTCTCTGTATTTATTGGTTTTTGTGACAAAAAGACAACAAACAAGACGATTAGCTTGTGAAGCTACTGCAAGTTAGGCAACCAGATGTACACCAAATTTGTCCGCCATTTTTTCATAGTTTATATCTTTGTCTTATCGGTATTTTGGTTTTCGTTGAACATTTAAATTTTCAACTAGTTGCTTCTTGAATGTGTCTAAATCGCCTTCAAAATTCCAAATTATCTTTTTTTTGTAGACTACGTGCACTGATAGAATGCCGTTTTTTAAATATCCTTAGATAAAAAAATCCCCAAACCACAACATTAAAATATTAACAAAGTATCATAGATTGTGTTGGCAATATCTTTAAACATTCGCGCAACTGATTCTCATTGGTTGTTATGAAACCCACGCGACAAATAAATTATATGACATTTCAAATTGTCAGTGCTGTCAAGTACCTAGTTTAAGCATTTAAAGTCTGTTTTTTTTTATAATCAATTGTCAAAGTGTTGTCAGGTTGGTATGACCCACTGGTTATTTGATAATAATTAGGTTGGCAACGTAAAATGTCAACTGTATGTCAGTCATTGATGTGAATTGTGAAGGCGCTTGCGCTAGTGAAGCCGCAATTACATTTAAATAAAAATAAAAAGTTAAATGAGTTTCCGAAAGCAAGGATCTAACACAACGAGAAAAATTGGCTATGATTAGATTACGTGAAGAAATGCAGAGAGAAAAACCGACCATGCTAAATTGCAGTAAAGATGCACACATCATATTCGAGGTATTTTCTTTTATAATTTGAATGGTGTTCGTCACTGCGAGGAACTGATTAGAGAGGACTGGAAATAATTGGTGGGAAATCTACCAATTGAGGACATTCTTTCAATAATAATTCAACTTTCCGCAGAATCATATTCGGGAGACGATTGGGGGTTAGATTCTAAAGATGAATAGGTAAACTGCTTATACCTATTACCCATTAAATAAATTCCTATTTTCCTGTATATGTTCAGTTGTACTTTTCAGTGTCATTATGGTCTTTATTTCTTGTCTTTTGGTATAAAATTTGGTTACACCTGAAACTTTTCTGACATTTGAAAATTACTGACATAACCTCAAACCTGATCTAGGGAGATTTTAGATAGAGGTGTTCCGAAATGAAAGGTTTTAGGGTGATACGGCCTGCTCTTTGAGGGAATTTTGACACTGACAATTAATTAAAAAAAAAAAAATGGACTTTAGATTTGCGGTTTTTCATCTTTAGAGCTTTGTTTTGCGATTCTTTGGTTTTAAAAGTTATTGGGGCGTATGATTTCCCATTCGTTAAGCCTTTCATTAGCTAAATAATTGATTAGACAAAGTGAGAGTATATGCCAAGCACTATGTTAGACAGAGACAAAACAATTTAACGACGTTCTTTAACTTTAATGAAAGGGAAATTATACGGCCCATTAATTTTAATCGTGGTGCTGTTTTGATCTGTTCCGTTGCGATTTTTTGTTGATTTTTTTGAATTTGTGAAGTGAGTGGGTGCCTCAACAATCTAGCATAATGAAGACTTTAAGTGACATTACAAAATGGAAAATGATACAGAGGTAATTTTTGTTCATGCATTCAACATTAAATAATCTCTTGTTTGTGTTTAGCCATTTCCGAAAAAAGCTGGATACTTTAATTTCAGTAGCCAGCTTTTTTCGGAAATTCGAAAATGTATTGTGGGTTGCATTTTTAATTCCGTCGGGCACATTATCATTCGTGAAATACCCTGTATATTAATAAAACCTAATATATATATATTACTCTCACTATACTGAAGTTTTCTTTCGTTTTTCCTAAATGCAGACATGCAGAACATCACGTGTAAACCTACTCTTTCCATTTTTTTAAATTTCGCGGCGGATCTATTTGTTGTAATGGTTGTAGCGTAGAGTGAACATTTTTAGTTATTTAAACATTAAGGGAGGTAACTAATTTTTACCAGTCGAGGACGTGTTTACGCCCGAGCGATAGCGAGGTCTAGGAATAGAGTCCGAGACTGGTTAATATTAGTTACCTCCCGAATTGTTTATAATATTTTTTGCACTCTCAAATATTCAAATTTCGTGTGACATACTGTTTTCTCAATTTGGTTGTTGGTCGTAAAATTTTATGGTTTTATGGTGTCCGTTAATCGCTCATACTTAATATGCAATACAAGTTTACGACCTACTACGAAATTGAGAAAACAGTACAGCTTCTTCGGTTTTTGTATCAGCTATGGTACAATTGCTTCTTTTAACAAAGATTTGAACTGAGCATTTTGTGGAAACTTGAAAATATTGTCGTTTGATTTTGTTTTGGAGGGGTCAGGTATAGAGAGTGCTTCGATTTTTAGGTAACTTTATTAGCTTTTTATTAAACATAATGTACAATTAAAATACATCTAGACAAAAATGACTTACGTTGTAAATAGCATAAAAACAATCGAGTACAGTAGCGAAGCGCAAAGCTGTAAATAGACCAACGTGTGGCCGGTGTAGATATGTACAAAAAATCTCAGGTTTACCCTGGTCGTTCGAGGAAGTCTTTCATAATCTTATAACAACTGGTTATAAACGGAATAAGCCGTTCGAGTCTTGTTCCCTGTCAGGCGTCTCCTCTATCAAAATGGAATTCCAAAAAAATCATCCACCAAAAAAATATGCGTCTTCAAGCATCATTTTAGTATTAATAGAATATTATTCCTGCTAAAACCAAGCTAAAACGTTGTAAACGGGTCCCGGCCAATCTAATTGGCCGGGGGGTCGAATCGGATTGAGTTAAGCCATCGTGAGTGCGCCGGCGCCCATTCCGAATCCGACTCCTTTGGGCCCGAAGTTCCTGCCGTAGCAGCCCCTGCAGTAGATCTCTCCATCGGGGGCGTCATTCTGGTTGGTGGAGTCGAGGGAGCGCTTGCACTCGACGCAGGCGAAGCACCTCTTGTGCCAGATGCCGTTCTTGCTGAGCATCTGCTCGGCGGCGTAGACGGCATAGCCGCACCTGCGGCACCCTTGACCGGGGGCGGCTTTGTGGCCGCTGTTGGGTCTGATGTCGGCTTGGATGGCGGCCGGGGCGCCGTCGGCGCACACCAGAGTGGGGGTGTGACCGAAGCCGAAGCCCTTGGGGCCGAACAGCTTGCTGTAGCAGGCCCTGCAGTGGATCTCGCGGTCGGGGCCGTCGCAAGCTAGAACCGAGTCGAGGGGGCGGTGGCACTCGGCGCAGTTGAAGCATTTCTTGTGCCACATCTGTCCGAGAAGAGAGCGTGAGAGAGAACGTGAGGACTGGGAGGAAGGACTCACCGTTCCTTTAGCCAGTTGTTGTTCGGCGGCGAAAACCATTCCTCCACATCTGGGGCAACCTTGACCGGGAGGGGCCTTGATAGAGGTCGTGTCGGGGTTATAGAAGGGTCGATTTTGAGAGATCTCGTTTTCGCTGCAATTGATTAAGGTGGTGACGTTTGAAGGACGAGAGAAAGGAGGAATATTTACGTCAGGCCGTCAGTCTGCAGAAAACCTGAGCCGCAAGCGAACCCGTATCCGTGGGGGCCCCACTTTTTGCCGTAGCAGGTCTTACAATAGACATCGCTGTCGGGTCCGTCGCAAGCGATGATGGAGTCAAGGGTCTTGGTGCAGTCCTTGCACTTGAAACATTTACGATGCCAAGGTCTTCCCTTGGCGAGGACCTCTTCGGCGGCGAAGACTACGCCGCCGCAACGGGGACAACCTTGGCCGGGTGGAGCCTTGATGCACGCGGTGTCGATAACCGTGGTCTTGGGGGCGGCGTCACTAAAAGCCCATCGACCGTCAGATCGCGACGCATCAGCTCCGGAGTGTTATTGGGTGGTGAGCGTGAAAGCGGGGTTAGGCGGGTGACAGAGGTGCGACAGTACAGTTGAGGTACCTCTGCCATTCAAGGTCCAAAGCATCGCACATTAGCCCAAGGAAATTGCCGCCAGCGTGACCGATTCCTCGAGGACCAAAGCGTTGAGCATAGCAAGCTGTCGGAATATACGGACAAAAAATCATCTTTAGAAAGTGCAGCAGGTCGAGGGCTTGCGGGAGGGGTCAATACTGACCTATTAGCGTAACAATCGCTTTGCAGGGTGCCACCACCTTGACCGTAACCATATCCTTTGGGGCCGAATTTCTTTCCGTAACAAACTATGGGACAACACAGTATCATTCGAGGCACACCCGGAGGTACTTAGGTAAGTAAGACATGCTTCGACGGAAGCGCAACACTCAGTTGCGTCTCCGTCGACCACACCAGAGAGTGCTCGCACGCACCTTTGCAGTAAATATCCTTGTCAGGACCTTCGGTGACGTTAACAGAATCCAATCCTTTAGCACAGACGCCACATTTGAAACAGGACTTGTGGAAGGCCTAAACACAGAGAAAACACAACTCAGACGGCACAACACATGCGACGAAGACAGTGAACGAGAAAAGGGGGCACTCGAAGGGCTCATACCATTGCAATAAACTTCCCCGTCTGGTCCATCACAATGTGATGTAGAGTCCAACCACCGGGTGCAATTTTTACAACGAAAACAAAATCTGTGCCAGCCCTAGTCATAATTTTAGAGAAATGCGAAGAAGAAGGTTTTCGGAACTTACTCTTCCTCTGGCTAGCATCTGTTCGGCGGCGTAAACGTAGCCGCCGCATCGGGGACATCCTTCGCCTTCGGGGGCCTTAGCGATGGCCTTGGGCAGAAGGGGGGCTCGGGATACAACAATGTCGTCGCTAAAAAGAGAAAAATCGGGTCGATTAACCGAAACCTTGACACGGTGACGTGTTAGAAACAAAGCAAGTGAATGCGTTGAAGCGCGCTGCTGCCTAAAATGAACTAATCAAAATAGAAAAGATATGAGAGTCGTAATGAGAGAAGGTAAAGTCGGTCTACAACTAGTGTGATACTTGAGGGCACCTTCCTTATCCCATCACTGGAGTTAGGGAAGGACAAAAATGACAACTATGTTAATAGCGAGAGAGCAGGTTGCCTTAGCCATGCTTAAATCATCTATGTCTCACCGTTGGTGGCGCTGCTCGCTGTTGGATTAGATGGTAAGGGTGTGTCGGGGTGAGTAATAAGAGACAAACCGAACACCTACACCACTTTGTTTAGTGTTTTGCGAGGTATCGTGTGATTTGAAACGAACGTGTAATTTTTGACGTGATTTATTACGATTCAATTATTACAAAATAATAATCGAATTGTTTGTACCATGTATGTAAAACAAATTTTATAAACAGTAACCTATTTGTTATTTTAAAATCTATAAATATAACACAACATATAATTAATTATACGTGGGATGGAAGGAGTAGGTTTGCGAGGCGGCGACGGCTGGTGTTTGTCGACGAGGCCGCCCTTCTGTCCCCGGATGATCCCTTAGGAGCTACGATAGAGAAAAGGGCGAGTCATGCTCTGATAGACACTCAGTACAGTGGTTATCGACTCGGCATCGGCTTCACCAAGCAACACTTCTGATTAGCGCAAGCAAGCGTCGCCATCAGAAATGTTAACTTGCACAGTCAGGCACGACGACAAGATAAGAAAGACAAGAGAGCCCTCAAGTTTACACACGGAGATGATAGAGTAGCCTTGACCGATACCTCAACAGACAGCAGACAAAAACAAGAGACTCACCCTTGCTGGAGGTGGGAACCGGTGTCCATGCTGAGACAGCCGGCACCACCGCCGAAGCCGTACCCCTTGGGGCCGTATTTGCGGGCGTGGCAGTTCTTGCAGAACAGCTCGGCTTCGTGTTCCGTGCAGTTGGTCGAGTCCAACATCTTGCCGCACATTCCTGCGGCGCACACCTTGACTAGTACCGGGGGCGGCGACAACCGCTCGTCGTTCTACTTACCGCACTTGAAGCAGGACTTGTGCCATTTGTAGCCGCCGGCCACGCGCTCTTCGGCGGCGTAGACCGACTTCTGGCACTTGGGGCATTTGGGGTTTTCGATAGGCTTGAAAGGCATCTTGATCTAGTCGACCTGGAATTTTGGAAAAATCGATTTTCGAAACCGAATGCCTCGCGACTCTTATTAGGTCAACTGGCGCCGCTCCAACGTCGTGATGCAACAACGACGCCGGGTTAAAATTAGCGCCGGTTACCAAATAAGGGCGCAGGTAAAGCACTGTCGGCACTGCAGGACACTGTAACACTCGCGTACCTGGTCGGAATCGGAGTAGTCGGTGGAGAGGTCCTCGATGGTGTCCTTACACTACAACCACTGAAATTCGAATGCCAGAAACGGCAGCTCCTAGTCTATAAAAGTGGTTTTGCACACGACCCCAGGACCGAGTCTGGAGGGGTGGGACACATCATAGTCAACGTGCTGGGAATAGCCTTTTGAGCAGCGTTCTATTTTCGGTGGATGCAAGGATGACAGATGGACTTTTTCGATAAAAACCGCACCTTTTGCGGAAATTTGATCCGGCGCACCTGGGGGAAATGCGGCGGGGGATGGCCGAAGGGTCATCGCGCAAATATTCCGACTTAGTCATCGCTGATTTTTCTAACATCTATGCAGTATTTGGCAACGGGTTATTGTTGTGATGCACGCTTTACGGCCGCACACGTGAACAATCGCTTTTCACGCCAGAGGGAAATCCAGTCGGGAAAGTCTTTCGAGTGAAAGTGTGGGGTTTTGTGCGAGGGCTCATGTTACACCGCCGCAGAAGCATCTTCTCTTTCGGTGGTATTTTGGAAGCGTCCGATGTGCGAAGGAACTAAATCTATTACCGGCTTCTTTGCGCTTCTTGCGTTCGATAAAAATTACGGCGTGGCGCCGATTTTACTGCCGAAACACCCACTTTTCAAATTTTTTACATAATAAATACCACTGATTTATCTTTGTATTTGCTTTATTTTTTTTAAGTTTCAATGTTACCGGTTTATATTTAAAAAATAATTCGATTTAAAAAAATTATTTTCGGACTTTTTTTTTATTTGTGTTCTTCGATTATTTTTGACACGCTGACATACTTCGCCCAGCTTTTAACAGATAAGGGAGTTGTTTGTTACGTAATGGTGACAGGATTGTCGCTCTCAGAAGGTTTTTTTTTACCACGGCGCTAGGAATACTCCTTTTTCTAGTGCAGTTTGCAGTCTCACGGTATCACACGGATGTGAGTGGTGCAAAAACACTTGTGTCATTGTTACAGTGATTGCCAATTCAAATTTTTTTCTTCAATTCTCAAATGAATCACAATTTGCATTTATACAAAAAAAAAATCTAAATTTATACACTTTTCAAGAGTTATTCGTGTCCGCAAACAATTTTTAATTTCTGTGAAAATTTTTTCAAAAAACATTCAGTAAATTTTGACAACTTTTTACTGTCCACAAGAGTTTCTTAGTATCTTTACTAATACCCTAGAATAAAAAATCTCTTTTTTTGATTAAACACTTTGCCTTCTTGCTTGCTCCCTTTCAAGCCCTTTTAACTTTACTAAAGAATACAATTTCAAAGACTTCTAGCCCATAGATAATTCTCCAAGAAATCTGTAAGTCTTGACAAATCAGAATTTTCATTTATTCTTAATCTTTAAATTGTCAATTTTTCTAAATTTTTTCGTTTTATTCAGTCAAAAAACTTGTAATTTTTTTTTAATAATTTTGAAAAATTTATCCACTTTAATTATCACCAAAGTAATTATTTTAGTAAATCTACACTGTGTATATTATATTAGATAATGCCAAGGGCAACTATAAAATTATTGTTTTTTCAAAAAAACATCCACAATTAAGTGATTTTTGGTTATCGATTTTTGTTGGACATTTTTTAACAACTATTATCATAATTTAGATTATTATTTGTTTTGTAAAATATTCAGACATATTTTGAAAAAGTCGCGCAGTTGTTTAGCACCATTAGAAAGTTTTGAAAAATTAAACCGCTTCAATTGTAGGATAGTGATTAATTTAAAATTATTCATTTGATTTTGTATTTTTAGAAAATTTGTAAAATTAAACGGTTTTGATTCCTTTAACGTTTTTTCATTTGTGCTACACCTTGTAGTGTATTAGATTGTTATACAAATAAATTTTTCATTTTCCATTTTAAAAACATCTTGGTTATCCTGATCTGATTGTCTTGGAAATTTTTTCAAAAATATTTTAAGTGTAAAATACTACATATTTTTATTTTATGAATTTCGAAAATCAAACAATTTTGATTGTTTGTAGAGATATTTTCATATTTCGTGGCGGAAACAAAAGACTGAGAAATGTCACAAATTTGTATTGTCAGTGTCAAATTTCTCAAAGACGTTCGTGATTTCGACAAAAATGCAGCAAATTGGCAATAAGAAAGTTATTCATCGTCGAACTAGAGAAATAATTTGTAATGCGTTTGATTATATGAGAATAACTTTTCCTTTTGAAGCACTGACAAAAATTGGTTTCCTTAGAATTTGTTTTTTCAATCTATTTAGCGAAAATGTAAATTTACTTAGACATTCCTTTTTACGGCGTTTATGAGAAATTTCACACTGACAATACATTTTTGTGACATTTCTCAGTCTTTTGTTTCCGCCACCAAATATGAAAATACCTCTACAAATGTTTTCAAAAATATTCTTTTCACTGTTTTGACTTTTGTAAAAAAGCTGTTTGTGCTAAAGTGCTTTCAAAAGTATCTTGCTACTGTTGTATGTTAGTCTGTATTAGACTTTTTTCAAAAATATTTGTTTGTTTTTGTAGTATAATAGATTATTTTTAAAATTATCGTTTCGGTTTTTGGCATTTTTTGCAACAGATATTCGAAAATCAAAAAACCTTTATTGTTATCAGTTTTATGAATTCCAAAAAACTTCTTTTCTTCTCTTCTGCAACACAACATAACCTGACCGGCACAAAAAACGACTTACTTTGAATTTTATTAATATATGTAATTAAGTAATTCATTGTCTTCTTAAAAAAAATTTTTAGAAAAAAATTTATATTATGAAAAATTGCCAAAATTTGAACAGCATTTTGAATTAGTATCTCGTATTGTCAAATTAAATCTTTTAACACGTAAATCAACCGACAAAAACAACATGGAAGTAGCGCAAATTTTCTAATAATTTATTTAAACAAAACAGTTCGGTTGCCATGGTGACCTTAGCACTCCCGATCATTGAAAATATCCTAATTTAACTATAATAAAGAAAAATAAGCGCAAATATAATTTCAAGATCATTTATTAAAGAAATCATGAGTCGTTTTTTGTACCGGTCAGTGTATTATTTTACGGAGAAAGAAATCAATTTTTTTTCAGGATAATGTTTTCTAGGCATTTTTTCAATAATGTGTTTACATAATGTAACTTCTTCGACTCTTATCTAAATAAATTTAAAGTTTCTATTTTCATTTAACATTTTCAACAGATTATCAAAATAAATAATAATTTATCAAATTTTTCAAAAATGTAAAAATGAATTGCATATTTCAATGTTTTTAATGTGTTTAATGTGTAATGTGTAATTTTACAAAAATGTATCTACATTCAGCAATTATAAAATCAGTATTTTCTTTGCAAAATTTTGAAAAATTAAGGAGCAAAAAATTGCTCAACTTGTGAATTTCGCCGTTCTCGCAGTAATCTCTATTAATAGTGCAACTGAGAATTTAAGATAGCTCAATCAAAGATTAATGTGTTTGTTACAAACAACCAAATTTCGAAACTTCAACGAATTAAAACGCGATCATCTCTAATCTCCAAAACCCGCCCAACATACCGCCATTCTAAACAAACACCTCATCAAATAAACAAAAATTTATATTTTCTCCGAAGCGCAAAAAATAAACACTCCCAAATACCAAATTTTATTTTATTTTTTTCGCCACATAATCAAATTATCGTCGAAATTTATGCCCGCGCTTTGCAACTAACTTTCTCGACGGAAAATTTCCAAACGCTAATAATACCGGAGCTATTTTTAAAAATTCGGAAGATTCCAGATGTGCCGGAGCATTCTTCCCAAAGCGATCCGTCGATTCCTCAAAATTTGCTTTATTTTCGGAAAATGCGTCGGACGCTCGTGCACTTCTTCATCAAAACACTTTTGAAAAATGATTACGTAAGCGCAGTCGAGAAAAGTCCTGCGGCCTCTCGACCGCGGCGCATTTTAAAATGAAATTTATTTCGAGAAGGCTTGCATTGTGATCCGGCCAATGAGAGGTCGGTCCCACACACGTCTGGACCTGTCGCCGCTTATTAACCCCGGAGTGAATTATCGTTGATATTTCTGTACCCGGTCAGGTGTTAAAATAATTATCAAGCCGGTCGCAGTTGTCGTAAAATTTTGTGTAGTGGTGTTGTTGTGGTGCCCACGCAATATCGCCTTTTCAAAAATAAATTCCGTGTCGGACCAGTGAGTCACGTTTACGTTAAAACCGATAGAGAGGAACCGTTTGGCAACGGTTCCATTATTCACGGTCTAAATTTAGGGCGAAAACGCGAATCAAAAACGGCATTTCTGCATAACCGATTGGGACGTGGAGCCCGCCAGGACCGGCTTTGCCAAACTCCAATTTAATCGGGAGCCTTGGCGATAAATCATCGACGGTGCCCCCGCGAGCTTCGTGACTCCGCCGCCCGAAATAAGCTCCAACTGAGTCAGAAATTTTTTTTGCGGTCGGGGGCGGTTCTCAAAAATCCCCCGAAATCGGGAAAGTTCATTGACTCACCGGCTATTCCTGCCCGGACTAATTAATGCCGTGTTTATTTCAGTTGTGACTATTTCAGGAATTCGGTGCGTCTCTTCGCTTCGAATTATTGCACTTATGTAATAAAGTAGAATTATTCAAAGGGAGATCGGCTAAAATTGGGACGCGTGGGCGGCTACATATGTGAAAACTGAAATTTTACATGTTGCATGTGCCGTGAAATAGGATATAAACATTTCACTGGGTGTTTACCTATACTTTACACTAATCCAAACATCGCCCCCTATACTCCATCAAACGGACCGTCTGCCGCTGTGGAATTGGCGAACACACGGTATAACGGTTCCGGCAGACATTACTCTCCGGGTTTATAGGTCGTTACTAGGACCTGTTTTTCATCACGACCCAATTAACACTCTGTCTTTTATTGACAATAAAAAAATAAACACCAGAAAGAAACAATGCAAACCGGGGACCGGTTGCGCCTTTTCATTGTCAACGCCAACTATTTTTTTAAATTTCTATCTCCAGGCTTCTTATTTTTGAGTTGTAATTTCCAAAGTAAGTTTAGACCGTCAGATGTTTGTATATTTAATTTTTTTTTTAGCCCCCACTTTAATTTGAATATTTCGCAAATTATCGCTAATGGTCTTGTATTAAATGAAAACACTTTGTATATTTTCGCGTGTTTGGAGTTTGTCCAAAATTTTGAATATACGCCGGCATTAACTGATAGATAGTTATTTGATGATGTGCGAAATACACTGGGTGAAAATTTCTTTTGCAAAAATATACAGGGTGGAATTTGAAAGAGAAGTCAACGCGAATTTGTTTGTTTTGGAAAATGTGTGGCTCGCTAGGAAGAGCTTTGCCCTTTTTGTTTTTGATTTTTTGTTGTGGTGTCCTCAGTGTGAGATTTTTCAAAGTATGGTTTTGTTTTTTTAAATGAAAACACTTTGTATAATTTTACATATTTGAAGTGTGGCCAAATTTTGAATATAAGTTTAGTTGGCACTAATTGACAGTTTGAAGTAAATTTAGTTAAAATTTTATTGCAAACAAATGTACAGGAGTGGAGTTTCAGTAGCAAGATATATACAGGCTGTCCTCGAAATGCATATCAAAACAGATCAGTAGTTACATACAAAATGTTTTTCTAGTAAAGGTATTTTTGTTTTTGAAATATACTTATTCAATAAGAATTCAATAATAATAACAAATATAAAGCATTGAAAATTTGCTCGAAATTTCCAGTACGCTACTACGTTGAAGTAACTGAGAAAAAAAGAAAAAATATACTGGAAATTTCGAGCAAATTTTCAATGCTTTATATCTCAAAAACAAAAGAACTTTTACTAGAAATTTTTTTTGTATTTAACCTCTACTAAAGGATAAATTGGGCCAAGTTAAACCCAAAAGCGACCTTACTTAACCCACAATAAAATAAAACAAAAAGAAAAACAAAAAGGGGAAATATACAGGCTAATAAGAACTTTTATAATAATTCGTAAATACCGGGTGATCAAAATGGACTGTTTCAGTTGGCCATACAATTAAGAGCATTTTGTTATTCGGCTGTTTGCAATACTGCAACCGGATACGTCTTTTGACAGATATTTGACGTGAAATCAACAGCGATAAAATTGTAGGTTATGAATGTATAAAAATCAACGGTACAAAGAAACATTTTGAGCTGTCAACTGAGTCAAGTGTGAAGTCATCAACAACCGGAAGTAGGTAACTCCAGTTATACCATTTAAAAGTAAAAATCAGTACTGCCAACTCAAACAGTCCTTTTTGATCACGCTGTAGAATAAATGTACAGAATGATATTAGAAACAGTAACAAAAATAATTTATGACATCTTGCATTAAAGTAATAATTTACGACCATTGTCAAAAATTAAATATACTTAATGAAGAACAAAAAGGTTGTGTTAAGGAGTGTTTTGGTTGTAAAGAACAACTCATAATAGATACGGTAATAATGGAACAAGCTAGAAAAAATAATAGAAATATTTGTACCGCATTCATAAACTACAAAAAAGCCTATGATTCAGTACCACATTCATGGTTAATTAAAATTCTTAAAATTTATAAAATTAATTTGGATTTGATTAACTTTTTATCCCATGTTATGACATTTTGGAAAACTACTTTAAATTTATCAATAAACAATACTAAATTAAAATCCGAGCCTATTCAAATTAAACGGGGAATTTATCAAGGAGATTCTTTAAGTCCTTTATGGTTTTGTCTAGCCATCAATCCTTTGACAAATCTATTAAATAGCACTGGATATGGTTTCAATATTAGAGTTAATAATACCACACTATCCAAATTAAATCACCTTCTTTATATGGATGACATAAAACTTTATGCATCTAAAAAGAATCACATTTTATCTTTACTAACAATAACTGAAAATTTTTCAATTGATATTGGAATGAGTTTTGGTATTGATAAGTGTAAAACGCAATCAATATGTCGTGGTCATTACGAAAATTTAGAATATATAACTAAAGAAGGAGAAATCATTAAAAATTTAAATAAAGGAGAATTTTATAAATATTTAGGTATTAATCAATCAAATCATATTCAACATTCAATTATAAAAGAAAATTTAGAAAAACAATTTTATTTAAGAATTAAATCTATTTTAAAATCAAAATTAAACGGTAATAATTTAATTAAAGCAGTTAATACATATGCTGTTCCATTGTTGACCTATTCTTTTGGTGTTATAAAATGGTCCAAAACTAATTTACAGAATATAAATATTCAAACTAGAGTTCTCTTTACAAAATTTTGTAAACATCACCCCAAATCTGCTATTGAAAGATTTAATTTACCACGCGAAAATGGTGGTAGGGGTTTTTCAAATCTAGAAATTCTACAACACAATCAAATTGCTTCACTAAAAAATTATTTTCTCAATAGAGCTCGTGATAACACTTTTTTTAATGCTTTGGTTTCAGCGGATAAAGGTTACACACCTTTAAATTTAAGTGATAATGTAATTTCAGATATTGTTGAGCCAAATATACCTGACACTATAGCAAATATAAAACAAAAGTCTTTACATGGGAGATATTTTAAAGAGCTAGAACAGCCAGAAATTAATATTCAAGCTTCTCATGCATGGCTTAAAAAATCAAATATTCATCCTGAGACTGAGGGTTTTATATTTGCAATACAAGATCGTGTTATAAATACAAGAAATTATAAAAAACACATATGCGGTTTACAATCGATCATCGATAAATGTAGGATTTGCGGAACTGAAGGGGAAACCATTGAACACATCATTTCTTCTTGCACCGTTTTGGCTCAAAGCGAATATAAAAAACGTCATGATATATTCGCAAAAATTATACACATGAATTTAGCAGTTAAATTCAATTTATTAAAGGATACACAACCACATTACATTTATAAACCAGAAAGTTGTTTAGAAAATGACAATTACAAATTATATTTTGATCGCACAGTTTTAACTGACATTCACATTCAGCATAACAGACCAGACATTATTATTTTAAATAAACAACAAAAGCAAGCATATCTTTTAGATATAGCTGTTCCAAATTCACACAATATAACACAAACATATAATACAAAAATTAATAAATATTTAGAACTATCCGTTGCTATGAGAAATCTTTGGTGTTTAGAAAAAATTTCGATTTTACCATTTATAATTTCAGCAACAGGAATAGTACCGCAATCTCTTTTTAAAAATTTAAAAATTTTGGACTTAGAGAACACATTGGTGGTTGAAATTCAAAAAGGTATATTATTATACTCATGTCACATCGTGAGGAAATTCCTTAACATTGACACAGAACATAAAACACAAAAAAGTCAAAATGTGGAGGCGAGACGCCGGTAATTATGTTGATAAGCACTGCACTATTACTTGATAGTATTATCCGTAATAGTGTATGTACTCCGGCAAAATTGCCGTGCCGCCGGGTGGAGGTGGGATACGAAAAAATTCTCAAATTTGTTTATTCTGAAAAGTAAAGTGGAAACAAAATCGTCAAAAATATCGAGTGATGTGTCGATATTACAGGTATTTTTATTGATTTGCCAAGCGTAGCAACATCTTGTTGAGAGGTTGTTGTCTCTAATGATCCGGCAGGTTTTGCAATGAAGCTGTTTTTCTGCTTCTTTATCTTTATGGTTGCTGTGTCAACAGTTTTTTTAAACATTTGCTTTTTTCTCTGACGAAAGAAATGTTTGTGTATACAAACTTCCGACAAGATTTATTTTTTACACAACTTGTACACAAGTTTTTCAGGAAAATCTGATTTCATTCAAAAATCAAACCCTTTGGTTCCGATTTGGTGTGGTTTTTTCTTTAATTTATGTTTTGAAATTGAAAAGGAAAAATTCTTCTGTCAAAGTAAGTATGTACATACTTACATATCAGAATTAAAAATATGTTGTTATTTGTACAACTAGTTATGAAAGTCATACTTTTTTTCACGAATTTGCAGATTGATTAACGAGGGCGTAGCCCGAGTTAATCAAGCAAATGAGTGAAAAAAAGAAACTTTCATAACGTGTTGTACACACTATTTTTTTGGGTATCGATGTAAATTGAGAAATTTGGTCTAAAAGGATTTATGAAAAATTACACACAAAAAATAGGTATGCTTTGACAATCATCTCCAAGGAGATGGAATAAAATAATACAAAAAAGTACTACTTTCACTACGATTTTTCGTATAAAAAAGTGCTACTTTCACTACGATTTTGTGTGTAAAAAAGTGCCACTTTCATTACGATATGCTAAAAAAGATATTGTGCTTCAATTTTGATCAAAAATTACAAAATTGTCAGATATTTATTTAAAGTTCGCATTTAGCGTAAAGGGAATGCAATGCAAGAACCTTATTTATTACAGTGTCGAAACCGAAATATTTTGACGTAACTCGAACACTGTGCAGGTGAATTGGTAAGCTACTCGCCTAATAATATCTCAAATCCTTGGCACGAAAATTCAAATTATTACTTTCAAATATACAAATCATATGCAATTATAAACAGACCCACTCTGTTCAATTTGGGTCAAAGAGCGCAGAAAATGTCCTAAGAACAGCAAATAAACAAGTTTTATCTGGTTTGCAAAAACTCAACCAAAGAAGTCAAAATTTGTCCAAATTTTGACATTTCCAAGACTCGTCCCACCTTCGTCGACTTGGCTCAAAATAGAACGCCGTAGTGGCCCCCTATTTACTACTTCGATAGTAAATCCGGATTGGTCAACATTTATTTGCATCGACCTCTTCAGAAGCGTTGCCAAATATTTTGACAAATTCGACACCAACGTCTGATTCACGTCGAATTGAATTTTGCAAATTGTCCGACTTTTCCATCGGATATGACCGACAATAACGATGCGTAGGCGTTTTATGGGAACGTTTCCGGTTCAGTAATAACACGTTACAGTTTTACGGCGGTAGTTATACCAAAACAAAAATAGGCAAAGGACTTCAAGGTGATTTCGGAGAAAAAAATCTGGAAAGCTCGAGCTCTAGGTCGTTGTTGAGCAACTCTACTGTCAAGTTATGTCAAACATGTCAAAAGGTTAGACCGAGCTGTAACGTCACCAGTTGGCGATAAAATTTCGATCTTGAAGATGAATCGATAAGAAGTGGTGTTAATTTAGAGACGCGACACCACCCGCCGAAATGTATCAAACCATCGAGCAAAAATAGCTGGAGGAAATTTGTTTGGCAAGTGTACCTCGTCGCATTTTCCGCTAATTTGGAATCTACTCGTTCCCAGAAATAGATAACTCGCAAGTGTCACGCCTAATCAATACAATCCGTAGTTCACCTTTTATCTCTTGATCACTTGAATCCTGGTGTCAGATATTGCAGTAAAACAATCAGTTCGACAAAATTGTGTGTTTAACATGGCAGCTCTTCGAAACCTCCGCAACCTAGTGCTCGTCTCAGCTCTTCTCTTCCTGGTCTGTCAACAAGTCTCTTCGACCGTTGGTCCTTGCGTGTGTTCGAAGATCTACACCCCAGTGTGCGCCTCCGACGGCAACACCTACCCCAATGCGTGCACCTTCAACTGCTATGTAAAGGGATCAGGTGCCAACAGTCGAGACCTCAGAATTATAAGCGACGGAGAGTGTCCAGACATTGGAGACCTAGACATGTAACAACGACGACAAACAACTCTGTAAACGATTCATACATAAATAAAAAATAATTTATCTAGACCTGAACAAAAAAACCGACAAAATAATCACTTGTTTAGATCTAAAACGTACATTTATTAAGCGGCCAGAGTAATTAAGCTCTAAATTCGTTGCAGACGTTTACAAGACAGCGACCATTAAGGAAAATTTACAAGGGAAATGTTTAATGGTTCCGGCGGGTTTAAATGACAGATGAGGGCGCCCTCTCGTGGAGAGTGTACGCACTGAAGGCTTGACGGTCCAGAGTGCGGGACAAAGCTTTCAAAATGACCCACGATCGGTGTAGAAATTTTTGGAACAAGTGGAATTGTAAACGCGCCACCGCGACAAAGCTGAAAATTGTTAAATTTAGCGTCGAGAAGTGACACGTCAACGTGTACAGGTTCCTGTGTGCGTCGGAGTGAGTGTGTCGTGAAAAAACGGTAGAGGGCGCTGGATGTCCGACGATTTGACGTATCGATTACAAAGTCAAAATTTGCGAATGTCCCAATATTATTTGTTGATTTGTGGCGCCATTAAGTAAGAGTTTAATAAATGATCAGGTGCCAGATTAGGATTTGTTGGGTTTAGGATTAATACCAATTTAATTAAGATGCAACAAAATATTTGACAGGTTGTGATGCGCATTACAAAACTGTCAGCACTTTCTCAACAATGTTCGAAAATAGTTTCGGTTTTGAAAACAAGCTGAAACTTGTTCCCATTGCACAAACCCTAAATTTAAAATTACACGAACTGCAATCTGGACGAAAATAATCCGGTGTGTAAACAAAGTCCGAATTCTCGGGTAATTTATATAAATCTGATGTAAACAGGAGAAGTTGTAAAGAGCGTTCGATTCTATTTTGGAGTTTGGTGAAACATGACCGTGATGCGTCCTCATATTTATGGGAATGCTTCAAAATTAGAACCGCCCACAGGTTTGGGCCCAATCCGAGTAAAACTCCACATTATAAATAAATAAATTTATTAATAATTTGCCATAATGTAAAGAATTGAAATAAAAAATCTGGTGGGAATCTTAGACGTAGAAAAACACCTGGACCTACTTCCCGAGGATGATCTTGCGTCCAGCGCCCATGTTCTGTCCAGCTTGGGAAGCCCCCTTGTTCTGTCCGGCCTGGAGGCCGATCATGGTTTCTCCAGCCCTCATCTGCTCTTCGGTGAATTCGCGCTTGTTCTCGTCAGAGGGTTTGGGGCCCAGGTAGGGTCCTTTCCACTCGGGGTGCTTGTAGGTCGTCCTGCCCAAGGCGAAGATGGTGTTCGTGACTTGGCCGATGTCCTTCTTCTCCCACAAATCCACGGTCTGGAAGACGTCAACGTCGTTGACGCCGTAGGCCTTCAGGGCCGCCTGGAAGCTACGCACTGTTAGAACTAGTCGTCGCGACACCGCGAGTCTTACTTGTTGATGTTCTCCATCATCTTGAACTGTCCGCCGGAGGTGTTGATCTTGGGGACGGCGCCGGGGGAGAGCTTGTTGATCAGCTGGCAGAGGACGGTGCCGTCGCGGATCACATCTTCGTAGAGCTCTCCCGGGGGGAACTTGGCGCCGAGGACGGTCTCGATCCACTCTTGCGCCTCCCTGTCTTGGTCGGGGTTGCGCTTGGCGGCGATCTTGGCGCGGACTTGACGTTCCAGAGACATTTTGCCGGTGGATTGGTAAGCGACTGCGGCTGGGAGGCGTCGGGACGCTTATATAAGGGAGCGGGGAGTCCCACCACGCCGTGACGACGACGCAACGCTTCTCTATCACTATATTTAGTAGATTATTCGGTTTTCATTATCACGAACATTCTAGAAACACTTTCGTACAGTTACTTCGTTTATTTCATCTTAATTTTATACACGAAATTATTACAATATTGGACTAGAATGTGAAATAGAGTGATATTGTGAACAACCTCGAAAAATTACACGGCTAGATGAACACAAACATTTCTCATATATGTACAAATATACAGTCACTTAGAAAATACAAAGACACAATATCCTCAGTATACAATTATGTCTATTTACAATATACTTTGGGTAAAGAAAATCCGTATACCAATCGTATAATTCGATAAATCAATTCTATATGTGACGGATTTCCAACATCTTGTATCTGCGACGCTCTCACCGCTCACCTTCAAAAGTACAAATTTATTTTCAGGATATGGAAACGTTTCTCTCCCGATCCATTCAAGATTCCTCCTAATTCGACTCATTTATCTAAGACGGTCTCGTAAATTAGAGCGATGTAAAACATGCGAGAAAAAAATTTGGACGGCGAGAGCTCTCTTGGCATCTCTTCTCACGAAAAGAACAATTTACAGGTGTTCCTAAAGGAAAGGTGTAAAATTAGACGACAGAATCGAGCCAAACGATTTTTTGCTTTTCACGTAATTAGCAGAAAATTGAAGCGATTGTTAAAATTAGAATTTCCAATTTGCGATTCTAAATTAATTTGCATGTTGTAAACAAGAAAAAAGTGCGCCAACTTGCAGCTGCAATGGCCGTAATCGCTGAAGAAATAATCGATGCAAATGTCACCAGTGTTGGAATAGAAATTAAGCCAAGTGGAGATTTTGTAATCAAATTTATTGTAGATGAGCTTTGCTTGTGGATTTCCAGTGAAATAAGCTCATCAAGGATAATTCCTAAAACGTTATCGGGTTTTTTATTTTTTTTTTCTTGCTCTGAATAAATTCTCTAAAGTAATAACGGGCCTTCAAATAAATTTATATTTAGAGCAACCTATGGAAATTCAATTGTTTGCAACATTTTTCCAGCGTAGAAAATGACACAAGAAACGCCTGACATTTTAACGAAATAAAATTAGGTTAGAAAATATTTTTAATTTTTGTAGTGCATTCTCCCTATTCTCCCTCCACGGAATATGACAATATGAAATTGGGAAAAAGCTTACAATGCATACTCCGGAGAATAATTGGTTACCTACAAAAATTACTTTACCATGTCAAAAAAATTAGAATGTCTCCTACGCCTACTCTAAATATATATTTATTTGAAGGCCCGATATTATGTATTTGTAATTTTAATTTTTCGAAAGTTTCCAAATTCTGACAAGACTTCTTTTTGTTTGTTTTTTTCCGTGTCTGAAAGAAAATGGTTTGTGTTTTTTTTGGGTGGAACAGAGCAAATAAACCAAATAATTTTGCGTCCATCATCGACGGAATACTCCGAGCCGCAATCGAGCCTGCAGAATAAACACATAGACTCGTGTGAAAATAATCGTAAAATTTCCATTCTTAGGATCGACCACGCTCCTTTTGCGAAGCATAAACACCGTTAATTTTAATCGAAGGTTGCTCCAATAAGACGCATTTGTTGGATGCATTCTGGTGAGAGCGTCGCTTGTCGTCTCAACAAATATTTCCTAAATTGTTTTCTTTTGTTGTTATTTCTGTTTAAAACAAGTGGTTGGCCGCGGCGGTCGGCTTGAGATGATCGCCTAAGAGATAGGACGCCGCTCCTCCGCTCGCACCTAGAAGCGATGTGAAGGGGGAGGATAGAGCGGCGGCGGCTGCGGCGGCGGCGTGAGAGCCGTGGTGAGACTGGAGGTGTGACGGTTGCGAAGATAGTACTTTGTTGGCTTGGTGAACCAGCAGGGCCGTGTTGCAGGACTGCGGGCTCATTGACCATTTGTTGTTGTTGGAGATGATCGAGTCGTCGCTTAGCTTCCCTGCAAAACAAGAAAAAGTAAACTTGTTTGCTGGAGATTTTTGTGGACCTAATTCAAACACCAAGTCGTGTCAATTTGAGAAAAACAAGGAACATTTGACAATATTGTCTTTTGACAGTTAACCGTTGAATTTTTCTTGCAACTTCGCGCGTCAATTGTTGTGCTTTTTTAAAGCGTAGATTAATTGGAGCATGTTGACAGCTAACCTAAAATTTAGAGCCAAAAATCTTTCTTTTTTTCTTTCTTTGCAATGTTTTACATTAAAAATAGAATAACGTAACGATTCCTATTCTCGAAGCAAATATCTAAGGGCACCCTTTGCTGAAAAAAAACATGTGCAATTATGTTCCGATTAAACATCATAAACATGTCATTCGTGTCAAACGGCGGGAAATTCAAACTTTACACTGTTCTAAACGGTTTAATTTTTCCGATAATTTTTGATGGAACAATGTTTATTTATGAAGTTTTTTCTGCTTCAGATCGTCCTCTCAATCAGTAAAATTAAAAAAACTTATCTTCTAAAGTAGGTGTTTTTTTCTGCTACCTCCAAAAATAAAAGTTGAAGTATTTTTTGATAGTTTTGTTCTTTCTTTTTGTTTGATTTCTTCCCTTTTTATTTATCAACCTACAGGAGTAAACGCAGATGATAAATTCTCAATAACAACCCTTTAACATCCCTTTCTCATATTCCGACAGTTTTCTTCTTTGAACTCTCAATTCATTTTCACTAGGTTTCTTCTTCTAGGAATATTTACCACATTTTCTGAAAGCCTTATGCTCGACACCACTACGTTTTTGCAGCACTTTTAAATGATGAATGAAGGTTTTAGACAATTTTTTCCGCAGTTAATCGAAGATAACTTTTTAACTCCCAAAGAAATTTTGTGAAAAAAATTTTTGCAGTTTTTTTTTACTCCACAGTTGGTAGTTTGAAGAAGATGCTTTTTATTTATTTTTTCTTCTTCTGTGAACTTTGTTATTAAGACTAAGAAGTTTTTTCAAAAACAATTTTTCCGGCAATGTTTGAAACTACTTTTTTGATTCTTTGTGGCACTTTTGTGCTTTTACTTTTTATTTCGAAGTAAAGCTTTTCACCAACCAGCAACCAGAAGGAAGACAAATAACAAACTTATCTTCTGAGTAGCAGTCTTTTCTTTAACACTCGTTTCTTTCTTCTTTTGATACAACCAGTACTAGAAGATTATTTCTTTTTCTCTTAAAAAAGACATTTTCCGGCGTTAAGTGTTCTGTTTCAACATCAACTCTTTTTTACATTTTGAAAAATGAAGAATGTATGATCTAATCTTGATAAAAATCTTATAGCACTTTATTTTCTTCTGTATTTCTCATTGACAAAGGAAAATGTCTACTTCATTATCGGTCCATTTCACTTTGTTTCTCTTTCAGTAACTGTTTTTCGTAGCCTTTGCTTCACTTCTGCTAAAACTGTTGACATCTTCATTCTCTTCGACAAGCTTTGGGGTGTTTATTTTCCAAAAAAAAATTTTTTTCTGTGGTCAGTAAGTAACACAGCAGATCATTCTCTTTTCCGTTTTAACAACCTTTGTAATCTATCTTTCGTAAAGAAAACTCTCGGCGATAAATTTCCCTTCCTAACAAAGAACATTTCCAACTCTTTGGCAAACAAGATGGTTCCTAAATCGATCGATTTGTTCCCCTCTCGTGTAGTCCACCACATACTTTCCCTTATTTTTCAGTGTCGTTTGATTCTTTTCCTCTCCACCTCGTATGCTCCGGGATTTCTCTTTCATTAGCTAAGCGGATCAAGTCCTAGAAGTGAAAATATAATTTTTCCGGTGACAGTGTCTTCGCTCCCTCCGACCCCACTCAACTAGATTAAAGAAATTCTTGCGTGTTTGTACCGTGGCTGGTGTTTCGTGTTGAAAAATCGGCATCCCGTGTGCACCTCCGAAATAAATAGCCGGTAATTAATTACCGGAGACGGCTAGATTTGCGACTCCATCGCTTAGAAGAACTCTCCTCATCAAGTAATATGACATCAGATTGCCGGCTCGAGCGGTTCCTCGAGCGCCAGCTAAAGAGTTGACAGTAATGGAAATAAATGAGCGGCAGCGGGCAATTTTCTAGATTAAATGTCAGAATGGCGCGGCGAGCTGTCCTGCTGCCGTCCTGCAACCGGCAGCAGGAAAGCGAGGGCGAAAACGGACCGACGGACCCTCCCACTTATTGGGAATGAATAACACATATGAAACGGTTTGATGCTCGCCAGATGCTCGCTAGATTTATCTCCCGTATATAAAAATAATATTGTCTCTTTCGATTCCATAAAACGGGAGCGTCCCGACGCGCTTTTGATGCATCGCCGTCGACCTTTGTGAGCGTCTATCGAACAGACGTGCCAATTTTCTACTCGAGCACTCTATTTGCATACGCGGGATCCTGCTGCTGCTGCACGGGACTCCTGCTTGATCCACCTGAATCGATGTGTGCAAATGGCCATGCTGCCCAACGGACCTCCTGATCGATAACGGACGCTCCAGGAGTTTTTGCGCCGGAGGACACGCTAATTAGGCGACGTTGACAACGTGCCAGTTCTATTTATTTCAATGATGGTTGCACCGCGGACTCCACCAGGAATCGACGCGATCGATACGAGCTCTAGGAAGCCACGACTGGACACATCGCTAAATGACACTCTCAGGACGCGACGCCCAAAATAAACACGCTGATAGAATCATCACTTAAATGAATCGGGCGACATTTTTTTACTTTTGCAAAAATTAATTTTGTTGAGCGAACGGAACGAAAAATTTCTCGTGCCAGATTTTTTTTTATTGTTTCTTCTAAGCTCGAGAAACGACGAATGTACTGTGTTTCGGGCTGTTCGTCCTCTCCGTACTGTGGATTTTCCAAAACTGTGTTGTTTGGAGATGCTGTCAAAGGGCGTCAAATATCAAAAACGTCAAATGACATCGTTTCCAACATGGCCTCCTAGATCGAAAGAGACAAGGCCAATCGCATTAGCTATAGTCCATTCAAAAATAAAAAACCACCAACGTCGCATTTTCCTCGATATTTACTATCGGCAACGCTGTCTAGTGTAAAATTTGGTGAGAATTGTAATTTTGAGGTTAAGTGTTTATTAAGTGCCTTGTTTTTCTGGGCATGTTTAAGCAAAAATAACAAAAATTCATAAAAAATGAAACGTGCTGAGCACTAATAAAACAATTTGAACGAAATTCAAAGCAATTGAATTTTATTTTGAATCAAATAAATGTCATAATTTATAGTTACCAACATAGTATGAAAAAGTAACTACCTAGGGTTTTTTAAATTTTACCAACCTAAAGCAACAAGTGGTGGTTTTTTGATTTTTGAATGGAGTTTAGTTTCAGGCCTTTTTTGTGTTTTTTAGAGAGCAGCACATTAAGGGGCTTGGAGGGTTGCCTATCTTCAGTAACATAACCTTAAATAATGGACAATGTAAGGTTATGGCCGGCTGCATCGTCGGAATGTCTATTTTTAATTGTATTTAATGGACATCCCCTATAGTAGTTCCGTCTATTTTTCAATCATGGAGGCTTACAGTAGGCGCCTAATTTTGAGAAATAAAAAATATTTGTCAAATTATTGATCGACTTTTCGATAATTATGTATAAAAAAATGAACAGAAGTTTGTCATTCGCACAGTGAAATCTCAAAATTTAATATTTTTACTGTTCTAACCTTACACTGTCCATTTTTTAAGGTTATGTTACTGAGGATAGGCAACCCTACAAGCTCCTTAATGTGCTGCCCTCTTCAAAACACTGAAACTAGCCAATGCGGCAGGCCATATAAGAGACTTTGTCTCTTTCGATCTAGGAGGCCATGATTTCCAAGCACGAAATTGCAGTGATTGTCAAATATGCCAAAACTGGGACCTCGGCACTCCGGTTGCCAACCATACAAAGCAAAAAGCACTAAGAGATGTAATGGTTGTCCTTGTAGCGTTTTTTTTCCTTCTGTTATATCTGTTGACAAATCAACTCTCCGTGCCAGTTTTGATGTTTTTGTTTTTTGAAAAACAATCTGAATATGAAGTTTTTTATTTTGGCAACACAACATTTTTTTGAAAAAAAGATTTTTTTGCAACAATCTGTCTTGGAAACTTGTTGAAAAATATGTCCATCTACTTATTGAACAAAAAAAGGTATTGCAACAACGGGACACGGTTTCCCCGGACCGCCCATCCAAGTAGTGACTACGGGCGGTCTTGCTTAACTACTCTGACCGCATGAGAAGTTAAACTGAATTTTGTTTTTGATAGTTTTTCAACCTTTTGAGCATTTTATCGTTTTATTCTCTTCTGTATAATAACAAAGGTTTACCCATTGACGAAGGAAAATGTCTCCTTTATTTTCTTCTAAGAATATTCACCACATTTACTGAAAGCCTTATGCTCGACACTACGTTTTTGCAGCCCTTCTAAGTGATGAATGAAGGTTTTAGACGATTTTTTCCTCAGTTAGTCGAAGATAATTTTTTAACTCTCAAAGAAATTTTGTGAAAGAAATGTTTGCAGTTTTTTTTTGCTTCACACTTGGTAGTTTGAAGAAAAAGCTTTTTATTTATTTGTTCTTCTTCTGTGAACTCTTTTTTACACAAAATGAAGAATGTATTAACTAATCTTCTTAATGAGAATCTTCTAGTATTTTATTCTCTTCTGAGTAATAACAAAGCCTTACTCGTCGACTTCATTATCGGAGATCATTATTTTCTTCTTTTAAAGACAAAACCATAAACTAATCTTCATTCTAGTACTTTAATATTTTCAGTTGAAACTACTAAAACCCGTTGGAAAAAATTTTTACTTTGTTTCTCTTTTAGCAACAGTTTTGTGCTGCATTGTCTTCTAACAGAACGTTTAGGAAATTGATTAATTTGTTAAGCAGCAGATTTTTTCCGTAGCCTTTTCTTCACTTCTGCTAAAACTGTTGACATCTTCATTGTCTTTGATAACTTCTGGGATATTGATTTTCTGAAAGATAATCTATGAACAGCAAATCTGGTCAGTATTACAGTAGATTATTCTTTTTCAATTTTAACAACCTTTGTAATCTATCTTTCGCTCTTGGCGATATATTTGTCTTCCTAAACAAAGAACATTTCCAACTCTTTCGCAATCAAGATGGTCGCTTGTTCGGTTTCTCCGAGCCACCCATCCAAGTAATGACCGCGTACAGCGTTGCTTAACTACTCTGATCACCCGAGAGGTTGAATAGATTTTTTTAAAAATAGATTTTCAAGTGGTTTGATTTGTTTACCGTTGCCGTTGACCGGCTTGACGTCGACCCCGTTGGAAGACTGGTGGCTGGAGATGCTGCTGGTGTTCGAATTGGGCGTGGTGGAGATGCTGGAGTGCGGCGATCCCGGCTTGATCTCCTTGCTGCCGTTCAAGCTCTTGGTGTTGCCGTTTGTCTCCGCCTTGATGTTGGTCGGCGGGTTCGAGTTCTCGTTGGAGTTGCTCGACGCCTTCTGCTGCGCCAGTCGCTCCTGCTTCCGGAACTTCGCCCTCCGGTTCTGGAACCACACCTGCGGAAGGAACGCGTCTTAATTGCGTTGCCGGAAGAATCGGCGCATCGATTTAAAATTCGCGATCGGCCGACGCGACGTTTTAAAGGGCTCGTTAGAGCCGGCCGAGCCCTCCGCCGATTCGGTTCAATCAAACTTGTAAACATCGAGATGGGAGCCGAATACCGATGACTCTTAATTGTCTGCCAATAAAACAGCGGTCTGCTCAAATCAGAGCCAAATCAGGACCGACCAGTGCAAGACGATCCTTCGCAAACACCAATCAACTGACGGAGTGAACGCTTCGGTGGCTCGACGGCCATCGACGATGCTAATTTGGGTACCTGCGCCGCCGCCACGCAGCCCCAGAGAAAAATGGCGGCGACACGGGGCCCCAAATTACCTAAAATTAAACTGTCACCCGCAACCGCAAAGGCACGTCTTTGCTAGATTCCTCAACTTATTTAAAATAAGCGGCAAAACACTAAAAAAAGTACGTCTTTGCTAGAACCGTCCGGTTGTAGGAAATGTCAAACTTGCCGTCGTCATTAGTTTAAGTTTTTTGAGGTTTTTCGATTTTTGTGTGTGTAGGGGTTGGAAGATGGCGGCGAGTGCGGGTCCTGCCGCCTCGCCGCCATTAAATTCCGCCGCCGGTGCAAAACCTGTCACATCTCGGTAGGCTTACGCGACGCTGCCACTCCGACAACCGCACAGGGCCTACTTTATTATTAACCTTACCGAGCTTAATAAAGTCGCTGGATTTCAAACCGACAATTATGTCAAATGGGGCTTTTATGTTATTAGGGGGGTTGTAAAAAAGCGAGTCGCGTCGCAACATGTCGGGGGCGGCAGTGACATTATTTTGAGTCGAAAGGTCACGGTCCGTGCGGATCGAGCCGTCGGCAGCAATCAGGGAAAAATGGGGGGCGGCGGGGGCGGCGAATCAATCAGCGCCACTTAACTGCCTCATCACGCATGATTAGCCGTATCGTTGTGCAAACAACAATCACCCGTGCCGTGTAATAATATTTAAAGAACTCATAAACATCGGGTCGGTATGATGCCGGCGGTGGTGCCGCCGCCGCCGCCGCCACCCTCTGTTGTGTAATTACGCGCGTACGCGGCCCGATTAAAATTGCTCCCGCGTACAATTTAGCGCTCTGTTCGTTTTATTTATGTTAAACGCAGGCCGCGAGGCAATCAGCGTAATCAATTCTGCTTTTATTTATTGTGTCATCCGGTATACACGGGAGTTGGACGCCGCTCCCTCGCTCTCTGGATAAATGACGGAGGTCTCGATGTTTTCGCAAATAGACGGACGGGTTTTGATTTTCGACGCACGGGGGTGGGGCTGCTGATTTTTGTAATCGCGTTAATTCCGGATATGGGGGAGGAAATTATTTAAATTCGAACCGGGGCTAATAATGTCGGATGTGACATACATGCACGATGTGGGGTTTTTATTTTGCCCCCCCTCCGCCGAAAACTACCTCACGGAAAAGTTCATTCAACAGTATAGATTTTGCGCAGCCAACCAGTGCGTAACATTCATTTCAAAACAAAGTGGAAGTAATTAAAACGAAAATAGAAATGACAATCAGTCAATCAATCAATCAATCAAATTGCATTCTGAGTAGCTATGTTCAACCGTTGCGTACCGTTCTCTTCAGAGAAAATAAGAAAATACAAAAAGTATCGGGTGTTCATTTAAATGTCCGGTCAAAGTTGGCATTGAAGAGTCGATTGTGAACGCACTAGTCGTGTAAAAACGTAAGATTTAAACATCTGATCCGTGAACCGTAATCCGTAGTGCGTTCACAATCGACTCGTCACCGCCAAGTTTGACCGGAAATTTAAATGAACACCCGATAGAAGGATAAATGACTAGAAATTTTTTTTTTCAAGTTCCTTCGTTTCAGATTTGATTGGTAGTTGCAAACTGTGTCAGAAACGTCCGCGTTTTTAGATTTTTAGAATGTTCGTGGCGGTGTGTCGCCGCCCCCGCCGCTTTCTGCATCCCGGCAAGTGTTTTCGCATCTCCCACTGAATCAAAAGAAGCACATCAGCAGTCCCATCCCGGGGTTCGTTCCAGTAATGATTATTGTGTCAGGTGGCGGTTTAGGGGAGGCCGTCCCCCATTCGGCAGCGCTTGCCGTTTTTCGAAAGCAACCGTCACACAAAAGCGAGGAGGCAGAGCACCGAGAGCAAACAACACAGGACGCGTTAAGCGCTTCACACATTGCGGAAGAGGGCAGGTTCCTTTAATACACATGTTTCCCTTGTCACTTTGTTAAATACACAGTGCATACGAAATGTCGTTCGGTGGTGGAGGCGGCGGAGACTGGTGCGGTCCCCGGTCTGCGGCCCCTCGTTGTGTGTCATCAAACACGGTTTTTAGCCGCCGGCCGGGCTAATCTGCTGCACAAATACTCCACAATCCACCACCTACTTTCCGAACGAGATAATCCAAACAAAATAACACCGGTACATCTGTTCGCCTTTCTGTTTTCTTACGGGCGGCGACTAAATAGGCGGCGGACGGGACGCCCCACGAGATATCACCCAAAGTGGAAATGGGAGAGGCAAGTACGCGGGTTTGACGTGGTCAACCGGTGCGTACAAGACGGAAAAAAAATGAAATGAAGAAAGAAATGAAAATGAAAATGAAAATGGAAGAAGAAAAATGAAAATGAAGAAAGAAAAGCGTCATTTTCTTTTGGTTCTCATTGTTTCGACACATTTTCAGTAGATTTCATTTTGAAAGACATGTTACGCAACGGTTGACAATGCTTTGTGAAAAAACCAAAAAAAATATTATACCCTTAACTGACACCTCTACTTGGCGGACACCTCCTGACAACGGACATATACAAATTAACTTTGCCACCTCCCATTAACGAACACCTTCTCACAATGGATAATAATTAAAGATTGCCAATTGATGTCCGTTGTTAAGAAATTTTAATGTATTCCACATTTGTCACTATCATGTTTTTCGTTATCGTTTAACTTCTCTACTGCATACTTTGCTCAGAAAAGTAATGTTGACAACACCAAACTTCTACTTCTACCTATCAGAAGGACCTGTCAGGGGACAATTATTTATTTGCCATATTTTAAACCGTTTACAAAGAAAATAATCTCTGAGAGACACTTAGGCTTAAAAAAAATTTTTGGGCAGATTTTCTGATCATCAATATGGTCAACCATTTCGTATTCGACACTTCAAAGTTAAAAAAAAGTAGAGTAAAATGTGATTTATTGTATTGAACAGAACACAAGTTTTCATAGCAAGCGGGACCAGACAATCATTTATAAATACCGTGTATTATGATAATTTGTCCGTTTTTGCTTCACAGTTGATTGTTTTTCGCTCGCTCGGCTAAGCTCGACTCCCGAGCGTGACGATTTTAGCGTGTCGCATGAAACTAATTCACTGCCCGTGTGGTGCCCCTAACTCGATTTCCGAGATTTTAACTTGCTGCGAACGATTTTAGCGTGTTGCGAACGATTTTATCGTGATGCGAACTATTTTAGCGTGTCGCATGAAACTAATTCACTGTCCAGGAATAAAATGTCTTCAAAAATTGCATTCGAGAACTGATCAAGCAAGTTCACCTCTTTATTTTAAAATTTGCCATAGTTTCCTTTTTAGTGCTATCGCGCAATCCTTTGGTCGAACCTCCGTACATCCCACCGGCTTTGCAAGACATCCCCGATTAATCCATTTAAAATGCGAAAATAAAGCACAAGTGCACCCCTACGGTCTCCCCCCGGTCCACGCGACCCCTACCGTTTAGCGCTTCTCTTTGTCCTGGAGGTTTCCAAGTGGAAATGATTTAATATTCATTACAATAGCAAACGGACTTGCTACTTACATCATAATCCACCCCTCCCCGATCGGACACAATGGAAAAGTGCGTGTCATGTTTGGTAACATGTGTTGCCGATAAACTCGCGTTAATTGACTGATGTTCGGTTTGGTTGCTACATTTTTTTTTAATAAAACATTCGACAGCACCCTCGCCGCCGAAGAGCTGTTAACGCGGCGATTTCGATGGACGCGGCGGCGGGGGCGGTTAATATTTAAAACACAGCTTATGCATGCATAGATGGCGCTCGTCTTTTATGGTACCGCGAGTGTAGCCGTAAAAGTGTCTCGGTTTGGCTCTATAAAATCCAGAGTGGGATGTTGCAACATGTTTGGCGGAGGAATTTACGGCCGATACGAGTGGAGATTAAAATTGAGAAAATGCGCTTGTTCGAACCGGCTCGATTTGCAACCAGTGACATCACGTTGCTTTTTATAACTGATTCTATTTTTGGTTTTTTATCGGAAATTATGCAGGCCCCGCGCGTTTTGTTGGCCGAGATCAAAGACGTTCGGAATGTATTTATTTAATTTTTTTTTTTAGAATCCGCGCAAAAATTCCACCCCGCTTTTTAATTATTCCAGAGCCGATGAACGTTTTAATTTCGGAAATTCGCGGCGGTTTCGGTTAAATTCGTAATTCCCGCTGATTAAATTCCGAGACGCCCTCCTCGGGTGTCGCACTTTTTAATTTACGCCGTCTTTCCCGTAAACACAATGAACATAATTTATATCCGGTCCTTTGAATTGCAACCCTACTTATGGGGATTAACTAATGAAATGCATAATTTACGGAGACCGGGGATGATTTAATGAGCGCCTTATCACCGGCTCGACTCTCTTGTTTTTTTCGATTTCGGTTCTCACGGCCGAGTCCGTCCCTGGGGGGCGGCTCGCTAAATGGCACATAATGGGAGTGACGCGGCCCCCACGCAGGGGAGCGTAATGGAGAAACTAATACGCCGCCACTGTGACGGACGAATGTAAAGGAGGCGGACGACTGAGGTAGAACGCGATATGCCCCCCGAGGGACTAGCCCGAATTGTCACTGTAATTGTTTAATCGTCGGATCAAAATATCAACATGAATATTTTATTACGGCCCTGGGAATTTGCCGGCGTGGGAATGTCGACTTGTTTTTGCCCACGATGGGCTAATAACAGACAAACGTTAATGTCCAAATTGATATCGATCCCACAGTTTTTAATCTTCAATGGTCCCCCCCTACTCCGGATCTGGAGTGCAATCGTGTTAATTATTTTATTTCAAAAGCGAAACAATAAAAAAAAAACTCGGATGAGCCTTTCACCTCGGAGCGTGAGAGGCGACGCGTGACGGTGAAACTATTCACTGCCCCGGAATAATGTCCTAAGAAATTTTTGGCTTAAAAAATGAAGCCTATTTGTTCAGCGACCGAATCGAGAGTCGCACCGCAGCGTCGCCGGCGGCGGCGTCGAATTCCGCGATTCCTCGCGCGTCCCACATGTGGCGGCGCTTCCCCGTCAAAAATTTTTCCCGGCCGCAAATCCGATTAATCCCGCATAATTGTTGGGAAAATCGGGCGGTCGATCCACCCGAAATACAATTACGGCTAGATGTGTGGAGATACGATCGAGGGATGCATCAGATATCGGTGCAGCGACGGGAAGTGATTAGACTGAGTGTTAGTAGCAGTTGTGCTCCGGCAATTGCAATAAAATAAATGTCTATCTCGTGCGCCGTCTGCTGGTCTGTCGATTACCGTTCGCTTCAAATCGCATTATCGTCTCCCGTTTCCGTCCCGTTTCACCGGAGTTACCCGGAGCGCGTCACGCGGGACGCACTTCATTTGTTACGGGAAGGGCCGGACCTAATTCGATCCGAGAGATCATGATCTGATTCCGGACAATTAGAAGGACGACGGGAATTGGGAATCGAGCGGGGGCGGCGATTTTTTCAATTTTATTTTTTGTATCTTTTTATTTGAGTTTTTGGCGGGTGTAGTGGCCGCGTCCAGTGACGTAGCGCGCGTGGGTTGGTACGAATGATTTCGCTGCCAACACACTCACGGCCTTCGTGATTCAATGTTGGGCGAGATTATTTTTCCCACGATGGGACCACCCACTTATCAAAAAATATCCATGATCAAAAGGTGCCAATACCAAGCGATTCGTCATTCGTTTCTAAATTTGTCGGATATTTTTAGGAACGATTTTGACTCGTTTTGACAAAAATCGGCGCACTAATTTGTAAAATTATTAGTGACCTCCTTTACAGTCTTATTTTGTAATCTTGTTAGGGTTTATTTATAATGGAAATTAATAATTTTGTGTCAAGTTCAGCTAAAGCCAAGAATTGCAGCTTTTAACCCAGAATTCCACATTTTGCAATAAATATAAATTACAACTGCTCGTAATGAAACATGGTGGAAATTGTAAACAGCAACCAATTCTTCTCGTTCCAAGTATTCCATCTTTAAAAATATTTAAATTGCGCCACAAAAATTATTTTTTAATGTAGGAATTTGGATTATGTCAAAAGAAAAAAAATTGAATGTCTGATAAATATACAGGGTGTCGCAAAATTAACGTATTCTAAGTCGGGGGTCTTGTAGGGAAAAATCTCAGGAATCCCGAAAAAATAAAATAAAAAATATACGGGGGGGTCTTTACAAGGATATATGGGTCTGAAGGTTCAAACTTTTCATCATGTTTTCTTCAAATAAAAAATACAAATGGTTGACATTCATTTTGAAATATGGTGAGGATGATTATGTAAGATATTAAAATATAAATGAAACGACATTTCTTGAAAAAACAGCTTTATCTCGAAAAAATAAAAGTTTTATTTTTCCAATTTTTGATATTTTTTTCAAAGTGACAGCAATTTTTTCTTGGTCAACAGGATGTCCCCTACTAAGCCCCGAACTCGGAATACGATAATTTTAAGACACCCTGTATACAGAGTGAGACCAAAATATTGGCTAACGCACTTGCGTTCAGAGCTTGTTGGACTTTACGGGACAATATTTGAGATAAGGAGAAGGATGGAAAAGGAGGAAGCGAGAGGAAAGACAAAAAATGAAGGGTGAGTAATGTAGAGTAAAGAAAATGACTTTGGACAAGTAAGGGTCTTGATCAGGGATGTCGACCTGACCCAATACTGTTCAGGATTGAAGAATTAAGAAAATGAAGGCACAAGAAAATGGGTAAATGTAAAAATTTTCAACATGTGGTATAGATTAGAATTAAAGAGGGAGAATGAGAGAGAGAAAAAAAGAATACGTAGAGTAAGAACAGAAAAGTAACGGTGTTGAGCAGAGATGGCTAGAATAGTCAAAAATGAATAAAGAAAAAAGCACAGCGAAATACGGAAAAAAAATACGAGAGAAAAGTATGATTTATTAGACCTACGGTAAAATGGCGGAAACCTGGATTTTATCGGTGTTAAAATTGAACGTAACAACTTTGAGCCCTACTAAGGTCAACATACCCTTCATGACCACATTCTACGTTTTAATCAAGAAAGAGACACTGCGAACTTCTCTAAACTCATTACGGTCCGTCGAAACCGAGAAGAGGATGTCACGTGTCGCCGCGCTTATACGCCTTCAATGTAAATCATGCTCCGCCCATCCCTTTCTCGCGTCTTGTCGAAGAAGTCTAAGTCGAATTCGCTTTTTCGTGTGTCCCTCGCGTTTCGGGAGAAAGGGTGAGTTGCCGCCGCCGCCGTAATAATAATGTTTGTGTTTATTAAGGCCTAATCCGAGTTTACGGCCGTTTATGGCCGCGTCCTGCGGTCTAACGAGTGAGTGTGTAATGGCAGCACTTAGGGGCCATCTGTTGGCCATCGCGCCAATTTAACCGTCGCGTACCCACTACCTGGAGCATTTGTTTAATTTCCCGGTAGATATTTGGCGGGTGGTCCGGATTCGACCGGCGGAAATAAATATTGGCAAATCGGGTCGATGGTGGCGTGACGAGCGGAGCGCCGGCCGCCATACCGGAATTTCTTCCGGTCGCTGTTAATCCGGTTAGCAGACGGTCTCCAGCGGCCCCACTTCACTTCCTGTGACCGCGGGCATCTGTATTCTGCATATACACGCCGATGTCCAACAACTCGTAAACTATTCAAATGCTCATCCATCAGACACTGACGGAATTTATGGAGGTCCTGGTGTGTGCCGCCGCCGACGAGGATCGGTCGCGTGAGACGCCGCCGTAAAAATCCCAAAACGAGAGACCGGGAGGTATCAGCGACGTGCGTTCCGGCTTCCACGGCCGATTGATTTGTTAGGCGCTATTGTTTTCCTTTGACACTCTATCCTGTTGTTTGTCAAACTGGTAACAATTAGGATCAATTGAATCCGTGCCCTTCGCTTGTCCCTTCGCCCGGAGGCGCACGACGCACGGTCAAAAAGGCGTAACGCCGCACCCCTTCGTGCCACATGTCACCCTCACCGGATCCACTCCGGTTAAGTAATCACCATCGAGTGTATATTTTTATACAGATGTAATGCGACCGTCGAGTATCAAAATAATCACACGAAATGACCACGACCAAGATTTCGGCCTGCCCATGCCAAAAAAATAGAATAATAATCTTAATAATGTCACAAACGCGCCGAAACGTCACGAGAGCTATTTTCACACATCGCTTTCCCATAATAGTCAGAAAACTCCGAGCGACAACTGCGCGCGATTTGTCACATTTGACAGCGACGAGTTAACGTTTTCGCGTGATTTATAGTAGACTTTTGCACAGGTTTCGTCATAATTTTCTTTTATTATGTGTTTGTGCAGCAGGCTGTGCTACTATTAACTGCGGCCAACCTTGGACAGTTCCCTTTAGACAACAGAGAAACAAAGGTATGGGCGCGGCCACGTTTTACATTGAAATCCCATAAGATGAGGACACGTGACGTCCCCTTCTCGTTACAAAGAGTTCTGCGTTTGATGCGTCGATTAAGACGTGCAGGATCGTGCGTGGGAGTCCTGGAAGGACTAATGAAGGGTTCAATAAAAAAAGGTATGGGCGGGGCCACGATTTGCATTGAAATCCCATAAGATGAGGACACGTGATGTGATCTTCTGGTTGTGTAGAGTCGATTAAAACGTGCAGGATCGCGTGTGGGAGGACTAATGAAGGGTCCGGGGTGACGAAAGCGCGATAAATTTTTGTGTCGGCGTGCGACCCTCCACCTTCACATACGCGCATACACTTCAGGCCGACGCGGTCCGGGGGCGGCGCTGGGAATTGGGACCGAAAAGATAAAGCTCGCGTATGGTCCATAAAACTCGCTAAATGACGCGAGTTCTCGTCACTATTTTACCCGCAAACCATTTCGCGGTCGCGGCCCCATACGCGCGCCCTAATCCTGATATATGCGTTTGATTTCCTTCGCAGCCGACTCATTTTTGCTATTATAAACACATCTCCTAATTGGAAGCGATGGACGGCGAAGAATTTATAAAGCCATTCCGCCGTCGACCATGCAGTTTACAACTACCATAAAATTGTCAACGTGCCGGGTCGTACGTCAAAATTAACCGAACCGGAATTGATGGGTGGACAGTGGCGTTTTTCGCCGCCGCTCGTATGGGAAAATCCGGGGGCAATTATGGACGGTCGTCGAGTCAAGTGGGCCGTGCACGTGAGCTGTCATGTTAACACGACAAACAAGCACTCGTGACGAAAGACGATTCCACGGCAAGGCGCGATTAGGACGCGTCGATGCAGATCTATCGGTGTTTCCGGATCTGGTTACAAAGGGGCACGTGACCGCACTCCGAGACCGATTAGATCGGCACTCGACACCAAACAGGATAATGGAGAGCGACAAAGGCTCAGGACCACTCGGAGGGGCCCAACAACAAACGGGTATATTTTTGGCGGAACAGGATCGGCCCGGAGAGTGCTCCTTGCGGCACACGGGAAGATTCGAAGAAGCACCAGCCGTCAATTGAACTCGGAATGCCGTGACGGTGGCGGCGCCTTTTCGTTTTAATTAGCATATCGTCCATGTTGCAGCGGCGGTGTCGCCGCCCCCCGTCAGCCATGACGGGCTGCACCGGCGTACGATGGGAAACTGTCCCGAAAGCTCATCCATTAAAGTCCTGATGGCGCGTTTTAGACACCGGAACGGCGATGAATAATTTGTGGGGGCCGAAACCGAAAGTGATGGAATTACTTTTATAGATATTGATATCGTTAGCTTTAATTTAGTCGGTTGTAAGAGGCGTGCTAGTGCACCTGGGCTTCCGTTGTTGTCCTGAATATTTCATAATCCGGGAGACCGCCGCCGCCGCCTCCTCGCGCGCGCCGCCGACGAAAAGTTAAATTGAGCACGCGTCGGAAGGATGAAATGAAAAATGAGAGGAGCGGACCATCTGGACTCGACTTTTTCGCAGATAGGGAATTAATCCGCTGCTAAATTTCGTTTTGTCCTTGCGGAGCCGCCGCAACAAGTCAGCCTCATTAATCTGGGGCGGCACAACCCCACACGACGAATCCACGCCACCATACTTTCCAAATTTGACGACATTCACTCCACTTGGCAGGACAGTTTTATTGAGACACATGACAAATAATCGCCGTTTTGCCGAATGTTTTGTCGACTTTACGCAAATATTTGGCACTATTTTAACAAACGCCGACTCGACGAATTAATTGTTTTGGGGCACACCTGTACAAGCCTGTTAATTTATTAACAGTCTAATAAATAACCGCGCGGGGGCGGCGAAAAAGCACCGGAATGCGATCAGTGAATTATGCCCAAGTGCAAAATTGCAATAATTGTTTGGCACTCGCTCAAATTATTCGGATAACACAATTAGAAGATTACTCAATGAAACTTATTTCGGCAATTCTGATGTGTCTTGCCATTATTTCGCAGAGGAGAAAAACGGCGCTGTTGTCGGTTTATATCAAATTTTCACCCGATTTAATACTTGGCCGGAATTTTTATTTATGAGGCATCTAACTAGCACCAGTTTTGGCACCGTCACCTGACTCATTCACGACCATCACCTAATTAATTTCATTCGTTTGAGCGTTGAATAACCAAGAAAAAAATGAATCGACACTCTTTCTCGCTTTTTTTCAATAAATTTATTTTCAAGAATGAAAAAGAGATTATTTTAAACGACTAATACGACAAGGAAATGCGCTAGCTCGCGCTATAAACATATTTGGCACATATGAAACGTTGTGGAATTATATTACGAACACTTTTCATTGTGAACAATGATTTATGTATTTTTAAAATAACCGTAATGAAGAAAAATTGATCTTTAAAAACGCAAACATATCAACGGATTTGCCTCCAATTTTTTTTTACAATGCGAAATATCATTAATTGCGAACCTCATCTAACCTTTGTTTTTCGTGTTTTTTTAATATACATACATATATTATTTCTTATTTTTTGATTCACCTTTTAATGAAATAATTTTTCAAAATTTCGTAACTCACTTTTTGTAGAAAATTTTCAAAATTGTAGCACTTTTGGTTTTAATAAAAGTTCCAGGTCAAATATAAACAAGATAATTTCGAAAAATGGAAATTATCAAAACAGATACATATCCAAAAGTGTAATTATTTCTTTTTATACTACTTCAGTGCAAACTTATTTTGCGTATATTTCGTTTTTTTTTTTTTGGAACTAGTGTTATTTATCAAAGTTTTTTTTTGTATTCGTTCATTTAATTACTTTTATATCGGGTGTTGGTTTAAATTTCTCTTCAAAGTAGGCGTTGAAGAGTTGATTGTGAACGCACCACGGATTAGAGATCGCGGATCAGCTGTTTAAATTTTGCGTTGTTTGTATTTTAACTGTGCAAACGGACGAGGGGTGCATTCACAATCGACTCTTCAAGGCCAACTTTGACGAGAAATTTAAATAAACACCCGATACTTCTAAATTAGAACAATTTTCACTCCATTGACTTTTAAAATAAATTACAAATTAGCAAAAACAAAACCATACTATCATCAAAAAGATCTTTTGATTTTAAACCACAAAGTCTTGATATTCTAGGTATTTTTCTTTTATTTTCTGAACTAGTGATATTTGTCTAAGTACTTTCGCATACTTTCTGTAATGAACTAGTTAGTTTTATTTCGTTTTTCTTCCTATTGGTGGTTATTTATATTTTGTATACATATATGTGATTGTTAATTAATTCGGTGAATTAATGAGGCTACGAGGACCCAAATTAACCAAGAGAAAAACCAAGAAATATCTTTGTCCATTTTGCAGAATAGCGATTGTAAAAGATTTCTTAGAATTTTCGCAAACATTCTGTAGTAAAAATGATAAAATTGATAATAATTTTAAATTTGAGAATTATTGCAAGGAAAGAGACCTGCGTGATAGAAGGGAAAGAATCAAGATTCTAAGCTAGCAGTTGTTTTTGAAAAATGTTTGTATCTTTAACTTAAAATTTAGTACAAAATGTGAAGATACTAAAAAGGTACAGAAAGAGAAACTTTCTTTTATTATGTCGGGTGTTCATTTAAATTTCTTATCAAAGTTGGCGTTGAAGAGTCGATTGTGAACGCACCACTCGTCCGTCTGCAGAATAAAAACACAAACAACACAAAAAGTGAGGTTAGATTTAAACAGCTGATTCGTGATCTTTAATGCGTGGTGCGTTCACAATCGACTCTTCAGCGCCAACTATGAGGAGAAATTTAAATGAACACCCGATATTTTTTTATCTTCTTTGTTGAATCATTGACTGCTTTAATAAAAATATTTTCCAAAATTTTGAAATTATTAAATGTGTCTAAATTATGTCTATATTGTAAACTTTTAAAATTCAAAAAAAATCAAAGAATACAAACGTTTTCTAAACTTCGACAATTTTAACATCGTGAGAAAAGAGTAAAGAAAAAAATATTGTGGAAGAAAAAATCTAGATTGTAACGTGGTAGTTTCTTTTAAAAATATTTTGAAAATAGTGAATACCTTTAGATGATTTCCGAAATTACATTTTAAAAGTGAACACAAAATTGAAAGATACTGAAAGGGCGCAAAAAAGAGAAACTTTTTTAGATGCAAAATTCTGTCATTATTGTTATTGGTTTATTTTGTTGTGCAACCCCGTATATAATTTTTCCAACTTCTTTATTGAAACGTTCACTGCTTTAATACGTATTTAGTAAATTTTTTGAATTATTAAATATCTAAATTATTTCTAAATTGTAAAATTTTAAAATTCAAAACAAAATTAAAGATTAGAAATGTTTCCAAAATTTTTAGATAAGCGTAATCAAAGGAAAAAAATTATAATAGAAGAAAAATCTTGATTGTTACTCAATAGTTTCTTTTAAAACATTTTTGAAAATACTGAATGGCTTTATAGTTATTTGTACAACTAGTTATGAAAGTCATACTTTTTTTCATGAATTTGCAATCTAATTAACGAGGACGTAGCCCGAATGAATCAAGCAAATGAGTGAAAAAAAGATAGTTTCATAAAGTGTTGTACACTCTGTTTTTTTGCATATCGTTGTAACTTGTGAAATTTGGCAAAGTCTTGATATTCTAGGCGTTTTTCTTTTATTTTATGAACTAGTGATATTTGTCCAAGTACTTTCGCCTACTTTCTGCAATGACTAGTTACTTTTATTTCATTTTTCTTCCTATTGGTGGTTATTTATATTTTGAAAACTATTTTTAACTGAATTCATTCGAATTAGAAAATCTTCATTTTTGAATATTTCCTGTATTTTTTATATTAGTTTTTTTTCCTCTTTAAGACCAACATCTCGCTTTCCCAGATTGCAGTCGCAGCAGTAGTTTTCTTTTCGTCCATTTTTCCTCGCCCCTTTATTAATAGTTGTTAGTTTTATTTTTGTCGATTCCTGTCCCAAAACTATAACTTTTACGGCCGCCCCCGTCGCACCCTCGTCCTGACCCCTCATTCGACTAACCTGTACCCTGGCCTCCGTGAGATCAATTTTCATAGCAATTTCTTCCCTAGTGTAGATATCAGGATAATGCGTTTCCTGGAAAGCCCGTTCCAGTTCCTTGAGCTGTGCAGATGTGAACGTCGTCCTTATCCTCCGCTGCTTCCTCTTCTCCGTAAGGACACCGTCATGGCCAGGATAAACTTTGTAAGGCAATCCACCTGCAACAAAACATGAACATATTTTTTCTCGTTTCATTTAGAAATAATGCAATGTAGAGAAAATCGTAAACGTTCGGAGGAGGTCCTGGGAATTTTGTCACGCCGCTGCGAGTGTAGCGTGCCGCCATTTCAACTGACTAGCAGGAACTTTAGCAGGAAGAAACGCCTATATTGATCGCAACAGGATTCTCCCTTCTTTACGCAATGAAAAATGTCCGCCTCAGCCTCAGAATCTGGCTAACGCCAATGTTCCCTTATTTACTCGGCTAGATCATGCTCGTTCCACCACTGAAAACGAGCGGCTCGCTTAAATATTCCGCATAGAGGACGGTCGGGGGCGGCGCGGGTCGGATCTAGTTCCGGAGCGTTTAAATGTATTCCACATAACTTAATAGGCTGGTTAGGAGTTCACCGCATCCGGCGTATGAATTTTGCAGCGGCGGTTTCGCCGCCGCTATAATTGCACCGCCGCCCGCGTCTTCGGGGGCGAATCCAGAAATTTTTCCGTCGGCGCACCTCAGCCTCTGTCAAGTCGCGTCATCACCTTATGATTTTATAACGAAGAAGGCGCCCACAAACCCAAACATCACTCACGAAATTATCAACGCGTCCGCTTTTCGCCTTCTTTCGCAAACACTTGCCCCTCCAAATAGAAAGAAAATAAACAGGGGGGTGGAAATATGCAATTCGCTTTTCATTTGGCCGGATCGTTCGTCACATTTGAGGGACGCAACGGGAATCGGCCACGATCGGCCGTCCGTCTTCGCAGGAACAATCCTTCAGGAGCCGTCCGGATCAATTTGCACCACACTCCTGAAACAGTTGCAACAATTTGTCCACATTGTTTCGACCGAGGAGGAGAAGTGATGTAAATGCGCATCCATCGAATTTTTATCGTCCTTTTACTGTCGCAACATGTAGAGTAACTTTACGGTCGAGGGAACTTCTTTTATGGCTCGGAAGACGAATTTCTTTGTCTTTTGCCTTAAATATCAAACAAAATAAATCTTTTACGATTTTTGATTTCGTCGACTCCCGACCCACTCCTTTATCGCGAGCCAAGCGTAAACCACGCATTATCAGGACCATAAAACGTGACCAACTCTCTATTATTAATCCGTCAACGTGCCAACTCCACCACTCACAATTAGTCAAACATCATGAATTCCCAAGTCTACAACGCAATCCTTCTCTTCGCGTTAGTGCAACACATCCATGGAGTCCGCTTCGACTTCCTGGACTGGATCGAACCCGCGGAAGATCCGCTTTGTAAGAACTTCACCCAAAACTCCCACCTTCTAGACGATTGTTTCAGCCGTACACTACGACTTCGTCGTTGTGGGTTCTGGTTCCGCGGGTTCGGTAATCGCGAACCGACTCTCCGAAGTCCCACACTGGAACATTCTCGTTTTGGAAGTCGGCAACGAAGAGAACTTCCTCGCTGAAGTACCACTCGCAACTTCTTTCCTCCACTTTACAGACTACACCAATCGGTACTTGATGGCGTACCAACCTGGGATCGCCCAAGCGTGCGACAACCATCGCATGCCGTGGCCTAGAGGCAGAGCTCTAGGTGGTACCACCGTCATCAACTACATGGTCTACTCTAGAGGCAACCGGTACGACTACGACAGGTGGGCCTCGCAAGGCAACCCCTCCTGGTCCTACTCCGACGTCCTCCCGTACTTCATCAAATCAGAAAACTCGGGTTTGAAGGTTTCGGACCCCACCTTCCACGGCATTGATGGGTACTTGAGTGTGGAGGATGCGTACCAGACCCCGATCTCTGAGGCTTTCATCCAAGGCTTGCAACAGCTGGGTTTGCCGTACATCGACTACAACTCCAACTCCTCTCTGGGGGTGTCGATGCTCCAAGCGACCACGCTGAGAGGGCGCAGACACTCTGCCGCCAAAGCTTTCCTCAAACCGGTCCGGCACAGACCCAACCTCCACATCTTGACCCAAGCTTTGGTGACAAAAGTCTTGATCAATCGCAAAACCAAAGAAGCCTACGGAGTCGAGTACGAACGCTTTGGTAAGACGTACAAAGTGGGCGTGACCAAAGAGGTGGTGGTGTGCGCGGGGCCCATATCTTCCCCGCAACTGTTGATGCTGTCAGGAATCGGTCCTAGAGAGCATCTGGAAGATTTCGGTATCGCCGTGGTGCAAGACTTGCAAGTGGGCCAAAACCTGCAGGACCATCTGGCCTTCTTGGGGTTGTCTTTCGTGACCAACCAAGACGTGACCATGCGCTTTTCTGATCTGTACAAGCCGAAGAACATTCGAGACTTCTTGGTGAGCGGTACCGGAAGATGGACTAGTATCGGTGGTGCCCAAGCGATTGCGTTTGTCAAGACCGTCGAGTCGCAACAAGTCGAAGACATTCCAGACATCGAGTTGTTCTTCATGGGTGGTTCTTTGGCCACAGATTACGGAGTCTACCTCCGCACCGGGATGCACATTCGGGACGACGTCTACAAGAGCGTGTTCGCCCCGATGGAGAAGAAACCGTCGTTCATGATCATCCCGTCGCTCCTTACTCCCAAATCTAAGGGGTTCCTCAAACTGTCCTCGACCAACCCCCACGACCAACCCCTCCTCTACGGCAACTTCCTCACCGACAAGCGAGACAAAGACGTTGACACTCTTTTAGCGGCGGTCAGAGTGGTGCAAAGTCTGGCACGTACCGAGGCGTTTTGGAAGTTCAATGCGAGTTTCAACACGAATGTAGTACCAGGGTGCAAGCAACACTCGTACGACAGCGATCAGTACTGGAAGTGCGCGTTGAGGGCGCTGTCGCTGACTTTCCACCACCAAGTCGGTACTGTCAAGATGGGGCCCAAGGAGGACTGGGGGGCTGTGGTTGACAACAAGTTGCGGGTTTATGGGGTCGGGAGGTTAAGAGTGGCGGATTCAAGCGTCATTCCGTTTGCGATTGGGGCGCATACTAATGCTCCCGCGGTCATGATTGGAGAGAAGGCGGCTGATGCGATCAAGGATACTTGGAAGGAGTATTTGTAAAAAGAAATATAAAATATACAGGGTGTATCTGAAATAAGTGCATTAATTTTAACTGGTAATAGAACTCATCAAAAGGAACAACTTTTCTCTCTGCCATTTTGGCGAAAAACGTTGCGTAATGGCTTAAAAAACTAGGAAAGATTTTCCTAAAACCGTTCATATCTCCAAAACTAAGCTACCTAAAAACGTGAAACAACCAGATTCTTACCAAGTGGATTTTTTGCTATACGGGTAGATTTATTTGAATTTCGATTTCGGCGTTAAAACACGTTTTCTGGATGAAAATGGATGTTTTTTTCATATTAGCGCTGATCTCAATTAGCCATTGCAGTATTTAGTGGCCTAGGACTATTTTAGTGAAAAATTTCTCCAATTTTTTTTTGGAATTAAACATCGTTTTTCGGCAAAATGGTAGATAGAAAAGTTGTTTCTTTTGACGAGTTCTATTACCAGTTAAAATTAATGCACCTATTTCGGAAACACCCTGTAGAAATTTTTGAAGTGGTGTTGAGTGGGGCGATCTTTTTGAGTCGATTAATTGGAAGAGATGACACGTGTTGTTTTGAGGAAAATTGGAAAGGTTCAGATTTTATTGACGTTTAAAGAGATTTCAGAAATGAAAATTTTATCGGCAAGTGTAGCGCATGTACAGTTTTATTCGTCGCAAAATGGTGTCAATAACTGAAATTAAGGTTTACAACGCAATATCGATGTACTTCGTGTTCTGATTCATTTTGAGGAGAAACATTTATTGTTTGACATTGTCAAAAAAAGAAAAGGACGAACTTTTTAAGGACAAGAGACACGAAACTATTACATTTGCAAAAATTTCCAAATGTGAAGTTTTCGTATAAAAAAAATTAAAGAGAGAAATAGAAGAATAAGGAAAATCAACTAGGTAAATCAAAAAGGGGGAAAAATGGAACAAAATTTGAATTATTATTATTATTGATTATTTAAAGGATAATAACAAATAATTTGTTTGGTAATTGTTAATTAATTCGATGAATTAATGAGGCTACGAGGACGCAAATTAACCAAGAGAAAAACCAAAAAATATCATTGCCCATTTTGCAGAATAGCGATTGTAAAATATTTCTTAGAATTTCCGCAAACATTCTGTAGTAAAAATGATAAAATTGATAATAATTTTAAATTTGAGTATTATTGCAAGGAAGGAGACTTGCGTGATAGAAGGAAAAAGAATCAAGATTCTAACCTCAAAGTAAGCATTGAAGAGTTTATTGTGAACGCACCACGGATTACAGCTCGCGGATCAACTGTTTAAATTTTGCGTTGTTTGTGTTTTAACTGTGCAAACGGACGAGTGGTGCGTTCAAAATCGACTCTTCAAGGCCAACTTTGACGGGAGATTTAAATGAACACCCGATACTTCAAAATTAGAGCACTTTTTACTCCATTGACTTTTGAAATAAATTACAAATTAGCAAAAACTAAACGATACTATCTTGAAAAAGATCTTTAGATTTTAAACCACAAAGTCTTCATATTCTAGGTGTTTTTCTTTTATTTTCTGAACTAGTGATATTTGTCCAAGTACTTTCGCATACTTTCCTGCAATGGACTAGTTAGTTTTATTTAGTTTTTCTTCCTATTGGTGGTTATTTATATTTTGTATATAATTGTTAATTAATTCGATGAAAACCAAGATGAAACCAAGAAATATCTTTGTCCATTTTGCAGAATAGCGGTTGTAAAATATTTCTTAGAATTTCCGCAAACATTCTGTAGTAAAAATGATAAAATTGATAATAATTTTAAATTTGAGAATTATTGCAAGGAAGGTGACCTGCGTGGTATAAGGGAAAAGAATCAAGATTCTAACCTAAGCAACCTATAGCAGTTGTTTTTAAAAAAATTTTGTATCTTTAAGTTAAAATTGAGTAGAAAATGTAAAGATACTAAAAAGGTACAGAAAGAGAAACTTTCTTTTATTATGTCGGGTGTTCATTTAAATTTCTCATCAAAGTTGGCGTTGAAGAGTCGATTGTGAACGCACCACTCATCCGTCTGCAGAATAAAAACACAAACAACACAAAAAGTGAGGTCAGATTTAAACAGCTGACTCGTGATTTTTAATGCGTGTTGCGTTCACAATCGACTCTTCAACCCCAACTATGAAGAGAAATTTAAATGAACACCCGATATTTTTTTATCTTCTCTGTTGAATCATTGACTGCTTTAATAAAAATATTTTCCAAAATTTTGACATTATTAAATGTCTTTAAATTATGTCTATATTGTAAACTTTTAAAATTCAAAACAACATCAAAGAATACAAATGTTTTCTAAACTTCGAAAATTTAGCATCGTGAGAAAAGAGTAAAGAAAAAAATATTGTAGAAGAAAAATCTAGATTGTAACGTGGTAGTTTCTTTTAAAAATGTTTTGAAAATAGTGAATAGCTTTAAATGATTTCCGAAATAACAACATTTTAAAAGTGAACACATAATTGAAAGATACTGAAAGGGCGCAAAAAAGATAAACTTTCTTTAGATGCAAAATTCTGTCATTATTATTGGTTTATTTTGTTGTGCAACCCCGTATACAATTCTTCCAACTTTTTTATTGAAACGTTCACTGCTTCAATATACATTTAGCAAATTTTTGGAAATATTAAATATCTAAATAATTTGTAAATTGTAAAATTTTAAAATTCAAAACAAAATCACAGAATAGAAATGTTTTCAAAATTTTTAGATGACCGTAATTAAAGGAAAAAAATTATAATAGAAGAAAAATCTTGACTGTTACTCAGCAGTTTCGTTTAAAACATTTTTGCAAATACTGAATTGCTTTATAATTATTTGTACAACTAGTTACGAAGGTCATTCTTTTTTTCATGAATTTGCAATCTGATTAACGAGGACGTAGCCCGAGTTAATCAAGCAAATGAGTGAAAAAAAGAGACTTTCATAACGTGCTGTACACGCTATTTTTTTGCATATCGTGGTAAGTTGTGAAATTTGGCCCAAAAGGATTCTTGAAAAATTTAAAATCTCCAAGGAGATGAAATAAAATGATGCAAAAAAGTACTACTTTCACTACGATTTTTCGTTTAAAAAAGTGCTACTTTCATTACGATACGAAAAAAAAATAATTTTCGAAATTGCATTTCAAAAGTCAATACAAAATTGAAAGATGGTGAAAAGGTGCAAAAAACAGAAACTTTCTTTGGTTGTAAACTTTCCAAATAAGGATTTGAAATTTTAAAAGACAATGTGAATAGATAATTAAAATTTCTTATCCAAAACTTGTACAGGTACATGTTCCTCAAAAAAATAGAAATAGAAAATTTTCGTAGTTTTTTTCTAAATTTCTCTGTTTCGCTGTTTATCATAAATCATAAAATTTTGAAAGAGCGAAAGAAACACAAATTTTCGTTGGTTTTCCGGAGAAACGAAAAGAAAAATATGTTAAAATTGACTCAGCTCGCGTAAAACGTCGGTTAAGAGTTGATATTTTGGTAAGAGGAGATTCGGAGGCAGAGCGAGGCAAAGCCGAAGAGCCGTCGCTTCAGTTTCAAGCGGACCCGACGGCACCGCGATCCAAGTTCTAGGTGAAATATTTTGCGAAAAAATTTTGATCGTGGTCGTAGAGGTGCGAGTAAAGTTCGAATGAAAAAATGTACTTAGGTATCTAAAATAAAATGAGGAGAAAGGGGTCGCGAGTGTGGGAGTCCCCCGCGCAATAACCTAAACAAATAAAGCTCCGCTTTCTTTCTCCCCGGGCGAAGGGCGAAGGGCGATCCTCACCCGGCAAACTAGATTATTCACAATAAACTTTCGCTGCTATTAAATTATTTAATTTGAACGGTGGTGGGGGCGCCTCTCTGTAGTGGCTAAGGTCGAGGTGTAACCTTGTTAGCGAAGCACAACTGAGTTATGGTCTTATAATGGCCGGAATGAGAAAAAGAAGCCGAGCACGGCTTCGGCATCCGTCAGTCTGCCTCCAGCGGGCCCCGGGAGCGGTGTCGTGGCGGCGCGTGTTGGTGACTTACTCTGCAGGTTCATCGAGGAGGGGAACATCGAGGCCCGGTGGACGTCCTGGACGTGGGGCCGGGCGCCCATCACGGCGCACTGCGAGCCGGCCGAGCCCGGGTGGTGGACCCCCATGCCGCCGCCCGGGGGGTTGTAGGAGCGCGCCATCGACGCCGCCGCCGCCGTGTACCTGTAGGCCGCCTGCGACATCTGGCTGCAGGAGGTGAGGTCGCCGTACGAGCAGGGCATGTTGCCCAGGCCCGTGGGGTCCATGCCGGCCCCCTGCAGGCAGCCCGAGTCGAAGCCCGCCTGGTTCAGGTAAGAGTAGTCCATCCTGCACACGCACACAATAATACAATCAGACCCCCAATATGATCGAATTACGGCGCGATTACTGCCAAATCTCCACTTCGAGGAGTTTTTCCGAAGAGACGGAACCGCGCGTGAAGACCCGACTGTCTGCTACGTCGAAATCAAATGATAAGCTTAATTCAATAACTCGGCTAGGGGTGGGTCGGGGCGGCAGGACGGGGCGTTGCCACCCTCCATGACGCCGCCGCCGGCCAATGGCGGACGCACCCGCTCCCCGACGCCGGCTCCCATTGGAAGGGCCCCGTTACGTCATCGACCCTTCGAGCACGCGACTTCCGAGTGACAACTCGCACACATATGAACCCTGAATATTAAAATGCTACTGTTTCATATTAAATTTGCGTTCCGGGGGCCGATCTGGCCCCTTTTTTCCCTTTTCCAAACCGGCATCAACAGTTCCGAATTCGGACCGGAAGGATCCGATCCGACGATTTTTTGACACCTGTAGGACAGGAGCGGGATTGTCTCCCATCTCCAACGGGTAAACAGATGCCAACACATCTTCCACGTCTGTTTATTTGCGATACCGCCGCCGCCGAGCCGACGAAATCGAATCGTGAATAAAGAATTACGCGACGAGCAAACAACAATTCCCAAAAAAATTCTTCTCCTCCACTTCCAAATTCGATAACCTACGACGACGGAATGCAAAAGCAAAACACATTTTTCCTGACGCCGAAACTCAAAATTTCCTGTGCCTCTCGAGTCTGCTTTTTCTACGAGTTGGAAGTTTACGCGCACGACCGCAGCGACTGTCGTAAAAAAAACTTGTTAGAACCACAGCAAAAGTACTTTTTAAAGTGGTGGTGTGAATTTTTGGTGTCTCGATTTTTCACCAAAAACTGCCGCAAAGTGCGAGTGTCGCAGCCGCGGTATAAATTTAAAAATAATTTGTTGCCATAGCTGACATATTTTTCAGTGCCAATATTTTTAATCTGCTGGGATGTGCGTGGTTCGTGAATTGTAAAAATAAAATTTCATAAATTCTCGCTCGAAATTAACATTATTTGCGACACCGTTGTGAATAAATGATAATAACAATAAAGTAAAAAAAGAAATCGTATCTATAAATATGGTCTGAGAAACCTTGTGGAATCAAGATGTCTGTCAAAGCTAATTAATTAAATAAAAGATACACTTTTGTTGGATAGATTTATTTATTGATATGGCGAGTAATGTAAGAGACAAAGAAATTGACATTTGAAAACCATAGAACTGCTGAGAAGCTTGGTGCGTCAATTTTCTTAGTAAATTCAAAAAATCAAACTAAAAATATCTTTTATTTATAATTTACCGTTTAGCGTTTAAAAATCTAAGTTTAGATGGACTTTGACAAACAATAATTGCTAGAAGCAATTGCTACAGGAAAACCTAAAGAAGCATTGAGAAGCCTAATGGAAATGTACACATAGATTAGTTGTTCTATGTTTGCGATATCAATATTTTTTTCATTTATATCTTTATAAATCATAGATCATTATTAATCTTTATCTTATTTCAAGGTTTTCAAAAAAGTGTAAAAAATTTTCTGTTCAAAATTAAACCTAAAAATATTGAAAAACCCAATAAAACTGTTATCAAAATATTGTAACTAACTTTGTAAATAACATCAAAATTTCATCTCAGATACAACGTGATCAAGAATGACTGAATCTGTTGGCAACAATGAAAATTTGAATGATTTTGGCACCACTGTAACCTAAACGCATTTCCGGTTGTCAGCTTTGACAGCGTTGACAGCCAAATTTGACATTTACCATCAAAAGTTAATTTTTGTAATAGCATAAACATAACCGACATAACCTAATTTTTTTTAATGTCGTGTTATGTTAAAACATCCGGTCAGTGCCAATTGTGAGACAAAAAAATACCAATATTTTTCAACTGTTTCATTGCCAACGTACTGTCATTGTTGATCACGCTGTATTTCTAAACACCGTTCACGTTGTTTTGGCATAATGGAAGGCCACGATTTATTTTGTTAACGTTGGACACACTGTTTGATTTTCCTCATTAAAGTGCCTGACATGTGGACCTATCAAAATCAACATAACATGTTGCTGAATTTTCGGCGATGTCTGATTATTATTCTTCTATTGCAAACTAGTAAAATTGACAACAATGCACTAGGCATTGACTCTGTTTATAACCTCAAACTTAGAAAAACATAACCTAATTAAAATTTACATGGCCTCCGATTATGCCAAAACAACGTGAATGCATTTTAACTAACAAAATTTCTTTTGAGATATTTCTACGTTTTTAAATGTTTAAGACAGAGTAATCTTCAAAATTTTCTAAAATTGCTATTTTGGGAACTGTATTTTTATAAATTTGCTACGAGGAAATAAATATTCGAAAGCGACGGACTTTAAAATTGTAACTTTGGAAATAACTTTGAATAAACTCTAATGACAAGAGGAACAATCAAACAAAACTTTAAAAAATCACAAAACTTTAAGTGTTATTGAATTTCTGATGTCTTAGTGTTAGATTTGAAATTTTCACCTTATTTGATATGAAAAAAAAATGAATTTTCAAAATTGCAAATTTTAAAACTGTTTCGTCAAAAATGATGACATTTAAATGTCCATAACTTATTTCACAAGCGAGGTGGAGATTTAATTCTTTCGTCACATTTTTCTTATCAAAAATGTTTGTTTTTTCTTATTCACAAAACATTTAAAAAGCCTTTTTTCAAAAACTGACATCTATTATTACGCGAAGCTACTGTTTTTAGTTTACATAACCTAAAAATGTTTATATCCAGAACGTAAAAATATGTGGCATTCTGCAATTTTTGGTTAAGGAAGAGGCCACGATTTAAGGAAATATTTATATTTATTATACTTGTTTATTTATTTTGAACAATATTTAAATGTAAATTTCCAATAGTACAATTATTCAAAGTGATATCGATTGAAGACTCTAACTTGGTAAATGAAATAGTTATAGTATAATTCAGAATAAGTGGCATCGCGGTAGGCGTTGATTCTCTAAAGCGAGCTTTATGTTATGTCAAAAAATTTTGCAAACATGTGAAACCGTCATTACTTTATTCTGACGTTATGCGTTACATAATTTTGACATGGTTTTCGCTCACAGCAGAGATACCCCCAGAAAAATAATACACTTTTCATAAATGAAAGAAGGAAATTCCAAATATTATAACAAGAAAATAAACACAAAATGATCCCATTGATAATATCAAGGCCAAATTAAAAGCGAAGGTTACCAACAGTATCTTGCTGCCAACGTAAATTTGAATTTCCAACGCCTACCGCGGTGCCACTTATTCTGAATTATAATATACTTCATGAAAATCCGTTTCTATTGAAGAAATTGATTGATTTACTAGAAGAATTTTGTCTTGATGATGAGTCATGAATCATGATGAACTGATGGATAACATTACACTTTTTTTCACTTTTTTACAAACTTCTGGCCACAGCTTTTTTTAATTTTTATTTTATACAACCTATCGGGTTGACAGATCTGTATGTCAAAAAGTTTGACATTTATTATTTCATAAAAATCTGCAAAAGTGCAAAATAAAACATTTGGTCAGCCGAAAAGTGTAATACAAATGTCATACGGTAGGTGTATTTTCCAGCGCTCCAACTATTCGGACACTCGGCTTCGCCTCGAACCTGAAACCTAGTTGTCGCGCTGGAAAATACACCTACCGTACTCTAACGTAAATAACTAGATCAAAAATAACTATTCTAAATGAGCAAAATAATATGAATATCCTTCATTGGTGTATTTAAAAAGATCACATTTTGATTCTTCCTCGATTATGCTGTATTATAGAGAGATACTTTTGTAAATTTTATCCCACCCAAAAAATCGAAAATCAAATGGGCGACAATTCGGAATTAACTCAAAAAGAACTGTTTTGAAGTGGAGAAAAATTTTCGAGAACATCGAATTGAGGAGAGCGTCAATCAAAGAAAAGTGCTAATTTTCCAGTGCACCATGTATAACAACACGGCCCATTATGTATGTGCATGACTAATCTGTGCTGTTTAAATGTACCCTCTGCATGGTGGAATGTCATCCCTTATTTCCATATTCAAATGGTCCTTCATCCACCTCCCGACTTGTTGCGTCACAATCCCATTATGAACGCAAAATAATTCCGTCCTAATTTCAATAACAATCCGTTAATGTCGTCGAAATGTTCAATTATCGGCCTGATCCGGTCATGTGCCATTAAGTTATCGTGCGGTCCGCGGCCCAACTCCGGACGATATCTGCGCAATGGAGGAGAAAACTCTTCACATAACGATAAACAGATGATGAGGCCGGAGCCTGAATCGACGCGACGTTCCGCTTTTAATAAGCTTTATTATTTCATTATTTGTGTCTCGGCTCGACTCTTCCGGTTTTGATTTAGTGTCGGCCGTTCGCTGCCTTTTTACGGCCTCGTCCCATCGAACGGGAGCAATTACGCGAAGACGCCATTTTCCGTCGACTTTTAAACGGAAAAAATCAATCATCGCGCCCCCGATAATTGCGACCGAGCCCCGGAGGATTACGCTGCGACCGGAGTCCCAGACTCCTTCCCATCGTAAACATGGTGTCGAACGGCAGCAAGCCGCAGGACCTGCTGCAGCGGTCCTCTGGGGGAATCCTGCGACCCTCGTACACCGATATAGCGCAACGCACAATTATTTAGGGACCTCGTAGGAGGCCTAATCCAATATTCACATTAAAAGATTTATGTGCGAAATAAAACTTTCCTTATTTGCCACGATCACCTCCTTGCAAAACTCAAACGCCGCACGGAACTATTTATTTTTAATGGGATCAAAGGATTAGCGTCGACTACGACGGCTAGATCCTGCGCTCATCCTTTCACCGACTCGTCCAGGACGATCTCGCCGTCGGATTTTATCCACAGCACGAAATTCCTCCTAAGTATGTACACTCAAAAAGCCTAGAAAGTTTCCTGAGAAACCTAGTGGAACTCGAAATACAACTCAATTATTCTTCGTCTTGATTTACAAAACTTGAAAAGCCTAAAAACTAACTGAGCAACCTTGTAAAACTAGAGATACAACTCAATTATTCTTCCTCTTGATTTACAAAACTTGAGAAGCCTAGTCTGTGCAACCTAGTGGAACTCGACACAGATCAGTTGTTCTATGTTTGGGATTACAGAAATGTTTTCATCCAGAGCACTCCACGAAATTCTTCCTTCCAAAAGCCTAGAAAGTTTCCTGAGAAGCCTAGTGGAACTAGAGGTACAACTCGATTATTCTTCGTCTTGATTTACAAAACTTGTGAAGCCTAAACCTAGTGGAACTCTACGTAGATCAGTTGGTCTATGTTTGTGATTTTAGGAATGGTCTGTCATTTTCTTGTCAAGCTTTTGTCCTGGTAAGTCTCCAGAGAAACAGTAGGATACAGGATTACAGGATTTGACACTACCAGATCAGACAAAAGAGTACGACATAAATAATTTATTTTTTAAGCATCTAAAGAATCATCGTCATAAGTAGGAAGAATAAATCTTGCCGCTCCTCGTCTTTCTCGTGGTTTTGGTTTTCCTCCTCCTTTTGACCGTCTTGGGTCTGTGCTCCTCCCAGTCGCAGTCCCCGAAGCCCTGGAACCTCTCCACGTCGGGCTCCAGGGGCTTGTCCTCGATCTTCTCTAGTACGTTCTCTCCGTCCGATTTGATGCTGTACACGCTGGGAGAGCCCTCTTTGGTGACAGTCCCCCCGAGGCTGTCCTCCTTGGTGCAATCGCACTTGGTCGAGGAGACAGTCTTCGACGAGAGCGAGCACGTGGAGGAGCAATCATGGTGGAGCATCTGCAACGAATCTTTAGTCGCTTGAAGCAGATTGTTCCTACATCTACTTCTGGATCTGTGCGATCTGAATTTTCTGGGCAACCATGTTCGGTGGTCCCTCAAGTTGGAAGCGGAGGAGGACTGCGACCTGCAAATTATCCGGTTTTACAGTGAGAGGGGGGAGAGGTGGCATTTACCCGGATTTGCGGATGTGGCCGTCGAGGACCTTGGAGCGCCTACTGTTAGAGGGCGAGTAAGCGACTCGAATCCTCCTACCTTTAATCAAATGGTTGTACAACAAATACAGAGTTCCCGAAATTAAGACAATACCAGTGGACGACGGAAGGAGAGGAGTCCTGATCGCGGGGGCCTGCACCTGAAAGCCGAGTCAAAGGCGCTGCTTTGGGAGATTAAGCGTACCTACGGCGGCCAGAATCCTGTCCAACAACCCTCGCAGCACGACAGTCACCACCGCCACAGCAAAATTGGCCGATATCATTTTTCACACCATTTTTTGCAAATTTTACAAACACTTGAATTTAATATGGCACCTGTCAAAAAGGCAAAGACTAGTGGATGACGAAGTTGATAAATGATCAGCGCCGTTACATAAATCACGGTCATTGTGCTAGGGGACAATGCCGCTGCCAAATGCCCATCCAAGCCACGTGACGGACCCGAAGAGCGATCAAGTGGAAGTTTGCCGCCGCAACGCTACAGATGGCCTCTTGCGAGCTGGGGTGCGGCGCGTTTATTACCCCGAAATTTATTTAGAATGAGTGCACGGTCCGGTGAGGAGGTTTTAATTGCGCGCGATCCGGGCCTACGAACTTTGTCAATTCGGCAAGGAAGAAGTGAAAAGTAAACAGCGTGATAGATGTTTATTATAGAGCGGGGCGGCCATAGTTAGGATGGTCCCCGGAGACTCCGGGATGAATCTTAGAGGTGGAGCGCTTCTTGGACAAATTGCCCGGAGCGGAGATCGGGGACCTGAGACAGGATCAGGACGCGGGGCGCCAGGGTTTTCCACCAACGCACGACGCTGCTCCAAGGATAAATCACGATTAGCGAGGAAGCGCGCGATCGCGCAGGAACTGAACAAAAATTAATACGGAGTGGAAATGCAGATGAGGATTATTTTAAAATTTCGAAAACGTCTTGCACTGCTTGTAATTTTAAAAAATATAAAACAATTATCTAGTGACTTTTGTTTTAATGGAATTGGGTTGGTATCGAAGAAATGTCATTTCATTGAAAATTAAATTTCAAATTGTCTCCCAAATATTGTTATACAGTAATAATCTACCCCCTTAATAGTTTATTGTGATCCCACAACATGGATTCAGGTTCAAATGACATCACATTTAACACTGATATTTAGTAAACGCTGTTCAAAAATCAAGGTGCAAATAACACACATTTTTCATGACATTTTCTATTACTTATCACAGTGGCAGATAAGTCAATTTGCACCACAATGGTTTTTTGATTTTTGAACAGCGTTTAGGTATCAATATTCAATAATCACTAGAAACGAAACGAATTGATTTTCGTGTGACTGTTTTCAGTGTCACAAAATGCTCTTTATGACACCGTAATAGAAAAACACTGATTTTTCAAATTGTAGATTAAGAACACAAACAACGCAAAAAATGAGGTTAGATCAGCTGATCAATTACTCGTCTTAAAAAAGAGTAAAAACACAGATTTTTTAAACTGCATAATATTATTAAAAACACGCAAAAAGTTAGGTTAGATTTAAACAGCTGACCAGTGATCAGTTGTAATTCGGTGGTGGAAGTCTCCTGTTCTTCGGAGTGGTTCTTCAAGAGGACGTCGACTTTTCCATCGTGCACCAGGATCCCGTTTATGGAGCGCGACACCTGCAGGTCGTTGACGAACAAACCGCTCGTAAAGGACTCTCTGTAGTATCGGCACCAACTTCGACAAGCTTTTCCCAGAGATTTCGCCCCTCACGTCTAAATTCCTTGAAGGGTGTCAAACTTGTAAGTACAAAGAAGTCTTCTCTTCATCCTGCACTTTTGCGAAGATTCTGTCCAACTTCCTCTTTGGAAAATTGTTGATCAACATAACCGGGAGTGTTTTCTTTTCTAATTTGAGAAAGAATCTTCGTCCTAGTGCTGTTTCCTGGTCGTGCATTACAGGAATTAATTCGCCCCCCTCCTCAATTTTTTTAACGCTCGTTCCTGCTCCTTTGGCGCTAAGCCCCTTCTGACGTGCGTTCACGTTGAAAAAACATAAATTAAAGTTTGCCTTTTGGATTGTTTATGGCCGGCTTTTTCGCGAGCTCTGCTTAAGCCAATGAGCGGCGGAATGTCAATAAAGGCGCTCCCCTCGAGACGAAAGTCAATATTGTCGCTGTTCAATTCGTAAGAAGATGGTTTTGGGAAACGTTTAATAATTGACCGAGCTCGCGGAAAAGCCGATTTGTTCGTGGTGGAACAGTCGGCGATCCGTTTTCCGGTGCCAATCCGGAACAGACACGGACTCCTGTCCCGAGGCAATGAGGACAATCAGTCTCTCCCCTGTTCTTATTTCGCCGGAGATATTTGTCTGGCCGGAATCTGCTCTTGTGCAGAGTTGAGACTCATTTCTAGACCGTTTTCATCCGTTCTATTAGTCTAGATTGTAGTCGGTCGGGCGGCACTCTTGTCTTATTGCACACACACAACCCCGACAGACACACACACGCGCACGCCGCTCTGCTTTCTGCTGATTGCTTGGGGTACACAAATTGTGCAATAAGCTTTTTCATTAAATGAATTATGTGTTTTGTTGTTGCGTCGGCGGGTCCGGACTTTTTCCGGTTTTTTCCTTGGCGCGAACCGTAATATATGTGGCCGTGATTCCGTCGCCGGCTCGACCTGAAAGCCTTTCTCCTCCTCGTCCTTCTTGATAAATAAAACCCGCGGAAATCAAAACCACCCCGAAAGCGACAGTAAATAACCAGTTAATTTCGCCTAATGGCCTCAAGTTTGATTTCGATTTTGTGCAGCCAGGGGCCCTCAGATGGCTGGGCCGCAGCGAACGAAATTGCCGGCCTTGCCTTCCAACCCTTTAATCGATGTTTATGAAATGAGGCTTCAGATATTAACGCTATTACAGTCTCAAATTGCTTCTTATCTTATTAAGAGCCATGAACAGCCGCATTAACCGACTAATTCGCTTTTACATTCTAATTAAATTCTAGGCTTGAAACTCTTCTTCTTAGTTTCTTAATGTATTCTGCAATCATGGTGCTAATTTCATCAGCGCATCTCTTATAATCGCCTCTTCAATATTATTTTCACCTTGTTTTTTATCGCCCTCTCCAATTACCAACTCCTTTATCCTTCAAAGGACCCACCGACCGACCCATTACGATCATTATCCACTTTGGAGGTTTGATTTCGGGGCACAATGCCTCGTCACAAGATATGATCTCATCCGGAGACACGTGACTCTAACAGTCATATTCTTTCACGACACGTGACCGACGCGCGCCATCTACGCACTTCGCCCACGTCCGAATTGGGTTTTAATCTAATTTGATGATCCATTGATTCTACAACACCAACCATTCTAGTGGACATTTGCGCCTCCGATTCGTCCCTCCCCTTCATCATCAACCGAAAACATTTCCGCAAAACTAAACAATATTATCGTGAGGAAAGACGACATCAGAGAGGGAAAGAGTGTTTTAATAGATTCATTCGCACCAGTTGAAGTGTTGGGGGTGAGTAAGACAACAAGAACACAACCCCTGCAATATTTTCTGGTGGTATAGGCAACACAATATACACGCGATAACGAGTTGCGCAGCGCCCTCTGTATTGTTTTATTTATGGAAATGTCAACGTAAACAAACAATAATTGTCAAGTGCGAACGTCAAAAACACATGTTTGTGGTGAGACCTGCTGAACCGCCAAACCTGAAAGGTAAAATCATTTTTCATGACTTAATTTGCGACATGTATTCGATGTCACACTCGATACCATCGCGGTTTTGTTTATGTAACTGTCGTTATCAGTTTCGAGGTTATCAAAAAAAGACTTGGACAAAACTAGTTTAATCCATCATTGTATTGTACTTCAATGTACGTCTACACATTCGAAGATAATTAAAAAACACAAAAACAACGTTACAAAAAAAAATCGGCGACAATTATTAAATCCCCTTTCAAATTACATCATTCAGTTTACTTTTTCACCTTTAAAAATCGCCTCTATAACATTGATTTCGTCACGACTCTGCGCAACAATAAAATGCCGATCGACTCCACCCAGAAACTGGTTCAAGTAAACGATCTCCGGAAGAGTGGACCCGGTGACGGTCAACTGGAATCCGGCGATCCCCTCGTACCGGAAGACGAGCAACGGTTCGGTGGGGTTGTCGGTCAAGACGTACAACACCAGCTCGTCGGAGGGCAAAGTCGCAAACTCCACCTGCACCGGAGCGTCAAGCTCCAGACTCTGCCAGGGTAGAAGCGCGCGGGTCGACGGGTCGAATCGCCGAATCTCCACCCTTCCGGAGTAGATGGCGTTGTGGAGGTGTCCCGAAGCTATGGCCAAGTAGTGGAAGCCGTTGTACGAAACTGTGGCGACGCTCTTGGGGTGAGCCTCGAACATAGACTGTTGCATTTCGAAGGCGTTTGTTCGATTATTAAAGCGCCACAACTCTGTGCGGGACTCCTCCCCGCTGGGTTTGCTCACGATGACCAAATACAACGTGTCGACGGTGATCGAAGCGGCCTAAACAGTCGCATTGTCAGTATTGTAGAGGGCGCTCGCGTCCGCTTACCTTGGACGCGACGGTGTCGAGCGTTTGCAACAAGTGGACGCTTTGTCCCTTCGCGCAGAAAATCTTGGGGTTGCAGTCGGAATAGGTGAATAAGGTGCAAGCGGTGTTTGAGGGTAGAGCGAACGAAGTTGTGGATGTTGTGGTGTTGGTATGGATGGTCACTGTATTATCGGCAGAACTCGACACCGGAGCGAACTCTCCCAAACCTTAAACATAGAGATAGTACCGATTTGACCCAATATAAGACTAGTACCGTCGCTCCTTTCCATGTAGAGATATTGTCCCATCAGTACCTGGTCGACGTATACCAAGTGGTCACTTTTAAATGTGAGAGACGCTGAAAACAAAACACTGTATGTGTTGTCATCAAACGACGATATTTACCGTCTTTTGTAAATTGTTCGTCTTGAGGGTTCCAACAGTAGAGGTCCATTTTGACACCGGAGTCTTCTACCAAAACCCCAATTCTGTAGGCGCCATCTATCCACAGTACTTTGCGACTGTTTGATACTCCAGGTATCGTTTGGACAACTTTATAGTGATGGAGAAAGTAGGCTTGTGCTGAAACATCGATCGTCACTTGAATTCTTTTGACATTTCTCTTTACCTCCGATAGAGTCTTCGAGTTTGCCTGCCATGTTCAAGAGTTTGTTGTATTGATCGACTAAATTGTTCAAAGCACCCAAATTCGTCACGTTTGTGATCAATTCAGACATGTTCACCCCCCGGAAGGATTTTTTAACCTCCAAATTGTCAACAGTTATGTTATTGAAGAAGTTGAGACGACTCTTGAAGATGTTGTCTTGATTTTTGTAGGCTTGGTTGTTGATCAACTCGACGATGTCGACACCGTTGAGTCGACCTTTCAGTTTAATTCCTTTAAAAACGACAGGATCGCGAAGAGGTGCTTGTATAATTTTCACCCCTGTGATTTCTTGGGGAACGCTCTTCAACATCACGTTGCCACTGTCGAATCTCAACCCATTTAAGTATCCGTCGAGTCTAGAACACAACAAATCAACCCCACGGACCTAGTACAGGGTGGATCGTAAGTACTGCAACCCGTTTCTGAACGTCGCGCTCTTGAAGCTCTTGGTCCCGGTGATGTTGCTTCCCGTGGTCGTGAGCACCGAATTTTTGAACCACTCCAAAACGTCCACGCTTTGTATCTTCACGTTTTTGTCCAACTTCAAAGACTTGATGCTCAGATTATCGAAATGTTTTGCACCAGTGACCATGTTGACCTTGTCGTATCTCATAACGTCCTTGTCCAGGTCCAGACCGTTCACCAGAAACTCACCGGTCAAGTCTAGAAGAAAATGTAGTCGAACGATCGACGAAAATTCGATTTGTTACTTTGGACGGAGCAATTTTCCAAAAATACGACGCTCTCGAAGACTTGGTCGTGATCGTTCAGCAGCGCGGTGTGGACGAATTCGTCCAGATCGAGTCGATTCACTTCACCACCTAGAGTCATCGCCGGAACTGTGACGTCACTTTCGAAAATCAGATCGCCTTCGAAGGTGAACGTAGCGGTGACGTTTTGGTCTTTCGACTTGCTGAAGTAATTCTCGTGGAGATGGATCAGGCTGATGTTGTCGACGAAACCCTGGCAACAACATTGCAACATTGTGACAGTTGACGGACGATACTTTTGTACTTACCCCAACGGTGACGTCAGTTGTGAAAGTGACGTCTCCGAGTTCGAGTGAACCCGTCAAGACGCTGTCCTCGTCGCCGAACCAAGCCTCGTCGTTGATGGTTTGGACGCCAAGACCGTTGAGGTGAGCGACGTCGGGACCCCTGACGAAAAACGCATCACCTGAAATGCACATTGAGCCAATTTGTGCGACAAGCAATTGTTTCGTACCATCGAGGGTCAGATTCTTGTGGCGCACTTCGCCCCAAGCGAACTTGCAGAACTGTGTGAAATTAAAGTCGTTGACGAATCCGTCGAAACTGGCGGTACCGTTTATCGTGAGGTTAGTCTTGAACGTTTTTTCGTCGAAGAATGTCACTTCGGACTCGGTGTTTGCGAAAATTGCGTTGTCGAAGTCGAGGTTTTCGACGTGTCCGTGCAGAAGGACCGTGTCGTTCGAAATGACGTCCGATTCTAAAACAAACATGAGAGGAGAGTGTTTTCGAGAGGGTCGACAGTACCGAAAGTGACGAAATTGAATTCGAAGGGTTCGTCCAGTTTGACTGAATTCTCGGACAGTTCCCTCACATCGATTCCGTTGATTTGATTCGACGCGATGTAAGCCCCACCGAATATTGTGAGAGTGTTGAAGACTTGTTCGCCTTCAACTGTTCTGCAGCCGTCTTCGTGTGTTTCGTTCTTTCCAAAACTGTGACGGTCGACGCCGTTGAATTCCTTCTCAAAGTACAGATTCTCGATTTTGACGGTGGTGATCTCAAAGGGACCGGCCAGGGCTAGTTCGTCGATCTCGCTCGGTACGTCGAAGCCTTTGTTGACGCTCAATTCAACAGTTGTGAGTTTTTCGCCGAAATATTTGTGACCACGAACCAGACGATCGGTGTCTTTGGTCACGGTGTCGTTCACCATTTCGTCGAAAAACAAGTCGTTGACTAGTCCCTTAACAGTGATCGTCTTCGCCTGGACACTCTCCACGTTGTAGTCGTCATCGATGTAGACAGTTTCGGAATTAGTCCTGTTCGCGTCAGCTTTAACAGTGCTCAGCTTCTTGTTGTCAAAAAGCGTCCTCCTGCTCTCGATTCTGCAATTGAAAAAATACAATCGAGAAACTAAAAACTACCGATGTTACTTCTCCGCTATCAGATTCTTGACGTGGTGCTTGCCGGTGACAATCTGATCACCGTCAACTTTCAGCACTTTATTCTCCAACTCCTCCACTTCCACGTCGTCGATTTTGAGCGCGTTTGTATCCCCCGTGACTGTCAAGTCTCCGGTGAAGGTCTTCGCACCTTTGACGATTTGCGTGTCTTCGCTTCCCGTCACTACAAAACTGCTGACTTCTCTGCCGTTGATTTGATCGACGAAAATCTCGTCGACGTTCAGCTGTTGGGCGAAGTGCAGCCGCGGTTGTATTTCTTTGGCGGTGAGTCGGAGACCGTCGGCTTCGAGTTTCGACAAGGAGTGGGCGCCATCAGGAGTGATCACGTCGTCGGCGCTCACGAGGTTTTCAACTCGCACGTTGCCGGTCACGGTCCTGTCGCCGTCCAGGACGATGCTGTCTTTTAGAGTGACCACGGGGTTCATTCTCTCCATGTCTTCGCTGTTGATGCGGCCTCGGAGGTAGATCGCGCGATGGACTCGCACGTCGTCGAAGATTTTCTCACCGGAAATCTCCTGCTCTTCGGGGTGGTTCTTCAAGAGGACGTCGAGTTTTCCGTCGTGCACCAGGATGCCGTTTATGGAGCGCGTCACCTTCAGGTCGTTCACGAACAAACCGCTCGAAAAGAACAAGTCCGAGTCGATGGAGTACTCGCCGCCGTCGATCGGCACCAACTTCGACAAGGTTTTCCCGGAGATTTCGCCCCTCACGTCTAAATTCGTTCCTCGAAGGGTGTCGAATGTGTACAAAGAAGTGATTCGTTGGTCTCCGGTTTTCCTCAAAGCGTACTTGTCTAGTGTGGGCACGTCGACGTCATTGATGTACCCCCCGATCATCAGATTTTCAACTGTCAAAGTCTCCATAGACTCGACGGTGACGCTACCCTCGTCCCACAATCTCATAGTCGCGAGGTCGTTTCCCTTCAGCGATCTCGCAAAGATTCTGTCCACTGTCACATCTCTCACAACCAAAGGTTTAGAAAACTGTTGATCTCCAGTCCTCATGAGCAAATTTCCGTCGTCTACGACGACCCCATTCAGTGTCCCCCCGATTTCCACCCCATACGAAACTACTTTCCCCACTGTCAAAAACTCGAGAGTCAAATTGTCGTTACGATACACCAAACTGCTCGGATCTTGACGATTGATTGTTGTGGGGGTGAAATCACCCTCGATTTTGATCGACGCAAAATCTACTTCCCCCAATTCGAACCCTTCCTCGATATCCAGAATGTTATCGAGGATCTCCCTCGTTTGGAAACTGTTGATTGTGGTGGCGTTCAAATTATCGAAAAGCGTGAGATTATTGAAGATTATTTGATCGGCCGCGATTCCATCACCGTAATCGATTCCATCCAATAACGAGTTCAACGAAGCGATTCTAGAATTGATTTCTTCGATTTCCGCGTCCTGAAAATTAATTCACACGATTAATCGCAGTAGGTGCAAATGTCAAAATTTGACGTAAGGTGTCACAGCCATCTTTGACATACTCGCAACTCCTGTGATTCTTTTTCGTCGATGTCTGCCCTCTGAGCCTCCCCTAAAACGGCATCGAAGACCTCCGCATTGGTCATCTCGTTGATTTTTTCCAGTCCATCACCGCACCACCCCATCATGTCGTCGTACATCTCGTTCAGGGTGTTTTGGTAAGTGAAATTCAACCGGAACAAGTTACCGACATTACCGTTGTTGTTTTTGTTGGACACAACTGAAACTGTGTCAGTTTCCGATACAAAAAGTACCTCAAGACTCACCTAGTGTTGTAACGTTGCGAAAATCAGCGGAACGAATTGATGTGATACCAGACCCGCGCAGCAACTCTGTTGTTTTTTGGGACACCTCCGTAAACTCCCAACCGTCGTACTGGAAGAATCGCAAACCGTCGAAGCGAGACGAGGCCACAAGAACAAACTCCTGATCAGGACCCTGCAAGTCGTTCGTACAAATCGCTCAAATCTGGGTTTTTACCAACCTGTAGCGGAAGCCACTCCTCGACTCCGTTCAACTGGATGCTCTGGAAAGGGATGAAGTAGTTGTCGACCAATTTGTAAATGATCGAGTCGGTCTCGTAGTTGATGTTGCCGTCGAAGTCTGGAAGTTTGTTGTGAGGTCCAGAAACAAAAAACAAAACAATTACCTTTCTCGTGAGAGTTTGCGACCACAAGAAAAACATCTTTTCTGCGATCGTGCGACAAGCTAAACACTTTTATGTCGTTGCAAGCTCTTGTGAGAATGTTTTGGTACAATTCGAATTTTTCGCCGTGGTAGTCGTATTTGTAGATCTGCGAATAGATTCTGGTTTGGCCTCGGTCGTCTCTGAAATTGGCTATCGCCAGAAAATGCGAATTGTCTGCGGCGAAAGGTGCGACTCTTGTCGCACCTTTGCTGGGGATAATTTGCACCAAATCAAAGTGTCCACCTAGCCATTTGTATATTGGTAGTTCTATTTCGTAATGAATATTTCCGGTTTTATTGGACATAAATTGAGCAACGGACATGTACACATCATTATGAATTCTCCACATAACAATGTCACTTGCATAGTGCATGTCGATGGATTGAATTTTAACCAATCCGAACGCGTCGAATTGATAAATCCCGGATTTATCGTGGAATGTATTTTTGGGAGCGTCGTTCTCGGCCACCGCTATTAACGTGCGGTTTTTTGCGGCGACAGTGGCGAGTTTGACACCGTTCACCACCGCCACTCGAGACTCTTCGACGAAAGCTTCATCCTGAAAAGCTCGATTCATCGGTTGATTCACCCCAAATAATTGCGTTACCGCGAATTTGTACACGACCAAACTGTTGGCGTTGTTTTTGGGGGTGGGGCTCTCCAGAGCGGCGGCGAACCACCGCGAACCTTGTCTGAAGAGGGTGATGTCCACGGGAAAGCGCGCGGGGATCGTAGCGCATTTTTCGACGCCGTTGAGCAGATAGATTCCTAAAAAATGACGGTTTTATTTTTGCAGAGATGGAAGACAAGATAAGGAAGAATCTTGAGGTGCAGCTCTCGGAGGTCGAGACGCTCCAGTCGATGTACAACCCGGGGGAGCTGCGAGTGGAAGACTTGAACGTGCTGGCCGACGTGCACGCCTTCGTCGAGGGGCGTGCCCCAGAGCTTCCGGCTTATCTGGACCTGACCGTGAACCTCCTGGTGGACCAGCACAAGTTCGAGTTGTGCATCAACTTGTCGCACGAGTATCCGGACGTCGAGCCGGATCTGTTCGTGCGCAACCACAAACTGAACAAGCAGCAACACGCCGCGCTCAACAAGGACTTGGGGGATTACGTGGCAGGAGTGAGCAGAGGCGAGCCGTGCATCTTCTCGGCGATCTCTTGGCTGCAAGACAACGCCCAGAACTACGTCGTTTCGGAGGAGGTCGAGGAGAGGATCGAGAAGGACGAGGCGCTGGTTCGGTACTGGATCTACTCGCATCACATCTACAGCAAGTCGAAGAGGCGCGAGATTGTCGACTTGGCCCAGAAGATGAACATCACGGGGTTCTGCATGCCCGGAAAGCCCGGAATAATCTGCGTGGAGGGCACGACGAGTGACTGCAACGAGTGGTGGCAAACCATCAAAGCGATGAACTGGAAACGGATTTTTTGTAAGATAAGCGAGCAGTGTCAGGACTCCGGTGACGGCTTCCTAAAGTTTCGAACGTTCGAGGAGAGAGTGTTTCAGAACAGTAGTATTAAGTGCACCCACATGAACATGGGGGAGCTGTACAAGTTCCTAGACGAGCACGACTGCGGATACATATTCAAAGATATTTTCGGGGTCGAGGTCAAACCCGGTCCGCTGTGATCTGTACATACTTACTTACCTTTTGTAAATGTCTGTAATAAACTGCGTTTTTTCTTGCGACTTTTTTCTTCCCGCATAACCAGACCCACGAAATTGTCGATCTGTCGCTCAACAAACTGTCTAGATCGATCGCTCAGATCCGACTCAACTGAAACTTTTTTAGTAGATTTTTCAAGGTATAGCAGAGGGACTTACTTAACAATTTGGGATGGGCTTGCAAATTCTCGAAAAAGTTGCCTGAGAGCACCTCCATTTTCGTCGCGTGCAAAAAGTAAAACCCCGCGATTAACACGCCGACCTGGAGCAACATTTTAACACACCACACACGTGTAGGACAAGGGGATTGAGATTTTTTGCACAGCTGATAAGTTTTTGTGAGAGGTAACAAAAACCATCCAAAAAATGTAAACATTTATTAACGCCGAACGATTTTACCTAATTGTGGCAAACTGTTGAAATTCTACTGTAGAAAAAGTGAGAAAATTATCAATGGCCATGCCTTGTTTCTCAATGGGGCTGTAAATCTTGATCTGCCGCATGTGGGTATCGCGGCCGTTTTGGTGGTTACTAGTCACGGCAATTTGAATCATGAACACTCTAATTGGCTTGTCTCTGATATCTTTTATGGGGATGTGGACCCACCCCGTCGGCTCTGTCAGCATGACAACTTCGATCTCCTGCAGGTCGTTAAAATGGCTCCCCACCCGGATCGAGATGCGACTAGGGGTGTAGCTCTCATCCAGCTTGTAATCCGTGTAAATGTAAATGTCGCTGACCGTGGTTTTTCGCTGGAATTGAACGTTGACGAGGTGGGGCAACTGTCCGTCGGACTGCCAGTACGTGTCATCACGGTCATCCCTCAATTGGTCGACTCCAAACCCTGAAAGCGCTGATTAGAATGAGTTGGGCCGACATAACCTCAAAATACCTGGCTTGCACGACGACAAACTCCAAATCGCCTGCGAGCCCACCTCGCGAACTGTCCCGCTGCGCTCGCTTTTAATGGGGTCCACCTCTATGGACGGTTTTGAGGCCATTTTAAACATTAATCCGGATTAGAATTCAAAATTTGTAAACAAATCGACCTGTCATACCGACGGAGCGACAGAGATAGAAATCTGTACGGAGTACCAACTTTCACTCTCAACCAACCCCTAATTTTTTAATTTTTGCGAGGTTTAGCAACAAATCAAAGTGGGAAGTGTCACTTTGGAACGACTAATGGGTTTCAAAATTTAAGTGGAATTTTTCAATTTGAAAAAATGTAAACAACTTCTATTGGTAACAACACATCCGTTGGCGCCATGTTTCAAGTGTGAAATTCGCAAAACAGCCCCACTCTCTTTTCTTGCAAAAATTACCGCAATAACGACCATCAGGTGAGACTTGACGCTCATCAACAATCTTATCGATGTTCAAATTAGAATATTTGCAAATAGAATACGTTCAAGCGCGCGTCCACTTGGGGGAACCACTCACGTGAACCCGATCCCTCCAAAAACCACTCTAAAATGGATCAACATTTCTGTAAGATACCCCGATCGATTACTTTACAACTTTTAACATTTCTCCCAGCCTCGGCACAGCGATTTGCCCTCCACCTTTACAAAAACAATCATCTCGAAAACTTCTCAATCGAAAAAGAAGTTGCCAGATTAATTTTCTACCAAGAGTTCAAAAAAGAGTACGACGTGAGACGCAACTTCGGCTGCGTGTTTTCCGAAGGCCTCCATCTACTAAAAGCGCAGAAGAACCACGCCATCATTTGCTACAAACAAAACAATCTGATCAAACTTCTGCAAAAGGAACGCAAAATAATGGGTAGATATTGCATCGCTCGTGCGTTTCTTGTCGTTTTTTCACGACAAAACTGCAGAAGAGGCACCGAGAGCGGCGAAGCGGTCCACGATGATTTGTCAGAGCTTGTCTTTCAACATCAACAAGAAAAACGAAGAGGAAGCTTTGTCTCGTGATGAATGCAAATTGTGCGGGGTCAAATTCGAAAATGACGAAGATTTTGAAGAGCACGTCACTACTGATGGACACTCGTTCTTTGAAAACTTTAATAAAGCTCGTAAGTAGTGGTTGTTTGGTGTGGTAAGTTTACGAGGGGTTAGCGAAACATCCACTACTACTAGCGCCCCCTGCATCCAACTGGAACAAATTGAATTTATCCGATCCTGTCGCAAAACAACTCTTCATTTCAAGAAGACACTCTGTATTAGAAACCATCGTCCAGGCTGTACAGAGTGTCCCACTCTTTCAGTTTTTTGCACCACTAGTAGCGTACTATTTCATGAAAATGTGTCACTCCCACTCGCTGGAAGTCACCACTCACCTCTTACCATAGACATGCGCATGCGTCAGACTCACCGAACAAGAACTATTCCAAGAAGCAGATAAGATAGCAGAGACGTGAAGCAATGAAGGAAACGTTTTTTACACGACTTGTAATTTTTTCGATGATTGTGTTTTATCTGTCACGTTTTGAAAAAATGTAAACGAGGTGGAAACAGTCTAGGATTAGGATTAGTGGGTTAGACTAAGTAAAAAATGAATACGAAGGGTGAGTCATATTTGCTGGTCCTCTCTGGTTGAACTTTATGCGCCAAATGAGTGATAAACGTCTAGTAATAAGCGATAATAGTGATCTTTATGCACCAAATGAGTGATAAGCGATAATATGATAGTGATCAGCGCCTCACAGTCATGTTTTTACGTCCATCACTTCCTGTAGTTCTGTCCATTCGTAGTCGTGTAGTGTACAAAAAAAAAATGCTTGAAGGTGACGTCTTTCGTTTATTACGTCTCAACAGTGCGAGTGCTTCCTGTTTTCACAATTTTTTGCTTTGTAGTGAAGTTACCGTCGAAAACTTGGGAACTTAAGTTCACAATCGACAACTCCCCGGTCTTCAACAACATTATATTGCGCAAAAACGTCCCAAAGACTTTGCATTTTGGGGTGAAAAACGTATCGAACGAGATTGTCCAAGTGTTGACGGTCCAGATCCAACAGAGCACTCCCGACGTCCAGTTCAATCCAGTAGTACCGTACAATCTCCCTCCGTCAATCTTGATGCAACACGATCTCAAAGTGTGTTGCAAAACCGAAGGAATACTCTATTTTCCCATTTTGATCTTTGCACAAATCGGCGACAGATCTAGACAGTTCGCGGTCGAATTGGTAAGTCCTTCAGTTGTTGTTCCTTGTGTTGAGAAGACCTTCCAGGTGTTCCACACGCACGATGAGTCCTTGGACGATTTGCATCCGGTCGCACCATTCAAGAGGACCACTAGAGCTGTTCTGAAAGAACGCATAGAGACCGTCGACAGAGGACAACGCGCCAACTTGTACGTTTTCCAGCGGTCCAGAAAGACACTTGATGGTGTTTTGTTTGCAGATATCGCGGGCCACCACCTGCTGTGGCCTTGAAACAGTACAAACTCCCGGCGAAGATTTCGGTGGTGTTGAACACCGGCTTGAGACAGTTCAGCGGAATGCCGGACGCCCACCGGCACCAGTTGGAGAGTATGAAGAAGTTGTTGGACGTCGAGGACAAGAAGCACTGTTTGAGCTGCGCCAACTACACGAAAATGCTTGACCTTTTGCTCTTCATCGAGGAGCACCAGATGTGCAAAGACATCCGAGACTACGACAGAGAGGACATGGTGCTGAAGAGGACACCAGGAGGTCGCTTGTTGGAGCTGGAGGTACCAGACTTGGCGGAGCATCGACCATCGGTGATGGTGAACGACTCGGTCTTCGTCAGAGAGTCCAAACAAAGCGGGACTCTCTTCGAGGGATACGTCCACGAGGTCAGAGAAGCTTCGGTGTTGTTGAAGTTTTCCAACCGGTTAGGTAGTGCAAAGACTTGTTGCGAAAAAGTCTAATCGAGAGTTTAGTTTCTTCAAGGCGGTCTTCTCTCCCGGGAAGAAGTTCTACGTCAACTTCAGCTTCAACCGCTACCCTTTGAAAGTTGAGCACCAGGCGGTGGAGTTCACCAGGGTGGACAACATAGGTCATCTCCTGTTCCCCAAAAGTGTGGGGAGGAACCCGATCGCGGAGGTCGCGTTGGAGTGGTTCAATCGCGACATCGTCAACAACCCCGAGCAGCAGCAAGCCGTGCGTGCCATATTGCAGAAAACTGCAATGCCGGCGCCGTATCTGGTTTTTGGGCCACCCGGTACCGGCAAGACCATGACGATCGTCGAGGCCGTCAAGCAGATCCACAAGAACACCAAAAGGAACGTGTTGGTTTGCACGCCGACTAACAGCGCCGCCAACGAGGTGACGCGGCGATTGGTCGACACGATCTCGGAGGCGGATTTGCTGAGATTCGCCGCCTCCAGTGTGCCCCGCACCGCTGGGTTCGTCTCCATCGAGAAGTACACCAATTACAAGGAGGGCCAGTACAGTCCGTGGGAGGCGACCAACTTCGACAAGTACAGAGTCGTGGTGAGTACTCTGGTGTCCGCAGCGCGACTGGTCAACGGGGGATGCCCCCGGGACCTCTTCAGCTACGTCTTCATCGACGAGAGCGGCCAAGCCACCGAGACCCAGTCGCTGATACCGATCGCCCGGATTTTGTCCAAGTCCGGGTGCATAAACGGACAGATCGTCTTGGCGGGGGACCCCCGACAGCTGGGCCCCGTGATACACTCCCCGCTAGCTAAGGAGTACGGTTTCGGTAAGTCGCTGGAGTAGTGTGTCAGGAGTGACGCTTCTTTCAGAGATTTCGATGCTGGAGCGTCTGATGGACAGATGCGAGGCCTACAAGAAAGACTCCAACAACAAGTACAACCCCAGAGCTTTGACCAAGCTCCTGAAGAACTACAGGTCGCATCCGGTGATCATGCACCAGCCTAACGTGATGTTCTACGACGGCGAGCTCCTCCCAGCGGGGGACAGCGACATACACGAGGCTGTCAACTGGGAGGCTCTCCCCAACCCCAAATTCCCCATGGTTTTTCACGGCGTCGTCGGGATAGAACAGCGCGAGAAAACCTCGCCGAGTTTCTTCAACATACAAGAAATACAAGTGGTGTCCCAGTATTTGGACAAACTGATAGGCCACAAGATGCAGAACGTCGTGGTGAAGGAAGAACACGTGGGGATCGTCACTCCGTACAAGAAACAAGCAGACAAGATTCGACGGCTTTGCACGAAGAAGAGATACAGCGAGGACCTCCTGGTAGGGAGCGTCGAGCAGTTCCAAGGACAGGAGAGACTGGTCATCATCATCTCAACGGTCAGGTCCAAATGCGACTTCTTGAACTTCGACCACAAGTTTCATTTGGGATTTTTGGACAACCCAAAGGTACCACTTGAGATTGTTTGGTAGCGCGTGACGCGGTGGGTTTTAGCGTTTCAACGTGGCAGTAACACGTGCCAAGGCTTTGCTGATCATCGTCGGCAATCCGAACATACTCCAGTACGACAAGTACTGGAAGGAGTTGATTCGCTACTGCAAGGAGAACAACGCCACCACCGGAGTCAAGGTTGAGTTCAAGGACGACGTCGATGAGTCGCTGAGTGACGCCCAGAACATGTCGCTGCTCAGTAATTAGGTGAGGTTTAGGAGGAAATGGGACTGATTGAGTGTTTTTCAGCCAATAACGATCCAGAGGAAGGGTGCAGCTTCACTCACTCCTAAGAGAATGTATAGTATATTTTTTCCTGGTAGGCGGTTGCGCGCGCCATTTACAAAATCCTCCAATGGAATGCGACCTCCTTATTGGCTACTCCATTCCACTAACCAATAGGGAGGTCGCATTTCGTTGCAGGATTTTGTAAATGGCGCGCGCAACCGCCTACCAGGAAAAAATATACTGTCGTTACGGATGTTGTCGCACAAATGTATTACTCTACTTTGTCAAGTTTTTAACATTTTATAAATGTCGGAATATAAATTAATTTATTGTTATCACTGTAAAATGTGAGTTTTATTGCGACCCCCAAAAATTGAAAAATTATCCAAGCGTAGTTTTTGAATTTGGCGCCACTTGCGACTACGCCATTGCTGGGCGGTAGCGACGCTGCGTTTGCGAGCAGTGGAACAGGAGAACGTTGAATTTTAAGATTTGTTGCGTAATCTGTGCTTCACGGTGTCACCAAAGACGAGGTAAGGTAATTATTTTCTTTTGTTGAAAAAAGACAGTCCTGACAACATTGAAAAAAACACCAAAAATGTCTGTTAGGTAATCTCTGTTAATCCGATTTTGAAATTGAAAATTTTGTTGGTATTTTATTAAGTACGAGTGTGAGACAGTGCATGCTTGTAGGGGTTGCAGTGGCCGTGATGGAGGAACCCCAGAAGAGCTCGGCCGCCATCGGAATCGGTGTCGGGAGCTCGACACTCCGCATTTCGTACTGTTCCAACGCAACAGTTCGAATGTTGAAAAATAAAGAGGGTGAAGGTGTGACTTTCAGGGGAGAACTTTTGTACGATGCAGCCGCGGGGGTGCGCCTCCTGCAGAAAATCAAACGTCATTGCGTCACGCTGTTGCAGCAAACATTCGATCGCGCAATAATCGCAGTTCCGGCACACTTCACTTCCACTCAGCGAAATAACATCTCGATAAATGCAACAGCAGCAGGATTTGCGTTTGTGACGATCATTGACAACGCAATCGCCGCGACCTTGACCTACTCCTGTCACCTACCAGTCGCCCCCTTTGGCCATTTCCTGGTGTTCACCCTCGACGAGTCCTCCTGCAGCGCCGCCCTCGTCAGGAAAAGCGCCGCTTGGGACGTGGTGAACACGGAAGTCGACGCGCACCTCACAAGCGGACACTTCGACGACGTCGTCGACCGCTACGTCTGGAGTATAGTGTTGCACGATCGCAGCCGTGCGTGTTTCGGGAGTGTTAGGAGGAAATGCGAGGCGGCGACGAGGATGTTGTCCACTGTGGCGACGACGACGATCGTGATCGACGATTTCGCTGACGATGTTTACGAGATTCCGCTGTCTCGGAAGAAGTTTGAGGCGCTCGCGGACGTCTTGTTCGAGAGAGCGTTGGGGGTGGTGGATCGGTGTGTGAAGAAGTCGGGGGTGGGGAGAGAGGCGGTGGAGCATGTGGTGCTGGTGGGGGCGGCTACTCGCACCCCGAAAATAGAGAAGATGCTGGCGGGTTACTTCAACAGGAGTATCAGCAGGTTTGTTGATCCGGAGGGGTGCGTAGCTTATGGAGCTGCGTTATTCGCCGCCGCCATGGGGGTGGCGAAATGATGTTCGGGTCTCCAGATCTGGTTACCCATCTTGAGATAGCGAACAACCACGTCTTCTTCAATTTTAAAATTTGCTTTTGTTTTTCTTTTATTGTATGTATTTTTTATTTTTTACATATTTTACATGTATTTACTATACATATAGACCATGGTTTTTTTTTGTGGTAAACAATTAATTAGTGACACATGGAAATTGGTCAAGCGGACAAATCAAAACAAACACCATTAAAATATAATTATTAATTATGTATAAAATCCATGGACAGGCTAGGTGGTACTAGAAGGAATGCTTGAAATATGGCCCCCATTTAAAAGAGCTAAAATGTCTGAAAATCCATTTAAAAAAGCAGCTAGTACTTGATTGTTGCATTTTAACACTTACCTCGTCGAAATGATTTTTTTCTGTGGTAGTACCGGAAAAGGCAAATACTTCAAAATTGAAGAATTGTTTTCACTGCCGGCGAAAATACACAAAAACACTAACATTCTCGTAAACGGTAAGCGCAGTTCTTCGACGAAGTCTGAGTCGAAATTGGTTTTGATTACAAATCAGAATGACCAACAGCAAGAGAAATTGTATTTGAACCGCGTGTAAAGGCATGCTGGAGAAATTTGAAACAAAATTCTAACAGTACGACTTTTTGTACCATTCCTATCCGATTTCTTTGCCAACGTTGGGTAAAAAAAGTGTGCAAAGAAAAGACTTGTTTAAAAAACATGACTTTATTGGTTATAAATATGGTGCAAATATCTGTGGTACTACTTTTCTAAAGCAGCGTTGTCGACTCCACTTTCAAGATTTCTCTTTGACTGCTTCTTTTTACCAAAACTCTCTACAACATAATTGTGAACATGATACAACCATTGGGACAAAACACGTACCAAGTAAAATTTTTTCTATCACTACCATGGGAGATTCGGTCATCAGTATCAACAAATACGAGATTCCCGCACTGAACCACAGAAGGCCCCAAAAAGAGTACGCCTACAAAAAAAAATTCAGATACAAATGAAAGCTAGGTACTTCCTGGTACCAACCACGTTAATGTTACTGAAATAACCTGGGCGTTTTTTATCGTAAGTAATCATGTACAATATTGTCACGTGAATCAGGTAGACAGTGTAGGTAAATCTGTTAAGTACTTGGTAGATAGGGAGTGAGAGTACCCAGTTGATAGGACCTGAAAACGGTTTTGTGGGTTTTGATTTTTTTGGATTTTTTTTCACCTCCGTAGTCGTTGGTACAAGCTAGAATGATCCAAGAAATAGCGAGAGACCAAACAGGTCGTACCAGTGCTATGTAGAACGCATTTCCCCAACGATCGTACTCTTCGTCACGTAGAGAATTGAACCCTCCTAGCACACAAGTGAGCATCGTCCCTAAACACACTCCCCATATTATCCAAACCACAGTTTTGTTCAGTTTTAGTCTGAATTCCTTTTGTTTCAATTTGTAAATGTAGTACCCCAAGATAACACCGATGAACCATGAGGGGCATCTTGTATGGGTTCGATAGTAGTAGTAATTTTCATAATTTTTAATGTTTCTAAAAGTACCAGCTAGTACCATGCTTATTAACAAGACTGGTACTCACCCATAGAAATTTGATGGAATTGCATTCAAATCATTCGCCCACGCGACATAAAACGAAACTCCAACAAACCCTAGTACGCAAAGTACTAAAAATGAGAGACAAGCTCGAGGGTACTTCCACAGCGGGCACAGTAGAAGTGGTGATATCAAGTAGAGTTGAAAGTCAATACTGAGGTACCACGATTCTATGACACACTGAAAATATTTAAGAATAAAAAAAATACTTAGTTTTATGTGTACCATGTGGGTAACGTTGACATAATTTTGAACGTAGAGCAACGCCGACCACCAATTGTTAGAGCAAGGTTGTTGAAGACTCTGATCGACGAGTGGCCACTTTGGCCCCGAACCCATGTACTTCAAGAGAGTAGCGCTCACGAGTACCACGATTGCAAACGGTGCTGTTAATCTGTTAATTGAACGTAAACAAAAATATTTATTTTGAAGAATTCATCACCTGAGATATCTGTGCACATAATATTGGAATAGATTGAAACGAACATTTTTGCACTTGGCTTTCAAGAAACCGTACGACATTAGGGCGCTCCCTATCGTGAAAAAGGTGTCTACGGAGAGAGTAGCATTAAATATAAACATGCTGTACCAGGTGTCTGTCCAATCTATTAAATGTTTCGTGTTGGTAATGGAAGAGTCCCTTTGGGATATAAATGTATGCCCATAAACAATCCACACCATGCTGAGCCATTTAAGACCATTGAGGCAAGGGAGTTGGTCAGGCGTCGGAGTGGTCATTTTGAACAATTTTATACTGTTGGTGTAGGCTGAGAAGGCCTTGACAAGCATAGCGCAAGATTCTAGAAGAACTGTCAGTTGGAAAAATTTAGAATTGGTAGTGGTACTCACTGTGTGCATAGAATATGCAAAATATGTCGTATAGAGTCGAGAGAACGACCATTGATAATAACAAAGCTAAAATCGCTCTGGAAGAAAATAGATAGAAATGGTACCACTTGGTGGTGCGCTACGTACAAGGTTACTATGGCGCCATTGGTCAGTGGAGGGTTCACTTCCTTGACAGTTTGGCAAAGCAAATCCGAAAACCTAACACCCACCTCGTTTCCGATGACATACGTTAGTAGAAAATTCCCCACGAGATTGGCGTCGTCAGTGGTGCATCCACCGGGTAGACACAGAGCCCAGGGAAACTTCGCTAATAATACTACCCGATCAGTACCGAATTTGTCGAGAGAAATAATCTCCCACACCTGGAAAAATGACTCTTAAATATCACTCACAATGACACAAGACTAGTACATTTTGATGAACTGAAGAGGTGGTGTTCTTGACGGCGAGTGACCCTAGGCAGTACTTGCCGAGAATTACCCCCGTTTTAGTACTAGCTTCGATGTTGACACATTGCTGGAAGTCTCCCATTTCGCCGAAATTCAATGACCACAATCCAGACGGAATCTTCGAAGTGGCGTCCATCACTATGCAAGAATTGATAAACAAAACTTTACCGCAACGGTACTTACTTTGCAGGGCCCAGGAGTACTGGTCTATGGTGAAGTTGGAAAAAAACTCATCGAACTGCAGTTGGCAGTCTCGTGTGAGGGACAATTGCGAGGCATTAATGACTCTGATGACTGATTGTTGAATCTTGGTACTATACGCACTTAGGCTTGTTAGTACCAAAACTAAAACTAGTACCGCTTTCTGCATTTAGATGTCTTGTATAAATCACAAATGTGTCTAGTTCTATGTGGAGCCAGGGGAAGTACTCACTCGTGTTGTAAAAATACGATAAACACTGGAACCTTGGGGTTAACCTTAACTTGACGATAAGTAGTGTAAAGGTATGCCGTTTTATCAATTTTCTATAATAATAGTTCAATTATTTTTATAGTGGCAATTGTTGGAATGTGCGTCACTTGCCAACTTCAAATCAAAATATTTTCATAGGTAGTACCGAGAACTGTAGATTTTGGAATAAAGACGAAACAAATTATTGTCTTCAGAATCAGCAAAATATTCACTATGTGTGTAAAAGAAAGACCTGTTTGCAAAACATGATTTTATTAATTATAACATTAATTATCAGACTACTATCTGTGGTACTACTTTTCGAAGGCAGCCTTATCCACCCCATGTTCAATATCTCTCTTAGGCTGCTTCTTTTTACCAAAACTTCCTAAAAGACAAATATAAAAATGGTGTCACCATTGGGACAAAACAAGTACCAAATAAAATTGTTTCTATTACTGAGATCGGAGATTCGGTCATCAATACCAACAAATACGAGATTCCCCCACTGAACCACAGAATACCCCAAAAATCGTACGCCTGCAACGTTTTGCAGGTAAAAATGAAAGCAACTAGCTGATACTAACCATGTTAAAGCCACTGAAATAATCTGGGCGTTTCTTATCGTAAGTAATCATATACAAGATTGTCAGGTGAGTCAGGTAGATACTGTAGGTAAATTTGTTAAGTACTTGGTAGATGGGGAGTGACAGTACCCAATTGACAGGACCTGAAAACAGTTTTGTTGGTTTTGGTTTTTTGTTGTGTTTGTTTTTTCACCTCCGTAATCGTTGGTACAAGCTAAAATGACCCAAGAAACAGCAAGAGACCAAACAGGTCGTACCAGTGCTATGTGGATCGCGTTACCCCATCGGTCGTACTCTTCTCCACGTAAAGTACCGTACCCTCCTAGCGAACAAGCGAGCATCGTTCCTAAACACACCCCCCATATTATCCAAACCATGGTTTTGTTCAATTTTAGTTTGAATTCGTCTTGTTTCAATTTGAAAATATAGTACCCCAAGATGAGTCCGATGAACCATGGGGCGCATCTTGTATGCGTTAGAAAGTAGTAGAGATTTTCGTAATTGCTGACGTTTCTAAAAGTACTGGGTTGTACTGTGACTGTTAACAAGACTGGTACTTACCCATAGAAGTTTGTTAGAATTGCACTCAAATCATTCACCCAGGCCACATAAAATGAAACTCCAACAAACCCTAGTACGCAGAGTACTAAAAATGTGAGACAAATTCTAGGGTACTTCCACAGGGCGTACAATAAAACTGGTGATATCAAGTAGAGTTGGAAATCTATATTGAGATACCAGGATTGTCCCACACACTGAAAATATTTAAGAGTCAAAAAAATTACTGATTTTTCATGTTCACCATAGCGGTAACGTTGACGTAATTTTGAACGTAGAGCAACGCCGACCACCAATTGTTAGCGCAAGGTTGTTGAAGACTCTGATCAACGAGAGGCCACTTTGGCCCCGAACCCATGTATTTCAAAAGAGTTGCGCTCACGAGTACCACGATTGCAAAGGGTGCGGTTAATCTGTTATTCGAACGTAAACAAAAAATATTTGTCTTCTAGATCTAATTACCTGAGATATCTGTGCAGATAATATTGGAATAGATTGAAACGAATATTTTTGCACTTGGCTTTCATGAAACCGTACGAGATTAGGACGCTTCCTATCGTGAAAAAGGTGTCAACGGAGAGAGTACCACTAAGTATAAACGTGCTGTACAAGTTGTTTGACCATTCTATTAAATATTTCGTGTTGGTAATGGAAGAGTGCCTTTGGGATGTAAATATGTGCCCATAAACAATCCACACCATGCTGAGGCATTTAAGACCATCGAGACAGGGGAGTTGGTCAGGTGTCGGGGTGGTAATTTTGAACAGCTTTCTACTGTTGGTGTAGGCTGAAAAGCCCTTGACGAGGAGAGGGCAAGATGCTAGAAGAGGTGTCAGTTGACACAAAAATTTAGAATTGGTAGTGGTAGGTACTCACTGTGCCCATAGAATATGCAAAATATGTCGTATAGAGTCGAGAGTACGACCATTGATAATAACAAAGCTAAAATCGCTCTGGAAGAAAATAGATAGAAATGGTACCACTTGGTGGTGCGCTACGTACAAGGTTACTATGGCGCTATTGGTCAGTGTAGGGTTCACTTCCTTGACAGTTTGGCAGAGCAAATCGGAAAACCTAACACTCACTTCTTCTCCGACGACATTCGCCAATAGAAAATCCCCCACGAGATCGGCGTCGTCAGTGGTGCATTCATTAGGTAGGCACAGAGCCCAGAGAAGTCTCGCTGGTAACATCGCGCGATCAGTACCGAATTTGTCGAGAGAAATAATTTCCAACATCTGGAATTTGACTGTTAAATGACATTCGCAATGATCCAAACTTGGTACTTCTTGGTTCTTGACGACGAGATCTCCTAGGCAGTACTTGCCGAGAATTGCCCCCGTTTTGGTACTAGCTTCGATATTGACGCATTGCTCAAAGTCTCCCATTTCGCCGAAATTCAATGACCACAATCCAGACGGAATCTTCGAAGTGGCGTCGACCACTATGCAAGAATTGATAAACAAAACTTTACTGCAACGGTACTTACTTTGCAGGGCCCAGGAGTACTGGTCTATGGTGAAGTTGGAAAAAAACTCGTCGAATTGCAAGTGACATTTTTGTGTGAGGGACAATTGTGACACATTAAGGCTACTAATGATTGATTGTTGTATCTTGGTACTATACGCACTTGTACTTGTTAGTACCAAAACTAGAATTAGTACCGCTTTCTGCATTTCGATGTCTCCACTAAATCACAAGCGCGTCTAATTCTCAATGGTGCATAAACACTGGTACCTTGGGGTTAACCTTAACTTGGCAATAAGTAATGTAAATGTATTTTATTATGGCAATTGTTGGAATTTATAAGACACTTGACCCATTTATTGAAATATTTTTATAGTTAGTACCGAAAACTGTAGATTTTTGAATATGAGAAACGTGAAAGCGAAACAAATTATTTGCACAATCAACAAAATATGTCACTCTTGTCTAATTTCTTTTATAAAACTAGGTCAACAAATGTGTAAAGGAAAGACTTGTTTACAAAAAATGATTTTATTAATAATTATAAAATTAACAATACTATCTATGGTACTACTTTTCCACTTCACTTTAAACATCTCTCTTTCGATGCTCCTTTTTACACAAACTCTCTAAAACACAATTGTGGAAATGGTACCACCACTGGGAAAAAAACACTTACGTATCAACATTTCTTCTATTACTGTGATCGGAGATTCTGTCATCAATATCAACAAATAAGACAGTCCCGCACTGAACCACAGAATACCCCAAAAATCGTACGCCTGCAAAAAAAATTTCAAGTAACAATAAAAGCTACCGGTTGGTACCAACCAAGTTAAAGTTACTGAAATAACCGGGCCGTTTTTTATCGTAAGAAATCATATACAAGAGTGTCACGTGGATCAGGTATATACAATAGATAAATCTGTTAAGTACTTGGAAGATAGGGAGTGAAAGTACCCAGTTGATAGGACCTGAAAACACTTTTGTTGGTTTTGATTTTTTGTTGTGTTTGTTTTTTCACCTCCGTAATCGTTAGTGCAAGCTAAAATGATCCAAGAAACAGCAAGAGACCAAACAGGTCGTGCCAGTGCTATGTGGAACGCATTGCCCCAACGGTCGTACTCTTCGCCACGTAGAGAATGGAACCCTGCTAGCACACAAGTGAGCATCGTTCCTAAACACACCCCCCATATTATCCAAACCAGATTTTTGTTCAGTTTCAGTCTGAATTTGTTTTGTTTCAATTTGAAAATGTAGTACCCCAAGATGACCCCGATGAACCATGGGGCGCATCTTGTATGCGTTAAATAGTAATAGTACTTTTCGTAAATGTGGGGGTTTCTGAAAGTACTAGTCACTCCGGTGGTTATTACCAAGACTGGTACTCACCCATAGAAGTTGGTGAGAATTACATGCAAATCATACACCCACGCCACATAAAACGAAACCCCAACAAACCACAGAACGCAAAGTACTAAAAATGAGAGCGAAGCTTTAGGGCTCTTCCACAGCGCGTACAGTAGAAAGGGTGATACCAAGTAGAGTTGGAAGTCAACATTGAGGTACCACGAGTGTCCCACACACTGTAAATATTTAGGAGTCAAAAAAATTACTGATTTTTCATGTTTACCATAGCGGTAACGTTGACGTAATTTTGAACGTAGAGCAACGCCGTCCACCAATTGTCAGCACAAATCTGTTGAATTGTGTGATCCACGAGAGGCCACTGTGGCCCCGAACCCATGTATTTCAAAAGAGTTGCGCTCACGAGTACCACGATTGCAAACGGTGCTGTTAATCTGTTATTTGAACGTAAACGAAAAATATTTGTCTTCTAGACTTAATTACCTGAGATATCTGTGCAGATAGTATAGAAATAGATTGAAACGAACATTTTTGCACTTGGCTTTCATGAAACCATAAGACATTAGGGCGCCCCCTATCGTGAGGAAAGTGTCAACGGAGAAAGTGGCACCATGTACAATCATGCTGTACCAGTTGTTTGTCCATTCTATCAAATATTTCGCGTTGGTAACGGGATTGACCCTTCGTACTGTAAATGTATGGCAATAAACAATCCACACCATGCTGAGGCATTTAAGACCATTGAGGCAGGGAATTTGGTCAGGTGTCGGGCTGGTCATTTTGAATAGCTTCTTACTATTGGTGTAGGCTGAGAAGCCCTTGACGAGCATAGGGCAAGATTCTAGAACAGGTGTCAGTTGAAAAAATTCTAAATTGGTACTGGTACTCACTGTGTCCATGGAATATGCAAAATATGTCATATAGAGTCGACAGTAAAACCGTTGATAATAATAAAGCTAAAATCGCTCTGGAAAAAAATTGATAGAAATGGTAAGACCTGGTAGCACGCCACGTACATGGTTACTATCGCGCCATTGGTCAATGGAGGGTTCACTTCTTTGACAGTTTGGCAAAGCAAATCGGAAAACCTAACACCCACCTCTTCTCCGACGACATTCGTCAATAGAAAATTCCCCACGAGATTAGCGTCGTCAGTGTTGCATCCATCGGGTAGACACAGAGCCCAGCGAAGCTTCACTGATAACACCAATCTGATAACATCCAATTTTTCGAGTGAAAACATTTCCCACATCTGGAATATGACTGTTAATTATCACTAACAATGATACAAGAGTAGTACATTTTGATGATCTGATGAGGTTGTTTCTTTGACGATGAGTGATCCTAGGCAGTACTTGCCGAGAATTGTCCCCGTTTTGGTACTAGCTTCAATATTGACGCATTGCTGAAAGTCTCCCATTTCGCCGAAATTCAGTGACAACAATCCAGACGGAATCTTCGACGTGGCGTCCGCCACTACGCAAGATTTGATAAATAACATTTTACCGCAACGGTACTTACTTTGCAGGGCCCACGAGTACCGGTCCATGGTGAAATTCGAAAAAAACTCATTGAACTGCAATTGACATTTAGGTGTGATGGACAACTGTGACACATTAAAACTATTAATGATTGATTGTTGTACCTTGGTACCATACGCATTTACACTTGTTAGTACCAAACCTAAAACTAATACTGCTTTCTGCATTTCGAAATCTCGTCTAAATCACAAGCGTGTCTATTTCCCTGTGGTACTAGGGGAGGTACTCATTCGTCTCGTACTGGTACGACCATAAACACTTGAACCTTGAGGTTAACCTTAAGTTGGCGACAAGTATTGTAAATGTATGTCCATAAACAACCCACACCATGCTTTATCATTTTATTGCAATATTCAATTATTTTTATTAGTGGCAATTGTTGGAATATGCATCTCACTTGCCAACTTGATCGAAAGTTAAGTATAGTTAGTACCGAAAATTGTAGATTTTTCAATATTAGAAACGTGAAAGCGAAACAATTTTTTTTTAGATATGTAGATAATTTGTGCATATCAATACAACTGTTATCTGATTTCTTTTTAAAGCTAGGTCAACAAGTGTGTAAAAGAAGGACTTGTTTGCAAAATATCATTTTATTGATTATAAAATTAATACAACTCTCTGTGGTACTACTTTTCGAACACAGCGTTATCAACTTCATTTTCAACATCTCGCTTCGTCTGTTCCTTTTTACCAAAACACCCTAAAACACAAAATAATGTGAAAGTCGTACCACTATTGGGACAAAACACGTACCAAATAACATTTTTTCTATTACTAAGATCGGAGATTCGGTCATCAATATCAAGAGATACGAAATTCCTGCACTAAACCACAGAATACCCCAGAAATGGTACGCCTACAACAATTTTAAAGTCACTGAAATAATCTGACACTTTTTTGTTGAAAGTAATCATATACAATATTGTCTCGTGAGTCAGGTAGATACTATAGGTAAATTTGTTAAGTACTTGGTAGATGGGGAATGACAGTACCCAGTTGATTGGACCTGAAAACAGTTTTGTGGGTTTTGATTTTTTTTGTTTTTTTTTTTTCACCTCCGTAATCGTTGGTACAAGCTAGAATGATCCAAGAAACAGCAAGACACCAAACGGGTCGTACCAGTGCTATGTGGAACGCGTTACCCCATCGGTCGTACTCTTCGCCGCGTAAAGTACTGTGCCCTCCTAGCACACACGCTAGCAGCGTCCCAAAACACAGCCCCCACAAGATCCAAACAACAATTTTTTTCAGTTTTAGTCTGAATTGGTTTTGTTTAAATTTGAAAATGTAGTACCCCAAGATGACTCCGATGAACCATGGGGCGCATCTGGTATGCGTCCGAACGTAGTAGTACTTTCCATAATTGCCGCGGTTTCTAAAGGCACTAGCTAGTATTGTGAGTGTTAACAAGACTGATAGTCACCCATAGAAGTCGGTGAGAATTGCATGCAAATCATACATCCACGCCACATAAAACGAAACCCCAACAAACAACAGAATGCAAAGTACTAAAAATGAGAGACAAGCTCGGGGGTGCTTCCACAGCGCGTACAATATAAGTGGTGATATCAAGTAGAGTTGGAAGTCAATGTTGAGGTACCACGATTGTATGACACACTGAAAATATGTCAGAGTAAAAAAAAAATTCAATTTTTTTTATTTTTACCATGTCGGTAACGTTGACGTAATTTTGAACGTAGAGCAACGCCGACCACCAATTGTTAGCGCAAGGTTGTTGAAAATTCAGATCGACGAGAGGCCACTTTGGCCCCGAACCCATGTATTTCAAAAGAGTAGCGCTCACGAGTACCACGATTGCAAACGGTGCGGTTAATCTGTTATTTGAACGTAAACAAAAAATATTTGTCTTCTAGATCTAATTACCTGAGATATCTGTGAAGGTAATATAGAAATAGATTGAAACGAACATTTTTGCACTTGGCTTTCATGAAACCATAAGACATTAGGGCGCTCCCTATCGTGAAGAAAGTGTCAACGGAGAGAGAAGCACTAACTAGAAACATGCTGTACAAGTTGTCTGTCCATTCTATCAAATATTTAAAGTTGGTAGTGGGACTAGACTGTTGGGATGTAAATGTATGGAAATAAACAACCCATACCATGCTGAGACATTTTAGACCATTGAGGCATGAGAGTTGGTCAGCCGTCGGGGTGGTTATTTTGAATAGCTTCTTACTATTGGTATAGGCTGAGAAGCCTTTGACGAGCAGAGGACAAGATTCTAGAAGAGGTGTTAGTTGAAAAAAAAAAAATGGTACTGAGGTACTCACTGTCTCCATAGAATATGCAAAACATGTCATACAGAGCCGCAAGTACAACCGTTGATAATAACAAAGCTAAAATCGCTCTGGAAGAAAATAGATAGAAATGGTACCACTTGGTGGTACGCTACGTACAAGGTTGCGATGGCACCACGTGTCAGTGGGGGGTTCACTTCTTTGATAGTTTGGCAAAGCAAATCGGAAAACCTAACACCCACCTCCTTTCCGACCACATTCGTCAGTAGAAACTCCCCCACGCGATTGGCGTCGTCAGTGGTGCATCCATCCGGTAGACACAGAGCCCAGAGAAGCCTCTTTGATAGCAGTGCCGCATAAGGATCGAATGTATCAAGAGAAATAATTTCACTCTTCTGGAAAATAACTGTTAAATATCACCCACAATGATACAAGAAAAGTACTTTTTGATGAACTGAAGAGGTAGTGTTCTTGATGACGAGTGTCCCTAGGCAGTACTTGCCGAGAATTGCCCCCGTTTTAGTACTAGCTTCGATGTTGACGCATTGCTGAAAGTCTCCCATTTCGGCTAAATTGAATGATAACAATCCAGACGGAATTTTCGACGTGGCGTCCGCCACTACGCAAGAATTGATAAACGAATCTTTAACGCAACGGTACTTACTTTGCAAAGCCCACGAGTACTGGTCCATGGTGAAATTAGAAAAAAACTCATCGAACTGCAGTTGGCATTTAGGTGTGATGGACAATTGTGACACATTAAAACTACTAATGATTGATTGTTGTACCTTGGTACTAAACGCACTTACACTTGTTAGTACCAAACCTAGAACTAGCACTGCTTTCTGCATTTCGAAGTCTCGTCTAAATTACAAGCGTGTCTAGTTCTTTGTGGTGCTAGGGGAAGTACGACGATAAACACTGGAACCTTGAGGTTAATCTTAACTTGGCAACAAATAATGTAAATGTATGCCGCTTTATTGAAGTGAAACTTTTTATGGGAGGATTTTGAAATTCTGATCGGCAACCTTTTTCTGTGACGAAAAGTGGTGGGGGAAACACTGTCGGGTCGAGTGGGAACAGTGTCTCGTACAACGGTTGCGCCAATATTTCCATCTCCCTTAAATGTAAGTTAATCTGTTTGACACGATACAAACATCCCTTATGTGTATACTTCTGTCTTTGTCACACTCACGGCATTTATCGATAATGTCCTCTGTTGTCAATTGTAGTCTTAAAAATGAACAATGAGTTACGCATTTCGATATTGTTTAGTGTTATCGTTGTTTATAATTTATTTTCTTCATTAAAATATACAATTTTGTTGTGAATATGTCATTTAAAAGGGATTGACGTATAATTAGAATGTTTCCCTGTAATACAAAAGTTTCACTTTTGCGTCTTTACGACACACTCTGTTTTTTTTCTTTTTACTACGATAATATCTTAAGTTATTTTTATTATTATTTATTTAGTTGCAATTGTTGGAATTTGTATATGTCACTTGCCAACTTCGAATCGAAATACTTTCATAGGTAGTACCGAAAACTGTAGATTTTTGAATATTAAAAATGTAAAAGCGGAACACATTTTTTTAGATAAATAATGTGAGCATATTAGTACGACATGTTATAAAATAAAGATTTTATTGATTATGAAATTAATACAACTAACTGTGGTAGTACTTTTCGAACGCGGCGTTATCCACTCCACTTTGGACATCTCTCTTCGGCTGCTTCTTTTTACTAAAGCTCCCTAAAATACAAATGTAAAAGTGGTACCACTTTAGAGACCCAACACGTACCAAATAACATTTTTTCTATTATTATGACTGGAGATTCGGTCATCAATATTAACAAATACGATAATCCCGCGCTGTACCACAAAGTTCCCCAAAATTGGTACTCCTACAACAACTTGTTCAGCAACAAACGTAAGATATGTATATGGTATTTACCATGTTAAAATTACTAAATTAATCTGGCCATTTCTTATCGAAAGTAATCATATACAACATTGTCACGTGAGTCAGGTAGATACTGTACGTAAATCTGTGAAGTACTTGGTAGATGGGGAGTGACAGTACCCAGTTGATAGGACCTGAAAACAGTTTTGTGGGTTTTGCTTTTTTTGTTATTCTTTTCCTCACCTCCGTAATCGTTGGTACAAGCTAGAATGACCAAGCAGGTCGTACCAGTGCTATGTGGAACGCATTACCCCATCGGTCGTACTCCTCGCCGCGTAGAGTACTGTGCCCTCCTAGCACACATGCTAGCAACGTTCCAAAACAAACCCCCCACATGACCCAAACAACTATCCTGTTTAGTTTTAGTGTGACCTCGTTTTGTTTTATTTTGAAGATGAAGTACCCCAAAATAACTCCGATGACCCACGGGGCAGACCTTGTATGCGTTACCAAGTAGTAGTTGTTTTGGTAATTGTACGAATTATTATTATTATTATTATTATTATTGAATAAATCAACTAACAGACTTCTAAAAGCACGCGCTAGTACCGTGATCATTAACATTAGTAGTACTTACCCATAAAGGTTTGTTAGAATCGCTGTTAAATCATAAGCCCATGCTACATAAAACGATCCTGCGATAAATCCCAAAACGCAGACTACTTGAAACGCGAGACAAAGTTTTGGGTACTTCCACAGCGCGTAAAATACCGCTGGTGAAATCAAGTAGAGTTGGAAGTCTATATTGAGGTACCACGTTTGTCCCACACACTGAAAATATTCGTGAGTCAAGAATTTTCCATTTTTTCTTTTTTACCATGTTGGTGACGTTGACGTAATTTTGGACGTAAAGCAGCGCTGACTACCAATTGTCAACGCAGTACTCTTGAAAGGACATAATGGCGAAAGGCCACTTAGGCCCTGAACCCATGTACTTCAAAAGAGTAGCACTGACGAGTACCACTAGTGCAAGCGGCGCAGTTAGTCTGTAATTCAAGCATAAACAAAAAATATTTGACGTCTAGAGTTAATTACCTGAGATATCTGTGCAGAAAATATAAAAATAGATTGAAAGGAGTATTTTTGCATCTGGCCTTCATGAAACTGTACGACATTAGGGCGCCCCCTATCGTGAAGAAAGTGTCTACAGAGAGGGTACCACTAACTATGAACATGCTGTACAAATTTTTTATCCACTCTAGCATGTACTTAGAGTTGGTAATGGAACCTTTCATAGGTACGGAAAATTGATGCCCAGCAACGATCCATACCATGCTGAGACATTTGAGGCCATTGAGGCAGGGAAGTTGGTCAGGAGTGGAGGTGGTCATTTTGATCAGTTTCGTGGTGTTGGTGTAGGCTGAGAAACCCTTGACGAGCATAGGGCAAGATTCTAGAAGTACTGTTAGTAGAGGAACAATTGAAATTAGTAGTGGTACTCACTTTGTCCGTAGAATATGCAAAACATGTCATATAGTGTCGATAGTACCACCGTAGACAATAACCAAACTAGAATCACTCTGGAAGACAAATAGATAGAAATGGTACAATTTGGTGGTGCGGTACGTACATGGTTGCGATGGCACCACGTGTCAGTGGAGGGTCACTTCTTTGATAGTTTGGCAAAGCAAATCGGAAAACCTAACACCCACCTCGTTTCCGACCACATTCGTCAGTAGAAACGCCCCCACGCGATTGGCGTCGTCAGTGGTGCATCCATCCGGTAGACACAGAGCCCAGAGAAGCCACTTTGATAACAGCGCCGCATAAGGATCGAATGTATCAAGAGAAATAATTTCACTCTTCTGGAAAATAACTGTTAAATATCACCCACAATGATACAAGAAAAGTACTTTTAGATGAACTGAAGAGGTAGTGTTCTTGATGACGAGTGTCTCTAGGCAGTACTTGCCGAGAATTGCCCCCGTTTTAGTACTAGCTTCGATGTTGACGCATTGCTGAAAGTCTCCCATTTCGGCTAAATTGAATGACAACAATCCAGACGGAATCTTCGAAGTGGCGTCCGCCACTACGCAAGAATTGATAAACAAAACTTTAACGTAACGGTACTTACTTTGCAAAGCCCACGAGTACTGGTCCATGGTGAAATTAGAAAAAAACTCAACAAACTGCAGTTGGCATTTTCGTGTGATGGACAATTGTGACACATTAAAACTACTAATAATTGATTGTTGTACCTTGGTACTAAACGCACTTACACCTGTTAGTACCAAACCTAGAACTAACACTGCTTTCTGCATTTCGAAGTCTACTAAATCACGAGCGTGTCTATTTCTCTGTGGTACTAGGGGAGGTACTCGTTCGTGTCGTAATGATCGACCATAAACACTGGAACCTTGGGGTTAACCTTAACTTGGCGACAAGTAATGTAAATGTATGCCGCTTTATCATTTTACTATAATAATATATTCATTTCTATGCCACTTGCCTACTTATTCCAAATATTTTTATAGGTAGTACCGAAAATTGTATATTTTTGAATACTTATTAGAAACGTGAGGGCGAAAGAATTTTTTTTCACACTCAGCAAAACATTCAAATTGATTCCGTAGATAATTTGGGCATGTTATACAACTCTTGTCTATTTTCTAAATCAAAAAGTGTGCAAAAGAAAGACTTGTTTGCAAAATATGATTTTGTTGATTATTAAATTAATTGTACAAGTACTATCTGTCGTACTCCTTTTCGAACGCGGCATTATCCACTTCACTTTAAACATCTCTTTTTCGATGCTTCTTTTTATCAAAACTCCCTAAAAGATCATTGTGAAAATGGTACCACCACTGGGAAAAAACACTTACGTATCAAGATTTCTTCTATTACTATGATCGGAGATTCTGTCATCAATATCAACAAATAAGACAGTCCCGCACTGAACCACAGAATACCCCAAAAATCGTACGCCTGCAAAAAGAATTTCAAGTAATAATGAAAGCTACCTGTTGGTACCAACCAAGTTAAAGTTACTGAAATAACCGGGCCGTTTTCTATCATAAGAAATTATATACAAGAGTGTCACGTGAGTCAGGTAGATACTGTAGGTAAATCTGTTAAGTACTTGGTAGATGGGGAGTGATAGTACCCAGTTGACAGGACCTGGAAACACTTTTGTGGGTTTTGATTTTTTTTTGGTTTATTTTCACCTCCGTAATCGTTGGTACAAGCTAAAATGACCCAAGAAACAGCAAGAGACCAAACAGGTCGTACCAGTGCTATGTAGAACGCATTACCCCATCGGTCGTACTCTTCGCCGCGTAAAGTACTGTGCCCTCCTAGCACACAAGTGAGCATTGTTCCAAAACACACCGCCCATATTATCCAAACCAGAGTTTTGTTCAGTTTTAGTCTCAATTTGTCTTGTTTCAATTTGAAAATGTAGTACCCCAAGATGAGTCCGATGAACCATGGGACGCATCTTGTATGCGTTAAATAGTAGTAGTACTTTTCGTAATTCTTGGGGTTTCTGAAAGTACTAGTCACTGCTGTGATCATTACCAAGACTGGTACTCACCCATAGAAGCTTGACAAAATTGCATGCAATTCATACACCCACGCCACATAAAACGAAACCCCAACGAACCACAGAACGCAAAGTACCAAAAATGAGAGACAAGCTTTAGGGTACTTCCACAGCGCGCACAGTAGAAACGGTGATATCAAGTAGAGTTGGAAGTCAATACTGAGGTACCATGAGTGTCCCACACACTGTAAATGTTTAGGAGTCAAAAAAATTACTAATTTTTTATGTTTACCATGTCTGTATCATTGACGTAATTTTGAATGTAGAGTAGCGCCACCCACCAATTATTAACACAAAGCTGTTGAAGTGTCTGATCGACGAGAGGCCACTGTGGCCCTGAACCCATATACTTCAAAAGAGTGGCGCTCACGAGGACCACGATTGCAAACGGTGCGGTTAATCTGTTAATTGAACGTAAACAAAAATATTTGTCTTCTAGACTTAATTACCTGAGATATCTGTGCAGATAATATAGAAATAGATTGAAACGAACATTTTTGCACTTGGCTTTCATGAAACCATAAGACATTAGGGCGCTCCCTATCGTGAGGAAAGTGTCAACGGAGAAAGAAGCACTATGTATAATCATGCTGTACCAGTTGTCTGTCCATTCCATCAAATATTTCGCGTTAGTAACGGGACTGACTCTTGAGATTGAAAATGTATGACCATAAATAACCCACACCATGCTGAGACATTTAACACCATTGAGGCAAGGAAGTTGGTCAGGTGTAGGGGTGGTCATTTTGAATAGCTTCTTACTATTGGTGTAGGCTGAGAAGCCCTTGACGAGCATAGGGCAAGATTCTAGAACAGGTGTCAGTTTAAAAAATTCTAAATTGGTACTGGTACTCACTGTGTCCATAGAATATGCAAAATATGTCATATAGAGTCGACAGTAAAACCGTTGATAATAATAAAGCTAAAATCGCTCTGGAAAAAAATTGATACAAATGGTAAAACCTGGTAGCACGCCACATACATGGTTACTATGGCGCCATTGGTCAATGGAGGGTTCACTTCTTTGACAGTTTGGCAAAGCAAATCGGAAAATCTAACACCCACCTCTTCTCCGACGACATTCGTCAATAGAAAATTCCCCACGAGATTGGCATCGTCAGTGGTGCATCCATCGGGTAGACATAGAGCCCAAAGAAGCTTTACTGATAACACCAAACTGATAACACCAAATTTTTCGAATGAAAACATTCCCCTCATCTGGAATATGACTGTTAGTTATCACTCACAAAGATACAAGAGTAGTACATTTTGATGATCTGATGAGGTTGTTTCTTTGACGATGAGTGATCCTAGGCAGTACTTGCCGAGAATTGTCCCCGTTTTGGTACTAGCTTCGATACTAACGCATTGCTGAAAGTCTCCCATTTCGGCGAAATTCAGTGACAACAATCCAGACGGAATTTTCGATGTGGCGTCCGCCACTACGCAAGATTTGATAAATAAAATTTTACCGCAACGGTACTTACTTTGCAGGGCCCACGAGTACTGGTCCATGGTGAAATTCGAAAAAAACTCATTGAACTGCAGTTGACAATTACGTGTGAGGGAGAATTGTGACGCATGAAAACTACTAATGATTGATTGTTGTACCTTGGTACTATACGCACTTGCACTTGTTATTACCAAACCTAGAACTAGCACTGCTCTCTGCATCTCGAAGTCTCGTCTAAATCTCAAGCGGGTCTAGTTTTTTGTGGTGCTAGGGGAAGTACGACGATAAACACTGGAACCTTGAGGTTAACCTTAACTTGGCAACAACTAATGTAAATGCATGCCGTTTTATCATTTTACTACGATAAGATCTTAACTTGTTTTTATTATTATTTATTTAGTTCCAATTGTTGGAATTTGTATATGTCACTTGCCAACTTCGAATCGAAATACTTTCATAGGTAGTACCGAAAACTGTAGATTTTTGAATATTAAAAATGTAAAAGCGGAACACATTTTTTTAGATAAATAATGTGAACATATTAGTACGACATGTTATACAATAAAGATTTTATTGATTATGAAATTAATACAACTATCTGTGGTACTACTTTTCGAACGCGGCGTTGTCCACTCCACTTTCGACATCTTTCTTCGGCTGCTTCTTTTTACTAAAACTCCCTAAAATACAAATGTGAAAATGGTACCACTTTAGAGACCAAACACGTACCAAATAACATTTTTTCTATTATTATGACTGGAGATTCGGTCATCAATATTAACAAATACGACAGTCCCGCGCTGTACCACAGAGTTCCCCAAAATTGGTACGCCTGCAACAATTTGTTCAGCAACAAACGTAAGATATCTATATGGTATTTACCATGTTAAAGTTACTAAAATAATCTGGCCATTTCCTATCGAAAGTAATCATATACAACATTGTCACGTGAGTCAGGTAGATACTGTACGTAAATCTATTAAGTACTTGGTAGATAGGAAGTGATAGTACCCAGTTGATAGGCGCTGAAAACAATTGTAGTGATTTGGTATTTTTTTGTTATTCTTTTTCTCACCTCCGTAATCGTTGGTACAAGCTAGAATGACCCAACAAATAGCAAGAGACCAAGCAGGTCGTACCAGTGCTATGTGGAACGCATTACCCCATCGGTCGTACTCTTCGCCGCGTAGGGTACTGTGCCCTCCTAGCACACACGCTAGCAACGTTCCAAAACACACCCCCCACATGACCCAAACAACAATTCTGTTTAGTTTTAGTGTGATCTCTTTTTGTTTTATTTTAAAGATGAAGTACCCCAAAATAATTCCGATGACCCACGGGGCGGACCTTGTATGCGTTAGCAAGTAGTACTTGTTTTGGTAATTGTACGAATTTCTGAAAGCACGTGCTAGTACCGTGATCATTAACATTAGTAGTACTTACCCATAGAGGTTTGTTAGAATCGCTGTTAAATCATTCGCCCATGCTACATAAAACGATCCTGCGATAAATCCCAAAACACAGAGTACCAGAAACGAAAGACAAAGTTTTGGGTACTTCCACAGCGCGTAAAATACAGCTGGTGAAATCAAGTAGAGTTGGAAGTCTATATTGAGGTACCACGTTTGTCCCACACACTGAAAACATTCGTGAGTCAAGAATTTTCCATTTTTTCTTTTTTACCATGTTGGTGACGTTGACGTAATTTTGGACGTAAAGCAGCGCTGACCACCAATTGTCAGCGCAGTACTCTTGAAAGGACATAATGGCGAAGGGCCACTTAGGCCCTGAACCCATGTACTTCAAAAGAGTAGCACTGACGAGTACCACTAGTGCAAGCGGCGCAGTTAATCTGTAATTCAAGCGTAAACAAAAAATATTTGTCGTCTAGACTTAATTACCTGAGATATCTGTGCAGATAATATAAAAATAGATTGAAAGGGGTATTTTTGCATCTGGCCTTCATGTAACCGTACGACATTAGGGCGCCCCCTATCGTGAAGAAAGTGTCTACAGAGAGGGTACCACTAACTAGGAACATGCTGTACAAATTTTCTGTCCACTCTAGCATGTACTTGGAGTTGGTAATGGAACCGTTCATAGGTACGGAAAATTGATGCCCAGCAACGACCCATACCATGCTGAGGCATTTGAGGCCATTGAGGCAGGGGAGTTGGTCAGGGGTGGAAGTGGTCATTTTGAACAGTTTCGTGGTGTTGGTGTAGGCCGAGAAACCCTTGACGAGCATAGGGCAAGATTCTAGAAGTACTGTTAGTAGAGGAAACAATTGAAATTAGTAGTGGTACTCACTTTGTCCGTAGAATATGCAAAACATGTCATATAGAGTCGATAGTACCACCGTAGATAATAACAAAGCTAGAATCACTCTAGAAGACAAATAGATAGAAATGGTACGACTTGGTGGTACGGTACTTACATGGTTGCGATGGCACCACCTGTCAGTGGAGGGTTCACTTCTTTGACGGTTTGACAGAGCGAGTCTGAAAACCCAACTCCGATCTCATTTCCGGTTATATTCGCCAGCAGAAGATTCCCCACGACGTTGGCGTCGTCAGTGGTGCATCCATCTGGTAGGCATATCGCCCAAAGAGGCGCCAGTGACATCCCCGATTCATCAGTACCGAAGTTCCCAAGGGAACTAGCTCTCAACATCTGGAAATTGACTGTGAAATATCACTCACAATGATACAAGAGTAGTACTTCTTCATGAGCTGAAGAGGTGGTGTTTTGGACGGCCAGGTAACCTAGGCAGTACTTGCCGAGGATTGTCCCTGCTCCAGTACTAGCTTCGACGTTGATGCATTGTTGAAAGTCTCCCATTTCTCCGAAATTCAGTGACAACAGTCCAGACGGAATCTTCGCAGTGGCGTCCACCACTACGCAAAAATTAATAAAGATATTTTGGAAAGAATCGGTACTTACTCTGCAGCGCCCACGAGTTCTGATCCATACTGAAGTTGGCAAAAAACTCGTCGAATTGTTGTTGGCATTTTTCCGTGACCGGTATTTGCGACGCTCTGAGAGCACCGATGATCCATTCTGGTACGTTGGTACCGGATACACCAAGTACCAAGGCTAGAACTAGTACCGCTCGCTGCATTTCGAAGCGTCGACTAACTCAAAAGCGTACCTATACTTCACTTTTATAGATTTCCTCGGTAATTATCTCCAAGAAGGATTACTTTGTTTTTTGCGTTACTGCGACTTTGGAATCTCATGACAAGAATCATTTTAATTTGAGGTACTTGATCTGCAAAAAAAATTGATCGTATCTCTAGGTGTCAACGTACCAATTCTCAACTGGGCTAAAAACGTGAGTTTAGGTGTCAGTGAACTCGTTATCGAAGAAATGATCGTATACAGATTAAGTTCTTAATAAAAGAAAGATGCATTTGGCGAAGTAAACATCAATGAGCGTGGCTCAACGCTTATCGCTTCAAGGACGTTGCGGTTTTGTCAGTACTTTGATAATTCAAACATTCTCCGATTATCACTCGAGATTGGCCACTCTAAAACACAATGGCCTTTTGGTGATTATCGCATGTTCCGATAATGCGAAACTCGATCAGTTTGATGGAATTTTTGTTAAATCATCGGGTACAATAACCGATAATTACTACAACATTAGCACGTGGTACTGCTGGGAGTACTGATTCGTTACCTAACGACTAGAAAAACCGCAACCTTGTATTATCCTGACCTTTACCTCGATTAATGCAAAAGCATTGGACTTTATCGTCTTGGCGTAAAATTGCTTAAATTATTTTTAATGTGTTTGTGGCGGTACTGGAAAAATAAAACACTCACAGTCATTGTAGGTACCATTTATTTTAAACGACTACATGATCACACAAAAATCACACTCTACATCTACAACCACTTTAACACCAAGTCAATGCGTGTACTGAAAGAGCAAAGCTGAAGGAGTGCGCATGGGGATCATCTTGGTGCCCCCACCTAAAGAGTCATACACCCAGTACTCTCTCCCGTTGATGTTCTTTTTCTTCAAGTTCTCGTTGTTGGGCGGGTTGAAAAGCGTGTGGTAGGAAGGAGGCGGCGTAATGAACTTCGCGTTGTGCGGCGGTTGGCCAAACTTTTCGTAGTTGTTGTTGATGTTAACATGAATGGTGTGCTTCTGGTTCAGCAACAGATTGCTCTTGCCGTTGTTCTTTGCTTGTTTCGGCTTGTGGGACCGCTTCACCGCCAACTCGATCACAAAGATGACAGCCGAGATGACAAATCCTCCCCCCACGATCTCGTACGTCATCATCAAGTCCTGGTTGCGCAACTGCCTCTCCTTGTTGCCCAAATTGAGCGGGCAGATCTCCGTGTCGGGTAGTTCCTCCCTCAACTTGTACTTGATAATCCCGGACTCGACCAAGTGCTGGATCCTGCAAAAAACAACTTACTCTGGAGTACTGTCGCGGATCGGGGGTACTGACGTGGAGTCGAAGAGCATCTTGTACTTGAAGTCTTTGGAGTAGGCGAAGGCGCGCGAGAACGACACAATCGAGAACCTGGTGATGACGTAGGTGCACCTCTTGGGTTCCTCAATCTGGTTCCTTGTCTTCTCCTTGTAGTCGTCGTACATCACGTACTCCACAATCGGTTTTTCCCTGATGAACATCATGTCCCTCCTGTCGACGTACTGCTTCAAGATGGTACGGTCCGACTGGTCCAGGTACCTGTACGGCCTCCCCAACATGTTCCCGATGTCGGTCAAGCTGCCATCTGTGGTCACCGTGTCCTCCAGAGCGTTCCCTTGCGTGGTCACCCATTTGTACTTCTTCGCGCCGATGTCCTTGGGCTCGGTGATCGGTAAAGTAAATTTTGAGAGTGTGAGGAAAGCTGTCAAATTAGCTGTGTAGAAAGCTGTCAAAATCGTGATGAAAATCCACCAAGTCGAGAAGAGGAGGCGCGAAGAGTCTGCGAATGATACGCCACTGGTCAGTCGAATTTAATTTGTTTACAACATGGAAACGTAGAATTTCTTTGATGGATTTCAATTATTGGAAATTGCACCGTCATTTACCTAATGGGTGATTGATCGTCGACGCATTTATGGAATATCGGCAAATCTTGAAAAGTTTTGGAAAAAAATTTGAGGTTATGTAAGCGACAAATCTAGTCGGTGAGTTTCACGTCATTTGACGGTTGGGGGACAATTAAAAATGTATAATTAAATTGCAATTACGGCTGCATTATACATTTTTGTCCCAAATATGTTATCTTATCGTTGTAAATACTCGGAAAAGACATGATTAATCACATAAGCTACGCTGGCTCGACATCCGCTATTTATCTAATCTTAACAACATTCAAACATAATTTACTAGAATATAATGCCGAATTATTGAAATTTGTAAATATTTCCTTGAGAATCCAATAAAATATTAACAATATTGTTTTGTTTTCAATGACGTTTGTCAATTTGACAGTTCATAATTAAAACATTATCCGCTGCCTGGAGAATATTTTGTTGTGTTATGTATTAATCTAGTAGGTTGAATGACATTTGTTAGTTTGACAGTTCATACCTGTCATGGGATTGAGAGTGGTCCCCTGCTTCAAGAGGGCCCCGTAGACGAACCAGATGCACGCCGGCAGAGGAAAAACCTTGTTTTGGTCGTCGGGGCACAGTTTGGATTGCAGATAAATGATGAAATAAATAACGGGCCCCACCACGACCAGCGACAAGAGAATCAAGAGCCACACCGGAAGCGTGAAAGGTGCCAGCAAGCCCGACCCCGTCGCCGACTCCTGGGGCCTCTTCATCAAGACCACCCACTCCCCCGTGTCCATACTCGGCGAGTAGGAAACGTCGGTGGAGTACTGGGTGAGCACCGGGAGGAACGCCGCCGACAGGTTAGCCCTCTGCAAAGACGAATTAGCGCACATCAATCTCTGCGCTGGACGTACTTTCTCCTTCAGCATGTTCAAGATTCCGGTCTTCTGGGAGCCCCAGACGTTGGTCTTCGGCAGGACTATGGTGTAGTTGAACTGGAACTTCTTCTGGAGGATGTTGAGGAGGTCGAAGGCGACGCCGGTGCCGGTTAGTGTGCCATTGTCTTTCAAAATCCCGCTCAATCTGTCATTCTGAAAATTTGATTTATAAGATAAGCGCACGGATTGCGCAATTGGGTACCTTGAGTGTGGTGATTATCAGGTTCTCTTGGCGCAGCTCTTCGGCCAGTTGCGCAAACTGCATCTTTCTGGTGTTGACGGACACGTCCTGGTAGGCTGAAACACATTTTGGATTTTGTATCGATTTTGACAAAAATTTCGACTCACTCAGGTCCTCGTCCAGGAGGCATGTCGAGTTCAGACACAAAGTTGCCAAGACGATCTCAATTAGGCCCATTTGGTTCTCTTGGCGACTTTTTTCTTGACACCACTTTGCATCTTTACATAATCTAGTATTCGGACGGTCCCGCAACACTAAAGTGTCTCTTTAGCGTATTATTTTATTCATAAATGGCGCATGCTTTGTCCTGTCGGTGTGTATCGAAGCGGCTGTTAAGGACATTTATTATTCATGATTGATTCGTGCTTATCATAAACGATTTCACACACACCACGTCACGATAATGAGGGCGATAGGGTTTGTTTATAGGGTAAATTAAAAAACAAAAAAATTATCTGCACAGGCACGGAACGGTAAATGCTCTATTTACATTTTTTAATCAACTTGTGTAGACAATGTGTGTGGTTTTTGTAACGTCATCAAATATGACCTATTACTATTTGTCCAGCTATCGACGACGTTGTCTTTTTCATTATTTTAATATTCACAGAGACAGCTGAGCAAATTGACTCTTTATTGATCTACGACACATCAATTTGTCATGTCCTTGAAAATAATCGTAAAAATCTAACAGTTAACTACGAGGGAAATAATTACACACGCGTTTACGAGGCTTGCTTCAAACCGGTCAATTAGTTTGGTTTAATCAAACAAAGCAGTCGTGCACGCAGGAACATTTTTAGATCGTTAAAAGTATATTCATTTCAGAATTAGATTAATGTTTCTTGTTGTGGTGTGAGGTTTTGCTATATCCTGCTCGTATGTAAGATTTCCGAATTTTCTGTGATTTTGTGATTGTCACATATGATCTGAAAAAAAATAATGTCTTCGTTGTCGGTTGAGTGAGATCAAAGCAGATGCGAAAAATAGAATTCTGTCTTTAGTGTAGGTTGGAGAATACATTTTTGTGTTGCAAAAATGGTGGAGGCGCCGGGATATTTCTGAACTATGAACAGTGACAGCTCTATTATTTCTTGGTCTAGATCAAGTGTAAATACTGTGATTAATAAATTTAGTATTGACGAATAGATGCCCAAAACTGCATAGCTCTAACTTTATTATTAAGTAGTTGGAAAAAATGTAATTCACAAAAATGGTGGATGCGCCGAATTTTTTATAATAATAGTTCGATAGAATGATTGATGATGATTCGACTGCAGAAAACCGCCAATCTTTCTCTGCTCTGTTTTAGAAAAAAAAAATATATTTACGAAAAATGGTGGAGGCGCTGGAATATTTTTGTAAATAGAAATAATAATAATTCTCCTTTTTTTGGCTAGGGCAAATTCAAATACTGTATTTAATACACTTAATTACGATGAATTTGCAAGCCTAAATCGCCACAACTTTAGCTTTGGTATTAATTTTAAATAAGCAAATGTAAATTTTGCAAAATAGTGGATGCGCCAGGATATTTTTGAATTATGCTGCTGTAGATCAAATTTAAACGGTGTATTCGATAAACTGACTTATGATGAGTCGATTGTAGAAAAGCGCACAGGTCTCTCTATTAGTTTTTCAAAAAATCAAATTTTCCAAAAATGATGGAGGCGGCTCAATATTTTTTGAACTAAAAATCGTATCAATTCTGTTATTTTTTGAGCTAGAACAAAGTCATATACTTTATTTGACAGATAATTATGTTGAATCGAACGCAAAATATCGCTTAACGTGGCATTAGTTTAAATAATAATAATAATAATAATTTTGAAAAAATTGTGGATGCGCTGGAATGTGTTTATTTAGTGCTAGTGATGTTGTTCTTTGACTTAGATCAAATTGAAATACTGCATTCAATAGATTTAATTATGATGAATAGAATGCCAAAAACCAAACAGCTTTATTAGTTGGAAAAAATTTAATTCGCAAAAATGGTGGATGCGCCGTATTTTTTAATGTATTTTTTATGATAGTTCCATAGACTGAATGATGATGAATCGACTGTAGAAAACCGCCCACCTTTTCTCTACTATTAATTTTAGAAAAGAAATATATTTACGAAAAATGGTGGAGGCGCTGGAATATTTTTGTAAATAGAAATAATAATAATTCTCCTTTTTTTTGGCTAGGACAAATTCAAACACTGTATTTAATACACTTAATTACGATGAATTTGCAAGCCTAAATCGCCACAACTTTAGCTTTGGTATTAATTTTAAATAAGCAAATTTAAATTTTGAAAAAATGGTGGATGCGCTGGAATGTGTTTATTTAGTGATAGTGGTGTTGTTCTTTGACTTAGATCAAATAGAAATTCTGCATTCAATAGATTTAATTATGATGAATAGAATGCCAAAAACCAAATGGCTCTAGCTTTATTATTAGTTGGAAAAAATTTAATTCGCAAAAATGGTGGATGCGCCGTATTTTTTTATGTATTTTTTATAATGATAGTTCCATAGACGGAATGGTGACGAATCGACTGCAGAAAACTGCCAACCTTTTCTCTACTATCAGTTTTAGAAAAAAAAAAATATATTTACAAAAAATGGTGGAGACGCTGGAATATTTTTATAAATAGAAATAATAATAATTCTCCTTTTTTTTGGCTAGGGAAAATTCAAATACTGTATTTAATACACTTAATTGCGATGAATTTGCAAGCCTAAATCGCCACAACTTTAGCTTTGGTATTAATTTTAAATAATCAAATTTAAATTTTGAAAAAATGGTGGATGCGCTGGAATGTGTTTATTTAGTGTTATTCTTTGATTTAGATCAAATTGAAATACTGCATTCAGTAGATTTAATTATGACGAATTGAATGCAAAAACCGTATAGGTACTCACTCTATCTCTACAAAAAAAAAAAAAAACGGCCTTTTTTTTTACTTAAAAATAGTAATGTTTCTGTTACTGTTTGAACTAGATCACATCTAAAAGCCACGTTTCATCGACCCAACTGTGACGAATTCAGTGCAAAAATTGCACAATTCTAGCTTTGGCGCTTGTTAAAAAGATGATCAATTTATGTTTTGTATTAAGTATGATGGATGCGTGACGAAAAACAACGATGTCTCTATTATTTCTCCACTAAAACCGCTTTTAAGGAAATAAATAAATGAAAAATTAATTTTTGACGAGCGTCCAACTGTCGAGTGGAAAACGAAATCCATTAAATGTGTTTCTACATTATTTCTTTTCTTTTTGTTATGCTCATTACGCTTAATGCGACAATAAAAATCGACCTTTTTTCCATAACCTTGATTGCCGTGACACAAATTATTGCCGACAAAAATGTAAACCACAATATTTCTGTTCAATATTATCCATCGATTAGGCAAACAAAGAAATATATTTGTCTCCCCTGCCCGCTTTCCCCCCCGCCAGCCCTTCCGCGAAAGGAAGGATTCACTTGATTCATTCATTAAAGCATTAATTATTTTTTGATTGGTTAGAACGTTTTTTTGTGGAACATATTTATTTTAGAAAGGATTCAATTGATCAGTATTCTTTCGTTTCATAAAAGCTGTATTCAGTCGAAAATTTTATCTCAGTAAGATCTCCTATGTAATTATTACATCATTAAAATCGATTAATTATTTTAATTTTTGGTGTCACTTCAGTTGGACTTGGACTTTTGTTCTTCTCCTCTCCTTCATTATCTCCCCCTGTAAATAAACAAATTGAAAAACGGAAAATCTCTAGACTCGTCTCAACCTACCTCTCCTCAAAATGATTTTTTCCAGTGCTATAATGGGCGCTTCGAAAAACATGCTCAAAATCAGGGCACAAATGTAAGCTAGAGTTATATCACCCGCGGTGTAAAACCCCTGAAATAATCTCGACAAATATCATTCGCACTTGATTTTTGAACCAACTCACCAAAGTAAAAATGCTTGCGTACGAGGGATGTCGCAGAGTGGCCGCTGTGTATATTTGTATAGCGCCGTGACACAGAAAGGCGGTGTAAGTGATCCGGCTCAGAAGAATCAAAGGTTTCCAAGAGAGGACTGGCTCCACCCAAGCTGAAAGTGTACAGTTGGCAACGCTAACCCACGAGAAACAGAAAACAGTCGTAACTTAAGCCATCCAGTGCGGATTAAGTTGCGACAACTCTAACCTCCGTTTCCTTCCGAAATCGCGACGATCATCCAGCTGATGCAGATGCTCCAGGTGACGTGGTGCATCGAGGCGTAAATCGCCGACATCAGAGGGTCGTACGCCTTTTCCGGCAGGTAAAAAATGAAACAGGAGTACACCGTGGCTTCGAGTATGAAGAAACACATGACCCACCCCATGTAGACCATGTACTTGGGCATCTTGTACTCGCGGGTCTTCATGCAGTACTTCAAGTACCCCGTGACCATCCCCACGAAATACGGGCTGGCTCGCATGTGCGTCGGAATGTAAACATTCTTGAACGTGTTGTTGATAACCGGATCCTTGAGGAACCTGCGTGACGCAACTGTTACAACCGGACAAGTCGTCTGAATGACTCACTTCATGTAAAGCAGCAAAATCGCGTCTTCCTCGTTGAGGTAGACGGTGGCGAAGACGACGGCAACCGAGAGGATTATGATGACGAAGAGGGTGGACAGCCCTAGACTGGGCTTCTTGCGCAACAACCATATTATGGCGGGGGCCGCGATGAAGAAGTGCATGTCACACGTCAAGTACCACGATTGGAACATACACTGGAATCAGAGCGTTAAGAAAAGGGAGGATTGGAGAGCGCTGCGGCTCACTATCTGGTCCTTGTTGATGTAGTTGTTGAGGTAGAAGAGGTTGGCCCACCAACTGGCGATGCAACGTTCTTGCTCCACTTGGACCCTGTCCAGCCAGAGAGGACCGGAACCCGTTCTGATGAAGATGGTGCAGTAGAACCCCAGTACTATGGCGTACGCCGGGGTCAATCTGAAAATTGGGGTGAGTCGGCGATCGCCACAAGACTTTCAGTACCTGATGAATCTGTGGACGTAGAGGAAGATGAAGTTGATCTGCCGCTGGCGCTTGTCCAGCTGGACCAGCATCAAGTAGCAAACCAGAAAGCCGGAAATGTTGAAGAAAGTGTCGACGATAATCGGACCGTTGAGCAGTACCGACGCTTCGATTTTTCCGTAGATCTGAAATGTTTGTTGATTGTTTTGAGTCCTTGACATTTCGGTTGTGTTTGTGACGATCCATCGCTACCGCAATAAAATGTTTTCGTTGTTGGGATAATAATGAGTACCGATCAAATTTACAAGGTACCACAATAAAACGTTTTTGGGATAATAACGAGTACCGATCAAATTTACGACTATTGCGATTTGCCCGAACCCGGGAACCGGTTTACTCACGTCTTCGACGAAACTGGGATTCAGCATCGGCGAACCCACGCCGAACATGATCCTGTGACCCATTATCACCAGGAACATGGAGATCACCTTCAGGCCGTGGATGCACTGGAGGCCGTCGTCGTTGTCGCTCTCGCCGGACAATTTTTTCAAGTTTTGCCACAAAGAAAACGACAGTACCACCGTGTGCTTCTTCCCTAAAGCATAACAAATAGAGTTTGAGATAAAATACGCGAGCGGTACTACCGGTGAGTTTGTACTGTTTGAGATCATCGAGTTTCATGAGCCAGTCGTACCCCGTCGCAGCCAGACACACGAAAATGAAAAGTAGTACCACGGTTCTGAAACACAGTTTTTGGGTGTTGCGATCGGAGATGTCTCGGGGGAGGTTTACGTGAAGGAAATTTCCGAAGTAGTGAACGGTGTGCGGTCTTTCAGTTGGCAGTACCGCGGGTTGACATCAGCGGAGAGCTGGAAGTCGCTGAGGGCGTTGAATTTTTCGGTGACTCGCTGCAAAGAGGACTGCAAGTCGTCGGAGGTGCAGGAGGATGGGATGCAGTACGAGAAGTGGAAGTCGTTCCTGGTGCTGCGACTCCGATCCTTGGAAAATGCCTGAAGCGAGGGGGAAATGATGTCGGATTGTGTGTGCGAGTACCGCGGTACTTACGACGATTTTCTCCCAGGTGGAGACGTTGGCGTAGTTCTTGTCGGTTGGGAAGCGGTAGTACCGCCAGTCTCCATCGCCGAACTCTGGTGGTGCGATGTGAAACTTCGCCATGCAGTACCTCCCGGTCACGGGGTCCCCGTCGAGGGGCACGCTCACCGACATGCATTCGTCAAAGTTGCCGAAATCGTACGTGGAGCCGAAGAGGATCCCGCTGGGGAATTTGGACGACGCGTCGAACACTTGAACCAATCCGTTTTTTAGCAAAACTAGGGATTTTTGTCGACGGCAAACCTACTCTCCGTCGCCCACAGTTTCAGCTTCTTCAGCTCTTGCACGTAGAAGAGGCTGTGGTTGCGGCATCGCGCGCTGTCCGACTTGACGGTTGGCACCAGCACTTCCAGCAGGTCGTCGACGGCGACGTTGCCCAGCGCGAAAGCGTCTATCGCGCGACAGAAGAGGACACAAAGCAGAGCCCTGCGCCACATTATAACATAGTGCGACCAAATGGCCAACAACCACTCGCTATATAGGACTAACTAGAGACTGACGAAATTTGCGGGAGGATTTGCTCGCGCGGAGGTCATTTCATCTGAAAAAAAAACACCGTGGAAAATAAATCCGGTGGATTTTTTGGGTTTTGTTGGGTTCTTATCGGACTGGTTTCGACGGGGCGGGCGATTTCCTTTCATTCTTAGACTCACCTTGACAGTTTGTTAATTGAAAGTGGTTGATGGAACGAAAAAAGCGCGCTTGAGCACCACTCAAAGGACACTTCTTGCGTTTCCTTATTTACATCGACTGGTCAATTAGACTTATTTATGGCGATACCGCGGTACTATTTTTTGTGGACGTGGGCGGCGCACCGACCTCTCCACCTCTTGGACAGGTTTACGACGGGCGACTCTCCGCGGCGTTTTTTTTTAATGTGTTTATCCTTCCACAAAACCAAAACACTTTTTACTAGCACAAGCGCCAACTCGCACCGTTCGGCAACAGTTTCGCCGGAAGCGAGACCAACTTAAACTTGGCTTATAGTACCGCACTCTGCGACCCTTCCACTAACCCAAAAACACCAAGACGCGGTCTTTTAACCCCGCTGGATACGTAGGTGGGATTGATAATGAAAAACGAGCTACTAAGCAAACTTTATTGTTTGAAAACAAAACAGTGACATTGACAGTTTCAATTGTGCAATCGGTCGTTATTGTCCAAACATTTTTATTTAGCCAAGTCTGGCCGAAAGAAGAGGATCAAGGCGTCGTAAGAGTAGTCGTCGAGGATCTCACGAAGTCTCACCAACTTCGATTTCACATTGCACCCTTTGAACTTGTTGTAGTCGACGTACAAGTCGCTCACGATTCCTGAAAGTACCACCATCAGTACCTTTTCGTCTATTTGTCAGTTTGTACCATAGAGTCTGTCCAGATAGTCGGGTTGTTCCTGAAACTCAGCCCTCAGCCCTTTTTCGTTCACCAACAAATCTTTATATTTCCCCGACAAGCACCCCAAACTCTCCTCGTCGTTGACCTCCAACTCGTTCAAAGCATCCAAGAGCGTCACATTATTGCTGATCATCTTCTGCTTCACCAATTTGGGTTCGATCAACTTGATCACGTGATTGATACTTTCGTCGTTGATACCTGCAAGTACTCGTCGATCAATCGAGCAAATGCAAATCGATCGACTCACTCGAGCTTATCTCGATTTTGATCTTCTTCTTGGTCGCTTCTTTCGTCAAGAACTCCTTCAGGATCGAGATTGTTGAAACGTTGTCGCTCTTGAAGAACGCTTCACCTTTCCTGCAACAACCGCGCTAGTACTGCCCCCCGGGAACGCACCCACTTACTGATAAGTGCCTTGCAGGATCGTCCCCAACAGAGTCGACTCAAAATAGAGCTCCGTGTTTTCGGAGATTTGCGGTTTTTCCGGTACTTCCGGCAGGCACTGGGACAGCCAGGTGTGTATTTCGGCGAGACTGAAAGTACCCTTGATCGTGAGGGTGTTGAAGATGCGACTCTCGTCGAATTTGTAGATTCTGTAGTGCAAGGAAAGGGGTTTGATCTCGTACTGTTGGAGTCTGCTGCACTTGGGCTGTACTAGAGGGGTGACGTAGGCTTGGAGGACGCCGTGCTGACCTTCTATCGTCCTGATTTTGATCTCCAAGCGATTCGTGTTGATCTGGCAGCGATAAGTTGCCAAGAGAAAATTTCCGACCTGTGTGAGATTCCACAAAACAATTTAGTTGTTGGTGCGGGGTTGAACGAACCTACGGTACGATCCGAATCGCTGTAGCTGACCACCGCGGAATTTTTTTCGACGTCAAGCAAGTCGACGGGGACGTTGCTCTGCAAGAGAATGTTGTCGATGGCGGTGGGGACTTCCATCGTTAAAATGTAAGTTGCCGTCTCTTTCGACAAAACAAACTAAAAAAATATTGTTTGTGTCGCATTCGGGTGGTACCACATCAACACGAGACGTTTAAGCTCTGCCCAGAGTGGTACCAAGTGGGGTACCACATCTTTACGAGCTTACACAATTAATTGTACGTACTGAGTCCTTGATGGAGAGCAGGGGAATCGCCGAGAGCTCCTCGAAGAAGGATTGCGTCGAGCTCTGGTACTTCTCCCTCTCTTTCCCCACCTTGACCTGCAGGTCCTCTATGTCACCCCTGAAACAATGAAATCAATCGCGCTTCGACTGATCGACCGCCCTACTTAAGCCTGCTGATCTTGGTACTAGTTTCCTGCGAGAAAATGTAGTTCCCTACGGTACTATCTCCCCCGACGTTTTTGTCCACCGCTTCGGTGGTCAACCCGAAGACCCTTCCGGTGTAGGTCACGACCAGAATCTCGTCGAATCCTTGCGTACCCACAACTCCGCATTGCAATGACGAAACACTTTCGTTGCAGTTCTGCAAGAGGAAAGTGAGAGTGGCAATGATCTTGATCATCGCAAAAACTCGTTTGAAAAATGGTGTCGGTTCTCGTTTTTTGTCTGCGCGAGGAATGGGTCGATGCATCGGCCAAGGTCGTACTATCGACTAACTGTCACTCACGTGCGAATAGATCAAGATGGATGCGTCCATCTTGTCGGCGACGTTGATGATGTACGCCTCGATGGTACCGTCTTGTCTGCCCACGATCAGATTTTTGGTACCGTTCCCGGTCATGTCGTACGCATCCAGGCAAGAAATGGTACTCGCGTTGGAGCCGTCGATCAGCCACCGGTCGAAACCGTGCTGCCTAGCAGAAACAAACCAATAAGAGATCTGAACGAGTACAGGGGTGGTACTCTGGTACTTTTCCACGTCTAAGATCCCGACTCGTCCGTCGACGGTACCGAACAGGATGGTTTTGGTACTGTCTTCTTCGAGGATGTGGAGGAGGGTCGGGGCGCTCTCCACTTCCATGCTAAGGGTTACCCTCGCGTGTTCCAGCGCCCTAATCATGCGACCTTCGCACGCTATCAGCGACATCAATCTACGAGTCTGGACTAATGATTATTTTTTTTATTTGTGCAGTGCTGGCGGCTACCTTGTCAGCGTAAAAAGCGATGACATCGACGATTCGGTCGCCGCACAAGTACGAACCCACATCCTTGCAGTCTCTGTAATGGTTGTAGATGTGCTTCCCGCAGAGGAACAAATCATTCCCTAAAACAAACCTGCCACAGATTTTTTCATTTTTCAAGTGAAGTAGTACCAACATCGAGGTGACGGTTTCGGTCATCCCCGAGTCGAACGTCAGGAACAGTTTGCCCTTCTTGGTGTACCCTTTGACCTCGTTCTCCGCAGCGACAAATATCTTGTCGGTGGGGCTCCCTTCAAGTACAAATCGTTTGATTGGGGCGCGCTAAGAACTGAGTGGGTGGTTACCTATGGCGCCACCTAGCTGCAACGACGAGATTTTAGGGCCCGGCAGCGTTTTGAAGTGGAGCTGGATGTCTTCTTTTTTAATCGAGAATATCTGGAGGATTCCATCGTTGTCGGCTACTGCAACCTTTTGTTTCTATTGTAGGGTATCGTGTGGTGCGAGAAAGTCGTACCTTCTGGGGCTCTTTGGAGACACTGGGGGGTAACAGTTTCAGACAATTTGTCGACGTTATTCCAACCAGGGTGTAGTCGATTCTTGACAACTCTAGTTCCATTTTATACGTTTCTACTACTATAATAAATCGATAGAGTTGGGCTCTTGGCCGTTGCTAAGACGACGGAAATACAAACGAAAGTGTTACCAACAATATATTGTTTGTCTAATTTAGTAACTTTGATTTTTTTAATTTGCATGGAATTGTTTGTTGATTTCAAAGTTGTAATTATCAGTTAATAATTGTTTTCAAACTTTTCACGATCTCAAAATTGAGATAATTATTTATGAAATCCTGATCCAGGATTATGTTTATTTACTTTAAATAACAATAATAACAATAAATGTTATCATTACTTGAGAAGTAGTAAGTAGCGTTTAGGTAATTGTTCACTTTAACTACTTCTAGAATTTTCGCGTTTTTTCTGGCTAGACACCCTCAGGGCGTCCTCCTAGACCGTTTCCCACCATTCAATCTGACCTAAATGCGATAGTAATATACGTAATAATTAATTAATCCGGCCTGGATGCTGTGCCACCGGATGTGTGGTGGGTCAGAACATAATTATTATGTATACAAAGTGATCAAAAAGAAAACAAACCGAGTCGACCTCGTCAAAGGAGCAAAAGAAGGACTTTATTTGTTTTGTAGCAGTTCGCAGTAATTACAAAAAAATCCATGCAGAGCGCTCTCTTTGACTCGTGGGGGCCCAGCGGAGTACACGAGCCCTAGGGACTTCTCTGGTCTCCCTAACTGCGACGGGTTGGTAGATGGGCTGGACGGCGACGTTTTGGTAGATGGGTTGGGAGGCGACGACGGCCAACAACACGGCAAGAACTGCCACCTGCAGGAAAATACAAAAAGTCAGAGGTGCTAGATGCAAAAAAACTGAACACTCACCAAGAAGTTCATGTTTGTTGGTCTATTTGGGTCGAAATGGTCGATGCGGAATGAAAAACCGTAACAATTCGGAGGTTTTATACCAATTGTCGGGGCTAATGAGGCGATTATTTTATCACCTTCTACGCCGAAGGGGCATTTTTCGATTATCTACACGACGAAAACATTTTCGTAAAAGACTCAACAATATGCGTTTTATTTTGCAAACAGAATTGTATAGGGTGAGGTAATTTTAATTGTTTTCAATTCTTATTTTTATTAACATTTTTTCACTCTCATGATTTTCTAATTCATTTGTGAAGTCAGAAAGGGAAATATTAATTAGATTTAACGAACAATTATCAACTGGAAATAGGAAACAGGAATTTTACGATACGCGATGGAAAAATTGTCCAACGAGCCGAAGGCGAGGAGGTAATCCATCAAGTATTGTTATTGTAAAGATACAATACGACAAAAAATCGTACAACGTTTTATCTAACAGGTGATTTTAAATGAATGTGACTTTTTTCATAGGTTGGTAATATTATTGTTGGTTATTCTGCTTTTTAATGTGATATTTGACATAATCATAGGCGTCCTCGTCTATTTGACACAGTTTATTAATACATACATAAAATGTCAAAATGACGTACGTACGCCAATGTGTTGATTAAGGTATCAAGTTTGCCAAAATAATTTATGAAAAATGTTCCCAACTTAAGAAAAAAAAATCACAATCATTGAAAATCACCCGGTACTTTCATAATTATTACAAATATTCTTGTGTTTAATTACATTTTAAAAATTACGTTTATGCAAAAATAATAGGGCGGCTAATCTAATAAGTAATGACAATAGTTACGAAGTTGTTTACTTTTTTCACAAGCGTTCCAGTGACAGCAAGTTGCAGTGTAAGTGCAAAAATGAGTGACTCAGCGGAAAATTTGCCTTCTGATATAGAATTGGCTGATCAATCTGCAATAGATCCATGAATTCTTGTCAAATCTAAAAAGCGTTACGAGATAGTGTACAAATATTTTGAAAAATGGATGGAAATCAAGAAAATTCGTGAAGTCTCTGAAAAGGTGCTCCTTGTCTATTTTGCGGAACAATCAAAGAAGCTAAAATCATCCTCCTTAGAGAGGATTTCTATGTCGCGGACGTTGCTGTTAATTAATAAAATTATTGATATTGCTCAATATTATCAGTTTGCAGGGCCGGCAACAGTTGTGTCGCTTGAGAGCATATGATTCATATGAGCAACATACCGGAAACCAAACGTTATAAAGACTGTTGCCAATTTATAATTATTTTGTTTGAATGTAAGCGGGAAGAAATTAAGAAAAGTGAAATTTTTGTTTCGACGAAAATATTTATTTTTATTTGCAAGTTCTGATAACCATCTTTGACCAAGTTGAAGCTGTAAATTGAGAACTTCAAGCATCGTCCATGAATCACACTCTAAAATAAATGCTTTGAAACTACAGTGCATTTTTTTTAACTGTTGCCATAGGGAATTGCATGGTAAAACTTATACCCCCTGTTAACTTTTGTTCTGATGAAAATATTCAAACCATTTTTGGAACAAGGTTTGAAGATTTTTTAAACTATCGGACAGAATACAATTCCATATCCTAAACTGTCGAAAAAGTTGTGAAAAAAATATTTTTTAGCGCGCCGGAATGATGGTACATCGAGCGGCCGCCAGAATAGCGTCCCTGTCGGCTCAACCAGCCAGCACCTGGCCATCTCCACTTTTGACTTTTGTCATTTTCATTTAAAAAATAAATAGCGAGATTGAAAAATTATCTGCGTTCGACTATGCGTCAAGATCGGTTGAATCACATCACCATTTTGCATGTTCATAAGCTCTATTCGAAATCCTTAGATCTTAAGCCAGTTATAGATGAATGGATATCCAAATGTTTCGTGCGAAGTTCGCATTTTGCCAAATTTGATTTATCAAATAAATAATTATAAACAAACATCATTTAATTTTAGAAAACCTGCATACTATCAATACAACCTGTTTTCAATTAACATTCGACATCGACAATGAGTAACGTATCTATTTTTTTTATGGTGACGGTGAGACCGGGTCAGATAAAGCAACACAAGCCAAAAAGTAAAGATGCCGGCCCTGCTTCTCTGGTTTCCCTAACTGAGACGGCGTGGTCGACGGGAGCCACGCGAAGAGCAACGTTTTGGTAGATGGGCTGGGCGGCGAGGTTTTGGTAGATGGGTTGGGCGGCGACGACGGCTACCAACACGGCAAGAAGCAGAACTGCCACCTGCAGGAAAATACAAAAAAGTCAGAGGCGCTAGATGCAAAAAAACTGAACACTCACCAAGAACTTCATGTTTGTTGGTCTATGTGGGTCGAGATGGTCGATGTGGAATAAAAAACCGTGACAATTCGGAGGTTTTATACCAGTTGTCGGGGCTAATGAGGTGATTATTTTATCACCTTCTACGCCGAAGGGGCATTTTTCGATTATCTACACGACGAAAACATTTTCGTAAAAAACTCTACTGTATGCGTTTTATTTTGTAAACAAAATTATATCAGGTAATTAATTGATTTTAATTTTTGATTTTTTTTTTACCTTTTTTTCTCACTTTCATTATCTTCCAGTTCATTTGTAAAGTCAGAAAGGGAAATATTAATTAGATTTAACGAAAAATTATCAACTGGAAAATTTATTACGTGGACTTCCATAACAACCGGTATTTTTTGCCTAATGATGTAGTAACTTTTATTTTTCTAATTTCAATTGGAACTGTTTGTTAATTTTAAAGTTATATCTAAATTTTAATAAATATGAAAAAAAAAACATACATAGGTATTTATTTTCCACTGAAATGACCTTCCAGTCGAAAAACATTTCGCAAAAAATTTGTTGATTATCAAATTGAGACAATTAACGTCATAAAACGAATAAATCCAAAAATAAAACACTTATCCGCTGATTGACATTAACATAACCTCAATTTTTTCAAAATTTACGATCGCAAAGTAAAGTTGATATAATTATTTATGACATCCTCATCCAGAATTATGTTTTTTCACTACTAGTGATAAAGTCTAGCTTTATCGGTTGTCATAGAACACTGAGAAGTTTCGTTTTTCTACGTTGGCCCAGTGACAGGTAAATAATTTTTCATTATTAACCAGTGGTGAATAATGGAACAACCGTCACCTAGCAACGAAAGATTGTCGTCTATTTCATTGGTTAACGTAGACGATTTTCATACCAACTGTCAAGAAATGACAACTCGGACCCGTCGCATCCGACAAAATAATTTGATTAATAATTATTATTATATTATTATACTTATGTCACATCGTGAGGAAATTCCTTAACATTGACACAGAACATAAAACAGAAAAAAGTCAAAATGCGGAGGCGAGACGCCGGTAATTATGTTGATAAGCACTGCACTATTACTTGACACTATTATCCGTAATAGTGTATGTACTCCGGCAAAATTGCCGTGCCGCCGGGTGGAGGTGGGATACGAGAATTATCAAAAAGGGTTTTAACGTATCTAGTAGTGAAAAAAATAGTATATAAACCACGGTGGAGAAGTCCCTAATAGCCTTCGCGCCTTACAACCCTCGGCGCGCCTCGGGCTCTAATCTTGGCGCTTTGGCTATAATCATGAACTTCTCCACCTTGGTATATAATATACTATTTTAGAATCTGCGTCTCTAATAGGTCTATTATTGTATTCAATTTGGAGTCGTTAATGGCTATCTCTTAAAGCACTCGTGGTTTAATATATCTCTAAGAAAATTTTTATCAATATTTCAGTGTATTATTGTCATTTACACCAAAAAACTTCCACTATTAATGTTCAAACTCTACTTTATAATGTATGTTGCAGATGTAGTTGCATCAGTTACATACATCCTTGAATTACCAATTAATATCTACAAAATTCCCTAGAATTTTAAAATTTAATTTCGTTATTTAAAAATTAAAACAAGGGTGCAAATTCTAAAAAAAACTCGTTTTATAAGGGCATTGGCGCACTCGTCCCATACAAAACTCCCCTACGGGTCGTTTTCTACACTTGGGACTCGTGCGCCGAATCAACCCTTATAAAACTCGTTCTTTAATATACTATTATTTACTTTAAAGAATAGTAATAATAACATACGTAATACATTTTATCAGAACTTGATATCTAATAACATTCGTAATGAAATGATTGAAATGATAGATAAATCTGGCTTAAATTCTGTCACCAAGTTTGTGGTATAGTAAATTCATTTTTGTAATGACGAACTAGCTGGAACTTTTTTTTTGTTAATTTTTTTTACAAAATAAATAAAAATTAGACAGTTGGCAAATATTTAGATTGTCATATTATTGTCGCTGTCATAATGAATGAATTTCCAAAACGGAGTAGAGCATTAATAAGTAAGCAGACAAAGCAGCACATTTTAAAGGCTTTCAACAAAATAAAAGAAATGACTCAAGGAGATAATGGAAACGTAATGAAAAAGTACAACATTGTACAGGGTTATTATAAATAATTGTAGTCTAAGTAGGCGTAAAAACTGAATGTAAAATGTATGGTTGCCGCTCCATATAAAGAACATCAAAATGATGTGATTAAGTGAGGACACAGCGTTCACACTCAGGAGTTATATTGGGTGCAAAACAACTCAATATTCTTGGATTGAATCGTTAATTAAAAAAAATAAAATAAAATTCTCATCACCGTACTTTTCACCTAAAAAATGACAGTGACAGCAATATGAAAGCGGCATGGCCTGCTTCGACTACAACCACATAATACTCTGTAGAAGCAAATGACGTGACCCATAACCTAACTTTTTAAGAGCCCAAATTCGCGGTAAAAAGGTGTGTTCACAAGACAAAAGTTACTAAATTTAGTAACTCTAGTCAATATACAGAGTGATTTTGAAAGTTGTGCAGATATTTTAATAACGTTCTACTGGCTTCATGTAGAACTCGGAAAAAATTTACTATACCTAATATTTACAACAATACTCGCTATTTAGTAATCTTCGTAATAATAAATTAATCCGGCCTGGATGCAGTGTCACTGGGTGTGTGGTGGATCAGTATAACTTTTTTTATTAAACTGAAAGAAATATTTTGCAATTTAAAGTACCTACTCCTCGACTGACATTTCGGGTTTCGAATTGTTAAGTTATTTCTTCCTTTGGTACAGCGACCACAGTTCAGTCGAGCTTATGTAGAGATTTTACACTAACAAATTACTCTTAATTTTAATTATTTAATTTAATCTTTAAAAATTGGAAAAGTATTGAAAGGAAGTTGACTTGTTGACGTTTGTAAAGTTTCGCAGTGCCTGAATTGGAACTGAAAATTTTGTCTGTTTCTTGCTATGCTAAAAACGTCAAGTGAGATTCTGAAGCCTGGACTGGCTGGAGTATTTTTTTTAACGAAACTGTACGTGTAGCTGTCACTAATCTGCATTGCAAACCGTTATCAAAGCTGCCAACCTTATTAAGTACACACAGTACCACCAACCTTATAAAGTACAAAACATATACGGCTGCAGTGTTGCTAATAACTTAATTGCCAACTCAAACAGTCAAGACTTCATCACCTTGAAAAAACAATTTATTTTTTAATTGCATTGTTATTGTAAGAACCGGGTAACATTTATTTTACAGAAGTCAATTAATTCTGTTTACTTTTTTTTTTTAACTGAACGTTGATTATTTCTTTTTTGTGGCATATTTCTTTTTTGAATCTGAAAAGGGCAACAACGTAACAAAAAAAAAAGAAAGTTCAAAGGATGTACTTTCTATGGATCATGTCCTGTTTTCTGTTGCCAAACTGTCTTATCTACAATCCTCCCTCCTCCCTCACTCTTCATTCCCTCGAGCGATGCGTGGAAATGCACTTGTGTCGTCACAGTGTTGTTACTTGTTAGTGTTGTAATAAGTTTTTTGTTTGTAAAGTGGATGTGACAGTTTTTCTTATCGAATGACAAAGGTAAGTGACTTTTTCTATTCTTACCGAAGAAAATAGTAGATTGTATTATTAGGATTAAAAGTGGTACTTTTTTTGACGGGCAATAATTGCAAATCAAAAAAGTCACTTTTAATCCGAATGACACATACATTTTTTTTTCCAACCAAGTAAAGAACCCATATCATGAAAAGCACAAAATATTTAAAAATTTTAAAGCGAACATTTTATTGAAAAATTCGTGTAACCAAAGAGACAGGTTTGACTTTTGTTTTGTTTACATACATATTTAGTTGTTTCCTTCAAATCAACGAAGTGTCAAACTATTAGTTTCAAGTAAAAAATGTTAAGCCTAGGATTAAAAGTACTTGTAATCCTAGGAGGTAAAAGTGTTGGCTTAGTAACACGTAACTCTTTTATACAGTTACAAAAACGTCAACTTTAGTGACAGTGTTTTTTATTTATTTGTTTACTTTGACGGGGGTTCTAGTCGGCCATAAAAACAAGTGATCATTTTCGGTACCAAATTGTCACAACAATTTATAAGACAGGACAGCTGCAAATATTCGTATTTTTTCGATTTTTCAAGTACGTGATCTAGAGCTATAAAGATGGCGGCACTGACAGTCATCTTCGATTACGATAAACCAAATTGTCCCCTTATTTTGACTGAATAATAAAAATATGTATGTAGAATATTTAGATCAAAGAAAAGAGTCTGTTAGCTTTCTAATTTATCCTGCCACTTATGATTGGTCCCGCAACAATTACGTCACGCAACGGCGCCAAATTCAAATTGTCTCCTCTATCTTCCAGATAAAAATGGATTCGGACGTTGCCGATTTTGTGTCAAGATTCCACAATTTGGAGGGAAAAACATTCGAAGAAAAGAAGAAAAATTTGTATTTTTTAATGAACGATCTACCCAAAAATGAAGACGGATTGGTCGCGGCTCTTGTACCATCAAACCACCTTGAAGAAAGGTTCAGAGTGGAGATTCTTCTGAAACTGGAACGCCTCCCAGAACTGCTCCTGATCCTGAGGAGCGGGAAAAAATGTCTCATCTCAAGAGTACTGAGAGACAAGGGGTTCTGCAAGACAGTGGCGGAGCTTTTGGACGAATACTCTGCCGGATTCGTCGACTACATCTTCGCATTTATGTCGTACGGAAGTCGCATCAGCTTCATTTCTAAACTGGCCATCTACGGTACTACCTTGGACAAGCTCTACGACGATCTTGTCGCCCGCTATGGCTTCCAAATCGGTTCGCTCTTATTGCTAGGTTGTAGCGCCACAAAAATTGAAGAAGTGATGAGAACGAATAAAATCAGATTCTCTCCAAAACAGTTGATATTGTTGTACGAAAAACACCTCCCATTGTTTTTGTTGTACCTCGAACAAGACCACCTAAATCCTGACCCCAACGTTCTCAAATACATCGTACGTCGAGACATTGAAGATTTTCTTAAGGTGAGTGAGCGATTCTTCGTTGTTGCAAGTATAGGCAAACGTACAACGAAGAAATTGCTAACCAGTCACAAAGATTTGATGGTTGCAAACGCGGAAACATTCAGTTTTTCACTTCACATGAAGAGTGTTGCCAAAGTACTAAACCAAGACGATTTCAAAAGTTTTTACTTAAATTGTTTCCCCAAAACCCTCAATTGCTTGGAGAATAGGCCACTTGACGGATTTTACAAAGTGCGTAAAAGCCTCGGAAAACGGTACTATCAACTGTTCAAAGAGGGAGTAGAGAAAACGTACAATCGGAGTCTTTACACTTTACCCCACTGGGTCGACGACGATTTGATCGCCATCATGGAACCAGAAGAAAAACAGAAGTGGTTCCAAATCAAACAAGACAATTCTACAGAAACAGATTTGCTCAAGTACCTAGTACCAAGATGCGAATCGATCCGTGCCATAAAGCACAAAATCGACGCTGCTTCCACCACAGAATCCTTGGAACATTTCCTGGAACTGCTTCTGGTGGTTTGTAAGATCAACAACGATTTGGATCTCTTGGCAGAGGTCCAAGAGTACGTCTACTCTATTCAAAAAGATGGAGACGTTAACGTGACTGTGAGCTTTTCGTGCAAATTGAAAAAACACTTTGACTTGGAGGAGTTGGGCGAGGCCCACTGGAAGTTTATCAATCTCTTCGTGGAGGTACTACACGAGAAGGAAGTCAATTTGTATGGATTTTTGATCAGATATTTGGAGTTTTTGTTTCGCAATGGTCGCTTGAACGACGAGGAAATCTGTCGGCAGCGCAAATCAATAAAGAGTGTGTTTCAGGGCAAGTCCACCAAAATGGACAAAAATCTGGAGAAGTTTTTGCTATCCAGATGCGTACCATTGATGCCTTTTCTGGTAGAAAACCACGAGAAACTCGAACTCTACGACTTGAGCCTGTTAAATTCGATTTTGCAGTGGAACAAAACGCACCCCACAGATCAAATTTGTGTTTTTGACGAGCCAAGACTGTTAGAGTCGTTCAGAAAATCGGTACTGCTCGCAATCGATACCGACAATTTTGTAGAAGAGCTGGAACCGTTGATATCGATTTTGCAAAATGTTATCTGCACCAGAGAGGAGTCAACGTTTCGGGACGAAGCCATCCAGAGCTACTTCGTACTGAGTCGGCCATTTTACAACTTGACAGTTGACTCTTGGCTGTTGAAGTACCAACCAGAGGCTGTCACTCTTAACATTGACAAATTTCACGATCACTTGGTCAGCGAATGTGATCTGAACGAAGAACGTTGCGAGTGCGCGGTTACTAGAAGATATCGGCGAGAAGTGGAAGTTGCTCGCCGGTTAAAACACTGCGAGTACTTGTTAAGATCGAAAACAGTACAGTACTGTATCGGGAAATTACGAAGTCATGAAGCAAACAGAAACGACGGAGTGAACGTAGAAGCATTATTCCGGATTCTGTCGATAATCATGCCTCCAAGAAGATTTGTAGATTTGATTGGACAATTCTACTTTCCCACAATCACCAGTACTCCCACCAAGACAAAAATGGAGAAACATATGACGAGAGTAATCACCACAAGCACGAAGTGTCTTGCGGATGTCACTTTAATTCCGGTTCTTTTGAAACGGTTCAGGTCACAACACTTGAGAAACTCTTTCAATCATCTGTGTTACGAATTGCCTGAAGATCAACTGACCACTTTTGTTGGCAACTTGCTGTGGAATGATTTTGCGATGACCAGACAAATCATTCGGTTGCTGTTTTCGGTGGGAAATGTCCAGCACGTGACGAGCTTGATTGCATTGTTCAGTACGTGCGAAATCGACGTAGATCTGCACAGGGGCATGTACGAGCTGCTACTGAAGTACTTAAGCAAAAACCCTTCCGATGAGTGTTGGGGGAATGTAAAGAACTATGTCGAGGTCTTGCTGCACAAACACACCAACAAGAGTCTAGTTTCAGTGGTGTTCGACGTGAAGAGGATTCCACAGAAGTACCAAGACGCACATGTGATCTTCTTGTGGAAAGAAGTGAAGAAAAATCGAGGCCTGTCTGGAGGTGTGCGTGTACTGTTGTCTTCGATCACGCCAGAGCTGTGCCAAAAGCTTCCTTTACAGTTTTTCTTGGAGGTCCTGTCAAGCGACTCGTTCCAAGGTTGTCAAAACTCTGTCAGCAACTATCTCAGAGCGGTTCTGCGCTCCACAGATCGCCCAAACGAAGTGTTCGCCTGGATCTTCCATTTCGTCTTGTTGATAAAAGAGGGCAAGATACAATTCCTCGATGGGCGAAGGTCCGTCGCCGTGATCTCCACGTTCGTGAGCAACTTCCTCAAAAGTGTGATCGGCACCGACAGAAACAACCGCGATATTTTCAACATCTTCTTCAAGAAGTGGTGCGATATGTTCACCGTGGTCGAAACTCTCGATGAATTTTTCCAATTGGCGTTCGCCTCATACTATTTTAATTCGGGGGTGAGGTTGTTGCAATTGAGTCCAGATTTGATGCACTTCGTCAAGGGGGTGGCACAGAAATTCGGGATTTTGGTGGTCCAGGATTTTGCGACGGGGTTGAAACGTGCGCTGAAGCACTTTCACGATTGTGACGACGGCAGCGAAGAGTTTTTCTTGTTTTGTTTGGATCTGTTGAGGATTGCGGATGACTTGGCCGGGTTTAATTTGGTGGTGAATCTTTTGCCTACGAGGGAACCGTCACGAAACGGTCCCAAGAGGTTGTTGTGGAAGATAATCCAGCATTTGCAAGAAGTACCGGATGAAACGGTTGAAATGCTAGTCAATTTTTACGTACTGGACATGCAGGGAGATCCGGAGGACTGATGGTTGTAACGAAACAAATGTTTTGATGCAAAAGACTAAAAAATGATCGAAAGAAGTTTAGTATGTTGGCATCCCTGGTCAGCCTCATCATTGCCAACGTCTCACCTCTCACCTGTTGGTTCACTTTTTAGGTTAACGTTTTGCAAGTTTAATGTTATTGTTCATAAATTATAAAGATTTTATAAAATAATCGTGCAATCAGTTGTATTAATGTGAATTAAAAGCAATACAAATAAATGTATTTAGGATTAAGAATCATTTTTAAAAATAAAGCGATGATAACAACTTTATTTTATTTGACGTTTGAATTTGAAAATTAGGTAAGCCAACATAAAAGTGTGTTGCCAACGTATCAAAAAAAAAACAACACAACATTTATAGTCACTTGGTGTAAGATATTTACTTGAATTTGAGTGAAATATTCATAATCAGTAATCACAAAATAAATACGTTGGATTCCCCTCGTTCTCCTGGTGAATTTTCTCCAAACTAATTGATCCTGGGATGTGTAATCCGGCTTTAAAATTTCTTCTTTTAGTTTTTAGCTCCCAGAACATAAAGCCCAGTAAACTCTCTTCAGTTGGATATTATATTTATTGGAAGGTATTTTGGAATCCTTTATGTGTTACGTATTAAGTATAAACGAATTAATCAGCGTTAAAAATATTCGTGACACATTTGGATATTTTGTAGATGCAGCGACCTTGAGAAATAAACCGGTGGTGAATCATTGTGATTTTATTAATTCATTGCACGGTTTTTGCAAAAGTAAATGTGGGAAATAATACCTAAGTGAGGCTGAAACACGGTTCAAATTGTCTCGGAACGATAAAGGTAAACAAATCTTTTTTCGGAAAACTCGAACGCGATGACATAACCTCAAAATAACACACAAAAAAAGTCTCTACAAAATGTTTTGTCCACACTTTATCAGACAGTGTTTATTCATTGGAAAATCCGTAATTACAGTGTTGACAAAGGTTTTTCGACATTATAAACATTCTAACATTCACGCTTGCATAACTGGTTGTATACTTGTAAAAGTCCATTTTCTTCGATTCTCCTCTATACAAATCGGCGGCAAATTTAAATTCCCGTGTTTCAGGAGCATGGAGGTCAAGGATTTCGCCTCAAAATTTCACTCTTTGGCTGGAAAGTCGATCGGTGAGAAACGCAAAAGCTTGTTCCTTCTTCTCAATAACATTCCCTCCGATCACGACGCCATACTCGCGTCCGTCACAGCGACAAACTACCTCGAAACTCTGTTCAGACTTGAGCTGCTGTTGAAGCTCAAGCGCGTCCCGGAGCTGATCCAGGTGCTGAAAAGCGAAGAGGAGTACCTCCCCGCAAAACTATTAAAAAACAAATGGTTCTGTCAAAAACTGGCGTCCCTTCTGGACGAAGACAGTACCGATTTTGTCAACGGCGTCTTACCGTTTACCTCGTTGGTTATTCGGCAAAGAATCATTCGCAAACTGGCCCGGTACGGAACAAAACTGGACACGGTTTTCGACGAGGTTCGCGCCCGTTACGGCATCCACATTGCGAGAAACTTATTGGTCGCTTGTAGCGCACAAAAAATCGAGGACGTCCTCAAGGGTCAAGGAGTTGTTCTCCTGCAAAGTCACGTGGAGTTGTTGTATCGGAGGCATCCCCAGCTGTTCGAGTTTTACGTGGAGAAACACCAAAACGACATCGAGGAATCGGTGATGAATAAAATTGCGCGTCAAGATGTCGAGAGTTTTTTCAAAATGGTACAAACATTTCACTTGAGGGCTAATCTAGGCAAGAGGTTGACCAGGAGGTTGTTGACGAATTTCAAAGAGCGGATCATAGAAAATGCGGACAAGTTCAGTGTTTCTCTCAAAATCAAGACTGTGGTTGGAGCGTTGAGCGAAGAGGAGTTCAAGAGATTTTATTTCAAGTGTTTCCCCACATCTATCAGTACCTTGCAATTCGGAGGGTCTTCCCTTTTGTACAATTTTATTAACAAGTTGGACGCACGTCGGTACTACAGATTGTTGGCGGAGGGACTCGAGAAAATTTTGAACAAGAGTATTTACGATTTCCCGGATTTGGTGAGCGAGAGCATGATGGAAGCGATGGATGTTGACGAAAGAGAGAAGTGGATCGCTATTAAAAAGAAGAAAGGCGAGTCGGAGACGGATTTGATCAAGTTCATGAGAGTGAGCGATGCCGTTCCGTTAATCAAAAATAAAATAAACGTCACTTCGTCGGTCCACTCCAGAGAGAAACTTCTTATGCTCCTGGTGGAGACTTGCAAAATCAATTCGGACATGACCGCGTTCGCTGAAGCTCTAGAGTACGTCAGGTTCAGGCACAGAAATGATGATCAGTCGGTCCTCGCAGGGTTTCTCTTCCAAGTCGAGTTTCATATCCCTTTGGAAAAATTAGAAGAACGCCATTGGGACTCCATCAACGCCCTGTTGGACTTGCGGGAAAGCGCCGACTCTCACTTCACGGACTTCACGGTCAAATACGTCGAGTTTTTGTTCCGCAAAAATAAACTGAGCGAAGAGCAAGTTTTGAAATTCCTCAAGACAAAAAAGAAGATACGCCGAGACTGCAAAGTGGGCGACAAAGACTTGCAGAAGTTGTTGCTCCTGAAGTCGATCGAACTGGCCCCGAAACTGATGGAAAAACACGAAGAGCCGCATTTCTTCGACTTGACCGTCATCGGTTCCATCTTGGAGTGGAACAAAGAACACGCCGAGGACAAAATTTCGATTTTTGGCCACCCCAGGTTGGTGGCGTCGCTGCAGGAATCGATCAAACAAGCGATAGAGTGCGACACACATATTCCCCATCTGTACCGCCTGGTTCCCATTTTGAAAGAAATCATTTGTACCAAAGAGGAGTCGACTTTTCGGGATGAAATCATCAAAAAATATTTTCTCATGGGGTTTCGATTCTACGACGTGCAGATTGACGCTTGGTTGCTGAAACATCAGCCCGAACTGGTCGCACTCCATTTTGAAAAGTTCTTGGCCCACTTGATTCACAGTTACCACCCAAACATCGAGATCATCAATTGTTTGAAGAAACATTCGGACTTTTCATTTGGCGAAAGAACTGTCAATTATTGCGTCGAGAAAATCGGAAACAACGAGACCGAAGAGAAGTTGTTTGTCATCCTCGCTGTGTTGATGCCAGCTGAGACGTTTTTACGATTTGTGGCCCCGTTCTGTCCCGTTTCTGATAAAATAGAGGGCAGTGGCGAAGATAGTAGGGTGGCACAGCGAGCTCAATCGGTCGCCACTAGTTTCAAGTACGCCGGGAGCGCTGCAGTGCTGCCAGATTTGGTGAAATACTGTAAGGGGGACTTCTTGAGGTACTCTCTGGAGTCGCTCTACTACCTCTTCTACCATTCTCCTGAAAACAAGCTGAGCACGTTCGTGAACGAGTTGTCTTCCAAAGCGGTGTCAGTCAGGAAACACTCGATCTTCTTGACGTGCATCGTGGGCAGCGTCGACGACGTCGACAAACTCGTGGCGCGCTTCATCCAGAACGAGCGCAACGTCTCCGTCCAGAAACACCTGTTCACCGCGGCCTTGAAGTACTTCATCAAGAACCCGTCGGACCGGTTTTGGGAGTGCGTCAAGGCTTGCATGACCAACTTGGACAAGAACGACACCGAGAGCTTCTCCACGTTGGTGAACCTCCGCCAGATTCCCTCCGAGTACCAAGCCCGACACGTCATCTTCGTCTGGGAGATTTTGCAGAAAACCGAAGACACCGACAAGAACTTGCCCAGATTGCTCTCGTCGATTTCCGCCGAGGTGTTTCGAAACTTCCCGCTCGAGTTCCTTCTGGAAGTCATCACGGGAAGCTTCCTCGTGAGCGGGTCGAGCTGCGAGAGCGCCATTAACGATTTCGTGGTGTTGTCCTTGACGCGAACTCACTACACCGCGCAAATCATGGACGCGATTTTTGACGTTGTTCGCAAGTTCAAAGAGACAACTTACGACACGCTCGAACAAGAGAAGAACGCGAGGGAAGTGGTCCACTATTTTGTCAGCAATTTGGCGAACAAGTTGGGGTCTGAAGAGGAGAGTCTCGAAACGCTTCGCGAGTTTTCGCAAAGGTGGCATGGCATGTTTACGACGACTGAAACCTTCAAAGAACACTTGATCATAAGCTTCAACCAGCTCTTCTTAGAAGCGGGAAAAGATTTGACAAGATTTAGCGACACAATCGCCGAGTTTTTGGACAATTTGGTCTCGATCTACGGAGTTGTGATTGTCGATGTTTTTGCGTCAGAACTGAACTACTCGTTGAAGTCGCTTCTGCGTTGTTACGCTGAGCCTAATGAAGATTTCTTCGCATTTTGTTTGAATATCTTCAAGAAGTGGGACAATTTGGTTTTCTACTTGTTGTTGATAAAACTGCTGCCTACAAAAGAACCTTCTGAAGACGACCTCAGAAGGCTCTTTCACGAGCTTGTGCGAGGCTTGAGACAAGTTCCGCAAGAGTCTGTTCAAGTGTTGATGAACCTCTTTGTTATGAACATAGAGTAGACGCCAGAGCTTTACTCATTTGCAAAACTAACGGCCGTGAAGAAGTATTTTTACAGGATTAAAGTGTAGGTTAAAGAATTGTTACTTGTTTATACATAAATATATTTTTATGGTTGCGCAATAAAATCATATTGATACAATGATTGTTTATTTTGTAACAAGATATTTAACGTATTCGATAAAATATGTATAACAACATATTAAACCTAACAATGGAAATGTTTGAGTAAGTAATGGTTGTCCTCGGAATTATTACATAAAAGCAAAAATTAACCAAACCGGCACAAAGCATGACTAATTTTTGGCACTTTCATCAAGTAAAAAAAATGAAATTAGTCTTCAGATCCCTTTGGTCGTATCCAACGGATGAAACTTTAAAAAGCTACACGACTAGAACTTATGCAACTAAACGACGAATATGGCGATTAGATAAAATTAATTTGACGAGAAAACACCGATTTATTCGGCCATTTGTAGCAAGGAATTTATTGTGCCGTCTTTGTTGCCCCTGTTGGCCTCAAAGACGGTTTTGATCACCTCTTTGTCGATGTTCGGGAACATCTCTTCGATTTGCTTGAGCTCGGACTCGCTCAACACCGGCATGGGATTCTCGACAGGTGGCGCTGTGTACACCTTCAGCGGTTTGATGATGCTGCCGCCGCCCACGTTCGGCACCACCATGACGGGCGCGGGCGGTGGATATTTGTACGCCGGGAACACCAAATAGCTCAGAACGAGATTCACCATCCCCTCGACCCCCTCGCCTTGCTTGCCGTTCAAGGGGTACCAGTCCTCGTGGGTTTCCCCCGCCAGGACCTGCTGTGGGATCTGGAATTGGGTCCAGGCGATCAGCTCGTCCATGGTGAAGGAGCGCTCGTCGAAAATCTCCAGAGTTATGGTGTTGATGCCTTGGGGCAGCAAACTAGAATGAGAAAAATTAATCTGTTGCAAAAATGGCAATGGGGGGAAGTACCAGTGAACCACTTTGTTCCAGCGCGGGTTTTTCCCGCCGTTCGGGTCCGTGTGCGTCTCGTAGACGCAGTGGCCGACGCGGATTCGCGCGTAAGGGTCCATCCTGGTCATTCCGTAGTTCTTTGCAAGTTTGGCTTGAGCAACTGTGATACTCAGTCTTCCTACAGCGTTTGTGTATGATTGGCCGCCACTAAGCTGGTGGTGCAGCGCCATGGCTGTTTGACGATCCGCGGCTTCTTGCTGCTGTTGCACCGAGATGTTAATGCGCAAGAAGTCTTCAGGGAGAGGTCCCAACAACACCTAAATCGACGTTACCAAGCGGAATTTGTACAGTTGAGGGACTTACCCGACTTCGCCGCTCGCCCACTTTATCGTTTATCGCAGAGGCCATCGTTGTACTCTTAGTGTCTTGAGCTAACGCATTAATAATGTATCGGCGTTATTTAGAATGACAATAATATTTGGATCAGCTGTTTGTGATTCACGTCACAGCTGTGTCAGTCGCACGCGACAAACCCCAATCGACCAAAGTCCCTAGTAACAAAGGGAAAATATTTGTTTCTCTCTTTTCTGTGTACAATTTAGCCCTTCATTTAATTTTATTTTAATCAATGAATAACTTTACATAATTCTCCACTACAATATGTTTTTGTTACGCTCAAAAAAGTCGCAAAATTAAATAGACACACACCGGAAGGTGTGTACACCTGGATACCAAAAGTCCCTAAATGCTGACGTTTGTTTATATTGAGCAACATGGCGGGTGTTTGTGCTTCCTGAACAAAAATAAAAATAATTTGTTTGAAGGTTTAAAAAATGGTGGTGTGTCCCGCAGATCACGGCTTGCAAGCCGACATAATATTTGTGATTGAAGGAACCGCAGTAAACGGAGCTTACATAAACGACTTAAAAACAAACTACATAATTCCTTCACTGGAGTAAGTGATCAAATTGTAAAATTTCTTCCTCAACTTGCATGTTTTTGGTGCTTATTATGATGATTCATGAACGGATAGTTGAACGAGGTTTGAGGTACTGAGCAATCAGTGTAACCTTGCTTTGTTATGACAAGAATTACACGCTGATGTAACAATTTTGTTTGTTTTTGTTGCCCCCGCGAGTAGACTTTTTTCCTATGTTAGGCATTTTTCCAGATACTTCAGCCAGGGAAATATTGACGAAAACAATTATTTGTCAGAGGGTGTTAACTGTTACTATGGCATTGTGGTGTACCAAGCAGCTGATTGCTTGCCACACCCTAGCAGTGATACAATTGGCCCCTTTGTGAGCCCCAATAAACTGTTGAGCGCGATTGAAAGATTAGAGTGAGCGATTCGTATTAATTCCATTGAGACGCTTCTAAGGGGTTGATTTTAGACTGATTGGGGGTAAAGGAGAATCTCACGCTAATATCGCAGAAGGTTTGGCTACAACGCTTCAATGTTTCGAGGAATTGCAGCAGAAACGTGACAACAATGTCGGCGTACAAAGACATTGCATTTTAGTGTGTAACTCCCCCCCTTATTCTTTGCCAGTGTTTGAGACTCACGCGTACACTGGAAAAACGTCTGAACAACTGGCGACGATTCTGCAAGAGGTAATTTCGCGGTTGCAGCGTCCAAAAATAAATTGTTTCGTTTTTAGAAGAGTATTAATCTGTCGATAATCTCGCCGAGGAAGATTCCGTCGCTGTACAAACTGTTTGAGAAAGCTGGGGGCGACTTGAGCGCCTCGCAGACCAAGAACTACGCCAAAGACCCCCGCCACTTGGTCCTGCTCAGAGGTTTCAGCTTGAAAGAGCGCCCCCTGAGTCCTCCCGCCGGTACTGTCACCACTGGCCAAACCCAGATCCCCAACGCCACGATCCCCATCACTTCCCTGCCGAGCCCCCTCGCCAGCAACGACAGTCCCATCTCGGGGCCGTCCCAGACCAACGCCAACCTGATGGGCAGCAGCACCGCCAACGCGGGCGTACCCTCGGGGGTGGGTCCCACTCCGGTGTACCGACCTCCGAGCGCTCAAGGCATAACGCAGCTGCCTCAACCGTCACAGTCAATGGTTACGCCGGGCATGGTAGGTATGGTGAACGCGCGCGGTACCATGATGGGCAACAACGCGATGAATATACCGCAACTTCCGGCACCACCTGGCTACCATCAGACCAACAGGCCGAGGTGGCCGCCCATGCTGCCCCCCACGCAACCCAGATCCTACCTCCAGCAGAACCAGCAAGTCAACACCACCCAGAGTAGCGCGCTTATCGCTCAGCTGACGCAACCGCCACCGTCTCTTCCCGGGAGCGGCGTCAACCAGTTCGGGCAGAGTAATTTCGCACCCCTCAATTTAAGGGTTCGTTGATGAGGGTGGAGTTTCAGTGAATAGTAATTCGCCGATGACCAGTCAACAGCAGCAGCAACAGTTGAAGATCAACATGTTGAATCAGCAGAACCAGCAGACCAATGCGCAGACTTCCATGTCCCAGAATCCCAACAGTGGTATTCCCACCACTTCGATGACGCAGGTTTCGCAGCCGAATCAAGCGACGACGTCACCGGCTCAAGTAAAAATTGATCCAGATTTTTTAAAATTTTTATTCGAAATTTGTTGTCCAGAGTACTGCTCAACCGTCGCAGCAACTTGGACCAGGTAGGGAGCGCCACTCGATTTGGCAAGGTTTGCTCGAATGGATAGAAAAACCGAAGAATCCGAGCGATCAGCAGAAGATCACCAAACATGTCCCGTGTCAAGTCTCCGCCAATTCGAAAGACGGCGAACCGGAGCTGTAAGTGTCTGTTTAAAATGAGCCTACATAATTTTGACGTTTGTGTAGCTCATACGTCAAAATCTAGGAATTTTTTTTTTATTTGGTTGGTGGTTGATGTGAGTTGGCAACAATAGCGTCTGAAGTCTGTCATTTCTATCAGTGTTTGTTGTAATTAGTAATTCTAAATTAACTAAAGTATATTATGATGTAATTGTAATATTGTGCCGCCTCCAGGAAAGCCGACGGATGGCCGTCCAAGCTCATAATGCAGCTGATGCCGAAACAACTGATCGGCAACATAGGCGGCGCCTACTTGAAAAATTCCAAGTCGGTACTGTTCCACCCCCAGCCGTGCGAAGCCCTAGAGTCGCTGACGAAAGTGATGAGTTCCGGATTCGTAAGTAGTACGGATTGTCGTGCCCTCTGGTGACACAATCTCGTTTCAGGCCGGGTGTGTTCACTTCACGAGCATAGCTAATCCTGCTGCCTGCGATATTAAGGTGTTGATTTTACTGTACACTGCCGAGAAACGAGCATATTTGGGTTTCATTCCTAACGATCAAGGCGCATTCGTGGACAGGTTGCGGAAGGTCATCCAGCAACAAAAGTCGACGCAGATAATGCGTCAAACGCAAGGAGGGACCGGACAGCCGATCAACCCGCAAACTTCCGGGGCCCTCACCATGGGGGGCACTCCTCCACAGATGGGCGGAGCCAATCCCGTGACGTCTCAAACGACGCAACAGGGCTTGATGATGTCGCAGACTAACACTATGGCGATGGGCGGGGGGCAGATCACTCAGAATGTGGTCACATCCAGCGGACAACCCGGGATTTTGGGTCAGAACGTGCCGGGAGGGGCCATGAGACCCACGCTGAGGATGCAGCCGAACATGGGACCGCAGGCGTCGCAACCCGCCCCGAATCAAAACAACATGGCGCCGGGAATGATGGGGACACCCACGCAGAGAGCCCCCTTCGAGAACCAGTTGCAAGTAGAGAGGCAACAAAATCTGGAGAAGATCAATCAGCTGAAGCAGACACTGGAGGCGGCGCAGCAACAAGAACAGCAGTACAAGAGCCAGCTGGAGAGGATAAGTCACATGAAGACGTCGCAGTTGCAAGAAGCGCTGCAGATTTGCCAACAGAACGAGATGAAGTACAAGATTTTGGACGTGAGTAGGTGGCGTTGGGTAAGCGGCGTGGTAACGGTGGCGGTGTTGTAGCAACAGCAGAGGATGGCCAGTCAGGGTAATCAGCAAGCGGCGAACGCGCAACAGCAGCAGAGGATGATGAGGCCCGTGATGGGGGGCAATCCCGGGTTGAGACACTTGTTGCAACAGGTGAGTCGGTGCGGCGACGGTTAAGAGAGTGTAAAAGTTGTTTTAGCAACCGCAATACAGACAACAGTTGATGAACATGCAACAGATGACAGGTAACGGGCCGCGCCCGCAAATGAACCAACAAATGCCAAACTCGGGAAACAATCAACAGTCGTTCGACGAAGTTCCGTACGATTTTATGTAATAATTTTATTGTAACAAGTTATATTGGTGTTTATGTAGTGTCATGATTTTTATATGTATTTTAGACAATTATGCGAATTAAACTACACATCCAAGTTAACTAGTCACACTTAAGTATTTGTACGGCACTGCCCATTTCGGGTATTATCGCACACCCACACCTAAATCTTTTATTGACCGAACAGTTAACGCTTCCACTAAATGTGTCAAAAAATATACAACTTTATTTTTAAGTAAGCACGCTAACATCCTTTAAAAGCTCATTTATAGTTATTAACGGACGCGTATTATTGTTATTATTATTCGTAAAGTTACAACAAAAAATATATTGTATATAAAAACTTACAAGTGGAGTACAAGGCGAACCTCGTCAGAAGTGAAGTTGTTCGCATGCGCGCCTAACTGCCCCGTGTCCACCCAGATCCTTGAGACTGGGATTAAATAAACTTTAAAAAATGTACACCCGGGGCATTATTCCCTGCGCAGGTTGTCCAACCGAGCTTGCAGGTCTGCGTCGGCGTCCGACAGCCCCCCGTTACCACCCGCTGCGGCAGCCGCCGCCGCCGCCGGTTGTTTCTGACCTTGGGCTGGCAGCGTCCCTCCGGTTTGGGGCAATCCCGACAGTTGATCGTTCAGCTGCAAGCCCAATTCATCCAGGACTTGGTTGACGACGGCGTCACTGCAAATCGCGTTTCAAACGTGACTCAAAACTGTTCGCTACTCACCTCTCCTCTTCGTCGGCGTCGTCCTCCATCGCGTCATCGATCGCATCGTTCATCACCTCCTCTTTCATGTCCATGATTTCTGACTGTTTCTCAAATTCCTGCAGGATCCTCTGGATCTGTGGCAGGTTCAGCTGCCGGTTCATGCTCTGCATGGCTTTAGTCACCCCCTTCATGGCTTGCGCCATCGCGTTCTGCGACCTGAGCGTCTGGATTTTCAACGAGACGGCTTGGATGTTCGCCTTCATCAGCATGAATTTCTTCACGTAACGCCGAGTCCGCACCAGGTCGCGGGCCATTATTTTGACAGCGTCCTGAATAGCGACACTTACAAACTGCAAATGCGGAACAAAAGACTCACCATTTGACCTTCTTTTGCCAGTTTTTTGATGTCGTTGATCACTTTTTTCTCCTGCTGTTCCATCTTCATTTTTTCTCGGTCTAAATCACGCATCGCTTTGTTGAGGGCCCGCTGGTTCTTGCGGAGCAACTCTTCGGGGGTTAAACGCTTACCAAACAGCCACTCCATTTTGTCGGGGGTTGATTCACGCCGCGAGCAGGATTTCCGTTCCGGATTTAATCGCTGTTATTTACTAAATTCGACAATGACTCATTTGTGCTTTTTGACAAGAATGACAAATGTCATAACAAAGTAGACGCTGTTGGGAGGACGTAATCACGTGAAAAATCAGTTATTCAACGACAATGTAGGCTCTTGCAAATAAATCATTGAAAAGTTTTGAAAAAATTGTAGGTTTTTAAAATGAAAAACGTCGATGTTGTTAATTGGGTAGCATAAAAAAAGATGAAAGAGTGATTGCGTACTGCAATTACGCAAAGATAAGATCGTGGTCAAAGTCATAACTTTAGTTTCTAATTCGACCAACGTAGACTGAATGTGTAGAGTATTAATTTATCGAAAATATTTGAAAACTTTAATTTGTTTCTAAATTAAGAATTCGTGTAATATTTTGGAAATAACTTTTAATCAGAGCGAGTTTTTGACCTGTCAAGGAGCTGTCAGTCAGCTGACCGTCTTGTGACATTTGCACAAGCTTGATAGTCTTGTGAGTTGGGTTGGTGAGGTTTCAGAGGAAGCACGTAAGTGTTTTGCCAATTTATTAATTAAATTTGATCACATATGCATCGGTTAACACATTCGTAAAACGATCTAACATTTACACTACATTAATCGCACGAATTAACCGAACTATCGATCTGGGAAAAATCCACGACGACCCAGTTGTCCCTACTCATTCTGCATTGCCGTCCAGCGTTGTTCTTCTTTCTTCGCCATATTTTTCGAAACAATTCGACAATATTTCAAAAATTGGGCCCCCTTCATCCCCAGAATTGGCCAAAATTTGAAGGCGTATCCTCTACCGACGTAACCCCGTCCACCATCTCTGACTTGCGGGTCTCGATCGTACGCGTCATTCACGTGACACTCGTGCGCTCTATTCTCAGCGCTCCATATACATAGTGCACCCAACTAGTAATGTTTTCACGTGATTCCGATATCGCGACCATTAACCAAATTTTTCCATTTTTCCAGTTAAAAATCCTTCAAAATGACGAGTTTCCCAAAAATGGGCGACGAGGAGCGCGAATCCAAGTTTGGATACGTGCACGCCGTCTCCGGTCCCGGTGAGTTACCCCCATTTCGGGGTAGATTCCCCATTTGCTCATTTCCTCAATTTTAAGTCGTCACCGCTGAAAAAATGAGCGGCTCAGCTATGTACGAGCTGGTGCGCGTCGGCTACTCCGAGTTGGTCGGAGAAATTATTCGGCTGGAGGGCGAGATGGCCACCATCCAGGTGTACGAAGAGACTTCCGGCGTCACAGTCGGAGATCCGGTGCTGCGAACTGGCAAACCGCTGTCCGTCGAGTTGGGGCCAGGTATTATGGGCTCCATTTTCGACGGTATCCAGAGACCCTTGAAGGACATCAACGAAATGACGCAAAGTATTTACATCCCCAAGGGTGTGAACGTGCCGGCGCTTTCGCGGTCGGTCAAGTGGGATTTCGCCCCAATCAACATCAAGGTAAGGATTGATTCAACGGGTGGGACCAGTTTGTACAAGGGTGTTTTGCACAGTTGGGCAGCCATTTGACTGGAGGCGACATCTATGGTATAGTCCATGAGAACACTCTGGTCAAGCACAAGATGCTTTTGCCACCCAAAGCCAAAGGAACCGTCACGTACGTCGCCGATCCAGGAAATTACACAGTCGACGTAAGTAAAGGGTAGATCAAAGCTGTCAAATGTCAAAAGTGTCAAATGAGAGCAATGTGCCGCTGGCACTTTGAAAGGGTTAAAACATATAAATGTGACTGCAGTAACTCTAAAACCTACAAAAATTGGTTGGTTCCAGCTGCGGCGGTCAAATTTAGATCAGTACTGCCAACCATGTAAATCAGAAAATACTAGAAGTGTCAAAGATGACATTTCCGAGCTCCGGTGTTCTTGTTTACCATGTTTACGCGATTTTCGTAAATCATTTGAGATGTATCACTGCAGGAAGTCGTCTTGGAGACGGAATTCGACGGTGAAAGGACCAAATACACCATGTTGCAAGTGTGGCCCGTGCGTCAGCCCAGACCTGTCAGCGAAAAACTCCCCGCGAACCACCCCCTGTTGACCGGGCAACGCGTCCTTGACTCCCTCTTCCCGTAAGTCGCATCGAGAAGAGTCGAGGTACGATTTGTTGTTTGATTTTTCGTGGCAGATGCGTCCAAGGTGGTACCACGGCCATCCCCGGAGCCTTCGGTTGCGGCAAGACCGTCATCTCGCAGTCTCTCTCCAAATACTCCAACTCCGACGTGATCGTCTACGTCGGTTGCGGAGAGAGAGGCAACGAAATGTCTGAGGTGCTTCGGGACTTCCCCGAGTTGACGGTCGAGATCGAGGGCCAGACCGAGTCCATCATGAAACGTACAGCTCTGGTGGCGAACACCTCCAACATGCCTGTGGCGGCCCGAGAGGCCTCCATCTACACCGGCATCACCCTGTCCGAGTACTTCCGCGACATGGGTTACAACGTGTCGATGATGGCCGACTCCACGTCCCGTTGGGCCGAGGCCTTGAGAGAAATCTCTGGGCGTCTGGCGGAGATGCCGGCCGATTCGGGCTACCCAGCCTACTTGGGGGCCAGGTTGGCCTCGTTCTACGAGCGCGCCGGCAGGGTCAAGTGCCTGGGCAACCCCGACAGAGAGGGGTCGGTGTCCATCGTGGGCGCCGTCTCGCCCCCCGGTGGCGACTTCTCCGATCCCGTCACCTCCGCCACTCTGGGTATCGTGCAGGTGTTCTGGGGGTTGGACAAGAAGCTGGCCCAGCGCAAGCACTTCCCCTCCATCAACTGGCTGATCTCGTACTCGAAGTACACGCGCGCGCTGGACGACTTCTACGACAAGAACTTCCCAGAGTTCGTCGCGTTGCGTACCAAAGTCAAGGAGATCCTCCAAGAAGAAGAGGACTTGTCCGAGATCGTGCAGCTGGTCGGTAAAGCGTCGCTCGCCGAGACCGACAAGATCACGCTCGAGATCGCCAAGCTCCTGAAGGAGGACTTTTTGCAGCAGAACTCGTACTCCTCGTACGACAGGTTCTGTCCGTTCTACAAGACGGTAGGTATGCTGAAGAACATGATCGGGCTCTACGATATGGCGAGACACGCCGTCGAGAGCACGGCGCAATCCGAGAACAAGATCACGTGGACCGTCATCAGGGATTCCATGAGCAATATTTTGTATCAGTTGAGCAGTATGAAATTCAAAGATCCCGTCAAGGACGGAGAAGCCAAAATCAAAGCGGACTTCGACCAACTGTACGAAGACATTCAGCAAGCCTTCAGGAATTTGGAGGACTAAGTTAGGTGTAAAGTAGGGCCGTATTTAACCTCACTCTTCGTGGTACAAGTTGCCGTCTTTCGATATTAATGTACATTACTGTGTTTATAAATATGAAGGTAGTCCTATAGGGAGGCATAATGATCCTATAGATTAGAGGTGAGGGTAAATTGCTAAATTTCGTCCCTTCATTCCAAATGTACCAAGGGAGTTTTATTTTTCATTATTTCCATTAACGTGCGTTTATCAGCTTCTCCAGTATTATTCGGGAATTTCTTGTTTACCGTTTATTTTATTTTTCGTTAATTTTCGCATATTTACGTTTTTCAATGTTGTATATTTTATCATTTTAATCAAACGGCTAATTGTACAGTTATCTACATGTATATGATACCTACATAATAAGTGATTTAGCTATTTAGGCAATAGCACAATAAATTGTTTTATTGTAAACAGAATAAATGCATTGTTGTTTCATTCATCACTTTAATTACCACCCCCAAAACAAATTCCTGACGTAGAAAACATTGGTACCACCTGCGTTACTCCCGCCTGGTTCGGTACCGCATTTCAACCCCTCTTCCAAACGCCCTTTGACCTCATTCTGGGCGTTTTTTTCCAAGAACTCCACCAACCTGTCCTCTAGAGCCTCAATTCTCTTGCAAAAATTTTGTCGCTCCCTCTGCCACTCCTGTTCCTCTTGCCTGAACGATTTCTTTACCTCCTCAACTTCCCTCTTCAACATCGCATTTTCCCGTCGAATTTCCCCCGTTTCCATCATAATTTTCTCCATCATTTCCACAAGTTTCTCGAGTTTTTCACGGTCTGCGGGACCCGGAGCACCACTACTATTATCAGGACTGCTGTTGTCTTCTCGTGCACATATTAATTCATGTGCTTTTCTTCTATTTTTCCTCCCAGACATGGCCCCACAATCGTAGTTTATCCCATTAATTTGTATTTAAATCATCGTGTCACGCGCCACAATTTGAAGCAACATCCAAATGTCAACAATGAGTTTGAGGTTATGTTTGTTTACAAACGTGTTTAGAGAAGTTTTTCACAAAAAGGGGAGGCATAGATGGGATTAATAGAACGGAAACTACTCATTTTTAGGCGAAAAATTTATTGTGTGTAGAGTTGGGAAAAAATGTACAGTAAAAAAGTGTGTAGGTTATGTTTGGTCCAAACGCCAAGCTACTCGTCCCTGCTGGAGGATAAGACTGCGAAAATGTTGGAGGCTTTGACGTCGATCAAAGTAAATCGGAAAATTCGTCAAACAAAGTTTGTAATTCATGATTTTAGGCCAGCTCCAGTGATGGAGTGTCCACTGTGATTTGTCTGAAATGTCAGCTGAATCTGAAGCTAGCGTACAGAATACAGCAAAACATGATCAAGAGTAATGAGAGTTTGCTGGCGCAGCGTCCTATAAAGCAAGAAATCTACACAATAGAACTGGATGAAATTGTGATTAAAGAGGAGAGTAAGGAGGATTGCAGCAGAGAAGCAATAGAGTTGTGTAACAATTGTTGCATAATCTGTGGTGTAACCACCACTGCAATAAAAACCCACATGGAACAACACTTCAACTCTGAGCAAAACTGTGATTTGTGTAATAAGTCTTTTTCAAATATTCATTTGTACAAAAAACATTTGACCAACCACCCAGACCCAGCTCCCCATGAGTGCAGAAAATGCGGTTCAAGCTTCAGATACAAATCTTTGTATTACAAACACTTGGAGATGGTCCACCAAAGGTCGCTCATCGCGGAGTTGATCCCCAAACCCAAAACCTTCACTTGCGACATTTGTTCAAAAACTTTCAACACCAGGAGCACATGCGCGGCCCACAAGGCCAACCACAAGCGCAAACCGTGCCCCATCTGCCACAAAGAGCTCGCGGTGGGCAGCTTGCGGCAGCACATCGAGGACCACAACGACAGCCCCCAGATGTGCGAGTTTTGCGGCGCCACCCTCAAGAACAAGTCGTGTCTGCGGATGCACTTGCGCTACTCGCACAACAAATCGACGTTTCCGTGCGAGGAGTGCGGCAAAGTGTTCAAAAAGAAGGTGTCGCGGGATTTCCACCAGAAGAGCGCGCACGGTGCGTAAGCGGCCCATGTTAATAATTTATTTACAAAACAATAAGCAAAAAAAATACAATGTTGGCGAATAATTCGGTTGTTTTTTGCAGGCGAGCCGACGCATATGTGCGACACTTGCGGCAAGAAATTCTTCTCGACGAACCGTCTCAACATCCACATGAAGATGACGCACATGAAGTTGCGACCTCACGTTTGCGAGTTTTGCAACAAGGGGTTTTCGAGCAAGTTCGCGTTGAGGACGCACAGGAGGCAGCACACGAACGAGACGCCCTACAGATGCGAGGTTTGCGGGGAGGGGTTCAGACAGAATGTGTCCTTGAAGGGGCACAAAAAATCGAAACACAACATCGAGGAACCAAAGATTTGCGAGTGTAAGGAGTGCGGGAAGGGGTTTGCGTCGGAGTGGGCTCTCAAGACGCATCAACGACTTCATTAAATATTATCCAATTTACACCGTGTTTTTTTGACACCATGTACTAATGCGAAATGTGTGTAAACACCGCCAGGTGGCGCTCCACCAAATGATACGCTTACTTAATTTACATTATTTTATTCTCATTATTTACATCTTCAGCTTTTCAGTTTTATACTCTTAGAGACGTGGGCGTTAATTCCCGAAATTTCCCCGCGGTATCTCTTCATTTCAGTTCGAGGTTCGCGTACCTGAAACAGCAACATTACTACGCAAAAACCAAACATAAAACATTCACGTACAGCGCCTTTCCTGCGAATTTTCGCTTTTCTGAACTTGTTTCTGTGCTTCACTCTTGGATTTCTTTGTTCCTTCTTTCTGTGAGGCGTCAGGCCCTTATTTTTGGCCATTTTATAAGTAATAGCCCTCTTGCCAACCTCTGCAAATAAAACTCTTACCAACAGCTCAATCACAAAATCTCCAACTAACCAGTCTCGTTATTTTCCTGCTCTTCATTTTCTTCTTCTTCTTGCTCTTCATTGTCAGATATTGTCTTCTCCATAACTTCCTCATTGAACTTGACTTTTTTACTTGGAGCTTCACCTTCAACTGTCTCAGCTTTCTTCTTCTGTCCTTTCTTTCCTGTTTTCTCCATCAATTGACTCAAAACATTCAATGTTTTCTTCTGAATTTCTTCTTTTTCTTCTTCTATGAGGAGCAACTCAATTTGAGGCTTCATTATTTCTTCATAGACAGGTGCCAGTTGTGACAAGAGTTCTCTGTACTGGTACAACCTTTTTATAACAGGATGATTTTGCACATTCACCCTTGATGCTTTCAAGAGGAGGTACATGCAAATGTTGACACAATAACTGAAATTTTGATCATTTAACAATCTTCAAAATACTTAAATAAACAAAATTACTTCAAGATCAATTCCTGATGGACAGTCACAAATTCTATTGCTGAACAGTTTGGGATTTTTCCTTTCTTGTATTTTTGCAAAATTGGACTCAAAAAATCTTTCACTGTTGTCATTTTAGCTTGGAAATCCTCAACAAGACCAAAAAACTCAGGAGATTCCTTCTGCAAGATTTGAAGCTTCTCCCTTTTAGATAACTTGGAAATATCACTTTTGATGACTTCTTCTGGAATTTTTTCATCTTCTTCCATCTCCTGTATCATTTTCATAAATATTTATTTCACATTTATTCTACCACATTACCTTATTTGTTGATACATCTAAACAAAAATCATCATCATCTAGATGTTGAGCCAACTGTTGCTGCAAATTTCTTGCTTCTTCTTCTTCCAGTTCTGCCAAGTGGGCATCTTTGCCTTGGAAACCTCCATAATCAGGATCAACATAATCTGTTGAATAGAATTTCCTCTTATCCTTGCCCCAAGCCCTGACATCAGGCAATTCATCTTTATCTTCTTGTCCTTCTACATCACTCAAAGCTATATCACTTTGATCTTCATTATCATCATCAGTTCCTGAATCCACCCCGAACACTTCACCCTTCAAAAATACCAACATTCATGAATTATAACAACCTTTAACGCCACCTACTTCACTGTCTGAGTCTTTTGAATGTCTATTTCTAACTTTTTTAAGCAGAATCTTCTCATTTTCTGTATAATCTTCATCTGAATCACTAGGGTCATAATCGCTATTGTCGTCGTTAAACCTGACCACAAAAACAAATTACTTCATGAAAGACCAAAAAAACAACAAATACAGACTTTAAATGTGACGACATGATTACTTTTTCTTGCTAAATATTGGATTAATCTAAAAACACGTTACACAAGAAAATTTAAGGTTATGTATACATTTCGCATTTATTGATGAATGACGCGGCGGCAAATTTAATTTTTTTTCTTCTTTCCAGTGTGATCTGTAGCTGTCTTACTCTTAAGTTGATCAGTGTTGTTTTGAGTAAATATTTTTATCATAATACATTTTTTTAACACAGTTACATATTAGAGAATGTTTTCTTTAATATTCGACATGAATTAATTAATATCACTAACAACTAGTCATTAATAACGTGTTATAAAGTTGTATAAAAGCAATACAACATAAAGTAACACATTGTTAATGATTAATTATTGTTATTGATAATTAAAATTTTGAATTTAAAATTGGTAATAGGTAATAGGTTGCTTGGCTAAATGTTTTGTCTCACAACAAATAGATGGCTCTGTGGCTGGTTTTCCTTTTTATACATAGAGTGGGCTATATTAGTAATCATAGATATATTTAGTAATCCGTGTTGATCCGTGTATTTATAATCTATGGTTAGTTGGTGGACGCGCGTTGACAGATGGGTGATCAGTGAATGTAATTTTTCGTTTTTTTTAATAAACCGCTAGTGAACGGTTGGTTGTTTTCTGACTAATTTTAATGTTTCCGCCATAAAACCATGTGGCATGAAGCGAGAAGACAGGAACGGAAGATCCGCGGTATGTTGGTGGACTACCGTCGGAGAGCCGAGCGCCGGAGAGACTTCTACGAAAAAATCGTACGATTCTTTTTTCCCCCCAAAAAATTCGAGTTTCACTCGCGTCTTATCTTTCCAGAAAGCTGATCCGACCCAGTTTTTGCAAATTCACGGTCGACAATGCAAGATTCACCTAGATCCTTCCATAGCGGCGGCCGCGGACAGCGCATCCGCCATGTAAGTCGTGCAGTCTTAAGATAAGTAAAATCAGTCACAAATGAGTGTAGGATGCCGTGGCAAGGCCAGGCGGACAATCTGATCGACCGTTTTGACGTGAGAGCGCACCTCGACTACATCCCACAAGTCAAGAAAGAAGAAGAGGAAGAATTGACGTTCGAAGAGCGCCAAATCAACTACGAAAGATACAGGATCATCGCGCAAAACTCGTTTCTTGCAATCAATGAAGAGAAGTTTCTGAAACAATTGCATTTAGAAGAGCAGTTTGGGTACACCGAGTCCAAGTCAAAGAAGGAGCAGCGGACAGGGGGCGCCAGTATCGGTTTCAACTACGAAGACAACACTGGTAAATTTGAGTGTTTGGAAGGGAACTTGTGATGAAAAGATTTTTTTAGCGCCGACTTTGGGTCCAGACTTGCAAAACGAGGACGAGTCAGATGGAAACTCTGACAGCGACTTGGACGTAGATTTGTCGATAAACGTGTCAAAAATGGATTCGGTACAAGCGCACGAGATGAACCGGCACGGCAGAAACTTCGGCATGAGCTCGAACGATTTTTATTCATTTTTGACCAACGATCTGGAAGAGGCAGAGAGTTTTAGGCTTGCCAAAGAGGAGGAGCACGAGAAAGCGCTGTTTTCGGGGCGAAAATCGAGAAGGGAGCGCCGGTGAGACGATCCATCGACAAAAACGCGTCTCTATTTCGGTTTTTCAGGGCACACCGAGAGAAGCGATTAGCAAATAGAGTCATCAGTCCCCCAAGCTACGCCGCAAGAATTTCCCCCACTTATCCTTCATTTCGCAAAAGCAAATCGCTTTCCAAGTCGCCGTCGCCGGAAAACACCGGCAAGATCACCTACATCACGTCTTTTGGAGGTAGTTGTGTTAAAATGGAGGTCTAGGTTGCTCATGTCTTGTCGTAGATGAGGAGGAGAGTCCCTCGACGAGCAAACCCAATCACGTGGATAAGTCGAGACAAGGTCGCAACCGCAGGAGGAATTCTAGTTCAGAGCGGATGGTCTACATCAGCAAAAGGAGTTACAGCAGGGAGAGGGGCTACAAGAGGAGGAGGTCGAGAAGTAGGGACTCCCGGACGAAGCGGAGGAGTTGGTCCAGAGACAGGTAATCTGGAGATTGAGGTTATGGGGGTCTAGTTGAACAGCGAAATCGCGGCGAGAATTGACAGTAACTTGGATCTAGTAGGTTTGATTTGAAGCTGTCAACAGCAGCGCCACCTGGAGGCCGCGAAATCGTCCGCAACTGTCATCAGAATTCGACGGACAAATTTTGATCGGTTTTTCCGGACAGGTACAAGAAATCGCGCTCGCGGTCGAAAGGTCGAGGTCGCAGCTACAGACGCAAACGTTCGAGCAGTTCGTCCACGCTGTCATCATCGTCGAGTTCTTCGTCGTCGTCGAGGAATAAGTCACGCTCGTCATCACCGAAATTCCGCAAGAGGACACCGCCGTCCCCCACACCTAGTCCTCCCGGCAAGAGCAAGTCGAAGAGTCCGGCCCCCAAGAAAGAATCTCCCCCCAAAGTAATTCCGAGGTATTACGGACGGAAAAAGAGCGACCAGAGCTCGTCGGATTTGAGCGACTCCAGTGTGAAGGATGTCGAGATGAAAGTGGCCAATAGCCCGTCAGTAGTACCCCCATGTCGTTTGTTTGAGTCGCTCATTGTGGTGTTGCAGGGTCAACAGTGAAAAATGGTCTGGCTATGGTAATTCTGGCTCCGTGACCAAAGTCAGTAAGAATCACTTAATCATTGTTTTATCCTATAGCTATTTTTCCGTTCCCATTACTTTCCAATTTTTTTTGGTTCCTTGACAAAATTTTTGCGTGATGTGGAGATATTTTGTTGGGGTTTTTGTGGAGTTTTAATTAATCGTGTTGCGATGTTTCCAGAAAACCGGTCAGAATTTGAGCATTCAAGAGCGCCTTAAGAGGAAGCGGCAGGCCTTGTTGAATAAGCAATGTAACGATCCAATCGATTGTTTTTGCGTTTTGTGTTAATCGCATTTGTCCGTTTGCAGTTAAAGCGGATAAAATCGCGGAACAGTTGAAGACGGAGCGCGAGAAACAAGAGCAGCAACACAGAGAAGACGAGTTACGGGAGATGGCAATAAAACTGCGCAGGAGGTAGGGTCGGTCTCGAAAAAAGTCAAACGTGACGGTGTTGATTTCAGACAAAGAGAGAAGAGGCACGCGTACGACAGCAACAAGAGCTCGAGCAGTTCGGATTCGGATTCCAGCAAGAGCAAGAGCCCGCCCCCGACGGTCGAGAGCAAGCCGAAGAGTCCCAGTCCCCACGCGAGCCGGAGGGACGAGCACAGAGAGTCCAGGAGATTCGACAGGAGGGACAGCAGCAGGGAGAAGCGGGAGCACAGCCGAGAGAGGCGCTCCTCAAGGTCGCCGAGAAGGTGCACCGAAAAAAGGACAGTGTACAGGGAGAGGAGGGAGAGAAGGAGGGACGATTACGAACGGGATAGGGATTACAAAAGAGACAGCTACGATCGCGACAGAGAGAGAAGAGAAGAACGCACTAGCAGGTCTTTAGTGGACTACTGATTTGAATTATTATGATTCATTGTTTGTAATAAAGCCGTTCAGTAGCGCCGACACAGGAGAAACATTTTTTTTTGTTTCGATTTGGTAGGGCGAGCGGCGAAACTTGTGTTCCGCACTATTAGGGTTACGTGAGATAATAAAGGTTGAGGCAGTTTCTTTGGCTTTTATTTCGATAACTACCACCACCATTTTGTTGCACAAACAAAAGGCGCGGAGCTTGCAGCGCTTTTCTTGACGATTAAGACAACCGACGATTTATTTGTCTGAAATTGTAATCGGTCAAATTAAGCTGCGACCTGACGTTGAAAATTACAGCCACATCGAGTGTGTCGCGATTGTTGGACGTTCGTCGAGAAACCAAGCGACGAATCAAGTTCAGACGTGATTTATATAATCAGCGACGATAATTTCCATAAAAAAATTGCGATCGTAATGTTTATGTTAGTGTTAATGTTTTTTGCATTACCTAATCCAGACGATTGTACTTTTTTTTCAATTTTCTTGTGGCGACGAATGAATTTTAATTGTTTAAGAAGAGTCGGATCGGGCGTCTGTTTTATTCGAGGGCGGCGTACCTGACCACCAGTCGATAAACATAAAAGCGGCGATAAAACCTGCAGGAGCATTTTATTTTTCCCTTATTAAGTGAAACTCCTTTGAGCGAACGGATCGCTCGTTCACAGTCTAAGCATGTCGTGGTCGAGACCGGACTGTTTGCAAAAAGGGAAGACCGCAAGCCCTCGGGGACTCGTCCTGGCAAAATTACATTCTTCCAGAACTCCCCACCTGCCTCCGGCCTCGAATACGCCGCAGGACTCAGGATCAAACAGGACAACCATACCACAGGTATGCTACGTTTACAGTCGACTTTATTATTTGATATATTTCCCGGATATATCTCCGGATGCAAATAGAAATAGACCAACGTAACGTGCAACTGCCGCGCGGAATAATAAACGATACAGGACACGTAAATTCCCCACAACAAAAACACAAAAAGTGATCGATGCGATTGTTCCACACATAATCCACCTCTAATCACAATTATCTGCCGAATCTTGGACTTGGAGCGTCAGTGTGCGACGGAATCCAAGAGTGATGCTACGAATTTTCGTTTTCTTGGCGCTGGGGCTGCTGGTGATGGGTGATGACACCACAACCGTCACCACCACCACACGCCAGTACTTAAACATATATTGCGACAAATTTCCACAACCTTCGGACGTCGACGAGGGGAATTACGGCGACGGAATCTGCTACATCGACGGAAACTACAACGACACCGTCATCATGACGAAAATTCTACACAACGACGAAGGACAGATTTTCTCAGCGACGTTTACTATTTTCCGGAGACCACAGTGACTCGGGCCAACCTCTTCAACTTTGGTAGATACCACGGAGCCACCAACGCCATCGACATCTTCAACCAAGACGGCACCGGATCTGTCGAGATCTACGTCGACATTTTCTCCGGAAAGGCGATCAGAATGATGCTTGAAATCTTCGGATTCCACTTGGAACAATAAAGTAACTTGCAGCAAAACTTGTTTGTTTCATTTCTTACTTATTCTCTTAAGCGGACTTATTTCAAAATCAGAACTCCTCTTCTCTTCGGCCTTGCTCTTAAAAATTTCGGATTCCAGCACCTCCTCATTGGGGATTAAGCGAGTTTTGAGTGTCAAAACGGAAAGATAAGGTGTGTCAAATTGTCTTGGTGTGATTAATTAAGCACGTTAATAGTAGGTATATTAAAAGAGAAAGTTTCATAGGACCAGTCTTGAAGCACGAATTCAAGATTAAAAAACGAGTGGCGTAGCCACGAGTTTTTTTAAAGAATGAGTGCTTCAAGGTCTTATGAAACGAGTTTTTTATACAATTTTTTGTAATTTGCCGTTTTTAAACAAAAATGTTTACTTTCCTCGATTTAGGGATTTTTGTGGCGGTTGGTAACGTCTTAATTTTAAAAGTGAAAATTTGATCAAGTCTTCAAAGTCGCCTTTTGTTTTATCCAAATTCTGTCACAAAACACGAATATGGAAGATAATCCATAAAATACGGTCGCGAATTTGTTGCCTGTTAGGTAAATCCTGATAAATAAATTCTTTGCACATTTTGTAATTTAAACTGACACGCATGACGCATCAAGCTTTGCCAACCTAAAAATTTTCGTAAAATATTCCGTGAAATAATGGCTATAAGGACATCCCCGATGATAACGTCGCGTTCGTTAATATGTCTATTAGAGAATCAAAATGGAGGCAAATTACAAAAACATTTTTTAAATAGTAGCGAAAATTGGCACGCGATGCGGACACAGTTGGGATTCACTATTTATTAATAGTTACTTTTAAATTTTCGCTCGAACAGTGGCGTTAGTAAAAATTGCAAAGTTGGAATAGAATCATGAAAAGTTCGCTTCGTTTCTTTCTCGACGTTTGTTTATTTTCCTGTAAGTATTGAGTGTTGGAATCTGTTCGCGCAACTCTGCACACCTTCAAATCGTTGTTTGTCGAACAAAAAGACAAGTTTTGTACTAATGTCGTGCCTCTTTTGGGAGTCCATCAATCGCGTTTGGTGGACACGATAATCCCATCAGATGACACTAATCTGTCTCTCTTCAAATAATCTTTTTGCGCTTGGTACAAATCGGTCACTACGTCACGCTTGTTAATCTTCGTGCTGTTGGAGTTTTGCGTGAACGGTGCCCCCACAACCGAAGCTACAGAGTGGACAACTCTCACCACGACGCCACGCTCTATTGTGATTATTTCCCCGACCCTTCAGAACCAGATGAAGGAAGTTACGGCGACGCCACGTGCCACTACGACTTCGCTGGCGACGGCACCCCCAGCGAGCCCTCCTCACAAAAATTCTAAGCACTCAAGATGGCGACACTTTCTTGACCGACACTTACAAATTCCACAACTTTTTTCTGGAAAGGGAATCAGGATGTTTTTGGAAGTTTAGGAGTATACGATGTGACAACACAAAGTCTATTTTTGTTTTTGAGTCTGTTAATAAAGAATGTTCAGTATTTTTGTCCAGTCCAATCAAATATTTCCTAGTACCTACAAGGTAAGTATGAAGCGATAAAGTGCAAAAATCATTACATCTCAAAACAGCAGCTTTGCTTTGTTCACACAAATGTCAAAATTGACAATTTGGACAATGTAACGAGCATTCTAAAAATTTGTAGTCAGCAGGCTCTCTCTCCCTCTCTCTCTCTCTCTCTCGTAGTCGCCTTTCTGTTGATATGATTTGATATTTCCTTCAGATACATAACCTCACATTGATCATACCTCAATTTGCCATGCCTTAACTATTTTTGAAGTACGTGTTAATTGTCGTCAATTTCCATTATTTCGCCCTGTTTCTCGAAATATTTGACACTTGATGAAGCTACGTCCTACGTTAACCGAAACAAAATAAACACCAGTCCACAGATATTTTTGAACTCACGTTACCTACAGTACTACCGTGCGATCGAAAATTAAAAAAATCATGATTAATACATTTCAGTTGGCAGCTCGTAAAAATTTAGTTCAAATGTCATCAGATGTCATTTATTACAATAGTAACTGTCATTCCGGATTTTCAAGGCACTTACCAACAACTTGCCTTGATTATTTTGTTTTTCCATTACTGAAAAACAACGTGTTCAAAAACAGTAATTACTGATAACTGCAATTGATGTCCCGACTTTGCGAACATTAATTTTACTCTAGTTCGTAAATACGATTGAAGCTCCTCATGATTCTTTACAACCGACAGGTCACACATTATGCACACCTTTATGAAAATCAAGATTTCAACGTTCCAAAATCACTAACCTAACTTTTTAGACTGACATTTGATAATTGAAATTTTAACGAATTGCCAACTGATGAACTATTTTTTTTTCGATCTCGCGGTACTAGTAGTTAGTACAAAGAGTTTACAGTGTATTTGTCAAAGTTTTGTTCAAGGTTAGTAGGTACGAAAAGCTAAGTACAAAAATCACTTAGATCCCAAATTAGTGTCTTTGCTTTGTTCACACAGTGTCAAAACTGACAGTTTAAATTTCTTACAATACTATTAGCATTTCGCTTACATTCTCATTACTGTTTATGTGTATAAATTACTTTAAAAAGTCTGATAACGGTAGTAGAAGGGGAAGTGTATCGTGTGCAAGCTACACAATATTAAATGCTCGTACTTTAAATTGACAAATCGTTAAAAAAATTCTACTACTGTTGTGACATTTTCCACCATTTTATTACCGATTATCGTTACCGTTTTAGTGATTGTTGCACCGACAAGAACTTGGTAAATACAGTTTTGACATTTTCGGAACCTTTTACGACCTGATTTGTTTCTCACTTATCACTTATCAGTCTAACAATATAGACATAAAGCGGTATGTCAGTGTTTGACACTAACAAGTGTGAAATTTATTAATTTCTATGTACAAAAATTATAAATATATAGTTATTTGTACAACTAGTTATGAAAGTCATACTTTTTTCACGAATTTGCAGATTGATTAACGAGGGCGTAGCCCGAGTTAATCAAGCTAATGAGTGAAAAAAGAGACTTTCATAACATGTTGTAAACACAATTTTTTTGCATATCGATGAAGTTGAGAAATTTGGTCTAAAAGAATTTATGAAAAATTACAAAAAAAAATAGGTATGCTTTGACAATTATCTCCAAGGAGATGGAATAAATGATGCAAAAAAAGTACTACTTTCACTACGATTTTTCGTGTAAAAAAGTGCTACTTCCACTACGATTTTGCGTATAAAAAAGTGCCACTTTCATTACGATATGCAAAAAATGAAATTAATACAGAGTTTTGGTGTAACTGTAACAGAAAAATGAATGTTGCCAGATATACTTAAATAGTTGGATAATATGATGCAAATTTTAATTCATGGTGGTAAATTGTTATTATTTTTAGGGTAGCGATGGCATCGATTTTGGATGGTAGTGGTGGTAAGTTTTTAAAAATTAAAAGATTAGAGTGTTGTATTGATGATTGCCCGATCGACAGATTATCAATAATAACATTTTTTATGAGAGTTCTTGCAATCATCGACAGATTAGTTTGTTTGTTGCGGCGCGTTGGTGGATTCGCCTCTTGTAATTACGGAATCCGCCGTTATTTATAATCCATAGGGGGTGCAGTTGCGGGGCGAAGTTTGGAAATTATTTATCCGAACGCGCGGGATCAGGTGGGCAAGGCCAGCAAGAAACGCAAGGATGGGGTTTTTAGTCTCGGAGTGCGAGCCAAGAGCAGGACCTCGGGGCCCCCCAGGGACTCGTACGGCCTCCTTGACAGCCCCATTCGCAAACATACACCTTCCTTTCGGCGCCTCTCGCGCGCTCAGAATGTGACACCGCCTCGTGCGGCGTCATTACCGCGGCCGGCGCGCAATTAAAAACCACCCCCGAAAGAATTTAATTCTGGGCCGGGTCCCGGCGGACCGGGGATAAAACAAATTTATTAAGCACACACGTCAGGACCGTCGATTCCGCATCCGAAAGAAACAAATAGCTCCGGTCCCTCCGTCCCAGCACAATATTCGGCTTGTGCCGGCGCGGCCCATTCAATTATATCGCTGTCGGAGCCGATCGCAACGAATTTGTTATCGATATGGTTTATTGTTTGCGGGGGCGGCGCCCGGGAATCACGCGTGCCGTTGCAATTAGCGATGATCGGAAAAAGGCGTCGCGGTGCTAAGACGGTTTTTGCCCGATCGCCGAATTAATCGGTTTAGATGGGGGCGCGCTGATTGGCGGACGGAGCGGGGTGCACGTCGGTGGCCATTTAGCAGGGGTTCGATTTCTTGTCGGCCGCTCCAGACAGGGACATGCGGTGGAGGGCTGGAGAACTTAGGACAGCGGCCAGGCCGGACATGAATAATGCATACCGCAGATGTGGAATACGTGTAAGCCCCAAACCCGACCTTCCGTCCCCTGCCCCGTGGCTAACTTGCCCCTTCCTGCTCGCCTGACAACCCGTCTTTGGAGCCCCGGTCCGCATCACACCGCCCAACCAGCCCGACGACAAAAAGGCGGACGAAGCAAAAAGCTAATTCCCACCGAGGTGGACACTTCTTCGGGGTCTGATCACATCGCAAAAGCGAACAGAAATTTTGAAACTTTTCAAAACCGACATTCCTAATATTACTAACAGTACCTGTTGTATCGTCACACATCGTCACACGCACAAACATTTCTCTGCTTCAGCGTTCACCTTGGCAAAACTATGATTAATTCAAAAAACACCTGGACTGTCAAAAACGAAACAATAAACAATCACTATTGGGTTAGGTTCGTTCGCTAGTTATTTTCATATGATCACGTTGGTATTTACGATTTTCCAAATTATTAATTTAATATTGACAAATAAATCGCAAATTTAATCGTATTTAATCGAGTATGGTGCACAATCGACAACAATTATTGGTGATTGTTCTTTCTCTTCGTCTTTCGGGCGTGTAAAAATGAATTCACCAATGAGTGAAAAATGGAACACGCCATTTTGTCGAATATTTGTTTTTGAAATTCCCTGCACTTGTACCGAAAGTTTTCGCAAACTTTGAGTCGCCTTCACAGCACCGTTTTGCAGGAATCAGTTGGAAATGATAATTTCGCTTTCTACACGACGCGTAAATTGGATTGTGGAAGTGTGGCAACGTTGAGATCAGCTGAGCAAGTGAAACGGAGTTGTGGCTGTAATTGTCTGCATTAGAGTTACGTTGCAAGACCTCTTTTTGTTTTCGTTGTTCTCATTGTGTGTGAAAATGAGAAATAACAATTTATAACAAAATACCGTGACACAAATGATGTCAAATTATGCATTGACGTTTCCGTATACCAACACCAACCTATGAAAATGGTTACAGCGTTGTCACGTTGAATCAGAGAGAGGAGAATATTAACGTTAATAACGCATAATATTTATTTTGTAATAGTTACATGTGCAATACAAGTTTAGTTTTTATCGAGATTTACATCACATGGAGTTCTAATTGCTGCATTTCCCTTTAAAAATGTTTAAAATCAAAACATGACCCAAATTTATTTTGTTACTAGATTTGACATAAGTACACTCTAGTAGAAAAATTTGTACACACAAGTACAATCAAAATAAAAAGTGTATTCATAATTTTGACAGTTTCTTCTTCAATTTATCATAAACCCTTTTAAGTCTCTAAAACCCAAAACTGTTTCATTCGAAAACTAAGCTCTAAATACAGCCAGAAAAAAATCTTTCTTTCCTTCTGATTCTGTTCTCTCTCTCGACAATATTTGATTCAGACATTCTTATATTTTGAGTCTTCAAAGAAGTCCTAACGGTCCGAAAAACAGAAAATTTCTGTTAGTTACCTGGTTGAGGTCCACAACCACTAGCAAGAGTCACTAAAGAAGTTTCTCCTACTGATTTTATTTTTCCAATCAGAAATTTTCTCCAAATGATATCTCCTATTTAGACCCCCTTTTCTTCAATCAATCTCAGTCTTTTTAAATCAATTTTTTTAAACGCCAACCGACCACCAACAACTCTTTTCATTCCCAACGAACATCATTCTTATCTTTATTACTGTTTCTTTGTCCTACTGCTTTCACCCAGTCGTAACAACATTCATGACTCATGACGCTTCTCCATCATCAGAAATGTTCTTCACTTGAATTTCACCAAGACGTATAAAATTCTTCCTCCTCTGTGATTCGGGCTTCTGGGCCGAAACAGAGCGGATCCAGTGTAATATTTCGGATACTGCTGCCCGATGTCGTCTCTGACGGATCTGATCTAAATTAGTTAAATTTGCATGGAATTTCTCACACCACCACTCCATGACCAACAGCTTGTTTCGTATTGGTGAATTGTCAGTTGTTTGATAAATATGTATACCTAGCACTGAATAATTTAATCTACATTTTAAATCAGTATCGGAAATTTTCTTTTTTAATGAGGTCGGTGCGGATGTTTCGACGCGCTTCTTAGGACCCCCAGAATAATTACCTTTCTTATTTCCGCCGAATTAATAACTCCTCATTTAAATTCGTGGCACGCTTCGGAGACGATTCCGTTGCATCTTTAATTATCGCTTTGGAAGTCTCGCGAAAAATGACACGTGCGCTTGGCCGATCGCACTTACAATTCAATTAGGCACAAATCGGGCGATGATCATCATCATCAAGGTGTTTGCAAACCGTGACCTCGAAACGTGTTGCAATCGACAACATTATCTGGCAGGCGGCGCTCCACAAACAAATTAAAACCGTCAAGTTCAAGGACGCTCAAATTTGTCCTTTCACCCTTCCATGCACTCTTTGTTTAACGACCGTTTTTTCATAAAGACTCCATTATGTGGGACGTCTGTTTGTCCGAAGATCGAATTACCGCCATTTAGTTCAACACTGAAGAGGACATTGTTGGTCCTGTCAAGCTCTAAGAACCGAACCTATTGTGCTTTTTTTCCTTTAGTCACTCCAAATAAAAGTATTGTTTCTACCTCTAACTTTTTTTTTCTTAGTCGATTGTTTAGTCAAAACCGATTGGGATTGGTGGAAACACACCACTTTCTACCACATCTACGTAAAATCTTTCAAAGATAGCAACAACGACGGGATCGGAGACTTGCAAGGAATAATCCAGAAACTGGATCACTTTTGTGACGCTGGAGTCGAAGCGATTTGGTTGTCGCCCATTTTCCAGTCGCCAAAAATGGACCAAGGGTACGATATCAGCAACTACATGGATATAGATCCAGATTACGGTACCATCGACGACTTGAAACAATTAATAGATGAGGCGCACGAAAAAGGAGTCAAACTCCTTCTAGATTTTGTACCCAACCACACCAGCGACCAACACCAGTGGTTCAAAGATTCGGTCAATGGAGTCGATCAGTACCGCGACTTCTACATCTGGGCGGAGCCTAGAATAGATGCAGAAGGGAACAAACTCCCTCCCAATAATTGGGTAAGTCACAACTCGAGTTGTCTTCTTGTGTAGTGTGTCGTAGATCAGTGTGTTCAATCACTGTGCTTGGACCTGGAACGACAAGCGCCAACAGTACTACTTCCACCAGTTCGATCCGTCCCAACCTGACTTAAACTTCCACAACCCCAAAGTAGTGGAAGAGATGGATGTAAGTCTAGTACTGGGGTCTCTACTCTTGATTGATTCACTTCTAGAAAGTACTGCTGTTTTGGTTGGACTATGGAGTCGACGGATTCAGAGTAGACGCAATACCGTACTTGGTCGAACACAAAGACTTGCCAGACGAGCCTCTGTCACACCTTCCAGGCCACAAACCGACCGACTACGAGTACCTCGACCACATCTACTCCAAAGACCAGCCCGAGTCGTACCAGATGATGCACCACTGGAGGACCTTACTCGACGACTACACCCGCAAGCACGGCGGCACCGCTAGGATTCTCATGACCGAAGCATACACCACCGTTGCCAACACCATGCTCTACTTCGGCACCCCAGATGGTACCAAGCTCGGAGCGCACTTCACCTTCAATTTTTTCCTAGTGGGTGATGCGAACAGTACCGCCAGCGCCCAAGACATCGTCGACTCGATCAATAAATGGTTGGACAACATCCCCGAAATCTACACCTCCAATTGGGTACTGAGCAATCACGACAACCACAGAGTGGCGACCAGATGTGGTCCTGGAAACGTCGACGGGTTCAATATGTTGATCGCGATCCTTCCGGGGATCGATATCACCTACTACGGGGAGGAGATAGGGCAGGAGAACGGGGAGGTGTCCTACGAGGAGAATCAAGACTTGAAAGTGAAACATTTCGGGATGTTTTGGGAGTTTTGTAGGGATTTCGAACGGACGCCGTTCCAGTGGGACGATACTGTCAATGCTGGGTTTAATGATGGGGGGAAGACTTGGTTGCCTGTCAGTAGGAAGTACAAAGAAAATAACTTGAAGAAGCAGAAAGAGAGTGAAGGGTTGAGTCACTACAAAGTCTACAGAGAGTTGAGGAAGATCAGAAAGGATCCAGTTTTGAGTTTTGGGGGTTGTAGAGTTAGAGCGATTGGGAGGGATGTTATAGTGGTCAAGAGGAAGTATCGAGAGTCCTCGATTGTTCTGGTTTTCAATAAAGGAAGCCAGGGCTGTGTGGTCAATGTTTCCGAAGATGTAGAAGTACCAAATTCTGTCAAACTAACCAGTACTGATTCTTCTAGAACTTTAGGGTAACTAAAGCTTCAGAAGTCTTCTGAGAATCACAGTTCTGTTGTAGATCTGCTATAGATCCGGCTAATTTGGTACTACAAGCCCATGAAGCTCTAGTACTATCTTGTTGGAAAGTACATGTACCTGTATGCAGTACCGAATAAACGATTTCTGGTATTTCTTTTTGTAATTTGCGCAAAATGTTCGTCATTGAAACACCAAGAGAGAGATGTTATTAAGGATTATTATTTCTAACCACTTGATAGTCCTGATAATAACTTTGTAGACCAGTATACTCGTGCACAGTTGCCATCTTCATCATGTAGATAAAACGTTAATTAAAATAGTACCATTGACTCATTGCAGTGCATAAACTAGATTAAAAAGAAATAATCGCACCACTGATAAATTCTATTTTTCAACGAATTGAGCTGAGTGGCGGCGTAAACTAAACACTCAAGGTTTCAGTATTATTTTCCTATTATCTGTAATTGCCAACTATATAAACATCCGCGAACATTAAATCCTAACAGTACTCATCAAAATGCGTCTAGAAACACTCGCGACACTTTTATCGGTTTGTTCTTTGGCCGCTTGCGGTACCACCCCAAAAGAAGAGGACCCAGATTGGTGGAAACACGCCACATTCTACCAGATCTATCCCAGATCTTTCCAAGACAGTACCAACGATGGAATTGGCGACCTTCAAGGTATAATCGACAAAATTGATTTGTTTCCGGACGCTGGAGTCGACGCTGTGTGGCTGTCACCAATCTTCGACTCACCACAAGTTGATCAAGGGTACGACATCAGCAACTACACCGATATAGACAGCGATTACGGTACTATCGAAGATCTGCAAAAACTAGTCGAAGAGGCGAACGCTCGAGGAGTCAAAGTGATCCTAGATTTCGTCCCTAACCACACCAGTGACAAGCACCAGTGGTTCATAGATTCAGTCAATGGAGTTGAAGAGTACCGGGACTACTATATTTGGGCAAACGCAAAAACTGGCGACGACGGTGAAAGATTGCCCCCAAATAATTGGGTAAGTTGGGAGTGAAACCTTTTGGTACGTACTGTAGTACTTGCGTAGATCAGCATGTTCAAAAACTCCGCTTGGACTTGGAACGAAGAGAGACAACAGTACTACTTGCACCAGTTCGCGTCAGCTCAACCCGATTTGAACTACCGCAACCCTAAAGTAGTCGAAGCGATGAAGGTACGATAGTCTAGTGGTACTACTTGACCTAACGAGACGATTTTAGGATGTTTTGAGATTCTGGCTCGACCGTGGAATCGACGGGTTCAGAATCGATGCAGTACCTTACTTGTTTGAAGACCCAGACCTGCAAGACGAACCTCTCTCGAACAGTACCGGGTACAACTCAACCGACTACGAGTACCTCGATCACATCTACACCAAAGACCTCTACGACACCTTCGACATGATCTACCAGTGGAGACAAGTGGTCGACGACTACACCAAAGAGAACGGTGGAAGTACTAGAGTACTGATGACAGAAGCGTACACAGATGCAGACAAAATAATGCTCTATTACGGTACTGCTGATGGTAGCAGACTCGGCGCTCACTTTACCTTCAACTTCAATCTAATCACCGACATCAACATCAACTCCACTGCTGAAGATATTGCATCATCTATCAACAAATGGTTGGATGGTATTCCCGAGATCTACACTTCTAATTGGGTACTAGGAAACCATGACAATCACAGAGTGGCTACACGACTCGGTCCCGGAAACATCGACGGTTTGAACATGGTGAAAGCGCTACTCCCCGGAGTCGCGGTAACTTACAACGGCGAAGAAATCGGACAAGAAGACGGAGAAGTATCGTACGAAGAAGGACAAGATCCCAGTGCTCGAGATCCTGCGATTTTCGACCAAGTGAGCAGAGATTTCGAACGGACGCCGTACCAATGGGACGAATCAGTCAACGCCGGATTCAACACCGGAGCCAAGCCTTGGCTGCCAGTCAGCGAAAAATACCTAGAGACCAACTTGCAGGACGAGAAGGAGTCGAACGGATCCAGTCACTACAAAGTGTACCAAGCCCTTGCAAAAATCCGATCCGACCCTATCTTGGTTTCTGGCGATGTGGAAGTCAAAGCAGTTGACGAGTACACACTTCTGGTCAAGAGGAGTAACGAAGAAGCTTCACTGGTGGTGGTGTTCAACGTGGGAGACGCTGAGGTTACCGTAGATGTTTCAGCAGATGTCGCAGAAGACAATAGTGTCAAGATTGCAAGTGTTGACTCTTCCAGGGAGGCGGGGTAAGCAGCAAACGAAAAATTTTGGCAAGGTTCTACTGGATTTTTATAGGTCAGTAGTGGATCCTGCTAGTTTGAAACTGGACGCCCATGAAGCTTTGGTCATAGCTTCGTAGATAGTGACAGCGGAAACGTGTTTGTAATAGTCGAGATGTAAGATTATGTGAGAAGTTTTCAATAAAGTGACAAATTAGAAAAAAGTTGTATGTTTCTTTGTATGTTTGTGCACCTGTGTAACCTTAAGTACTGAAGCGATTTCGACGGGACTTTCACCAATGGGTAGCACAGTTATCAAGCAGTGTCACAAGATATGTTACGTCACGATTTTTCTTTTCTGACTTTGTTAAAAAAAATCATTTGTTATTTTTGTCGTGGTCGGGTTTTTTCGGTTTTTAAATTACTCTCGTCTGTTCGCCTGTTTCGTAACTAGATTTTTTTGTTGATTTGTTTATCGTGGGGCGTCCATTTTATTCAGTGAAGGTAATGAATCGAAGGGATGGAAATTGTGGGATTTTAAATAATAAATTGAGCAATTTATTGTGTGGATTGTCAATAAGGCCGTTCCGGCGTGTGCGGCGGTTAGTGCTCAACTCCTCTCCGTCCCTAAGTGGGTCTGAAGACCTTAACTGCGACCTCAGTGTGCGAAATCCCTTTATAAATTAGTATGCGGTCGAAGAGCACACTAATCTATCCTGGACAATGCGGATGAGGCAGTGTTTACTTTGCGGTCCTGCGTCTAAGACCCCGAATAGTCCGGGTCTGTTAGGCCGAGATTGACGAGTTACATTAGCAAATGGCCGCCCCCCAGCCCCCGACAGATGCTCTCGGACAATGGAATTTCTCACTGACAAGACACCAGAGTAGAACCTGCCGCCCCTAGTTTGACCCGGGGTGACCAGCGCCACGTTCCGGATTTAATCATTCCCTGGACCACTCTGCTCCCGTTTCGATCTTGTTTGACCCGACCTTTGACCGCGGCCATTCATACGGCCGCCGTAATTGAGTTTTTGTCGGCGGTGATAAAAGTTTTATGGGGGGACTTCCAGGGGGAGCGCGAATAACAAGCACATAATAACGCACTTCTACGGTTTTTATTAGCTTGCACGGCGCTCTATAATGTGGAAAGAATATGTGAGGAAACAAATCCGTGTTGTTGGGATTTTTATAGGACATCTGTGATTCCATAAGAATAAAGCGCGCCGTCGGTGAGCGAGTAAGGACGACCGGACCAATAGTTGCCGAGGTGGTAATCCGGACGGAGATCCTCTGTCACATTGTTTGGAGTCGTAGCCGGAGATACAGCGCGACCAGGCTCACGGAGGAATCAGAAACGCAAATGATCGACGCAAATACCACGCGAGCCCCATTCATTAACTCTTTAACACCGAAAACTCTTCCCGAACAAGTTTCTACCTCCATTTAGAACCCAACGAGATATAAACAACAGTAAAAGTGAACGGAAAAAACAGATTGCTATAATTTCAAAGCAGAGAAAGTGGAGGAAAAAAAAACGAAGAGGAAAGAGGCAACAAAAGAAGAAAATTTATTTTGATCTCCTTGATCAATCTGTAAGATTATTCTTTCATATCTCATTTATGGCGACAAAAACTAAAATTGGAATAGGTAGATAAGAAAACAATTATTAAAATACAAAAGTAAGTCTTGATAAGTAAAAATAACGCGAAAATTCCAGAAGTAGATAAAGTGAACAATGAAATTTCCCTGAAAAGGAATAATGCGCTACTTGCAAGGATGCAGAGAGAAAAAAAATATACAGGGTGTCCCAAAAGTACCGCCTTTCCTTGAAAGTACGTCATTTAGGGATGTGGTAGAGTGCTGGAAAAATATTTTTAAAAAATCCTGACCCTCCATTTAGGAAATATACGCAAATATAAAAAAGGCAACGCTGTAACCTGAGAATTACCTCTACCTAGAAATACGTAATAGTATTGTATTATTGAATACCTAGGCAAACATTTTGATGAGATTGAGAGGTAATACAACAATCAAACACTTCAACTAAAATTATTTTATTAAAATAAATGTTCAAAATTTTGGCCATTTGCGTCTAAATATGTGTTGGCTCTTTTAACGATGTTGCCGTGAACGTGCTCAAGCATTTCAGGAGTCACCGTCGAAGTAGATATGTATTAAATTTTTTCAGTATTTTTCAGTACTCTATAACACTTCTAGATGAAGCACCTTCAAGGAAAGGCGGTACTTTTGAAACACCCTGTATAAATAATAATAATAGTAAAGTGACTTTTGCTTCATCATAATAAAACTGTATTTGAATAAAATATTAAAAGTTTCAAAACTGTGTTTGTAGTTTCATTTCAATAATCAATCTGAAAAGATTTTTGGTTTTTGTTCAGCAAATGTAGAATTAAAAAATTGTCCAGATTTGTATCAAAGACAAAATCAAAAGTGGTACTTTCATGATCTACAACCTTTTTCAAAAATTTTGCTCGAAATGGAACATTGTGGATTCTCTATACCAGTTTGAACTGGTTCGATTCAATTGAAGTATCAGTTTATCACGGTCTCAAAGGTACACGAGTTGTGAAGATATCCACGTAGAGATACGAGGTGGTACTTTTCCCACACGTTTGAACAATTAAGGAGTACCGATTAAAAAGAACCAGTTGTGAAGATGAAACACTGGTGGTACTCTAGTTCTAGAAGGTTTTGATGATTAAGCAGTAGGTACTGATCAAAATATGCGTACACTTCTGGTGGTTTCTGGTGTAGATCTACCTTACCACGTACTTGTTCATTTTTCAAAACTGTGGGCAGTACCGGTAAAATTAAAATTTCCTGATTTGTTGTATTACTTTTTTCAATGACACAATTAACTGGTGACGTAAACTAAACACTCAAGATTTATCTCTCACTTTCGTATTATCTGTAATTACCAACCATACAAACTTTCCACGTCGTTAAATACTAAACAGTACACACTAGAATACTTGACACACTTTTGATAGCTTGCTCTTTATCTCTGTGAGGCACCATCAAAGAGAAGACGACCCAGGTTGATAGCAAGACGTCACATTCTACTAGATCTATTCTGGATCTTTTGAAGGTAGTACCAAGGATGGAACTGGTAACCGATATAGACAGGCATTATGGAATCAAAGACTAATTGAGAAAGTGATTCTAGATTCTACGCTAAGCGGGAAATTTAAAGATTAAACAACAAACAGAGTATAAAAGTACCGAAAGTACTACATTTGGGCGAATATCGCACAAGCAAAAAAATACTTTTTGGTCCTTTAAGGCATTCAAAAAAGATCGGTCTTGATAATAATAAAATTTAGTTCATAAAATACAACTTCCCTGGATTTTCCTCCATTAAAAATTAAGGAAATATTTATACTCGTTGAAAATTATTCCTACAAATCCTATATAAAATACAATACAAATACAACAAAACTCACAAATTATTGCAAAAATTGAAATGTCAAGTGAAGCAATTGTTTCTAATAACCAAATGTCACTACCTACTTCCGCTCATTCGCGCATTAATTAAAGGACTCGCTCCTTCGTCGCTCGTGCTTTAAAAAAATACGCTCATCCGGGAACATCGTCTTCCCGCACTTGGTACGTAAATAACGATTTCGTTGTTTATTCTATTTCTGAGATCTGTTGAGAGATCCAGCAGTTGAAAAAATGCAAATTTAGCTTTGGAAAAATAAAAATGTGATTTTGCAGGAGAACTGGCTAGGACGTTCGTCGTCGTTTTCGTTCTCTTCCAGTTTCGGCGCATCCTTGCCGTGATAGCGCTGTAAAAGGACACAACACACGCCCAGAACATTCCAATATAATGTTATATTCTGATCAAGCAATAAAACTGGATGCCACATCATTGTGCGCGCCTTTAGCATGCGAATTAGGGTGTTACGTTCTTTGATTTCTCGGGATACAAACTCCCGAGCCCATTTTTACTGACCTTCCAGCAGATACAAGACGATACACGTCGATGAATTATGCATCGTCTCGGCTGTTTCCCGGTTATAGAAAATGCAATGATAAATTCGTCATTTCCATACAAACGTGCACTTCTCCTCTTTCTCGCACCCCCGTCCAATTTTTTCTCTCCGGCGGCGGTGGATGCGGCCAATTTGGCCGAACGTAAGAAAGTAACGCCATTAGGAGCATCCGTGACCGTTTGTCATTCTAGCCACGGAGCGATCATTTCGTGGGTAGAAGCGTGGCCATTAGGTTGGGGGGCGGCGAGGCCGGGGGTGGCCATCGATTCCGCCCCCCGAAACCTCGTTCCGCCACCGGAACATAACATGTGTTCCGCATGCCGGACGCGCCCGACGCGCCGTTTCATTTCATGGACGTTTTTCCGGGGACGTCATAAAAATTGCCGGGCACGGGAATTAGACGCCTTTGTGGCGGCAGGGCCGGAATAGGCCTGTTTGTCACAACATTTTTCAAGCCCTACAACACTATCCTTGTCCCTCGAAGCTTTTCAAACAACAAAAATTAACAGTTACTCCCTCAAGACCATCAGATGATGATCTCCTCTTTTACTGCATCTCCAGAGGTCCTTCAATAAAAATTTTGTTGCTCTACTCAAATATAACATTATTGCCGAACTAAATTCTCCTATTCCTTCATATTTTTATGCCTCTTAATTTTCAAGACGACACAAATTTCTACATACATTTACATTTCTCGCTGCTCTCGTGCGTGTAAACTTCCCACTTAAAAAAATGTTTGCTAGTTGAAGAGAAAAGACCCATTTGTTGGGTGAGGTGCGCACCTGTTTGTAGTTCTTTGTTTTTGGCGAATTGAGAGCCCAGATGGGCCTTGTTCGTTAGCTGTTGGGTCCGCCGACGCCCCAGAGGCCGTCCCCATTGATCAATTTGGCTCAGCAACCCGTTAACACCATCTGTCGTCGGTGTTTTCTTATTTCCATCAGGTTAATAGAGCCCTCCATCAATCATCGCCCCATTACCAACTCCTTTGGCGAAGATTTCGCTCGGACATTATACAAGAAAAACAAGAATTCCGCGTCTGCGACAAAATTGAACTCGAAATAATCGAACTCATTTAAAAACATACATCGCCGGCCCGGGCGGAATCGAAACTTCCCAAAGTTTTATCGCGGAGTTCGTCGAGCGCATAAATCACCGCCGCCGCCCTGCAAGGTCCACTGACATAACAAATGCACGAAACTTTCGCCAACTCCTCGACGGCCGTCCGACTGCACACGTGAACCGGGCGACGTTATTTTCCACGTAATTCTGGGGCGGCGGTTTTGTCTGCCCCCACTTAGCCGACTTCTTTGCAGTCTGATCCCGTCCCTGGGGCCGGACTTGGACGCCGGGGTCAAAGACGACTGTAATGAGTTTCCGATCCCGAGGGGAGTTCCGCCAGGCCGCATTGTGTGCCGCCACCGGAACCGATCCCCGCCCCCGCAAAACAAAAATTAAAAGTGAAACATCGGAAATTCACTAACCGACTCCGATCATTATCCGTCTTCTATTACCGGGATGAGTTTTAAGTAAGCGATAAACTTCGCCGAACGGGACTCGGGGGCGGCGAGCGACGAGCCGCATTAACTAGACGTCGTCGATTCGCTGCAAACACTCTCATTAGACCATCTCCGGAGCAATTTTACCAACTACCTTTCAATAAAACCAATTTATCATTATCATCGTCATTATTATTTTTCTGATGAGTCGTGGTTTTTGCAGGTCGAGTCCCGTTTTGAGCGTGTTTCTTTCGCTGCGCCGCCTCCGGTCGTCCTGAGAAACGTAATATCTGGTATTAATTACGGGGGTCGCGGGTGGGCGTAAAGGACGTGAGTCCCAAAGAGAGGAGAAAAAAAAGTTGGTGGGATAGTAAAGTTGGGCCGTAAAGCGTGTAATAAGGTTCTGGCAAGTCCGGAGATCCGGGCCGGAGCGGGTCAGCTCGCATTACGTTTCGACCCTAAGGAAATAAGGCGAAGATGGTGCGGCAGTTCCCTGACGGCTGATGTATGTTCGGGTTGGCCTATTCCCAGATATTTATTGTGTACTTAAGTGGAACGAGATACGTTTCGACCGAGGCTCTATTATCTAAACAAAAACTGTATCTAAACAGAGGCAGACGATTCTATCGAATCGGATGCGACCGCCGTATATATGGGACCTAATTTGTTTATAGAACCAATTCCGGGGAGTGTTTCTGTCCACCGTCATAAAACGGCCGACTCCAGACGAGATTCGCATTTGATAAGACATGAATCAAAAATTCAAAGGAACGACGGCAAATACGGACATCTACAGTCCTATACTGTAAGATATTGCTTCGGCCGGATCTAGAGTACCCCGGAAGGGTCAAAAAACAAAACGCTTTTATTCACTGGCAAATGTTATCATGAAAACACGCGAAAATGGCCGAAAACAATCGCGTTTCACCTTTTCAAAATTGCACCGAAACTACGACAACAGCTGTTCTATAGACGATCAATAAACTTCTTGAAATGAGTTTTTCATGATGACATCGAAAATAAAGATATAAAAAGCAAGTCATCTACTTAATTTACTAAAACTAGTGAAGACGCAAAAGGTAGTACTTTTCAGGTTCAAGTACTCATAAAGGGTTAGATGAAATTGTAAAAAGAAAAGTGTTAGGTCCTTATGAACTATTGGTATAGTAGATCAGATTAACAATCATCTTTAAATGAATCGAATATGCTATTGGTACTTAGCACGTATTTGATGGTACTATATCACAATCTTATATAACAAGAGTCTACAAAGTTCAAAAACTTTGCAATATGACGTTTAGAAACCACTGTATGAGAGAATTGAAGATATTAATAACTGGATTAGCCAGTCCTGCGGTACTATTTCATGGAAAAAATAATTATCTACGAATCTTCCATGTGGCTACAAGGTACTTACCTACGCAGCAGATATTTAATTAAAGTTGGGGTTATGAATGACTCAATAACGATTAGCAAGTACTTTTGAGTCAAAGAACAAATTACGGATAAGAAATAAGGACAAAGAGAGTACTTTTGAAGATTCTAGTTGTTGAATAACTGCATTTTCATGACGGCTTGTCCCTCACCAAATCTAGAATGACAATAAATTAACTTCAATATATTAGATACTAGCAGTACTTTTAGGTACTGCATTAGGTTATTAATCTGTGGGGAAAAATCATCTAAGGATTGAAAACGTGTTGGATTGCTGTTGCATAAATGTATAATAATCATAAAATGAATTAACGATATTAATAGAGTAGGTACTGTTAGTCTATGGAGAACATATGACCAAAAACAATTTGTAGATAACATTATCAATGTAAAGAATAAGTTAACAGTACTTTTCAGGATTAAACTATCCTATTGCTAACAAGCCCAAAAGCATAGATTTAAAGACTACGAAAACTGTTCTACTGGAAATTCAGGTACTTACAGATGGAATTTTGTTGCAGGGTACTAAACAGACAAACTAAGTTGAGCCAAATTGTCTTCTAACGTAAGTCCCGTCAAGAATGATGTTTTCTCGGTGGATTTTTTTAAAACTTAATTGTCTTAGCAAAGAGGAAATTACATTGACGATCTCATAAAAGTTCGCTTTGGAACCTGTTGAATATTTAGCACAATTATACAACTGTAGTGGTACTTTTAGAATTAAAATCTAACAAGAAATTATACAAAAAACTTCAGAAGTAAATTCGAATAACCCAAATAAAGTCTGATTTATGTTTTCTTCACGACACAAATTTTCAAACAATTGTCAAATGATGGTACTTTTGAAAAATTGATAGTCCTAACTGTTCAAGAGTGAAACTGGAGATCTTGAGTCTATCTCTTAATCTTTTGACTGGTCTTGATTAGCCAAAGAAATGGTGGTACTAACTAGTAGAGGTGTTGGAATTCCTCATGGGCCATGAGTCATACATATCTGCGCAAACCACGAATATCGGTCGCTACAAACCGACCGGAAAACATCGTCATTCGCTGCGTTAGTTTCGTCTCTCTCTCGTTTATTTGTATGAATTTCAATTTGAAAGTAGCCGACGTTTTCAGTTTTCATTTACCGCCTTCGCGCAGATATTTTCAAGGTCACAACCCATGAGAGAATCCAACACCTCTAACATCCTTTGTTGTGGAAAACTTTAACAATTTCAGGGCCCAAACAAAACTTTCAAAATTCAAGAATTTTTCCTTGAATCTTTGTATTCAAAAATGTTACCGATATTTGCAAAATTGTTGGAACTTGTACTACTCTGAAACGAAATTTTTTCATTGTCGGTCATTTTTAAAAATTTGTTCAAAATTCATACTTTACACTACTACTATTACTAACGAAACCGAGACATCACATGTTAAATTGTTTTATGGAAAGTGCCTCATTATTCTACACCGAATAAAAATAAGTTCACTTGCTCTGGCTAACGTCATCCGACACCCGACAGTTGCGCCAAGCTACCGCTGGTGGCGCCACTCGAGTTTCGCTAATTCAAAGTGTCATTTGTTGATGATTTTCGTGGGTCTATTTCGATCGAATGGAACAATTTCGCGATTTCACTTACCTGCGACATTTCGGATATCTCTGAATCGAGATTGTTGCTGTCATATTCATGTATATTTACGGGGAGGCCAGCGTCGCATTGTGGCGTCAGAAGCTATCAGCCGTCTCCAAGGCCCCTGATTTAAATAAGCCCGGACTAGGGGCCGACTCGAGGGAATGGGATTTGGTTTTTGTCGCCAGCCGAAGTTTATATGTCAGTGTCGGCTACAACTACCTAATTTAGCCCGATATATTCTCCCCGAATCCTCCCAAATCACGGGCATTTTTAACCACCCACGTGACCGATCAACCCCGCGACCGCCGCCGATTCACTCCCCGCCGAATATGTTGCAAATCCATTTTTGACTGGTCGATCCCCGGTAATAAATGTCCTCGATGGGGGAGTTTGTCTGTCTGTTTGCAGGAGAGCCAGATCGTGCACCGGACCAGGGTGTGGCCACTCCACATTAAACACACCCTCGGACGGGGGTGGGCGAAGAATTGGCCGATTTCGATGGAAATCGCGGACGGACTGATACAAAAATGACATCTGCAACGCGACCGGATTACCCTCTCTTCAACCCTTTAGACCCCCGCTGGGCCCTTTCCTAAATAATATCCGACACTCTATAAGGCCACAAAACCCTTCAACGATCCGATTATTTTTTGTGCGGCTCTGGCCCTGAATGGGGTGGTTCGTGTACGGAAAAAATCGCAACGAAATCTTCATGTCATTATTAGCGTGAATGGGTGAAGTGACTCAGGTTTTTTTTTCACGGACGTTTAGGCCGGAGAATTTGGCGAAGAGAATTTATTGCTGCCGGGAAGAGGACGAGCTTCCCGTCAAATCCCGTCGATTCCCACGGTCCCGTTTTTTTACCTGCAGAAGTCAATAATATTGATATATCCTTCAGGACGGGATCGATTTTTTAGGGTCGCCAGGACCGCTACCTGGCTACTATCTTCAAATTTCACCCTACATTCTGTCAGTAATTCGCATAACAGTATTTTCCACCAATTTGGACATTGCCTGACTTAGTTTTGCTATATTTTATATTTTATCAAGTGGAATAACAAGTTTTGGACATGATTTAGAGTATTGGTTTTACGCTTTGGGGTCGTTATTTTATTATGGAATTTACGACCCCGGAAAAAAGTCACTCGGATACGAAAAATGACACGTTTCAAACCCTCTCACCAGTTTACAACGTTCCATATTTACCACGACTGTTGTATTTTCATTTTTAATACATATTGCAGTTTATTTAACTACTCAAAAATTTTCTTCGAGACCGAAAAAATTAAATAAAAAGGAACGACCAATTTTAGGGGCGTGTCTAATTTTTTAAGTTACTAAAATATTCTGAAAATTTTAAAAAATTAATGTAGAAAAAAATAATCCCTGATTTCGTTCTTTCAAAACATGGTCATCTTCTTAGATTGTCTTTTTTCAAATAGGAATATGTAATTTTCAAAAATGTTCTTCATTTTTGGTTTTCTTTACGAAGAAGGTTTTCGAAATATGTTTTTATAAATGTTCCTAAAATCATCTTTCAAAAAAATCTGAGATTAACAAAATTAGTAGCGGGTGTTCATTTAAATTTCTGCTCAAAGTTGGCGTTGATGAGTCGATTGTGAACGCACCACTCCTCAGTCTACAAAGTAAAAACAAAAGAGGCAAAAAGTTAGGTTAGATTTAAACAGCAAGTTACTAAAATATTCTGAAAATTTTAAAAATTTAAGTTAAAAAAAAATCGCTGATTTCGTTCTTTCAAAACATGGTCATCTTCTTAGATTTTCCTTTTTCAAATATATAAATTTTCAAAAATGTTCTTCATATTTTGTTTTCTTTACGAAGAAGGTTTTCAAAATATGTTTTTATAAATGCTCCTAAAATCATCTTTCAAAAAAATCTGAGATTAACAAAATTAATAGCGGGTGTTCATTTAAATTTCTGCTCAAAGTTGGCGTTGACGAGTCGATTGTGAACACACCACTCCTCAATCTACAAAGTAAAAACACAAAGGACGCAAAAAGTGAGGTTAGATTTAAACAGCAAGTTACTAAAATATTCTGAAAATTTTAAAAATTTAATGTAGGAAAAAAATCCCTGATTTCGTTCGTTCGAAACATGATCATCTTCTTATACATATGTACCTATTGCCTTTTTTCAAATATATGTAATTTTCAAAAATGTTCTTTATTTTTGGTTTTCTTTAGGAAGAAGGTATTCGAAATATGTTTTTATAAATGTTCCTAAAATCATCTTTCAAAAAAATCTGAAATTAGCAAAATTAGTAGCGGGTGTTCATTTAAATTTCTGCTCAAAGTTGGCGTTGACGAGTCGATTGTGAACGCACCACTCCTCTCTCTACAAAGTAAAAACACAAAAGACGCAAAAAGTGAGGTTAGATTTAGACAGCAAGTTACTACATAAAGTATTCTGAAAATTTTAAAAATTTAATGTAGAGAAAAAATTCCTGATTTCGTTCTTTCAAAACATGGTCATCTTCTTAGATTGTCTTTTTTCAGATATATGTAATTTTCAAAAATGTTCTTCATTTTTGGTTTTCTTTACGAAGAAGGTTTTCCAAATATATTTTTATAAATGCTTCTAAAATCATTTCAAAAAAATCTGAGATTAACAAAATTAGTAGCGGGTGTTCATTTAAATTTCTGCTCAAAGTTGGCGTTGACGAGTCGATTGTGAACGCACCATTCCTCAGTCTACAAAGTAAAAACAAAAAAGACGCAAAAAGTGAGGTTAGATTTAAACAGCAAGTTACTAAAATATTCTGAAAATTTTAAAAATTTAATGTATAAAAAAAAAATCCCAGATTTCGTTCTTTCGAAACATGGTCATCTTCTTAGATTCTTTTTTCAAATATATGTAATTTTCAAAAATGTTCTTCATTTTTGGTTTTCTTTAGGGAGAAGGTTTTCGAAATATGTTTTTGCGTTGACGAGTCGATTGTGAACGCACCACTCCTCAGTCTACAAAGTAAAAACATAAAGGACGCAAAAAGTGAGGTTAGATTTAAACAGCTGATGCGTGATGTATAATCCGTGGTGCGTTCACAATCGACTCTTCCACGCCAACTTTGAGGAGAATTTAAATGAACACCCGATACAAGTTTAAATCGAAAATTTTGAAATATTAAAGTCAAAATTCTGGGACAAAATGACAGTCCTGTTGTTGCAGTTTAGTCTTTCGGCACCCTCCATCAAGTGCAGGGCCGCCACCAACCCCCGACCCAACCGGCACCGAAATATGAATTTATTAGATAGAATGCTCCATTTCCATGTTATCCATGCCAATGCGTCCGGATAAATTTTTTGCGAGGTAGCCAGTGATCCGGGCTTGTGCGGGGCTGACGCGGCGAGGGTTTTAAAGGGGGGTGGAAATAGTAGCGACCCTCTGTTATCAGCGACCGGCCAGCCTCGCGAGGTATTACCATACCGACCCGGGAATAGCCGATATAACGGGGCAATAGCCGCGTTCTTCACACACACACATCCCCGCACTAACCACCCCCGTCGACGTCACCGTCTGGCGAAAAAATCCACCGACCGCACCGTTTTAATTGCACCTGCACGTGCACTTCGCACCGTGCAATCCAAACCCTTATTAGCGCGATCCACCCCGAAATGTGCGCTCCATTGTGATGTTTGCTTTTTGTTGAAAAACACTATTTCGGTAAATTCACCGGGCGGAGTGTTTACACAAAATATAAAAAGGGTCGGCCAATATTTTGGGGGGAAACAGGGATATAATAATATTATTACAAGCGACTTCATTTCAAGATTTTTTTACGCCGATTCGATCGTCACAATGGGATTAATGGGCCGACACTTTACAATCCCACTTTACTACCTCTGGAATCAGATAAGTTTCGGGAGATTTTTATCGCGGTGCTCCACTCGAGGACCATCGCAGTAATGAAAAGGACCCTCGTGCCCATTAGCGTTTCGAGTCCTGACGGGGATCGACTAAATGAAACACTGTTTGGAAAAAAACATATTAAAAATTGACGAACGTCGAGACGCGAGGGGACGACGCAAAAGGAGAAAGGACTCCTGTCCTTGCATTACGAAAGCTTAGGACTCGTTCGCATCAGAGCTCGCGACAGATTGGCTACACCTAATCCCATGCCCGATATTATATATTTCCGTCTCCGGGTTTCCCTTCGAAATAGGAACTCTATAGAAGACGATGATTGTGTTATAATGCGACGAGCTTTCCTTTTCTTTATTTTAACTTCCAAAGCTCTACTCGAGCTCGACGATTAAAAATTACGATTGTTGTGCTTTCGGGAGAAATCGCCCCCGGTGCAATATCGTCCTCCGACGCACCGATCGCCTATAAATGCGACCCCGCACCCGATGGAGATCGAAGGTTTTGCATTATAGCCAGTTCAATTTTGAATTTATGGCTCCGGAGTCGCCATATCAAACGCCGCCTCGTATATTAGACGTGATGGACCAACGGTCGCAGGGCGGCGGCGTCGCAACCGAACCAGTTCCTTCTTCAATTAAAAATCACATCTGCACCCAGTGCATATGCAGAATATTTCGGCTACCTGGAAAAGGTCGCCAACCCTTAAAAAAAGGATTAAGTGTCCCAATTTACCTAACACCTATCCGATCAGATTAGTTTTTGACTGGGCCACACTCGAACACGACCTCTACTTATCTTGATGACTGCCTGATGTGACATTTGAATATGGAGCACCTAGGTTTTATTGAATATGGAACAGATTGTGCAAGCTGAAGGGACAAAAGGGCATGTGCGGCCCAAAACTTTTGCATCACAATAAATCGAACCCGATCAATACCGACCCATGCTCCGGTCAATCTACCACCACACCCATCACTTCCATTAAATCAACAGCCCAAAAAAAATATAACAATTTTTTTTTCTCATTAAAAATTGTGACAAAGAAACATCCTTCAAAAAAAGGGGATCAATCGGATGTTCATTTAAATTTATCCTAAAAGTAGGCCTTGAAGAGTCGATTGTGAACGCACCACGGATTACAAATCACGGATCAGCTATAGTCTATTTTTTAATCAAAAAACCACAACACCGCAATTTACACCCAAAATAGAGCTGACAACATTGTACATTTTTGACATACACGTTAAAATTTTAGCTGCGAGTTTGCGTACTTTCAAGGACATTAAAAATGACAGACGGTTGGCTGGTAGGTATAGCCAATAGATATCATTAAATTCCCTAAATTTAGTAAAATTTTATATTTACAAAACCTAAATCAACAGGTCGTGGTTCTTTGATTAAAAAATATACTATATCTAACCAATCTAACCTCACTTTTTGCGTTGTTTGTCTTTTTACTCTGCAAACTGACGAATGGTGCGTTCACAATCGACTCTCCAACGACAACATTGACGATAAATTTAAATGAACACCCCATATAATTTACATTAAAATTATAATTTTGCAATAGGTACCTAGTAGGTACAGTTTGTTGCAAAAAAAAAAAACGAAAACTGTCAGAATAAAATTGACACATTTTTATATTTTTTTCATAGTGTGAAACTTTCTTACGAGAATTAGAATTAACGTCAAAATTCAATGACATTTTTAAAAATTATTTGATAGGTATTGTCAAGTAGACAATTAATTGACAAATGGACAAAACCAAATTTACATTAGGAAAAATTTCGTTTCCCGTTTTTTTTGCAACCAACTGTACGCACTAAAGAATGCAGTGTTAAAACTCGAAAACGATTGGAAATTACTTTAATTGGCTTAAAAATGTCTTTACAGTAGACTAGACACTGTGAATTTTGTAAATAATAAAATAATATAAAAAAAAATTAATAACATAATTACATAAACATTTCCGATAATATTGCGGAATCTGGAAAAGTGCCCCGAATGCTTGCAGCGTTTCCACGTTGAATGGCAAGGGAAATCCTCTCGAAAAGGAATTTCTTTTTGTAAATAATTTTTAAACAACATTTACGTTTTATTCAAAGTACATAGTAGAAATCTGCAAGTCACTTAAAATTGGAATATTTCACGACGCACTTTTAAATATTTCTCAAATCAAAATTATACTAGCTCCAATATTTCATCCATGGTGGTTTTTGATGCGTAGACAAATTAATATCCAAAAGAATAATTTCCAAATTTTAAAAATTGTTATAAATTATTTAAACAGTTGTCTGAATATTTAGAATTGTGATTTGAGTGGAGTAGAAGTGGAGATTATTTGTGGTGACCACGGCATCATCGTCCAATTAATTAGGATCCTGGGGCCCTTAATTAAAATTTCACACCGGGCAGCAACGGAAACCCGGCCCTTTGTGCTTTAATGTATGCCATATGCGGACAGGTAAAGTCTTTTGTGCAAGGACTAGACGCGGCGACATTAAAATGGGCCAACCCTTTTAATTCGGTCCCGGCGTGATCCCGGAAGGAAGAAAAAGGGTATTGCAGGTAGTTTATCGTGACGGTGTTCCCCGTAGAGAATAAAAATTACATCAGTTGCCCTTTAGACGTTCACACATCAGTATCTAGATGTAAAAGTCAAAAAGTGTAGTGTCTGGTCTCGTACGGTGAGTGTCGATAAATTTTTGTGTGCAAAATGGCCGCCCGCTAGCTGGGGTGGCCACCCTCTCTCGGACAATAATTAGTCATAGAGAGGTGGGGTTGTTTTAATCCGACGGCCATCTTGCGGCCCTAATGCAGTGTTGTTTGTTGAGAATTCGTCGATTGACGGCTTCCACGACAAACGATTCAAACAGACTAATGGCTAGTTCTTCCGGGTAATTTATGGGAGCACTTTACTGCAAGTCAATGCAAAGAAAGGTCCTGCTCTTGAATCGAGCTCGTCCTTTTCTGTCGCCTGCCAAACACGGCCGCAGTGATAAATTGCGACTATGTGTGAGGCAGTCGGGGCAGGAGAATGCGACAGCCAATAACGGGAACTAGTCCGAAAAGTGATTACGCGAAAATTCGCAACCGAAGAAAAATCATGACGATGGACGAGTTTGAGTCAGCCACGATAGATAAAAAATGCACTTCTTAGGAGAAATTCGGAAAGAAAGGCAACATTTTGACATGAACATAATGAGAATACTTGCTTAGAGTAAAAATCGTTGGTAACAATGTGGGAAAATTTGAAAAGAAGAATTCGAAATTTCGAAAATTAAAGTCAAAATTTGGAATTTTAAGTTACGTTCAAAGATACGGATTAAAAATTTACATATTTGAAATTTCGATTAGCGTCTTACAAATTTTTATTTTTTGAAAGAATTCAAAATTTTGAAAATTAAAGTCAAAATTCTATTTATTTGGAGTGTTTGAGTGACGTTCCAAGATACAACAGAGGAAAATCTGGAACAGAAATATGGATTTGACTGTGAATGAGTTGTGATAGTTTGGCTAAAGAAATGTGAAACATTCTCATTTTCAAAATTTGTATTTTTCAAAATTAACGTTTTATACTTTCAAATCTCGATTCGTGTGTTTCAGTAAAATTCCTTCAGGATCTTAAAAAAGATTGGTGTGAATTTTAAAATGTTGAAAGAAAGAACCTACAATTTTTCAAAATTTGTAATTTGGATTTTGGAAAATCGCCTAAAAATGTTGCGATTCTCGTCATGGTGAATTTTCTTTCTTAAGAAAAAGTGCAACCCTCCTGCTGGCTCCTGCTCAACTGCTGCGTGATTAATTAATTATTCTCGTCGCTAAGGGTCTCCAGGTAAATGGTTATCTTGGCCAAGTTTCGAATCCCAAAACAATAAGTAAAATCTAAATCAATATTAGTCGAGAACAGTCAGGTCTGTACATTAAACTAATCATCTCATTCGGCATTATACATCCTCCCTTCAAACTTGAATCCCCCATCTTACACAAACATTTCAAACAAGACGGGCCCACGCATAAAATAAAGACGACCACGGGCACAATGGACATTTGCCACAGGAGCCAAGCTTTTTCGCAGGAGTTGAGCCCAACTGGTGGATTAAGATTCGAGTGTCGGGGAACGGAGTCGTCGTCAGACAAAAACGACACGGTCCGGTCCTGTTTACATCTGTTTTACTTGTAAATTGCTAATTTATACCTGCCACAAACAAGCTACCCTTCGGTTTTATTCAAGGAGAGGAGGTTTCTTGTGTGTTGGTGTTTGCGGAAATGCGTCGTGGTTTAATTTGCCCGAAGAAGGAGAAGAATCGTTCAAAATGAAATCAATTCGAAACTGTGAAATAATCAAAGTACAAATGTTTTAAATTCAAGTGGCTGAGTAACAGTAATGCGATATTGCTAAAGAAATTTAATTTAAAAAAGAACCAAGATTGAGGTAAATATTAAGGATTAATAGGGAAATTTCCTTTTTTGAATTTTTTATAAATACAGTTTAAAATTTGTAAGGAAATGTGTTAGAAATATATTAATATACACATTAAATGTAATATTTCAAGTACCTGTAACATTTTAAATTTATCTAGTATTTAAAAATACGTGGGAGGATTGGGGGCAATTATTTTGCTTTCCAAGAAAATTCGTTGAATTCCCTATTCATTTTTGCCTAGTTTATTTTTTAAATAAAAAAAATATCTACCTGATTTACAAATTTTAACTGTCAGTTATGTTATACTGATTTGGAAAGTTAGAGTTCAGAATAATTTCCAAAAAAAAAAATAACATTAATAAAAATTTTTGCCTATCGTAATGAAAGTGGCACTTTTTTACACGCAAAATCGTAGTAAAAGTAGGACTTTTTTTCACGAAAAATCGTAGTGAAAGTATGTAGTAGTTTTTTGCATCATTTTATTCCATCTTCTTGGAGATGACTGTCAAAGCATATTTATTTTTTTTTGTAATTTTTAATCAATCTTTTTAGACCAAATTTCTCAACTTACATCGATATGCAAAAAAATTGTCTGTACAACACGTTATGAAAGTCTCTTTTTTTCACTCATTTGGTTGATTAACTCGGGTTACGCCCTCGTTAATCAAACTGCAAATTCGTGAAAAACTAACTAGTTGTACAAATAACTATAGACATATTTTAAAACTTTTGTTTTTAAGTTAGGTAATATAAAATTTAAAATTTTTCGCTAATAAAGAAAATAATGGAAAAGGAAAGGAATTGTGCAGTTAAAAAGTAAAGAGTACGTAAGTAAAAAACAAAGGACTCCATGTATATGGACATTTTAAAATAAAAGATATGAAAGCATTAATTTAGTGCTGTAAATAATTTGGAAATATTTAAATTTTAATTTGAGATCAATGAATTCTGAATTTCAGCGTGAAGGATAAAAAAATTACTTACATTTTTTAAGAGATTAAAATGTTCTTCCAAACTTTGATTTTTCAAAAAAGAATATCAAAATGTAGTCCGTTTTTTTCAAAGTTTAAAAATGAAGAAATCGCAGGGAAAGGAAATGACGACAAAGTGCTACAGTTTCATTTCATTTCATTTCAGTTAGAATAAAAATAATATATTTTATCCAAATTATACAAGTTTAATAAATTAAAAGATAAATCTCATAAAATAAGAGAATTTGCTTTCTTCATCAAAATGCAGGGTGTTTGAAAATTGCTAGTACAAAAAAAAACTGTGGCATCTGGAAGCCCTAAGAAATCCAAGAAACCAATTTTTAATTTTTTAAAACAAAAGGGATAAAGTAACCCTATTCCTGCATATTCTACGCCTCAGGCGGGGCAATATTTTTTAAACCTTGGTAACCAAGCGTGATGATCGTAGTGATAATGAAGGACTATACAACAATATGAAAAATTTATATTTTTTTGCAAGATCTTGGCAACCACAGATTGACAGTTTAAGAACATCAAATTTTTTATTTCGTTATTGCTTAACAACGTGAAGTGTCTTTTTAAAATACCTCAACTCAGTGGTGCACTAACAATTTTAACCCAATTTTTAGTAATTTTTATCTCGAAAACTAGAGGATTTTTATTAGAATTTTCTTTTGCCGATGACTTCAACTCACCATCACCAATTACCAGGTTTTTTTTGTACTAGCAATTTTCAAACAGCCTGTATAATTTTATTAAACATAAATTTTAAAATTTTGACACTAGTAATAAATCCAGTAATTAATTGGATTTATTTGTTAATTATCAATCACTAATTAAAAATACGATTTGGCGTTTAGTAAACAGTTCAAAATTAATTTTGGAATTAATTAAAATCAAATCAATTTAATTTTTCTTAAACAGAAAAAAAGGATCGCAAATAAAAATAATATATAAAATATGGAAGACAGATAAAAACGCACTATTCCCAACTTCGTCGTGGAAATGTCAAATTTTGACGTTCGAATTCAAAATTTTGAAAGAAATAAAAAAAATCGGGTAAAAAAAAAATAATCCCAGTTTTCCAACAAAGGGTACTAAGGAAAGAGTAAAATACACTTCTGTTTACCGAAGTTGCCGGATTAAATAAAATATGATTGTTTTTAATAATAAAATAATAACAATAAATTTGGACTGGGGTTTGCGGCTTGTCATTGCCTCAGATAATTATTTATTTTAATTCGTAGTAATAATTTAGCCTGAAGGCTATTGGGTAATTGAAAATTATTGTGGATAAGTATGGCAACTATGTACGAAAATTTATGCGGCAACTGTGTGGGTGACATTTTGTATGACATTTTATATTATATTTATATTTTCCATATGTGTGCATTTGATTTTTTTTATACCATTGCACATTGACTTCACAATTTTCAAAATTGCGCGACTATGAACTGTCAAAGAAATGTCAACTCTATCCTACCTACAGAGTTGCCACATAAATTTTCGTACATATACATATAGTTGCCATACTTATCCACAATCATTTTGAATCACCTAATAGATAACTGCCATGTCAGTGGTGGAAATGGATAATAATAAATTATTTTTATATACAGGGTGTAACAGAAAAAAGTGCATTTATTTTAACTGGTAAGAGGACTCATCTACTACAACAACTTTTCTAAGTAATTTTTTTTCGAAAACAAATTCTGAAGAGTTTTAAAAATTAATCTAAATTTACTAAAGATTTGCTTAGCAGCCTTTGGAACGATTTTAATCTAACTACATTTAATAAAGAAACAAAACAAGAAGGTAACAAAAAACAAACGAAAGTGAAACCTTGTTATTCATGAAGCGCAATTGCAACTTCTCATGACATTCAAGAAAAACACCAGTAATAAAGGCAACGAACGAAAGTGAAACCATTTTATTCATCAAATGCAATGCGAAGGGAATCAAAACATTCAGTTTTTACGATTTCTGTTTAAAAAAGTTTTCAGATTTATAAAATTACATATAACGTGAACGGCACGTCAAAATAAAGGGGGGACAAATGACAATTCAATTTTGCAAATTCCAAGAAACCTTATTTAGAAAAGTTGTAATTGATGAGTACTATTACCAGTTAAAATAAATGCACTTTTTTCTGTTACACCCTGTATTTAAGCAAAGAAAACACATACACGTGTATAAAACGAAATACAAAATTTTTAACACTTGACAAAAAATATCACAAAGAACAAAGAAAATCGTCGACTGGACAGTCGGAATGTGGTAGATTAAAACTTTTTCTTTTAAATAATTTTTCCTCTTGTATTTCATAGGAATATCCGTAAGGAAAAATTAATCCGGCCTGGACGCCGTGCCACCGGATATATCGCGCATCAATTAAAGGTACAAAAAATCTCTAAAATGTGATATAAATAAACAAACACTATCAGCTTGGTTGTTAAACTAAGACTTTGACTTTTGAATTCCAAATTTTTAGAATTTTAAAGTTTAAAAGAACGTTTCATTAGTGAAAAAATTAAATATGTCATTTCAATCAAAAATAACAGGATAAAAATCACATTAAATATTTGATTGCAAATTAAAATGGAGAATTGACGTGGAGTGCTTCTGTCAGTGTTTTAGAAAAAGGATAATTTTGACTTTTGTGTTGAAAAGTTTAAAATGTATGTATTTTTAAATCGTGCCAAAAACAAAGTAAGTTTCATACTTGTCGATTAAAGTTTGGGAGTTTGAGATTTTTGATTTTTTTTGATCTGCGCAGAAAAAGCTGTAAGGGTCGTTTTTGGGCTTGCGACTGGCCAGACCTGCTCGAGTAACATCTTGTTTTGCGGCTATAACTGCCTGAAGCGGACGAAACTTTTGCTTACTTTGCAATCTTCTTATTATTGATCAGTGTCCAGCGGTCAGATGCGCGCGCATAGTCCGAACTTTTAGGACAGGGGGGCTTCGGACGTAGGTAGATACTCGAATCAATCCTGCTTTACATTAATGAAAGCCCCTTTCTTTGCGGCCTCGCCGTCCCTTCCGTCCTCGTTATCCTTAGACAAAGGCCGCCGATCCTGGCGATCCTTTTCGTCTGATAATGACGATTTTACGGCGCGTTTCGCCGTAAAAGCGCGCACCGAGAACGGCCAATTTATCAAAAATCTTTCGTACAAATGTTCCCGATGATACGTCATTGTGAAATCTGCAATATTTCAATGTCCGCTCCGGCGTTCCCCGCAATATTTCACTGGTCCACCGTAACGACTCCCCACGTATGTTTATTTGCATACACATACTTTCTTCGAGAAAAATATACCCACTCAGCCCCCGCAAAGCATCCGAGCTGATATTGATGGCCGCCACAGCGTCTGTCAAAATCTCTGACGGGCATAATATATAAATTTGTTTATTTACACAAACAGCCGCACAATGGGAGAAAATGCGAAGGGTTGAGGGGCGGCGAAGGTGTGGGGCGGAAAAAATTTTTTTCTTCAAGGGAGGGGTAAGCGTGTACTGCTGAGTCAGGCGGTCGCCGAACGGCAAAAACCGCCGATGACTGGTGTATTTTTCTTTGGCGTCCTTTAGATTGATGGGACTTTTTTCAGATCTACAAGAAAATGGTAAAAATAAACCGAACCGGCACAAATCGAACCGGCAAACGTCCACAATGGATAATAAATGATCATTCGGGGGGCACAAATATACCGATGATATTTCGCGGGATGATTGCAAATCCGATATTTCGCTAATTCGGATTTATTTTATGGGCGCGGGGCCAGGGCCGGCCCGGCCCGATGTTCGATTTATCGACTGGGACGAGTCAAAAAACGACTCCCAGAAAATAACCAAATAAAGAATTCAACCTCAACTCTGATTCACATTTCATTTCATTTTTTTATTCACCTTCTCAATTTTTTGATCTTTCGGAACATCACACATACGTGTAAAAAAATATATTAACAGATTACTCATTTTTCTACTAAACGTATTCGTTTTTCTTTTTCTAAAGTTGACTCATTCTTGTGTTATGAAATTATTTTTCACTAAGCGTCTGCTTTAGTACAAAAATGAAATTTGGCTCTTTTTGATAAAATTTTATTAAATAAATATGTACATACATAATTGCATAATTCAAATACATAGATACAAATTTTCATCAACCTTTTGTGTCGCTTCTCTTATTGATAGACCCGTGTACCAAAGCAATTTATATCCCATAATACCTTTGCGAAAAATAACTACTTTCAATACAAGTGAGCAAAGTAGTCCATTTAATCACGAGTACGGAACCGTATTAGTGACAAAATGCACGTTTGCTCATGCGTGTTGAATCTGATTTTTTCCATGATCATAAAACAGTTGCGGAATCGAAATTTCGGGCAGCATTTTTTGTCACTTTTTGAATTTTGAGTTAATCGCAGTGAGTGTAATTAAATCATTACTTTCACCTGCTGCCTACCCCTTATTATGCCGCAAATCACAATTTTTTAATGTAAATAAATCAAAATTACAAAAACATGACAAGAGTAAAAGATGAGGTAAACTGTACATACCTATCATTATCTATCTCCATCACTATTTTTCATAACTGTTAAAATCACTGAAACAATAATTTTTACAAAATTAACCCAACAAGGAACTCACGAAAACAGTTTTTCACAACAAAACGTGAATCAACAAAATTCCAAACAAAAGAGGTTATGTTGTTAGGCGTTGCGTGTTTGTGATTGGTTTACTGATTTTAGTTTAATCAGAGATACCAACGCATAATGTATTTAGCATGAATTTTTCCAGAAGTTTACCCAAAGTAATTTCACGTTTTTAACACATCCATTCGACTTTCTTTTATCGGTTACCAATCCTGTTAATTCGTTATCCATCACTTTTTTCCTAGATTTTTTGCCATTCCTGCATTATAATTGCATTCTACCTATTTTTAAATATTTTTTAATTTTGTTTCATTAATTTTTGTTTAGAATCATTTCTCCAAATTTGCAAATACAAATTTCATATCTCATTTATGTATATTTTCTTGTTATTTTTTCTAATTTCTATTTTATTTGTGTTTAATTGTGAAATTTTGTTTTATGTTTGTAAGTACTGTTTTCTTCACTGTTCTATTATTTGTTTTATTTATTTGTTCATTAATACCTTTTATATTTACATTATTCATTTCTTGGACAAAATCACTACCAACTTCGGGTTTTTAATTTTTTTTTTATTAAATTATTTTTAAATAGCTGGGTATATTTTACACACCTTTGTTATTCCTTTTCAGAATTATCTAAAAAACGCTTCTCTTATTTGAAAATATTTTACAATTCATTAATTTTCAATTTTTTCATATATTCCTCATCTGCATACGTAATTGGTTTTATTTACCAATCTACACCATTAGCAAATTTTTTCTCCTAATCACTTTTATCCTTTTATATTCTGATTCATTTTTTTATTGCTTTATCATTTTCTTGTAATGGTTACATATCTCTACTTCATTAATATTTTCCATTTTAAATTTTATTTGTCAAACACAATTGTGAAATTTTACTTTTGTATTTATAAGTATGTTAGGTTTGTTTTTTTTGTTTTTTATTCCGTAATTACCATATTATAGGTATAGTTTCTTAAGATTATATCATTCATCTCAAGACATTTAATTGTGTCTTTTTCATTTTTTTTTTTCAACTTGTCTTAATATTATTTTCATGAGATCCATAAAATTATTTAGAATTGTTTATTGCTTTTAATAAACAGCAATCAAATTAATGTGTAATCGAGTTATCCATGAATCCGAAATCGTATGTCGTTACTTGAACTCCACGCTCCAATAAAAACAGCTTGAAACACAGGTTAGATCTCGACATATCAATCAAAGACATACGGATTCAAATCCATGGATGATTCGATTATAAATTAATTTCTTTCTTGCTTTTTATTCTACGAGTATTATATTAACACATCTTCCTGAATGATGTTTTCTTCTCTTTTATAGGTCCTTTCATTCCTTTATCTTTACTGTTATGAATTTTAAATATGTATCTTACTTTGCTTTTCCTTTTATCTTTGATTATGATGCACAACTCACTTGTTTTTTACATTGTGCTGTCATTTCTTCTTATTTCAATTTTATTAATACATATATGTTTTTTATCCTGTATTTTTCACCTTTTCTTTCACCTACACGAATAATAAACCGTCCAAGTTTTTTTTTTATTTCGACACATTTCACCCCTTGAATGAACTCAACATTTTTTATTTGCGTTCCCACCGCCGAAATTAGAAAACCGTCCGGGCCGAAATTCGCGTCCCAACGGTTGATGGGCTCCCCATCAGACAGATAGCCTATTGTGACCCATGAGAAATTTATTGCAACCCTTTTACAGTTTCAATATCGGCCATATGCGTCACGTTACACAATTACCTGCGCAGGTATGCAAACGGCAGCCACCCCAGAAGGGTTAATGTGTGAAATAAGGGAAAAAAATCATAACGGGCATCCGACAACGGCATATGTTTCCGCTACACTAATCACCGACGCAATTTCCAATTATCGATTCGCTTTATGTAGCGGAAGCGGAATTTTTGCCACCATTCGAAAAAAGTGACCGCCAGGGCGCATGCCTGGGGGAGAGCTGACCACTAGGGGTGGTCAGTCAAGCAGACCGCACCCTCCGTCCGGCACGCGTCTCAAGACTGGACCCGTTCGTGAGAATTTCCAAACGGACCTGCTTGTGACTCACAACCGATTTGTTCAATAACGGGAGAAAAAAATTTAACACCCCTTTGCACTTTTTTATACCTGCATTATTTGGCCATAACGGGAACACTGTTTACAATGGTAGAGATTTTTTATGGGACTAATCCAGGAATGGGTATTGTGAGTCAATGACGATTTCGAGACGAGAATGGAAAATTGTCCCCCATTCTGTTACATTTTGACTTACAACTATAATCCTGAAATGTTTTGGTTAATTCTGTATTGAATTAAACGATTCGAAACTCGTTTCCTCCACACTATTAATCATCTAATTGTGTGATGGGACACAGGGACTTTTTCGAAATTTAGAGCGACGCTTTAAACTTCAATTCAAAAGCGATAAATTATCGATTCTTCCATGTGGGTCCATTATCCCGATTTTCAATTCCGACGAGAATTTAAAGTAATTACGCCGGTTCACACCGAAGCCTTCAAACGCGACTGTCTCCTCCTTTAACAACCGAATCAATCAATTACTCTATTACCAGATATTAGCTCGATTCGCCTCGCCGCCATCCCTGCGCCCCCACACTTTTTACTTGCCTTTGGAGCGGTCCGACAAGACCCGGTGTCAAATTTCACGGCAAGATAAGCGCCTCCGGACGGGTGGGGAAAACGAGTGACGCGTGGGGCCCCGCTGACCGGTCCTGGACACACGGCCTGCAAGTTAACGTCATGTTACAAAAGCGTCGCACGCGATAGCACAACCAGAGGCGAGCAAAATGTCGCTTACAGTTTTTAGAATATCGCAGATCTTTACTGGCTGCCATACAGGCGAAGCAATAACGATAGTGGACCCGAGATGGGATACGAAGCGGTCGGTCGTTTGCTCGTTATCAGCCACTAACGGGATTGACCCGTCCGCAATGGCCAAAAGCCCCCGAGTCGTCGTTGCGGTTATCGCGTGCAATTATATTCGTCAGAAGTTTCTTCGATAATCGGGGCAAAGGGACAGCTTGGGGCAAGGGCTCCGAAAATCTAATGAAATGCCAAATTTTTATGACAGACAAACTGACAGACTGTACTACCAATCGTCATCACAACTATTCCAACTCATCTTAGTAGCACAGATTTTTATTTTTTTAATTGGGTTATGGCACCCCTGACTCACGCTTATTCACTGTTTCGCCGGTGAAAAATAGGTCTCGTGTTCGAAGAAAAAGTGGCAAATTATTGTTCTCCTGGTGTAAATATTTAAAGAAGGGACTCAGTTTGTGAAACGGAGAGTTGATCGGTTGCGGAGTCAGTTTTGTATCGAATGTTGCAAATTTTGTCACAGGTCAATGACTTCTCTCCTGGAAACATAACCTCAAATTCGCGAGAAGAAAATTGTTGGAAATTAAGTAAACGGGTGTAAATTATAACAGTAACAGCAAAGTTATGGAATTTCAGTAAGTGGGAGGAAAAGTGAAAAACTTAAGTCGGTGGCAAGCAGAGGATGAAATTTTTTTGGAAAAAATGAAGAAATGAGGGATGGAGCAGATTGTGTGAAGCGGCGGCGAAAAATGTTGTCGTTTATGAAGAAAATTTAGGTAGCTTGGTACTTTTGGTAAAAATTGATAATTTTTTAAATCTGATTTTTCTAGGTTGGGCCGAGAATGTATGATTTTCGGCGATTTGGTTTGTTTTTTCGTCTAAAATGAAAACGAGACGATTGTGGATTTAATTGGGGCGTAGTTGAGTAAAATAAGCAGGTTAAAAGTTCCAACTGGTGCATAACTATAACAGAGCCTTAACCAATTTAACCTCCCGAAATTCGTGTAATATATTCTCCTCGAATTTATGACCTGGAGATACGCGTGTGTGCTCAATTCATCTATCTGTCTGGGCAAAACCAACAAAACTCAATTTTGGCCGAGTCCTAGGAAATGGCAAATAATTAGCATTTTTCATTAAATCGACTGTCATACCGTCCGAGGCCATCCCTTCGTCGTAAAGCCCCCAGATTACATAAAATCCGGCAGGCGTAGGGTCGCGCGATACGTACGTCGTGACTAAGTCCGTCCGGGGTCCCGTCAGACGCACGGCCATGTTATAAATAAGGATTAGACCAGTAATTTCGACCCTACGGACCATAGATTCCTTTTAAAGTTATTTATTTTAAAATATTGGCAGCATCGGCTAAAAGCCCTGTGTGTGACCATTTCTCCTCTTCCGACCCTCGCCGCGTCTGTCTCCCTGCACGGTCCACTTATTTTAATTTTATGCCATTTTTATGCCCAAGGGGTGAAATTGGAAATTTCTCCGTACGCACCCCCTTTTTAAAATTTATACGGTCCGACTTTCGACGTTTACGGAGACACAGGCGGACCGACGGGACCGGGGGCGGTTGGTCGCAACCCATCGACAAAATTAAAACCGGCCTGGACGCCGCGCCGCGAGTTGGAGCTAATTCGCAATCAGGGGAGCGGAGGTAGTTCTTTCGGGTGTCGGGAGGGTCGGGGGTAGTAAAGTTGTGCGTCGTCGGGACCGTCGTTCCGGCGGCCGTTAGAGCGTCACGATCGTCGAGGGACGCCTCCCTCGGACACTTTCAAATTTTCAATGTCTCCTCTGGGATTCTTTTAAATTTTTGACACATAGTAAAGTAAAGAACGTGGTCATCTCCCGCGGAAACCCGATACCCCCGGTGGCGGCGGCGCCGTCGTCAATAATTCATCTCGAGTCCGTGCGCTTAGGTTAACTCAAATATTGAAGTTGCAATAATGAGAATCCGTGGATTTAACGTCGGGGACAGTTCGAGGGGGCGGCGGCATCAGCCTCTGACCCCGGGAGAAGCAAGGTCGACCACAATAAGCACGATTACAGTTCTATGTCACATTTAATCTGCCTGTTCAAACATAGCTGTTTAATTAAGGGATACGTTCAGGACCGTAACTTAAACACAAGTGTCCGCGCGCGACGGGCTTAACACGACTTAGGCAAATAACCGCCCTCCTAAACTCCTCACTTGATACCAGCGTCCATTCTCGGCGGAACTTAAGGAAAAGTTGCGGGAACGTTTGTATCAGGTGATCCGGAACGGCGAGATCGGCCGACCCGAACGAAAAGTTCGCTGAGGGTTGTGCAGGTTCACGTCGGGGGGACGGAATTATTTCGCAAAAATTTACCCCAACAAGGGGATAGTAAGATGTTCGACAAAAAGACATCCTTAAGAACCTAGAAGAAACGTCGAGACGACAATAAATAATAAAAATCACAAACAGAGACATTTTATTATTACCTATCACTGTTATTATTATGTTATTACCGATTGTTAATCCATCACAGCAAATTAAAATTGTTATCTGTCCAACATTACGTTTTTCGCAACCGAGAAGTTTACTGGCACGAGTGGAGCGTGTAAATTGCTTTGTGCACAAGTTGTATCATGATTTTTTTCTATTTTGCGTCTGTATGAAAGCTATTACAAAACCCATTTTGGGTGTTGTAATAGAAATTCGCGTTTTGAAACAGACTACGGCAATTTACTTTTTCAAGGTTGGCATTCCGGATCTTAGCATGACGAAAATGAAATGTCAATACGTGTCTTGGGCAGTCAGATTAATAATAATCTCGTATTTCTGGTGGGCTACAAACAAAATTGTCTTCGCTCATTTTTAATTTGTTAATAACGATTGAAATTTGAATGTGACATTTGTTGCCAACCAGACAAAATTCCCCAAATTTGAAAATTATTAACTTTTATTTAATAAGAACTTAAAAGGTGCAAAGTCGAAAAATAGTGTATGATATTTCGTTAATAAGGCATTTTGTAGCACTCGTATCATAATAGTATATTAAAGAACGAGTTTTATATAAGGCTGATTTGGCGCACGAGTCCCAAGTGTAGAAAAAGAGCCGTAGGGGAGTTTTCTATGGGACGAGTGCGTCAATGCCCTTATAAAACGAGTTTTTTTATGTTATTTTTTCGAATTTGCACCCTTGTTTTAAGTTTTTAATTGATAAAAAAATTAAATTTTCAAATTCTAGGGAATTTTGTATTAATTGCTAATTCAAGGTAACAGATGAAACTACATCTGCAACAGATGTTAAAAAGTAGAGTTTGAAGATTAATATTGGAAGTTTTTTGGTATAAATGACAATAATACACTGAAATATTGATAAAAATTTAAATTGAATACAATAATAGACCTATTAGAGACGCAAATTCTAAAATATATTATTTTGCAATATCGTTGCATCTGCAAAAGAAAATTATTAATAAAACTTCAAAATTTCAAATAAATTCCCTAGATTCATCTTGTCAAAACAATTTTTTTGTGTTCTAAATTTTTCTTTTAGAGCCAACAATTTTTTTTTATTCCACAATACCCTTTGGAAAATCCCCAACATTTTTTCAAAATTTCAAATGGCCATAGATCTTTTGTTAGACAAACAATCATCGTTGCGTCGCTAGATTTGTCTCGCCAAAATTTCTCTTTTGGGTTCAAATAATTTCTTTCAACGCTGAGATTTTTCTCAAAACAAAAAACAAATTCCCAATTTTTCTTCAAAGATGTAAATAGCTATAACTTGTTTAGTAATGGATCCATGACAAAGATCCTTGCCTCGATAGATTCATTTCGCCAAAACTTTTTTGAGTTCAAAATTATTCAATAGGCGTCAGTAGATACTTTTTTTTCGAAAATCGTCAAACGTTTTGGGTGATTTTTGAAAATTTAATTGGCCCACAGTACGGCCCACGTTCTGCACTGCTAGATCGGTCTCGTTTGCGAAAGACATCCTTTCTGTGAGCCAAGAGTGTCGTCGACGGTCACACCTCCGCATAATAATTTATTTGAACACCCTGTAGATGTGCGTTTTCTTGAAACCTCGACTTTTAACTGTTAAATCCAATCTCGCAGAGTGGCCGAAATGAAATAAGAATCGTGCAGACGTCCCAGCACACCTCGTCGCGTCCCGGCAATTTAATATACCCAAACCAAAGAAGATATTAAAATGTCTCCTCGGGGACGGCTCCCTGGTCCGCCGTCATGATTAATGTCCGTCCGTCGTGGCAGACGATAAGTTTTTGCGGCCGTTTTCAGCCGGAAACGGCACGAGAATCCCGCGGACCATTGTCCGGCCGCCCCCGCAAGCCGCCTAGATAAAACCGAGAACGAGGGGGAGAAAACATTTGACGTTTACAAATGCAAAGCGTTTTAGAGGGGTGCGAATGATGTGTTTGGATATTGCGAGATTTCTTTACGGTTTGAAATTCGGTTATTAGTGTAAAGCGTTCGATATTTCTCTGTTTTTGGATGAGGTCTCACCCTCCCGACAGTTGTTTTCGAGTGTCGAGAACCGGTGGTGATTGGCTCCCCTACTCGGACCCGTGCCGGACACACACCCTTATATTCGACGCGTTTTTGTTACGCCGTTTACCTGGGGGACGCACAAAATGGACGCTCGATACGAGACGTTAAAACTACACCCAAACTAATTAATACAAACCCCTCAGATTCGTCAGCAACAAACGGCAACGAAGGGGTGGATTGATAATTAATTGTCGTCGTGCCAAAGCGAAACTTTCTTAAATCTCCTCGAGAACACCAATGACGAATTAATTTTTAATGTTACGAAAATATTTATGCAGTTGAGAGAAGATATTCGTATTTTGTACTTCCAGGGGTTGGAAAGGGTATAACGCACGACAATTCTACCACCAGGTACACAACCGGTTCGGAAATTCGTGGGGTGATTGCTTTTTACGGGACAAAAAACGTGAGGGGTTGATTCGAACCGAAGACGCTCACCCCAACTGTACCGATTCGTAGCCCTCTAGGGGTGAATAGCACATTCATTGAATCGGGACAGTGGTGGGTTTCACCGGTTTGTGGCTCAGCTTATGCATAATTTAATTAAGGGATGGGAATAAAATGAAATCTGCCCCTGTTGTGTATCTCATTTTATTCAAAATATTCAAATGTTTGTCAATTTATTAATTAGGAAATAATTTATGTTTGTTTTAATTAACTCGAAAAAAATTGAACCTTGTTGCACAACAAGTTCCATTTTAAGCCGTGAATATTTTTTGTTTGCGATTTTCGCATGAATACGAGAAGTGTGTGGGCGGGGCTTCGGCTTACATTGCAAGCATACGCGCTCGCTACCACGTGACGTCCTCTTCTCGCTTCACTGGACACGGTTGCGGCGTCTTCATTGTTGTTTTGGACGAAGTTTTCTTTGGAACTTTGTCCACGGCCACCCCGATCGGTCTCCTCTCTCGTTAATAACGTTTCCCCTGTACGGTTAGTAGTTTTTACGCGCAATAAAATGTCGAAAACACTTTTATGTCGGCCGTAAAACCCGTGCGAAATTCATTAACAATGCCAATTACGGTCCTCATTTAATAATCAGAGCCGCAACTTAATAAATCAAGCGGACCGAGTTTGGGTACGTGAAGTGCACGTTGCAGCCGACATCCAGCTTATGCGCTCGTAAAATTTGACGTCGCCATTTAACAGAATTACGCTACAATTAAGTTGGAATCGAAGTTTATAGTTCGACGTCGACAGTGGTCAGGTGGTAGCGGGAACGCATGCGTCATCTGTCGGCAAGTTGGCAAGTGACATGAACCGTGGACGGGGTGAATGTGGCCGTGCAGGAGATGACCGTCACGGTAGTGGGTCACAGTCTTAACGCGTCGACGAACAAAGGGTATATAAAGAAGAGACGCCAAATTGCAAAGTTCGTTTGCGGCTATTCCCTCCGCCTCCGCTTCGGGATCGAGAGGTTGTTTGATGCCCGGTCCACTAGAACTTTCACAAAACATGATTCAAGCCAGAAATTAGTTGGAGATGGGGGCGGGTACGATGTGAGAAAAGCGCCGAAAAGGGGTCGGGGGTGGTGATGGAAGTGTGGGATGCGGAGGAGATAAACGAAAATGCAATCGGTAAAAATATGTAAAGGTCACCTAAAATGTCAAATTTGAAGGAGTCGACCAATTGCGAAACGTTTACGTGTTTGACGTTGTCGGACAGGCCAATGATGAACTTGTGTATTGCAAAATGGGAGGTACTAAGTTTCTACAATTCGAGATTTGATAATAAATAATTACTAATGAGAAATTAAATTAAAATGGCAAAAAAACGAAAAACAAAGAAATAATTTCAAAAACTAGAAATTGAACTGAATGATTAAAATAACTCAAAAATGTATGGAATAAGTATGTACAGGGTGTCTCAAAATTCGCGAATTCCGAATTCAGAGCGTGGTAGGGAAGAACCCAGTGAAGCTCGAAAAATACTTGGAAAAAAAATCGCTCTTCTTGAAGAAGATATACCTAAGCACTTTAATTTTGTTCAATACATAGCGGCCTTCATATTCACAGTGACAAAATACTATTCTAGCTACGTTGCCGTTTTATTTTTAAGAAAAATTACAAAAATTTAAGATTTTTTTACTCCAAAGTACATAAAGCTATTCTTCAAAAAATTGTTTTACGTTATTATTTTCCACAATCATCTACACCATAAATAACAATAAACACTGAACTTTTCAATCTGTATTCGAAGAAAACGCAGTTCAAAGAGTGCAACTTCAGACCAATGTATCTTTGTGGGGGGAGTCCCGATTTTTTTTTATTTCCATATTTGGACTACTCAAGTGATCCCCTACAACGCTATGAATTCGGAATTCGCAAATTTTTAGACACCCTGTATATTGGTTGTTCATTTAAATTTATCCTCAAAGTTGGCGCTGAAGAGTCGATTGTGAACGCACTACTCGTTAATCTGCAAAGTTCCTACCTACCTAAAAACACAAACCACGTAAAAAGTGACGTTAGATTTAAATAACTGATCGGTGATCTGTAATCCTTGGCGCGTTCACAATCAACTGTTTAACGCCTACTTTGAGGATACATTTAAATGAAGAGCCGATATATTTCAAACAATATGTCTTAGTTATTGAAAAGACCAAAATTTGATTTTTAACTGAATTAGTCAAATTTTAATCTGAAAATGATGCCTGCATCAAATAGAAAGCTTGCATTTGATATGGTTGTCACAGCAACGACAATTTCGGAAATTTCAAAAAATTAATACATAAGTGGATTTTTTTGTGCACGCCATTGGACATTTTTTTTTTTAATTACTGTTCCGTAAAAATTCGAACATTGTAGTTTTGATATTGAAAATAAATACCTACGTCTATTCAGCTAATTAGGTACCTACTAAGTGTAGTGCGATTTTCTTGTAAAATCTCTCGCGTGCATGCGGATTAGTTCCGTACATTTTTCATCGCTTGTGACTCGTGCCTTTGTTATCGTTTGGAAATAAAGCACTCGTCTGCCAGTCGTGTTTATTTGCACAACAACAAAAGCATTGTGAGCTCGGAAATCACTTATGTGCTAGAGAGACTACAATAATAAATTAACAAAATAAACAAAATTTGAAATGGATTTTCAAAAATTCAAAATTTGACTTTTGTAACAATTTAGTTGGTCTAAGATTTGAAATCGTTGTGAAGGTCCAGAACGAAAATAAAGTAGGCCTGATTTATGAGTCCAGATAACAAGAATCAAGACGGATTTTTTTTAAGACAGCGAAAATTTTAATTTTGGGACAATTACCTAATTACCTAGCAAAAAATTTGGAATATCTAATTATCAAAATCAAAACCAGACTAAACACCGTTCACGTTGTTTTGGTAGGTATAATGGGAGGCCATGATTAATTTTTTTGACGTTGGACACACTGTTCGATTTCCGTCACTAAAGTGCTTGACATGCGGACCTATCAAAATGTTGCTGAATTTCCCGCGATGTTCGAGAATTCTTCTATTGCAAACTAATAAAACTGACAACACTGCAGTAGACTACACATTGACGCTATTTATAACCTAACTCAAGAGGCAGCTTTACTACCAAAATTTTCATGGCCTCCCATTATGCCAAAACAATGTGAATGCATTTTAGTTAGAAATTAAAAATGGCATAAATGAAATTTTGATTGTGAGAATAGAATTAGTCGAAGTGGGTTAAGACGTTTCTATTTCTGATTCTCATTTTTCTCTTTTTTTTTAATTGAATTTTGTTTGTTTAAACAATTGATTTGTCCAGTTAATCTTAAATTTATTTTAGAAATAATTTTCTTGTGAGAAAGATGAGGAGAAAATAAAGAAGAAAGACACAATTGCTCGCTTAGATGACTTTTTCTTCGTGTTAGTTTAGTCTTTGTTGTTGTGGTGTTTGTTCAGCAAAGCACGCCGGCCGTAAAAATCGTCGTTCGTGTTCGTCCTCATGTACAACAGACAACCGCACAAAGGACAAGACGTAACCCTTCGCGCCGTCCATCCTCCTCTGCGGCGTCCCCCGTGCGAAGAGTGGCCCTTTATGTTGGGGCGATTCAGCGAAGAATTTGAATAAGAATGCGGGTTGTAAGAAACGGCGCGAGGAAAACACGCAGCAGAAGGAATGTAAATAGTCGACATTCCGAGTGGTAATTCTGAATAGCTCCGTTGATGAAGCGTCCAGTGCTTGGCCCTCATTCAGGCAAGTATTCCGAGTGAATTTCGTACATTGTCTTAAGACATTTCGAAGTGTTGGGAGGCGTGTACGCCCGTCCAGACGTTTAGTGAGTGCGGTCCTCTTCAAATGCTTCTAGTATTTGGTTGGAGGATACGTCAGAAGGACAACTAACTTGGAGAAACTCAGTCGCCGGCGGGTTTCTCTCTCTTCTAACTTTGCCCGCCTAAACACACTTACTGTTCGCAGCAGTCACACTAAGCGCTCTCCATGAATTAGTTTTGGACCTGGAAGTTTGTTTTGTATATAGTTTCGTTTGCACAGCTTCTGCACCAATATTTTCCCGGCGCTAATTATTTTAATTCGCGCGTGCACCGGGTCCGACTTCGCACGGGACTTACGCCAGATTAGACAAATTAATGCACCGGCGAGGAGGATCCCCACAGAAATTACGAACACCTTAGTATCCCCAAAAATCAGAAGAGTGACCATTTCACGTCTCTTGAACCGCCAAAACCTCAAAAAACAGACCGAACACCAAACACCTCCACCTCTAGCGAAAATGTTAACCAAATCTCTTAGGAAGTGTCAAACTTCAAACATTATTTCCATTTTTAGTCACGTAATAACCCCTTTCTATGTTGGTGCAATAATTTACAAAGAAAAAATCATCTCCAAATGAAATTGAAATAATTATTTATTTCTAACGCTATTTATAAAATTGTAAAAAAAGTAGGAATATATTTTTAACGTTTAGAAAATAAAAAAAATATACAGGGTGTCTCAAAAGTACCGCCTTTCCTTGAAGGTGCGTCATCTAGAAGTGTTCTGGAGTACTGAAAAATAGTTTAAAAAATTCCATATCAACTTCTACTCCTCTCTTGAAATGCAACAACGCATGTTTAGACGCAAATGGGTAAAATTTTGAACATTTATTTTAATAAAATAATTTTTGTTGAAGTGTTTGATTGTTGTGTTACTTCTCAAGCTCATCAAAATGGTTGCCTCGGTGTTCAATAATACAATGCTATTACGTGTTTCTAAGTAGAGGTAATTCTGAGGTTACATTGTTGCTTTTTTTATATTTTAAAATTGCGTATGTTTTCTAAATGAAAGAACAGAATTTTTTAAAAATATTTTTCCAGCACTCTACCACATCCCTAAATGACGTACCTTCAAGGAAAGGCGATACTTTTGGGACACCTGTATAAAAATTGTAACGAGCGTTCAAATAATTTGTTGTGGTCAAGCAGGTCTTTCCTTATTAAACGCACGTCCTCTTTTTACTTAGTGTGCTTTGACATTTTCTTCGGACTCGTCGAATCCCTGTGAAGGATCTGACAATTTATTTTTATCTTTGACCATACATTTTTTTGAACGCTCTTTATCCACATAAATACATAAATACAAATAAAATTGTTTTGGCAGAACGATTTTTAAAATTCAGGTCAAATTTTCACCTCAATAATTAAGATAAACAGGCAGGGTGGATCTGAGAAAAAAAACCAGAGAACATCTTTCTAAAAATGGTATTTTTTTAAATAAAATTGAGATTTTTGATAAAATAATAAAGAAACTCTCCAGTACAACTGATTCTTATTTAGCCACCGGCTGAATTTTATATCTACATACTTCAGATTTTATAATCATTGTCCTGAAATGTTAATTAACTAACTAAATGATACAAATACAAGGATATTTCATTCTGTACTGAGATCAACTAAATTTAAAATGTACCTATTGTTAATTTTTTTTATCAAGTTATTTGGTACGATACAGAATCGCCTTGTCGAAATAAAAATGCATCTAGTGTTTTTCATTACGATTTTAGCTGCTTCAAGTCGAAACAGGTTTTTTTTGCTTTCGTTTTGTAAAAACTGTTAAGAAAACACTTTTCTTTTCACATTTTGCGCTAAGTTTTTCACCGACTCGCTGTACAGTGTGGCACAGAACTAATGTCGATTGGGAGGGCGCGTTGCTCGGCGTCACTCGCTTTGTTCGGATTGTTCGACTGGTGTCGAGTTTATTGGGGGCGAGTTTTCGCTCAGTTTACGAAAATATTCCGACGGTGTTTCCGCGTCGGAAGGGTTGAAAAATCGGGTCGGTCCTTGTCAATGGGATGATAATTGTCGGAATACGGTTTCTGGTCTGGAACGAACGAAACGGAGCAGCGAAAGGAAGAGAGTTTGAATCGAGTTAGGCGGCTTTGAACGCCTGCGGTAGCAGATGCAAGACGTTCCACATCTTCCAATTGCCAATATGCATGCATTATTGCAATTTGTACAATAATTTCCAAAGGCAATCTAACACGACAAATGAGGCCGACTTCTAAAATCTAGTTTCAGTTTGACTCTATTAGCGCCAGGATTATTGCGACGAAGTCCTAAGCGGCAGCAGGATTCGTGCGATCCTGCGAACATTCCGCAACCCCTCGACCATTTTTATTTCGAAAAAGCTGTGGACTTTTTTCGGTTTCAATTTGTCGAGATCGGATTTCGTCCCCGGCCCCCGGGGACGGACAAAAGAGCGTCGGTGGCCATTTTTCCAGCGCCATAACGACACTCACATAACATTAACTATTTAATTACGAAGCGTTTTCATTCATAATCACGTCGTTAACAATTCCTATCGGCCGTATCTGAAGGGTTATATCGGTACATGTCGCCCCTCTTGCCCAATCGGCGATCTTACGCCCTCACACCACGTTATCTCGCACTCTAACCCCATCATCCCCGTGCCTCAGGGACGTTCTCCATCATGGATTAACCCTTTCCGAATATATCTGAATATTCGCATAGTCATTATTATGGATAATTGATACCCGGGAGGACAAGGCCAAAAAGTTAACCTGCACCCATAAGGACTACGCCGCACCACTGCCGCCACCCTCATTTCCGAAAATTCGACTAAATTTAATTTCAACCGAAAGACCACACCCAGGAAATGTTTATTCACGCGGTTCCATTTCCGCGGCGATGGGACCTAAATGGAGAGGCGAAATTGGGGTGGGACGGGGGCGGGGGGCTCCCCCAGGATCACCGAATCCAACGGAAGGAGATTTTTTCATTCAAAAAAACACAAGCAACAAGATACGGTGTTCAGAGTACTTCGTTATTTTCATTTTTGAAAGAAATCTAAAATTCATATACAGAGTGAAAATGCAAAACTTACATCTTTTCAAAAAGCGAAAGCGACTTGGTAAATCTTTATTTTTTTATAATTTGTAAATTGAAATCCATTTTGTACTAAAAATGAAATAATCAATTTTTATTTTGATTTTTGAAAAAAAAGTTGATATACAGGGTGGAACTACAAAATCAAAAATTTTTCAAAAAGGTAAAGGTAAGCTCTTAACTAGGTATTATTTTTCTTAATCATGATCATCTAATCGATTTTGATATAAAAATAAAATAAGTTGATTGTGATATCAAAATTTTAAAATTTTCTTTTTTGTTTTAGTGATTTAATGGCCACATGTATCACGTTTGTGTTCTGAATACGTCACTTTTTGTGTTGGCTGATCTTGCGTTGTGTGAAATCCTATCAATTATCCTGGAAGAGATGAAAAGTTTGGTTTACAAAGAGGTGACAAAAGAAGTTAACCTAAAAACCAGAAAACTAGATAATTGAGTTCTTTCAATAAAGAGAGACAATTACGGAATTATGAAACTAGCATTTCTTAATTGGAAAAAGAGAAGATTTTTTTTTGTTTGGGGTTTCCCTTGGAAAGTGGGTCTTCCTCGCCCCGTCCCCATGTTTGATTAGCCGAAGTCGTCCATTTGTTTCGGTTTCTGTCCTGTTTTGTGTTCGACTGTCGACCGACATCCATGTAATTCTCGGCAGACAAAGATGGTGTAACGAAGCTGAACAAAGCACGGCATAATCTTGGATCTGAATCGTTAATCAAAACCCGGACTTTAGCCGGAGGCGAAGCTCGAGGATGGTGTCCGCGCCACCGGACCAGCATGGCCGCCCACCCTCCCGGACCCGTAATTTATTATTCACAACTTCCGGACCAGGATTCTATTATAAATGGCTAATAATCGCGTAGCGCTAGGTTCGTGCCGAGAGTTCCGACCCCTCCCCGTCCCCCCAAACGAACTCCCGGAGTTGCCCCCCCATCAATCGTCGGATGAATTTTTCGGGACCAATTATACGTGTATTTCGGGAGGTAGGTACGCAACCCTTTACGCCCTCAACCTTGTAATTTCGGAGAGCAGACCCCTCCCTCGGCCGCTGCGGACGGACCCTCTCTGAATAATTACCAAGCAGCGTGACCTCCAGAGACCAGTAAGGGATGATGCGCTGCTCGACTATTCGGTTACGTTTACACACGACGAGAATCTCCTTCTTAATTTAATTAACATTTTATGAAATATCTCGGCAGTTAGCGCGCGGAATTAAAGTATTGTCTCGGCGGCGGGGCTTGTTACCGCCGCCCCCAAAAATGAAACTAACCCGGCGAGGTTTTCGCTTTTTCTAAATCAATCCGCGCGGCTGAGTTTGCGGAGATGCAACCGTTGCGTGCACGCCAGCGGGACGATTTTGCTTTACGACGACGACCACGATTTTTTGTCGACTTATCCTTTTGCATATTTCCACTTATCGATCTCGCTTTTGTGAAATTTTAAGAAGCGAAGGAGCTTCGGGTGATTGTCGTTAATGGGGAGTATGTCTGGAAGTTCTCGTCAAAGAATCTATTTGCAGAGTGCCCGTCTTAAATTATCTCGTATTTTCAGGTCGTTAGAGATGGTGGCCGGGACTAGAGGCGAGGCTTTAGTATCCATTTTAGCGAAGGACCTGAGGCACCGCTGGAAAGCAGCCGACCCTCGCTTGATGCCCAAAGAGTCATTAGCAGAGCGCCCCTGATTGCGCTGACCACATTTAAGTAACACCAGCGAGGAAATTTCGCAGTTTACTAGCTACAACTATAATAAATTTCGCCGAGTTTACTCAAAGCGCTAATTAAATTGATTCCGCTGCAGGGGCGCCCACCACCGCCAAAAATAAAACCCCCAAGGGTTTTTTCGTTTTGGGTCTGGAGCGCGTTTGAAAAACTCAAAAAACTCCACATTTTGGAATTTTCCAAAAAACGGCATCGATCTTGCGTCGAGGTCTGCACAAATGGCACTCGCTAAATCCATCATATTTATGATGGAGAGTGTTTTGGTTCGAGGGGTTGTGGCAGGAAGGGAGAGCGACGGGGGCGGAGGTGCTACTGTCAACCCACGGCTAGCTTGATCTCCGATTGCAATTAATTCGGCCGGCTTGAGCACTAATTTACATCTGCGGACAGCGTTAGGAAATCTTATCATGGCACGAATGGAGCGGCAAAATGTCATTATCGAGTACGAACGATCCTGAAACTAGATCGGGTTTCTAATTTGAGCTGGGCTAATGGATTTGTTGGGGATTTTTTTTTTTGGGAAGAAGTTGGTGTCACGACCTGCAACTGATCAAGAAACGTCGTGCGGATGTGGAGGCGAGCTCATACGTTTGAACAAATGATAATAAAATGTTTTATCGACAAACAGGAATACAGTTTTATGAGTTTTGATGGAAACTATTTGGAGAGGCTACGGTTGGAGGCGGTCGATCGGAGGTGGAATGACCGAAAAATAACATCGGTTTATAACGTGTGGTATAAAGTAATTAGAGGGGAGGCAGTGCCATGGAATGAGGAAAAATGAGGTTATGGTGGACATAAATATGAAAATAAAGAAGTGACAAATAAATAAATAAATAAATAAATAAATAAATGCAAACGATGTCCCCTCGCGTTGGCCTCATAATTAAATAAATTATGATAGATTAATACTAAAATACTTCCAGTTTCGTTTGTTAATCATTATGAAAAGCTTACTTGTTACTAATTCAAAAATTAGCATTCCCAATTATGCTTCACCCAATTAATTTAATTAGTTCATTTAAAATATCATTTGAAGAATATTTAGATTAATTAATTAAATTTGATTTGTATTTTGTATTTGAAATAGTTTTCAACAAATACAAATGAAATTAAATTAATTAACCTAAATTTTCTTGAAGAGTTTGTCAGATAATAATGTTACCTAAAGTAAGTATGTAATTGTAAAATTACAACAAACTTATGCCATTTATTGGCACGTACTAAATTCTATAATTAAAATCGCAATACATAGAACAAATACTGCAAATCTCATTTGATGAAATTAATTACAATTAAATCAGAATTTTGATTAATAATTATTAATTTTAGATTTGATGTCAATTGAAACTTTCTTTTAAAGTAAAAATAAAAAGTAAAAACTAAAAGTAAAAATAGCTATTTATGTAACATGTGTATAAAGTAGTGATGAAACGATTACCAATTGACGATTACGATTACGATTACGAATATTGAAGTTATAATCGTACGGTTACGATTACGATTACGATTATATTTGTGGAAATAAAACACCAATTTGAAAAACCATTATAATAATACGAAATAATAATAAATAAATAATATTAATGATTTGAATTAAAATAAAGTCTAAACCTAAGTAGTATAAACAGTAATACGGTGCGATCAATTAAAAAATAAATCGAGTCGGCGTGTTACCTATGGCAACCCATGCTATAGCTTCAAAGCAAACTCGATTTATTTTTTAAATGATCGCTTGGTATATATGTACTTTGTGTTTAATATTCAAAATTAACAATGGGCAAATTTTTATTTAAAAAACACAGCGTTTGGAGGTTGTTAGGACTTAGGCGATTTCTTTTCGGAGTCTGAATAAGTCCTGCTGTGGAGAAAAACCTTTCTGACTGAACTGAAGCGGGTTTGTAAGATAGATATTTTAGAGCTAAGTTTTTTAAGCGCGGAAAGTTAACATTTTCTCTCCAATATTCAAGGGAGTCTGACGAATGTGATATATTGGCTGATTTCAGGTACGCATCAACCTCATCTTTGGCAGTATTGACTAAGAAAAAAAGTTGTTAAGTGTCTGAAAATTCTGAAAATTTAAGTAATCTTACTCGCAAAATTTGACAATGGTTCACTGATTTCACTGTCGTCGATTATTTCTCGACAAATGCTCCAAATTCCAGTACTTGTAGAAGGTCTATTTGGGGAAGAAACAGATGGTGAAATTTCTGTTTTTTCTTCTGTTATAGCAGAATAAAGAAGTTCTGTAACTTTTTTAGAAGCGTTGATATTTCGAAATATACGGGTTTTGTATCTTGGGTCCAGCGCGGTGGCCAATATGTAGGTTTCATTTTCTTCAATATTACCATATCGATAAATCATCTGTGTCTGCAGAGTCTCTACCATATTTCTCACCGTTTGGTGTTTTGTATCGTCTGAAGAAATTTTTTGTATGATTCTGAATAGACTATTGATAAGAGGAATAGCATCAGATAATGTAATTGCATCTTTACTTAATGCTTTGGTCACATCTTCAAAATATACCAGAATTTGGACCACTTGTTCAACAAGAATCCATTGCTGTGTATTTAGATCGAATTGGCAATTTAATTTTGGAAGAACAGCTTGGATAGCAATGCGCTGTTCGTATAATCTATTTAACATCAGATACGTAGAATTCCAACGAGTCGGAACGTTCTGTATCAAAACATGTTGCGGAATATTATGTTTCTTGAGCTTCTTGAAGCAATTTCATGGCTGTTGTTGAATGACTAAAATGGCCTACTATTTTCTTAGCAGTATTCACCACATCTTTTATGTTAGTTTGTTCCAAAAGACCATCTTGTAACACAAGTTGCAACGTATGAGCCATGCAAGGCACATGCTTCACCTCGTGGATATCTTTGACGGCATTTACGATATTTCGAGCATTGTCTGTAACAATTACTTTCACTCTGTCAGTAATTTCCCACTCTAACATTGCCAGTTGTAAATTGTCACTTATGTTTTCGGCAGAATGTTTTTCACCTTCAAAAGGCATCACTTCAAGGCAAAAATTCTTCAATTCAAAATTTTTGTTTAGTCCATGTGCAGTTATACTAATAAAATCATTAACGTGTGAAGATGAATCGCTAGTCCAGAGATCTGTTGTCACAGAAATGTATGGAAGATTTTTCAATTCACATTGGATTTTCGTTTTTACACGGTTGTACATATCCGGCAATATTGTTTGTGTTATATGTGTTCTTGATACCATTTCATATTTGGGACAAATGTTTTTCATAAGCCTTTGAAAGCCTTTTTTATTTACATGATCCAAGGGTTCCATGTCAAGGCACATTTCTTCAACAATTAACTTTGTTATCTCTCTTGCTCGAGGATGGTCCGAGCTGTATGAAGCAGATCGTGAAAATATTTCTGTAATTGTTGCTTGTTTTTTCGCTGGAGAAGGGCCTTCCATATCTGTCAAACATTCCTCGCCAAGGGTGACTTTTTCTAGAACTTCCGGGTGGAACCGTTTTACGTGGGCCCACATATTAGTAGTAGTAAAACCTTTTGATGCTGCGTTTTTCCCTCCTCGAGAAATTACCGCTTTGCAATATCTACAGGCCGCTTTATTAATGTCATCCATTTTTTTAGTAAAATATTTCCAAATTTCACTAGTTTCTGTACGTTTAACTTTTCCAGACATTGTAAATATTTTTTCTTCAATTTTATTGTAAATAAAACCACCAAACTTAACTAAATTCACTGAGAACGCTTCACTGTTCTTAAGACACACTGCTACTTGCATTTGCCTGTCGATTGCATTGCGCAATAATTACTAAACTTGTAGGAACTCGTCCTACAATAATCGTATAATAATCGTATGCGTAATCTGCGATTACGATTAATCGTAAAATTCGCGATAATCGGCGGTTACGATTAATCATAATCGTAATCGTTTCATCACTAGTATAAAGTACTTACTTTTTTTCGAAGTGGGAAGCTTACACTTACGACCACAGCGAGTGCTGTAAATCTGAACGACAGTGTCACATAGAATCTCTGATTTGTATCAAATATTAAAATGACGTTTTCTTTAACGGCCGTCGTTAAAAGCAACGGCCGCGAAATTGGATTTCGCGGCCTGTTTTAGGTACACGAAGTGCTCGTTTCGCGTAAGGTTGCACAAAAAAGATATGAGAAATAATTTGAATATCTTCTTTGCTTAAGAGAATCGTGTTAATTAAGTAGTTTGCATAAGAAATCTTGAATTCTGTTCAAAAAAAAAAAATGTTACTATTACGAGTACATTGTATTTTACGTAAAATATTTCAGCATTTTTCTTTGAAAATTGTGGTAAAACTAATCTCTGCATCATTCGTGGGATGAATGAAAATTTGAAATAAAAAAATATCACCGGAATCATTAGTTGTTAATTTGTAAAAATGCCTTGCTCGAGCCCCTGCAACATCCTCGTAAACAAAGAATCTGCCACTGCAATGCGCGCCTCACATTAGCAGAAACACCCCCGAGCTTAACCCACCCTCTAATTCTCGCACGCCCGGCCGCCCCCTCCTCCGTCCGAATAAAAATTCATAAATCGTAATATTTACGTACCCGTCGTGAAAACCGTAAATATTTCATTCGGTTTCTTCTCCCCGGCGGAAAGTAAACAGAGAGAATTTGCGAACATTCCGAGTACATTAACAATTAACCAAATGAATAAGAGCCGGTATAGAATTGCCCCGAGCCGTATACAGACCGAGGACCGGCACGCCATTGGTCAACAGCCCTATGGATTATTCCGTCTTTTGTTTCACCCCTTGAGAGAGCGTGGTGCGAGGGCCGAGGGAGCGAGGGGGGCCAGCTATGGCCGCTGCTTGTAATGACACTTGGACGGACCGACTTGCCCCGAGTTTCATGAGCCGCCCCCGTCGCCGCGCCGCCGTCCCCGGCTGACAAACGCAGAACTCCGAGGACATTGTTCAACCCGGTGCCGCACTCGCCCAAAGAAAAATTCCATTGTACACCGGCGGTGCTTCCGAAGAAGTCGGCCACGTTTTGACGGGGGAGGAGGCGGCCGCCACCCCCGGCTGCTATGTCGATAATTTAATAAGCAAAAGGAATGCGTGTGATTTCTATATTTTAATATTGTATCTTCCTGGCGGTATTTAAGTGACAGAGGGCCGGCTGCGTTCTCTCCATAAATGGATTAAAAACTAATTGTGTAATGGGAAAGACTTCGCTGTGCGATTGCTTTGATATGCAGATACACCGAGGATGAGGGATTCGTATCCCGGCAACACACCCTTTGTGACGTCACCCAGGTAACACTGTACGGCCCGGTAAACCCATACTGTAGTCGTCGCCGTCTCTGTCCTCATCATTCCGCATATTTTTATTGAAATATTTCATTTCAGAGAGATTTGCACAATTGACTCGTCGAGCGTCGGCCCCCGACTTCGAATTCGACGTGGTGTAGGTAGTCCAATAAAAAAAAATGTTTACACTGACGAAGAAAAAACCAACAGTATCACCCGGAGCGAGGAAAACCGACCGACGCACACAACAACGCAGGTGTGGGAAGTAAACCGAAAGAAAATTCCAAATACTTAATTTCTTTCGTTAATTTACTTTTTAATTATCAAACTGTGGAGACTGTTCCAGAAAAAAAAACAAATTGGGATTACAAGGATGCGAAGGACCTGCAGGACCACCGTGGAATTAATTCAAAACACGAAACATATTAATTAATTTTAAAAATTTAAAAGGTGCACGTTGAAAATGGTACATGGTACAGTTTTCGAAATCTGAGATTTCTATAAATACTCAGATCTGGAACATTCCGGAAAGATCCGGGACGAACGATCACCTCTTAAGCTAAAGCCGTACTTTTCATTTTCTTAATATGTCGTCTGGTTTGATTTTGCGAAAGACGGGGTCGCTCAGGGTTCAAGTTTAAGACCTCAAATATTTATGTCTTCATCAGTGGCCTTAATTGTGCACTAAAATGGTGATTTGAATAATCTCACATTTAATTAATCCGTGAAAGTTTCCGACACTTAACATTTTCAATCTTGCTGGATCCTCAAAAGTTACAAAATAATTACCTCCTGAAAAGTTTTTCTCTTGAACTAAAATCTTGGAGGCTATTTTAATTCTTCTCTAATAAAAACCTAGATTAATGAAATGTTAGTAAGCAAAGATGTGTGAAAGGTCTCCTAATTTTTAATTAAGTTAAAATTAATTAAGTCCAGGAGGAACTTTGAGACATCAAATATTTGTTTCTTAGTTAGTGGCGCAATTGATTCAGAAGTAATTAAACACACTTATTTCTTTTGTTACATTCAGTTAAAACAATTAATGTTTGAAAATTTCTGATGGGTATTATTTCCATAATTATTCAATTTCTTAAGCATCACAATAATTATTATCAAAAAATGTTTTTTTCCCTTGAACTACATCCACGTCGGTTAATTTAATTAAAATAAAAAAGAAAAGAAAAAAGAATAATATTTCTTATATTTCTAATACTTTACCACTTTGAAAAGAAAAATGGAAGTTAAAGGTCCTTTCTAAGCATTCATTTTACATAATTTAATTTAAATTGAGTAATATTGTTGAGATAAAAACAACTCCTTTATCCCTAATTAATCACTCACTTACATTTACATTTGGAAATATAAATAAAAAATCTAATTAATGTGAGGTAAACTCTTACCTAATTCCTTAAAGGCTGCAAGAGAATTCCTCATTTAAAAAAATATACCGGGAGGGGTGAGAAATCGCGACTTCTAATTAATTAAAATTGGCGATATTATTAATAATAAATAAGGTAAATTTGATTTTTTTTTTTAAATAAGGCCGTAATAGTTTTGTTAGTTTTCTGATATGCATTAACTGTTAATTTACCTATAAAGTTTTTACACTAAATGAATCTGTACCTGCTTGCGCATCAGATCCTAGTGTCGCAATTACAAATTTTGACTTGGTTGGCTAAATAATTCGCTTTTTTATTTAAACGCAAACCAGACGCGTGATTTATGGCAAAATGGTATAATTTGCCAACAAAAGGATCATTCACTAGTAGCCGACCGTTTTGGAGCCTCTTATTTACAGCTTTGCCATAAAATTGCGTTTTTTTCCACTGATTTCGTAAATAATTATAGGAAGTGAATCTGGGTGGGTCAGTATTAAAATCAGAATTTGACTTTTTAATTGAAATTTACTTTTTTTTTTTGGCTTTGTAAGTGAAAAATTATCAAAAAGTTATGAAATGTACAGTCACGGCCACGGAATTTCGTCATTCAACTGACATTAGCTGTAAAATAGCCCAAAGTTAATCCAAAAGCTAGATTCCCATTTTCCCCGGCCGCTACTTTAACCGATACCCCTCCCGGTATAATTAGAAAATTCGTAACAAAAATTGGAAATTTGAATTTCCTTCAAAGTGAGATTTGCTGATTTGAGTCGATGAATGGCGTTGCACAAGGTTCGTGTCTAAGACCCCAAATATCTGAATCTTTATTAATTCAATGAATTAGGAACATAAATGCTAAGTTCTTGTACAATTTTGCAGCCAAATAAAACTTTGCATTTTTTTTTCTTTCCTTCTTCATGTCACAACGTTAGGTATAAAATACTTTTCAAACATTTTTTTGGCTCGTTTTTTTTCCAATCAAAGTAAAACTGAATTTCTTGCTTCTTTATTAATGCAATCCACAAAATGTAAAATAACACATAACTACGAGTAAATTGTGAATGTTTTCCAAATTTTTAAAATTCTCAAAAAAATTGTGAAAATACCCAAGATTGAAGCGAATACTCTTGTCTCAATTTAATTTTAGTTAACACCTTTTCTAGCGTTTAAAATGGAGACTCTCTAAACTCTAATGAATGTCCCAGTTATATTTGCACTTAGAAACGCAGTTAATAAACTTAGTTAATTTTACTTAGCTAAACTCTTTACCGATGCACTAAAAGCTACAAAGAATTCCCCTGCTTTCTTACAAAAAGAAGAAATTTGTGGCAACATCAAAACTAAACTTGAATCTTGAAAATACATTTGACAACTTGAAGGTTAATTCAACGAGTGGTGTTACCCAAGGTTCAAGTTTAAGACCCCAAATATTTACATTTGAATCCATTTCATTCATTGTAAGAACTAAAATGCCTTTTTTTAACGTCCGTAAAAAAAAAGTGCAAGTTTTTTCATTCGTTTGCGTTCATAAAATATGTGATTTTTGAATCGGTCAAGAAGCGTTAAAAAAAGTGCCATAGCGTGTCATTTTTTAACGCAATTATAAAGTGTTTCATTCATAATTAGCAGTTTTTTTGAACGACTTCGTATGTAAATTGGGATTTTTTGGCATGAGTAAAACGCGAGTAAAGGTCCACGGATTCACACAGGAGAAAATTTTCAAATTTTGAGAGTGTCGAAAAAATGGTTATCTAAACTTACGAGCGCCAAAAAAATGTTATATGCAACTCGTTCGTAAAGTACTTTTTTTACTCTGCGGATTTGCGCACTCGCTTCGCTGGAGCGGCAAATTTTCCTTCTCGTAAAAAAAGTATCACTTTACTCACTTGTTGCATAAATAACTATTATTTTAAAATTAAATAATTTAAATTGGTGTAATCATTACTAAATAGGTTTGTGATAATTTTTGTGATTCGTTTTGTATTTTAAATTTTGCCACGATAAAATATCCACTCTCCTGACACAGAATCCCCTGTGTAATGTATCATCCTGCCCTGCATCCTACCCCGTTTCGAATCTGTGCCTGGTCAAAGGTGAAATGTCCCCAATTAGCGGGTCAAAAGGCAGAATCTCTTTGTCCGAGCATCCTTTCAGCCAACCAACATCAATTTGGACCAGTTTTGAAAACATGAATAGGTAGAGATGGTCACACGACCACATTTAACCTGTGACCTATCATCCCATCTCCCCATTGACGAGATGAAAGAGATGTTACCGGCTAAGTGACGAGGGTTAAATTACCCGATAATTGCCCCCCTAAAAAGACGCAAGATTTTTCCAAGCCTCGAACTCGCCCCGTTTGATACGTCATGTATGAGCCCGAAGATGTGCCAACGTCTTTGACACTCGAATCATATGCTTTGATCAAATAAATTCTATTTGGTCGTGTCCGTTCGAGTGCGAACAATAATGTCTCGTTTCCCTAACGTCCCCCATTTTTCAGGGCGCGGACCAGCGAACGGAAAAGTCTTCTTGATGAGCTACACTCGGTATATTAAACTGTTTGCCCAACGGCTCAAGCTCGTTCGGTGGCAAATTGTGTCCACGACCGGTGTGACGAGTGGACGCCGGGTGGCCGCGGGTCATCCAGGGCAAAGGTCGCGGGGTCGCAGACATACAAGGGAGTGAGCACGCCGCAAAAACCCTAATAGTAGTAAACTGTCAACACATTGCCGATATTAATCATAAAGAGTACACAGAGCGCGATTTCGAGATTTCGGAAAAATTTTTCGACGGAAAAAAACCCACAGGACTACGATCCAGACGAGGTTTTTTTGGGCAGATGATGCAAATGAGAAAGAGCCAAGCGACCCTTTCGGGATCGCCTACCTGGAAAGGGATGCGTAGGTAAACGCGGCCCTTTCGGCTCCCCCAAAGACACCCGATCGATTTTCCAATCACGATGGCCAGTTAATTCGGTACTTGTCGGTATTGATGCACTTTCAAAGTTTCTAATGTTGATATTTGAACAACGTGTAGTTGCGAACCCCAAGAGGGATCAATAATGATGTTCTCTTTCTATAGAACGCGGTCGCAAGTGCTGCATCTTGTTTGCATCTTGCTTGACGTTTCAGCGGTTGAAATAAAGTTATGAATTTAACAAAAGGACAAAGTTTTAATTAAACTGCCAAGTTCTAGGCAAACGTCGCCCGATTTCGAGACGCTAATGCGAATCAAAGGAAATGTGTGTGCGTCGCGACGCTCACCAAAGAAACGAACTCCCATCAATCATGCAAACAGAAGAGACCGAAGAGTGCCAAAGAAGTTGTTAACGTAGTCTTAATAATCCTAATGATACGATAGGTCTGAAAGTACTGTATAATTCGATCACTGAGGTGAAGCAAGATCGGGTGCGGTCGATTCTTGGATGGGTGGCCCCAGAGGAGACCGCGTTTCGATGCAACTTCGTAGCTTGGTTGTTTGATCGCAGTAGTCAGTAATGTTGTGAACAAACTGCGGCCTGAATGGCGTGCCCCCGGCTCAAGAAAAATAAGTACAAGAGGGGTGTAAAAATAATACGTTTGGACTTGGACTTACTCTACTAGTGCAGGAAGAATATTTTGTTGTGGATGGGGTTCCAGTATCTACACGAAGAGTATTTATCTTGGCAAGATAATAACGCGGATAAATTAGACGGGAGGTTACCAATCGATCGGCCAAGAACGGACGGGGCCGAACATTCCTGCCATTTCATTGCCAAGTATTAAGTTAATTACGTCACCAAGCCGCCCCCACGCCCCGACAGCAACATAGAAAAATCGTGTGCCGCCGCCTCCCTCTCCGCGGAACAAGATAAATCGGGAAATTAGCGTTTACTTTATGCCGTGTCCCGATTAGCACTGAGCCAAGAGCAAATAATAAAAAGAATCGAAGGGGATGCACAGAGGTGATGGCGGAACGCGACGAAAGAGAGAGTCATAAGAAAATATTCGGCGGAGACGTTGCAGTTTTAATTTGGCAGCGGAGGCCGAAGTACGTTTCACAATGGGGATAATTAATTACGCGCCGCCATCTAATTAGATTGTCGCGCCATTAATCAATCGAAAGGGGAAAGTTCTTTTTGTCGGTTTGGTCCGGTGTGAACTGTGCTTGGTGTTCGAGTGACCGATGGCCAGTGTCCACCAATGAGAGACGGCGTCGGGTCGACGGACCTCCTCTGGATGGCGGAGTGGGGAGATGGGATAGGGGAAGAGGTGACCCCTGGCTTGCGATGCGTGAAAGGGTAATATTATTAATTCATGAGGGCGAAAGAGTGGTGATTTTAATTGGGACACGTTCGGAGGCAAAATGTCCGGCGGGGCGAGGCGATTATTGTTTTTTCATTAAATGGAAAGATTGATTTATCGTGGGGTTTTGTTTTTGTGTTTTCCTTTTTTTTTGTTTTTGTTGTTATTTTTGTGTTGAGAGTGAGTTCAGTTTTTGTACGTGTACGTTAGGTATCGCATTTTAATTCATACTTTAATAAACTATTTCTTTTTTCGTATTTTTATTCAACTGACCCTCATCCTTTTCTACACACCACCATTATTTCATTTGATGTAGCTTTTGTATTCTTTTGTTTTGTGTGTGGGTAGAATGAAAACGTGTTTTTATTTTATTTTGAACAAACTTAAATGAACTGAACAAACTATACTAAACATTTATTCTAAATTCTTTAGAAAATACATATAACAAGCTATATATCCAGCGTTCAAAAAATTATTGCTTTCCTCACTATGAACAAACGCAGGTTGTCTATTTGGTTGGTTTGCTTTGACAATCGGATGCACAACCTCACTTTGAACAATATTTTAATGTGATTTACTGATTTAGATCATTAGTTTAAAGAAAATGATCGTGTTGCTGGAAAAAAACAGGAAACACTCATTGATAACTTCTTAAAAGAGTTGTTTCTTACTAAAGAAATAATGCATAGGTACTAACGTTTGTTTGAATAAAAGGCGTTAACGGAAATAAAAGCAAGGGGGTCATTACAAACTGCATGGTAGTATATAATAAACTAATTAGATTATGCTAAAGTTTTAGTGACAAAAATCTTCCAAAATTTATTATCGAAAGACCGTTATTTCAAAAAAAAATGTTTTCCAAAATTTTAGAACAGACGTTTTCTCTTTTCGTTGTATAGATAAATGGAATCTTTTTTATCATGTTATTCTCGGCGGAAGAGAATTTTAATTGAAATTAATTAATAAATTTTCGTATATACAGGCCGTCTCAGCTAAGATTTTCGAACCTAATATCTCGGTTATTTGCTAACGGATTTTTGTGAAATTTAAAATGCAGATATTTTAGACGGTGAAGAATAAAATCCCATTAATGCAATCACCCAAGTCTTAAAAACGTAATTTTTACGTGCCTTTTTAAAATATTGAATCACTTAAAATTTATTTCAAAAAATTGATCGTCAATAACAAGTGTTGTAAGGAGAAACTCGTCCTTGAAAGACGTCTGGTTTGCAATAAAGAAGAAAAAAACTGCGTTAAACGTGCAAAAGCTTAGACGCGTATGAAACAAACGCGCGTTATCGCCGAATTTTGGTCAACCCTCTTCGAACAAACGGAGGTGACATATTTGACGTTTATCTTTCTAACCTTACAAACATTTACAAAGTTAAAGACAACATTTGGACGTAATTTATTATACTGGATGCTTTCATTCTTCCATAAAGGACTAAAACACGATCGGGATATTTTAGCAAGGTAATTTAGTTCACGTACGCTTCCTGTGTCTACAAATAAATTGACGACTCTCTTAACCTTACATTTTGTATAGCCTACATTTGGATAGTGTTCCACGAGTGTCATTGAAGTTCTTACGACACTCTACATAGGCAAAAATTGTTTCCTTTTCCGACAATATTGAAATTTCTGCCATGGTAGTCTATTTTTAGAGTATTTTCAATAAATTTACACAATTTGACTTTTCTAATAAAGCGCGGCCACTTTTGACAGATTTTAAGGGGTGTACAAAATGTTGCTTGGCAACTTTTCATCAATTGTTTCAAAAGGTAAACTGCTCAAATAGCTTCAAAATTTAGATAAAATTTTTAACAACACAATCTAATCTTTTCGTTGAATCAGACGAGTGATTCAGTTAACTGTTCGTGCAGACAACTATTTTTTAATGTTTAACAATCTCATAATTAATTTTCAATAAAGATTAAAATTACATTTTTTAACTTGAGGTAATTTTATTATTACTAATTAAATCTTCACCGTCTAAAATATCTGCATTTTAAATTTCATTAAAATCCGTTGGCAAATAACCGAGATATGTATTAGGCTCGAAAGTCTTAGCTGAGATACCCTGTATTTTGGTATTTCCAGTCTGTTTTCTTTTAACTCGAAATCAATTTGACTTTGTTAAGGATTGAGTATAGTAGTTTATTTAACTAGTTCGTGTGTAAATTGGGCTTTTTTTGGCACTCGTGGAGTGAAACGAGCGTTTTAAACTGGCCCACTCATGCCAAAAAAAGCCCAATTTACACAAGAACGAGTTGAATACAAGGTTTTTTTGTTCGACGAGCCCCTTAAAGGCTCCAAATCGCTCAAAATCTTTAAAATTAGCTTGACGTTTCGTTTTGACAAGTTGTCAAATTTATCAAAATTCGTTCACACAGCAGAAAATTCTCAAATTCTGACAGTGTCGAACAAAAAAGTATAATTATTAAACAATTTAATGCCATTACAAAAATGAACCTTTGATGGTAAATTTCAAATTTGCCAAATTTCATTGTTACCAACAGATTCAGTCATTCTTGCTCACGCCGTGGAATGTCGCGTTTTGAAACAAACTACCTAGTGCAGCAATTTACTTATCATGGTTGGTATTTCTGATCTTGGCTCTTGGCATGGCGAAAATGAAATGTCAAAATAACGTGTCTTGGACAGAGACTAATCCTAATCTCGTATTTCTGGTGGGGTACATACAAAATTGTCTATGACATCTGTTGCCAATGAAGACAATATTCCCCAAATTTGAAAATTGTTAATTTTCACTTAAAAATTGCTTAAAAGGTGCAAAGTAGAAAAAATCTCGTTTATAAGGCATTTTGTAGCACTTCCTTGCAAGCTCGTCGTGCCTTAAAACCTTGCGTGCTACAAAATGCTTCAAATAAAGCTCGTATCATGATATACAGAGTGATCAACAAGTGAACAAAGCAAGAATGTTTCATCTTTTGTGTTATCGAAACGTTTTTCTTAGCTCGATCGTACACATATGTATACTTTCTATACACAGTTGTTTTATTGGTTGCCTACCCCTCGAAAAATCTATTCTAATGTAATTCATTCTTAATAATTAATGCTTTATTTTGGGATCATTGTTGCTTAGGTACAATTACAGAAAACGTCCGTAAACTTTGGCGAAATTGAAAACTATTTTCAAGGTTAACATCAATACCGTTGCTTTAAAACTGACGTTTGTTTGACATTTCACCGAAAAATCTGCTTAGCAGTGGCGCCACGTTTGGTTGGCAATAAAACTTGTCAATTACCCATTCTTACGAATAAAATAATTATGTGGCTCTTGTTTATTTTATAAATTTTCTCCATAATAAGATACCTAATGATAATCAAATGCAGAATTATAATTCCAACGTCTAAAATTCATGAGGTAGGTATGATTTATTTTATTGTAAAGTAGCGTTTGAGACTACAAATTGTCTACGCCCATGCATTGAAAGCTTATTTGCATATGATTCCGCCATGACATGACCGATAATTTGCAACGCCTGCTCTGATTTGTTTTCTTTTTGATCACTTTGTACCAAGTTAGCTAAACGGTCACAAAACTGTTGCTTTTTGAATTATTCACTTTTAACACGATAATTTTATCAATTCTCGTGCTTCTTAATGGTAAGCTAAAACTTTTGTTTTAGTTTTGCATCGTAAATTAAATTCCCTGTTCTTGACCCGAAATGAACAATATTTTAAAAAGTCTTATTTTAGCTAAAATTTCCAATTTTTTATAATTCCTATTAATTTTGTAAGCAATAAAAAATGATCTAGCACGCAAAAATTTTGATTACGTAACCCAACTACGAGAAACAAAATGGATTCAAATTTAGAAGTCGTGTAAGTCACGACCGAACGTCACAACAAAGCAAAGATTTAAACAGAAACACTTTCCGGTGAAAATAGAAAGTTTGACGTGGCACAAATAAATGTATTTTGTTTAAACTTCCGTAGTTTCTTCAGCGAGCTCGAGAACGTCGCGATTGTCGTTAACGTATTACTGGTTGCCTACACGTGAAATAATTAAAAACGAAGGGAGGAACTAAGGAGAGACGAGAAGAAGAGCGTGAAGAATAAACCAAAATTTTTATCCGGGAGCAAAACATAATAAAGTCCCATCAAAATTCCAGCGAGCGTCGCTTCATCCTTGCTCGCTTCCGCTTCCTGCTCGGTCTCGTCTTTATTTTTCGCCCCGCGTCTTTCCTCCAATCTTATGCACGTAACACCACACATGTCTTTAATCAGTCAGTCACAGTCTATGCACGGTGCGAAGGGGAGTCAAGCGGTAACGGCTTGATAGGTAAACAAAGCTGGAACAATCAAACAAGAGGCGGGAATCCATCTCGCAGTCATCAGACATAATAGCTAGGTGTTTTTACGCGCCTGGCCAAGACAGCTCCGGATTGAGTGGCGGCGTCGCCCACCCCCGACCCCGTAGCGCTCCGCCGGACGCGGGGCCCTTTTTCCGCCCCCGACTCCGATCCGCACGCTCACAGTCTGAGCCGGTGGCAGCCTCCTTGATGGATTAATCCTGCCCTAATGAGTGTAAGAGCGATAAGTCTCGCATGTGAATGCTCCGAAGTCAGCAGCGATCGCTAATTAGATGAATGGTGGCTCACAATGCCTGGCCCACTTGACTGGCATATCGTGCGGTTTGTTGTACAACCACTTGCACTTATTCCTGCTAAATCCTGCTGCTGCCGCTGTGCCCGACTTGCTTACTCCACTATTAAGATTAATGAGACGGATTTTGGGGCGGTTCATGTTCGGTGTTCATATTATAATGGAGCATTTTTGGTTGAACGTGAGGATGTTTGCAGGAAATTGATTGCCGAGCGCTGCTCCAGACGCCGAAGGTGGTGCCGTAATTGTGCCATTTACACGCAACAAACACCCGAACAACAATTACGCGATAAATAAACATCGGGGGCAAAAATGGGGCAGCTCCGAAACTTCTACGACTGTTCAAAACTGGCAACTCGAGGATCTGCTGAACAACAAACCAAACGTTGTTGTGAACTGAAATATGACAGCATTCTTTCCGATCGCAAACATTTTTTGACTGAAATTTAGAAAAGTTATTTTGAAGGACCTCAATCTACTTAAGACAAGGAAATTATTCCGTTCAAGATTTATTCTGGTGTGAACATTGACAAGAACGTTGTTAATTTTTGGAAAATTTTCGAAAACTGGAACTGGAAGATAAGTCCAAAAAATTTTTTTGAAACGCTAGATTTCTGATTATTCCTTGAAGGTGACACAATTGTAGTTTGACGTTTTTAAAAAATTGTTTAAAATTGAAACAGCAAAATTTTTAGCGAAATTTCAATATCTTCTACCTGAAAATTGTTATTCTTGTATTTAAAATAAAAATCTTAAAAAATCAAACGCTTTATTGATAGATAATTTCCCAAATTTTTTGAAACATTTTCTTTGATATGAAATTTAATATTTCTTACATAAACTCCGTCACTGATTACAAGAATCACTGGAAAACTAACCTAATTTAAGAAAATAAAAAATATTACAAAAACTGGTTATGGCTTATTCATTTTTTTTTTACCGTCAATACTACGGATTTTGTACACAAGATGATCAAAAACAAAACAGTGCTATACTCTATTTTTTAATTAAAGTGCCACGACCTGTTGATTTAGGTTTGCAAATATAAAATTTTACTAAACGTAGGGAATTTAATGATACTTATTGGCTATACCAGCCAACGTGTGTGTGTCCTTGAAAGTACGCAAACTCGCAGCTAAAATGTCTCACAAAGTAAGACATTTATTAAACTCTCAAATTAGTTATTAAATATTAACTTTATTAACACGCTGCGCTACTAATATCTCTAATAACCTCAATTTTTATATGATGAGATTTTTCACCCCATGTCAAAAGTGTACAATGTTGTCAGCTCTATTTTGGGTGTAAATTGCGGTGTTGTGGTTCTATGATTAAAAAATAGACTATACCTCATCTTTTGTTTTATGGAAACGTTTGTCTTGGTTTGAATCATACGGATAATTTATACGGCGCGATCAAGAACGACTACTGAATCTGTTGGTGAAAATGCAATTTAGTAAATTTGAAATTTACCATCAAAGGTTCATTTTTGTAATAGCATAAACATAACTGACATAACCAAAAATGTAGTGTTAAGTTAAAACATCCGGTCAGTGCCAATTACGAAACAAAAATCACCAATATTTTTCAATTGTTTCATTTCCAACAGACTGTCATTGTTGAACGCGCTCTACTTATATGCACAGTCGTTTTATTGGTTGCCTACCTCTTGAAAAATCTATTATTAATTAATTATTAGTAATTGATGTTTTATCTTCAATGGTACTACTTACATTGTACTACTTATTCTGGGATCATTGTTGCTTACAATTACAGTAAACAGCTGTAAACTACCGAAGTCGAAAAGTTATTTTGTAGGTTAACAACAGCACATCGTTGACGTTTCTTCGACATTTCAGCGAAAAATCTGCTTACCAGTGGCGTCGGTTTTGGCAATAAAGCTGCTAAATTACCTATTATTATACGAATGTAAAAGGTTGCTCAAGAGCAATAAACAAGTTTATTTTATACATTTTCTCCATTATCAGATGATAATAATAAAATGCACGATTATAATTCCAACGCCTAAAATTTATGAGGTATGATTTATTTATTATAAAGTAGCATTTGAGACCACTAATTGTCTACACCCATGCATTGAAACCTCATTTGCACAGAATTCCGCTACGACATGACTGATAACTTGCAACGCCTGCTCTGATTTGTTTTCTTTTTGATCACTTTGTACTTTTTCATGTCTTAGAGGAGTTTACAATTTTTACATTTTTAATATGACCCAGAAAATTACAAAATATTTTGCATTTTGTCGGATGCCATTCTTTTATTTATTTATTTTATTTAAACCATTGAAAATGTATTATTTTTACAAAAATTTCTTAAAAAATATATCAGATTTCTGACTACTTATTTAGATAAACGTCTTGAACATAATTTTAATAGATAAATGAATCTAAAGCATTGTATAGAAAAAAAAATGATAACGAAGATACAATGAAAGTTTTTTTAGTCCAATTCGAAGAAACGCGACAACTGAAGATCTAAAAAGAAGACAGGACAATGAAATTTATTGGAATTTATTTTTTTTTGAAAAGGCCAGTTTTTATTAATGTCATAAAAGTTGATAAAATTATTTCTTATATTTTCAAAAACACCCATTTTCATTTGTTTGGATTTAAAGAGCAAAACTCTGTTATGACAGTTTTCATCGGATGTTCACAAATTTTGTTTAAAAATACTTGAATAAAATTAAAGACACCTCATTTTGACCAATAAAATTTTCTAATTATGTATTTAACATTTTTTATTAAGTAAATCATTAAAAAATTTTTTTTTTTCAATTTTTCAACACTGCTTAATTTAGCTAAACCGGCAGCACCAACTTTCAGTTCTGAATTTCAACAGTAGCTTTTGTAACGGGTGTTCAAAAAGTTGCATGTTTGTAGTTGACTATTACAGTTTGGAACTGTTTGGTGTTACTTAGCCTACGTAATCTAAAATCAGACTTACAAATATGAACAAAACGTTAACTGTGTTATAACAAACATACGTTCAAATATGCACAAACCGACTAATTTTTGAACGCAAGTTATTTAGTTCCAAGATAAATTTTTTAGAAAACACAACAAAATTTCGACAACTGTAGAAAAATCATTATTACTCATAGATTTTGTAGAAATAAATTCGGTTAGTGGCATTTAATAATTATTAAAAAAATGAAATATAAGCAATAAAAAGAAATTTGTTTATTATTATCAATATTTATTCTTTGTTATGCCAATTTGGCCGATCTTTTATCTTTAAGATCAATCTGACTTTCTTTATTTTATTTTGTTATTTTTGCAGTTTTAAAAATTTGTTGCAAATTACTTGGACAAAATTTTAGAAACGCTATTTTTCCACGTTGTATTTTAACATTTTTCCCTACCAATAATTTCCGTCACCTTGGCCCAACACCTATCTTTTCCAAAATAGGTAGGTATGTTCGAAAGAAGAAAAAAAATGCAGAAAACTCTCTTTCCCTTAAATTAAATATTCTTAACCATATCTGTGCGACATTGTATTTTCCTTTGAGCGGTCTTTTATGCAGTAAATGCAGTCAAAGGAGCCGATTTTTTTTTTCCTAAAAAACTTCTCTCTTTCGGTCTTTGTTGTGCGCACTGTAGACATTCGTTTATTGATTAACTGATAAAAATATTTATAAAAGGATTAGCGAATAATTAATACCATATGCAGAGTACAGTGCTTGTCACAATAAACATCCGCAAACAATTTTACCAAATCGTAAAAGGTCGGGCCGCCCACGTTCATTTCTTTTTTGTTTCTTTGAGTGGAGTGCTGCATCCTTCTATACTATTATTTCACACATGTAAATTTTTTATTTCTTCTTAAAATATTTTTATTATGTCTCCCAACATTACGCAAATAATTTTTTCTTCAATTTTATTACCAACTTTTTATTTAATATTTGACTTGCGTACCAAAATATTTGTCGTCTTCAGTTAAACCCAGACGCTCCATATTTAACACATAAATATACGACTTCTCTCTCAAACAACAATAATGGTAAATTATTAAACCGACAAAGCAGATACGGTGTAAAAAGCAAACAAAAGTGTAACACAACACAAAGAACTTTTTTTAAAACTTTTTAAACGTCTCCTTTTCCTCCGATTGTCGTCGCAATTAAAACAAATAATATCCAGGTATTTGTACAACCCTGCGAAATCCACCCCTAGAAATCGATAAAAATATTATGATTATGCAACCAAAATATCGCACAGGTAATAAAGGTAAACAATTCCACCTCGTCGCATCACCGTGACGGCCTTTCCGCTCTGGATCGTTTCACTCGTGCGCCGGTGCTGCCCCCTGTGAGCGGGTAGACGCTGCAGATTCCTGTAACGAGTCGGACAGGGTTGCCTAACCCGTGGAGTCCGTCCCTTAGTGCTAACCAACGAGGGGTGCAGTTCAGAGTGCGACGATAACAGTGCACGAAGAATAATTGTGAAAAGGTGATTGTTTGAAACGGCACCGGTGCGGAATGAAACTCGAAATTCAATATTGTAATAGATTTAATTTTAATACACACTGAAATGGGAGTTCAGTATAGGAACACGATTATATTAAGTGTAGTGCAGCCCATACGAACACCGTAGTGCTACAGCCATATCGTTGAAATAAATAAAAATATTCGAAATAACATATTGTTAACATTAATAGTACAGTTACATTGAATCGAATCCGGCGAATACTACAAGAACAGACCCTGGTCCACTGTTATTACTAGTATTGCGTTAGAAAATTGGGGGAGGGGGTCGCCGGTGGGGCGACCCCGTACGGGGATTGTTGGGGAACGCGGATATGCTCCTACGGATTGATCTGACCCTGAATTAAACCTAAGACGACCCTGTAGACGCACAGGGGCAAATTTGTCGATTCGCTAACACCAACATGAAGAGTAACTCTGAAAAACATGTATCTATACAATGATAATACTATACATTAAGTGTAAATAATTTAATGAGAGACATTTGTACAGTACAGTGGGTCTAGTACACGGCAATAAATACTGTTTATGTACAGTCAAGGCTACTGGCCATCAGAAATGATATGATCGGGAATGTACAGTGGGCCCGAGACGGCCTGAAGCGGCGCCCCTCACGCTATCCGGGGCCCTCAGTCTCAAACAACAACCTACCTAGTTATTACAAATATACATGGATCAATAAACTCAATAATCAATAATAATTACGAAAGTTAAACATTGCTTTGGTATCGGTTACATCGAGGCGCCGAGCCGGCCCTTCCCGGGGAAGGGCCGCCTCGTCTGCTATACAAAACTAGAACAGGGCCAGTCCGCCGGGAGACCCCGTGGGGATCTCCCCGCGGCCGCTCCGTCGCTGATCACAATTCCTGCGAGTCCGGGGACTAGTACGTGAGACTGGGAGGCGGCGGGGGTAGCCTGATGCCGCCCCACGGAAAGAGTCATGTAGCCTCCTTGGAGGCGATGCTCGCCGAGGAGTCCTCGTCGCCGGACAGCATCGGCATCGTCGACAGGAGATGGGCCTTGCCCTGGTTGACGACGCACTTACGCATGTGCTTCTCGAGCGTCGACGGCACCGAGAACGGCATCTCGCAGAACCGGCACCGGTAGACGTCCTTCCCGATCCGGCCGTGGGTCTTCATGTGCCTGGTCAGCTTCGAACTTTGCGCACACGCGTACGAACACAACTCGCACTTGTACGGCTTCTCGCCGGTGTGGGAGCGCCGGTGGACAGTCAGATTCGAACAGTTCTTGAACACTTTCCCGCAGAACTCGCAGGTGTCGTTGCGTCTGCTCGTCTCTTTTTTGATGAGGGGGTTGGGGAGGAGGGCGCTGGGGCCGGCGAGGCCCTTGGCCTCGCGGGGGAGCCCCGGCAGCCACCAGTCGTTGCGCTCCAGGTCCAGCTTGAGCCGCTTCGAGGCCTCGTACGAGTCGTTGAAGGGCGGGAAGAGGGGCAGCGGCTGCGGGGGCGGCACCGGCAGCAAGCTCTTGGCGAACTCGTCGCGCAGCTTCAGCTGGTTCGTCAGGCTGGTGCTGTTGTTGTTGTCGCGGTCTTTGCTGGCGAGCTGCAGCTTCAACGCAGAGTTGGACTCCTGGAGGGCCTGCTTGTACGCCTCGCTGTACTGCGCTATGTTACTCAGGCCGAACTTGTCCATCAGCTCCCCCACCAGGGAAGCCGATTGGTTGGCGTTTTTTGGCGGCAGCTGAGACGGCACGCTCAAGTCTTCCGCTTCCTCCTCTTCCAGCTCGTCTTCTTCTTCCTCTTCCTCGTCGACTTCGTCGTCGTCTTCGCTCTCGTCTCCGTCCAAGGTCTCGACGGATCCGGCGTTGCTGGTGCGGTCCTCCGGGGTTCGATGTATCTTCATGTGTCGTTTCAATTTGGAGCTTTGGGCGCAAGCGTGGTCGCACACCGTGCACTTGTAGGGTAACTCCCCCGTGTGGGTCCTCCTGTGGGCCTCCAGGTTGTTCTGGTAGCGGAACTTTTTGCCGCAGTAGTCGCACGCGTGCACCGCCTCCACCGAGTTGGAGTTTCTCGGCGATCCCGGTTTGCCCGGGGGCGTGGAGGCGGAGCGCGGCGTCGTGGTCAGTTGTTGCGCGGCGTCGTCTTTAGCGGGTGGCGACGTACTGGTGGCTCTGCTGCCGCCGCTGCTGCTGTTGTTGTTGTTATTGTTATTATTGCTGTTGGTGCTGCTGCCGCTTATGTTGTTGGGGATGGTGGTGGGCGGCAGCTGCGAGGGCGAGGGACTTGCGAAGGGCGGTGAGTGCTTCCGCGGAGACGGCGAGCTCGCCTGAGCCGCTCCCGGGCTGGTAGTACCAGCGAGTTGCCTCAACCGCTGCGAGTAAAAATCCAGTTGCGGTTCGAGTGAGAGGGGTTGGTTGGGGGTGCTGCGCTCCCGCGAGGAAACGCCGGAGGCCGAGGGGGCGCGCTCCGCGGGGGACGGGAAGCTGGCGTGGGGCGGCGGGACACCCTGGGCGGCCACCGCGGCCGCCGCCGCCGCCAGGTTGAGGCCGTGGTGTCGGAATTGTTCGCTAACTAGTTGATCGATGCGATAGTGGTGCTCCGGTCGGAACAGCGGAGCGGGAGGAACTGGACCGTGGTTCAGCGGCGGCAGCGGCAGCCGGAGGAGGCCTCCGACGCCGAAGGGGTTGTGCAGGTCCGGCGGCGGCAAGAGGTGGTGGCGCATGCTGGGTGGGGGCGGCGGCCCGCCGCCCGAACTGCAACCCGACGAACTGCTGCTGGCGCTGCTCGAGCTGTGGTTGTTGTTTTTGCTCGTGGGGGAGCTCTCGATGTAGATTTTGATTCCGTGGGAGTGTTGGACGTGCTGGACGAGCCGCCAGGCCGAGTGGAGGCGGGCCTTGCACGTGCAGCACACGTAGTTGCTCGGCTCTGGAACAAAGAAAATCGATTGTATTTTTGTGATTTTTGCGGGAAAAATCGCTCGTGGCGGTCGCCGCTGCAGCAGCTTGTCGGGGGCGGTCGGGGGCGCGGGACGGAAAGCAATTTCGGTGTCCATATCGCAGCGGTGGCGATCTGCATGCGGCCGCATGTTGGCGCGCCATTACCGCCCCCGCCGCGACAAAATAATAATACAGTGAAAATCGGAATGAAAAATTGCTCGGACATTTACGTTGGGAATTCTCGGCGAGGGTGTGCCGTACGTGCCCCGACTGGAAAGCGGTCCCGGTCCGATCCTGGCGCTCCTCAGACAACGACGAGGAAGCACGGATAACTGAACACATCTCTGCCGAGGTCAGACTTGAGACGGCGGAAGTAATATCATAATGAGGGGCACGGTGCGATCGGACCGAAATCGCTTCTTCTCCAGGTTAGTCCATTGTTCTGGGGCCGCAATTTAGCGAAATCGATTCGCTTAAACGGTGTCCCGCTCCGGCCGGACGTCGCGGAAACGGAAATAGTGGCGGCTTCCGGTTTGCGACACGGCTCCGGGCGACATCCTCTCCCGGATTTTTTCGCCGCCTCGCCGATCCACGACCGATAATTAAGGCCGTAATAAGATAGCCCGACATAAATAATGACATGCAGCCACGTTCGAATGGAAACTAAATGAAAAGGCGCGCGTGTAAGAATAACCATACAATGTAACATTAGCATGCACCATGCCATTCCTAGTACATACAAACTGGAGATATCGAAAAATTCAAAATTGTTGTTACGTCATCGCAAATAAACACGCTACACGACTCGATAAATCCGAAGAATACACACACGCACAACCTGGCCTGTCGACGAGGATGCTGTTTTTTACCGGTGTCATCGCAGGTCGGATTTCACCCAGCTTTCGAACACGAGCCTTGAAAATAATTTATTCCGCCACTTTTCAAAAGACACTTCGTCGCAGCAACACTTGCAAAATTTTTCGGGTCTCTAAAAATGTGACTTGTTGAAGATGTTGTCTTGATCATCCCTCGGGAAGGTTCTTCAGAGGGTCACTTAGTCGTGTGGCGGGATTACCTGTGCGTGCACGTCCACGCGTCGGGAGCAGTTCTGACGGTCGCGTGTTGGACCTCTCCGGTGCACGCGAATTAATTACCCCCCCATCGCACCCTTCCCTATCTTGTCCACGTTCCGTCGACAAAAAAGATGCACCCGATGGAGATGAACAGATAGGAACCGGTAGGACGCGTGTCCGACGTAAAGCCGTACCTGATAAAAGTACCCTCTCCGTCCCATTAATCGTTCTTTTTTCTCCTGCGGGTCGGGGTTTTATTGCCGCCTCCTGCGTGTGCTGTTAAATGAGTCCGCACCGGTGTACGTATAAGACGGCGGTCGTAAATCCCGTCGTCGCCGAGAGGACCATCCGTCATAAGCCCCAATAGATTATTTCCTTAATGCGGCGATAAGGCCGAAATGACCGCGATATTCAAATTTTTAAGCTCCGTTTCTTTGTGCGCTGTCCAAAAGCCGTATCACGTATTCAATGCGGGGCTACTTTTATTCGCACCCCCATCGGCGGCGAGCCGCTCGTCCACCCTTTCGCCCTTTTGTGCGACGAGCCCGATACTTTGCCGCTAGCCTAGCCGGTGGGTGACTTTAAAGATCTGGCAAGATGTTTCCAGGGACCGCCGCCCCACTTCCCTCTCGAACCCTTCGCGATAAATAATCGCGAGTTCGTGGAGTCCTTTGTGCTCAGTTCGCGGCCACATTTTAAACGTATGCAAATGCGACTAAGCCTTCTGCGATGACCGTGACTGGAATCAAGGATCCCGCAGGCCCCACCTCGCTCAACCAAAATACCCGAAAAGAAAAATCGATTATTTTTACTTACTGGACACGCTGTAGACAAGAACCCATCCCGATGAATGTCCCTTAATTTTCAAAAATTCCGCAAAACCGAGCAACAAATACATTCACAGTTTTTTTAGAAGTTGATTCTGTAGATTTATATTATAAAAGGCCTCCAACAAAAAATGTACAGTGTATTTTTCTTTAAAAAAAAGAATTAAACAAAAGCATATCTTTAAAACTTGTGTTTTATTCAATTTAGAATGGATTAAAAAAGTTTGTAGAAGTTGATTTTACCTCTTCATTTTCTGTAAGATTTCGATGTCAAGAAGATATTGCAGATCCTAAACACCACACTTAGTTTTCTTTGTTCTTTTAAAAAACAGAAGCAAAAATACTGTAAAAACCCTAGCTTTGAAAAATGTTACGTCAATCAACCAACAAACCTTTTGGTGTTTTAGAAGTTGATTTAGTCTACACTTGAAATTGGGAAAATATTCTAATGACGATTTTAATTGTCGTTTTCTTTTGTTTTCTCTAACCCGAAATTTAGTCTTCAACATCTTAACGGCAATGACTTTAGAAGTTGATTCTTACAAAATGTTGGTGTGCTTTAGTTTATTTTCCTTGACAATTAAAAAAAAATTCAATGTTTATCTGGCATTAGATTCCACCCATAATGGATAAAAAAAATTTTTAGAAGTTGATTTTATATCTTCACTTTTTGCAAGGCACTCATCTTTCTTTGTTCTCTTTAAAAACCCAAGAAAGAACCATGTAAAACCTCTGGCTTGGAAAATGCATTGTTAATCAACCAACAAATATGTTGAAAATATTTTAGAAGTTGATTTTCTGTATACCTAAAATTTGGAAAAGATTCTTCTAAAGTTGATGATTTTAGTTGTTCTTTATTTTATCTAACAACCCGAATTTTAGTCTTCAGAGATTTTGTCTTAACGACAGTGAGTTTAGAAGTTGATTCTCAATCACAAAATACATAATATTCACTTTGTCTAACAAAGATTTTGTAGAATATTGAATGCTTCGGTCACTCATTTATTTTTTCAATTACGATGTTTGACCTAGTGGACACGCTGTAGGTAGATAAGAACCCATCCAAATGTATGTTCCTTAATTTTCGAAAATTCCGTCACGATCGAGCAACAAATCCATTCATAGTGTTTTTAGAAGTTGATTCTGTATAATAATTATAAGTAAAAGAAAAGGCCTTACATCAAATCCGACAAAAAATGTACAGTGTACTTTTCTTTCTTTTCTCTGATAACTTAAACGAAAAATTAATCAAAAGTTTATCTTTAAAACTGGTGTTTTACTCAATTTAGAATCGATCAACAAAGATTTTAGAAGTTGATGTTACCTCTTCATTTTTTGTTAGACTTCGATGTCAAGAAGATATTGCAGATCCTAAACACCAAACTTAGTTTTCTTTGTTCTTTTAAAAACCAGAAGTAAAAATACCGTAAAAATGAAAAATGTTACTTTAATCAACCAACAACCCTGTTGATGTTTTAGAAGTTGATTTAGTCTACACTTGAAATTGGGATGATGATTTTAATTGTCGTTTTCTTTTGTTTTCTCTAACCCGAAATTTAGTCTTCAACATCTTAACGACAGTGACTTTTGAAGTTGATTCTTACAAAATTTTGTTGTGCTTTAGTTTATTTTCCTTGACAATTAAAAAACAAATCCAGGTTTATCTGGCATTAGATTTCACCTATAATGGATCAGAACATTTTTTAGAAGTTGATTTTATATCTTCACATTTTGCAAGGCACTCATTTTTCTTTGTTCATTTTTAAAACCCAAGAAAGAATGCTGTAAAAACTCTAGCTTGGAAAATGTATTGTTAATCAACCAACAAATATGTTGAAAATGTTTTAGAAGTTGATTTTCTGTACACTTGAAATTTGGAAAAGATTCTTCTAAAGTTGATGATTTTAGTTGTTCTTTGTTTTATCTAAGAACCCGAATTTTAGTCTTCAGAGATTTTGTCTTAGTGACAGTGAATTTAGAAGTTGATTCTCAATCACAAAATACGTCTAACAAAAATTTTGTAGATATTGAATCTTCGGTCACTCTTTTTTTTTTTTTGCTTACGATGATTGACCTAGTGGCCACGCTGTAGACAAGAACCCACCCCAGGTGAACATCCCCTTGAGGTAATCACCACTGCGGTGCAAATTTTAATTAGCAATTATTAATATGGATGCATCAGAGTCCTGCACCCACCCTCCTGTTTTTGTCCTGGCAATCAATCGATGTTACGCATCGTGGGGGTTGCAAACCATTGTCCAGCGCCTAACCCTTGCCATGTGTCACCCTTGCATCTCATCTAATAGACTCGGTGGAGCGTACTCAAAATTTAAACTTCTTCAGCCCCGAGGGTCATCATAATCGCGACATATGCGCGTTTTTCTCTCCGAAAAAAAATTCGTTTCCACTCTTGTCCTGTCGATCCTCTCCCGCTTATTAAATATTCCCGTTGACGGTCGGGGTGTTGCGAGAATGACAGTTTGTTAATTTAAACGCTGCGAGTTGAAGACATTTGACACCGACGCCGTAAGAAATGCGATTTGGTTACAACGCGTCAAAATATTGTCTTACGTCGAGCCGCAGGCACCAGACTAAATCGATTTATCGAGTACCATTACGCCACGAATCACGGGCATGGTACCGTCGACTGTTTTGGGCGCGTCCAACGCGGAACCCGTGCGTCATGCTTGTGACCCAAGAAGTAGGACTCGCTGTTACGACACTCTTAAACAACAAACCGTAAATTAAAGCGGATTATTCGCGGATTTTTATGGACAGGGAGGGACTAGGCAGATTAATAGTTCGTGTTCTACACGACATCCGATGCAAATGCGACCGTAAAACGCCAATTAAAGTTTTTAAGTGCCGGCCGAGATGTAAACAAGTCGCAAATGTCACTCGTGGCGCGTCACGTGACCCAGTCGGACCAACGACGGACGGGTCCGCCCTCGACGGCTGTCGGTGCCCTCATGTGCACCGAGCGGCACACACGATGGGGATAACGAGAGCAGGCACACGGTGGTCAGGGCCGACCTGTGACCCCTCGTCATTAAACGCTTTACAAGTCTGAGATAAACACACCAATAATGCACTTGCTCGCCATCAGGACGCGGTGATGGGCCAATAAAACATCTCTAATAACCGCTTCGGGTCCGAGACGAGTGCGCTGCCGTAATTGTTTCGGCGATAATTGCGTACAGTTGGCCAACCTGTCGACCGGTAGGTCAAACAGCGCCCCAATTACGTTCAGCGTTGAGGAGCACGTCGGAGTTTCACCCCCCGGCGGCGTCGAAACTCTTTTAATAAAACAAAGAGATCGCGCCGCCCGAGGCGTCTGTCAGAAAGTTGTTTCGTATTTATTAAAAAGTAAATCTCAATTTTGATTGATTTACAGCCTATCGATAACATTTGCGACGCTGTGGCGAAATTCATAATCGTGTATTGTGTTTCCCTTTTCTAAATTTAATATCGGGGTGAATTTGAGACTAAAATAAAAACCGTGATCATGGTGTGTGATTGCGGTGGGCGACGCCACCGCGGGAATACTGATGAGGGGTGGTTTTCCAAAATGCAGTCGAGGCGGAAATTTCGAAACGAATTATTAAGGCAATAAATTCAAAACGGCGAGTCGACAGGCGAAAAATTTTAATATTCAGTTGGCGCGGCATTCAGGCCGGACTATTGCCCCCTAGAAGTATTTTTTGATTGACAGAAGATCTAAATGTGAGCGTTCGGCTTAAGATGTAGTTAGTTCAGTGACGTCGTAATTCGCGATTGTAATTCTGCTGGACGCGGCACACCTGGTGCACTTCCGGTTTGTGCGGAAGTGCCATTAAACGGTCGTGTCTGATCAAGATGTGTCACGCCGACAATGGGTGGGTGTCCAACCCATTTCTCGTACTCACCACTGTGTGTCGTGTTGGACTCGGCGTCGGCGAACTCCGTCCTCGACTTCTTGCACTGGCTGCTCTCCTCGGTGGTGTCCATGCGTTCCTGCTTGATGTCGGGCTTGATATCCTCGCCGTCCTCCAGACTGGAGGAGGTGAGCGGCGAGGCCGAGGCCCTCCGCTTGGGGGTGGACGAGGCGGCGCCGTCGACGCAGAGATCCCCAGGTGCGGGCAGCCTGGGTGAGGCGGGCGGCGGCGTATGCACCCGACTCCCCGACCCCTTCTTGCCGGAGATGGGGGCGGAGATGCTCGGCCGCCGCGTGTTTATGGTGGAGAGGGGCAGCGCCCCGTCCTCGTTGTCCCGCTCCCTGTCGGCGGCGGCGAAGCATTGTCCGAAGTTCTCTTTGTTGCACGAGGCGACTTTGTGCTGGATGAAGCGCACGATGTCGGAGAGGGCGAACGGCTTCTGGCACACGCCGCAGGTCAGGATGTCCTGGTGGCCGTCGGGGCCGGCTCCCTCTGCGTCTGCTGCAACAAAACGCCAGGATCAGCTTTGGCTCCTCTCTTATTTTTGACCCGATCGATTTCTGTAAACAGCTGCGGTCCAGGCCGCCCCCCGACGCGACCGGGTGTCGTAATGACACTCGACAAGCGGGGCGGCAACCCCTTCGCCCCCCTAATAACGAACCCCTGCGGGGATTAGCAATCACCACGATCCATATTTTTAATTGTCCGTCTTGACGGGGCGTCTTGTTTGCCGGAGCATTGTTGACAACTTCCCACAATGCACCAACGATCAAAATAAAAATCTAAACGACCGTTTTAATTAAGGAAGTATTGCCAACCGCAAAAACAACACACGTTAAGGTTTCTATGCCCCACAGATAATTATATTATTGTTATTGGCCATTCGTCGGTAAGACTTTGCAGCGCAAATAGGCTAATTGCCTCGTTTAATTTATGGCAAAGGCGAGTTTTGACAATTCATTAGCGCCTAAGTGCCGACGCGAACGCAAATAAAGTGACGTCATCGATGTCAACGCAGAGATTAAGACCTCACGGAAGCTGACCGGAACCCGGAGGAATTCAGAACTAACACAGCTCATAATATGCGCGTTCAAATGAAATCTTGGACTGGGAAGGCGTTGGAAACCATCAATTGTTGTGCTTTTTTAAAGCGTAGATTAATTGGAGCATGTTGACAACTAACCTAAAATTTTGAATCTTAAAGTCTTTCTTTTTTTCTTTCTTTGCAATGTTTTACAGTAAAAATAGAATAACTTACCGATTCCTATTCTCGAAGCAAATATCTAAGGGCACTCTTTGTTGAAAACAAACGTGTTCAATTATGTCCGAATTAAACGTAAACAAATGTCATTCTTGTCAAACAGCGGGAAATTCAAACTTTACACTGTTCTAAACGCTTTAATTTAAAATAAACCTCTCTCACCCCATTTCTGACGTCAACTTAAAAAAAAATTCAAGACAACTCATTACTATTATTGTCATCATGTGACCACCACTGACCTGTCAACCCTATTTGTTTTTTTAATTCCATAATGTTGGTAGTTTCTTGAGCTCGAGCCATTACCGAAAGAATTGCACTTTCGCCGGCCGTGACATCTACTTTCTTTTTAAATTCGAGTTTGAACAGAAATGGGACTGTTTAGCGGCTGGGACAGGATCAAACGCGTGAAAATAAACGGTCGTAGATAATTGGAGTGGTTTAAAAATAAGTCCCAACGTGTCAGTGTCTGTTTCTGGGAAAGTGTCGGTTCGTTTCGGTTGGGACAGGATAATCGGTGTCCTTTTTTCGTCCAACCGTGTCCGGCTCGGCTACCCCTTGCACTGACCACTCCCCGAAGTGACCAATAAGGGTGCGCGAAGGGTTCACACGTATTATTGTAGGCACGTCACCCTTTTTATTGGTGGACGGTGGTCAGCCGGAGTGGCAACCCTTGGAAGTCGTGCGATCCAATCTCGTCTCAATTTGGAATCAATCTCGATAGCGGTATCTAACAATGACAGATATAGATATAAAATTGGCTATTTTCTCGTCTATTACTGGACCAATATATATTGTAATGTATTCTATTGGGTCGTGATAAGGAATCGCGATGTTGCGTGACGCATCGAAATCGCATGATTAAAAGTGCTGTAATGACGGAGTTTTTCTTGGAGGTGGTGCGGCCGCCCCCAGGGCCGGAGCGTGTCCTCTAATTGAATTTGTGAATTACGTCGGGTTAGTCGATCCGGCCATTGGATTATCTGTTTCGCCGTTATGTGACAAGGTGGCCCCAAATGCGATTACTGACCAGCTCGTGGCGCCGTCAAAACGCGGGAAATCTCGTTATCGGGCTCGGGGCGTCGCGACGCTGCTTATTTGACACTTCTTCGGTGATGCCCAACAGTGCGTTCCGACGTCGGTATTGTTTCGGCGTTGATCAATATTTCCTCTTAACTCGAAGGAGCTGCGAGAACAAAAACCGCCCTTTTTGGGGTTCGGACAATGGCGAGGCTGAGACGCGTCCGTTGTTTGGACCATTGTAGTGGTCCGTGTGCTCACTACGCACCTGGACATTTCTGTTCGGTGGTGGAATGGCCGACGAAGGGTTGGTGGTTAATTTTCTGTGCTGTTTGGAAGCAACACACAAAGAACGCGACCAGACGCCGATCAATTGCTGGACTGTTGCGCCAAGATATATACGCGGTGGAGTGGAAAAGGACACCCTCACGATCTCCATTCCAAAAATACAGAAAGCAAACGTGAAAAAAAAATCTTTTCTATTAATAAACTGGTTAAAGGCTAATCCATCATAATGCGAATGAGTGCTTCCGTTTTTGTTCTTTTTGAGTTAACGATTTTCTATTCTTCATTTTATAAAAAAATATTTTTGAAAAATGAAAGAATTGTGAATCTCGCTTGTCGTCCTTACATAAGCCGTAAAAATCTTAAATATAATAACAATGCGGTCATGGTTTCGCTCAATATCACTTTTTGGACATTTTTGACAGTTTTTTCTAAATTGATTTTATTTTTTTAATTATTTTCGTAGACTAAAACAAAAAGCTACATAGCGGGTGCATCTAAAACGATTCTTTCGTCTCTTCTGGATTCTTCGTAATTGCCGACAAGTCATTTTTGATTTTCAAAAATTTTGGTAAAAATAAACATTTTTGAAAAGTTCCAATTTGATATTATTATCCTCAAACTGTAACAACCTTTTTAGAGCATTGCTAATGGTTTCGCAGTTTCCTTTAATGTCATTTATTTTGTTTTTAATTATGATTTTGTTTATTTTGCACGATTTTTTATAAATAAAATAAGTTTTATACATATATTGCGTATAGAGGGTACAATTTTTTTAATTGCTTTTAGTCCTACGTTGTCCTACAACCTCGTAGGTAAAATTTCGTCACATTTTGAAAATACACCCTTGTGTATCATATTTTATAAAATGTACACCAATGCGGTTTCCTTGTTTTAAAGCATATTTCCAAGAGGTTACTTCGCATTTATTTAAAATGTTGTGAGACAACGTAGAAGACTAAAAGCAGTTAAAAAAATTGTACCTCAAAAATTAAATGTCATTTTATTTTTTGACATTGAATTTTTTAAATATTTTTTCCGAGTTCTACATGAAGTCAGTTAGCTCGTGGTTAAAATTTTGCCGTGCATTTCAGGGACACCCTGTATATCCGTAAACTATAAAACAAAATGGTAGAGTTAATCCTGATTCACTGAGTGCTTGTAGAATATTTTTTCTTATCTTCTAGATGTTTTGCAAACAAGAAAACCGTTTGATTTTGAACATTTTTGAGTAATACATCCATAGATTTTTAAAAATATGAAAATATTTTGAAATTGACATGTTACTGCCCCGTAGAATAATTTCATTAAGAGTTTCTGATGAATTTTCTTTGCTATAGGTACTGTTTTAATATTTTCAGTTTACATATTTTTGAAGCAAATTATTGATTCGAAAAATGTCAATTTGGACTCGATTCGGTGATTCTTTTCTTATTTGTAAAAAAAATCCAAAACTGTAATTTGGAACTTGTCAGCAAAAAGCTCTAGAATCTTTGATGATTATAAACATTTCTGAAAGAATTTGAATGATTGTTTTTACTTAACCTGTAAAAAGGGCAATCAGCAATAAATGCCAATGACTTATTTTTTGACAGACTGTTAAATTTTTCTTTAATAACTGAAATCAACGTTATTAATTATTAGCATTATTATTGGGAACAGGATATTCCTTTTCAAAAACAAATACCTATCTACAATTTCAAAAATTATTTGAATCAAATTAATTAACAGAATCGATCACAAAAATATTTAGTCACCGAAGTTGAGATTTTTTCGAATGTTCCAAAATATACAGGGTCGCACCTAAAATAAACGGTAATTGTACTCAAAACGTATCGGTTCCTGCGACGTGTTAATAAAGCGAACGTTGTTGGTGAATCACAGTGTATATGTTAGAATTTTCGCGATGAAGAAACAAACGGAGAGATGTGGAAACGCGTCGGACATTAAAATATGACATTAACAACCGATTGGGAAGCGTTTAAAACACTTCGTTGTGTTCATCCGTCGTGAACTTCTTGCATAATTGTCGATGACGCTGTTAATTCCGTTGAAATATCGCATGCTCAACTGCGACGAAGTCCTCGGCGAAAGGCTTAGAAAAAAGGACAAGGAGGTGTAAAAATAGTGAGTCGTTCGGTAGTTAATGTCATGACCTGATCTTCATTTGTCACCCCCGAGGGCCAATAAAATGACGCCGACTGTAGCCACTCGTACAGTTTTCGAAGCGGTATCTGGACATTATGTGACTGGATATACGGGTCCTTGGCTTAATCAGGACATCGCAAGGCTACTATTTCCAATCAAGAGGGCTGCGCTTAATGGCCTCGAAACGCAATATTTTATTCGGCGAAATTAATGAAGAGATTACGGTAATTCCCGTCCGGAGGAGGACTCACCTTTGAAATACTTCCAGAAGAGTCGCATCTTGAGGAAGAGCTCGACCGTCATGGTCGCACCGAAAAACTGCGCTACTGCCGCACGGGATGCTGGTGGTGGACTGGTGGTACAGGTAGCGAAATCTAGGGGCCAGCTATGGGTGGGGATGGGACCCCTAAAAAATCCTAGGGGGTCGGAGGGCGCACAAAGGAATTCGGCCAGGGCCGCCGAAATTGATGTTAATTTTCGCTATCGACACCAAATTGGGGAACGCGAAAAGGGCCCCGCACGGCCGTTATGATTATTGGCCTGGGGGACCGATGATGACCCAAATTTGTGGAATAAAAGTGACGGTTTTGACGAGAAACGACGTGAATGGGATCAATGCTGGACGCATAATGGGACAGGTTGGGCTGACCATTGTCCCCCGACAAGTGCTGAATGCGGCTGACCCTTTCTTGTGGGCTCCGGTTCATCTGGAGCGTGGGAGTCTTCCGATTTCCACGTCAGAACACCTTGCTCTCCGCTTGTTTACATGGCACAACAGCTACCGTTAGAGGTCGCGTTATCTATAAATCACGCATCCTAATTGTTCGTATATCAAAGTAGACGGAATGAGTTATGGCGTTCGAAAATAGCAATGTCCATAGTTGGGAGGACGAGATCACCGCGGGTATTTGACGCGCAAGGGGATTTATCAAACGGCGACGACAGCAAAACGGAAATGTACAGGGTGGATCACGGGGAACCCCCAACAAAGAGCGCGAAACAAACGAGTCAGCGTACGAAAAAGTGCGTCCGAAAAAGAGTTACTTTTCGTCCGCTTATGAGTTCCTAAAAAAGTGGTTTTTTCGTGTTTAATTATGTAGTTTCGGACCAGCCGGTATCTGCCTCTCGGCAAAAATAATTTAATTAGCCCATGCGGCATTGTTGGCGGCGTGGAAAACACAGTGTCCGGTGAAAGGGTGCCCCCACACCGTTGTTTTTTGTTGTAAAGTTTGAATTGGAGGTTTGGATGCAGCGGCGTTCGGCATTTTCAGTAGAACGCGTTCACATTCAGCGTCCAAACATGTAGTTAATTATTTTCACCATGGATATACGGGCATTTGTTCTGAATAAAGGCATGAAACCATCACACAATTTGCTTGTAAATTTGTTCGGTCCTCCACTCGGTCTAAACAAGGCATATCTGAGCCTATTCTCATCGAATATAAGATTTATCCAGCGACTATTCTCCCGGTCGTCAATTAGATCAAAATCGGCGATCAGAGATCGATATCTTAAGCTACTGCCGAGTCAGTTGCGTTTGTTAACATGGCGACAGCGGCAATAAAGCATGGCCTAAGTTGAGTCCTAGCTTCAATTAAGAGTGTGGTGCTTATTTCGGGCCAGTTAAAAATAGCCCCCCTTTTCTGGCCCTGTCCAATATTTTTCGTCTTACCGGAGTCAGCCAAATGGGTCTTGTACGTGAACAAACACATTAAAATCCTCTTAACTAACTGCCTGATCGGACGAGGGTGGATCGACAAGTTTAGAATGTGGAAAGTGTGGGTCCTTCACCCCACGTGCGCACAATTATTTTTAATATTCGACTGGATGCACCTCCGAATCGAAATTGGATCGCTTAATAAGCCACGAAATTAGCCAAAGGAGCAAACAAAGAACACGAAACGAACGGACAATGCAACCGCTTCATTTGCATGCAGCATCCGTTTTCTGTTTTTCCTGAATCTCCAAGAGACATTTGCATATCTATCCAGCTTAAAAAACCGATGATGTCCACTTTAATTGATGTCAACTCGGCACGGACTTCTCTTGTTTTGATCGTGTGGGGTCTCTGGACTGGGGGCCCGATACGCAAAGCTGCAGGGACGGTTTGAGGCTCAGCTGAATCAGAGAGACTCGCCAAAAAAAAACAAAAAGAAAAAATCATGCTGTACTAGCAGAAGGGCACATCAAAGAAATATGTTTTTGCGCTAGTAAAAACAAGAAGAAAAAATAAAGAAAAAAAAATTTAGATAAAGAATCAGTCAGTGTTTCAGATTTTATCGTTTGAAACGTTTACATTTTATTTTTAGTATTTGATATAATTTAATAAAACTTAAAAAATACTAGAAAATTGCGCCTTGAAGATGTTTTAAATAAATATTTTACTAGAAACATTTTTTTAACACCCTGCAAATACATAATCGTGTTTTTTTATAACTCCCATTTTCAGTTTGTACATTTTTCTGTTTATTTTATTCTCTCTTTCGCTCACTTCTGTTTTTCTTTTTACACTTTCTCTTCAGATTTACATTTTCTTACCCTTCTATGTATTTTTAAGTAAAATTCTTCCGCTCAGCGATCCTACCAATAATAAAAATAATGATTTTTTCTTTCTACAGGGTGTCAGCTAAAACTTTCGAGCCTAATATCTCGGTTATTTTCCAACGGATTTTTGTGAAATTTAAAATGCAGATATTTTAGACGGCGAAGAGTAAAATCCTATTTGCCTTTTTAAAATGTTGAATCACTTAAGATTTATAACAAAAAATTGATCGTCAATAAAAAATGCTGTAAGGAGAGACTCGTCTTCGACGCTCTCCTCGGCAAAAATTGTTTTCTTTTTCAACAATATTGAATTTCTGCCATTGTGGTTTGTTTTTAAAGTATTTTCAATAAATTTACAAAATTTGACTTTTCTAATAAAGCGCGCCCACTTTTGACAGATTTTAAGGGGTGTACAAAATGTTGCTTGGCAACTTTTCATCAATTGTTTCAAAAGGTAACTGCTCAAATACCTTCAAAATTTAGATTAAATTTTTAACAACAAAATCTAATTTTTTCGATGAATCAGACGAATGATCTAGTTAATTGTTTGTGTAGACACCTATTTTTTAATGTTTAACAATCTAATAATAATTGCGCTAAATTTTCAATAAAGGAAACATGTGTTAAAATTACAGTTTTTAACTTGAGGTAATTTTATTATTACTAATTGAACCTTCACTGTCTAAAATATTTGTATTTAAAATTTCATAAAAATCCGTTGGAAAATAACCGAGATATTAGGCTCGAAAGTCTTAGCTGAGACACCCTGTATATTTTTCTTATTGATCTTGGACCATCTCAAACATTTTTCTCAGCAGTTGAACACAATTTTTTCAAGAACAGTACCGAAGACTTTATCTTATTATTTATTTTTTTCCTTGCTCTTTTTCCTTCTCTTCTCCTCCTTAAAATGTTTTCACCTTTTTCCTTTTCACTATTTCTCTAATACTGATTATTTTTTTCATCATAAAAAACAGTTATTTTATTGGCGATAAAATTTGTATCGAGCGTGCAAAAAATGAGTAATCAAGCAGGCCTTGACTTTCTCTCTTTTACACACGTAGGTCGTCTTTTTAGTTACTATCCTTTGTCATAACCTCACTAAATCATCATTCTATTTTAAATTAAATCATCAAAGTAAAAACCATCATGTTGGACTACGAAAACCACTAAAATTTTCGTTGTTTGTTGTCAAAAGAGCAGTTCAATGCAATCGAAACAATTCACGCCAATGTTTGTTCGCTGAAAGAATGATGTTTGACATGTATAATTTGACAGCTGGTGTATCTGCGCCATACGTTAAAGCATTTTTTGAACGCTCGTTACTTGTAAAAATTAAAATAATATCCGCAAGACAATGCTAGAAACTCATAGTTAGCAAAAGTGTTAAAACATTTTATACTACTTCGAAGTAAAAGAATGTTTTAGAGCGTATAATTCAAAGAATCTTTTAAACACATTTTTTTTAATTAAAACTTGACATTAGGTTCGGTATAAACTGTGGACGGATTAATAATTCAAAAAATTATTCATCATTCCTGTTTTCTCTTTGATTTGTTAAATTCTCCATGAGATTTTTTTAATGGCAGGGAAGCTTTTTTAACATTTTTCTTTCAATGACAAAATCTAATACTTTGAAAATGCTTGGTCTACGAGATAATCTTTAATTCTAATTAATTTTTCTTCTCTCTGTTTGCTTTTAGTTTTGGTCTTGTTATTACAAAAAATTGAAAAGTTCTTCTTTTTATCCGAAAATAAAGGAATATTTTGGACGTCCAGCCTGAAGAATTAAATTTGTTTCTTTCTGTGTCTGGAGGGATAACTGTTGGCCAAATCTCCTTGAAACAATTTTTAAATCCGATTGACATTTATAAATTGCTGCATTGTATAATTTTTTTGTACATTTCCTTAAAGATTTTTTTAAATTTCCCAGTGTGATTTTTTTGCCGTTGGTGTAACGTTTCCTTTCATTTTGACAAGTCAACTGGACCGATAAATCACCCAAAGCGTAACGAATTTGTCCGTGAATTAATTATTGAAAGACGGATCTTCAGGTGCTATTTCGAGCGTCGACACAACTCCCACCACAAACCTCGCCGCCAACAAACAAACATCCCCGAAACCCCTTTGACAAAAAATCGAGATCATACTTTTTTTATCGACTCCGAAGTCTCCTCGAGGCTGGCTCCCATGCATCCGTTTGTCAATTTAATTAGCCATTTATTTAATAAAGCTTCGGAAAAAGCGCAATCGCGTTTTCATCTCTCGCTTCTTTGATCTCTTTCAATGTCCAGATAACATTGAGGACGTGGCCGGAGCAGATGTGGGTGCTGTGTGGGAATCTCGCTGAACCCTTTGGCCCACAATAGAGGTCCGTTTGGTCCGATACCTTCGAATTCGTCATGTTTACAAATGAAAAATGACCCGAAAACCGGACGCAAATTCCGTTTTTGTTTATTTATTTGTCATTTTGTTGTGTGGCGAATAATTCCGGTGCGATCGGAGAGAGTCGTGAGATGGGAGCAATGGTCAGATCGTTCTCAAGATTTGACAACTGGACCATTCGCAGGTCACAGATTCCAGCGCAAGGTGTTCGATATTATCTCCCCGTTCCCACGTAAAATAATCGCATTGTCGGTTATCTATAACATGCATGTGTGAGTTTTGTGATAATAACGAGCTGCTCTAAGCTGAGACAAAGACTCGTTAATTTCGGGTCGGAACAATACGCACCAAAGGGCGGGCAATCTGGTCATCTCCTGGCAAAAAATTATCGCAGGTGGAAAAGTTATCAAGAGTTTTGGGCCAAAATGCGGACCCCATCGAGACTGCTGTCTTTCTTGTTTATACTCATTTGTTTCACATCTGGTTCAAACCGCTTTCGTAACAACGTTTTTGCGGTTCCATTATTTTATTTTTCTAACATTTTTGCAATATGTACTTAGCCACGTTTATTAATGTGCATGTAATAATAATGAATTGGATAAATACTTAAAACAACAGAAGTGAATATGTACATATTGCACATTTGTGGCCCTCCAGATAATGAAAAGAATAGAGTCTAAAAAAATCAAGTATCGGATACCACATTTTATATTGGTAAAAAAAAGTACGTCGTAACTTGAATCGGCAAGGTTCGCGTCTTGTGAATTTTGGGGTTTGAAACCACATTTAAAAAGAACACTAAGACATGCGTTATTAATCCAAAGGTGAGTCTGATGGGACATTTTTTAAACGCGTAAATAAAATCGAAATATCTTCTTTGACGTGTCAAAGCGATGTCTGAGATTGAGTCAGAAAAGTGAAAATAAAGTTGGAGAAACGTGGGAAGTCTCACATTTATTACTTTCCTGAAAATTAAAAATGAAATATATACTGGGTGTTTTCTTTATCATTTTGCTTCCCCAGTCATGTATTATCTGTCTTAAGGAGAAATTTATTATGGAAAGGAAGCAGAAAGAGTCTAGTATTTGGTATTTATTTGTTTTATTTATTTATCTGTTATACATAAAGTATTTAAATAAGTAAAAATAAAAATGGAAAAAGAGGGAGAAATGTACAGTTGGTTGCAAAAAAACGGGAATTGAAAATGTTCCTAATGTAAATTTGGTTTTGTTCATTTGTCAATTCATTGTCTACTTGACAATACCTATCAAATCATTTTTAAAAATGTCGTTGAATTTTGACCATAATTCTAACCTATCTCTCGTAAGAAGGTTTCACAATATAAAAAAATCGTAAAAATGTGTCAATTTTATTCTGACAGTTCCCGTTTTTTTTTGCAACCAACTGTAGACTGTCCATTAGAAAACTTATTATTTAAATACTTTTCAAAAAATTTGTAAAAACATTTCCTCACGAGATATATTTATAATTTTCTCTGACAACACAAACGATGTCTTAGATTGAACCAGAAATGCGTAAAGACGATTAGAAAGATGTGACCAGGAGAAGAGAAAGACTTCACATTTGCTACCTCCGGATAAATTAAAAATAAAATATATACTGGGTGTTTCCACTAGGATTCCCTTTTCCTTGAATGCTTTATTTTCTTCCAATCAATACTCTTAATTTACATTATCTGATGTAGAAAAAATAAAATTTGGAAATATTTTTGACAGTTTAAATTCGCTTCTTCTCTAGAACACTTCTGTAATACATATTTTATCCATAAGTTTTTTCTTTGCATGATTCCCTTTCTGTTGGTGTTTTTTTAACCTTTTTAGTCTCCAAATTTTCGTGCAATTTATATTCACTAAGAGGCCGATCTCAAGTTGAGTTGCAACTTGTATTGTCATGGTAACGGCACAAAATTGCAAGTTTGAGAAAGATGACGCATATTGGTAATTAATGTGTAGGACAAAGATACCTACACATTTGCGCTGCATCACCTATTTGTCACCCTGACTTGAAATCGGGCTCTAAACCAGCAAGATCATAACAAAAGTGATAATTTTTTATTATACATTTTTCTTTAAATAATTAATTTAAGGGGAAAAAATGTTTGAGGACACGGCAAAAGATTTTACATGTTTTTTCTTATTTTATTCCCAATTTCTCTCTTGTGTTAATTTTCACATTTAAAAATTGTTCTTTATTTATATTCTCTGCTAAGCTAAAATGGCTGTATAACATCTTGGGCCAGTTGAAACACTTTTCTTAGATGTTCTAATATGTCCAAAAATATTTTTTAGTGTTCGTTTCCTGAGATATATAACCGGGAACGTGGTATACAGGATGTCGCAAAATTAACGTATTCCAAGTCGGGGGTCTTGTAGGGAAAAATATCAGGAATCTCGAAAAAATTAAATAAAAATTATAGGGGGGGTCTTTACAAAGATATATGGGTCTGAAGGTTCAAACTTTCCATCATGTTTTGTTCAAATGAAAAATATAAATGCTTGACATTCATTTTGAAATATGGTGAGGATGATTATGTAAAATATTAAAATATAAATGAAAAGACATTTCTTGAAAAAACAGCTTTATCAGTTTTATTTTTCCAATTTTTGTTCAGAAGGAAAGTACAACATAGCTAGAATATTAATCAGGTACTTTTGAACAAATATTGGCAGCTTTGATATTTTTTTCAAAGTGACAGCAATTTTTTTTAAACATTTTTACTTGGTCAACGGGATGTCCCCTACTAACCCCCGAACTCGGAATACGATAATTTTAAGACACCCTGTATACCTAACTTGACATCTGTCAAAGATAACCTCAAAATTTACAATAAATTACTGTTTTCTAAGCTTTGCCCAAACGAACACGAAAAATGCTATTCAATATTTGTGCGCTGTCAGTTTTCTGGTATTCGGCCTGTTTCATCACTCGGCTGACGCCTCGTGCTTCAAATTTCGGCCTCATATCTGAAAACTGATCCTTCCATAAAGTAAACTTTATTTTATCATACCTTTAAGTAAAATTTCTTTTCTATTGTCATTAGGTCTTACATTCATTATGATCTAGCAAAAATGCACTTTTCACTTTCTTATTTTGCCTCTATTTCTTTCGACCAAAAACATCTCAATAAAATGTGTTTATTTATTTCTTCTCAGTTTAATTTTTTTTCTATTAGACATGTTTATTTTGCGTTCGCTGACGCAAAATTGTAGTTTTTCTTTTGGATGAATCGGTAAAACCGCCGGTCCATAAACAGGATTCTTGTGGATAAAAGCCGCGACGGATTCACAATCGGCGAAAAATTCTCAATCAAAACCGCATCTCCCATCTCGATTAATAATCAATGACTTAACAACAGTCGGAATTCAAGCCCTGAAGGGTTTCCCCGTCGCTTATGCTTGTGAAAAACAATTTCCCAACACGTAACGAGTCAAGTCGTCGTTTTGTAATGAAGTGTGAGGGGTTTCGATTATTCTCCGCCACCGAACAAATCTATTTCGAAAGTGGAGCGAAACCAAAACTGAGATTAAAATGCAAGATGTCGGTCGGTGTAATCTCGCTGCATTAATTAGCAGGAATTGCACGTTTCTCGGTGCAGTTTGCCAAGAGCGCATCAAAGCGCGATTTTTGCACGGCTGACGTGTCAATTAGACATATTGATTAGGTGGAGGGCCCCGATAAAAATGATTAGACGTTGCATTTGCAACACACATGATAATGATTAATCACCTGGCGTGGATCGTGGACGAAGAACCGATCGGCTCACGACATCATCAGCGACCGGACCAGGAAAAGTCTCCTCCGGAGTCCCGACATAAAACTCATCAGGTGCGAGTGTTGACATTGGAATTAATTTATATCAGATCGTAAAACAAATTCCTTGAAGAGATAAGCGCGACACGACAGATTTTTTATTATTTTTCGTTTCTTCGAAGGGAATGCGTGTGCGGTTGTGGCGTTTTCGCAACACAACATGGCGGCCAGGTCCGTAATCACAATGTCGCAATAGGGGCCCGGTGCGCGATTGGGTCACGACGACAATGACGCTGTATGTGTCTAATCAGCACAAGAAAATGGATACGGTCAAGCTTCGTAAATAAGTAACACGGTGGGATTTTAATAATGGAGGGACACGGTAATTCACTTAGATTTTCAGGGACTTGATGGTCCACCAACGTGAATTACTCATAAACTTCACGTATGCAAACGAGGGTCAGGGTGGAATCTCAAGGAAGCGTGTCTTAAAGGAGGGGAGAAAAAGGGTCTTCCTTCGTGGAAAAAAATTACAAAGTATTTGTTGGTATGTACGGAGCTTACAAAGTGATGTCGTAGATTGGTGCAGAAATGCCAAGGTGTACAGCAAAAGGAAGTGTCTCATCGTTGAATTTCGATTCTCCAGAAAATTTGCCTTTGCAGGATGATACATCATAACTGATACAAAATGACACTTATCTAATCTGACCTACTTTTGTGTTGATAAAATCTTACGAAGAAATCTGATGTTTTTATTTCCATTTTTTGAAGAATTTTCGTTGCGGGAACGTGGGTTCACAAAATTATGTCTGAGCTTGGTTCGGAAAGAACTGGAAAACATGACTAGTGACAAAATGTGTCAAAAGTCTTAGACGTAGGAGAGAGACAGGCACATACTATCTGTCTTAGGGAATAAGAAAAAATCTAGTAATCTCCTTTGACATGACAAAACGATGTCTTAGATTGAACCAGAAATATGTTAAGAACGGTGGGAATTTATACTGGATGTTTTCGCTAGAATTTACTTCCCCTTACTTTTTATAGGCCAAAAATGTTTTTTTTAGGGTTTGTAGTGGAAAATTATGCACAGCAAAAATGTGTTCCCCTTAATTGAAAAAAATTAAATGGGGGATGTTTTCTGGGTCTGTTACAATATTGAATTGAATCAGAAATGCCTAAAGGAGTTGAAAAATGCGAGGCAGATGTTGTTTAGGTGGAGAAAAAAACAGAAAGAATCTTGGAACATCCCACGACTTGATAAAACAACGTCTGAGATTAGATCAGACGCTTAAAAATAAAAATATGTATTGATTGTCAGCAAAAAATATATAAAAATAAACATTTGTGGTGCCTAAATCTCAAAACAATTGTGGACAATAATTTACAATTTTTTGTCCAAAAAAACTAATTCAAATTCCTCCTGGTTTTTGTATCACGGCGTAGAAATCAATAAATCGAATGACAAATGTCAGATATCGCGCGTTCAAATGAAATCCTGGGCTGGGAAGGCGTTGGAAACTGCCAATTGTTGTGCTTTTTTAAAGCGTAGATTAATTGGAGGATGTTGACAGCTAACCTAAAATTTAGAGCCAAAAAATTCTTTCTTTTTTTCTTTCTTTGCAATGTTTTATATTAAAAATAGAATACCTTAACGATTCCTATTCTCGAAGCAAATAGCTAAGGGCACCCTTTGCTGAAAACAAACATGTTCAATTATGTCTCGATTAAATATAAACGGCGGGAAATTCAAACTTTACACTGTTCTAAACGCCTACTCAGCCCAGGATTTCATATCGGCGACCAAATTTTTATTGTCACGTCGCGTGTCGAAATCCAAGTCATCCTGAAATACCCCGAGATGATAAATAATTTACCTTCGTTCTAAAATTAGAGATTTTACAATTGCGTTATCAGATGATTAAACTCGCCGTGACATCAACTTCGATGTTTAAATACAGTCGGCCAAAACAAATTCGCAATTAGAGCTGCATCCACTCAAGACAAACCCGAGATAACTTGGCAACAAGATAAGCGCGCGATTCTAAAGAGTGTAATTGCGCTTAATTAGGGTAGCGTAAACCGCCCCACCTCGATCAATTTACGGAAAGACGACACCGGCAAACGCACGTGACGGTCGTCGGATGGAAGTGTTTAATAAAAATCAATGGCTAGTTTGCATCAGGCGCCGCCCCCGCCGGTCCTTTCGTCCGTTTTAATTATTCTGATGGGCCGCTGATCCGGCCCGAGGTGGAATTGCGGAATTTTTATTACGCAGCAATTACGAAATTGTTCAGGTCGAAATAAATTAGGTGGAGTTTGTTTAGTAATAACGTACACATGGCCGCAGCTTTTTATCTTATCGGCGCGTCCGGAGCGGGGCACGGTCTTATCTTGAGCAAACACCGCTCACCTACATAGGTGCCGATGTTTTGTCGAAAAACCGACGGCGATACCTGGAGCGTTACGAATTTGCCCCGGATCAATTAGCGCACTCGTCGAATTTATCGCTGGTCGATTCAGACGCGACACTAAAACGAGATTTATGCATTCATAAAATGGGAAACACGAATCCGTGAGGATGGTCAGCGGAGGCATTTTTAATGGGCCGTAAACGCTCTTACGTAAACTCTTTGAGGCGGTTCCGTGCAAAAATAAACTGGTTAAGTGAAATATTTTAATGCTAATTCGAATGCATCCAGCATCCGCTTTATTGTTGAGGGTCTAAATAGTGGAGACGTTATATTCGACGATAAACAACAACTTCTAGCGAATTATGGCGGAGGAAAGTGCCAGGTTTGACTTTACGGCCGGCTTCTCGCACCAGACATTCTTGCAAACGAGGCATACACGCGGTGGGCGAAAGAACGAAGCACGCTTACGCCATCAGGAAGTGGATACGAAGACGCTTTTTTTCGAAATCGCATGATCCTGTCCAACCGTAAAATTGCTGAGCGACTGAGCGATTCAGAATTGATCCCAACATCGGTGATTTTATCTGAATTGAAAAAAATTTCGAAATATGCATTTTCCGAGAATTATTTTTATCGAGCTTTGTAGAAAAGTGTGTCCAACGAACAACACAATGCAATAGGAATTTACTTGGAAGCGATCGATGTGTGATGATCATATACAGGGTGGATACTAAAATGTGACAAACGACACTCAACATCGATGACAAATCGATCGTTTAGTCTTTAGCATCAAATTGAAACTTGCAAAAAATGAGAGTTTTTCTAAAAACTGGAAGACAATTGGTTCATTTTTGAAAAATATACACAGTGAGTCAGTCATGGACAAAATGTTGGATACACCTGATGGATTCAAGAATTGAGAATTAAATGAAAATTTTATAATAAACAAACTAACATGACAAAGTTATGTCAGATGTAGCTTAAGATTTTTGATTTTTTTTTTTAGAAATTTGTAGACAAAATAAAAATAGAAATTATTCTCTACGAAAGTAGACCTTTGGACAAAATCTACATTTTCAGAAGATAATTTTTTTGTACATATTTGCTTTTAAAGCAAAAACAAAGGAGCAATAACAGATAACAAATATCAATTACTTATGTTGTTTTGTTCGTAGTAACTTAGAAGTTCTATAACTGAGCATAGAAGTTTTCATTAGATCAGAAGAGTAAAACGTTCAAGAATGGTTATGGATGTTTGAGTCAAATCTACAGAAGTACCAATAGAATGATTTTTGTTTTTCTGTGTGTGGTAGAGCTAGAAGATTTCAATACAACAGCAGTTGACAAAAATATAATTGGAAAGATAGCAAAAGAGCAAAAATAGAAAAACTTAATGCCATAGAGATATGCAGACAATAAAGAAACAAGAAGTAGTGAAAAAAGCATTCTAGGGAAATACAAATCTAGATTAGAACAGTTTTCTTATTGTTACTCAGCAGAGATACCAAAGTGAAAGAATACAGGTAAAAAAAATTTAGACAAAATTTATAGATCTAGAATTGATTAATTTTCTTTTTCTTTGTACAGGAGAAGGAGAAGAATTTATGCGATAGTGATTGTAAACCAACAAACACATAAAATGAAGAAACATTCTACGTAAGTGTAGATCTAGAATGAATTCTTAGATCCAGATTGTTTTCTTTTTCTCTGCACAGAAGTTTCAAAAAGTCGTATAAATGTGATTAGTTTCTTTTTGTCTTTTTGTGAAGCAGAAGAAGCCAAAGATTTTAAAACATTTAAAACATTCTACGTAAATGTAGATCTAGAATGAATTCTTAGATCCAGATTGTTTTCTTTTTCTCTGCACAGAAGTTTCAAAAAGTCGTAGAAATGTGATTAGTTTCTTTTTGTCTTTTTGTGAAGCAGAAGAAGCCAAAGATTTTAAAACATTTAAAACATTCTACGTAAATGTAGATCTAGAATGAATTCTTAGATCCAGATTGTTTTCTTTTTCTCTGCACAGAAGTTTCAAAAAGTCGTATAAATGTGATTAGTTTCTTTTTGTCTTTTTGTGAAGCAGAAGAAGCCAAAGATTTTAAAACATTTAAAACATTCTACGTAAATGTAGATCTAGAATGAATTCTTAGATCCAGATTGTTTTCTTTTTCTCTGCACAGAAGTTTCAAAAAGTCGTAGAAATGTGATTAGTTTCTTTTTGTCTTTTTGTGAAGCAGAAGAAGCCAAAGATTTTAAAACATTTAAAACATTCTACGTAAATGTAGATCTAGAATGAATTCTTAGATCCAGATTGTTTTCTTTTTCTCTGCACAGAAGTTTCAAAAAGTCGTATAAATGTGATTAGTTTCTTTTTGTCTTTTTGTGAAGCAGAAGAAGCCAAAGATTTTAAAACATTTAAAACATTCTACGTAAATGTAGATCTAGAATGAATTCTTAGATCCAGATTGTTTTCTTTTTCTCTGCACAGAAGTTTCAAAAAGTCGTAGAAATGTGATTAGTTTCTTTTTGTCTTTTTGTGAAGCAGAAGAAGCCAAAGATTTTAAAACATTTAAAACATTCTACGTAAATGTAGATCTAGAATGAATTCTTAGATCCAGATTGTTTTCTTTTTCTCTGTACAGAAGTTTCAAAAAGTCGTAGAAATGTGATTAGTTTCTTTTTGTCTTTTTGTAAAGCAGAAGAAGCCCAAGATTTTCATGTCATTGTGGTTTTCAGGAGACATTAAAGAATGTGGAATAAAAAAACAAAAAACACTCAGGAAATGTATCTAGATCTTTCAAATTTACAGATCTAGATTTGAATGGTTTCTGTTTCTCTCCCAAAAGAACAAAAACAAGAATGCAATAAGATTTATAATAGAGTAGAAAAAATGAAAAGTCATATTGTAGAAGTGTAGATAAGTTTTCTTTTTTTGGAAAATGAAGAAAATGAAGAAAATTGACAAAATTAAATTGAGCTCTACTAATTTGCAGGAATTATTTTCAAGCAAGTTCGGTCACCTCTAGATCTCTTGGACTTTTATCTGGCGTATTTGCATCTTTATGACGACACCCTGTGTATTCACTTTATTATAGCGATTTTATTGCGTCGACGATTTATACAAATTTATGACTCGCTTGATTACACATTCATCGTTTTAGTCTCTCATTTGTGACGTTTAATTCACTCAAAAACATTACTCAACAATTTTTTTTAATTCTTCACGAAGGAAAAAATCACCAAAACGAAAACACGAACTGACAAGACCCCAATTTTTATAACACATCGTTACGAGTGGAGTACAACCGAAATTATCTGAAGAATGCCATCTCCAAGAAATGTCAAGATAATCCTGCGAATTTAATGGGACATACATGAGTAGTGTTTGACATTTGCGGCCATCAAGCTGACCTTTAACAGGACCGCGATGTCTCAAAAAAAGGCGAAAAAAGCTCAACCGGACTGGCCAAAAAAAAAGGAGAAGAGTCAGCGGGAAAAGTGCGTTTCAGCTGTTTGGAATTGGAATTGCGTAATTGGAATGTGTGGCAGGCATCGGTTTCCTGTTTTGGAGGCAACAATCGTGGCGATCCAGAGCATAACCCGAATTTTTTGCGCGACTCCGGTGTCGAAACGCTTTTCTCGCAGGTCCCCGAAATTAGAAAGCTCCAGGGCCGTTCCGGCTGCGGTAATTAAGCGGCAATTTCTTGCGCAACACTGCTTGACATTTGTGACATCCTGATAGTTCGTCACATAACTGGACAAAGCCTCCACGGCGGAGCTACGCTTCTCGTGCGACATCCACCGGAGCGAAACAGTCCGGAAGAGCGGTTTCTTCTAGGTCGGCGAGGAAACGGGAAAAAGCGCGTCCAGTGGTTAACGCCGATTTCACGCCACCTGCGTCGCAACCTTAAGAATATGGCAAATGTCAGGGGGTCGGCTGGCCAGCGTGGGGCATGACTCGATATTTATCGCTGCGGTTTCGCCGATTTATCGCCCGCGAAACAATGAAAAACGCGGCGGCGTCCTTCCGCCGCCGCCCGCGGGAGTCGCACGTGTTCGCCACGACGAACGCGCCGGATTTATGCCGCCGGACGGATCGTTCTCGGTATTCCGGAGATGGAGCGCGAGTTGACTCGTGGTCAACTCGCCGGCACGCCTATTTGCGGTCGCGAAACGAAAAGGCGATTAAAGCCATCAGCCAGCAGGAAACAGCGGCGGACTAGAAAATTTCACCGGGTTTAGAAACTGTTTCGAGAGGTACGAACACGCAAAAAATTCGACTGAAGCTGCCCACCCAACCACCAAATCACGTTTCCCGTAACAACCTGACGCAGATCACTAACCGCGTTTAGACCAATCCGCAAAAAGGCAAACGATCACTAATTTGTCCAACATAAAACTAAAAAAAAATAAAAGCCCGGAGTCATAATCGCACTATATTTCTGGACACTGTTCAGTGATCCCATCAAGAAAAAAATTAAATGTCAGGTGGAATTAGTCTCTCCGTAATGTACGAACACGAAATCCTTTCTCTTGTCCTTAAGGATGAATCATTTGACTGTAATCTCACTACACGTATGAGTGTTTGTCCGCAACGACAAGATGTCCAAATTAGATTTATTCTAAAAAAATTATTAAAATAAAACAATTTTAAATCTACTAGAAACAAGTTTTCGTTAGAAAGTAGTGCTAGAAGATCTACCACTGCAGTTTTCAAAAAGGAATAAAAATCAATAGATAAAACAAAGTAGGCAATGAAAACGAGTTTATTTGTTGTAAAAAAAGTAGAATTAAGTGATCATTAAATTTCCATGAGAATAGCAGCGATTGGAGAATTGCTAGTTGCTGTCCGTAATACAGAAATAACCACATTAGAGGATTTAAAAGGAGAATAAATCTGTTCATAATAAAGGGACAGAAATAAATGAAAACGAAATTATTTTTTCCTCGAGGTATAGTTTTTTATAACTAAGCAAGTCCTAATTTTACTCTATTTCTGAGAACAAGAATACAAGACTTTCTAGTCACTGTCCGCAATGAGGAATGTTTCTAAATGAAGCTTAAATTTTCCATCATATGTATTTAATTGCTGGTTGGATGAAGGTTTTGTAAGGTTTGTAAAAAAAATAAACCAAAACAAATGTAAATGTAATACAAACAATTCAGAACAAGGAATTTTCAAAAAAAAAAAAAAACAATTTTCTTTGCAACAGTTCCAAAATAACAATTTTTATATAAAATAAATGAAAGAGTAAGAATAAGTAAACAACATAGTTTTGTGAAGGTTAATTAAGTCATTATTGTATTATGTCTTCGAGAATAGTATTCTGCGAATTGCTAGTTGCTGTCCGCAACGCAGAAATCTTCATTTTAGAAAGGATTTAAAAAGCAGAAGTGTGTCCGGTAACAAAGGGAAAAGAATAAATGACGAAGTGTTTAAGGATAGCAAAAGTCAGCAATTTTTAGGATTAAGTATGTCATATTTTCATTATATCTCAGAGAATAGTTAAATAAGAATTTCTAATCACTGTCCGCAAAATGGAACTTTTCTAAAAAAAATTGGCGTAAATATTTGAACATATGTAAATCTTGTTTAAAGGGTAAATTATGAAGGTTTTAATTTATTTAAAACAAATTACATTTCCCACAAATAGTTTAGGACAAGGAATTTTAAGAGGATTCTCTTTTATTTAAAAAAAATAAATAAATAACTTATTTCCAAAAGTTCCAAATCAATAATTTTGATATAAAACAAATAAAAGGGTAAAAATAGGTGAGCAATATATTTTTGTTGAGGTGAATTAACTCATATCTTCGAGAATAGTATTCCGCGAATTGCAAGTTGCTGTCCGTAATCTTCAGATCAGAGATTTTCTGAAGAAATGTGGACATTTTAATCGTCGCTTAAATGGATAAGGCGTTTATGGAAATAGAACCGTTTTTTAATGGCACCAGGACAACTCCTATTAAAAAACTAGTCCTTGAGGAATAAGTGTGTCCGTAATAAATAAGCAAAATTAAATTAACATGAAATCTTGTATCCCGCCTTCAATTCATTATTATCATCGTGAAGCACTGTAAAAATTAGCAATTTTTACGAATTAATTAAATCACATCTCTGGGTATAATGCGGAAGAATTTCAAGTCGTTCGCAACAAAAGAATTGTTTTTAAATTGTCGAATGGTTTTGTTTAAAAATAAAATGTTATCTTGTGTCAGTTATTTATTGTAAAAACTAGTGAAAGAAATATTTTAAGTCATTGATGGCAGAGTTAAAAAACTGTTACGTTTTCAAACTGGCAGGGGAATCCTGAATCCCACGCTTAAGATCGTAAAATTAGCAAACGTGAGTCAATTAGATCGTAATCACACAATTTCTTCAGTAGTATAGAAAAATTCACAGTTACTGTCCGCCTCACATTTTTTTGTTAATAAATCCGAAGATGCCGTGGGGAGATAAGCGAAAGTGATGATGCGCCTAGAAATAGTTAAATATTGGCGCAATAAATCACCATAAATTTAGGTTGTCTCGCCCGAATCCTTGTAGGTGTTTGTGCATAAATAAAATAATAATAATTAAACGAAGATTTTTACTAGAAGCGAAATGCGTGACTGTCGTGTTGCAACAACTTACAATGGATTTTTCAGTGATGTGCTAACGGTGACGTCAAGTGCATCAATAACAGAAATGGATCTATTAATAGGCGTTGGAAAATGCAAAGTTTGAAAAACGACGAGTGGATCCCGATTATGTGGAAAAAACGTACTGTCAAAAGGAGACGAGTCCTCCGACGGTGTCCAACCAGTTGGGTCTGTTTAGGTGAAATATAACAAGGTCTTTGATCAGTTCGGGCGAATCTGCGAGATTTGGGTGGTCGCCCCCATAAAACCCGTCAACATGTTCGCCGCTTCCAATACTGGACCAGTCACAGAATTGATTGTAATTAATCGACACTAACACGTTTTATGTCCGACCATAAAATTACTCACTGCATAGATTGTGTGGAATTACTTTAGAAATTTCACGCCGACACTTAAGCCCAACAGTACATCGGCAATAAAGCAAAAAGTGCACCGGGACGGCTACCGTAAAAAAAATAACACTTTGGAGATTAGGTGGCGAGGAGTGTTGTAGTTTTTGTCGGTGTTTGTCCATCGTTAAGGTAAAACAATTTGTTGGTAAATTGGTGAGAAAAAGGCCATCGTGCAAACACTAGTAAAGGTGAGATGTTAATGTTATATCAATATTGGCATAACCAGGTGAGCATACAGACAGCCGCTGCCCTCTCACGGGTGGTAGAGCAAAGCGGGGGTGTTAACGGAGTTTGGCGGTTTTTTGATAATGAGTCCGGAAGCGCGGCACCGGAGCGAAGAAAGAAGCACGGCGTGCCGCCACCGGAGGATTGTATGGCACGCGCGGCCGTCCACCTGCCGCGTTCACCCTCCCGAGACGACGAGCGACCTGGAGCGTCGGACCACCTCCAGGAGACTGAAGAGAGCGCTCGGAAAAAGTTGCGCAAGCGGCGTCGGCAAAAATCATTATAAGTTTTTGTTATTAGCCCGCAGACAATCCACCCCTCCCGCTAATTAAAAACGTAGATCACGTGGCGCGCGATTTTTCCGCGCGGGGCTCACCTTGCGCTATACGCACTGCTGGCATCTTGATTCTCATCTTGGCTAAGTGTTGGCTTCCTAGTGGAAACAGAGGTCCATCGTCTGCACTGGCACTCGATCACTGCACTAGGTCCTGGGGCACTGTCATAGTCGCGGCGCACCGGGGGCGGTGGAGCGTCGTGGGGTGACCATGCCGTCCGGTCTGGACCAGAGATGCTGAGTGGCCAATGGTCCGAGCGCGTGTGTCGTGTTCGCGGACAGCTTTCGGCGACAGAGCGGCCGTTTCTGGGTCGGCGTCGATCGGTTCTTATCGTTCGGGCTCGGGCAGGCCACTCACTAGCCATCGGCCGTGCTCACCCCATAGGAAGGGATGCTGCTGCGCACATGCATCACCCGGAGTGGGGGCTTTGCCCGCTGGCTCTCCGGACGTGCACCGGAGCGCTCCGGAGCGAAAGCTCGCCGCTCCTCCGGACACCGACACGATCGCGATTTTCGGACGGTCACGCCGACGAGCCCGTCCAGGACTCCCGCTTCTTCTTCTTCATTCTTGCGAGCCGCCGTCCGGCGAATTTCCCGACGGGGTGGGGGCGGAAGCGGTGTCGCTTTCTGCCGGGAAGGGGCGCCACGTGTTGGCGTCGCGACGCACGGCCGGATTCACTAGGGGTGGGTCTGCGTAAGCGGCGCGATCCGGTTCCCTCGTGCCACCTCGACAATAAAAACTTTGTCCGGCAGGTGCAAAAAACTAATTGTTGATAAGAGTAATGGCCGCTCGTAAATTGCGCGGTAATTGCCGCGATCCTTACGCCGCAATGGTTTAGATATCCGTTCATTTCATTAAATTTTACTTCGACAAAAGTGCCCCGATAAGCGGACGGCACTGTGTCCCCGTTTATTATCGTTAAGTATAGATTAATCTTGTCCTTGACTACTACCTGGTATTTTGTGACTTCTCTCTGACTTCTTGTGGATCACCAAGAGATACCCAAAACACACTTTTTTTCGTTCGACATTTGTAAAATGTTTACATTGTTGTCGTTTTTGTTCAAAATGGGAAATGGCAAGAAATCCACGATAACGCTTACTTTACGCACAAATTCTTTCATAACTTACGGTTTTGACTCATTTCCATCATTCCAATCTAATAAATTTGCATACAAAAGCGATAAACATGTCACAACGCGAAGAAAGCCCAGGAAATATTTTCTTGAAATTTTTTTTTTTGCTAATTTTTTTCTCTCCATTCCTGCAACCGTCTTTCGGTACTTCCTTGCACTTACTTCATCCGTACTCTGATTTTTATCTTTTCGCAGAATTCTAAAAATCAACAACACAGATAACTCCTTGTCATTATCTATATTTACTTATTCTTTTTTATTTCCTGCTCTACAGTGACATTTCTTTTACCTTGATTTTGTTGTATAACGCAAGTTTTTTAAAATAAGATGATTCACAGTATTCAAGATTTTGCCAATAATCTACATTTCTTTATAACTAGTTTTAGAGATTCATTCAAGAATCTCAAGTATTTGGTCTTAGGCAATTTCACCTTCAATCACAACACACGTACAATCTTGCCTCGATAACATCCAATTTTTTATCTTGTTGTTGTTTTAAATTATTTTTTGTTTTTCCCACCAAACAGCATGTGTAACGAGCGTTCAAAAATGTTGTAGGCGTGCAGGCTCCGCCTATCTTTCTTTTACGAACACTTGTCGTTTTGTTTTTTTGACATATCTTTCAAACAGAACCTCACTTTGCTGTCAATATTTTATGCAAAAAATTGAGAGTTGAGGAAGCTACGCCATACGTTAACGGAAACAAAACAAATACCACTGACCAGAAGAAAAAATTATTGAACGCTCCATAAAATACAATACGAAAAATGACGAATATTTTTACCTTCTTCTTATTTTTTTTAATCTTGTTTTACTTAAACTACAGCGTGATCAACAATGACTGAGTCTGTTGGCAATGAAACAATTGAAAAATATTGGTGCTTTTCTGTTTCGTAACTGGCACTGACCGGATGTTTTAACTTGACACGACATTAAAAAAAGATAGGTTATGTCGGGTATGTTAATGCTAGTTAATGCTATTACAAAAATGACCATTTGATGGTAAACGTCAAATTCGCCTGTCAACTCTGTCAAAGCCGACAACCGGAAATGCGTTTAGATTACAGTGGTACCAAAATCATTCCATTTTTCATTGTTACCAACAGATTCAGTCATTCTTGATCACGTTGTAATTCTTTAATAATAAGTAATATTTTTTCGATTTTTTTCTTCATTATCTTATTTTATAAAAGACATAGTTTTCCATATACAGTATGTCCAAAAAGCCTGGAAACATCCCAATAAAATAGAAACGAATGATTTTCGAGAAAAACGCAAAAATAGGTAAACTAGCGTATTCAAAAAGCTTTCTGTTGATGGTATCTGTTTGCTGTTTTTGATGACCTTGAAAGAGATGATGTCATCAGAGGTTTTTTTAAATGACAACGTCGCATTTTTACTACCGTTTTTAATAGATCTTCAAAGTCATCGAAAAAACCAAAAAGAAAATATCAGCAGAAATCTTTTTTAAAACACTAATTGACCTGTCTTTAGATTTTTTTCAAAAATTATGCGTTACGTTTTCATTTGGCTCTTTCCAGACTTTTTGGACACAATGTATGTATCGATATCTTGTCCGCTTTTAACTAAAAAATTATACAACAGATTTCGATGGCGTCCAAATTAAAATGTAAATTGTTTCTTTACCTTAGCTTTTACACACACAATTCATTCATCACTTCAGGAATAAATACGAAAAATCATCTCATTCCAAGTTTTAGATATTTGACACGCTTTGACAACTTTATACCCAATGAAACCTTATTAGAAGCTAGTCTATGTATAGTTGGCGCGGCGAACCAGTGGAGTAGTCACGAGGTGTTCACGTGATAGTTCGTAGCGATTTCGTGAAAAGCCTGATTTACACTGTCTCGCCAAATTTGAGTTTTGTGCAGGAAATTTAAATCTTATTACTTTAAGAATGGATGGAAATTTCGGCTGCGTGCATTGAACTGCAGCACCATATAGAAAAGCATATAGAATACAGGGTGTCTTAAAATTATCGTATTCCGAGTTGGGGGACACCTGTTAACCAAGTAAAAATGTAAAAAAAAAATTGCTGCCACTTTGAAAAGAAATATCAAAGTTGCCACTATTTGTTCAAAAGTACCTGATTAATATTCTAGCTATGTTGTATTTCCCTTTTGAACAAAAATTGGAAAAATAACACTTATTTTTTCGAGATAAAGCTGTTTTTTCAAGAAATGTCTTTTCATTTATATTTTAATATTTTACATTATCATCTTCACCATATTTCAAAATGAATGTCAACGATTTGTATTTTTTATTTGAAGAAAACATGATGAAAAGTTTGAACCTTCCGACCCATATATCTTTGTAAAGAAAATATATTGTATTTTATTTTTTCGAGATTCCTGAGATTGTTTCCTACAACACCCCCGACTCGGAATACGTTAATTTTGCGACACCCTGTATATTTTAAACTTCTTTTCGCAGAGTATCTATTCTGGATAATTCTTTATTTAATTCTTATTTCCCAATCAAATTAATTTATACTAAAACATGATCAAAGGTTCACAATGTAGTAAATAAAAAAATATTCTTACATTTATTTTTTCATTTCTTTTGTTGATTCATTTTTACCTAGACTGAATGAGTTCTTTTTCATTTTTTTCACTCTCATTTCTTCTTCTCTTCTAACAGAAAATCAACAACATGTATAATTTCTTCTTTATTTTACGATTTGTTTGTCTTTGTTCTACACTTTCTTCCAAATAACTTCTTATCCCTTCGTAGATTTCCAGAAACTCTTCAAAAATTTTACTCCAATTGATATCCCTTCGTAGATTTCCAGAAACTCTTCAAAAATTTTACTCCAATTGATTCTTCCTGTCTAGTATCAAATCTTCGCATTTTCTTCATTTCTTCCCTGCTCAACAGACATTAAGTTAACAATTAACATTACATTAAGTAAATGCGGATGATTCTGTTAGGCTACTGTCTAATTTGTTCTTGCATTGTGGTAAAGCCTCGATGACTTACGTCATCCGTGCCGGCAAACAGGTTGTTTTGGGCCTCGGAAGAGCCGAGACAAAGAGACGTGAAAAGGCAGCACCTCCCAACTTTCTCCCGAAGAAATGAAAGAGTATGGCCACGGGTTGTTGATACAGCTCGGCCCGCTAAATTGATGTATTTACTCACAGTCGTGAATAAATGAATAAATAATAAATGACTTGACACGGTCCGTTGGCACCGTCCGAAAGTCAAATAAATCTGAACTCGTGGAGAGAAAAAAATCGTCGGGACCCGTTGAGAATGTGTCTCCCTTCGGGTGACCAATTAATGTAACATGTGTACAGACATGGCCAAACAATCGAGCTGGTGTTTTTATTTACCGACTAACTGTACAAATCAATAAGACAAATGTGTTCAAGATTTGAAGTTGAATACGAGAGCGCCGACACTTTTATCGCCTTGCTAAAATACTGTTATGAGGATGTACGTCGACCTTCGATAAGGAGATGTTATCCACCGAAGCAATTACAGGATTGGCCGTGTTATTAGGCCGTCATCATGAGTCGAGGTGTTAGTCGATGACGATGTCAGAGGTTCCATCATCCAAGGGGTCACACGTCAAGAGAATCGACGCTGTGTAATTAATTGCATTGTGCAGAGACGGTGCCGTGGCCGTCTTCCTCTTGGTCAACCCGGCCATCAATCACCGTAAACAAACATCCAGAGACTGTCTATCTACCACGGACAAGACATAATGAAAATTTACACCTGTCAAAAATTTTTCACATTCTTCAATGCATCCTCTGCATTTTCTTCATTGCACCAAAGACCCAAAAACAAACTTGGATTCATCAAGGTCCTAAAGAAATATGAAGTAATTGATATCAAACAGTCATTGGAGATCTTTGGAGGAAAGACAGATCTAGATGTTTTGTTGAGAGAAAATACTGAAGAAAAGATGTTTTGGGGAATTTTTTTTGGGAAAGAAACCTGTGTTAGGTTAAGATGTTTGTAGAGTGGTAAATTAGAGACGAAATGAAGACATCTCGTGGTTGTTGGCGTCTGCAGGTGATACTGTTGAAGATCCGTCGAAGACGCCCCGAGCAAACACACGCTTAGCCTCTTAATTATGTTGAAATTGTGTCAACCACCGAGATAAGGTGACGAAACTGTGTAAACGTCTGTGTACGTGCGTCGGTATCAACGGTAATGAATAATAGCGTTAATTGCGGTTGAACCGCACCGAATTGGCAAGTTCTTCCGGCCTGAAGAGAGCTAACGATCCGATGATGACCCGCGGATTGACATTATCCAGAGACACGGCGATCGTGAGTCGAGACTCCAGAAGAAGGAGAGTCGTGTTCTTGGACAATAGTGACCCGGCTCGCCCTCCTGACGTCACAGCATTCAATGCTAATGCGATCTGGGGCCTCATCTCGCCAGTCACTCCTCAATATATCTGAAAAAGTCGCGCTATCTCGCGTGTTAAATAAGAATTGAATGGTCCGGAGAAGGACGTGGGACGGAATTATGCGAGACGAGGTGTGGGTGGACTCGACACATTTCAACCCGACGAAAAATCGGACGCTGTCGACACAATGGACGAACGCGAGGAATCTCGACAATGGCTCCACTGGGTCAAAAGTGGAAAAATTGCAATTGCGTCAGCTGAAAACAAAACTAATTCTAACTGATGGACCAGTTCCAACGCGAAAACAGGAATTTTTGAGATTTTGGAACATTTTTGGAAAACACCACAAGCTTTTTTGGAGTTGTTTTACAAAAGCAGACGCTTGACAAGAAGTCTACATACGTTTTCTCATTGTTGCTTACAATTTTTTTAAACAATTTTCAAAACGGGATTAAATTCTGGAACTTTTGACTCTTTTTTTGCTTTTTTTGGGTCTATCGAATAATGATGCTGTTGAAAAAGTACCAATTTCACACTTAATCTTATCGCTTAAAACACTTTCACTTAGTTTTGTTTACAATTTTTCAAGATCTTTCCAAAACAGGACCAAAATCTGGAACTTTTGACCATTTTTGTTGTTTTTTCGGGGTTTATCGAACGGCAACACTGTTGAATGAACACCAGTCTCACATTTAGTCTTATCCTCTGAAACACTTTCACTCGTTTTTCTTTCCAATTTTTGAAAAATTTACAAAACGGTGCTAAATTCGGGAACTTTGACTCTTTCAGTTGTAGCGAACGGCGCCTGAGCGTCAATTTCCTGCAAATTATTATCCACTGGGTCAAACGTGGAAAAATTGCAATTGCGTCAGTTGAAAACAAAGCTAATTCTAACTGATGTACCAGTTCTAACGCGAAAACAGGAATTTTTGAAATTTTGGAACATTTTTTGAAAACACCACAAGCTTTTTTGGAGTTGTTTTACAAAAGCAGACGCTTGACAAGAAGTCTACACACGTTTTATAATTGTTGCTTACAATTTTTTTAAAGAATTTTCAAAACAGGATTAAAGTCTGGACCTTTTGATTCTTTTTTTGCCTTTTTTGGGTCTATCGAATAATGATGCTGTTGAAAAAGTACCAATTTCACACTTAATCTTATAGCTTAAAACACTTTCACTTAGTTTTGTTCACAATTTTTCAAGATCTTTCCAAAACAGGAACAAAATCTGGAACTTTTGACCATTTTTGTTGTTTTTTCGGGGTTTACCGAACGGCAACACTGTTGAATGAACACCAGTCTCACATTTAGTCTTACCATCTGGAACACTTTCACTCATTTTTCTGTCCAATTTTTGAAAATTTCCAAAACTGTGCCAAACTCGGGAACTTTTGACTCTTTCTGTTGCAGTGAGCGGCGCCTGAGCGTCAATTTCCCGCAAATGATTATCCAGTCTGATTAAAATCGCCACCTTAGACCCCAGCACTCGTATAAATGCTAATTAATTTCCACTTAATAAGTTGTAAATAAATGTTAACGACAAAATCAATTATGTCGAAATTTGCCATCGAAGGTCTGCTCACTTGACCGACGAAGGTGTAAAGTTCTCATGCCGTTGCAAAATGCATCAGAAGAAACGAACAGAGATGCCCCCAGTATGTGACCTACGACCTGATTTCTATTGCGAGTCAGTCCCGTTTAGCTCGCGGCGTAACGCTAGTTTCGACTCTTTTCGTCTTCGTACCACATATCTCGTATACAGTACGGCTCTTGGACGTACACGGAGTGACGTAAATTGCGCTGGGAGCGGCGGAAAAATTACCTCACGGTGATCTGGAGGGATGCGGCAAAGGAGAAAAAAATCACAGAAGGAGAGAATGTTAAAATACATTTAAAGAAGTAACGGAGACAAAGTCAGTAGAGAAAATGTAGGAAAGACAAAATTTTGGAAAATTTTGGGAAAGTGTGAAATGACTTGCGGCAGCTCATTTGGTAATAGTAGTGCAGAGAAAACTAATTGCCAACAAATATTTTATGCTTTTGTCAACTTTTGTGCATTTTTGGAAATTTTTCAAAAAACTTTTGACAAGTTTTGGACCAAGTTTTCTCCAGTCTGCCACGACTTTTTCCGCTCCTTTTTCTTTCCGGTTCGTTCTTTTCGTCTTTGGTAAAATTTCCCAAAAGCTTTGCCAACAGAGGAGCGACTTGAAACCGTCCGTTGCAGGAGAAATTTGCATGAACAACAGTTGGCGTTGTTTCCCCTTGTCACCTGCGATAAACCATGACCAATAACCGATCCCTCTTCTATTTACCCAAGATAATGTTTGTTGTCGTTGCGCTAAAAGCGGTATCGAGAGCCAAAATAAAAAAACACGTGTGACGCAGCTACCGTCCACTTGCTCGACCCCCAAACCTAATCTCTCCTTTATATGGTCCTCCATTCTGGCCCGCACTTCTTAACAGCTTAACGATTTACTTAAAAAATAATGACGTATTGTGTTGACCAACTTCTCCATGTAGCACACATACCCGATATGGGCTAGGCGATTGATAGACAGTCAGTTAACAGATTTGAAGAGCCTCGCTTCGATTATACGAAACGAATGGATGGTAGAATAATAAAAATCCGGTGTGTGATTCTTCGGATGGCTGGCAATTATTCACAGTTAATAATTTATGAGTGATTATGACCGGACGCTTCACGTTGTCTCCTCTTCCTTGAACCATTTGTTCTGACGACTTCGAGATATTAATCGATCGACAATGCGAAAGCGTGAACAAATAACTTTCGTGTAATTTGTCGTACTTTGCATAAGTACTTGAATAATTGAGGAATGTGTTGACCCCTGACCCGCTAATTCATAAATGGGATAAATAATTATTGTAATTACAACCAATGCACGTATCTTAATCAAGTTTCAAGCTATTGACGACACGCTCTTCGAAATGTGGTCAATTTGGTTTTTGACACTGTCCTGGACTTCGAAAAGTAGCCAAGTAGGTTAAGTTAATAATCGGACTGATGCAAGATTTTTTTGTTTTTGTTTGGAGTGGACAAGACAATTTGAACATCTGTCTAGACTAAGTGTATAGGTGCCAAATCTGGTGATTGTGGCGGACAATCCATCGATTTGGCGATTTTTGCAAAGTTTACAATGAGGCATTAGGTATTGTGCTATTTATTACATAATAAAAAATAAGGTTTCTTCATTGATCATTGAATTTCAGTGATATATGGCAATTGAATCACTAGTGAGGAAAAAATATTTTCTCACTAGTGAGGAAAAAATATTTTCTCACTAGTCAGGAAAAAATATTTTCTCACTAGTGAGCAAAGTTAAGCTATTTTATATAGTGATTATTTTTTGTGACGTAGAGGAATAGATGTAAGTTGGGTGTTATCCCTTGAATGAAGAATCTGGGAAGCCGTGTCGGAGCTGAGAAGTCGCAAGCCGTGTTGAAAAGAGCTTAGGGTAGTTGGAGGGTTTAGGGCAAAATTCCGCAGAAAGGAAGCGATGTAGACGGCGGTTCATCGGTCAAGGTTTCGCCACCCCAATAAACAGTTATTCCCCCTGGCCGCGCACCGCCCGGCAAACACACCCTCTTTGTGCCCATCCGGGGCGAAGCAACGATACACTGACCGCAACAATTCACCAACCTGTCACAACATGGTCAGAAAAGAGCGGAAGCGTAAGGTGTAATTCGGCAAATAATGGTCACGACACTTTGTAAACGCATGTCGCAGATAAGATTGGAGGCGATGGGAATTTATTAGGGGTTGGCGGGCCAGCATTCAAATTAAGTGAAAGCCAATTAACGTCCTTGGTATTTTTTCGTGGAAATTGGTACCTGGGTAATAACACCTCGAGAAAGTCTGAAAGGGGAGCATATGGCGGGTGGGGCGGTAATGATCGGGTGGCGGACACGGAAGCCTGCGGTGGCGGGAGAGAAAAATCGAAAAAAGGAAGTCGATTTATTATAAACAAGGCGAGTTTCTTCGAACCCCCGGTTTCGGCAAATCCGACACGATTTTATGGTAGTGTAAACCATAATACGAATTGTTTACATGTCGACTTTTTGTAGAACTGTAAAAATGCTCGTCGGTCACATCGTGTAAATATAGCGAGCACATGTTCGGAACGGGGCCCACGATATTCACCCTTATGGCGGGGGTGAATGGGGCGACGGCGGCGGAGCCGGAGGGTCGGCGCACATGTGGACGCGTGTGAAGAACATCTTCAAGATGCCTCCATGTGTGTGCAGTGGACATCCGTGGTCTAGACTCGGAGAGAGGGTTACGGGATATTTTTAACGCGGCCGGAGGAGAGCGGTCCGAAGACGATCACCAGAACACGACGATATTTTTCTTTTTGTGGGAATCGATGATGATGGCGCAGCGTCCTCTCATTGTTTGCTCACCCGCTAATTATGGAAATTCTGGTACAATTGTTCTGCGATGAGACAATCGTACCGAGATGACTGAGATCGCAAACCCAAGGATTTATGCGGGTTTAAAGGTCACACACTTTTTCCTAACTATTATCTCTCCACTACGCACTCTACGAAAAATTCAACTCGGTTTTTTTCTACAAGCTAGACCTGAAACTGAAACCTGTCATTACGCACAAACGCGTACCCTCCTATTACCGACATCTTGGATGGACTCTACCACTCTACTTATTTATTTATGATGGACCTTACCAGGGTCAGGCAAAAGGGTTTGCTACATAACGAGATTCGAAAGAAATATCTTTTGTTAACTGGTTGTTTGACACGATCACCGTAAACTTTGTCATAATCCGAGCAAATCATCTAAAACAGATTCTTAAAAAGATTACTGAATTGATTGCTGTGAAAAATATTTACATTTTATGTAGTGAGGGTGAGGCTAGCTAAGATTGGTTCTTATCTTATTACGATTAAGTACCACCACTTGTTTAGTGAAAGTACCAAAAGCAAAAAACAAATCAGTTATGCTGTGAGTAAATCTGCTCCCACTTATAGTGAACAACTACCTTCAAATTCTTTTTTGAAAGAAATATCTAAGTGTTCCATGTAAGGAAAATTTCAGTATGTTGTATATTATGTTTTTGGAAAAAAATTATCAAATGGACTGAAGGTTGGGAAACTTGATTTGAGATTCGAATGAGCAAACGGTTGAATGGATTCCATAGAAAACTGAAGCACACGAATAGATAAGTCTTCTTTGTTTTTTTTTTTGTGTGTTTTTTAATTTTCTTTGCCTTACTGCATTTAATTTATTGCATGGCATACCGTTTTCACAGAATACAAATGCGTTATTGAATGCCATTACGGGATGTTGGAAGCGTAGCAAGAAGAAGAGATTTGGATTTAATTAATTATTTCTTATTGTTCTGATATTGAGAAAAAAAATATGAAAGAGAAGATTGTGGAAGTGAAATACATACTAGATCATTTTTATGGAGAATATAAATAATTAAGGAACGAGAAGTAGGAAATGCCGACGAATAATATAAAAGAGAAGTAAAGAAAAACAAACGAATGAGACGAGAAGAGACAGAATACAAGTAGAAAGAATAGCAAATATAAAAAAAGAGAAAAAGATTAAAATAAACACATGAATAATGCAATTACAAAACAAAGAAAGTAAAATTAGACCATTTAAAATTAAAATTAAGGACGCTGAAAAAATATGGCATAATGGAATTAAACTAAAGTAGAAATTTGATAACAATATTTGTTGAATACAGGGTGTTATTGAAATGCGTGGACAAATTTTAACCACGAGCCAGTAGGGCTTCATGTAGAAAATTATTTAAAAAATTTCTGTCAAAAAATAAAATGACATTTATTTTTTGAGCTACAATTTTATTTAATTGCTTTTAGTCTTCTACGTTGTTCCACAACCTCGTAGGTAAAATTTGCGGTGTATGATATACAGGGTGAATTTTTAAAATGTGCCGAAATTTTACCTACAAGGTTGTGGGACAACGTAGAAGACTAAAAGCGATTTAAAAAAATTGTTGCCCAAAAAATAAATTTCATTTTATTTTTTGACATAACTTTTTTTTTCCCGAGTTCTATAGCTCGTGGTTAAAATTTGTCCACGCATTTCAATAACATAATGTAAAATACAAAAATATAGAAAAGTAGAAAGACCCGAAAATAAAAGAGATGAAGAAAAATCAGAAGAAGAAATATTAAAATTAAAGAATAATAACTGTTTTCCCAATTCTGGAAATTGAGACACTTTGTATGGCTAAAAGGAATAATTGCCAATGCCACAGAAGTATCTTTTGAAGAATTTGGAAACAAAAGAAAGAGCTTTATTTTTGTTTTTAAATTTATTAAATAATTTTAATTTTATCTGATTTTTATCACACTTTGTCTCTTATTTCTTTCTCTTTTTTTACTTCCACATCTGCTACTCTCTTTTTACCCTCCATTTTAGTACGTACGTTATTTCCAGTATTATATTCTTTATGATACGTTTCACATTTGGCAGTTTTTTTTCATTTGTCCTTGATTTATTTTTTTTTGTCTTGAAAAAATTATCAAACATTTTAACTCTTCCAGAGATTCTTTTTAATGTCTGTAACTATTTATTTAATTATTACATAACATTTTTAATTTACAATGCGAAAATTTCCGATAATAATGCGGAATCTGGAAAAGTGCCCCGAATGCTTGAAGCGTTTCCACGTTGGATGGCAAAGGAAATCCTCTCAAAAAGGAATTTCTTAGATTTTGAATCCCCTGATTCCGCGATAAGTCGGTCTCCGATGACATTAATGAAATCTATTGTTTCTTTTTTATTTTTATTTTTTCATATTCGATTTTCTTCTATTCAAATTTTATATCTTATATTATCTAGTCATTTTGTCTTATTGTTTCACAGTATTTCTTCTTTTATTCATTCTTAATTTTTCTGTATTAATAATTTCTTTCTTTCCTGATTTACGAGTCCATACTTTTTTGCCACTATTTTATTCCCTGCTTTGTCCAGATAGTACTTTCTACTAATTTATTTACTGAACGTCTTTTTGTTGTTTTATTCAACTGTTTTCTTTCGATATCTACCCTCATTTTTGTTCTTTCCTAGATTTTTTTTTCTTAAATTTCATGACTTTTCAGGTACTTGATCACTTTTTTTATTCTGCCATTTTCTTAAACTACGTATTTTTTGCTGCTGAAACGTCCGTCAGCTTCAGTTTTAGTAGTCTACTTGCTGTAGAGGAATTAATAAAATAATATCTCATTCTTAATAACGTTTTATATCATTCTTCCTTCTTCAATCAAATAAATTTCCATTAAAACATGATTAAAATTTCACAATGCAGAAAATAAGAAATGCTTTTTCATTTCCTTTTCATATTACATTTACCTGTACCACAGAGCACAGAACTTCTCTAACACATATTTTTACCTTTTTTTGTACTTTTTACTTAATTATCTGTCCACCAACTGCTCACTTTTCTTTTCTTTTAATTATTTAATTTATAACTACCCTATTCTATTTTCTTCTGTCTCCACTTTTTTCTTCCGTATACGTAAATGTATATGAAAATCATAAGATTTTTCTTTGTCTCCCACTTTAAATATTTTCCAATTTTACAAACTCTTCGCACAGACCAAAATAACGTCCAAACACGCCATAATTATTTTTTATCATCAAACAACATCAGCGAAGGCGCTAACTTGAGCCCCACATTAGCCAGGAGAGCTTTACTTATTGTCACAAGATAAAATTTAATGATGGATGATCTAGATTTAAAAAACCAGTTAAAACTAGTTCACAGTTCTAGCGGAAAGATATGAAAACTGCCAAGCGCCATGTACACATCTACAATAAATCAACTTTAACAATATTTTCCGTCAAGGTCAAACGACAAAATAATCGTCAACTGTCAGCGCTTTCATTTGTTCGATGCGTAAACTGTAAGTCTGAGGATGGCCAAGTCGCGGTCGAAACGCATCGAGACCAAGTAAAAACGCTATCAAGAATGTTTTTAATTGCAACCGGCGACGACTCAGGTAAACAAACATCAGAAAACGGAAAACGTCACTTTTTGCAATTGTCAAATTGTGAAAGCGAGATAAGCACGAACCTTGAACGATTTTTCGTAAACAAAAACATGTCGCAATGGTGGTCGAGTGTCGTGACACATGTGACCGCGATAAATCCTGGGGTAGATAATTTTTTGTCCCTTTGACCGTAAGTGGCTGAAGAGGGCAAGAGGGTTAATTCGCCGCCGAATATAGGGCACACATGTAGACTAAACATCGGCCAGACGTCTCGTCGTTTCGAGAGGGATGATGCAGGCCGCCTGATGGTTTCGATCTGTCAATGCGCCACCCCCACGCGGTCACCTCGCCGCCACGCACTCGGGTCAGCGGATAACAGTTAGCGCCATAAAAAATAACGAGTAGCTGGTTTTCTCAGGCGGAGGGGTCAAAGGGGGCGCCAGCCTCCTAGATCGTCTCGAGAGGGCCTTCTGGAGGCCAGATGGCCCGTTCGTCCCCTGACCGTTTTTTAAGCCGGCTTTTTTATGCGCGGTCTTAGACCCCCGTTTTTTCAAGCACAGGAAAGGGGCAGATTTTTTACAAGGAACCCTACGCCGAGTTCCGTTCCGAGATTAATTTGGGATGGAAGAGCGCTTTTTTTGTACCTGGACAATGGTGGTGCAAGATCGGTTTGCAGAAAGAGCGAGAGGGGAGAGCGGCGGTGTCGGCTGCGCGACAGAGACACACCGATATAGAAAAAATAACGCACATGTGCGTCTTGTATCCTCTTACGTGGGAACGCAGGGTAAAAAAGCAGGACTGTGCGTATGTCGGGCCGCTAGATTCACAGTTCAGTCAATATTTGGCGATTTTTTCATTTTCTCACGATGGGACCCAGCTCTGGCGATTGGCGAGGCGATCGCAGATAACAAAACATATCACGAATTTAATAAATAACCAGTGTGTTCGAACAAATCTACACTTTCTACCAACCTGACTTGACTTGTTTGTTTTGTCGCTTTTTTCTCTTATCGAGAGAAATTTGTTGTGATCCGACAATTTTGATTTACCGTTAAAAATACCTCATGATTTATTGCGTCATCACGAGATTGCAATTTTTCCGACACTTTTTGACGAATCAACCTTCGACTTTTATCGCTTTTATGGTCGGTTAAGGCTGTGGAGATTTGCGAGCAATTTGGGATGGTGTCGTGCCGAGTTTATGCGTCGAGATTCTAATCGACGAAAAAATATCAGCTACATGATTACGGAACGCACTGAAAAAACACTCTTACATGCTCATCCTTTCATTTTTTTTTTTCAATAATACTCTCCGACCAGGAGTTACAACTGAAATGCGGTCGCAATTTTAGACCTTTTGTAGACCAGAATACCTGCAGATAATAGAAATAGGGTTATTGTCGCTACTGAAAAAAAAATGGTCGAACGATCAATTGATTTCGAGAAAGTGGAAGGTAAAGGGATTATGAGAATGGGTTTAAAGGGTTCAACTACCCCAAAATTAATAGTCATGCTGATATTGTTCGTCGTTTTTATAGCAAAACGTCAAAGTTTAATTTTAGATTCTTTTATTAAGTGAAAGAGATGCATCATCAGCGCAGCCTCATTGTGCAAACTTCACATCCCTGCGACAATAATATCCCACTTGTTGCTTAAACAACTATTAAATGTCCTCCTCCAAGTCTTCATTTTTATGTTTCTAATACCTTTGTCTTCTTACTTTTTTTCTTTTATTCGTCTACTTATTTTTATTCCCTTCTATTTTCTTCCATGTTTTCTCTTTTAAATTTTATTTCTTGATATTATCTGCGCACTCTTCTCCAAAACCAGTACCAATTGCCTTGCAATTAAGATGGACATACATATTTTTCTGAAAATGAATTCGATGCTGGTGTGTTTAGAAGAACATTTACTGAATAATGATGATGTTAAAAGTGCGAAAATAAATAAACTAAGCGGGTGTAGGATTATATTTTTCGGACAAAAATGATAAATCCGCTTATGGAATGCAAAGAAGATATTAAAATCATTGTGTGGAGGTGCACTGTGAAATTTATTCTGGTTTTTACTTACCTAACTTTAATTAAATATTATTTATAATTTACCGTTCTTCAAAAAGTGACATTAATGTCTTTATCAATACAATGGACACATTATTTAAATCTATCGACTGCAGTGAGAAGAATGTCATGGTAGGAGGAGACTATAATGTTCACTTTGGCACTGCAAAATGGAGCACAATAAAAATAATAATAATAATGATGATGATGATGATAATAAGTAGGTACTAATAATCATTATAGCAATAATAATACTTGTTTTAAGAAACTCTCATTAGGTACCGGTAGAAACAAACACGGCCTGGATGCCATTCCCCTGTATAATTTTTTTCTAGTAACAATCCATTTACAGAATGTGAATTAACAATAAAAATTACAATGTAGAAAGAAAAGTACATATTGTCTTTATAAATTTAAGATATTCAAATGTGGCATACAGGATACAAACATGAAGAATAAAAAAAAAACAAAATATAAAAACGTCAGAAATGGAGAGAGAAATATAAAACTGTTGCGTTGGTAGGAAGTAAAAAAAAAGGGAAAATAAGACAGGATGCAAGAAAGAGATGGTCGACATATGAGAAGTATCATTAGCAAAGAAAAAATTTAAAAAAAAACGAGAGGGTTTACGAAAAGGTAATGGAAAGGGTAGAAAAAGAGAGTGAAGAATGCTGGAAAAAAAAACGTTATGCGTGTGCAGAGATTAAGAGAAAATCAGTTTGAGAGAAAAAGAGAAGGAAAATACATCCACGTAGGTCATATTTTTTAACCCCTCAATGTTTTTCGTGTTTTTTTTTAGTATCCCTTAGTGGTACTTTGCGGGTCTGCACCACTACGCGGTTTAGTTTTTTATTTAACAGTTCTATTCCATTCGAATTAGTTCAACAGTTTGCTCAAGAATTCATTTAGTGAATATTTTTAAAAAATATTTGCAACTCCCCTTGTTTCAATGATTTATTCAAAAATTAATTTGTTTACTTGCAAAGCAACTCTTATTTATACTTTCCACGTTTTCGAGGAATTTTTGAAAATAAAGCATAGCGAAGAAAAATTGCATACGCGCGCACTCCAGATTTTAGTACCATTGAATTTGTGTAGTTAGTGCTAATTAAACTAACCAACTCGAATTAAGTAGAAGCTTGTGGGTGAAAATGTGGAAAGTGTAAAAGAAAAAATGTTGTAGTAGACAACAAATTTAGATTTGGTGATTGCTTATCAGATACAGACAAGTGGTCGAGGTCTGGTGTCTCAATGGAAAAAAAATCAATCAACACTTATCACAACAGACTCTCCGAGGTCGAGCCAACACACATTTTTGCCCAAAAATAGCTGCAAACAAAAACAGAACATCATTATTGATTCGTGTGTTCCGCAGCGAACAGCATCGGGTCCTCTACTTTGGGCCAATTAAGAAAAGCGATATAATCTTTGAAAGTTTTGCGTTTATGAGTTGAACAAGAGAGCGAAGGAAGGTGGGGCGACGTTTCGTGCCGTGAGCGTCGTCTTCCGGACCTGGCGGCTTATCGGTGTCCCTTTTTGCTCTCCTCTCAAATAAACTTAATTGAAAACAAGCGCTCCCAGATAGGATCTGAATTAAATTGTTGGCCGCATAGTGGCGTAGAGCGTGGTTTGCATGAAAAAGACACATAGACAGCGAGCCGCGACCTTTCACCAAGGCACAGTGGCGTGTCATGCGATAGGGGAATGCGGGCCCGGGAAGGAAGGTGCCACTCCACCGCCCATTAGGTCACCTGCATGATATCCAGATAAGCACGTGATGCGTTTCGCAAATTCGACACGTGTCGATTTTTCGCGGCGCACCAAACGCAATCGATTGGGCATAAATCAGGCGACGAGAGCGGTGATTATTTCTCGAAACGGCGAGGACAACGCGGCCTCCGTATCTCGATCGTAAATCATCGGAAAAGCTGGAAAATAAATTTCATCGAGTGGTTTTCTGGTGTTGCCGTGGTAGAGGTCGCGCATTTATCCGCGGTTATTACCACTTATTAGACGGAGAGATTTGCGACCTGGGGTACGCAATAAACACGAATTTATTTCGATGGCGCAGTTTACGGCCAGACCTGAACACTGTTTCCTTTCAAGTTTTTACGCACACCAAAACGTGGAAAATATACCTACAGGGCGGACCAAGGAATTTTGGACAAACACGCAACCCGATCATAATTTCTCTTCCAACAGATAAAAATCGTAATACCAACGATGCCTAAGATCTTTTGGTAATAAAAAAAATATGATAATATGTCACTTGAAAAATTCCTAAGACACTTGGATTTTTCAAATTTTTATTATCTTTGTGTTTTTTGTTCCATATTTTTTCCAAAATTTTATTTTTAGTAACAGTTGCGAAACCAGTTTCTGCACGGCTGTGGCGTCCCTGGAAAAATAATGACAGCTCGGTGTGTTTACGAAGTGCATGATTGTAAATTAAACAAGTTAAATTAAAATTCGGTGAAAAAATCGTAAATCAAGCCACGTACATCTCTATGAAACTTTCGGCATTTTCAATTTCGTGAAAGAGGTCAAAATGTAATAACGTTCGTGCCGTTGGTGGTGGAGGTGTTGTCATCCAGGTGACATACGGTCAGCACCTGAAGCTGTGGCGGCGAAGTCCCCGAAATCGCCGCCCCCACTCGAAAACGTCGCACGTAATAAAATAAAACCGCGACATTATACGCTTTTTCATTCATAATCGGCGCCAGCCTCCCAAATGGAGGTTCGCTCCCGTTCCGTCCTCCTCTTTTATCAACTTCCGAGCTGAGTGACTAGACGACGAGATTATGGAACCAGTTTACTTCAGTAAGCCACTTGAATTAATTTCCAAAGTTCGTCGTGCATCCGGCCAACTCGGTACTCGCCGTTTTCATTCTTGCCAGCTCGACCTCTTAATTTCATCGACTTGGCGCAACTTTCGCCGGTTTTTCCCGCAGGTGCGGGTGGATGCGCTTCCGTCTGCATTTCCGGTCAGGCTGGGCAACCTGATCGGCCCGTATACGCCGGACAAAGCGTAACTCTACACACCATTGTCGGGAGTAATTAACGAGATTTCGGAGGAATTTAATACAGGGTGGAGATTCGACGGTGCGATCCCACGGTCGGTAAAAAAAGGAATACCTGAGAGACGGTCATCTTTGTCCGGGTCCAGATTTTTTATGCTCTCGTGGCAGGGGCGCTTTTTTAGATTCTATCGCAAGTAGCCCCGTTTACAGTTAGGCGGATATCTGATACCACCCCGGGAGGTATAATGGTATTTAGATTCTTTTTTTAGATTCACTATAGTTTTCTTCAAGTGCATAATGACCCAGTCGACAAAGGCTCCCTTGTGGGGCTGACTTAATTGTGGGACTTTTGACGGGCGAGGGACGTCTGGTCACTCCGAGGGGGCGAAACGTTCCAAACTCCGAATCAAGATTTCACTAGATTTCTTAGCATGACGTCCTGGACAATTCATTTCTTGCAAAAAATTCCTCTAAATTATCGTTATTATGTTCTGGCCCGCCACACACCAGGTGACGCGGCATTCAGGCCGAATTAATTTATCGTTACGGATATTATTATCAATTAATGATAAAATTTTAGTAGAGATCCACCCCATGATAAATGCACGGTAAATACCTACTATGTATAGCTACACTTACAATGTGACTCAAGAACATGAGATAATTTCTTCTTTCATATCTTCTTCAGCAAACAATGTTACCTTGATAGCACAAAAATGATAAAAACTGAATTGGTCTTCTTATGACAGGAGAAATGTCAACACGAACTGTCGCAAATAACCTTCAGGGTTTCGGACCTACAATTTTAAAATCCCTCAAATGGTTTTAATTAATTTTTTTAAGTATTTCACACGAAAAAAAGAAGTGAAAAATGTGCCATTAAAGTGAAAAACGTACATATTTTCAAACAAAATTCTGTAGATTTTACGAGGAGTGTTTAATTTTCCCTCAAGTGTCAATATGAAAGAGAATACAGAAAAGGAATATGAGAGAATGTTTCTGCTTAATTTGCTTTATCAAACAATGCCGTTAACACCATAAGTAATTATAAAAACTGAATTGGTCTTCTTATGACAGGAGGAGTTAAGTGTCCCAAATGACCTTCACTGCAATCTAACCTAAATGTTTTGTCGAGAAATATTTAAAATGCATTTAAATTTATTCTGTAAGCATTTTAAGAAAAGAAATAAATTGAAAATGTGCCATAAAAATAACAATAACATAAATTTGACCGACAAGATTCTGTACATTTTGTGATCAGAGGTTAAATTACTGTCCGATGTCTCCTAAGAAAGGGTACACGAAAAACAAACTGAGATGATTTCTTTTTAAGTTATCTTTAGCAAGCAATGTTATTTAACACATAAAAAATAATAAAAATTGAATTGGTCTTCTTGTAACAAGGGAAATGTCACTTTGAGCTGTCCCAAATGACCTTCAAAGTAATCTAACCTATATTTTGTGTTAAAAATCCCTCAAATAAATTTAATTTATTTTTAACTATTTCACACAAAAGAAACAATATGTATATTGAAAAATGTGCCATAAAAGTATGAAATTTTTTTTAATTTGGTCGAAAAAAATGTAGAGATTATTTTTTTGTGAAGTGTCGTCTAATAAAGAATAATACGTATACGTAAAACAACATAAAGGAAGATGAGATGATTTATTTTTTAGAATTTTCTTCAGCAATGTCCCCATAAAAAAATAGGAAAACTGAATTAATCTTATTATAACAGGAAAAATGATAGGTGGAAGTGTCTCCAATGACCTTCAGTGCAATCTAGCCTAACTTTTGTGGTAAATATCCTTGAAATAAAGTTAAATTTGTGTTTTAAATATTTCTTTCACGCGAAGGAATACATATCTATTGAAGAAATGAGGCTAATTGTTCACTTTAACTACTTCTGGAATTTTCGCGTTTTTTCTAGCTAGACAGCCTCAGGACGTCCTCCTAGATCCTTTCCCACCATTCAAACCTTGTGGAAATGCTTTTGTTTTCTCTCTTGTTGTGTTTCAAGGTCGCGCCAATGTCTTAGTATAACTAAAGGGTAAGGAAAATTCATTTGCACAAGGTTTGAGTGGTGGAAAACGATGTAGGAGGACGCCCTGAGGCTGTCTAGCCAGAAAAAACGGGAAAATTCCAGAAGTAGTTAAAGTGAACAATGACCGAAATGAGAAATAAACTATGAAATGTGAAAAGTAATATGTACATAGAAACATGTAAGTATTTTATTCTTCCATTACCTAAGTAGGTCTGTTGTATTATTTTATGACCAGAAATGAAATTTCTGGTATTTTAAATTAAAGAGGCAATAAATGTGCAGCGATTACAAAATATTTTAACAATAAAAAAAATCGGATGTTATTTTTTGATCGAGACAAAAAAACCTTGGTAAAAACTACCAAAAACTGTTCTGTATTGAAACTTCCTGCGCTACAAATTTACACTCTCGCCGCACTCTCTGCTGTTGGAGTATTATAAACAATGCGCCGCAGACCGTCCCCCAGAGTCCAATCGTCGTTAATGTCGTCTTGGTTCCTGACGGCTTCCACATGTGTCCGACCCATGTGTTGTCTTAAATGTCACCGCGTCATCATTATTTCCACCAAGACGGCGGTACACGTGAAAATTCGACACCCTTCCGATGACGAATCGTCCGAAACTCAACAAAAGAAGAAAAAAAAATTCGATCGACCAATAAATCCGTTCAATTACGGCGAAATCTCAGAGGAAGACCGCACGAAACGGTGTTTTCACGCGAAACCTCAATCCGTTGCTGGTGAAATCGCCCACTGTAATGTCACAATGGACAATTAGGAAACGCGGTGATTTTTTTTCTCTGAAGAATTAGATCGTTTCCTCGCGGTTGGCCTCCCGGTTTGACAGACTCGAACACATCGAATTGTGTTGGGAGCGGTGTACGGATCGATTCGGTTGCTCAAATAGGATTCTCGACCTAGGACAAGAACACGAACGAATACAGAAATGGATTTGCAAGGTCCTGGAAGGATAAATTGGGAACCGGTGAAAATGGTATCGTTCGTCATGCAGAAATAATATCTGCACTGGTTGATTATTTGCCAAAAGGTTCAATAATCCACTAACACTGACCAGACGACTGGGGGCTATTTTTACCCCGCAAGAAAACGTAAATAACGCCAATCCGAAAAGTCATTGACCAATCGTGCTGCTCTCGGACGCGACTCGATAAGGCCCAAAACCGGCCGCCTCGCTGGCAATTAAAAGCATGAAATATGCGCCAATTTAGCCGACCTTCCATCCTTCGGCTCGGTCCCACATTATAAATAGGAAAACTGTGCAACACTAATGAATGTCCAAAGGCGCATACTAAATTAACTCTAATTAATTGCATGACGACTCACTCGGAGAGAGCGGATAATCCGACACCGGAGGCCCCAAATGTGGACCCAGATACGGATCGGGACCGTTCACATCGTACACATAAAAAAAGTATCGGATTTCCAGTCCAGAACGATTATTATTGTGCCTAAACGAAAATTACACCATTTATAATATTTCTAAGTGACGTGTCAATGAAATGTCCGAAAATGCGCAAGCTGACGAGAAAAGTGCAAATCATGGGCGGCTGCACGCCAGGGACGGACACAGTGGAGAAAGGGGCCCCCGAATTGGTAGTCGAAGGCTGGATTCGGCTTGTAACAAGAGATTTTCAATTCATAACCTCAATAAGTAATTCACAAGAAATGACAGGTTGGGGCGCTGCTGATAGCGACGTTGCCAAACTGGGAAACTGACTGAATTCAGTAAAACGTAACAGAGATATTCCTGTTTGCTACGTTTTTTTAATTCGATTTAAATATTTGTGAAGTTGTGACAGGAGAAATATCAAGACGAATTGTCTCAAATGATCTTCGCCGCAATCTAACCTAAATTTTGTGTTAAAAAGTGTTTTTTTTTAATCAATCGAAATAATATGAGTCTGAAGAAAGGTTAATTTTCAATCAAGCGTCTAACAAGAAAGAGTTCATCAAATACAAACATGAGATAAATGCGCTATGAAATAATACAAATTTTTGAAAATTTGATCTGAAAAATTCTGTAGATTTTATGAACAGAAGTAATTTTTTATAAAATGTGCAATGAGAAAAACTAGGTACACCAGAAGAGAATGTGAAATGATTTCTTCTTTAGAATTACACAATGAATTGGTTTTCATGTGACAGGAGAAATGTCAATACGAAGTGCTCCAAATGACCTTCAGTGTAATCTAAGATAAATATTGTGCTAAGAAATCCTTCACATCAATTTAAATTATTTCGAAGTATTTCACGCAAGAGAAATAATATACCTACTGAAGGAATGGGAAATATATTGAAAAATGTGCTACAGGAGTAAAAAGAAATGTTTTCGAAATGTGGTGGAGAAAATTTAACAAAAAGGAAGAATGCTTTATTTTCTGTCAAGTGTCTGATAACAAAGAAAACGCCAAAAAAGAAACATGGGATTATTTCTTTTTAATCTTCTTTATTGACACCGTAAAAAAATAAAAAATATATTGCCCTTCAAGTGACCAGAGAAATGTCAAGATGAAGTATCCCAAATGACCTTCGGTGCAATTTAACCTAAATTTTGTATTAAAACATCCTTTCAAACGGTGATTAATTTTTTATCAAGTGGCTAATAACAATGACTAACTACACAAAAAAGAGCGTGAGATATTTTATAAATTGTCTTAAAAAAAATGTACAGAAACTAAATTGGTTCTTATGACAGAATAAAACTCAGCGTGGACTGTCCCAAATGACCTTCAGTGTAAACTGTCCCAAATGTTGTGTTAAAAGTTCTTATCAATAAATTCTAACTTTATTTTATACGTTGTAAATCTCAAAATATGATTTGTTATTCAGTATAATCTGACTTTTGTAGCAAAATTTTAATTTGTAAATAGGTATGTCATTTCAAAGAGACAGTTTTTAAAAAATTTCCTAACTAATAATTATGCTTCACAACGTTTTGTTGTGAAATTGAATGATTGTAAAACGAACTAAATGTGTCTCTTTGTGACAGGAGAAATGTCAACGTGAACTGTCTCAAAATGCAATTTACTGAAAATATGGAAAACAAATGACAGATGTCACCTAACAGTTATGAAATTCTGTAGAATTTATGAAGAACATGAGAATAATGTTTTTATTATTTGTTTTATAATCAAATTCCTTAACGAATTTATTTCACAACAAATTGAATTTTCTTTAACTAGTGTCTAAAATGCAACAGATCAAAAATGAATCTTGAATAATATTTTTCTTGAAACCGATCACGTTGGTGTGAGGGCGCTGCGGTCGCCAGACGTCCAACAACCATCAATCACAACTTTTTGTGTTACGAAACACAGAAAACGTCCAAAACAGCAGAACGAATTTCCGTCGGTCGAAACCCGAGCCCGAGCCCCACTTCCTGGGCCCGGCTCTGTCCTGGAGCGTGGTCATCGGTCCCGTTGACGGACAGATCATTCGTCATAACGCATAACCTCATTGTTCGATTGCACAAAGTCGCAAAATCCGCCCTGGTAAACAAGTCCGAGGTTGCAGATCGTGCGGCACCATGTCGAATCTTGTCCCCATTCATCACCAGATCTCCCGTAATCTAGTTAAGGAAGGCGCATCCGGTGAAAAGAGCCCCGCAAACTGATCAAAGTCTTCCTTCTGACCAACGATGCACAACTTAATTTGCAGATAATAAAGTTTAGCAGAAGTCGCACACATAAAGGAGAGCGAAGCGGTGCTGGCACATTGTACATTCTCGTCTGTGGAAGTTTGGCGGAGTTTGCGGGACAAAAGTGTCCAGCAACTTGGCCATCAACTCACCCTCGCAAGAAGCGAGGAATTTTACGTCGTGAGCCGGCTTAATCGGTTTCGGTTGCAAGAAGTAACTGTTTCGTAAGTGATGTCATGCGGCGACGACCACAATAGATGCAAAACTGTGACGATAATGCCTCTTTGAGTTCCGCTACGGAATGTCCGACGCGACTTCCGGTCCGAATCTCTTGCCGATTATTTCAAGCAACGCGGAGGAGCGCACGTGGACGTCGCACTTCCGCGTTCACCACTTTCGCCCAATATTTATTCCTAATGGTGACAATAATGGACGCAGGTTTCTACCATTCAGTCGGAATGGTGCCACAAATGTGTACATAAGGAGACGATTTCTTGTCAAATGGTGCGTCGAATGTTGTTTATGTTTGTGTTTTTACTCGCAGGGCTGGGTCAGCGTGGGTCACCCGCGGTGGGAGAGCTGCTCAACGCCAATTGCGCAACCGGAAAAAGGGTCAAAGAAAAATGTATGCGTCAGAGAGAAAACAAAGCGCCTGCTAGGTGGCTCTTCACCATCTCCAACTGTGAAGAAAGAGAGACGTGTGTCTGTCTCTGTCTAGCAATTAAACATTTTTATTTTGTCGACTCTTGGTTGTCGAGAAATAACGAAGAACTTGAAGGAAACATTTTTGAGAAATTCCTTCTTTGAATAGAATTGGACTATTTTGGAATAGCAATAGATTTTGTCTCTTGTTAGTTCTTGGTTGCTTGCAGAAGGTTGTGGCAAATTCTTCTGGGTGTATTTTCTTTAGAAGATTTAAGTTCATTACGTTGACAAGAGCAAATGAGACTTGAAAGTTATTAGGAAGAAAGTTTTCTGAACTCAGATCCAGCACCTAGACAATTTACTTCTCTTCACATCTGCTTATCAATATCTAAAAGAGTCTATAACCTGGAACATTGATTAGCATAGTTCAGAAATTACAGAAAAAGTTTCATTTCTATGTATTGCTACTTTGAAGAATGAAGATTATTTGGAAAGTCAAAAATTAGAGATTTTCATATTTCTCAAATCTTGTTATTGAAGAAGGATGCTGAAGTTGTCAACACGATTTAAAGGAAATGTTTTTGCCAAATATCAAATTCAAATTGGACATAGTTTTGGCTAATACGAACAATCAAACATTTTTGAAATTCCTCTTGGTGATTTAGCAAAGAAGCAGAAGTTATCAGTGTTTTACTCATCTCGAGTTTCTTTTGGATTTTGCTTGCTTCTTTCTTAAGTGAAAATTCTTTAGTTCGTCAGAAATGAAATCTTTTACCTTGACATGAGGAGCTGGGTTTGGAAATTTTTCCAAAAAAACTCTTCTGATTGGAAAAAAATATTAATTTCTCGTTCTACAGAATCAAAAAACATACGTACAACGTCTGACAATATAATTTTGGAAAGATGGTCAGATCTAAATATCAAATATGGACTTTCGAAAATTTCGAAATTCTTCGAAGGTTTCAGACTTCTGAAGTGATTTTTTTATTGAAGAAGTTAGAAGGAAGTGCAATTCTTAGGAACTTTCTCGAAGTCCAAGAAAGCCAGGTTTGGCTGGTGCATAAGGAGTTAAAAACGCTTGGCGCAGAAGAAAACAATGAAGATATAAATCTGCAAAGGAAGAAAGTTAAAAAATCAAATGTCAAACGACTCAACTGGGAGCAATTTTTATCGTTCTGTTATCTCATTGACCCCAATACCGGCGCTACTTTCCGGGTTGTGTCGTCATGAACCTGGTCTTCCTGGTCGCGTTCAGTCCAACACACCTTCGTCATCTTCTCGCAATAAATGACGGAGAGAGCTACCGTCACACTTCCATTAAAACAGCATTTCTCTCCAATTTCCTCTCCCAACAATCCGAATCGATTTTCAGGGGAGACAAACGAGGTGTTTTTTCCTGTTAACATTCCTGTGTCCTGCGCCATGCATTATGCTCGCCCAACAAAACTGACCATTGTTGTGACACCCACATGTTGCATGTAATGAAATATAAATCGGTGCGAAGGTGGAGGAGCGCCAAGCCTTTCGGTGCACACGGTGTAATTACTAATAATAAGCAAAATCGCGCGACCTGACAAATAACGAGTCCTCCGGAGCGTGGGCAACGAGGAAGAGGACATCTGAGCGACGTAGCCCATAAGTGGGCACAAACCTAAACTGGCCAGATTGTTTCATAATCAGCGGAAGAATCGGTGACGTCTTGGGGGCCTCAGCCTCTCGGAACCGGCGATTCCTTGAAAACTAAAAATGGCTCCGACCGTTTCGAATCAAATTAAATAGCGTTCGGGTTTTTGCCGGGGCGCTCTGTAAAATATCACACCAAAAAAACAAATATCCCGATTACGGTTTAAATTGATTAAACGTTAGTCGCCACCGCTTATTATTCATGTGATTGGCTCTCCACACCACCGCGAAAAAACCTCTTTCCGTGAATCCATTTTTCTGTTCTTTTGTGTTTTTCTTCCGCATCATCCGAAGATGTTCCCATGGATGCCTGCACGTGGCGCGCTATCGACGCGGTCATCGCCGACGACGGACCCCAGCACTACGTGTGGGTGTCGTGATGGGCCGAAATTTCGCGTCCGCGGTAGCCATCGCCACCTACACGACCAGAGATGAGCCGCGCGTAAATCATATCGCGGAAGAAGTACCGTGTGCTGTTCGATAATGATCCGCTGCAGCCGAGTTTCTCTCCAGACAATGGTTTACGTAAGACGAAGTGGCCAATTGATTATCGGTGATGCGTCAATCAGCGCCGGCATTAATGAGGCTCTCGTATGTACGCCTCATTAGCGCTGCCGACTCCAAACAGAATTATTCGGTTTCCGTTCCCAAGAGGCTTGAGATTTTTGCACGGCGGTGCCAACGGTTTTGACGCGAGCGGGGTCAAGGCGGGGACGGCTTCCACCGTTTTACGAGCACCGACTGAAAAATCTTTGCTTCCGAACAGCAAACACGAAAACGATGTGATGAAAATTTTTTTTTGTCTCGTACAGGTGTCGAAATGACATAACTGGTTTTGGAGTTGCTCTTCATGGACAATAAATAATTTCTTGAATTAGTGGCCCTCGATGTGATGAGCTACTTGGCAAGCCACTTGCATAACAATAATAATAACAGTTAATAATATATTTTCTTTATAATAATAACGTATTCTTAGCAATGTACATATGGCACCTCCAAAAAATACAATCAAAAATACATAATAATTGTCATCACCCAGTTTTTGATAGGCTGGTTTGTAATACTCTTGAAATATTGCTTTCGCAAAGCTGATGTTTAAATCAAGACACTGGCGTGCACGCCATTTTGACATTTTAATTATTGTTACTACAATAAAGATTTCTAAAAACGGGTTTCGCTGTTGTTTTCATGATGAGGCGTGGTTTCACCTTTCTGCTTAACTCTCAAAATCATACAACTTGACCATCGTATAACCCACAGAAGACTTTAGTGTTGTTTGCAACAAGCTGTATGTACACATGTCGCGAGCAATAAATTTTGGTCGTCAATGTCATTTCAAAATTTGGTTAGATTGTCACAAAATTTCCCTGCCTGATTATGCCCATGTCAACAAACTGTCAAAAAAATGAGAACAAAATGACAATTAATGTCATACAACATGATGATAGGTTATGACATTTACGACTGTTTTACAATGGAGCATTTTCGATTGCGTCAAAGAATGACCTTGATGACCAAAATTTATTGCTCGCGACTGTATCATTTCAAACATTTTCTCTAATCACTTACTTTCATTGGAATGTTTTACAAAATGTATTTTCTTTCGTTCTTCCACTTTTTAATAACTCTTTAATAACAATTCGAAAAGGGTCAATAACAAGTGTGTTTTTGTCGCCCAATAGAGTTATACTATAATTAAAAAATGTAAATTTGTTGTGATTTGGTGTTATTTAAATGATTCACAAAGTAAAAATTACGCAAGAACAATAAATACACAAACTTAACCTCACTTATAAATGACACATTTTCGCGTCATTAATGGCATTTCACTCCACAGTAATCGTAAAGCCTAAACACATCGTTCTACTAAAAAAAATTGCTAACCAAAAATCTTGCTATTTTTATTAAATTCTGGATTTCTGGAGGTTTCATTCATTGTTTCACTTCTTTACTGTGACGTCACGATCAAAGACAATTGTATTCTAGATGGCAATGCCTGGTGCTTCATTTTAACGCACTGTTGCCAGATAGTCAGCTCCATGATTGCCAAGTCGCATGATACGAATTAGAAAATTCTCGTTGGGAAATGAAATGACAAAAATATTCGCTGGTTCTCCGACTAATAGAGAATTCGCAGGCTTAAAAAATTCGCCGTGACAAAAACCTGACACTTTGCTAAATCGATTGATTATGTATAGGTGAACATCAAAAAAAAAAAGTTCAAAAATTGTGGTGTGCAAAAGGGCGTTACTCAAAATTTTCGAGTTACGTAGCTTATCGGATAGCCGATGTTCAAGTATTTTTTTGGTAGAAACTTTGTAATATTTTCTGTAGCCGTTTGCTTGTAAAAAAATAAACAATTTTCAAAAAAGTATTGCGTCTTATGGAAACAATAAAATTCAAATGCCTGTATCTCCGTTCGACGCTCGCCAAAAATTCGTTAATTTTGCCGTGTTTTTACGTTTCTCACTCCATTGCTCGAAATCTAAGCCCCAAATCGAAAAAATGTATTCTTTAAGAACTAAAGACCAATATTCCCTGATTACGATGGCGTTTATTATTATAATTTTGAGGGAATATGAATCAAGTTATGATTAAAAAACGAAAGTTGCAACAAAATCTCTTAGGGCTAATAAGCGCAAACCTCGATCACCCTCCCGCACCGCTCTGTACCCCGCGCTCGGCCTTTGCCTAAGACCTACCGAAACAATTATTTTGTTTGTAATATTTATACTCCAGTCAATATACAGGGTGTCGCAAAATTAACGTATTCCAAGTCGGGGGTCTTGTAGGGAAAAGTCTCAGGAATCTCGAAAAAATAAAATAAAAAATATAGGGGGGGTCTTTACAAAGATATATGGGTCGGAAGATTCAAACTTTTCATCATGTTTTCTTCAAATAAAAAATAGTTATAAATGGTTGGCATTCATTTTGAAATATGGTGAGGATGATTATGTAAAATATTAAAATATAAATGAAAAGACATTTCTTGAAAAAACAGCTTTATCTCGAAAAAATAAAAGTTTTATTTTTCCAATTTTTGTTCAAAAGGGAAGTACAACATAGCTAGAATATTAATCAGGTACTTTTGAACAAATATTGGCAACTTTGATATTTTTTTCAAAGTGACAGCAGTCAACAGGATTTTTTTTAACATTTTTACTTGGTCAACGGGATGTCCCCTACTAAGCCCCGAACTCGGAATACGATAATTTTGAGACACCCTGTAGACATAAAAAAGGATTCGACCTTGCAAAAGGTTATGTAGTTCTAACTTTTTAATACGTTATTTGGACCTCAGCCAAGAATAAAAAACCAAATTTGCAACTTCGAAAGACTTGTGCTCGCTGCGTGGTAGCCAAACAACTATTTTCAGTTTTTGCTCAATATCTACTAAGGTATGAGTCTCATAGTGGAACTTACCTTTTTTAAACTACATATTTTCCGTTTCTCCCGCAGTAAAATCTTCAGATTCAAGTTTTACGTTCCAAGCTACTTTGCTTTTATTATCTGGCGCCATAATTTTTTCCTTTTGTATTTTATGGAGTTCCAACAAACTGGTACTGTTTGGCGTGTCATTTGGCATAATATCGTCGGTCCGTGTAAAGTCCGGTGCGCTTGCACATCTAGATTGATTGACGCATGAAAAGCTAGATTTTGCTTGTCGAGGCAGGAAGCTCTCCTCATCGCCGTCCAGCGCGTTCACTTATTATAAAATATGTTCGGCCTCTTTGCGCCGTATGCACCGTCCGCATAACTAGCCACTTATGTCCGTAATATTCCGTGTTGCCAGCATAATAGCACCAGGTCTCGGCGACGCTCGCGGAATACATACGAGCCTCTCTTCGCAGCGTTCGATTTTTGCTTATCGGAAAAAGCGCCGGTTAATTAATCACCGGTGGAGCTTCCTTTGATACTTTTTAGCCGAACCACTAATCCCACGCCCGTACCCTGCGGTCACGCTGTGGCAAAACCGACACCGCAGCTGGATACATATTGACCTCCGCCAGAAGGAACGCAAAAGCGAACAATGAGACCGTTTATGAATTATCTACGGAGATGCGGAAGGCCAAATATCCGCCACTTCACGCAGATCTGAATAAAACGCGATCCGGCGACAGTTGTGCCGCCCCCGGCATTGTCCACCCACCCTTTCGCAGGTACCACGACGAGGTTTCCGTGGCCGCAGCGGCGGCGGCAACGCGCCCAGTTCAGGTGTCCCTGCAAACTGGTCGTGGAAGCGAACACAAAGCCCTTTCAGATCCTTATCCCCAGATTAAATCGGGATTTTTTAGCGGACGTTTTGTAAAAAATTAAATGGACCGGCTCATAACCAGTCAGAAGTATTTTATTCTGGGATTGTTTGACCCAAACTGTGACGTACAGTCTGGCCATTCAAAGGTCCTGAAGGCGTATCTGATCGAGAATCTGACAGGCCAAGGGTCAGACCTTTGTCAGCCAGAACGCACCAGATCTCTTATCGCAACACACAAATGATCGAGACGTTAACGCACTCGATTCAATCAAAAACATTCGGCCAAGTGGGGGGCGGCGGGGGCGGCTCCCAATAATCAACGAGATGTGTTAAATAGTGCGTCCCTCACGGGTCTAGTTTTGGTCCGTTGCTGTTCCAGCTGTATGTTTTTTTGGAGTCCAAGTTGTCCCTGCAGTCTGGCCGGCGGCGCTATCGGGTTAATCTCGCCTCTTTTTCGACGATCGCTCCTGCGTCGTTAATTTTAGAACGCCGAAAATACCGTGCAGACGCGAGGGTGTCGACGAAAATAGTGCCGTCGCCTGGAGGGTGTCGCCTTGACCTTGTCTGGCCTTCATCCCGGCAATAAAACCGAAAAATGATATTTACGTCTGTTGGAACGGACGGATTTATGCGAGTCACCCTGGAACCGCCGCCCGAAAACCACCTGTCTCGATTTATTAGAAAGTTAAATTCACAGGTTCGCAGCACTCGATTCTTCTCCAAATCGAGCTTGAAATTGGCCAACGACAGTCGACCCTATTCGGGGGTGCTTTAGGGGCGGGCCTCGCGCCTTCCAAAAATTTCGACCGTGGACATTAATTCCGGACCCTCATCAAAGTGAAATAATGTCCCGAATTTCGGCGCTTGCAACCTGTCCGATTCCACCCCTTGGTCAGCGGACGAGCGCACCCTGTGTTTCGGGCTTGATTGCTCGCCGCAAGGCTCCGCCGGCGACCCTTCGCTGTTTCCGCAATATCGCTGGAGTAGTGCTTTGGTAGCGCGCTCTCCTGACCGCGATCCCGCAGATACCTGAATTACCATCGCGCATCGAGAATGCGAGTCGACTGGTCAACAATACAAAAATCAGCATTCTCTCATAATTAAATGCAGGAAATAGTTCACTTACACGACTCGTATACCTGCGAGGTTCACATAGCGACAATGGTCACATCGGTACAAAGCTCCTAATTAGATTCCCATTTGGCCGGGCTTTGTATTCAGAGACGACCTCAAATCGCCGCTCGAATTTTTTCCTCCATTAATAAGACCTCGATGGATCTGATAGCGAGCGCTAATTAACTTCGATGCAAAAATCTTAAGAGTCGAACGGTGTTGCGGCGGTGCGGCCTTGCGTGTTGACGAAAGGATGTCCGGAGTGGCCGGGGGTCGGGCAAGGGTCAGTGGTCATTCTCGTGGGAGCTCTCGCACGACTCCCATTGTTACGCGGCTTCTTCGCAGACCATTGTGTCATGTGAATGTTGCCCCGGATACGACGCTGCCATCTAATCGTCATGAGCCAGAGGTGGTCATTAGGGGCTCTGCTGGGGCCACACTTGACCCCGGTCGCAAAGGTTAAAACGCTACGCTTTCCTGCAATCCGGCATACCACAAAGATCTCTCTGAGGGCACATGTTATTTCACCCAACGTGGTGGTCTTGAACTTCGATCCCATTTCAACCAACAACCATCATCAACATTACCAATGCATTCCACGAAGTGCAGATTTGGACCCAGTTGACCACTCACTCCTCCATCCAAACACTCTTGCCTTGCTCTTGCTTTTGTATCATCGGATTCACTCTTGGTTCCCTTTTTGGGACCAACAACCATCATAATTGCTATTGTTGATGGGTTCCACAAGATGCAGATCATCAAAATTCTTCACTTCTCTTCCCAAGTGTCACTTTTCCATCGTCTGTCACCAAACCTGCCACTTTATCACATTTCTAGTTCAGATTGTCAAACTATGTGACACAGCGTTGGTCTGCTCTGAACCCTTGTCGCTCTCCCTCTCCTATCTCAACTTGGACTTTCCGATAACTGATCCAATCAGTCAAGTGTGACCCCAGATTGGAGCTGGGTCATCCCAATATGGCATCCAAGTGTGCCACTTTTTAATTGATGATTAATGGCGCGTTTACCATAATAAATATTTTTATTTATTGTGTCTAATTCTAGTGGAGTGGTTTGTCGACGATGAATAATAATGGCCCCGGGAAGAATAATATTCAAATGGAGAGAAAAAAAAATCACAATGGTAGTATCTAGATCGATGGATTAATTTCTGCAAAAAAGCTGGGATGATAAGCAGAAACGGTGTCCGAGCAGGTGCAGGAGCAGAACCACCGAACAGTTAATTCTTCCCACTTGAGTTTTAATGGTTGGTCCCCGCCCCCCGTCGACCGTTAGACCGGCCAGATCTGATACCCATAAACCAAGAATCTGGGAGTGTTCATTAAACAAAAAAACCACAATAATAATATTAAGTTTGTTTGTTTTCGGGCCGAATAAATTATTGTTATGGTACAATGGTACTGATTTGCATGGCTCGGAAAAGTACCGGAGGAGTCCAAGTGGGACTCCCGCAAGGGTCCTCTTTGCGCCCGTTAGTATTTCCGATAATTTTGCAGTACTGGTATTATACCTACTAGTACCGTGTTGCGTTCAAGGTGGGCGAGGGATCTCTCAACCTGTAGATTATGATCGTCGGCCGGCGGTAAACCAGCCCGCTCCTGCGTCGTGAAATGTTGAGATTCTTCGGGTGATGGGATTGACGTGATGAGTTATTGCCGTCTAGTTCGAAATGTGTTCGGTAGCTGGCGCACGCGGTCCTAATTAGACCGAGATGCGTACAATACCAGTACCTCCAATTAATAAGTGCACGTTTGCGATTGAGCTAGATTATTTGTGGCCTTTTGTCCGCACTAATAAGCGCAACCGACGGACGCATGGTTCTCATAGGTTGCAACACTTTCCATTCGCGACTCTCACGATTGTACGGTCGGTGAGTTGTTGATGTCTGTTTCAGGCAATATAATTATGCCGCGGTACTGATAGCTGGACATAACTTTCTAGGCACGGTGCGGCCCGGGACTGATGTGCGAATGCATAAGTAGCTAAGGTTCTTGTGGAGATTGCAACAATCGAGCTAAAGGTTAAGGCATACGGTACGACATAACGAAATAGTACCGATACGGCAAAAAGTGAAGTCAAGTTGCTGAGAATGGAATTAAATCGAACAAATTATAATTCTTTTTGAGTATCAGGACCCAGCAACATTTTAGTTTGAGGAGTGGAGTACCAACAGAGTACCACTGGATGTTTATAGCAGAAGAAAACACAATACATGGAGAATGTTTTTGTTATGTAGAAAAAATAACTCTATTTTCTAGTTAACTCACGTTTAAGAAGAAAATGGTACTGATGAATTAGGTGATGGTAGCTTAACAGAAGAAGAGATACTTTTCTAAAGCAGAAAATAAAGGGCTCTGTAACTAAACAGCGCCGGACAAAATAGCGCTGGACAAAATAACAGCGACAAAATAGCGCTACGACAAAACAGCGTCAGTCAAAATAGCGCAAGTTGAAAACAGCGTTGGTCAATTCAGCGCAGGACAAAACAGCGTTAGTCAAAATGGCGCAAGTTGAAAACAGCTTTATGTGGTACCGTTGTGATGATAAAAATCGACTACAGTTAACTTGGGACGCCTCTGAGATTTTTTGAAAATTTAGGCTGAGTGAACGTACCTACCGAGATTTGTCAAAGTTTGTCAACCTCAATATTTAAAATTTTCAAATCAACTTTATTTCTAAAACAAGAATAATATAAACACAACGTAGATGAAACATGCATCCTGTAATTTGTGCATTTGGAAAAACCTCATTTATGGCGTTGATTGCGGATATTTCAAAATCGCTTACTATGCTTTCAGGTCTTAGCGTTGGCTCAATTTCCATCAACTTCTCAAATACTCTCTTATACGTTGCCTGTTGTTTATTGTTTAATAATACATATATCATAGGTAGAGCTCTGTTGTTGATCAATGCGTGAACAGTATATACTTGAGTGAAGAATTGTGGAGCTACCGTAAATGTCCCATCAACGCACCAGTGTGGAAATTCATTTAGCAGTGCAATATTTCTTGCCGTGCCAAACATGATGATTCGATTGTTGTCATTATTACCAGAATCGAACAGCAAAAAATTTTCCCCTCTGTCGGTTTTTTTGTACTCTTCATTAATGTCAATTTCTGAAATATTCTTATTCCTGGTTGTATTTCTTGTAAGAATTTTATTTCTCTGACGCTGTATAGTACGTCTTGCAGCATCGTAACTTTGAATTTGGACACAAGCTTCTTCGGAAATATTACTGCTGCATGCTTGAATAATAGCCCTTGGCCTTTCTTCGGATGATACAGCTGACTTTCTAATTTTTTCTCTAACAATTTGTGCTTCATTGCTTGCGGGATCCGGACCGTGATTGTGCTCATTTGTTGCCTTCTTGTAATTTTCTCCCGTCACCAACAGCCTCCCCTTGCAACCAGTTTTGGTGCATCGCCACGAAGTGGAATTGAGGCGCGCCTTATCTTTTCTATATCTGTACCCATCACACAGCAAGAGTTTCCCGTTTTTCTGCGACTTTATGTATTCCATTGACGTTGACTAATTTATTTTGTCGCTGTTATTTTGTTCAGCGCTGTTTAGTTATGGAGCCGACTAATTTTATTTTAAGTTTATTTATTTTTGCGCTATTATGTCGCACGCTGTTTAGTAGCACGCTTTTTAGTCGCGTCGCTTTTTTGTCGCGCGATATTTTAGTTGTTCGCTATTTTGTCGCACGTCATTTTGTCCAACGCTATTTTGTCCGGCGCTGTTTAGTTACAGAGCCAAAATAAAGTGTTTACATGTTGAAAAAGTACGATTTTGACCAATGGAGATGATGAAATGCTCAAAGTGGTACCGAGTGCAGTTTCCGTAATTGCTACTAACAAAGAACTGTTAACAAAAAACATAGAAGAAAAGAGTTAAAAATAAACCATTTATCTAAACACAATGAAGAACAAGAACCAAGAATTGGCGATCATAACGGTACTACTACTAAAAGGCCCGATTGGAATGTTTGTCTGTCTGTCTGGCCGCACTTATTCTTTCATTCACTCATTCATTTTGTCAGCAAAAAACACCGGTTGGATTTTTTGTGTTTTTTTTTTATTTAGCCCCTTCTGTAACATTAATTCTGTAAAATTTTACAAAATGACATGACTTCTTCTTACCTTATTGCATTTCACTCCAAAACTGTATTTTTCAAAAGAGAAAAATTTTCGGTAATTGTTCACTTTAACTACTTCTGGAATTTTCGCGTTTTTTCTGACTAGACAGCCTCAGGGCGTCCTCTTACATCGTTTTCCACTATTCAAACCTTGTGCAAAAGAATTTTCCTTACCCTATAGTTATACTAAGACATTGGCGCGACCTTGACGCGACTTTGAAACACAACAAGAGAGAAAAAAAGGCATTTGCACAAGGTTTGAATGCTGGGAAACGATCTAGGAGGACGCCCTGAGGCTGTCTAGCCAGAAAAAACGCGAAAATTCCAGAAGTAGTTAAAGTGAACAATTACTAAATTTTCGAATTTTTTTTCACAATTTAATCTGTTCCAGTCTTCACAGCTCAACACTCAAAAAGCTACAACTGCTCTCCGAAGCGCCATAAATATCTCACTCTTTACTTTGATGTTGCTTTCTTTTGATTCCCCTTTTCAAGCTTTTCCAAAATCACCAATCACATGTTCCACTTTCCAAAACTTACTTAAGTCTCGCCAATTTTCATTTTACATTTTTATTTTAACCTTCTTAGCTCTTGTATTCTTCCTCCTTGTAGAGCTGGAACCTCTCTCTTGACCAGCAGCCCCCTGTACACCGTCGACCGGTTGATTAATCGTTTAATTAGACGCAGCTTATCTGCGATCGCATTATTACGTTATGTATACCGCTACCGATCTATTAGCGTTCGAACTTGATGGATGGGTTCGTTTATTGGCGTTGTGACCACACCGGTCGGACTCTTGTTCGATTTTTGGCCGATTCCGCACACGTGGGCTGGAATCACGGATCCTCACAACCATGTTGGATGTCAACCGCTTGGATATCAGTCGGGTTCAGTTCGTGACACGTGATGAGACCAAACATTCATCGTGACACACGAACTGCCTACCATTTCCGACCTCTGTTCTGCAATTATTGCAGTTTTTCCAAAATGGCCAACGCTCGATTTCTCCCCAGCGCTAATTAGACCCAACGCAACACTCTTCTCTCTCTTAAATCACCGCGTTTCGGTGCGCCCCAAGCGTCCATTCCTGGACCCCTGTTATTCACGTTCAACACATTTCGCACTGACATTATTTTTTTTCAATTTGTCTCGAAAAAACCGCATTTTTGCTTAATTGACAATTTTCAGTGCGCCTCAAGCGTCCACTCTTGGACCCCTATTATTCACCTTCAAAACATACCGTAATGACATTTCTTTTTTTATTTTGTTCACTTTGCAAACTCGAAAATCCCAAAAACAGAGATTTTACCTCAAGGGTCTACTCTGGGACCCCTGATACGCACACTGTACTGCTATTTCTTTTTTTTTTTTAATTTCGCCCATTTTGCGATGATTTAGGAAGCCGTTGGCCAATAAATATTCATTGTTGGGGTCCTGTTAAATCGTTAGAATAATCAGTTTGGGGCAAAGCAACGTTGAGACTCGACTCTTAATCATCTTCCATTGTGCCTTTTGTCGCTTAATATACCGAGTGTTTAATAATGCAATTCGATAACTAAGAAAAAACTATTTACATAAGCAAAGTGTCCCCTGAGTTTTTTTGTGTCTCCTTCGACCCTTTGTGCCCGCATGGTTAGTCCAATAATGGACCAGGTGCGACAAAAAACCCTTTGTATGCGGGGCATGATTTATTTTTTTTGCGCCGTCCTCTTTGGCATGTGCTCCCGGAAAAAATGACATTTGATACCTGGAGCAATCGGGGTGATCGAATTAATTAGTTGGAGATGGTGGTTCTTGACGATGATGCGACGAGCGCGGATTCATTAGGATAGTGCGGAAACGGCCCCGAGCTGGTTGACCCCTGGTCGAGGGTCGTCCCTCGCCCCCAACGTGGACGAGCTTCCCGCAGGGGACTCCGTGTAATCGCTACATCCGCCAACAAACGCCGGATCTCTGTTAATTAACACCGGCTAGTTGAGGACGTGGTGAGAACTGGCTGGAAATGTGTGGCGCAATCACCGACAACTGGTAATAAGCGCGCCCATTAGCGGCGACAATTGCACCCGAATGCACCGATTGTGCACCGAAAGTACGAGCAAAACACATCAAAAGAAAAATCTGCAATGTTGCAAAATGCAATTCCAGCAATTGAAGAAATACAACTAGTTTTTGGGAATTACACTAAATTTTTGCGCCAGATTTATTTCAAATATGTACTTCTATTAATAAAAAACAAGGTGTTTGTTGATTTTGGGAAATACACATAATAGACATTTTAGGAATTACTATTTTTTAAAACTCTGAAAAAGAAAGATTTTCTCATTAAATGGCGTTATGTGTAAAAAAATGTGTAAATTACTTACTGAGTACTCAATCCAAATTTTGAGAAATACAACATTTTAAATGCAAGAAGATATTTGAATTACCAGAGTTACAGAGAAATACAGAAAACTATGAGAAATACAGAAAACTAGGAGAAATACAGAAAACTATGAGAAATGCAATGAATATTTTGAAAGTATGAGAATTACAACATATTAAGATGTCTTTGAATTATTGGGACTATATCACAAAATAAAGAAGTTTTATTTTCCTTAACTAAGGGAAACAAAGAGAGGACGTATTACTACATTAACGTATTTCTAACTGGGAGAAATACAAAACAATCTTTCAAATTATTGGAATTACATGGAAAGCAAATATGTAAATACATACAAAAAAGATATTAATTCTTGATGGCAATTTCAAAATTGGAAACAATACAAAGAATTTTTTTTAATTTTGGGAATTACATAAAAACGTAGAGCTTTCCAGATCTGTCGTTCTAGCTGCCTTTCTTCGCTCTCCAGCTCCGCCAAAAATCCAAAACTATTCCAATTTCCATCTGTGTTCACCTTTACCCTAATTGGAGGCAGCGTCTGCAATTGCTTGGAACGAGAAGATCGCCTTTATAGTCTGCCGCGGTCAGTTTGACCATCGGGCAATTATTTTCTAAATTGCCTCCCTTAAATATCTCGTTAACTCTGCCAGACAAGAGACGCATTTGTTGGCCGTTCCGCGGATTCCGATTGACTTATTCCAACAATTTCTCTAGACAATGGCCATCGGGACGGTCGTAATTGGTGTCGTTTCACGCACAAGATACGTCATCTTTGATAATTCAATAGGCTGGCTGGCAAGACACCAACGCTGCCCACCAATTTAACAAATGGAAGCCCGGGGCAGCGCTTCATCCCCGATACATTTGAAAGGTCACGTGCCACAGACATGCATTACAACTACTTCATCTTTCGACGTTCATTAGCGAAAACAACGCTACAACGCAAATTGGCAAATTTCAACGAGTTTTTACCAGTTCTCAACGCGTTTTCAACGTAAGGTGGAACTCGGGGTGGTTGTAAATTGTTTCGAATCGAAACTGCGACGGTTTTACCGATTTTTACGTGTTTTCAACGCCTTTTCAACGTACGTTGAAAACGCGTTGTTTGTACGTTAGTTGTGGTTTTTTTCAGTAGCAGTGCAAAAAACCCGTTAGCAACCGGTTCGCGGCTTTGTATTAACATTAAATAATAATTATAGAGATGTTAGTGTTTTTGTGGGGTGCAGCGCAACCGCCGGTGCACAAAAAACAACTTTGAAAAATTACCGAGGATTTATATCTTTTTTTTTCTATAGTGCAATTTGCATATACGGTATTATAAATAACATCTTTTAATCACCGGCGAAAACCGACAAAAACTTCTAGGGGGTAGCTTTTTCCCACAACCATCCTCGAGGGGTGAGTCTTGGACGTTTTTTTCTCATTCAAATGCACCGCGTTAAAAAACGTTCTGCATATAACGTTTTTTTAACACCTAGGTCACCCCTGAAGGTTTTTTGTACGTTTCTCACGGTAACCTATATGTTTTCGTCGCGATCTCGACCGTTTCTAGAAAAATACGTTGCGTCCTAATTACAAACAAGGCAAACATCCTGCTCCGCCCTTATCAGCATCTCGGGCAAGCTGTTCAATCAATTTAAACACCTGTTGCTACTTTTTCGCTAAAATTAAAGCGTTCCGCGCCGCCCCACGAGCAGGGGATGTTTTCGCGGCGGCGGTCGATTTTGCGAGATTCAACAAGACGTTGCGCCCGCTCACGTTTCGGTGGAAATTCGGGTGCGGCGCCCCTGCTCTTGTGTAAATTGTGCCGTATGTAGGTGACCCCCCGTTATCAGTGTTTGCTTTTTAACCGTTATCAGCGCTGTCTGGTATGGACAGCCAGGCTATTTGCGTTATCTTATCAGCGTACCGGTCGTTATAATTTACAAATAGTGGCGCACATGCCTTTGTCACAAATATCAGCGTGCGGGACAGCGGCGGCGGCGGCAAAAACTTCCACTTCCATCTTAATTGATTATGTCGACGGGGTGATTAATTTTTCGGCCAGTCCACTGCGTTATCTCGCCCGGGCTAACATATTGCGTAGGGGTGGTTAAATATCAAAACACAATAACATATAGTCATACAGCTGATTTGTCAAAGGGAGGCCAACGTTATCAACAGATACGGACGGTCGACGCGTTTGGTCGATACCCGGTGCACATGACAATTGTATTTTTTCGACGTATGAATATATTGCGATTACGAACAGGGGTGGCCAAGCCAGATGGACCTACAACTGCCCCCACAAAAATATCATTATCACTTTTATTGTTATTGGCAGTGTGCGAACAAACTCACTACTTCATATATGGTTCAGAAATTTGAAAAACATCAAGAATCAATTTTTGAGAATTACAAATCCTCAAGGAATTATTAAATCGGGAATTTTAAGAATTACAAATCCTCAAAATCTTACAGAAAAAAGATTTTCGTATTAAATTATGTACCTATTGAAACTTTTAAAACATTACTACATACATTTTAAGAAATACCATAACATTTTCAAATCTGTGGAGAAATTTGAATATTACTTTAATGTTGCCAAATTAATTACTCATCGTAAATACAAATACATCTAGGTATGTTATATTGATCGGTTTGAAGAATTACGGGCATTACATAAAAACAGAAGAAATACAAAATATACATATTTTGGAGTTACTGGAATTACATACATTGAAAAATATTCCAGTACAGTTGGTTGCAAAAAAAAAAACGGAAAATAAACATTTTCCTAATGTAAATTTGATTTTGTCCATTTGTCAATTAACTGTTTACTTGACAATACCCATCAAATATTTAAAAAAATGTCATTGAATTTTGACGTTAATTCTAACCTATCTCTTGTAAGAAGGTTTCACACTATGGAAAAATTGGAAAAATGTGTCAGTTTTATTCTGACAGTTTCCGTTTTTTTTGCAACCAACTGTACCTACTTACTTTTATCGTCATTATTACTTTTTTTGTCATCATTATTGACCGGAAAAGAAATGTTTTCGACAGATTGGCTTATTTTTTCTTCACTTTCTTTCAATTTTCTTTTCTCATCACTAATTCTGCTGTAAATTCTGTTTACCCTTTTCTAAACTAATATTACTGTTTTTTTCTACTCCCTTCGTTTCCCTAATCCTTTGAAGCTTTGGTTTCCTGTCGGGCAATAAAGAAATATCATCATTATTATTATTATTTAAGCGGTGTAAACGAGGGTGTAATTTTTTAAACGGGGGTGGCCCCGAACTTCTTGGCCCATTACTTTCCAAAAGGGTTGCGTGCAAGCCCAAAACAGCCCGAATCGAGCCTCTCTCGTGCGCCAACTTCCTGTGGAAGTTGCCTCGAATCAACTCCCAGCGTAGAGTTTTGTATACCCCTGTCGCCGCCCGCAGCTGTTATGAACAAGCAGTGGACACAACATTATTCCGAATTACATTAGGTCAATAGTCTCCCTTCGAAAAAAATAGGTCGCGTGTCCCCTTTTTGTCACTTTTAGTGGGTCCACCCCAGTGCCGGACCCCAGCAGAGATAACCTGACCTCGCAACAATATTTCTTTATTTTTCTCCTCCAGCCGAATCAATAAGCCCGGTGGACAAAAGCCTTTGTCTCGACTAGACGCGTTATCTTATCGCTTAAAAAATTGATAAAGGGCAAAAAATTAACACGTCAGGGGTGATTTACGCACGGCTAATTCGACCGGTTCGATAATTGCCATTTTTCGGCTGTCGAGGGCCCTAGGCGGTCATATCTCGGTGCATCTTGTGATAATTGCAAAAACTGGTCCACAAAAGTTTGTTACAAACATCCCCATTGTTTTTTTTCTCTACCCTTACCTACAAATTTTTTACTTTGGTTTTTTGTCTCGTTGTGCGGTAATTTATTGTAGCTACCCTTAACGACATTTCACGCGTTTTATCCCTCGCAACGAAGCCACGCAACTTTCCGTTGGTCATTTTTGGGGCAGTTAAACTGCAACCCTAAACAAAGCCAGAATAAAAAAATCAAATAAATCCATCGATTGAAAGCAGGATTTTTTTTTTCTACCCTTACTTGCATTTTTTCGTTACCTTAATAATTTGTATATCCATTTTTCAATTTCATCCCCATTGTTTTTTCCCAACCCTTACCCAAAAATTTTTTACTTTCCTTTTTTTGTCTCGTTGCGCGGTAATTTATTGCAGCCACCCTTAACGACATTTCACGCGTTTTATCCCTCGCAGCTTTCCGTTGGTCATTTTTGGGGCAGTTAACCTGTGACCCCCGCGTCCGCCGTCGGGTGCCCCACCGGGCGGACACAGAGGTCGGGACGGTTCTTGAGGGGTTGCTCTCGCAGGTCCGGGGAGAAGCGATCTGGTCGGATGGAGGGTTTTTGTGCGGAAAGTCCCCATTTTTTCGCCACAATTGCGTGCATAAAGCTAAATGCACTTTTGTCATTTCCATATATTTGTTTGGTTGGGGAAGAGGGTCGAGTCTCGGGGGCTCATTAAGTCGAACGGAGTTCGTTAGAGGCCTGAAAAATCGTAATCGCGCCTGATTTATGATTGTTTAATCGATAACTGTAGATGGTTTTGCTCAGGTGGGTAATAAACCGATAAGCAATTTCAGTTGGTTTCATCAAACTATACAATTAGATAAGTGTAAATTTGCATGTATATGAAAAGCAATAAAATCCGGAATTTATCCGAGGATAACTGTGAACGAGTCAACGACTCGACACCCTGACCAGGCGGAGTGTTCGTGTGGGTGGCAGGATGCACCAATTTTTTTCTCGAGGGTGGTCCGAAGAAATCCTCGAAAAGGCACGATTTGCGGTTAAGTAGCGTCTGAATGAGGCCCCGGCATAATATGGAGATTAAGGAAATGTCTACTAATGCCACCTTTTACGCCATTGTTACCTAACACATTTCGGATATTGACGAAATGCAATGCGTTTGATACAATGCGTGACACGTAAACAGGGTCGGACTTGGACTTTTCGAAGGGCGCTCGACCGGAATAAGTCGATGGAGTGAGCACCTCTTCGCGCGATTTTTAAGCACCGTTAATGGCAAATTTTCTGCCCTTCTGCGCTCGTTTGTCGATAGTCTGTCAAAATAGGAATGGATTTGGACAAGGTGACAGAACCGATGAAGTCTGCAGTCCTGATAGAAAGAATTAATTATTCTTCTTTATCCTTTTTTTTCTGAACATGTGTATATCAAACTGTCTTTATTATTTATTGAAGTGAAAACTTCTTTAGGGGCGCCACATACATTTTATTCAGTGCAGAGCTGCAGGAGTAACTGTATACAGGATATTTCGCGAGTGATAATGAGCCTTACGTAATTTAAAATGCAACCCACATTATATTTCCGAAAAAGCTGGCTACTGTCATTAAAATGTCCGGCTTTCTTTGAAAATGTATTGTGGGTTGAATTTATTATTCCGTCAGGCTCATTATCACTCGTGAAATACCCTGTATAGTTTTACATAATATAAACGATAAAGACAGGACAAATATTGTAAGTTTACAGATGAATGTAGGATTTAATAGATACGTAATTCTCAATTATATGGCTTCAACAATTCATCTATTGGAAAAATTTGTGTAGCAAAATGTGAAGAGAAAAATGGACAAATTATCATAATACAGGGTATTAGTATTGCATTGCTATGAAAACTAGTGTTGTGTTCAATATCATCGTCAAGAAAATAAAACTTAAACATCCAAACCTAACCTCACAAATTTTGCCAGAGTGTACCTCTGGACGTATTTGCAGTTTCTATGGAAAAATACAGATTTTTCATGTTTATTTAAAAACAGCATTGGATTTAAATAATATTAATTATTATTTATGCCTTGCTCCTTATTCCTCCAAGTCATTTTTTTCTTGTTCATATTCCATACTCAGTACATTGGTACAAATTAAAAATATTCCTACCCGCAACCAACAATACACGAAACCATCCAAAACCCATCGCTTCAACCCCATTCCTGACCACTTCCCTCAAGCCCACATCATCACAATTCCTCCCTCGCACTCGTTCTGAATAATGGGACATCATGGGTCAACCCAGCCGGACCTGCACTAACCTCGGACGAGCGCATCAACATTAGGTGCGGTCACATAACCCGGTTTCAGGACGTCCCATCAGCGTCTCCACATGTTTTACGATATTGTTTGCTTAACCCAGTCCCACTCGATTGCGCAAACCTCGAATTTCGGAAAAACAATGAATATGCATGAATATTATGAATTAAAAACTCGAGACTTTCGTTCGTAATGAGTCCCGAAGAGATCGATGGTGCATGGGCGTGCTAAACGGTAAGGCTTGGACGACCCCACGTCGAGCCTGCTTAGCATTCGTCCATAATATTGGCATAATATCGCAGAAATGCGTTGTCCGACGATAACATCTCGTGGCAGAACGCAATCCAGCGATAAATCTCGGACGTGTGCCCGCTTATTAGCGATATTGTCCTCTATGGTCATCTCCCGAAGACGTCGTAAATTTTTCGACGGCCGTGGGCGTACGTTACATTCCTCCAACTACCAAAAACGTCTCTACTATACAGGAAGACAAGTGTTTGTATAATTAATGGTTATCTGTTTTTAATGTTATTATTTCGTTGATTTATTGTGAGCGGCGTTTTTCAATAGGTTTATTAGGAAATGTTAATATCGCTCGTAAGTCATCCGAACGGTGAAAGTTCTCCGCAGCGACGAATTTGTCAGGTGGAAGAAATCAACAGACTGATTTTTTCGCTCCTTTTGGTGTGTTTGTTGTGTCGTGGTCGCGAATGCAAATCTGATTCGCGCTTATTTCGTAACGATTTAGATTTTCTCACAGTACCTCTGACCTACGCCCACCAGGCGAGTGAATTATATGCGAGTGGAGCCACCGAAGGTTCGCACTAAACCGACTGCATTTAATGCAAGTGCAATGACGATTTAGAACCTAGAGGGACCACCGAGGCGGCGGCGTGGGGGCCATCTCGCCAGAAACGTCAAATTGACAAACGACACTACACTCAAAATTAGGTTATGTTCTTCTGGTTTTGACAGTTGCAACCGAACTTTTTATTTTATCCTAGCTGAATCTTCAAACCAGCCATAAAGCAAGTCTTGAAGCCTCAAGAGTGACTGACGATAAAGAAGAAATGTCAATTTGACAGGTTGTTGTAAATGTCAAAATTAGAGTGTGATCTGATTTTGACATTTAGAACCGAAAGAGTCTCACTTTGTCTCGACCTTTATTGCTTTCGGTTTCTCCTTGAAGTGATGCATGAAACTGATAAGTGTCCAACTAACAGTGAAATCTTTTTGCTTCCAATCATTTTCTCTTAGTTCAGACGAAAAAAAAAGAGTCGGAGCTTCAAAAGTTACTGACGACGACCACTCGAAAAAGAAATGTCAATTTGACAGATTGTTGCGACGTTTGAAATGGATAATAAAGAACGTAGACGGACCACACAAGAACTGTCACCGATGCTAACCTTAACAGAAAGGTTAACTTGACAAACGTCACAAATGATTTTGACATTTACAGATGACGTTTTGCTTCCAGTTTTCTGTTAGCTCAGAAGAAGAAGAAAGTCTCGAAGCCTTAAACGTGACTGTCCACTCGCACAAGAAATGTAAATTTGACAGATTGTTGCGAATGTCAAATCACGGAGTGTTGATCTGATTTTGACATTTGAAATTGAAAGAGTTTCACTTACCTAGTCTTGACCTTTATTGTTTCTCGGGTTTCTCCTTGAAGTGATGCATGAAATAGATAATGAAGTGTCCGACTAAGAGAGAAATTGGAAAAGACCAAAACAGATTTAAAACAAATAAATTAAATTGTAGGTATAAGACACGAGCTACAGATGATTTTGTGGTTTTGGATAAACATAAGCGTCGAATGCTAGTGGAATGCCTATTTAGAACGAAGAGGACACCTAGGAGGTGTCCCGGATGCTAACCTCAAACAGAAACGTCAACTTGACTGGCTTCCCAACTGTCACTTTTAATTATTTTTTTAGGTTATTTATCAGTGACCTTTTTGCTTCCGGTCATTTTCTCTAAGAGACAAAGATTCAACAGTGACTGATGATGTCCAGAACTGTCAATTTGACAGATTGTTGCGGATGTCAAATTAGGGAGTGTTGACCAGATTTTGACGTCAAGAATTGAAAGAGTCTCACTTTGTCTTGACCTTTATCGCTTTCGGTTTCTCCTTGAAGTGATGCATGAAATAGATAATAAAGTGTCAGACTAACAGTGAAATGAAAGACCAGAACAGATTCAAAATAAATTAAAAAATTCAAAATATAAACTCATATGAATCTTTGAATCTTTCTTTGTTTGTTTTGAAAATGTGTCGCAAACATTTTTGACATCTCGCTCCTAGTTCGGGTTGAGGCGTTGTCCGCGAGAGGTCCCCTCGCGGCAAACTAGATCACACCTGTAAAAATCCGGTTGCATCCGCCATGTTGGAATTGAATGATTGACTCAATTAATCGAGGATTGATTTTTTCACATTCGCAATCTTAATTGAATCAAACAATGGTCGCAAACGAGGCTGGATCATGTAACGGATATTGATAGACGGGCTTGTGGGTCCGAGCTGGTCATCCTTCATTGTGATCCGAGGGGTCCCCCGCTGGGTCCTTCTTGTGGCGAGTGACTGGGCACATTCAACTCGTTAGTATTTTAAGGTGTGGACGGTGCCCTAAGACGCTCACAATACAACCGGGACATTGTGACATTTCGACTTTTAAATGTCATTGCGAGCATGAACAGGGACCGATAGAATCGCGGCTCATCTCCAACACGAAAAATCAGACCATGGTCGCGGGCTAAGGTCGTCCGATTTCGCCGTAGTTTATGGACCAAGTGTGACGAAATGGAGGATGCAGAAGAGATTGAAAAGTTGGGTTTTGTGTAACGAAACATCGGCGAACACCGAAAGGTTAACGTTTTCGTTTTGAAACCGCCGCTGTGGGACGCCGCGTACGAATTACGTGCGAAATCGTACAGGCAAATGTCACATTAATCAAAATATTTTGATGCGTTAGAGTCGGGGAACAAATTAATTTCCAATGACAGGCGTAATTTGGTGATGTCGGAATCATGTTCGACGAACGCACGCACCGGTAGTCTTTCCGGCGAAAATATCTTCGAGGATGTTATTACTAAACGACGAACAAAACATTTTTATTTGGGATCGGAGGTGCTGACGGATCTCACACCCAAAGTGACAAAAATACACAATTCAGAGAATTAGGATAGTTATGGGAAGGTCCTCAGGGTACTGATGCACAAAAATAAAAAAATGAAAATTTCGGAAATTATTTTGAAGAAATTAAATGAACACCCGAGACTTCCACAATTCGACTTCGTCAAAGTCGGCGTTGAAGAGTCGATTGTGAACGCACCACTCGCCAGGGTGCAGAGTAAAACACCAACAACAAAAAAAGTGAGGTTAGATGATGCGTGATCCGTCATCCGTGGTGCGTTCACAATAGACTCTGCCAACGTTGACGGGAAATTTTAATGAACATTTGAAGGCTTCTGTTGAAGCTGAACATCCTTGGTCTTTTGGAAATTTTCCGAAGTGACAAGCCCAGCCATCAAGCTCTTTCTGTCATAATTACTCCGCAATTTCCTCCGTGCCCTTATGCTAATCCGCAAAACTGAACGCGTTCTCGATCAATCATCGTCTCTCCTCGCGTTGATTTATCTAGTGTCAATGCGGAATTTTTGTCGGCCGCATTGTATGGATATCAGCGGTGCAACAGACAAATAGATTTACGTCTTAATTACATCTTGTATCCATCGTGTATTATTTATAGCCGGTGGCTTTACGATTGTTCAATCGTCGGTGTCGTTCGCGGGGGCATCTCCCTGTTTGGTCGATACTGGTGTGACCTCTGGCCATTCGCGTGCCGCAGGCTGAATCGTTCTGTGCCAGACTGTGCCTGCCCCCGGGTCTCATCCCCCGGTGAAGCCCACTGGCTGAGTCGCGGTGTCGTGACCCTTGGCTAGTCGCGTGAGTCCGGAGGCCAACGCGCGTTCCTGGCACCGCTGACACCGATTCCCAAACTGACACCGACCGACCCTCGACATTAGCGGCGGCGATGGGCCCACACGAAAAAACGCCACCCCGACAACCGGTGATTTATTGCCACCTTGAAGGGTTTTTCGGGGGTGTATATTTAGAAGACGGGAGCACGGAAGGCGGCGGATGGGGCGACGGGCGGAGGGGCTATTTTTAGCGGCGGTAAGCGCGTCGCGGGGGCACAAACTCAATCTGCAGGACTGCTTCTGGTGGTGGTGGCTTCGAAAGATGGACTTGCAACTCTTTCAATTACACGATTATCGCCTTGCGCATCTGTCAAGTGTAAATTTACAAACACCAAGACCGGATTTAAATCCAGCTCTTATTTTTCATAAATTAGAAAATTATCGTCTCATACTGGTATGTTCAAAACATGGAAGGTTGTAAATTGGCAGGATCGGATTTACTCGGTGGTTGTATTTCAGGTTTCAGATAAACTAAGATAACCAATTTACAACTTCAGAGGAAATACTTCTCCAAGCTGTACTTAATTTGCGAAAGCCCCAAGTGCACTTATAACGTCTTCCAGAACGATCTTAGGTAGTCTACCTGGGTTCTGGGAATATAAAACTTTGTTCTCCTCCAACAAGCCAATTTAGAACTCCACAGGAAATGTTTCTCCAAGCGTACTTAATTCCCGAAACCCCAAGTGCACTTAGAATGTCTCTTAGAACGGTTTTATGCAGTCTATCTGAATATTGGGAGTATAAAACTTTGTTTTCCTCCAACAAGACAATTTACATCTCCCCAGAGAATATTTCTCCAAGTGGTACTTAATTCCCAAAAGCGCCAAGTGCGCTTAGAACGTCTCTTAGAAAGATCTAAGGTAGTCTACCTAAATTCTGAAGGTAAAAACTTTTTTGCCTCCAATAAGACAATTCACAACTTCACAGAGAATATTGCTTGAAGTTGTACTTAATTCTCGAAAGCCCCAAGTGCACTTAGAACGTCTCTTATAATCTACCTGGATTCTGGGAATATAAAACTTTGTTTTCCTCCAACAAGTCAATTTCAGCTCCACATAAAATATTAGAAATCACCAGATTATAATAACTCAAATAAAGCAATTTACTCGTTGTCAGAGACTAATTTTGATATATGTATTTTTTATTTTTCTTATCGCCTTACGAGTTCGAAAAATGAAAATTTAAAAGACCGGAAAAATTGTTAATTAAATTTTAAATTCCGGACTGCTACACCAGTACTCTGGGTACCTTACTATAGCTACTACGATTTTCTTTTGTATTTTTTATCAACGGATGAATTATATCATCTCATTTTTTTTATTTTACTTCCCGGAGTATTACAGCAATAGGTATTATGTCAGTTATCTTGCAGCTAGACTAATGCTGAAAATCCCCTGAAACTGTTGTTTTTTTATTTTTCATTAATTGAAAAGTTATCTCATTCATGTTCAAACCGTTACAGGACCGGATTCACCGATGGATAGTATTTTAGGATCTGGAATATTAAGCTAATAATCCAGTGTCCTTCGAAATACTTAACGTATCAGTATCTACTAAAACTATAATTTTGTAATTTTTAGATGTGATAGCTGGTATAGTGCTAAATAATTCCTCACATTTATCGCCATACGTGTTCGGAAGATGCAAATGTATAAAGTGATCAAAAAGAAAACAAATCAGAGTAGGCGTTGCAAATTATCGGTCATGTCGTAGCGGAATTCTATACAAATAAGCGTTCAATGTTACTTTTGCGACTTTATAATCAATCATACCTCGGAATTTTAGACGTTGCAATTATAGTTGTACATTTTATTATGATTATCTGATAATGGAGAAAATTTATAAAAGAAACAAGAGCAACATTTTACATTCATAAGAATGGGTAATTTACCAACTTTATTGCCAAACGCGACACCACTGGTAGGTAGATTTTTCGGTGAACTGTCAAACAAACGTCAATTTTAAAGCAACGTACTGTCGTTGACCTTGAAAAAAGTTTCCGATTTCGGCAAAGTTTACGGACGTTTCTTGTAATTGTAAGCAACAATTATCTCAGAATAAGTGGTAAAATAGGCTTTACCATTGAAGATAAAGCATTAATTATTAACAATTAATTTTAATTAATAATAGACTTTTTGAGAGGTAGGCAACCAATAAAACAAACCTCCAAGTATACATGTGTACGATCAAGCTAAGTCAGATCACTTTGTACAATCTATCAGGTTCACGTTAAATCCTTTTGAAATTTAAATTCCGGAATGCTACTCTAATAATCCGGGCACCTTCTTGTGCTTTCATTGGTTCATTTGGTATTTTTTATAAACGACTGAATTATGGAATCTTGTGTTAGATAATATGTAAATAAAATCTTTCATTGTTGGCGATGACCTCAATTTTTTTTTAATTTTTGTTGAGTATTACAACAATAATATTAGGTATCAAGTCAGCGTTATCTGGCTACTTTTCTCAAATTTCAAATTTTCATTTTTCATTCTTGATAAATTAGAAAATGATCGCTTTGAGTGTTGGGACATATCAAAATACATTATATCAAGACCAGATTAAATTGTAAATTGAATTTTTAAATTCCGGGAGGTTACACCAATAATATAGGTACTCTTTTGTGACCACTCCAATGCTCTTTCATAACAAAAATGTTCATTTCGTATTTTTTATTTATAGAAAAATTGTTATATCATCTTGTGTTGAATGTAGTAAATAAAATAAAACTCATTGTCAGTGATGACCTCAAATATTTTTTATTTTTCTTCTCAAAGTATTACAACAATACTACGACAGTTATCTTGTAACTAAATTAATTCCGAATAATCCCTGATTTTTTTCTTAGTACTTAATGCCTTATCAGTACTAAAAATTCAATTTTGTAGCTTTTAGTGAAAATAAATACCGAGTGACTATAAATGATTGAAAATTATTTTTTATGTTGGTAACACATTTGAAATCTTTAGTTGGCAACATCGTTGGCATGACACACGTAATTTTTGAAATTGAAACAAACGTCAAAAAAATCTAAATCGACAATGTACTTCGTGACTTAACCTAACCTAAGTAAATAGAAATGATTGACAGATGATGCACGAGAAGACTTGCACTACCAACTGCATCAGTGTTGCCAATCCACTATTTTCCTTCAATCATTTATAGTCACTCGGTACATTTCTTTGTCGGACACACATGTTTACTTTTTTATTTTACCTCCCAAATTTTATTTTGCTAACCTAATCAAATCAGAGTTATCTAGTAGCTAGTTTGGTGTCAAATAATTCCCATTTTATATTTTATTTTTAAAATATTAGAAAATTATCGACTTAGATACGGTTGGCTTCAAAAAAAAAACGGGAACTGTCAGAAAAAGTTCTGTCATATTTTATTAAATTTTTATAGTTTGAAACGGCCTTTTAGAATTTAGGTTAAAAAACTGCACTTATGTGTCAGAAATACTACTGTCAAACAGACACAAATTGACATAAATTGACAAATTAAATTTTCAGTTCACATTAGGTCAAATTTCATTTCCTGTTTTTTTTTTAAGCCAACTGTACTGTCGCGAGCAATAAATTTTGGTCGTCAATGTCATTTCCAAATTTGGTTAGATTGTACACAAATTTAAAAAATTTCCCTGCCTGATTATGCCCACGTCAACAAAGTGTCAAAAAATTTAGAAAAAAACGACAATTAATGTCATACAACATGATGATAGGTTATGATATTTACGACTGTTTTACCATGGAGCATTTTCGGTTGCGTCAAAGATTGACCTTGATGACCAAAATTTATTGCTCGCGACTGTACGTATTTGGAACATGTAAATTTATAATCCATCAGGAGCAGATTAGTCCTTATGAATTTTAAGTTCCGGAACGCTACATTAATAATCCGGGAACATTTTTGTGGCTACTCCAGTGGTCTTTCATCGTTCCCAATTTCAAATGGTATATTATAAATTTATAAATGACTGAATTATAAAATCTTCTGTAAAATGTAAATTAAATATTTTATACTTATTAATAAAACATTTCATTGTCAGCGATGACTTCAAATATTTTTTTACTTTGCTTCCCGGAGTATTATGACTTTACTTTGTAACTACATTAATTCTAAGAAATCTCCCAAATTTTTGTTTTTCATTTTCATATGTCCAAAAGACCGGATTTAACAAGTTATATTATTTTACGATCCGGAGGATTACACTAATAATCCGGTGTCCTTCTAAGTACTTAATGCCTTATCAATACTACAAATTTAATTTTGTAGTTTTTAGAAAAGATAGAATTATAGCAACTGATAATAGAAATAAATACATTTATATACGAGGGACGTTCATAAATCAGTTTTTAATTCGCTTCCCGGAATGCTACACCCATAAAATCAGAGTTGTCTTGTAGCTAATTTAATGCAATATAATTGCAGTCTTTAATTTGTTATTTTTTGCCCAATCTTGAAAAATACTTCTTAGATTATCACCGGAAAATTTAAAATTATTATTTAACAGCACAAAATATATTTACGACCCCATGACCATTTCGTTTATTAGTTGTTTACAAATAAACTTAAAAAAATAAAACCAGCGGTAAAACTGCACGATACCGCTTTTTATGGCAGCAATAACAAAATCGCACACATCTCGACTGTTCATTACGAATTTCACCGAAATTAATAGCCGCCATTAAACACAAATTAATAAATTACGGGAAACTGTTATTCGCATAAACAATCCCGGAAAAAAGCTCCATTAAGCTACCAGTTTTACGCCGGAATACATTTTCATACGAGATGAAGTCTTTTTAGAATGCCACCTTTAATAACCACGCGAAATTATTTATCGACCGTTTATTTTATTACTTGCCGATTTGAAGATTCCGGATTTTTTCCGCATCGCCTTACGGTGTCACAGTTCGAGGTCGCAGCCTCCAGTCCCGTAAAGATTGCAACAAATGTCAAATTTTGCAAAAACCAAACGCAGTAAAATAAATCAAACGGCGCGATTACACTAACGCTTATTATAATAATGACAGGCGGTCGAAGCAATCACAGACTGGCGTCTGGTCGGTCTAGTGCGACGAGTTATGCAACCAGCTGGACCCACCAGGCGGGCTAATTAAGCGGAATTAGGTGTCCGAGGTGTACCAGGTCAAGCCAAGCGTAATTAGTTATTTTTTAACAATACGTTTTGAATACAATTGGAGGCAAAGTTGTGGCACAGTTTCTCAGTTTCTAATCTAAACTAAATAAGTTTCCGGGACGTGTCAGAGTTGCTTGAAACTTCCCCGCACAGATAAAACTGCAAGTTCGCAGTAGTAGCGTCTGGATTTTTTCTGTGCGCAAAAAGTCAAAGACAAATCTCTTGTTTCATCCCTCCAGTCGAGGGTCGATCCGCGCGTTCACCCTTACGTAAACCCACCCCATTGAACCAGGCCATAGTTTCTAATCCACTACTAGTTCAACTACCCACCGCCTGATGGAACTACCGGTCGGGTGGCATTCACCCAGTTTATGCAGCCAAGAGAACAGTCACCATTTTAATTAACTCCATCCCACCAAATTACTTTCCACTACTTACGCACTACTTTTAATTCGCCCGAGCGCTAATTGCGTCCCCTAATTGTTTCAATCTTGTTTGAAAGTCTCCCGTGAAAAACGCAATTAGGGGTAGTTTCCAATTAACGGTCGGTGCGATAAACGGCCCACCGGAGTTCTTTCCGGGATCCAGACGCGGAATACGACGAGCGTCTTTGCGCGGGGGGTGGGGGCGCCAAACCCCTCACTGCATAATATCGCGTAATATTCTTTGCGATGCGCAAAACCGAACAGAATAAAATCACAATTTATCTCCGACTCGCCACAATTTTTTAGGGACACTCTGTATATGCAATTGTACTCAATTTGTAAATTTGACATTTGACAGTCCAGAATTGTCACTTTGCAATTTTCATTATTTATCACTGTGCAAAATGTTAATAATTATCGTATTCTCTGGAGTTTTTTTTCATAACTGTCTCGTGCAGGGTGCATTTTCCAACGCTTTTTTACTTTAGCAACAACAAAAATGTTTCTTACACTGTAGCTGGCTGTGATTTACAGATTTGCCGGCTCTTTTGGGTTTGTAAATTTGACATTTGACACCTCGCGCTTGTCACTTTCATTTTAGTTTTCGCTGTTTATCCTTTTGCAAAGTGTTAATTAAAGTGTTGTGTCCAGCAAAAGAGTTTTTGCAAGATTGTTTTGTGCATCAGATATTGTAGTAAGTAGTTAACATTTTGTTGCACGTGAAGCAACACTTTTTTAATTTAGCAACAACGGAAATGGTTCATTTCCTGAAATAAGATTTTTATTGAAGTGATCAAGAACGGTAAGTGTATTAGGGGTTTGTCGGGTGTGGGGATGGAACGTGTTGGTAAATATATTAATTTGTGGGGTTTAATAATTTGAAAGGGTGATAAGGTGCAGTATAGACAACCAACATTACGTGTTGGAGTGAGTTCGGGGCCCATTTCCCTCGCCGGTGAAATTTGGGATGTCGGCACCGCCGTAGAAAGAATTTTTAATATGAAAAGTGCTCCCTTTATGCAGAACACAAACACAAACTGCTCTTTAGGGGTGGCTCGTCTTTATAAAATAAGCCAGTCGATTTCGGCTTTATGTTGGCATTTTTTAGGCGGTGTAGCAAACTATCGATCGTTGGTCTTTGCAGTACGTTATGTATTCTAAATAGGCGAATCTGAGGACAATTTGAACGGTAAGGTTCGGTTTTCAGCCCTCGGTTGCCTGGGCAACGCAGGATATCTCTCCCAGAGGTAAGGAGATTAATTGCAATCGTTTCTCCTTACAATCGGATAAATGGGTTCGCAAGTTTGGGAAATAGAAACATTAACAATTCGGGGTTTGCTCGGCCGGCGCGATTAAGAGGGGGCGGCGGCGGATCCCATTAGGTGAGGGCCAGCAAATGGCAGTGACCGGAAGTGGTACGCCCACATAGTTGAGAGCGGGAGCGGCGGGGGGACGAGGTCGGGGAGGGTGAAGCGGCGACAGGTGCACATACGCGGGGGGTTGAAACCAAAACAAAGACGTTTCGTTTCCAGACTGGAAGGATTTTTAATGTTTTTAATGAGTAGACGACAAACGACGGATTTTGATCTTTTTAAGGAGCTTTCCGGAAAATCTGTACAGTCGGGGGCGGTTAATTGCCGAGGGACCGGATGGGGTGGCGCCTTTTTAGAAACGTGGCCTCCCAAAGAGGATTATGAGTTGACTGTTCGAGCTGGAGAAGGAATTTTCGAAAATTGCTCTGAAAATGAAATTTTACCGACCAGAAAAGTTCAAGGTATCTTTGTCAAAGCTACAAACTTTCGAGAAATAATCGCGTCAAATCCCATACGAAGTGGATAAATAAAAAATGAGAATTATAAGATTTTTTACCCCAGAAATATCAGAAAACATATTGCTAAAGTTTATTTTCATTAATTAGAAGAAAAAAAAACTACTCGCTATATTTTAGAATTGTTTGATTGTTTTTATAAACTTATCATCACAATATTTTTACTTAAATTTTGTTCAACAGGGTTCAAAGAAAATATTTTGCTTTGTTTTTAGTTGATTTTTGATTTTTTTTAATGAATATTTTCCCCTAGATACAATATCTGCATAATAATCATATCAAATACCTCACGTGTACATAAAATACCTCGTTAGAGTAGAAGAATTTAAAAAAGTTAAAATGTTTTGTGGTTTTGACTTTGAGATTTTTTAAAGGTGTTGAAATTCTTAAGTATTAAATTTTTTAAATATGTGTTCTAACAGCCTAGAATTCATAAAAACAAATAAAAACGCGAAATCTGTTTGAAATGTTGGCGTGACGACATGTGTATTGTTGGTTGCATAACGTGATATTTTTCACGGTACTTTCCTTTATTAAGATATTTAAAAAGAATTAAGTAATAAGTTATTTGCAGTTTGTGTTTTTGCCACCCCCGTTTCGTGGGTCAGATCAAATCAAATGATATTTCACAATTGTTTAATTGTTTTTCTGAAATGAAAAAAAGATTGCTCTGTTTTTTGGCCATTTTTACTAATTTTTGTATCAAATACGTCATGGTACGTGCCTCAGAATAAATAATATTAATCATTTTTTGATGACTTTTGTGTTTTAACAGTGGAGGATTAATAAAAATGGAAGAATCGAACTTAAATTGTTTGTAGTGGTACGCATGGTACTCACGTGTGTATTGTTGGTTGCATATGGTTGCATAATTTTTTGGTGTAATTTGGTTTGTTAAAATTTCCGGGAAAAGATAGGACGATAAAAATGAATAAAGTTTTGGGAGTTTGTGATTTCGTCGCCCCCGAGCTTTATGTGCCGGTTGGAGTGTTGGCGGTGGGCAGGTGCCTCCGCCCCCGAACTATCAAGACCACATGTAACAGTTTCCACAAATTCAGTCAAAGCGATGTAATAATGGATTCCAGCCCAGTCCTGCCTCCGTAATTAAGCGAGGACTCCGCTAATTAAATACGGCAGCACACACGTTGCCACCACACGCGTTCAACATGGCGGCCGGAAGTGCCGCCGCCCCTCGCCGCCGCCGCGGACCTAAATTAATTTCGAGTAAAGTTCCTGGGGCCACGCTCCGGGCCCGAACCGCAGCTCTCGTTAGTTACTAGTTGAGTTTAGTTGTTGCGGGTCCCGGGCGGGGCCCCTCTCACCTGTGCTAGGGGCCCTAAACAATTAGAGATGCGTGCGTGACGGATCGGCCGATCCTAGAGGTCGAGTTTTATCGTGCCGGGGGCGGCGGCGGTTCGTACGGCCCCCGTTCATAAACACGAGTCCTAAACTTACAATAGCGCGACAAGGTTCGCTCCAACTAATTAAACTTTGCAACTAGCGCGGCTTAGCTGGCAGGGCACGGGGGTGAGGTACGTGTGTTCCCCCCAAACCGCCGTCCCCACATCTGCCGCCGCCAACCGTCCCTTGAAAGCTCCCTTTATCCTCATAGCTCCGGGATACTGTCAGTCTTAGTGTTGCCGGGAAGGGGAACGGGAGGACTAACATGGCGCCGACACCCACACGGGGAAAACACCGAAATGCGGATTTTTATTAAGAGCATGTTTATTAAGAGGGGCGCAAAAATTCTACTTTGTCTGCTATAAAAGCTCTAAATTCATAAACTCGCTAAGCACCTCGTAAAGTTTGTAAGCCCAACAATCTCTGTGCACACACGAAGTTGTTGGACTAAGTACCAGGATTATTCCGGCAACTACCACCGCATCATTGAATCTTCTTCTTCAACTCTAATTACGACGACACTCTTACAAAACTGTACAGCTTCAAACTAATTGCCTCACCTCAGAAAAATTACACCTCATAAAATGACAACACAAGTTTACGGAACTTTGTGCTTATTTCAAATCTTCAACAACACGAACATTCGTGAAATAATATTTCATAAACGAACAAAACCTTTTCTAGAATCAAGAAAGATTCTTACATCGTTTGGAACCGTTTAAAAATATCTTCTCTATAAATATCTTTGTTGTCTTCATTAGTAAAATGTCAAATATCATGACCTTATCTTATTCATCATTAATTAATTAATTATAATGATTGAAAACAGTGAGTCTTGTGTATTATTACACTCCTCAACTCTTCTACTAACCCCTTAGAGAATTTTTTCTTCGTAGTATATATGTACTTTAATTTTGTCCGTATTGTTATAATTTTCCTAAAAATTCTTCCTTCAAATCTTTTCAGTTATTTCCATAATTATTATAAAATTAGCCATTATCCAGAGGGTTGTTAATAAAATTTGCAGCACCCCGTACACCCATTAAGCACCGAAACGTTTATTTTAATTTAATTTTAATTTCACCCTCACCCTCACAGGTAAATAATCTAAATTACGCACACTTACTCCACTATAAATTTTACATAATTAGAGCGGTTAGTGCGGGAACCCCACCAACACGTGTAAATTTTATTTCATCTCTCTCACACAAAACAGATTCTTCATTTGCAAACTTATGAGATCATCAACAAATGCACAAATAATCGTATCAAATACATCGCGTGCTTGTGAACAATGACTTAGTTGGATAATTTTTATTATTGCACCATTTGGGGACTGCTGACTTTCGTTACCTCTTGAATTGTGTCACCGAGTGTACTGTGTATTTTGGGTTGCATCAGAAAAACTATCAGGGGTGCTCTACCTGGGTCTGAGCGGTGTGCACACCTGTCCTAAAAATTAAAAATTTGGGCGTCTGTCGCCGTCACCGGTCCGCCCCCGATGGCTCAGTTTTGGTCGTTGCTGAACCGAAAACAAAGCCAAACACTCTTTCGACGGATAATAAGTATTTCGAGCCGCCCCCGCAGTTGCACGACGGTGGCAACAACCCGCGCTGCACTCTTTTTAAAGCGGGGCGCGAGTGTAAATAGTAAATTATCCTGTCTCGACGCCGCGTCCTATTTTTCAGGAGTGTGTTAATGAAAATCTGAAGTAAGTCAAGGCGAAGGCTGCAATTAAAAATCGATCCGGAGTCTCGCGCCCCGCTGCTCTCTTTTCTTTTATACTTTACTTTCTCCGCGCCGGTAAATAATGGCACATTCAACAGATTGCCGCTCATCAGCATTTTATTATTTTTAGAAGCAACTTCTTCGCTCAACTTTAAATGAATAACGTCGAGTTCACTACGCCACAAGGAAAAACTCGTGTAATTGCGGAGCGAAACCGATCGATTTTACATCAATCGGGGGCGGGGGAGGCGAAACATTGACGACGATGTGGGATGCTAGACAAAAAGCACGCGCGGGTGGGTGGTTTGTGTGGCAAAGCCGGAAAAAAGATATTTTGGAGTCTTTAACGAGTACAATCAAATCACTAAAAACCACCCTCTTCATCGTTTTCGGATAAGGAATGTTACTACAACTTTTTTTTTTAATTGGAATTTTTGACAATTTTTTCTCACTTTCAAGGTAAACCACAATGAACACAACGAAATGTTTAAAATTATTTACTACTAACAATAGGTAAGTACATTGGTATAGTTGTGACAATTATTTCATGGCAAAAGAAAGAGAATTGACCCGCAGAACCTCCTGATTTAAACCTATTGGAAAACGTGGAGTGACGATTTAATTGAAGCCTAGAAATTCAGGATATTAAAAAAATTGTTTAAAGGAGTAAAGAATTGATCAACGTGATATACAGGGTATTTCACGAGTGATAAGGAGCCTGACGGAATTGAAAATGCAACCCACAATACATTGGCATTGCAAACCTGGTCCGCGAATATATCCAGCTTTGTTTTGCAAATGTATTGTGGGTTGCATTCCGTCGGGCTCATTATCACTCGTGAAATACCCTGTGTTTATTGTCCCTGACGTAAGAGTCAAAAACAACAAAAATTCATACAAGTCTATTTCTCAATATAATTTTCTGAGAGACTTTTTTGTAAAAATGTTAATTTCACTAGCTTTGAAGATCTCTAGAATTTTATATTTAATTTAAGAATAAAAATGTATATTTTACAGTGTTCAGTGAATGTGAAAACTGTTGTGAATTAAAGTGTAAAAACATTATGAGGTTTGACCAAAACGAAAATATAATAAATACAGTTGAAACAGGAAAAATTACTTAAGACAAAAAAGAAATGTGAGATCCGCTCTCACAGCTCGTCTTTCAGATTTTTATTACAAATTATATTTGAGTCAGTGAAGAAGGAAAAAGTAAAATACATTCTGCAAATACAGTTTATGTGAAAGTGTGTCATCTTATAAATAAATAAGGATGTGTTTTTAAGAGAAAAAATATTGTACAGTGCCGGTTATTAAGTGTGTGTAAAGATGGTAACCAATGGAGAAACGGTTAACAAATTAAAGTCATGTTAATCAGGTTATGTAAGGACAGTGAAACAAAAAAAGAGAAAAACATCCACATCCCATATCGTTTCTATATTTTGGAGCCAATGAAGGGAAAAAGTGTTTAAGAAAGTGAGGAAAGATTTTTTTTTGTAGTCATAGGCTCAAAATCGGTATTTCTCGGTAATCTTCGGAGTGCGGGAAATTCGATTTCCCGCACGCGTTTTTTTTTTTACTTTGCAGCAGAAACTAGGGGAAATTGCATTGCAAGGTTGGTATTTAATGAATAAGTAATTTTATTATAAAACAAAACAATACAATTGAAAAAGGTAAGAGTAATAACAGGTCCCTGAAAATAATTATTGTTGTTTTTCAAGTGAAGAGGAAGAATTTGTTTAATATGTCGTGTGATCGTAGAAGACGCCTCCGACGCGACAGCGACGTTTTAAATTTTTATAATCTAGTAGGTAATCAGCGTGGAATGTGCTGCCAACCCAATAGTAAAAAAGTTACTAATGTGAAAATAAAAAAATATTGTATGTATCTAACTTTTGGGACAAGAAATTCCATTCATACGTTAGGTAAATAAGTAAATAACTATTAACAATGTCAAAGAAATTCATCAAACGAGGAAGCAATTGTGATATTTGTCTGTGAACCTGAGGGATTACTGAGAAAAGTAAGAATTTGGCAAATGTGAAAATTAAGAAACACAAAACCAGATAAATTGGGTTTTGAAAGGAAGAATGAAAGACTTGAGAAAATTAAAAATAAAGAAAAAAATTACTGCAAGGCAAAACACACTTTCGTATTTCAGATTTTTTTTTTCGAATTTAATTATGTTATCGAAAAACTTTGCCTAAACTAGTTCAAACAAAATTATAACGCCTTACAATCTCGCACTTCATACTAAACGTTTCAAATAACTTGTAGATTTTTACGTGGCCCTTAAATCACACGTAAATTTGCAATAACGATTGTTAACAAGGTGTCAAATTTTCTAAAATTACATAACATTTTTTTCGAATGAAATTAGAGTCTTATTGTGACAACTTAGTAATTTAATACCATCAGAAAAAAAATTGTGACGTCAGACACTCAATCAGCTCCGCCATCACCACTTCATCGTTTGGAAAACGCGTACCCGGAAGGTCTGCAATTTTGGAAATAAGCAAAATCAGTGGGGGTAAATCTGGCAGATAAGAAGTTACATCCAATTGAAAATGCAACCCACAATACATTTTGGAAGTAAAGCTGGATTTTACTGCGTCGTAATGTATTGTGGGTTGCATTTTTAATTCCGTTTGGCTCATTATTACTCAATCTTTTATATTTTTATTGGAAAATAAAGAGTAAATATCCAAAAGTCCATCCAAATCTCTGCACTTTCGGTCCCACCTGTTCAGCATAAAATTTTTGTAAAGAAGCCATATCGAAGCGGTCAGGAGTCAAAGAAATGAGCTTTCTTCTGACGAGACAGAGCTCAATTTGCACTTTGCCGAGACGTCGATGGACGTAACGAGGAAAATGTCCCAGGAAGAGGGGACGACACGTAAAATCTCATCTCGGTCGAATTGCAGTTCTTCGTCTTGCAGACTATTTGCAATAATCCGTAGCACGTTAAGAAACGTCTAATACGATCAGGATATGAGGTAGGAAGGAATGCATGTGTATGCCGAGCGTCAAGAAGTGAATTTTAAAACTACTTATAGGAAAGCACTCCGGCGTTCGTGTTCAATATCCCTGACTGTTTGTAAATGATTGATAGTCCCGGGGAAACCTCGTGCAGCCTTGTAGAATTAAATATTGACGTTGTCTCGAATTTTAATGTCCTCCTCCGTCTGCCTGCTTGTTCCGGGCTTAATTTAAACACCACAATTCTAGCATCGTAAAACAATTTATTATTAAATTACCAGCAATGATGCCGCACCTTCGCTTAATTATCCTGGGCGGGAAAAATCGCTCGCGCGGGGGCGGCGGCCTTGTGGCGACCTCGTTGATATTCAGAGATTGCTCGTATAAAACGTAAAGTTGAAAAGTTAGTAAACATCAAACGAATTACAAAGAATGAGCATTTGATGCAGTTAAGCGGCGGCAAACTTGTTAAGGGAGGCTAATTTTAATTTTATTGCGCTGGTTAAGAGCCGGAATAATTATAATATTAGGACTTTAACTTCCAGTTTTCCTTGTACATTCCTTGCATGTCAAAAGGGCTGCTGTATGAGCCCTTTAAAACGAATTAACGATATCACCCGGCACCGTAATAAAATTAAATGCTAACGACACAATTTAAACGGGAGACTTTACTAGATACACTTTCGGATACAACAAGGCACAACACGCAAAGATAACTCAATTCTGATGGAGAATTCCGAGACCAACACACCAACAATTTTTTCGTTCATAATTTCTTCGGTAAATCTTGATTGTTGAGGCGAAAGACGGATGTCGCGGGATTACCGAAAAATCGCGAAGAATGCGCCGTAGATCTCCCTCCCGGTGCAATAAATCGCTCCAACTCCACTACAAAACTCTCCTTCATCTCGACCGTTTAGAGCAACAATCGTGAATTTATGTACCGTTAAAAACGCAATAATTTATGTAGGAATTCGAGTAACGAATTCGGTCCTCGTCCGAAAACTCCATCCGACACCTTTGCATGGGCGCAGCGGCCCCCGAAGAGTTGCACAAAGTGGAACAATCGGCCGCGGCAAGGGTTCACATGGTCGATTCCATCCGGAGCCAAGTACTCCTTATCGAGATCAGTCAAGTTGCCAACGAGTGGTACTCGAAATGTGTGACGTGGTGACATTCGTTCGAGTACGTAATTGGGACATAATGTTATCGCGATGTCGGACTCGGAGGATTCCGCTGAATAAATTTATTGCACGGCTTATTATCAAGAACAAACATGTTGATTGATATTTGCGTAGGGTGGAACAAGATGAGATGTCTTTGTTTAAATATTGGTTCATCAAACAAGCCGTCTCGCGTCATAAAGGATTCATTTCGGGGGTTTCCACGCAACGGTTTATCCTTTTCGTGAGACGCAAGAAATATTGCACGAGGTGAGGGTCCAGGTGTACGGGGTGGCCGCAACAAAAAGTGTGGTGGCGCTAGTGTCGATAATTAAATCAGTCTTGAGTGGTTGTGTCAGATGAGACTAGGTTGCTCTGACACAACCTGCTTAGGCTTTTTACAGGCCCAGGTCCAACCAGGTTTGTCGCTCACGAATAATTCGTCTTAATTTGAAAGTGTCTCGACATTTATTTCCCACACCCTAAACCTAGTCCGGTGATCCCAAAATAGGTTGCTTCTCAAAAAAATCTTCATTTGGCAACTCTTCTCTAATCTCAGATTGTTGCTTGAGCTAATTCAAGCTTTTAGAAAACAACCTAGTCCTCTTTCTTAGTATTTCGACCACCTAAGATCCAACTGGGCTGAGCAGTTGAAGCCTAAATACACTTACAACTAGGTTTGTCGCTCACACCTCACAAATAATTTGTCTTGATTTGAAAGTGTATCGACATTTCTTTCCCACAACCTAAACCTAGTCCGGGTGATCCCAAAATAGGTTGCTTCAGGTTTGCACATCTCGCGTGGTTAAAAAAAATTGTCAACGACGATGGCTTCTCAAAAAAATCTTCATTTGGCAATCTCAGATTGTTGCTTGAGCTAATTCAGGCTTTTAGAAAACAACCTAGTCCTCTTTCTTAGTATTTCGACCACCTAAGCCAAAATGCACTTACAATGAGTTTGTTTTCTTTTTTATTTTATTTTTATAAACAGGTTGCGTAGGTTGTTCTCGTCTTTTCCTCCCATCTGCGTCTTTAATAAAATTGTTGGCCACCTCGACAAAGCCCCCTTCCTCGTCGGCTCTAATTTTTTCACTTCCTCGCTTCATTATCAATCACCCTCCAACCCTCTCTACCTGGCCGCTCGCTGTTTTTATTTAGGTTTCCGCAAGAGCAGCGAGCATCCCGTTGTCTGAACGGGAATTTTCGCCAGCGCCAGGATAAATATTGTCCCGATTTGCGAAATTTCCGTGGCACTTTAGCAAAATTGAAATTTTCATCAAAGGTTTTATCGTAATTAGACGGCCGGGAATGGGCTGGCGAGGGTCGACGGCCGACGGAAGATGGTTAGGGTCGAGGTGTACTCTTTCGGTTTTTTGATTGAAAGGACCGGTTGATTTATGCGTAACCTAATTTCGACGACTGTTGCAGGTAAAGAGGGCATTTCGAGTCTTCGTGTGGGTTCGACGGGGGATTTGAACGGATATCCGTTATCTTTTCCGTTTACCGGGTAGAAGTTCTGGCAGATATGTAGGACGGTTTTTGCATGATGGTTCAAAACAGGAAATTATTCTTTCAAGAATGACAACGTGAATTTATTGAAATAACGCTAGAGGATAGAGTTGTTTGCGCTGGATCGATACAATTATGTACTTACATATTTTTAAATGAAGATTTCTTCTCATTTGAAAATATTTATTATTGTTATTATTATTATTATGTTTTCACCCACCACACACACGGTAACACAGGATTCAGGCCGAATTAATTATCCCTTATGTATGGTCTGCTCAGTTGAGGAAACATTGATGAACTAATCAAGTAAAATTGATTAGTTCTGGAACAAAATTCTGAAATTAGTGTTTTGTTTTTAATAATACTTAAACGTTAATTACAACTTTGCAGTTTTTGAAATATTTTCTTCTTAAAAAAAGCACAGAAGCTTCTATGAATTATCTAACAAAGTAACTAAGTTTAAGTTCAGGATTACAAAACTCTTGCTTAAATTTTAATCAATACCTAAGTTCGTTCATTTCCAGGTGAGTTTTAAAGGGAAAAATATATTTGCCTTAAAAATAAAATGTGTATGTACCTACTTTTCTTTTTTATTTGTCTCATATTACATTACAAAATAGTTATTTATGTTATAAGGACGAAAAAGAAAATATTTCGTACGATTTGCTGAAAACTGGACGAGGCAAAGCCGAGTCCAGCAAAAGCAATGAGTCCGAAATATTGTTTTCGTACATTATTTTTTAGTCGATTACAATAAAAATACCCGAAAAAAATTTCATTTCATTGTCAAAGTGAGGTTTGATCCATAATAATTTTGAGAAAATGCGGGCTGTTAAAAACTTCCCTGAGTGTTGTCAGTGTGTTATTGAAAGCTTAACGGTTGTCGATTGTTGAATATTATTCATTGTTTAACAACATAGCGGACGAAAACTATTTTTCGGCCTAGGACGAAAAATAATGCTCTGACGAAAAGATGATGTTTTCGTCGAGATATTCAGACCGAAAAATCGACAAAAAAAATGTTTTAGGATCTGCAAGTTCCGAATGTTCTATTCTAGTGAAAATTAATTGCAAGATAAATACAGAAAAATTAATTTGGGTTGTACAGTTCTTGGATTTTTTCATGGGCTGTGATCTTGGAAATATCTGCACGAAGGCGGAGTGATAAATCAGAGAAAAATCTGTCAATGAAAACTGAAAACATCGACTACTTTCAAATTTAAATACATAAAAATAGACGAGAGAGAGACGAAACTAACGTAGGTATGTTTTCCGGTCGGTTTGTAGCGCCTACTTGAGCCCGATATTCGTCGTTTGCGCAGATATGACTCATAGCTCATGAGAAAATCCAAGGCCTCTACAGTAGGTACGAAGTTGAAATTCTGAAAAATATTTTAAGGTTAAAAAAATACTTACGATAATAATGATTGATTTGTTGTTGCAAATGTGTCAGATAGTTTAAATTATTATCCCGTTAATCTAATATTTACTGTTTAGATAGGCACTTTTGGCTGATAAATTAGGAGAAAGTAAAAAATTGTCTGCTAAAAATAAAAAAAATCTATCATTTTGACAGCTTCTAAGAATTTGATAAAAAAAAATTAGTCCAAATTTGCCATTTTTAAAAATATTTATCCAACACCTGTTTATTATGAAGTCATAATAATGTCGATTTTGAATATATTATGAGATCTATAAAACACTAGTGGACTTATGAACCCATAATTAAACTGTTTTTCAAAAAATGTAATACATAACATTGAAATAGGAGTCTTAGATCAAATCATTTGTTGAGGCTTACATTAACATTTATATTAAAAGATAAAATACATTTTTGGATTTTAATGATGTTTTAAGAACTGTTACAGAAGGAGGAAAAATTAGCCCACTCGAGCAAGCTCTCGTGGCTAAACATTTCTTTCGTGACTTATTTGCCTTATAAAGACACTTGTATAATATATAATAATAGCTATTTATGAGACATTACAGCCGTATGTAACACAAAATCTTGCAAAACATGTATTTGTTCATCGACTTAGGTAATTAAAAAATTTCTGTAATGTAAAGAACAAAATCTCACTGTCTTGATAAATGAAGAGAAAATACCTAGTTAGTGCAACGTCGTCAACGAAAATGGCCTCATAAAGTCGAAGACATAAACTTTGTCCGGTTTTACAACAACCTGAGGATGCCACATGAATAAACGAAACGCTGACTAAATAAAATAAGTCCTGGGCCTAGCACAGTTTCTCCAGATTATTATTTTCTCGTCTCAAAGATTTTAAGAATAGAAATTTTATTTACAAAAAATGTATTTTGAAAGTGTACTTTTAGAATCTGAAAATTTCAAACCGCGAAAAAAGAAGAACATTTTTTTGGCACGTTTCTGATTTATATTTTGTAAAGTTGAGTTTGCAGGGACTTCTTCGTTGTTGTTTTGTTGTCGGAATCCAGCAACAGTGTATTCCGGCGATCCGCAACCCAAATAAAAACCCCGTCCAACCCTTTACCAGTAGCACTCGTGGGGCAGGTAGAGCGAGAGGGAAGGGTTGCGGAGTGTTTAATGGGAAAAGAAAAGGCAATAGGAAGAGATCCCCATGCATATTCAATAGAATGGCATATTTCGTGGATCGAATGCATAGTTTGTTAGTAGCAGTGCGGGTCCCACCGTGGATTCTCATAAATCGCCTCCCTCGAGAAGTTTTCATTTGGTACCGAAAGGCCGTAAAACTATTTAAACACAACCTAATTACGCGGCCCATAAAAGTTGTCTGGAAGTTTCCCGCCGGTAAGTTTTCCCAGTTAGAAAAGTGTGGATGGTGTAAAAAGCTCGTTTTTACAGCTGATATAATTTGTAATGAATTTTAAAATGGCATAGTAGCTGGCAATCCTGGACGAACGTGAACGGAATCGTAGCAGGCCCGTGTTCCGCGACCGACGTCGGCGGCGTCCTCGTCGCCGCCGCCCGCGTCTGTGCGAGACGGAAGACGCGGCGACCGCCGGCGCTCCGCCTATTCGCGGATTCTTTTGCTTATCTCGTCGTGCCGGAGACGATGATCAAATAAAATATTAAACTGGAACATGATTTTTATGCGCTTTTCGTGTTAAGAGTCTTAAAAGCTTTATCTGCGCGAGTTGACTGATTCGGTCCGGGAGAGATTTGGCGCCGCGACCTCCCGGAAACTCCGGTGCTTGACCAGCGGTCGGCATGCGTCCGATTATCGACCGGCCAGCCCATTGGTCAATCGACCGTGTCGGGGCAAAATGGCGGCGCTTATCTCCCCACATGCAGACTCCATCCGACGGCAACGCTCTTATCGCCGCACTAAATCCGACGACATTAGCACGAATCGAACGATTTTATTTACGTTTTTACGCGTTCACGCCCCTAAAACCCTTTCCATTATTATTCATATAAAAGATTAAATTTTTTTATTTGGCTCCAGGTCCGCCGCGGCTTCAAATTAGTGCGCTTTTATGGCGGATTTAACGATGTAAACAGAAAAATAATTTCACAGATGCCGTTACCGAGGTGTCGATGGGGGCGGCCGCGAGGTCTGTTTGTTTTCGGAAGTGTCTTCAACTTTGGCCCTTGGCGACGTTGCTCGCTCAGTAACAACCAACTAAATAAATTATTTCCGATGCGACATTAAAAACGATCATAAATCGCTTGTCACGTTTAGTATTTCGTGTTCAGGATATTGTTTTATGCTAAATATTGGTTGTGTAAATATTTGGAAGTCCTGGCACATCCCCTCTTCTAATTGCATCTCGCAGGAATAAAATAAGCACAAAGCGGGGAGCAAAAAAGGACTTTTAATAAACATTAATCTAATGAAACTTCAAACTAGTTGGCAAGTAAAACTGGATTAAGGGAAATGCAACAGCCGTGTCGAGAATGCATTGACGAAGTGCAATCGTGTGCAACATAAAAACATAAATTGATAACGTACAATTGATACCTGGCAGTTTATTTCTGTCGGTCCGATAAGGACGAAAAATTAAAAATTTTGTTTTACGTTTTGTTTAATTTTATTTGTTTGAATTTTCAAGTTAATCTTTGCCAAGATGTCGGCGGTTGGTTGTAATGATTTGGAAAGGAATTTGATTTTTAATTTATTGTTAACAAAAATAATTAATTCAGTTTATTTTAAATATTTCAAATAGATACATAAATGTAAAATCTGAAAATTTTGAAAACCGAAACAAATAAAAAAGTGTTACAAAAAATGACATACACTTGCTGAATGTGCAACAGTAAAAATATGAAGTAATAATAGATAAATTGCAACTTTTTTGTGTGATGTGACAAAAACAAAAAATTTAAAAAACCTATTTTATATTTTTAAATCTCCTCCAAGCACCTGCTGTTGGTTTTTAATAAAATAAAAACTCAAATAAATTTTATACAATTATAATCGCGAAAGGAAGCTAAATTTTTTACTTTCTTTGTTTTTACAAACATTTTAAAATATGAAAATGTAAATTAATTCCATTTGTTTTTAGGTACATATTTCAAATAAATATTATTCTTTAAATCAGAGAAAACATGTAAAAAGTGGTTGAATGAAATGTTTTACGTTTTTGTGAAGTTTTGTTTATTTAAATTTTTAAATAAATCTTCGCCAAGGGGCTGTTGAAGAGAAATTTTATTTTTAAGTTTATTATTTTATTGTTAACGAATATTTTAAATTATGAAAATAAACATCAAAGAAGTATTTTCGTTTTAAACAGAGAAAACATGTCATTTGTTTCACAAGCTTCAAATTCTGAACATTTTTAAAATGGAAACAATTGAACACACGTTGCAGAAAGTGCTAAATGTGCACACCAAAAAGATAAAATTAATAACAGGTATTTTTAATTAATTTTAAAACAAAATCAATTTTTGAAAATTTGGAATCATTTATTTTTGACACCACTACGACAGCCAACATTTATTAAATGAATTTTATGTTTTTCAAAATTAAAAAATAGTTATTTGTGTATCAAGGCCAAAAAGTGCATCTTTTTCGTTTGAGTTTGGGTTTTCTGGCCGAGGCGCAGAGGTGCACATTCAATTTTTTAGGCGACCACACGAACTACAAAGTAAAAGATATCATTGGAAAAATTATAAATTTATTTTGGATCTACCTCTTTCAAATAGGTACTATCGGATAGCAAAAAAAAACTGGTAGATACAGTATGTTACTATAGACACTTCCAAAACTCATCCAAACTCATTCACTTTGGAAGTGTCTACAGTAACATACTGTAGCAGTTTTTTTTGCCATCCGATAGTATGTACATAGATAAATTTATTAATACATACATATTATCAATTTTTTTAATAGTATTTGTTATCAGCTTGGCAACAAAACTAGAAATTTATTATTTGCAAGACAATTAGGTACTTTTTTACACAATTTATGGTGACAGAACAATTATCGGTTTTGTTGGTTTCGTTGCTGACTCACTGAACAGCTGGTGCCACGTGCAGCGTCCGAAAAAGAGTTACCTTTCGTCCGCTTGTGACTACGTAAATTTACCGTTTTCATTAAGGGTGCCTAAAAATAATATATTTTTTTTTATTTCAGGAGGGTAGCTTTTGCAGTTTGAAATGAAAAAAACTGTTTTAACTGACTTTAATTGCTTTGGAACAAATAGATCTACATACAAATATGGTCGCCAATTTCTTATAAAAATAGTACCTACTTCGGTTTGCAGTATGTATTGGCAAAATAAAAATCCGAAAAATTGTAAATATTCTAAACATAAAGTAAAAATTATTCTCAACAATTTAGTTTACAAGTTATGACCATTAAAAATTTCAATTCAGGCCAAATTAATTTATCGTCACGGTTATCATTATCATCGTTGTTCTTACAATGATTTATCTAATAAAATTCTTAACCGTCCTTCGTTTGTTAAAAAGTTTTCACCACAGAGTAGAATCTCAACGTAATTCTGGTAATAATATTTATCACTACAGCGAAACCTCTCAAAAACGGACACAATGGGGAATCTTTTAATTGTCTGTTGTGAGGTGTCCGTTAATGGGAGGTGGGCAAAGTTAATACATATGTACATACATAGTTACGTTTCTATAACAATGTCCGTTGTCAGGAGGTGTCCGTTAACGGAGGTTTCACATTACATATAGTACTGATTGTTGCTATTTTTTTTTGCTGTTTATATTGTTTAAAAAAATTTCACCGTGACGGATGAAAGATAAACATTGAAAATGGGATCGAATTGAGCGATGTTTTTGGAAGAAATTAAATTAAAATGAGAGGAGGACGTCCTGCAGCGCACCCGATGCAGTCGTCCTGTAATCGTCGAAGCCGAGAGGTAAAAACGAAATTTATGAAACGGCAAGATCTCTCGTCGTCGTTTTAATGTCCTCGAGTTCGTTCTTTATCCTGCAAATTTCTACAACGTCGAAACGAGAGTGGCTCCTGTTTTACTCATTTCTCGACAACAATCGCTCGGAATTAGGAGAATTTCACAAACTCGAAAATGATTCCAATAATACCGGAGTAATTCGGGCATTCTAGCAGGAATTCTCTTAAATAGAGCAATTTCGCAAATTCCCAACTAATTTCGCTAGTTTCCCGCCGCTCTATTCCGTCAGGCGGGGCGAATAAATAACATTTATGACGCAACCGTTAATAGTCAATTCCGCATAAATAAAGATCAAAGCGTCGCAGAAAATCGAGTTAGCGGCCCCCGATTGCCGCCCCCGCGTGAGGGTGTTCGCCCAAAATGTCGGTCCGGCCGCGTCGCAGCGTCGAGGGGGGTTATCCACGTAGTACTCACTCGGATGTATCGAGAGTGGTGTCCGGGCGTCGTGCCGGTGGCGGCGCGTTGCAGGGGTGGAGGGTGTCGGGGCCCGCTTGATCAATAAGTGTCCGCGGCTAGTGGCTAGCCGTTGCTAGGGCGAGGGCGGGTTGCTAGGCGCTGTGGTCGCTAACAACCCTCGAGGGTAGCTCAGCCGACATCGTGATGGCGTCACGGGCGGCCATGTTTACCCACCTGCTCCATGTGAGCGTCGGCGGAGGAGAGTTTGTTTGTTTTCAATTTCCAGCTCCGGTTTACGTATGGCACGCTTGCTCTTACGCCGCCCCCGGAAACTCGACGAGATACGCTGCCGCCGCCGTCGCCGCCTGACCACCGCCGGAAAAACTAAACTAAACTCGCCCATCGTCTGTGCGCTAATCCCGCACTTAATATATATGTTAATGGGGGCATATCAGGGATGCACACTAGATTCTTATTGGCTGGTTTATTGCGGTGTTTAACGCCGCCGAGATGAGCGACGGGGGCCGGGGCGGCAAACCCGTTCGTTAGTTTTATGCATTGAGATGCAGATTTCGCTTTGGTCCTTCGCGCCGGATAATTCCGTAATGGGGGCAATTTGAATTTGATGAAGGTGCATGCGGCGGCCCGGGGCTGTTTGCACAAACGTAAAAGTCACCTGTCAAACGAAATTCGACGAGATCAAAGTGCGGCAAAGTTTTCCCAAAGAAATAACGGTAATTTCCTTATCTGTACGGCATCTTAAAGACACATTTTAAAATGGGAGTACGCGGCCACGTTGCACTCCTTCATCCGCGAACGGCTCCGCATACAAATGTAGACATTTGCACTGAGCCCAGATAAAATTATAGTTTTACAGATTTTCGGATGGGAGGCGCGACGCGCAAAGGAGAGACGGAGAAAAGAGATTCAATTATGAAGCTGACTTATATTAAAATGTAAGTCTCTAAAGTGTTTGCTGGTAACTCAATTTGTTTTGTTACCCTTCCTTTTCTTACTGCTTATTTTTCTAATTATAGACATTCAACAGGTTGGCGGTTTACTCGCCGGCATAATTTTTAATTTTCACTTTCAGTTTAAATTGATATTTTCTTCGGGCGCCCGGAACAACTCCGGCCAACTTTGAGATAATTTGCGTTTTATTTACACCCGATTTTATCAACCCCGGTACTGCGACAAAGGATGCACCCCGGGCCTCTTCCATCACTCGCGTGCAACACTTCTTCTCCCACCCGAAGAGATTACCTCCCTTTTATTCTACCACGCTCGTTGCTGCATATTTTTTCATCTACGCGACCCCTTTCTCCCACCAGACACTGACACCTCTGTCAAATAAAAAAAATCTTTCCAAAATATACTTTCTCCTTTCACGAACTGCCTTTACTTTATTACTTTATTTCTTATTATTAATTTTATTTCCCTCCACAAAACACAAGTTTTACTACTTACTCTAACGTAAAAAATTACAACACTGGAAATGTTTTTTTTGACAACACGTTTCCTCTTTGAGCTTCCTCAGAAGTTTCGAATAAGTCGAAAGTCTACTTTGCAACACCAAATAAGTTAGAGATCTCCACAAATAAACATTTTAGCGCTCAAAAGTAAAAAGTTACGACTCAGAGACCCTTATTATTCTGATTTTATTTTAGTCTACTCAAAATAACGACAAAAAACAGACAAACTAAATAAATGAAAATTTTTTGGCACTCGAGAAAAAGTTTGAACGTTAGGTCCATTTTCAAATTGTTTGCTTTTTGAATTCACTCGAAACAGCAAAATGAAAAAAAAAATCTCTTTCTTTATTTCTTGTTTTATTCATTCATTTTTAATTAAACACCAATATAATTTTGTCAAATAATTTATGTATGCAAAAGAAAATTCCTCTTAATACCCAAAAATGAAGATTTACAACGTATACATATTTGCTCTGATAATTTTTCTCATTTTCTTATTTTATCCACTTATTTTCTTCTTCGTGATACCTTGTTTCTCCTTCCAGTTTTGTCAAAATTTTAATCTTAAGCACCAATAAAATTTTGTCGGATTCTAACGCAAAAGAAATATTTTTAGCACCCAGATAGGAAATCTTCCAGCGTTAGAAGTCATTAATGCGTCCTCCGACGATTTTCCTAGTTTTGTTTCTTCCTTAATTCATTTATTTTCTTCTCGTAGATCGTGTTTCCGGAAGATTTTCCTCAGTTTCCTCATATTTTTAACATTCAGCACCAATCAAATTTTTTGGGGTCATTATTTTTATATGAGTAGCGCTGTCAGATCACTTTTCAGGTATGAGGCTGAAATTTGAAGCACGAGGCGTTAGCCGAGTGCTGCAAAACAGGCCGAATACCTGAAAACTGACAGCGCACGAATATTCAATAACATTTTTCGTGTTCGTTTGGACAAAGTCTTAAAAAGCATTAATTAATTGTAAACTTTGAGGTTATCTTTGACAGATGTCAAGCTAGGTATATAACCGGGAAAGTTTATATATTTAGTTATATATCACTTTCCGGGGTATGTGTCTCAGGAAACGAAAACGAAAATGAAAGTTTCATTATTGTTACAACTAATTCAATTTTTTTGACACTTTTTCATTGTCCATTTCTCGCTTTCTTCAGTTATTTTCCTCTTTTTGATTCCATATTTTCCTTTCAAAATTTGCATTGTACCACAGAAAAATTATTTTTGGCACCCAAAAACGAAAAGTTCCAATGTTTTTGTGATATGTATTTCTTCTTTCATTGTTTCGTGTTTTATCCACTTATTTTCCCATTTGTTGATTTCATTTCTTCCTTCGATATTTTCGGTTTCTCATCATATTTTTGGCAACCAAAAATGAAAAATTCCAACCCGACGCATCAATGCAGAAACATACTGTAGGTATGTATGTGTAGTTTTTTTTTTTTTTTACTTTCTGCACACTGAATTTACCCACATTTTTTTTTTTGTACATCCTTCCAAGTTTTTTCTTCTTCTTTTCATTTCTTCCTCCACCACACGTCCCTGTCACACTTTCTCTTCTCAGACTCGTTCCTTTCCTCCCATATACCCATTCCCCCACACATTTTACTATTCATTCTTTTATAATTTTTACTTTATTACCGAATTATTATTTTTTCCTTCTTGTTTTGTTTGCATTCGTCCTAGCCACGGGCAAAAATTCGCGACCGCTGTCAAAACAGCGATGATTCAGTCGTTCCGACTTAATCAAAGGGCCTCGGAGGGAACTGGTCGGTCCGGTTCTTGCGCATGCCGCGGCTCCCGAGGGTCCGTGCCGGCCAATTGACCCCGGGTCGCGCCCCGTCGGGTATTACGCTGACCAACACACCTCCCCTGACCTTTGTCGGCCGCCACTCGTCATATAAACACGCCATCCATCATCCACCGGGAAATTAGAAACGAATATGGTGGTGCCCACGGGACGGTTCACCCGGAACGGGCCCAAAACGCATAAATCAACGTGGTGACCAAAGGGCGCGCTGGTCTGCCCATCAAGGGCTCGTTTCAACAATTTCCACCAAACACAACAACCCAAGGCTACGTCCCACACCGCTACAAAAGTCTAGAAAAGTACCCAAAAATGGAACTTTTTTCAGTTTTCTTTTTAGACTTTTTTGGAGACATTTTCCGCTCAGTTTAAACTTCTTATTTTCTGTTTTGTCGGATCGATAGGTCTTGAATTTTTTCCTGGCTTCACGGCGAGCTTTTAATCACTATATATAAAGCTCTGAAATTTCTCGAGTTGCGCTTTGTCGCTTGTGCTTTGTAATCTGTTGAAATAGCTGTTAGTGTAGTGTAACACCGGAAAAAATTGCGAAAGCTCATTGTTTGAGCTTTGCGCTTCTGCAGAATCGGTATTTACCGATCGATCGGAGAGCTTGATCGGTGATTTTTCTTGGAATAGATCGTTGTAAACAGCAAGAAATGTCGCGATTTGGCGTGGGGTTTCCCCGCAGATGTAAATTTCTCGGTGGGTCCTGAAATGTCAAAGATCGAAGAGGGCACATCATGTATTGTGCCATCGTCAATAGCCGTTTCGCTCTTCACATTCTAAACTCGCCCCCGAGTTTATCTGAATGGGAGCAATAAAATACGTCACATGCAAATGTTCTCTCCGTTCGCAACATCCAGGGTGTGGTCACAGATGCCTCCTTCGAGGCTTAATTTAGTTTCGAAGTAGTTTGCGAACCCCCCGGAATAGAGCGAAGGGCGAGCGAAATTGGAGAATTTATGTCCGCCTGTGGAAATAAAGAGGGCCCCACTTTATAACGCATCCCTTGGTCGGTGGCGGCGGCAGCGGCGGCGACGTGTACGTAGATCTCCTCCGTTCTGATAACAAGGAGCTGACCCCACGTGAAAGACGTCGCGTTCGCAATTCCTTTGTTATCTCAGAAGTAGGAACGGGGATAGAGCGTGAGGGTGCGGTCGCGTCGCGTACGGGGGCGGTCACAGTCTCAGCGGCAGGAGTAACAGTAACCACCCTCTATATGCTTTCTGTTTGATCCGAGACATTTCCTGAGGAACGCTCGTCCAAATAAATCATGCACGAGCTCGCCCTTGTCGAGGGGCGGAATCCGGGTTCGCCCCGCTTGGGCCGCCACACTTGATACCTAAAGGCATGCAGGCTGGCTCAAAGACTTGCATATTATTTATTGCGTTGCTACAGCAAACATTATACAGCTACGCCACGGAAAAAACCGCCTCCCAGGGCGATTCACTTTTATAGCTATCCGGAGCCATAATCGATAGTTAATTAATAGCAAATCTCCGCTCGCACCGCAAGCAATATACACGCGTGATCTTCCAGTCGGGGATTAGGGGTTTTACTTCCTTCGGCATAGGGATTATTTCGGCTTGTGTGAACAGAGCCGGGGACGGCGAGCAGTCGTGCGAGGGCCGGTGGTATTTGCAAGCTCGGGGGCGCACGGAGGGGGATGGGGTCTCTTCCTGCTGGAACGGACGAAACTCCTGCCGTGCCCGTGCGTTTCGACGTCTTACGAGACCCGTTCACGCCGCACAAAACCGAACTTAAGCCGCCATTTCTAACTTGCTCTATCAATATTTATTCATGCAAAACGCCTTCTTATTCCTAAATTATTGAAATTCCTTACGGCTTTTGGAATTAACTATTTGCGATATCTCGGCAACGTGTACCTACCACCCCTGATGTGCACCCCGATCGAGCACAGGGACACACTCAGGACCTGCTCCCGAAAGATCAGAAATTCAATTCGAAACTTCTGAGGTCCGGTCAAGTCACTTAATAGAGACTGATTTGTTTTTGTTTCCGTCCGCGTACGGCGTAGCTTCTTCAACTGTCAAATTATAATTATCAAACATTATTTATTCAGCCAACCAGCATCGGTGCAAATCATTTCATTTGCAAAAACATTTCTGTCTGAATTGATCAACGAGAGTTGGTTGGTTTTCTTAGTGCTAAATTCGTAGTTTACAATGAAATGATCAGATTGAGGTTATGTATGTGACGGAAATGTCAAAGCACACCATTTTGAACGCGGGGTGGAATGAATTAACTATTAAACTATTGTACACGGGTTGTTCATTATTTATTCCAAATTCATTTCCAAGGAACGCAAGAAAAAGTGATAAGAAAAATTAAGATGAACTTCTGAAAAAGCTTTGACTCCTAGGCACTTTTTTTGTTTGCAACTGGAGCAACCTAGATATTCGCCAGATTTATCCCTCAGTGATTAGTTTTTTTTCGAAACGATAAAATAGTGACGATGGACCTAAATGAGTTACTGACTACAAAAAAAAAATCTTTTTCTGAAGCATCACAATAATAAATCAAATTATGAAACAACTTGACACAAAACATTTACCAGATTTCTTTACCTATTTGAATTTTTTCGTAAATTACTAACCTGTCATCACAATAAGAAAATGTCTTTTCTTTATTTTAATTCAGAAAGAATGTTGCTTAATTTAAAAGAAAATGACACTTTGTTAACAGTTGCTGGGAATTTACCAAAAAAATAATTTAAGGCCCACACGTAAAAATCTTCAAGTTTTTTGAGACATTTAGTATGAACTGAGAGACCGTAAAGTGTTGGAATTTTAATTAAATTAGTGAAATGGCAAAGTTTTTCGATTGATTAAATCGGAAGAAAAAATATAGAAGTGTACTGGAACTCAAATTATCTGAAATTAAAATGTCTCTCGCTTTGGTGCAATTCTTCTTATTTCTTTATTTTCCTAAGTCTTTCATTCTTCTCTTAAAAACTGTTTAATCCATTTCCCTAAATTAACTCCGAATTTTAGAAACAATGTAGATATTTTTCTCTTCTTATGCTTCATTCTTCTTACAGAAGATGCCTTAATTTGTTAATTGATTCTACATTTTCTTACTTCTCCAATTCCTCAACACAGTTAGTAATCGAGACTGTACAATATTTTTCATTCATTAATTTACAAAACGACACACTTTCACATAAGCATATTTACACAATTTATTCTACTTTTTCCACCTAAATATACACAAATCTAATTCGTAACAAAAATTCGGAGGACGAGCGGATCTCACATTTCTTATTTGTTGATTTTTTTTTTCTATTTAAACAGTGTTTATTATGTTTTCGCTTTGCTCGAACCACATAATTTTTTATGCTTTTATTCTCAACAGCGACATCGATTATGTCAAATCTGATTTAGTAGGAGTACCTTTTTAATGTTAAATTCAATTTAATGCTGTAATTAAAAAAATATATATTTTTTAGGCACCTTTAATGAAAACGGTAATTTTACGTACTCAAAAGCGGACGAAAAGTAACTCTTTCGGACGCACTTTTTCGGACGCTGACCGTGGCCTGTTTAGTAAGTTAACAACGAAACCGACAAAACTGAGTAAACCGACTGAAAACAAATGGATATTGACATTTGACAGTTAAATTTAACCAAAGTATTTTGTTTGCCTGTAAGAGTGTTGTATCGTTTATTGTTAGTGCTTATTTGGCACATAATCAGAAAATTAATATAATCGTTAACAACAGCGCAGATGATAATTGCAATAATTGTCCATAAATTATGTAAATAATTGCAAATAGTAAATTTCTCGTTTTGTTGACAAGCTGACAAAAAATTATGTGCACCTCTGCTAAAAAGCGCCTTTTGTCCTCGCCTGTTTTCAAACCTCGGCTGCGCCTCGGCCAAAAAACCCAGACTCCGACAAAAAAGATGCACTTTTTGGTCTTGGTACACAAATAACTATTTTAACATTTGAATTAAAAGCTTCCTTCACACAGGAATAGAATTGTTTGAATTTTCGTCGCCTTCATAATAAATAATGATCTACCCTGGTAGGTATAATATAAAAAATTTAATGTTTACCGGTTTCAAGATCAGGGTTCATGAATTCTTTTTTTTTTATTCTTTTCACAAAATGATTTTGTTATTTTGAATTTTTAGGCTTCAATTAAAGCATCACAGTGTAAGATTTACTCCTTTTGGTATGAAATAATTTTTATTTCGTTGAGCTTTTTATGGAAATTAATTAACTGAAAGCCGTTTTTATTTTTTTGAAGCTTCACTCATCCAAAGCGAGTTTGATCTCTTTTCGTAATTAAAAAACGGTCAAAACAATAGTTCGTGGATCGATTATTTTATGTTCAATTTATAAACATTTTTAGAAATGTAATTTCCTGGTTTATTAGGGGAAGAAAAGTGTCGAGAAAAGAGCAACGTTCGGGTGGCTCGCGAAGTTAATGTCGCATTGTGCGAAAGAATCTTTACATTCTACGAATAAAATTAAATTTTCGTAAATAGCATTTATGAAAGCTCCAAGTATTAATGTGAATTAAGCGCATCAGCGGGTTCATATTTACTTGTAAAACTTTGTAAGTAGCTTCCGTTCGCGATACGGTATTTAAGGTAGGTCGAATACCGTCGTAATCTGGCGGGAAAAAATCCGCCGCCGCCGCCACAACCGCCTCAAATTAGTTCGATTCGATGCACCGCACGGCAGGTTCATTATCGCCGCCCTAAATAATTTTTTACGTGTGGCCGAATTAACTTCGCCGAAAAAAACATCGGTGGAACGGGGAAACGCCGGCCCTGGCTGTGTGGTTACCTTGCCATCCCACCCCACCGAACGGGGGATGAAGTGGCGACCCTCGCGCGTGAGGAACGACCGGGCAGAACCGATCGAAGTCGGCTGGGTGTGGCCCAAATGCCCACGCACGCTGGTCATTTCTCGTGTGTACGTGTGAGGGCCCCCACTATCGGCGCCGCCACCATTTTCGGCCAGGGGCCGCGGCCTGGATGGCGTCGGGCGAAAAATGCGCCGGGGTGAGAGGCGGCGGCGGTGGCGGCAACCAAGGAGTATAGTTTACGGGGAATAATTAATATTCGAGGCAGACACATGGCCCGAACAGGAGCTATTGATGTATGCCGCTTCTGTCGGAGGCAGAAGCTTTCTTGCTCGGCTGATGTATAATATCGGGGGAACCACCTATAGTTAGTTAGCGGCCCCTTGTTCCTACTATAACAAACTTATAAGCCAGCTTGTTATGCTCCTGTACTTTAATATTGTTGATAAAGTACAAGTGCTTATTGTGGAGATTCCTTCTTAGCTCAGACTGAGGCATTCATAACGCGAAAACCATGGCAACCTATAGGTGCGGGCCTTTGTTCGCGGCATCATTAAAATTATTAATTGTAGCGAGACGTATTAATGGTTGTTTATTTTCGTGCTTAAATCTCCCATCAACATGAACATTTTTGACACTATTCGACTCGGTTTCTATGGCGATAATTGCTACACGACTAATGGAGCGCCCGAGGGGGCTAAGGTCTCCCATTCGACGTACTTAATACCCACGCCGATTCGCAAAATTAATCCGTCACGTACGCCATTATCGGGACACGTTTTACTTTCATTTCGGTCAAACTTGTCCAAAACGTACATTTTAATTGGTCCCACAATGGAGACAAACAAATAGGGAAGGAGAAGAAAGAAGAAGGAACAGAAAGTTTCAGGTTTTGAGACACACGTCACACCTCAGAAGTCGCAAACAATAAATTCAGCTCTGTGGAAATTATAGAGGTCAAATTAAGGGCATAAACAGACAAAATGAGGGTCAGTTAAGAAATTAATCAGTTTCATTACCTAACTCTCTTTTCTAGCGAACAAAAAAGAGATACCTACAAACAAAATAATTGAAATAATCTTGGACTAAAGTTTTAAATGAAAAATATTCGTTCATAATTTTTTTCGCGTATGCAAAAAGGCACCGATCGTAATGTTTGTTTGTTTGTCTTGTTTTTTTTTTCAATGGAAAATATTTGGTTAGGTAAGGATTCAATCGATTTTCATTAAAGCATTCATTCGTTCTTTGGTTCGTTCATTCATAATTTTTTTCTTTTACGATAACTAATATGTATATTTAATTTTTTTTGTGAAAACAAAATAGTATGTATCATTAAGAGTAAAAGGTCTTTTTATGCTTCGCCCAGTTGTCGACCTCAACTTCGTCTCGGAGTTCAATCTCTGGGCTTAGCACAAAAAGACTCACTTCTACTCTTAATGGTATAATCTACTATTGTACAGCGATTAATAAAAACAATCTGAACGCATCTCTCTATGAACTTTTTTCTTTGATTGAAAAATATTTCTTACAAGTTGTCAGTTCCTCTCAACCTTTTTCCTTGAAAATTACCGATACTGTGAATGAAATCTTTGACAAAATCTTTAGTATCGTGGAGAGAAAAAGCTCGGATTAAGCGTTTTCAAGTCTAAAGGAGTGGTGAATCAAAGTGAGCTTTTTCCTCCAGTGTATAAAAATAAATCGCGGAAGAAAACTGACAAAAAGAAAATTAATTTTGTGAGTGTAATTATTTGTTCTAAAACTCGAAGAAGAAATTAAAAGTAAATCAATCTGTTTGCCACCAAAACGTTTAAACATTGGAAGAGTGAACCGATTTTGATTTTTTAAAATTGTTCGATCAAATGGACTTTTTCTTTGCAAATCTAAGATTAAATGATATTTGTGAAAAAGATGCAAAAAAGGAAAATGAAGTGATGATTATTTAATTCGGTTTTTCAGACGATCTAGAGACCTTGAGAATTAGAAAAAAAACGTTGATGTGGATTAAAATTGAATAAAAAAAAATTACCAAGAAAATTTCATGGAAATGGAGAAATTAGAATTTAAAAGATTTGTCCATAGTTTATGGACAACTGTTGCAATTATCATCTGAGATCTCCGGCGGCGTATTAGACATTTCTTCATCACTTTCGCTGTTGCTAGTGATTACATGCACATTCATTTTCTTATTATGTAGCACTAGCAAATAATCACCAGAAATAAACGATAGGTACAACACTCTTTCGGGCAAATAAAATACTTTGGTTGAATTTAACTGTCAATTGTTTTCAGTCGGTTTACTCCATTTTAAAACAATAAGTGGATTCTGTGTGTTCATTCAATAATAATTATCATAAGTTCTCAGGACACTTAAAACCTCCAATTTCGCTTTAGAAGAATGCATGAAATGCAGTAAAAAGCCTTAATCGAGATCTGTTGAGCTAAATAATCTTTGTTTGGCCATTGAGATTGAAACTTCGACCTAAACTGCAGAAGTTATCAAGTAACTGCTCGAGCAGATCCAGTGCTCCATAAAAAGATTAGGGAATTTTTGTGGAAATTACAAAGTTGGCAGAGAAACAAACTGCATCGTACGGTGTCAGCGCGTTTCTTTGACATCCTTCTGGTTATTATCAAATCTAACTAGAGCGAAATTTATTGTCGAAGTTGAGTTTCTTTATTAGAGCTTTCGCTACTTGTTGCTAAAATTGTGTTCGAGCAAAGCGACATCGAAGAAAAAACCAGTTCGAATCTGTCCGTATTAAAAGTAGTTGTTTGGTAGATATTGATTCGGTAATTTGTGGTTGTTTACCCCGATTTTTGGCAGCATCGTCGTCACTGCCATCCGAATAACAGCGCCGATAATTAAACGTTGCGCCTCTCCTCCGGCGGCAAAATAGGGCACTAACCGACTTTATGGCCCTTCGAGCTCCAAGAGTCGAACAGCCACGTTATTTCGCGCTATTTACGACGTGGCCGCATCTTAAACCTAATAGCTTATATATCACGAGGTTTCATGGCCCTTCGGAGGATTATTGTGTAAAAGGTTTACGGGCCCCGTTCCATCCTCAAAATTATTAAACTATCCCGGGGTCGACGGAGGAGTTCGACGGGTGAGTTCAAGGGAATCGGGGAAAAAGTGACGGAGAAGAAGCGGAATGCAGTGTCGGTTAAGTTGACGCAAAGCAATATGGAGTTAGACAGTACAAGAAAGGAGACAGGGCAGGGGCGGCCCCGACACAAATCACCCTGTGACTTGAACAATGTCACCGCAAGAGCTTCGTCAGCGTTCAGAAGGGCATGCTCGCCCGGGGATCCGACCAGTGATACCAAAAAGCGTACAAAAGCTCCACGTGACTTAATTAACGCGAAATTTTTCAATTAATTTCGAACAGGAGGAGGTCGCAGCACGCTACTTAGCTTCAAACGTTGGTCGAATCGCCGATTGGTCAATTCAAATGTGGGAAAGTCTAGGATTGGTGCGTTCCAAAATCCTGGCCAATCACAAGTCCACTCGATTGTAGAACGACACGTCCGCACCGATTTCATTAACCGCATGTGCTCGATGACTCAAGATTTAATTGATCACATTATTTGTAATTTTAGATGCTCCAATCCAATAATTTATTTAATACTATAATAATTGTTTAAATCAGATTTGTCGGAATTGATAAGATTTAGTCCGACATGTAATCAGTTAATCTCGCTTAAAGCTCTCTGAAAATATTGTTTAAATCTGGGATTGGTCAATTCAAACCTGTGACGGTCTGGGATAGGTGGGTTCAAAAATACTGACCAATCAAAAGTGACTTCAGTTGTGGGGTGACTCCTCCCGGCTAATTATCAAGAATTGAAATTTAAACCCTTTATTTGTTGACTAATTTAATTTACTAACTTATAATAATTTCTTTAATACCTTTTGAAAACAATGAGATTCATTAGATTTGGTCCAACAAATTAAGTAAATAATTTCAGTTATCTATTTTGTTGTATGATGTTTTTGTGTAAAAGTAAAACTTCAACTCTCCCTCGATCTCGCTCAAATCTCGTTTAAACTTGTCCCAAAACGTTGATCAAATCTGCGATTGGTCAGTTCAAATATGTAATCGCCTGGGATTGATGCGTTGAAAAATACAGACCAATCAGGAGTGAGCTCAGTTATGGAGCGAGGCGTTTGCACCAATTCACCAACAATTCTAAACGCCTATATTCTCTTAAGAGTCCAATTAAATTTAATTAATTAATCTCTCGACTAATTTAATTTCCTAACTCATTGACCCAAAATTTAATTCGTCACATTTGCAATTTCACTCGAATCTAACTTATTTAATACTTTTTTAAAACAATTGTTTTAATTAGATTGGCCAGAATTAATTAATTATTTCAGATATCTACTTTGTTGTATGATTTTTTTTTTGTACAAAGGAAACTTCAAAACTGTCTTAATTTCGCCCAAAGTTAACTTAAACCTCTTTAAAACGTTAATCGAATCCGCGATTGGTCAATTCAAATGTGTGAAAGTCTGCGGTTCAAAAATACGAACCAATCAAAAATGAGCTTTGTTATAGTGTGAGGCTCCTCACCAATCAATCCATTATCAAACATTAATTAGAATTGATATTTTAACAATGCAATTAAGTTCACTTAATTAACATTTCGATTAATTTAATTTGTAATCTAATCTAATACATAATGTATTTAGTACTTTAGTCAAACAATTATTTAAATTGAATTTGTTTGAATTTATAAGATTTGGTTCAACAAGTGTTTAATTTAAATGAATTATGTAGGTATTTCAGTTAATCTAACTTTTATGTTTCTTTTTGTAGGAAGAAAACTCAAAACTGTACATAACTTAAAAAATGGCAGACAATTATTTTTAATTAATTAATTATAATTAATTATCTTGATAAAACATTAACAAAAATGTATTCGCGTCATTTCTTAATGAATCACAAATCTGGACGTTTTAATTAATCGTCTTAAATTCATTAATTGTACTAATTAGAGAAGTATTGGGTAAAAAAATTAATTGGTAATTAGTCAAGTCGTACCTTGACTCTCCAATGAAATAAATAATATTATTTCCGTATTTGTATTGATACATAATTTAATTCTGGATTCACAAATCAATTAAGAATTATAATTGCTTGTGAGGAAATGGATAATTTGTAATGATTAAGTTGCAAATTGTAGATTTTACCTCGACAAGCTTAGCGGATGAAATAAATTGTCGGGATGAAATTAATTTTAAATTAAACGTAGTTTTGCAGATTTATAGCCCGCGATCACAATTCCAATCGAAACGTGTAACACGGGAAAAGACTGCAACTTATTTTTTGTCCAGAAAAAAGAGTCGTAAATTATGGTATCTAAGTATTGTGGGATTTGATTCGAAATCGAGTGCCGCCGAAGGATAATTAGAAAAATGTCTGCGAATTATCATGTGGTATCCTCTCGCTGACAATTAGTGGCTTTAATTAGAAGCCGCCAAAACGCCAGATCCAGAGAGCGTCTGAAAAACGCCCTCCACTCCATCATCCCCCCTTGCCGGTTCGGTTAATGAATGTTATTCGACCCCGGAACATTTTGGCCACCGCTGGTACCCAAATACGACTTCCGACTGCTAATACATTTCGAGCTAAAACAATGGCCCTATAATATATGTGTACTCAGTTAACATGCACAGCCACCCCATCGTGGAGAGCGTGCCGCCCCAACGGACAAGAGGCGACGCCATCGCTGGTCCACACCAACCAGCCAAGACTAATTATCACATACACGAATGCTTCTTATCATACTTGACAGATATTATGTTCGGTGGCGTTGGGAATGTGATTTAGCACACGCCGATGGCTCTCGACGCCCGTCACAGTCTCTTCTAATGTCACTTGCCTGACGTTCAACGTCAACTGCATCGGATATGGGTGTGCATCGCGGTGTGCAAATCGAAACCGGCACCGATCGCACTTTTCGGGGTTGTTTCGTAGACGACGTGAAAATTTTTTTTTTCGCCTTTTCTCCCGAATTTATTCATCGGTTCGCGCCTCACATGCTGGCTACGTGAGCCGGAAAATAGACGAACCGGATTAATAAAGGTGTCAGACGCACGTCAACGTTCAAGTTTTTCCGGGGCACACCACCGGAATGGGGTAATTAGCCCCGTAATTGATTGGTTTTGTACCCGGACTGAGGGGGCGCTAGAACACTAATTTTTTTTATAAGGAGGTGTTGCGCGTCGCCTCTCGAACATGCATTTAAGGGTGGGTTGCGACTATTTTTTTTAAATAAATATCACCCAGGGGGAGCTAAATGTAGCGACTAAGTCTAATTAATTAATTTCCCTCTTCGAGGCATTTCCAAGTCTCCATCCTTGATTCCTTTTACGGTTTTGGGTCTTTAACCCTCGCCTGTCGATTGATGTAAAAAATTGCCAAACTTATTACATATTTAAAAAAAAATAAAACATTTATGCAACAAGTGAGTAAAGTAATACTTTTTTTCATGCGTGAAAAAATGAACCGCACTTTTTTAACGCTTCTGGATCCATTGAAAAATCACATATTTTAAGAACGCAAATGAATGAAAAAACCTGAAAAAAAACGAACGCCAAAAAACATTTTTTGTTTAAAACCAAAAAATAATTGTATTGATAACATAATTATATAACATTTTTGATTTACAATGCAAAAATTTCCGATAATAATGTGGAATCTGGAAAAGTGCCCCGAATGCTTGCAGCGTTTCCACGTTGAATGGCAAGGGAAATCCTCTCAAAAAGGAATTTCTTTGATTTTGAATCGCCTGATTCCGCAATAAGTCGGTTTCCGATGACATTAATGAAATCCATGGTTTCTTTGCACCAAGGGCCTAAGGTTTCAAAGGCTAAACCTTTTTGGACTTGAGGCCACAATTTTTTAAACAAATAATTACCAAACTCAGAAATTTTGCATTTTATTAAATATTAAAAAAACATTGAAAATTCTGCAAAATTTTCGTCTCTCGAGAAGCGTAAATCAAAATTCAATACATACAATTAGAATTTTGGGTGAAATGGCAATGACGAATTTTAAAAATTCCAAATTTTTGCAGAATTTTACTTTCAAAGAATCGTTTGAAATTTGGCGATTTGATAAATTTAAAAATTTTTTGGCTCCTTCGATTCCCATATTTTTCCAGATTCACCCATTTAAGACTGCGTCTCGCATGTAAAGAATACAGAAAATTAATTTTTGGTTCTATTCTCACCCAAATGACACTTTTAAGGATAAAAAAATATGTATTTTGAAAATTTTGTAAAATTTTAGCCACTCAGAAATGAGCATTTTTTCAAAATTCACTACTTAAAACCACATCTTAATTGACAAATTAGACAGAAAATTAATTATTCCTAAGAAAAATTCAAAACTTTTAGAAAATTGTCGTTTCATGGAATATTAACGAATTTTTGAAAATTGTCTAATATTTGTGGATAAAAAATGTATGAATTTTAACTTCCCAAAGAATTTTTCCCAATTTAACTTTTACATGACCGCAATTTCTCCCTAAAAGAATCAAACATTTAATCTTGCATCATTTCTCACTAAACTATAGTTGGCGCGGCGAACCAGTGGAGTAGTCACGAGGTGTCCACGTGATAGTTCGTAAGCAACGTCACGAAAAGCCTGATTTACACTTGGAAATTTCGACAGCGTGCATCATACTTTTTTACTCATCAAGAATAAAATCTTTGTAAAGGTTCTTCCAAAAAACTAGCGAATGACAGATACATAATATTTTATTAACTCATATTTTTTAGATAAATAAAATTTTGAAAATGTTTGCGTATTTATACTAAACTTACCTCCAAGAAGAAGAATAGAATGATTTTCTTGCATCATCCTTCATTCAAATGTAGTTCTTGAGAATTATATATTTTTTTGAAAATCTTGAAAATTCAAATTGGTTTAATTTTTCTTTGGAAAAAGAGAGCTGAGTTTTTGTAGAAGTTTAGTCCGGTGCAGAAAGTCCTCGAAGAGCAAACGAAATCGAGTGACTAATTGAAATTAATTAATTATCTTTTTGGAGCGCTTCCCAAGTCGTGAGGAGAATCCCACTCGGAGCTGTCCCCACGTCCTGATGATCGATTCCCTCATGGTTTTGGCTCACTTCCCATCGGCCGTCAACCGTCGCCGGTATAAAATTTCGCCGTACAATAATTGATGCAAAAAGGTCAGGGTCACGACCCAGCATCCGCACGAAGAATCTTGACACAGTTCGTTTGGTGCATTTTTTTTGTGCGCGTAAATAATAGAATGGTGTCACATTCTGGGGTGAAGGGTTACCTGAACACAATGAAAAACACCCTGAAGACAGACTTGGGGTGACGCGCATATATTATTATGGGGTGGGAAAGGGTTAAAAAAAAACTATGCAAAAAAGGGAGGCCCCGATCCCACATTGTTGCGGATCTGTCCGGATGGCGTAATATGCAAAATTCCCCTTATTTGCAAGGGAGCCGTTTTAATATATGAGATTCGAGCTTTGTTAACATCTATGAATGCTTAACTAGATGTATTCACGGACACGAATGCGACTGTCATAACTGAACGGTTATCAATGAAGAATTGATGGCTCGGGCACACCCGTAGCGCACACAAACCATAACAACCGAAAAACATAAATCCCTTCGGACCCGTTCCAAAACGGAAAGCCGTTGATTTCCGAGCGGATTTTGTTGAGAATTGAGGGATTTTCACAAAATTCCACAACGTTTAAACATTTTAAAACATTTTTCAAAACTATTTGATAATTTTGAAATCTCCAAATTTGTAGAAAATTTTCGCTGAGCTTGCAGCATTCCAAAACTTGGGTTTGGAAAGTTTTTGTAATTCGAAAATGTCCAAAAACTGAACTTATGACGTTTAGGACGTGAGACCGAATTGCCAAATATTTTAGAACAAGTAAAATTTGAGAATAAAAAGCCTTTTGTAGTTTTTCTGTTTTGTGCGGCGCAAAATTTGCAAATATTTGTGAATTCCGAAACAATGCGTGAAAATTTGGTTGGAAATTAATTTGGAAGCAGAACCTTGGGCCCTCTCGGCAATGTTCTGATGAAATTTCTTGTGGATATGCAAATTCCGGCATCTATGTTTACGGTTAAGAACAGAGGATAAGACGTCGATGTCACATGTGTCGAGTCACAGTCTAAACGACCGTCGAAATATCAATGCTTATCCCGAGTGAGGCCGGGGGCGGCCGCCCCCTCCCGCCGAGTGTGAGGTAATGTCACGACGCGGATGCCCACCCCTAAATTGTCCGCCGCACTAGAGATAGGCGCGTTGTTATCAGAACGCCATTCTAATAATCCTGCATAATTCACGATGCATTAAGTAATGGAAACGGGGGTGAATTACGGCGACACACCTAAACATTGCCGAGTTAATTGGCACCGGGTGTCGGGGGTGGCTTCGATTTTTTATACCTTCCGAACGCATCTCTATCGGGGCTGGGAGAGCCAAATGGGCTAGAACGATATGCAAAGACCCTTCGGAGAGGCGGCTATCTCGACTCGAGATATAACCGTGTAGGGAAACACTTCCTTATCTCAGCCTTGACGAAATAAGAAAAATCGTTCCGCTCCGGAGAGGCACCGCCAAAAAGTAAAACATCCGAGACGACATGATTCCAGGGAATATTTTTAGTTTGTTTTTCGAAATGTTCGCCGACGACTGAATTTACTCCGAAATGGGAGATTAGAGTTGGGACGCGATTGAGGGACGAGTGATGGGGGCGGCGGCGGTGGGCACGGGCGAAAAATCTGACGGAAAATTGGAAACGGCACCGAAGGTGATCTCGGAGATTGATTTAAAAATGATGGGCAAGCTGTTTTTTCATTTTTATTTACTAATAAAATAATCATATACGGAGAATACACAAGGCGAAGCCGAGTACTCTAATGTAAAAAATATTTCTACTTCACTTTGAGATGATGTGAACTTCTGAAACATTTCGAAATCGAAAATGTTTAAAAAACGGGTTACGATGTGAAGACACTTTGGACAAGCTCGTTTTGAAACAAAGCCAGCAAGTTGAACGTGGAATCGTGATCGCCTAATCGGGCGAAAAATCTGTCGGAAAATTGTAAAGAAAGTAGATCTCAGCGATCGATTTAAAAATTCTCGGCGAGAACTCCATCCGGAAGTGCCGAGAGCAAACAATAATTATAAAATAAAAGGTAACCTGTAGAATGCACACCGTCTAATCTCTCCGTTGTTTACATTCAATAAGTCAAGTTTTCAAAGTGGAAGTGTGTTTGTGTAGCTTTTCAATATCCGATAATGTCGGAAGTTTATGAATTTCGCAGGTAGGAAACACTCGAACGGAAAAGTCGCCCTTTTCATTCTCTTACCTGTTCCAGATTGCCGTTTTATTACCGGCTCCTGTACCGAATTGGGCGGCTTCACACAATGAACGGATTAAATACTCATCCCATTGATCACACATGATGGATTATGCCGGATGCCAACCTGGCTACTATAACCATAGTGTGCCCTAACGAGCTGCCAGATCTGAAACTCTTGCGACGAGTTTATTCCATCGACGTTAATTCAATTTCCAATCGAGATAGCATCGCGACCAAAATAAACGACGGGGTGAAGGGTTGCGACGGGACGAACAAAACCGAAACTGAAAATGCCATCTCGTAAAACCCGTGATGGTTGTTGTTGTTGGTAAAAGTTGCATTCTTTTATTGCGAACATATTTCGTGATTAATTATGAGGGGTGAGTTCATACCCCCCGATCTAACCTAGACGTTACAGGAACACAGCAGTAATTAATTGTCTCCATCACGGACTTAACAACTGAAAGTGGCTCTTAAAATTAAATTTTAACACTGTAGATTAGGGCGTCCTTTCACTAACAGCATCGTTAATTATTAATACCGGAATGAAGTACCGAAAATTACTAATAAGTAAGGATTTGGTCCTGCGGTTTGGTAAAGAGCGCCAGACAAATGAGAGGGGGTGGAAAAGAAAGAAGGAAAAAAAAGAGAGAAATAGCTTGTAAAAAAAATAGTGGAAACAAGGAGTTGATGTTTCTTGAAGCAGTTTCAAAAGAAGGCGTCAAAAGTACTTTTTTTGGAAGTTTTGCAAAATTTTGAAATCTTCAATTTTCAAATCTTCAAATCTTCATTTGGTTTCAGACCGAAATAAATCTTGTTTCGACTTCGCATTTCTGGTCAAGATGGATGATTTAAATCGCAAAAGAATTTTGAAAATCTTTGAAAAATTGTTGGTCCTTCAAGTCAATGAAATGGCGTCAGTAGGAGGAACTTTGGGTTATTGTTAAATTAATCTCGTTCAATACAAAACCCGATTCAAATCGAATTCTCGACAAAAAAAAATCTAAACACCGTTCACGTTATTTTGGCATAATGAGAGGTTATGATTTATTTTTTTAACGTTGGACACACTGTTTGATTTCCGTGCCTGACATTCGGACCTATCAAAATGAACATTGCTGAATTTCCACGATGTCTGAGTATTCTTCTATTGCAAACTAGTAAAACTGACAACAATGCACTAGCATTGACGCTATTTATAACCTCAAATTTAGAAAAACATAACCTAATTCAACAGACAGCTTTACTATCAAATTAAATGCAAAATTCCCATGGCCTCCCATTATGTCAAAACAAAGTGAATGCATTTTACTTGCTTTGGATTTTTTCAGATGGTTAAAAAAAAATTAAACTGTCAACTGTCTTATTGGTCCATATCGGCATGGATCTTACATCATTCGGTAGCACTTTCCAAAATGCTTCTTCCGAGTCCAAAAAATTTAAATTTGGGTGTTTGGTTTTCTCAAAAATCGCAAAAAAAACGAAAAAAAAAATGCGTTTTTCAGACATTGTTTTTTTCAGAATGGCCCCAGAACGATAATTCTTGCTCTCTGGGATTCTTGTCGTCAAGTTCCATCACGTAGCTCATTTTTAGTTACGAATTTGGAATCATTGAGGTGATTAGAAATTTTTGAATTTTGGACCTATCAAATCTGTTTCATTTTGCACACGATCTTACTTATTATTCGAGCTACAGGAATGGTTCTAGGCTTGTTGGATTCCTCTCGTTCTTCTTATTAATTTGATGGAAAATAGGTCAACCTAGGACCTATAGTAGCTGAGTAATGTAACCTTAAAATTGCCTTCGAGATCTCTTTTCTTTGAGCACAAGTCCACAAAATGGCGTCTCTAAGCGTCAGTTTCGCTAATTTTGAATTGTCCTCGTCCAATACATTCAATCAAGCTTCACAAGAAATTTCGCCAAAATCGACATCCCACAGAAAATTTTCAAAAAATTGGACAAATTTGGTTTTCTCACAAATAAAAACTAAAACCCTTCAAAACTCGTCGTTCAAAGATTCGAGTCGACAACAAGAGATTCTTAAAATAGTGGAACTTCATCCAATTTTTTTTTTTTGAAAATTTTGCAAAATCATAAAACCTTCAAGATTAAGTACATTTTTTTTATTCAACCCAACTGAATATCTATAATTTAGTTCCAAACAAATAAATCTTGTTCCTTGTTCCAGTTCTGCTCGAAACGAATCATTTTCAATCGTAAATATTTTTCAAAATTTTAGCAAATTCCTCGGCACCTACGAAAATTTTTCAAAGTTCAAAATTAAGCCTCACATACCAAATGATAGAGAGAATAAACACCGTTCACGTTTTTTTGGCATATTGGGAGGCCATGGTTTATTTTTTTAACGTTGGACACATTGATTCCATGATGTCTGAGTATTCTTTTATTGCAAACTAGTAAAACTGACAACAACGTACTACACATTGATGCTATTTATAACCTCAAATTTAAAAAACATAACCTAAATCAACAGCGTTATGTCAAAACAACGTGAATGCATTTTAAACTATTGAATTCGCCAAACTTTTAACTGATTCTTGCATCTCTTCACACCTTCCATTTTGTTTGGAAATTTTTTCGAAAAATCTCGGTACAAGAAGACTCGCCAATTTTGTCTCCCTCTTTAGAACTGCAAGTCCTGACCGCCTGTAAATAATGTTGTGAAAATTAATTACGTCCCCTTTGATCTGGCCTAACAGGATTCATCTCGTCGATAAAAAGGACTATCCGAGCGTTAGCAACTCGGCTACCTGGCTTTGCTCTGCGGATTTGCCAGTTAGCACTCGTAATATTTGCGGCTTTCGCTCCTAGACTTTCGAATAAGTACGTTCTACATGAAACCGAGTTATTTGAGACATAATCGGATATAAAGTTGACTTGATTTTAGACGGATTGAGATGTGAATACGTCAGGCGGTTCATGCACGCGAGCTATATTCGATTTAAACGTAAATATAATTTGTCGACAGATATGTATGGAAATATCGAGGCACATGAAACGCGTCAACAACTTTATTTGATACTTTGTTTCCGTGTTTCACACAGATGACAACTTTATTGCATATTCTCTACATGTGTTCGCATTAAACTTCTCAACTGCCTCGCCGTCTGATTTGAATTTTTCACCAAACCCATTCCTTCGCAGGAAATGAAGCTTTACTGACAGATTGACATTAAAAAAATCCTGCGTAACTTGCCCCGGAACGCGACGCCGCCCTTGCCGGTGCACCCTCAGAGCAACCTGTAATTATTTAGGAATTTTGAAAATTCCCCAAGTTTGGATCAAACGCGCGCCATAATTAATTTCAACGAGACGATTTGGGGTCGCGATTTTCAATTTGGAGGAGGGAGCCGGAAGCTTTCCCGACTACATGTTTTCCTCGCATAAAATAAAATCAATCGGCGGGTCACGTGCAGCTAACGTTTTAGGTTTGTGATATTTTACTTTAGTCCCGAGCGTCGAGCTTCTTATTATTCAGAAGACGTAAGTACAAGGGGACCCCTCATAAAGGGCCCGGAATCAAGCCCAACTCCCCCGCAAGCGCCGCTCTGTAACTTCATCTGGCATTCAACGTGTTGTATCGAATACTCCGGTAATCGCGCAGAATTATTAATTAAACCCCAGGCCCTGCAACCCTTCGATCCGCCACCGATGCCCAAATCTTCGTGTGAATATGCATTTGTACCTGGGCCGATCGCGCCGTATGCAAAAGCATTGTATTCCACCGAAGGGTGAACCGTCGGGGTGCTGCTGCCTCATGGTAAACATTTCCTACATCACTTCTTGTTTTTGTTTTTACCGTTGCCCCTTATTGTCAGGCAACCAAGTAATCACGCCACTTTACCTTTACGCTAGTATAACATGAAGACCCTGTATTGTTGGAATGATTCGATTTTGCGAGTTTATCGATTGGGTTCCATTTTGTTGCGGGGCGTTCAAAATGACCAGGCGAGGGTGTGGGGTGGAGTCTCGGCCATTATCCTGCGCTCCCCCAGGATTATTACGGCCTTATCTCCGGCATTAGATACAGTGTGTGTCTAAAGTGTCCCTGGTGACCGTACGTGGAATTATTCACGACATGGCCCGCCATCATCCTCCGAAGACGTGAATCACGTCCGGGAGTCTAACATCTTCCTTGTTACGCACATAAAAAAAACATGCATCAAATTTTATGGCCGAGGGAAGGATCGCCGAATCCGCACTGACGTCATCCAAACAGGGTGGTCGATTTGATCGTTTATTTTTCTTCATCACATCTACACCAATAGAATGTTGCGAGCAATTGTAACAAGTATACAGTGGAATATATGTTTACAAAAAATAGCGTCTTTGTGGAGCTTGCATGGAGGTATGTCTCGAAGAAGTAGCAGCGTCGAGTAAATAGTTTTCAGGCGGCAACAAGTAATGCTAGCAAATCTGGAAAGAAAAAGGTTAGAGTTAGTATCGGAGGGACATTTGATTGGTTGCTGGAAGACAATAAATTAGGGCGTTCGGGGAAGCCCACGCTGGAAGCTTCGGTTGGAGTTATTTCGGAAACAAGTCAATTTAAATGAGTAAAAAATTTTCAAATGTCAGGCTTAATACAAAGCACCACCTGAAGTTTCAATTTAATTTGTCAAAAAAAATATTTTTCTTTGCAACAATATTGTGGTAAGGAGGAAACTCGATTAACAGCATTTTTTTTACCTAATGTGTGTTCACCACAGACGGAATAAATTATTTGCTACAGTCAACACATAATATACTCGCAGCTGTTTGAAATAAGCTTAATTACTTTATTTTAATGAGGAGGAGAAACACTTGTGAGTTTTACACAAACAGTATTTCAAATAAATTTTTCGTAGACAATTGCCGAATAAGTCCTAAAGCGATGATTTTTGAACTTTGTTACATTACGCGTTGAGCCGTGTGTACATAAAGAGGGTGAGTCGTTTGGTTCTTAATTAGTAAAAATTAGGCGGGATGATTAATATTCTTTAAACAACGACATAAAACTACACATTTTTAAAAGAGGAAAAGTTGTAAAAGATTTGTAGAAGTATGATTTTGTGTTAAATTTTGGTGGATTCAATGTTCGCCTCTGTGGCAAGTCTTATCTCGAATGCTGTCAAGAGTGAAACGACAGAGCGATGATTTAAAAAAAAATGCAGAATTCCGTGACATCACGCGTTGAGCCGTGTGTACACAAAAGGGCGAGTCGTTTGGTTCTCAGTTGTTTTTTTTTGGGTAGGGATGACTCTATAAGAATTTTTTAAATTGTCACAGAAAAGTCACAGAAAATATGTTTTGTTGTTAAATCTTGGTAAACCCAATGATCGCCATTTCAAACGCTTTTCTCTTCAGCTTTAGTAAATAACACCTGCTTTTCGTTCTCTTTCGTTGAAATATAAGTCAGAATTTTTTTCTTGCACAGAAACTTGCGGAAATTACATATTGAGCCGGGTGTACACACAAAAGACTGGATTGATTGTACAAAAATTGATACAAACGTGATTTTGTGTTGAGTATTAGTGGACCTAATGGTCGTCTCTGTCGCAATCCATTTTTTCAAACGCTTTGTCCTCCATTTTTGATAATCAACACTTTCTCTTCGTTTCATTTTTTTTTTGTTAAAAATATTAATCAGTAAAAACTTTTCCACAAAAAATTGCATTATGTGAAGAAATCCAGTTCTAGAAAAGATAGAGCAAGAATCTTTCGTCTCTTTTTATTCTATGGAGAGTTAAGTCTATCCTTCTGAGAGAACAAAATTCTTCAAAATTTACTAAAATGGCTTCAGAGATGCAGCCTTCATATTAAAATGCGTTTGATTCTTCCTTCTCAGACAACATTTTTTCGTGCAGCAGAGTTTTTGCAACTTCTACAAGAGATGAGGAAAGTCTGAAGAGATGAGATATTTTTAAGAATGTAATTTTGGAAGATCAATTTTATCGTGCTAATAGAAGAGAACCTTGTGACCAGCCTTTGAGATTCTTTCCCGTAAAACATCTCTTGGTGTCCCTTCTCAGTCAACATTTTTTCGTGCAGCAGAATTTTTGCCACTTCTACAAGAGGTGAAGAAAGGCTGAAGAGATTTGAAATTTTTTAGAATGTAATTTTGGAAGATCAATTTAACGTGCTAATAGAAGATAACCTAGTGGCTATCCTTTGAGATTCTTTCTCGTAAAACATCTCTTGAGGTCCCTTCTCATTCAACATTATTTCGTGCAGCAGAGTTTTTGCAACTTCTACTAGAGATGAAGAAAATTTGAAGAGATGAGAAATTTTTAACAATGTCATTGTGGAAGATCAATTTTATGGTGCTAATAGAAGAGAACCTAGTGGCTATCCTTCGATATTTTTTCCGTAAAACATCTCTTGGTGTCCCTTCTCAGTCAACATTTTTTCGTGCAGCAGACTTTTTGCAACTTCTACTAGAGATGAAGAAAATTTGAAGAGATGAGAAATTTTTAACAATGTCATTTTACAAAATCAATTTTATGGTGCTAATGGAAGAGAACCTAGTGGCCACCCTTTGAGACTCTTTTCCGTAAAACATCTCTTGGTGTCCCTTCTCAGTCCACATTATTTCGTGCAGCAGAGTTTTTGCAACTTCCACAAGAGATGAAGAAAGTCTGAAGAGATGAGAAATTTTTAACAATGTCGTTTTGGAAGATCAATTTTGTCGTGCTAATAGAAGAGAATCTAGTGGCCATCCTTTGAGATTCTTTTCCGTAAAACATATCTTGATGTCCCTTCTCAGTCAACATTTTTTCGTGCAGCAGAGTTTTTGCAGCTTCTACAAGAGATGAAGAAAATTTGAAGAGATGAGAAATTTTAAAGATGTAATTTTGGAAGATCAATTTTATCGTGCTAATAGAAGCAAACCTGGGGATTCTTTTCCGTGAAACATTTCCTGGTGGCTCCATTTTCTTCAATCCTTTGGTCGGGGTAGTTTGAAGATTTCAAAATGGAAAATGAAGAAAGTACGAATAGATGTTGAAGATCGGCGAAATGAAGGGTGACCCCTGCGGTTTCCCCGCGCCGCGACCGCTCTCTTTCTCCCGGCAGCGCCGATTCCCTAATCATTGACAGGATGAGCGATCGTCCAGGATGGCGTCGCGTTATCCTCTCCCATTCGGAGCGCACATATTAGTTTTTGACGTGGAAAGTAAGTGTATTTATAGAGTTGAAGAGGATGAATGGCTGCTCGTCGGTTATCGTCCTCCATCCTGGCGTTGTTAGCGGCGCCCGTTTGATGGATTACACATTGTCAGGTACACGTGACGTGTAAATAACTTATTAGCGGGTGGGCTCAGGTTGTTCATGCGTGCCACTGGATGTATTGATCTATATGTGGAGTCATCCATCAGTGTATTTCGAGGCCGCGGGCCCCGGAGACTCCGTGCAGCGGCCCTTGCGACTGTTGCCGCTCTTCGACGGACGCCCCGGAGTACCACTCGTCTGGTCGACGCCCTTTCCCCGTGACAAAGACGAGCCATTAGCCGCGTTTGAAGCCCGCCGCGTTCACGTCAAACTTGACATCGCGTCATGGCTGCGGGCAAATCCGGGCCGTCGGCTATCTTCCGGGCGGCGAACGTGAAGCGTCCCGACCCACACCCACACCAAACCTCACAGTCTAACCCGCACCAACTCTACTCGCAGGGACGGATTTAGCCAAGCTGGCATCCGCCGCTGCCGGGAAATTGATAGTTCTGCCAAAAATTTACCGGGGGCGGATAGAGTCTCGATCGGGGATTAACCCCATCCCAAAACTTGGACGAGGGGTTTAAACGAAAAAAAAACAACTTTTCGTTTTCTAAACCCTACGATCGAAGATGATGATGAGCCGTGTGTACACGAAACGACTAGATCCGTTGGAAAATACGTATCAAGTATTGTTAATAAAAAATTGAGACAAACATGATTTTATAAGTTCCCAAATTCCCAAATTAAATTTTCAAAATTGGTTGACATACAGGTTGAGCCGGGTGTACACAAAGAGTTTAGTTTCCAATTATCAAAATGTTTTCCACAGAACTATTTTTAAAGACGAATTGTTTCAATCAATTCTTCATGAATATTTCCAAATGAAAAACTTTGACAGTACACGTTGAGTTGGGTGTACACAGAGGAAACTAAATCGTTTGGTTCTCGATTGTCAAGAATCGTGCAGGATGATTAAGATTCTGCGAGAATCGCATCTCGACGTTTCAAAAAAAAAAATGTAGAAATTATGAATTGATTAATTAATTGTTAAGCCTTCCGGTGGAAATAATTGGCTTCTCGTTTCCGCCCCCGCGAAAAATCGCTTCGCAACTCGACCCGCCTAATTAATTGAAATTAATTGGACAGTCCTGATCGGGTTTAACACTCCACTGGGTGTTAAACCAGCCGGAAGAGAGGCTCTCGGTGACCGATGTCCAGCCCAGCACGAGTCCATTTTCGGCTAATTATTTGGCGTTTAGAACGAGCCCCGGTCAGCCATAAATCAAGCGATGTCCAGCCTGGCACGCCCCAGGTCCACACCCTGTTTACCCATAATATTTGTCCGGGGTGCACTCGGGCGAGAGTGCACGGTCATCGCCACGAGCCTAACCAGATTTTGATTAGTTTGCCTTGGCTCTTAGGGGTCGCGGTCAACAAACCCCACGACTCTCAAAATCCGAAAATCGCGTTCCCGTCGCGATTTTTGATTGGATCCTTTTAGGGCGTCTGACGTGATGGTGGTGCGAATTCGGGTGTGCAGCCGCCGCCGCCATATGCAAATGTTGTAACCAAATTATATACTCGCACCGCGCATATATAATTCACTGCTCAGACTGTGATCTCCACGGGGGTAAGTTGTGCGAGTCCTCTACCGTCTGTCGGGGTTATCTCCACGGAACATCTGTAACGTGCGTTCCGGTAACGCCCGACCTCAATGCTCTGATCACAAAACCCTTTTTTTGTCTGTACAGGTACGTACAGCTGGATTGTATGCAAATTTCCGATGCAACTGTTCCGATTTGCCCGCAGACCGGAACAGAAACTACCTGGACCCGGGGACCGACCGCAATGTCCAACAACAACCGAAGGGTTGAGGAGACGGGACGGAGAACGAAGGGCGAGGAATTAAAGCCTGGACGAATTTTTAATTGTCTTAAAACAGTACAAAATTCATAAAAAGGGCTGTGACACAGTTCATTTCGTCTTTCGAAAGGTTAAGACAAAATATCAAAGGAGTTTACTGAACCTTCGATGAGCTATACAAAGTACCTTTCTATAAGTACACATACCAGGTAACTAATTACAAAAGATTGTGAATATTTTTCATAGGTTGGTAATATTTTTGAAATGTTGATTTGGCAAACCTGATTAAATCAAGACGACATTTTGACATTGAATGTTAATTTATTTCCCAAAATAATAAACATTCCCAAAGATGGCACAAAATTGATAAAAATTGGTGAGATTTTTCTTTTCGTTTTCTCGATTAAAAAAAAATCAAAGGAATTTACTAAACCCTCAATGAGTTATGCAAAGTACAAAATACCTTTCTACAAGTAAATGCACCAAATGACTAGATATTCCATTTAAATGAAATTGACATAAGAGTAGGCCATGCGTGTAAACAGGGATTTAGATGTGAAAGGTACTTTACACAAAAAGTAACTAGATCTGTCAGTTTTGTCACCATATGGTTAAGACAATTAATTATAATTAATATAAATCAATTTGGTTAAAAATCAAATTTGTACCGTGTGAGCAACAAGTACTGATTGAGTTGGCAATAAATTCTGGTGATTTTTGGTGACTTTTATGTCATGTTCCAACGAGAAAACCATTTTATTAATAAAAGATTACAAAAACGAAGACTTTTAAATTTGAAATGTATACCAGCTGTCAATAATGTCAATAAAACAAACCGAAATAGGTACAATTCACAGTCTTGAAAATTTTATGTAAAATTTTTTTTTGCCAACTGAATCAGTTATTGTTGCTCACCCTGTATATGTATGTACTTAGTCCGTTTTTTTATAATCAATTGTCAGTGTCAAAATACAGAAAAAGACCAAACTGCATATTAAAAATCATTGGCATTTGGTCCAGTTTTATCTCAGTTTCACCCTAGATTTCCCCTAGATCATTATTGAGGTTATGTTGCATATGTTTATCAGTGTGAGATGCGTGTTTAATTTAAATTTAAATTGTCAAATTGACAATCGGTAACAATTTCAAAAGTCAATGTTCCAAACGTGATTTATAAAATTCACTGTTTCGAATTTTCTGCCAACCTAACAATACTTTGACAATTGATTATAAAACAAAAAAAAGGGACTTTAAATTATACATATTTAAATGCGATTTAAATAAATGTGATTTTAACTGTCGGCATTGACAATTATTTACTGACATGCAGTACCGTAAATAAAGAAATACAAAAACACTGCAAGTAGGGTATACATACACATGGCTGCCAACAAAAATTTGAATTTCCACAGCCACCTCTTATGCCAATTCAATTGAAATGGAATTTAAAAGCTTGTGATTATTTCTGATAGGTTGGGGACACTTTTGAAATGTTACTTTGGCAAACCTGACCTGATTAAATCAAGTGACTGTCGCAGACAAACGTCTTTTGACATTTAGCGGCACAAAATTGTTAAAAATTCGTTTTCTCGATTAAAAAAAAAAATCAAAGGAATTTACTAAACCCTTAATGAATTTTGCAAAGTACGAAATACCTTTCCACAAGTAAATACACCATAAAAGCTTGTGATTATTTCTGAGAGGTTGGTAATACCTTTGAAATGTTACTTTGGCAAACTTGATTAAATCAAGACATTGCCGTACACAAACGTAATTTTGACATTTATTGTTAATTAATTTTTTAAATAATCCACATTCCTAAAAATGGTTTCACTGTTGAACACGACGTATTTATTACAATTTCCCCTATTTCCGAAACAGTTTTATTAATGAAGATGTTATTGGAAATATTCACCACAATCGGTATATCCTCAGATTCTTGTTGTGTATCCAGAATAAGAGGGAAGAATTTTTTTTACAGCATCTTTGCATCATTTATCTCAAAAAATACCTAGATCTGAATTAACAATCGATCTTTTTCCTTTCCTCTCCAAAATTAATTTTCTTCAATTTAGGACCTTCCAATGAATCCTCAAGAAAAATCCCAAAGAAAAATTTACATTTACATCTTCACAAATATTCCTCCTCCTGATTTTTCCCCCCAACCCCAATCTTGCCATCCGTACAACAACTTCCATAACAGCGACACGCAAGATATATTTTTTTTTTCGTGATGAGGCGTGGTTTCATCTTTCTGGTTTCTTTAATCGTTATCCTACACAACTTATTGAGGTGGCGTTGCGTCCAATTGAAATTGGTGTTTGGATTGCGAAGGCGAATCATTGGCCGTATCTTCTTCGATAAAACTACCAACACTCAAAATCTCTTATAAATCAACTCGATGATATGGAAGTAACAAACAGCTACTCCTCACATGGCACGAACAACAATTCAGAGGAGCTGCTCCGGGCCGATTTATAAGTGTAGCATTGTGGCCAAGCTGATCACCTGATTTGACTCCACTCGATTTCTTTTTGTTCCCAATTACAAAACATGGTGTTCAGATTCGATTGACATTTTGCAAGAACAGCAACGAGCAAATCTGGCTCCTGAATTGCTTTGAATAATTTTAACAGAAGTTCAATAAGTTCAACGTTGTTTGCAGCGAGGCGGACACCATCGCGAACATTTTCCCTAATAACTTTACTTTTGTCGAAGATTGGGTGTTGGATACATCCTTAAACAGGCAACGTCTCTCTTATATTCGGATTAAAATCGCCCTTAAAATAAATCCCTCAACAATTCCGTGGCGCTTTTTCTCCAAACTTTCCCAACACTTAATAATTATCCTGGAAATTTATTACGTTTGTCTTTGTCAGTTATCTGAAATGCCTCTAATTATTTCGTTGGCCTTTAATTCATTTTTCAACGCTCCAATTAATGGAAACGCGATGAATGGAGGAAGCGTCACAAATATGTCGAACGTGGGTAAACGTTCTCATTTTAATTTCAAATTTGATTCGATCAAACAGACACGGCGTTTTTCCAGTCGAGTTGTCGTGTGGGGGCGCGCTGCAACTGTTCCACTCTTGAAAATTCGATTTTCAGTGTCTGGACAAAATTAATCAAATCGCGCAAAACCGATAAGATTTTTTCCAGCACTTTTGTTTCGTGCATCTGGTGGTGACAGTCTTCGAGTGCGACAAAGGGCCGATCCGAATCTCTTGTAATTTTGTCGGTTCCGTAATAACTCGTGTTTCGCGAGTTGGCGTCTTTATCGCGCGATAAAATCGTGAAAAAGTGATAAGGTTAATTTTGAACGGCGCCATTCCAACCGGAATAAAAGTCCGACTCCGGTTTAACGCGCGCACGTTAATTAAGCGACAAATTAAAAATTCGGTCGCCGTAATGAACCGGAAAGGACGCTCCGGGGGTTGATAATTGACTCGCGAGTCCCGTCGAACGTGTGTGCGTACACATGTACGCGGTTCAGGTAGAGTGACCCTTTGACCTTTGGGCCCGGGGCGCCCTCGGGCCCGTGCGGTCCTCGCCCTCGCCCTTCCCGGTGGCGGTCGAGGGGCGGCCAGCTGGCCAGTGTCCGGCTGGACGCATGCGTGCTCTCGAATCGATCGGTAACAACACGAGGGTGGCTCTATGCCCGGCCTGCCATTGGTCGGGCGGGGCTTCAGCATCCGGGTAATTACCCTGGACCAGGGACGCGGTCCCTTCGCCCCGTCCGCCCGCTCACACGTCCTACAATGTTGGTGCGCTTCGCCCCTCCGCCGACACCCTCACGATGATAAATAACCCCGACAGGGAAACGCTCTCGATGCTGCCGAATGATTAATTAGCACCACCAATAGATCCAACTACTCCTGCACCATTTTTAACACTCGTTACTGGACCCTCGACGCCCCGATCTACCAAAGCGATACAACCGCTCGGCGCTTATCAAAGACGTGACTTCGCAATTTCCAAACTTGTTTCAAAATCGTTTACCCAGAATCCACAGTCGTTACATTCTTTACCGCGTCACAGTTTTATTGAAAAATTTTAATTGATCGATTTACAACAAACAAACCGCCATTGTTTGCCCCGCTGACAACTTGATTGATCTCCGCACCTCAAAAACAATAAAAAATGTTATCACACAAAAGGCAATCTAACTTTTATTGGTTTACAGATCGCCCTGATAACACTTGGATTTCATCGAAAAAATTTCAAATTTACTTCAGCAATTTACTTCTGGAGTTATCTTGAATTGCGTAATTGTTTTTATGCGGAAACACACTCAAGGAAACGATTACTTGTGACAAAAGAAAAAGAATATTTTTTTGGCTAACGAAGCCGACACGTTTTTGGTATTGATGGTGGGCGTTGAACGATTGTAAAATATTCATTTACGTCAGAGCAAGCAAGGCCCGAAGAGGAAAAGTAGAAATTTAAAAAGACGGCGTCGTGAGCCTTAACGCTTGTCAACCAAACATAATAACGAAATTCCAGGTCATGCGAATATTTTCCGGTAAGTTGGGAATATTTTTTGCCGTAGGAGGAATACCTGAGATGCCTGAGGGATCCTTTGTGTCCGCGGAAAGACAAGGGAAGAGGCGTAAAGTTATGAAATCGGGGCGAAAGAAAAAGGTTTTAATGAGGCAAGTCGTGGCCGAGTTTGGTGCAGCAAGAGGAAGCTCGAGTCCGTCGGAGACGTCGTCCCACTTAAAAACACGAACGAAGAAAAGTTTCGGTAATAATTTCGAGGAGTTCCAGGCGTCTGTCGACAATGCGGGGATGACGTCACGTCGATGGATCGAGCCACGCCGTTTAAAAACTCTCACTAATTATGAATGAGAGAGAGTCGTCGACGACGTCTTGCGTAGCAGCAGCGTACTAAAGCCGAGTAGTAGGGCTAGGTCATGGTTCTTTACGGCTTTTTCTTATTCCTTTTTGAAAAAAGTTGGCGAGCGCGCCGCGGAACAGCTTTTAAATTGCTGTTTAAAATTCCAACTTTGTTTTAGTGCTTTAGAGTGGAGCACGAGCTGACTGGAGAAATCTCTTTTTAAAAATACACCCACTTAGCGCTCAGCTGACTGCCACCGCCTCGCCCTCCTTTTTCTTGCTTTATTTACAATGGTAATTTTTGCACTCTCGCTTTCGCACCACGCCGATGCACCGGCGCCCTTCGCCGCAACATCGAAACTGCAATCTGGTCCCGCGGAAAGGCTTGAAAAATCGCAACGACTCGTGCAAAAAATATAATTCATACAAAAACAAATACAATTATTACTGAGAAACGGTAACAAAACGTCGCGTGTTTAATTGGTTGCATACGCAACCCACACGTGTCAGGCTTTTTCGGATATGTACCTGCTGGGCCTTAGACCTCGACAGGCTGGGGCTGCTTGGTCGTGATCTCGCCCATGGTCAAGGTCTCGGCGGCGCTCGCCTCGGACCACCCCTGTCTTTGCTCCTTCTCGGCCTTGAGCTCTTCTTCCTTCTTCTTGTACTCCTCCAGTTCAAAGTAGTATTTGGGGGTGGTGATGCCAAAGAACGCCGCCAGAAACTCCCCGACCGTGTCCACCACCGCCAAAGTCCCGGCACCTGCACGCCAAGTCTTGTACCAGATCCAGGGGCCCCACGTTAAAGTCCTCTAAAACGACACGTGTTACAGCGCGCCCTAGCGCCAAACGCTCGACCTTACCGGATCAACAACAGCCTGCTCCTCCTCTTTGGGTGTGTTGTCAAACTCGTCGTCGCTGTATTCCTCCAGGACGCCGTCGCTGAAGTGCAGGATGCGTTTCGGGGTTCGCATCTTGACGGCAGCGTGTTGGTCACTCACGGCCCCCGTGTTTTTGTACTCGTCGGGATTTATCAATACCATCACAGCGATTTTTTCACCCACTTGCCAAACTTGTCACTGTCAAAACCGTTTGACGTTTGACCGGCGCCATCTGGCGGCGAGAAGTTGCGGCGCGAAACCTCGTGTTTGCATAACTGTACTGGGGCGACGTGCGATACCATGAGTGTTCTACTTTTTGAACCTGTAAATGGGAGCTGGTCCATGACCTCCGCGAAACAGGTATCTCCAAAAATTAATAACGCGACGTATGTTGCGACTTGAGTCGTCGGTTTGACAGCTGGTGCAGCGTCGAGTTTTCGGGAGTCCAGTCCGGACAGATCGACAACGTGGGGGCTCAGTGGCGGGTTCTGAGAGCGAATCGAGCGGTGGGTCGGGAAAATGGGGCGAAATCGGGGTTGGATGGTGGAATTTTGCGGATCGATCTACGACGTACGCGCGAGAGTTGAGCGGGGTAGGCAACCCATTATACAGCCGCCAACGGTTTTTATCTGTTCTACAATCTTGGTGCCGCGCAAGCACATTTTAAACCGCTGCGAATGATAAAAATACGCTAAATGAAGATAAGAATGGCAATTAATAATTAGCAAAAAGTGATGTCAGTATCTGTGTCGCGTTGGGAGTTTTGTTGTGTTAGTGGGTGTCTTATCGCAAGTTCATCAACAGGTGTCCTGATTAGAACAAAGTTATGGAAACGACAGGAAACGGAACGCTGGACCGGATCCAGCAGGAGATCCAGGAGGCACTGCAGCGTGAAGAGGAGTTGCGCGAGAAGTACAACCTGTTAAACAACAACGACCCCCCGAAACACGTGAACGGCTACGCCGCCAGCCCCAGCCCCGAGCCCCAGCCGCCCCCGCACACCCCCAACGGCAAGGCCATGACGGCGCCGATCCCGACCGCCCAGCGCCTCTTCGCCCCCAACCCGTCGTCCACCAAAGGAGTGATGCAGAAGTTCCTGAAAATGCGAGGTAAACTGAACATTGTCACGATGAAACCCAAGTCGGAGCCCCAGTCGGCCTGGGTCCCCGACACCACGCTGGAACCACCGAAAGTGACAATCGAAGCGGGCAAGCCTCTCCGCAACGGGTTCATCCCAGCCGAAGAGAAGATGAGGAGGGAGCTCCAGGAGTTCCAGATGCGTGAGGCGGAGCTCCGCAAGGAGCGCAGGAAGTCGCAGCCCGACTTGATGGCGGCGCTCGAGAGCGAGGCCCTAGAAGAGACCAACTTGAAGCCGGCGCGGTCGCTCTCGTTGCGCTTCAGCACCGAGGACCTGACAGAAGAGAGTAGTTCAGCTCCGAACAGTCTGAAGCCCGCCCGGTCGCTGGCCGAGCTGTGCGACGCCTCCGACGAGGAGCTCGAGCCGAGGGGGACGCACTCGCTCATCATGCAATTCGAGAAGATGAAGTCGCAGTCTTGAAACAAACCCACTTGTGATAGAACCGTCCATGAAATTATTTATTATGATAGTTTACAGGTTGCTATAAGATTGTTTGTTAGTCAGTTACTTCCATAGTTTTAGTACAAATCTTGCCGTACTTAATCTACTGAGCTTTTCATCAGGGTTGTGCCAATCGAGTATTTATTCTATTATTTATTTCTAAAGCCTGAAAATTCCGTGTCAAGCGCTTGTGTCATCTGTACTTTGGTAAATTGTTACAATAAAAAAATTTCACTAGTCTCAACAGTCATCGCTTTATTTGGTTGAAAGGTATGTTTAATAAAAACAGTTTTATTAAGATGCGTCTTTTATTCCACTCATGCAACGCAAATATTTGCTGCAAATTTAACACATCCTCTGCAGTGCTACATTACAAACGATTATCTTTACAATAAGATTAGTTTACCCATTCTGCCATGACGCATTCTCTGATAAACATTATCGTGCTGGAGAGCACATTATCAATTCTATAGATGCAATATACACAAAATATTTATTGACTTAATCATTTTATAGCGACAATATCGAATTAAATCATAAATTGTTCAATGCGACGTCCTGCTTGAAAACAAATTCGCTTTTGTAGTCGTCGCCGCTGGTGCAACTTCTACTGCAAGTGTACACCACCAGGACTCCCACATCCAGCTCGTTCTCGTGCAAAACCGACAATATCTGCGGCATTATCTGGAATTCGAACTGTCTGGGGGCCCCGCAGTACTCGCATTCCGGAACCGACTCGGGAGTCGGCTCTCGGGCGATCCACAACGGCGCTCCTCCCCGCTCGTATCTCAAAATCTGCTCGCCATTATCCCCAATGCGTTCTTTAAACTGCGTAAACACTTTATCACTATCACTAACAGCATACTTCTCGATATCTCCATCAGATAAGTCCCTCATTGTACCCGTTTTACCGTCGCGTTCGAGCTGTCGATACTTATCCAACTCCTCACTCTCGTCCACTCTCTTTTCCTTCACTTCTTCCGCCTCTATCACCACCTCGAATTGCGCGAACAACTTCGACGACACCCTCTGCGACGCGTCCCCCTCGCACTCGCCCTTGTGTCCCTCTTTCCAATCAACCACCTGATGCTCTCTACTGCAGTAACTCACTTTCTTGCACTTACTGCACAACTTCTCGCCGCGACAACCGCACAAACTGCACAACTTTGTCCATCTGGATGGACAGAACTCCGCGAGTCGCCGCTCTTCGGGCGGGTCGAACGAGTAAAATTCATTGCGTCGCGGCAGCGAACTCCTGAAGGCTCTCACGTTGCAACTGGAGTTCCTCACGCAACACTTGGACTCTCTGCAGATGAAGACGAACACGGTTCGGTGGAAGTTGGCGGCGTCCTCCTCGAAGGGGGCGTAGACTTGGCACAAGAACACGAGGGGGTTGTGACAGTTCTCGCACTGCAGCCGCTCCGGACTTGGCAGGTTTTGCAAGTCGAGCCACGCCGGTTTTCCACCGATTTTGCTCGGGAACAGATAACTGTCCACCTCCCAGGACTCGCATTCTTGAGCGTAACCCAAATCCACATGCGACATGTCGAAAGTGAGGTTAGAGAGAACCCACAGAACAACTCAAAACAATAGACTGAGGCGACCTCTGGTGGCGAAGTTGCTAATCATTCAATATGAATCTCGTTTAAATACCTCTTTCACGTCTGTTAATAATCTATTTATCTGTTTTTATTTTTACCAGACATGGTAATAAAATAAAACAAGTTGGTAAATTCACATCAAAGTGTTTTATTGATTTTTTTATGATATTACACGGCAACATTACTTATCACTTAAATACTTACTTATGCAACTGTCATCTGGGACCATTGACGTGTAAAAAGATGGAGATCCCGGTACAAAAATTCATTGCAGAACGAAGAGATTGTGATTTGACCTCTTGCTTAAGAGGAAATGTACTCTACAGAGTGTTAGAAAATGTGGACTCGTCGGGCGATAAATTTGATCTCGTCTAGAATCAGGGTTGCGGATTGGGGCACTGGAACCATTGACGTATCAAAAGATGGAGAGCAGAGACTACACAAAATGCACTGGAGGAGAAAGAAATTTGACAAATTTCTCAAAAGGAAATGCTGTACGGAGTGTTGCGAAATGTTGATTTGTCAATGCGATAAATATGACCTTGACTAGATTTTTTTATCGACGAGTGTTTTACATAACCTCTTGAAGATTATCTAGAGATCGCATTCTCAATAATTAGATAAAAATCCGATGACTGAGAGAATTTCGTGATTTTGTGGAGTTGTATTGTTGTAATCAGGTTTATTTTAGTCACAAGTCGAACCGATCTGAAACGTGCTTTTTGTAAATCAGAGCTAAGCGACAGCGTACGTTTCAGATGCGACACAATTAAATGATAAAGTTGTAAAAATAGTGATTATCATTTGTGTGGAATTTCCAGTTTAAATTCGCTGACAGGAGGTATCAATTTGCGAATATTTTCAAATCAGATAAATTCCAGTGATTTGTCGATAATTTGCAACACAACGCGAATGATAATTAGGTGGGGAAACCAACCGCATCTAATTAAGGAACATGAGAGAGAAAAAAAGTGTTTTTGTGTTACATTTGAGATAAATATCTCCAAGAGGTCGAGATGTAGCGCTCGGTACTACGAACCGGTCCCAAAAAATGAATGGAAACATTTGAGAATAATGTGAGCGAGCAATGGAAAGCTGCGGATTGCGTAAATCGTTGTGTTCCTGATTTAAAATATGCAACATGTTACGATTTAATAACGAGCGTCGAACAAATCGAAACAGAAGATAATTAGGGTGATGTTTCCTGTACAAACGTTCGTTGTTGTTGATGTGTCCATTATTATTAAACATACCTACCCAGAATCAACGATGTGTAGTTTGTATTTAGTGGACAGCCTTGAATGTTGAACTGCAGAACAAAATATTAAGCTTTAAATGAATCCTGTCGATTCGCGAGTGGAAACCCGCCACAGCAAGCTGGTGAGTTCTTTCATTTGGACACGACCTGCCGGCTGTTGTACCACATTTCGACAAGACGCGATGGCCACCACCGGACTCGTCCTGATCCTTCTGCACCTCCTGTCCCAATCAGGTAATCTATCTATAATTTCCAACCGTGACAACGATCGCAGCGCGTCATTTAATTACGCTATTTGTAAACAGAGCGTTACGTAAATGCGTGCTCTTTCGCAACTTGCTTTGGTTTCTTTCAGGAGCCACTCCCATCGCAACAGTGAACGTACACAACTTCGAAGACGGCTGGAATTACAAAATACAGCCTCACGACGTCCCGCTCTTGAGCCAGCCCACCAGGAATCACATCTTGCCACCTTCAGTCAAGGTTGCTGCTTCATTAGCACCGGCCAGCCTTCACACACTCCGACAGGCGGGCACGCCGGGGACGAAGTCCGTGAGAGAGACTACGCTGCTCGAGAGGACCGCCAAGAAACTCGGCAACGCCGTCCGGTCGAGAGTGTCCTGCCCCATCTGCAAACTAGGTGGACACACTGCTGGTCTCTTCGTCTCTGACTCTTTTGTTGCAGGAGTGGGTTTGCTGCAGAGGGAGGTCAAGAAAAACACTAGTTTCGAAGAGATCAAGACGCAGTTTGTGGGGTTGTGCGTCGCGTTCAAAGTCGCCACGGAAGACGTCTGCACCGGAGTGTTCGACGTCTTCGGCCGTGAAGTGCTGCCAGCGCTCAAGGCAGTGTACATTGGTAATGACGCACGAACGCGACGAATTGTTCTATTGTTTTTGTGTCAAGGTCCTGAAGAAATCTGCAGTCTAGTCCTGGGGGAGGTGTGCGGGGAGGTGAAGAATCCCATGCACGAGTGGAAAATCGACTTTCCGGACGTCCCGAAACCGCAAATCGCCGATTCGGAGTTGCCCAAGGTAAGTCGATTGGGTGCAAGTGTGGTGGTAACGAGGTCATTGCAGCCGGGTCTGCCGACGTTCAAAGTTTTGCACATATCCGATACTCATTACGATCCTGATTACGTGGTGGGGAGCGTGTCCAACTGTGAGGAACCGCTCTGCTGCAGGAGTACCAGTACTCCATCGTTGAAGGAAGATGTGGTACCCGCTGGAAAATGGGGGAGTTACAAGAAGTGCGACTCGCCCAGGATCTTGATCGAGAACATGTTGAAGAGTATCGCTGAAGAACACCCCGTGAGTACTACCAGTCGGGAGTACCAAGTCTAATCCAGTTGCAGGACTTAGATTATATCATTTGGACCGGAGATCTGCCTCCTCACGACATCTGGAACCAAACCAAAGACAGTAATTTAGCAATCATCCAAGATACTGTGGAGCAGATGTTTGAGTACTTCCCCAACACTCCAATTTTCCCAGCTTTGGGGAACCACGAGTCCATTCCAGCTGGGAGGTGAGTTTGGTTTTTTCAATCGACACGATTGAGTTTTGAAGTGAAAACTTCTTTAGACGCGCTACATACATTTTATGCCCGGGCAGTGAATTTAGTTTCATGTGACACGGTAAAATCGTTCGCAGCACAAGCTAAAATCGGAAAATCGTTCGCAGCACGACACGGCAAGCTAAAATCAAGGGAGTCGAGTTTTTTAGCGGACCGAGCATAAAACAATCAACTGTGCGTCACTTGTCAATTTTAAATTTTCATTGTACTATTGCGATCAAAAAATTTTGGACACTAATGTCATCGTGCTGTCATACATTCTAAAACGACCCTTATGTATTAATAACCTCAATTTTGATTGTGTCAATTTTGAAAATGTGAATGTCAGATTTACCGAGAAAATATTCAAAAAGTTGTAAAAATCAGACAAATGGAATAGAACGAGGTTTTAATTAATAAAAAATATAAAACAAATACCCAAATGTACTCGCATATTAAAAAAACTATATTTTAAACCGGTGTGAAATTGACAACAATTTCATCTTTCATGTGACAGTTTCAATAAAGCATGATTTAGAGTAATTTTTTTAATGTGACAGAAGTTTGATGTCCAAAATTTTATGATCGTAATAGTACTATTCCGGACATGGAATCTTGGCCACAACTCACATTTAACTGACAAATATTTATGTGTGAACTGGCCTTTATTGAATATAACCCAACTTTTGACTCGATAATGATGCCATTTCCCATTTACCTGCTTTTTTGATGTCACAAGAAAAACTTCAAAGTGATTTTTAATAATTGTCATTTATTAATGACACTAATGATTGGTTTACACCACAGACAATTAAACTATAGTTGATGGTCTGTGGTTTACACCATTTTTTTTAGAAATGTCAAAAAAATGTCGGCCAAGATTCCGTGTCCGGAATAGTACGTTGTGTTTTGACTTGACTGACCTCAGTGCAGAGCTGCAGGAGTAACTGTATATATATACAGGATATTTCACGAGTGATAATAAGCCTGACGTAATTTAAAATGCAACCCACACTATATTTCCGAAAAAAGCCGGGTACTGTCATTAAAATGTCCGGCTTTTTTTGAAAATGTATTGTGGCTTGAATTTATTATTCCGCCAGGCTAGTTATCACTCGTGAAATACTCTGTATAGTTTTATATAATATAAACGTTAAATGCACGACAAATATTGTAAGTTTACAGATGAATGTAGGATTTAATACGTAATTCTCAATTATATGGCTTCAACAATTCATCTATTGGAAAAATTTGTGTAGCAAAATGTGAAGAGGAAAATGAACAAATTATCATAATACAGGGTATTAGTATTGCATTGCTATGAAAACTTGTGTTCTGTTCAATATCATCGTCAAGAAAATAAAACTTAAACATCCAAACCTAACCTCACAAATTTTGCCAGAGTGTACCTCTAAAAGCGGACGTATTTGCAGGTTCTATGGAAAAATACAGATTTTTGATGTTTATTTAAAAACACCATTGGATTTAAATAATATTCATTATTTATGCCTTGCTCCTTATTCCTCCAAGTACTATCATCCATAATAATATAATTTATAGAATACATAGGTATTACTTAAAATCAGTAACGAGCATCATAGAAGTTTTCACTTCTCTCGTGCAGTCTTAAGCACACACTCTTTTTTTTATGTAGTTTTGCCCCACCATGGGTCCAAGACCCCGACCATTCCATCTCCTGGTTGTACACCAGAGTGGCTGACTATTGGAGGAAATGGCTGCCGGCTAGTGTCGGCAACACGGTACTGCACGGGGGTTTTTACTCGGTATTGGTCAGGCCAGGATTTAGAATAATTTCGCTCAACACAAATTACTGTCACACTCTCAGTTGGTAAGTGAGAGAGTTGAATGGTTTGGAGGGAGTGACTGGTTGTTCGTAGGTGGTTGACTGTGAACAGTACTGACCCGGCGAAGGAGTTGGAGTGGTTGATTTATGAGTTGCAGGAGGCGGAGAATCGGGGGGAAAAGGTGCACATCATAGGTGGGTGACCGGGTTGTGTTTGGGGTATGGGGTGGCTCCAGTGGTGGTGTTTTAGGTCACATACCCCCCGGGAGTTCAGATTGTATGAAAGTTTGGTCGAAAAATTTTAATATGATTGTTCAGCGTTTTGAAAACACGATTCAGGGGCAGTTTTATGGTCATACCCACGCCGACGAGTTTGAGGTGTTTTACGATGTCGAAGAAAACAGTAAGAGAGTAAAGTGGAGGAGGAGGCTGAGGGGCGGTAAAAAGAGTTTCAAATTTACAGGCAGACCTGTAGGGGTGGCCTATTTGGGGCCCTCGGTCACCACTTACGAGAACCACAATCCTGCCTACAGGATATACTATGTAGACGGCGACCACGACAACACCACCAGGGTAGAAAAACAAAACAGTTGAGTGCTTGGGTCCAGTTAAGAAAGACGCGTTGTTGCAGGAGGTGCTGGACCACGAGACCTGGACGATAAACCTGGACGAGGCCAACGAGAGCTCGGAGGACCCGAAGTGGTACCGTCTGTACTCGGCCAAAAACGCCTTCGCGATGGATTCCCTCAGACCCGCAGCTTGGGCAAAAGTGATCGACCGCCTCGTCCAAAACCCCGACTTCTTCGACCTCTTCTACAAGTCAGTAGTACCTAGCAATTTTCCGCCAGCTCCGAGTACTGCACGCTCAATTTCAGGTACTATTACCGCGCCAGTCCAGCGCGACCGACCTGCGACACCAAATGCAAGCTCCAGATCTTGTGCGACCTCAAGAGCGGCCGCTCGCACGCCAAGCACCAGTTGTGCCACGACCTCGAGTTGACATTCGGGGGTTAATAAAAATCTTGACACTTGTGACTTGTTTTATTTCTTAAATGTGGACAAAACAGTAGGGGTGTTTTTTGTCGCAGAGGTCTGCGTGCTCGACCACCTCGTCGAGGGAGGGCAAGTGGGCGTAGAGCGACTTGGCCCCTTTGACGGTACTGTTGTCGAGCACTTTCTGCATTCCCCAGATAAAAGGTGCGCCTTTGCAGACCAAGAGCTGGACGCAGTCGGTGTCCTCGTCCAGCGCCCTCTCTTTGATGTACATGATGATGTGGTCGGGAAGGTTTTTGTCTTTGATGTGCGAAAACATGCGGATCACTTGGGGGCTGCTCATCATCCAGTCGAGGGGCGAGCCGCCCCTCATGCCGCGCGCCTCGGTTATCTGCGGCAAAGAGGGGCGCGCGAGCGACGAGCTTATCTGAAAAGAACTGTCAAAAAATTGGGCTAAAATCAGGGGGGACTTACTAGTTGGGCCACGAAGATAATCGCGTTGACTGCTATCGCCCCGATTTTCTTCGAGTCAAATCCCAAGATTCGCAGAAACCCGGAAAAAATGTTGCTGGGGCCTTCGCTGCCATCTCCTTTCGGGTGGGACTTGCCGAACGCTTCTGTCACCAATTGGGCAACTCCGGTGGCGTGGTCGATCCCTAAAATTTTCCCCGCCAGTTGGAACCCCGATTTTAACTTCCCGAAAACTGTTTGTTCTTCGCTGGAAGCACAGACAAGCAAGAGGAAGACCACCACGACGAGCATGTCGACTGTGCGAGGGTTAAACGGTGTATGCGTCCGCATGGGCTGTCAAGTGTGGATAAATCCCAGATAATTGTTTCCTCCCACGAGCTATTTTAAACACATTAGAGTCAACGCTCTTGTGTCACAGTTGCGAAGATGCTGGTCGCGGTTTTGTGCATGGTGATGGTGCCCCGAGTCGCCCCTCAAGACGTCTCACCACTAGTTGACGTCAAGACCCTCAGCGAACTCCCCTTGGAGAAGCTCCTCCAGGTGAAGAGTTCGTTCCAAGAGGTAGAGCCAGAGGAGAAGCAAGAGACGCAAGAACCCGAAGCTCTGGCGCTGCAAGCCAAACGCAAACCCCACGACAGAGGCGGCTACCACTACCACTACGAGGAGGAACACTCGAAGAAGAGCGGCAAGAAGAGCGTCCAAAGTATTTTCCAGATTTCGGTCACCGCCCTCGCGTTTCTCGCTTTCGGGGGGTACTTGTTGTGTCTGTTGGTGCAAGCCATCAAGGGGAAGACCACGGTGATGATGGAGGTGACGACGATGGCGCCTGCGGCGGCGTTCTTCAGGCCCAGACCGGTGAGGCGGCGGCGGCCCACGCGCAGACCGGTGCGGCTGCAGAGGCCCTCCAGACAACCCTACGGAAGGAAGCCGAGGCCGAAGCGTGACGTCTGGCCCGAAGCCGACCCCGACAATATGTACTACGCTCTGGTGCACCTCTCCGAAGCCTACGCCAATTACCACACCGTTGACTACAAGAAGTTCAACTACACCTCGAGTTCTTATGTAAATTAGCCAATAAAGTGTTATCTCTGGGTGGGGTTTTTAAAATTAGCATTGGCTCGAAGACCAGGAGCGTGTTCTTGTAAAGTATACATCAACGACAATTTTAATAAAGTGTAATCATAATATTAATAATGATGATAAAACCCATAATAAAGTGTAAAGTGATATTTCCAAGTATTTACGACAACTATACGATTACTACAGTCGACTTAATAGTAATTTGAATTCACGCAGAGACAAGAATAATTTCTCATATTTCTTATTTCTGGACCTTATGCCAGTAGAGCGGACCAAGCGTGTGGCTAAGGTATCGGCGCGCGGACCAGCTCTCGACCACGATGGTCGACACCACCACCATTACATTTGATAAATGCGCTTTTTCTGCCGCGCGTCGCATAATAAACGCGCCGCAATCATTCTTACGTAAATAAGGAAAAGCGGAGGACAAACGCGATCGGGACAAACATCGTCGATCATCGCCTTAATTGGACACCGCGTTGGTCACGTGGTGGTCAAAAGTCGGTGATGGATCGTGTGAAAATCCGTACCGATTTTGCTGGACATTCCACACATTTCCCAAAACCAATCCATCAAGAATTCCAACGGAAAAAGTGAGGTAAATATTGAGAAAGCAGCGACGTTTATCATCTTAATGGGACTACTTGTGGAATTAACAATTTATATTTATTTCGGGCTGACAAATTGAGATAAATTGTGATGGCGGCCAGGGTGCGAAACAAAACGACATCGTGCGCCGCGAGCGGAACGCAACGGTACCTACAAGACGGTGCTGCGCCCCACGGGTACTCCCAAATGGCACAGGTGGTACCGACGGCCTCGTATATTTGCCCGCGTGTTGATTTATTTATTTTTATTCGGTTTATTCGTCGTCTCGTTTTACTAGAGATTTTTTTTGAATTCCTCCTCTCGATGTTCATATTTCGTTGACAATCTTTCTAATGAAATATTAAAATAAGTTTGTAAATTATTTAATGGCAGGTCGGGTGACTGGTTTCGAGAGGCCACAACTGATTTGTTACGGGTATTAGAAATGACGTTTATTGGCTGATAACTAACACTGGAGAGGTACTCGAGACCATCATCGACGAGGTTAATCGCCAAGATGAGCGTTCAGGTGTTGGGACATCGAGGACTGCTGGGCTTGGGAGGAGTCGAGGTGCTGAGAAAGAACTAAATGGAAATGCGAAATGGGATTTGAAATTTGGATTAAAAGTGGAAAATGATTTATGGGGCATGAATTTTGGGTTTGACAGTTGCGAGTCGTTTTTCATTATTAGGTGGCGTTCAGTATACCAACGCAAATAATATACAACCCACACTAGAATTTTACAAATAATGAATAAATAAAATTAATCTTTTTTGATTTCTTAAATAAATTATATTGCTTTTTCTCGTCTTTTCCTTTTAGTGGATATTAATATTATGTTGACAGTCTTAATAAAATATAAACATTTGAAAAATGGATGCAGACGTTTTTTTTTTCTATTTACCATAAAACATAATTTAAAAAACTGGAAAGTAAAAAAAACAAGAAGCAAAATTACTGAATAATCTACGATTTCTTCACAATTCTCAATTCTCAGTGCTAACTTTTTTTATTTATCATTTTCATTATTCATTTTTCAAAACCTTTAGCTTTCTTTTTCTATTTTACACAACTGCTTCAAGGATCTAGGATCAAAGAAATTGTACGAATTGTTTTTTTTATTATTTTGCAAAATGCAGAAGCTACAACCAAAATTCTTGTGATATCAACACTTCGTCGAAAAATTCCCAAGAAATTCACACTTGTACAGGAAAAACTGGTGAATCCGTCCCTGCTACTGTTTTTTCTCTAGTCCTGCTGGTTCGGTCCTGACGAAGTCTGACATAGCCTCGTGGTTTTTAAAAATTTTTGACAACGATTAAATCCGTTATCCACGGAGAGTTTTCTCTAAAACTTTGCACACTAACATATTTTGGCATGAAAAACACGAAAATAAAGTCCAAAAAATATATTTTTCCATGATCATTGGGTTTAGTAGTTTTTGCTCACTGAAAATAGTTAGCAAAGATGGCAATTGAGCAAAGCGTATGTTTTGAGAGTTTGTGGATAGAGGGCGCCAAATATGTTGCACTGAAAGTTTTTTTTAATATGTTTTTAAAATACTCTCTGAATATTAGTAACTAAAGCTTGTCTTATTTTTGACTTATTTAAATTTGTAACCTGTTATTTATATTTCAATTGACGAAAAAACGTCAAATTGCTTGGGGTAAACTTCTGGGAAAACCAATCACAAACACGCAACGCCTAACAACATAACTTCTTTTGTTTTGAATTTTGTTGATCCACGTTTTGTTGTGAAAAACTGTTTTCCTGAGTTCCCTGTTGGGCTAATTTTGTAGAAGTTAATGTTTCAGTGATTTTAACAGTTATGAAAAATAGTGATGCAGCTAGATAATAATACGTATGTACAGTTTACGTTAATATAACCTCATTTTTTTACTCTTGTCACGTTTTTGTCATTTTGATTTATTTACATGAAAAAATAGTGATTTGCAGCACAATAAGGGGTAGGCAGCAGGTGAAAACCGATGATTTAATTACACTCGCTGCAATTAACTCAAAATTCAAAAAGTGACAAAAAAAAAGCTGCTCGAAATTTCGATTCTGCGACTCTTTTTTATGATCATGGAAAAAATCAGATTCAACACGCATGAGCAAATGTGCATTTAATCACTTGTATTGAAAATAGCTATTTTCTTTGATCGATTTTTGACTCTTTGTCACCACTTTCCTGACACCACCTCGTGTAATCTGTCACGACGAACTTTTGGCCAGTCAAAAAAATTTCAAAAAAATCACGTTTATACAAAAAAGAACGGGGAATCCGCCGCTGTCATTATTTTTTACCTAGCTCTTCTGGTTCGACTGTAACGATGGTTCAAATCGCCCCCATGATTTCTAAAAATTCCATTTCAGGCGTTAAAAACAAGAGAAATGTTAGAAAATAAAGAATAAAGAGGAATGTTGGTTTTAGAGCAAAAGGTGCCAAGAGAAATTTGTAATAGATATTTACGATACAATTACTGATCACTTGATCAGAAATTCAACAGTATGACGCTGCACCCCACACTAGATTTTTAATCGCCGCGAAATTGTAGTAGGTACTTTTGTAGTACATATTTTCAAAATTAATTAATACATTTTCCACAACAAATAATCTTTTCTTTTTATATTCGTTTATATCTTCTAAGACTCTTAAAAAAAAGAAAAATTACAAAGTAAAAAATTACTTTCTGATTCTCATTTTAAACTTCTTGTGCACTTCTTCAATTAAAACATAAATTCTTCTTCTCCTAGTTGAAACATGTCTAGGTCTCGAAGCTCATAATTTGTCACAAGTATTAAAAATGACATTTACTGACTCTTAACTAGATGTTGTCAAGACTGGTGACATCATCAAGTGGATAGGTTAGTCGCAAAGACAAGCAGCTCAAGCATTACAAACAAGAAAACAAGAAGGCTTTGAAGAAATAAAATATTAAACAATTTGGAAGTGCTTTGCAAATAATCTTCGTTGTTGGAGCTTTTGTTCACGTGATATTCCGTCCACGACCAGTTAACACACCCGATTCGGTCACATCGAACGCGCGTGGTGTGCAGAAATTGACGCAAGGGTAATAGCTCCAGTTTGCAGCGTATCGCGATTTGTAAGAGAAATTTGGAGGTCCGTTGCTAAAAGGGGGGCGACGTGTGAGTGGGCGCTCCCCCGCTGTCCCAACACGGGTTAAAAACGCATTAAATAAGTTAGCACAAGCCGGTGTAAGGCCGGTTGGTGGTTTTGAACCGAGCAGAAGAGATGATGTATCGTTATTAGCGTTTATGCGGTGGACCACACACAAACAAGGGACCTCTCTTAGGGGGATTAAATCAAAGGAAAATAAACGTAACGTCGTAGCTAGCTTGCGTTATCCTGATTTATTCGTAGTAAATCCACGTTTGAGTCGTTTGATATTTTTATTTATTCGGTATGCGTACACGTTTTAATTAAAATTCGATTGTCAAATTCAGTTAGGCGCTTGTTACGTACAGGTGTTTCGTCCGATAAATCTCCACGTTACCATAATAAAGTACCTATGCAAATCAGGCATTATTAGCATTTTTATCAAGTTTTAGGACCCATAAATCACTAGTCCCGGAATCCGAACATTCTTTACCGTTCGTACGAAATCCGTGTGTAACGAAATGAGTTTTCATCGTGGTGCAGTCCTCGTCTCTTGTCCTGGCTGATATCTACGAGGTCCTCGGCGAGCGACCCCTGCTCGGGGCATAAATAATACCATTAAAGGTGAGGTTTAACAGCGGGCGTCCGCTGGAACCCCACGGCGAGAATTACTGCCCGAATGAATAACTATATACTTTATTACATACTAATAACATGCTCACATTAGCATGTGACTTTTATGTGGGGTTATTAATCAGGTGGGCACCGTCTCAGCTGTGGCCTTTCACTGGACCGAGTGCATTTTCAATCAGCGATTCTGCACTATGCACACCGACATGCCGACGGGTTCGGCGCAAGGAGCTGCCTGGGACGCACTGGAAATGCGAAAAAACCCAATGTGACACTTAAATTATGAGAGCTTTGCTCCAATAAACTTTCACATAAAACGGATTGTGCTGCAGCAGATGTGGGCTCCGGATCGACCTCACTCGAACACCACCGAAAGAGGACTACATTAATGTGCCTGGATGCCGCGGCAGAATTCTTCTGTTTAAATTACTCTGAAAGAAATCGAGTGGAGTCTAATCAGGTGATCGGCTTGGTGATCTTAATTAATTGTCGTTCGCGCCGTGCGAGGAGTAGCTGAATCTTGACGGGAAGAGTAGAAGGTCTTTTTGTGCTTCGCCCAGTTGCCGATCTCGACTTCGTCTGGGTTTTCAATATCTGGGCTTAGCACAAAAAGACTCACTTCTAGTATTCTTTTTCTTCCTCTTTATTTTTCCACTCTTTTTTGTCAAACAAATTTTTGTGTTTCTCTTATCTGATTTCCACCTTAATTCCTCGATATTTCTTTCACTTTTGTTATTTTTTCTGTCACCTTTGCCACCTTTACTCTCTCTTTTGAATTTATTGCTTCCATTTTCTTTTCATTAAAATACTAAAATATTTAAGTGGACATTTTTATTTACATCAACTCTATTGCGCGTTCAAATAAAATTCTGACCTAAGTAGGCGTTGGAAAAATTAAGCCGTTTAGAACAGTGTAAATTTTGAATTTCCCGCCGTTTGACACGAATTACATTTGTTTATGTTTAATCGGGACATAATTGAAGACGTTTGTTTTCAGCAAAGAGTGTCCTTAGATATTTGCTTCGAGAATAGGAATCGTTAAGTTATTCTATTTTTAATGTAAAACATTGCAAAGAAAGAAAAAAAGAAAGATTTTTTGGCTCTAAATTTTAGGTTAGCTGTCAACATGTTCCAATTAATCTACACTTTAAAAAAGAACAACAATTGATGGTTTTCAACGCCTTCCCAGTCCAGGATTTTATTTGAACGCGCTATACTTTCAGTATTTATTATCACTTTTTTCGCTTTTAAAAAATTTTGAAATTATTATTCAACTCTTCACTCTTCCCGTTTTCTTTTACAAAATATTTCAAAATAACATTAAAAACATCTATTACCTAACCATTGAATTTGTCGTAAAAAGCTCTTAAAAAACAACAACAAGAAAATAATAATTAAAACATAATATTTTGCTCTTGGATTCTTATTTGCCCCTGTTTTTACCTTTCCCTCATTCTTATTATTCCTTCCCACGATTAAATAAATATCTTTCACTTTCTCCTACTAATTTCCATCACATTTCCCTTTACTAAAATCCTGAAATCAATTTATTACTTACTAAATCCTTCACGGATTCAACAACAGCTCAGTCAGTATCAAGAAGCTGAAACCACCTCGTTGTTAATCTTAAGAAAACACATCTGTTGTCTCGTAAGCCACACTCACGAGATAAACTTGAGATTAATGGAATCATCATCTACAACAGTTATCCTGAAGACAAGTTAATAAAGATAAGAAGAGTACTCAAAGAGATTAGTGCAGAACAAAACGGTAGAAGGCGTTAAGTATGCAATTCCTTTGTTGTTCACAATTTCTGGTTGATTTAAACGTTTGAAAGATAATTTTAAACGAAATTTTTAAAATAACTGCAAAAAAAAAATTGTAGCAAATTTATTGAGTAACATAGATTAAAAGGCATTCACGTTGTTTTGGCATAATAGGAGACCATGGAAATTTTGCATTTAATTTGGTAGTAAAGCTGTCTGTTGAATTAGGTTATGTTTTTCCAAGTTTGAGGTTATAAACAGCGTCAGTGTCTAGTGCACTGTTGTCAGTTTTACTAATTTGCAATAGCAGAATACTCAGATATCGTCGGAAATTCAGCAACATTCATTTTGACAGGTCCGCATGTCAGACACTTCAGTGACGGAAATCAAACAGTGTGTCCAACGTTAAAAAAATAAATCAAGTTCTTCCGCTTTGCCAAAACAATATGAAGGGTGTTTATTTATTTTTCTTTTTTTGTCGTTGCAGATGGTAGTTGGGAATCGAAAAGGCCACACAACATCTACGAGTACCATGTAAAGACCATCGAAATGGATGTGACCAACAACACGACCCGATTCTGTCCAATTGAACTAATCTGGTATCAGAAAAGCAAAATTATTAATTTTATTTGAAAAAGCACAAATCCCTCTTTGATTTGTAGATCAGCACTTTATTAAGCTTTTTAAAAATTTTTATTTTAATTAAAAATTTTGCATTTTCTTTTCAAATCAAATTCTTTTTTGTTTTCTTAACTCCTTCACGAAAATATCAATTTTGCCAAAAATTACGAACTTCCCTTCCAAAGACAAATTCCTTTTTGCTTCAGTTTTTACTTCCATATATATTTTTTTCCTTCTCTTTTTTTTCACAAATTTCCTCCTTTCAAGTTTTCATTCTTAAATTTCCCAAAAAATTTGAAAAATACTTTTCAAAATCCGGAGCCACAATTCCAGAACTTTGCAATTTCCTTCGATTCTCCGTTATTTGCTTATTTACTCGCTTCCTCCCAATAAAAAAGACAATAAAAAAATGTTAAATACAGTAAAATCGCATTTTACTATTATCCCGACCATAATCCCGAAACAAAATAAACCATTAAACCCCATCCAAAAATAATAGACGCATTTGTACCGAAAGTGAAGCCCGTCTGGTTTATTTTAAAAATATCAAAATGTTATTTTTTGCGCACTGTTTATTGCTTCTATTAGCTTTTCAACATGAAAAAATAGACAACGGAATTTAAATATCTGGTCGCGAAACTGCCAATCTCATAAAAATTCTTGGCCTTCTGACTCGCGCCGCCAGTCCGTCCCTGGGGGTTCTCGCGGCCCCCCGCAAATCAGAAGCAATCTTGTTAATAAATCGGTGGTGAGTAATTGCGCGCCGCAATAAAACCTCTCGTTTATTTGCTCAAGAAAATATTATTAAAAAGACGTAAACCCATCGGCGTACGTCATCATCGCTCCTCCGAAATTCTTTGATGTTCGCGCAATGTTCGCCGAATCGCGCATACTTGCGCGCTGAGTAAGCGAGTATGTAGGGCACGCCACTGGTGTTGAGTGCGTTTCCGTCCAGCGGCGAGAATGGGCGTCGCGCTTGGGGGGCAGAAGAGGCCGCCTCACAGTCTGAGGGCCCTTGCGTGCGTCGTGTTTACAAGAGGATGCAATTTTACGAGCAGTTAACTGTCATAGGTCGGCCCCTGTCATGGGGGTTAGTCTTGCAGGTCCCGTCTGAGAGATGAACTGCGATATTGTTCGGGTTTATTACCGATTATCGTCGTTTTCGTTTTAACGGCATGATAAAGTAGCGGTTACACTCTAAACATGTCCGATTTTTGCCCATCAAACTGTTTTACGGTTTGTTTGGGAAGGCAATATACCTCGGCGGTATTGGCTCAGACGCAACCTAAATATTTTGCCACGGAATAAATCTCGTCATTCTCAATGGATTTTTATTAATTATAAATAAACAAAACGGGTACCGACTATAAACCGAAAGGCGGCTTCACAGCTACGGAGAGTCGCGGGGAACCCCCACGATTTGCACACGCGCCCAGAGGCGGACGTGAACTGAAAAATAAATCCCACAATTAATCGGTGCGTGTCGACAGGAATTACCAATTTCCGGCCAAGTCTCTGCTTTTCAACAAGACGGTGCGCCACCTCGCACTGTTATGTTTGTGTTGAGATAAAATCAACTGCATTCTCTCGATAAACTTAAATATTTCTTTTCGTTGAAATCACACCAATTTTATCTGCGCAATAATAAGCATCAACGAAAAAATACACTTGTATAAACTTCTACTAAAACAAAAAATCGATCGTGTTTCGTAAGAAATTTATTTTTGCACTTTTGTAATAAACGCAAATTATGGAGTAAATACCGCGTCAGATTTTATTTATTATACTGGGTGTTAACGGAACTATGGCGTCTCATAATTTTTTGATTTTCAAAATACACCAAGAAAATTTCGCAGATGCTCAAAACCGATCGATTTTGACACATTGGAAGGGTTGGGGAGAGCGATGTTTTTCGAATGGTTTGTAATATTTTTGTATGTTGTCGTTTTGGCGCTGCAGTCATCTTTCGTTAACGCATAAAATCAAATTATTGTTTCTGGGTGTTTATAATTTCACGTCGATGAAATAAATATTTGATTTTTACGCGTATTATCGAGGAATTTGTTTGGGAATGTTGAGGTAATGAAAGATAATTAAAAGCTGGGTGGGGAGATAGGAATGTACATAATAAGCAATTGAAAAAAAATATTAAAAGCTTAAGTCATTAGTTTGATGGCTTTTCAGCAAGTAAGATTTATAGATATCTGAGTAATGCAATGTGTGATAGATAAGTAAGCTTCACAAGTGGCTACGTCGGTGAAGTAAACGATAAAATTCATTTGAAGAATTTAATTTAAAAAAATATACTTGGTCAAGCGCAATTAATTTTGGAAAAAATATCCTTTTACATATTTTATTATGTATTAGGAAACTGCAAAATACAATGCACAACAGTGTAGAAAAAGTGATTTCGATGTCATTCTTGCAAGTCCATTTAAGAATTGCATTAATAATAATAAAACATATGAATAAATAATTATTTTTCTTAAGTTCCTATTTTTACTCAGCTTTTTATTATCATTCCATTCTCTCTGACATTTTGTTTATCTTCCTTTAAAATTGTTAAAATGACTGCTTTATTCTTTGCATTCTTTGTACGTGTACATTTCTTTTTTTGTTAATCTTACTTATCTATAAAATCCTTGTATTTTCAAAAGACAAATAAATTTTATTATTATTAAATTCGTCAATTTTTTTCATTTTTCTCCTGTTCTCATTTTTTTTCTTCCAGCGATTTTTTTCTATTCTTCTTTATTATTACTCATTCATCCTTTAATTCATTCTACCTCCGCTTTTATTTCGTTCACTTTCCTTATCCATTCTTTACTCATTTTTTCAACACCTGTTTTTTAAAATATTTCTTCTTTCTCATTTCTATTTTTACATATTTATCTCATTTTCCAGTTAAACATTGTTCACGTTGTTTTGGCATAATGGGAGGCCATGATTTATTTTTTTAACGTTGGACACACTGCTTGATTTACGTCACTAAAATGCCTGACATGCGGACCCATCAAAATGAACATAACATGTTGCTGAATTTCCCGCAATATCTGAGTATTCTTCTACTGCAAACTAGTAAAACTGACAACAACGCACTACGCATTGACGCTATTTATAACCTCAAACTTAGAAAAACATAACCTAATTCAACAGACGGCTTTACTACCAAATTAAATGCAATATTTCCATGGCCTTCCATTATGCTAAAATTTTTTACCAATCCATCTTCGTTCCTCCTCACAAACTTGCTAATTTCTTCAGATCCACAAAGAATTCAAATGACAATACAAATATAATATGTAATTGAACAAAAATGAAAAGTCTTAACACACCTTAAACATTTTGACATATTTTTTTTAGAAGTCCGCGAGGAATTTGTAGTGATTATTTCGTGCAGTGGCAAAAATTTAAATTCTTCAGGAAATACCTAACAGAAGATCTTATTCAAATCCAGTTAAGAATAAATAATCCGGCCTGAATGCCGGACGTGATATTATTATTATTAATAACACATGACATTTTAATCATTTGTCTTAAATTCAAGTTTTCACATTTAAATTTTCCCTTCCATTTTAATAATTTATCTCCCATAAAAATTAGTTTCTGTAATAATTATTTTCATTCCATTTTTTTTATCTTTTTCCTACTAAAAAAAATCCCTTTATTTTTTTTAATTCTTTCATTAGTTCCCCTTTTAAACTTTTGTTCATAATCAACATCCATTCTTTACTCGCTTCTCTTTTAAATTTGTTTTTGTTCTTATTAAATCTTTCGTTTCTTCTTCTTTCTCACTACTATTTTTCCATATTTAAAATAGTCACTTTCATTTTCCACCATATTTTACCAATTCCTATTTATAAACCTCCATTCATAGCATCTACATCAACATTTTACAACGTTCGCGAGAGATTTGCTCCGACTATTTCCTTAGAAAAATTTCATCCAATCACATTGCACACAATCGGACTTTTAGCAAACGACAGTCAGATCGCCACAAACATTGGTGCACCAGAGATCTGATCGAACAAAAGGTTGTAAAAGACATAAAAAAAAAACACTACAAAAAAATCGAACAGTGCTTTTTTGCATTTATAAATGTATTCTTCTGTGAGTTCTAATTATTGTTTTCTGGATCACAAAAATGAAAGGAACTGTAGTCCTAATTCAAAATAAGTGGCATCCCGGTAGGCGTGGATTATCTAAAGTGAGCTTTATGTTAGTCAAAAATCTTACTAAACATGTAAAACCGTCATTACTTTATTTTGAGGTTATTCACTGTAAATTAAAATATCCTGAGCGCAATGTGTCTTATAAAAAAGACAGTTTTTTTAACACTTTGCGTTAATGAAACAAAGAAATTCTAAATACTATAACAAGAAAATAAACACAAAACGATTCCCAAAACCAAATTAACAGCGAAGGATACCAACAGCGTCGAAACTAGGGTATTATTATTAACAAGGGTCTTGCTGCCAACGTAAATTTCCAACGCCTACCGCGATGCCACTTATTCTGAATTATAATATAGAGTAGGTTATGGTTAACATTTTACAGTTGACAACATGTTGGAACGTTGCTATCGCAACAGATGTCGCTGTAAAATAGGGTTAGCTAAGGTTCTCGATAAATAAGGTAAGGACAACGGTCGCTTAATTTGGCGTAATGTTAAGTTAATTTGTTTGACACGTAAAATTTCAAGTCACAAAAATCCCTAAAAATGGTGTACTTCTGTCATTGTGATACTCACGGCATTTATCGATAATGTCGTCTCTCTTAATTTGGAGTCTCAAAAATGAACAATGAGTTACCTTATTTATCATCGAGAACCTTAGGGTTAGCAAGGTTGGTAGAACTGGGGGACGGGGAGAAAAGTAACTCGTGACGTAAAATCAACCTAGAAATTTGAGTATTCGAAGAGAACTCAAGGTTTTAAGCTCCGTGGGGTTTATTGGGTTGGTATTCTAGGGAGGGAACACCTAATCGACAGACTATGTCGTAAAAGTTTAGTGCATTATGACGTCACGAGGTGGGAAAAATTCAAACTATTGTTTTAAATGGCAACGAGGCAACCTACCATACTTACAAATTAGTCAGTTCTACCAACCTTGAGGGTTAGAATGATTATTTTTAAACGACAAGACCGTTAGGTTGTCAAAGTTAGCGATGACAGATGACGTTTAAATCGGAGAGGGAAAATCAGAATGACCAACTGTAGGACATTAATTATGAGCTGGTGTGATTGTTGTTATTTTTTTGTTCGTACGGTATTAGTATTGATTGTTTGATTGGGTGTAAAAGGTATTAATTGTGTGTAGTGTCGGGGCCCGCGCGGCTTCGCCGCCTCTGAGCTCAGCATCTCCACCAGATGCGAGACACCGCCTAAGAGCATTAACAAAATCAGAAACCAATGAGATAAACTGTGGCCATCGCTCCTCCCAGCATCTTAGCACCGCTCGCCGACGCGTGGACCGGCCTATTACCGCACCATTAGTCGCCAATTAGTGCCTATTAACTAAACACCACCATGGAGCGGAGCCCATCAATTACCGGCGCTCTGTAAGGGACGCGCGCCCGCCCAAAATGGACATGTCCAGGACGAAAACCGACAAGGACCCGCTCAAGTTCGGCATCGACAGACTCCTCGCCGCCGAGCCTTTCAAGGATAACAAAAGTGTCAGTGTGGCCAAGCCTTTAGCGACTGTTCCCGTGCCTTGTTCGGACTGTGTCACGTCTTTGTTCAGGTGCTGCCGGCTTAGTCCTTCGCGACAGGACAACGTCGACTTCCTGGGGCAGCACCACGGCTTCGCCACGCCGACATCCAGCATATACACAGTGCAACCCATCAGGCCCTTCGCCACAAGGCCAGGTAATTACAAAAAACTGCATCGTGCATGCATTCGCAAAACCCGCTGCGATGCATTTATCAAAACGTCACAACGACTGAACTAACAATCTGGAAAATTCAATTACACGGGCGTGAGGTGAGGTATGCTGAGACGTCTCCAAAGGGAGTCGCAGCTTGGTTCGAACGCGCGAGGAAGTGTCAATTTTTCCCAAAGAACAAAGATTGATCTAGTTTTACAATTTGGAGCGATAAACCCGGTGTTTATGAATGTGATGCACTTGTTGCATCCACAATTCTGTCGAAATTTCTCGGAAGAGTCGTTATCTTCGTCACTGTTCGGTTGTGATTAATGACGAATTTTAAAAATCGAGTTATCGAGGATTTAGTAAGTGTTGTTTAGATAAGAGTGTGTTAAGTCGGAGGTAATTTGGACTTAACTGCACGTTGCAAGTTGAGTTATCATAAAATAATTATCTGATAAGTCGGTAATTGATGCATTCGTAAAAAATACACTTTCGATATTTTTGGCACAAATTTTAGGCGAAAAATTACATTTTGAAAATATTTAATTTTGGGACGGCAGTTTTGCCAAAATTACAACAAATTTTAAAACAATATCGAAACTGTCAAATTAAAAACTGACAAAAAAACAATAGATAAGGCCTGTCCACTGTTGATTTATGTTTGAAAATGCTTCTGAAATGAATATAAATGTCACAAAAATTTTTGCTAACATTTATATTCATTTCAGAAACATTTTCAAAATTTTTGTATGAACCGCAGATACAAATTATAGACAAAATCAAAACTAGAGAGTTAAACTAGAAGATTTAGATTGTTTTTTTACTTTAAAGAAGATTTAAATACATGAAATAACTTTTTTGAAAATTGTAGAGGACCAAAATTTTTGAATTTTTTTTGATAATCGTCAGAAGAATTAGATATTTATTTCGCTTGTAAAATATTTTGTCTCCTGAATATCTTATTTGACGGGATTTGGCTACACACCGACGCTAAACATTTGCAATTTTTTTCAAAATTTTGAAAGAAGTCCAAGGGAAGAAAAACGACGAAGAAAGTATTCTTTCCCCACATTTAATTGTTTTTTAACCATTACAAAACTATCTACTAGTCATGACGCCTAAATTTATCATTTTTGAATAAGTACAGCTTTTTTTGTAAAATTTTCACAATTTTCTAATAAACATGAGATTTTACCATTTCAAAAAATTGTCTAAAGCGTAAGAAGCTAATTTGTGAAAAATTTACAAAGCTTTATAATTTATAATTGTCTTAAGTGTGGCTCCACTCCAACATCTACGAAGTCATTGTTTTACCCGGACCGCGGACTAAACGCCACAATGGCGCCAAAACCGCCCGAATGTCAGCCATTGCACAATTCTTCCTCTGAATAATTCAAATCGGCTGACCGTTTTTCGCAACTGTGTGAACTTTGCAACCGACCTCCCAAGGGAGAAGAAAATTAATTGAGCGCCTCAGAAAATGTACTGATTAATTCAAATTTATTCACTTAATAAGAACCTGCGACTCCAGATAACATTATTTATAATCATCGCCAATTATTTATCCCTTGTACATTAATTAATTCGCGAAAAACAGAAAAACAAGTAATTACAAATAATTAATATTTGCAACTGGTGTAGAATCTGGACTTCCTCGTTATTCCTCATTAGCAAACGAGATGGGATTATTTATTTTCGCCGAGAAGAATCTACAAATGAGTTTGATAATCCTGGACTGAGACCGGTCCTGGACGCACACATGCTCGATTAGTTCCTATTTGTTTATAACATCTCACTTATCTATGAATAGCTCCGGCTGAAACGATTCATTTCCCGAATTTCTAAAATTCGAAAGGACATTTTCCACGTTTCGACGCTCCAAGAGCAACCTAGCCCGTTGCCATCTAGCCATTGTTTTTGGTCGTGACGTCACAATTCATCGAAAAACGAATTAAACCTCCAGAATGTAATAAAAACAGTACACATTTTGGTTAGCACTCTTTTTTTGAGTAGAACGATGTGTTTAGGCTTTACAATTACTGCCTCGTGGAGTAAAATGCCATTAATGACGCGAAAATTGTCATTTAAAGTGAGGTTAGGTTTGTGTATTTATTGTTCTTGCGTAATTTTTACTTTGTGGATCATTTAAACAATACCAAATCACAACAAATGCTTCTTACATCTTAATTATATCTGTAGCAAATATTTTTTCAATTAAATTATACTTACAACGATTTACAATCACGAAAATGTTGATAGGGTACAAAAATAGTTGACTGGTTTCAACGTCTTTTGCGACGTTTGATGAACAGTAAATACCCTAGTATTAACTGAAATTATTATATAACCTTGCCACCAAGCTTTTGCTTATCTCACAATTTTCAATTTTCCATAGAACGATTAAAAAACAAATTTTGACGTTTGGCCTTCCTCGTGACGTCACACACTGTCTGCCTTAAGGCCTGGTGTTCTAGATGGCAATGCCTAGCCCCACGACCCGGTCAAAACAATTCGGTCGGCAGCACAAAGGGGTTTTTGCACTTTGTTATCGAAGAGGTTATCGTTCCTGAAATTCGTGGAAATTTCGTAAAGCTTCAATGTTAGAGGAATTAGTTCAAAAACCTAAACTCATAAATAATGATACGCTCCGCTCGTTTCTTAATTTGTTAATCGTGATTTTTGTTTGTTTTCAAAGGAGCAGGTTGTTTGTTGGGCTTATCGTTATGGTCGCATAAAATTTTATTGGAATGACATATGGTCCGGCGAAAATGATCCAGGTTCCGCCAGCCAAAGTCTACAGATATCGCAAAAATGCCGAGATAAACATTGCAAATGCGGCGGTTTGGTGACGAAGAGTGGAGTGACATTGTTTCCACGACTTTTTTTTTCAAATCGGGATTTCGTAATTATTTGTGAGAGATGAAATGTGATGGGTTGTTGCGAAATGCGGTGTTTGTTTTCCCATGGTGCGATGATCCATGTGCAGATTGTGCCGAGGCATATATGGTTACATCATGTAAAGTTACATCTTTGAAAGTCGCAGTCGATAAAAATTATCTGCTCACTTTGAGACGCATCAGATTGGTTGAAAAATTACCTCTTCAAAAGATGGAAGAAATTGGGGTGGTTCCAAAGATTTGGTTTTGTTTGTCTCAGAAGGAGCTGAGAAAAAAATTGAATGCCAAACAGTTCAAGAACAAAAACGAAAAAAAAAAACAGATGTGTGCTTGGTCTGCTAAAGTAATTACTTAGTAAGTAGGTATGTAAAGTAGTATTTTCAAAATTCATTCATGTTTTTATATTTTGGGCAAATTTTGGAAACATTTTCAAAATTTTTTAATGAGAGATACAAAAAAACTAGACGGTTTCGATTCGTCTAACATTTTAAAGAAGTGTCAAACTCTTCACAGTCACTTTTAAATTTCCTTTGAATGTAGGAGACTAAAATTTTTGAAATATTTTTGAAAATCTCAAAAAAAAACCGAGGTAAATTGTACAAAATTTCGTAATTTTTTATGATATGTTGTCTTAAAATATTCGTCTACTCTTCAGAAAACCTAAGATCGGCAACTGTTTTCAAAATTTTGGAAAACAATCAAAATGGACACTTGGTGATAAATCTATTCTTTTAAATTTCTTGATTTTTATTCTTTTCTAACATTATTAGCACGGGACTGTCTACTTATCTTTTGATTATCACAAAAAAAAAAATTTTTGACTACATCTAGCTCGATTTTGGTAAAACTTTTAATTTTTGTATGAACCACAGACACAAATTATTAAATTTTTATTAAACAGTAAAAGATTTAGGCCCTTTTCTCAATTGAAACTAAAGTCAAACATAATAATTTTTTTGAAAATTTGTCTTGTAATAGCCTAACATTTTTTGAAAATTTTTTAGACATTTTGTCCGTAGTAAGAAAAGAATTATTTATCTCTCTTATAAAAGATTATTTAGTCTTCTGAATCTATTATTTCAGGGGATTCACTTAGTCATAGCAAGACTAAATATTTGCAAATTTTTTCAAAATTTTGGGAGCAATCCAAGGACGGAAAAACGATCATAAAAATATAGTTTTTCGATGTTTAGTTCCCTTTTTAATCATAACAGGTCTCTAGATGACCCCAAAATGTACCTTTCTTAATACAGTACCATTTTGGCAAATTTTTCAATTTTTTTTTCATCACGCCAAGACCCAAATTATCCCGAAAAAAGCAATGGCGTAGTTTTAGATTTTCTTCTCACGTGACGAAAGAGTCAGTAACTTCAAAATCACGTTTTTAAACATTTGTCTAAATTGTAGGACTTTTTCACATTTTTTTTTATAAGCATCTCAGACATTTCGACGAAAGTAACAGAGGAATTAGATATTTCATCTCTCTTGTACATGTTTTACAGTCTCTTGAATCTATTATTTCAAGGGATTCACTTAGTCGTACCTTGACTAAATATTTGCAAATATGTATTTCCAAAATTTTGAAAAATTTTGGAAGTAGTCCAAGGAAAGAAAAACGATGCACAAAATATATCTTCTCGATATTTAATCTCCTTTTTATTAATAGCAGGTCTACCAGTTATGAATATATGTATCATATATCAAAATATATCTTTTTTGAATTAGCCTAAAATTTCCAAAATTTTGTTATAATCCGAGACGCAAATTGTCGAGAAACACGCAATAATAAAACATTTTGAACCTCTTCTTCTGTAGATAAAGGTGCCAAAAACACCATAATCCTGTTTTTATCCTTATTTTGAATTGGGGGGCTAATTTTTTTATTTTCTTTTATAAACATCAAAGTAATAAAAGAATTAGTTTTTTATCTCTCTTGTCTCGTGAAGTCCTGCCTATAAATTCATTACTTCAAAGGATCCTTAACATCCTCAATTTCACAATTCTCTTTCAAAATTTTGCAAAGAAACGGTCCAAGGAGTGATGAAAAGGAGGAGGAAAGTGATGAAAATATCTTCTAATTCCAAATATCTTAATTTGTGATTCTTTCCAGCACTATTCATTTGGTCAACACCAAAATTCTTTATTCTCGGATAAAAATTATTTTGGTAAAATTTTTCTAAATTTTTCCTATACACAATCTTTCCGGAAAAAACAATAAAAAATTTACTAAAAATAGAAGTACATATTACAGTTCTTTATACAACTAGCTATGAAAGTCATACTTTTTTTCATGAATTTGCAGTTTTATTAACGAGGGCGTAGCCCGAGTTAATCAAGCAAATGAGTGAAAAAAGAGACTTTCATAACGTGTTGTACACACTATTTAGGTACTTTGCTTTGACAATCATCTCCAAGGAAATGGAATAAGATGATGCAAAAAAGTACTATTTTCACTACGATTTTTCATTAAAAAAGTGCTACTTTCATTACGATATGCAAAAAAGATATTAAAATCTATTTTTTGAAAAGAGACATTTTCGAGCCCAGCAATGAATTACATTTTTATCTCTTTTAACCGAACTAAATTTCTACTCAACGTTAATGAAAATATAGGTACTTGTTGATCCTGAATTACTCAATTCTTCCTTCTTTTTCTAAGTGAAATTTTCCTTCTTGCAAAAACTCCACCACTCTTCGCTCTTTCAATGCTCTTATTCGTCACTTCTTGACAACTCAATCCACATGATGCGATGTTAACTCCAAAGCGCACGAATTAACGCCACCAAAAAATCAAACAAACCAATCGACCAATAACATCCGTTCGATTTCATTTTATGTTTCCGGAATGCCATTGCCAAATATTTCAGGCCCGTCAACGATTACAAAGAACAGATCTGAAACGATAACAAACCGATTAAAAAATAAAATTCTCAATGACAGCAGAATTTTTTTTCATTTCATGACTCAACTCCGGTACGCCCTCTGTCAAAACAAACAAACGAAAAAAGCGCTCATAAAACACAAAAGACGTGTTTTTCTTATAGCTTAAACATTAAAACCCGTGTTCGGTTATCATATTTCACAGGTGGATTTATTTTATGACGGTAGAAACCTGAAGTATAAACTACAGCGCTGTAATCACGTTTTATACTCGTTGAGCTTATGTAAGTGGTCGATGGCAGCCAGACATGTCGAGAGCTTCTGTTAAAAAAAATAGATCGGGGAAACGAGAGCGAAAGTGTCTAATGTGAGAGCGTCGATAAAATAAAATCAAACGATTTCTTAATTTTATTAGAGTAAACAATCGGAAAAAAGTGTGTCGACTGACGACACCAGCGTGTTGGTGACAGACAGAATCGAGACTTGGAAAAAAATTAATTTGATTAATCGTGATGCGTTATTTATTATGAGGAAATTTTTCTCATCGCCGGTAGAAGTAATTTATATGTCGGAACAGTTAGTTTAACGATTTGTTCGTGCGATAAATCGCAAATCCAATAATCTTTCCCTTGATGTGTGAGGTTAGGCGAGCCAACTTCTGGTAATCATAATCCCAGCATGTGCGATCGTCTTTATGTGAAAAAGCCATTAGAAGGATCCCTCCTGCCGTTCCCTGCTAATAATTTAGTCACTTAACTTGTTTCGAGTCATTTGTCACGATTATAAAGACTGGTTCTCAAATTGATCATTACCCCATTTGTTAGTTGAAAAAACTGCACTGCTTTTTCTTAACTTTAAATTTGGACTTGGGGGTTGCTTTCCGTACAATTAACAAGGCAATAGAGATAAAAATTGTAATTTAATTTTACTGGACACGTCTGTGCCGCTTCACAAATGTACAGAGAATGACAATTTTACCTGACCCAAGGATTAGGTATTACACTGCAGGTGTTTTGGCGCCAGGGCGACAACCCGCCTTCTGTAATGGACTTACAAATAAAAGTTACCTGCAAAATTGCAGAACACACCGGCCCCCTTGAAAGGACCGCTTTCAATCAAAACATAAACAAACAAAAAAAGAAAGTGATTTACAAACAAACAAAAAATTCTTAATAACTAACTAATAATTAACAGGGTTCAAACAAGCAATTACAAATATGTGACTGATGTCATTCTATTAAGATGCTTATTCTATTTATGGCTCGGCGCACACTTCCAGTTAAGGTTTTTACCGTTACCGCACGCACTAAACCATCACTTCCGGGGTGAAGTTCTTGAATTCTACCTAGCTTCCATTGTAATGGAGGTAGATTGTCGTCGCACAATAACACTAAACTTCCTACTTTGAAAGGTTTGTCTGTCTTATCCTGCCACTTTGACCGCTGCTGAAGATGGTGCAGATACTCCGATGACCAACGCCTCCAGAAATGTTGTTGCAATTGTTGGACCAATTGCCATCTTGATAAACGATTGAGTCTGATTGGAGTCAGATCTGGCTCCAACACTGTTGTTAGTCGGTCTCCAATGAGAAAGTGTCCAGGGGTTAACGGGATTAGATCGTTGGGATCTGTGGATGGCTGTGTTATGGGACGGGAGTTTACGCACGCTTCTACCTGAGTTAGAAATGTGTACATTTCTTCGAAAGTTAAACTAGTATCGCCCATAACTCGTTTAATATGACCCTTGACCGATTTTACTCCAGCTTCCCAAAGACCTCCCCAATGAGGTGAATTTGCTGGTATGAATTTCCAGTTTGTGTTATATTTTAACGACTCAGAGAACAGTTCTTGTTGGAATTGACTATCTTTAAACAACTGCTTTAACGTTTGGAGTTCTTTATTAGCTCCAACAAAATTTGTCCCGTTGTCGGAATACATTGTCGTCACGTTACCTCGCCTACTAATGAATCGACGAAATGCGGCCAAAAAAGAATCCGAAGTACAATCGCTAACTAATTCAAGGTGGATTGCCTTTGTAGAAAAACAGACGAAAACAGCAACGTAAGATTTTATTAACCGTTTTCCGCGACCGCGTCCTTCTTTGATACTAATTGGACCTGCATAGTCCACCCCGGTATTGATAAATGGTCGAGAGGGTTGCACTCGAGTGGCAGGTAAATCTCCCATTTGTTGATGACAAATCGGAGGATTTGTTTTCTTACATTGTATGCACCTTCGAATTACTTGTTTTACAACTCCTTTTCCACCAAGAGGCCAATATTGTTGCCTGATTGCCGCTAGAGTAGCTTGTGGTCCCCCATGTAACTGCATTTTGTGACATTCCGTTATCAGTAGGTTCGTTATATGATGTTTATGAGGCAGCACGATTGGATGTTTTTTATCAATGCTTAAAATGGCGTGTGTCAGTCGTCCACCTACCCTAATTAATCCTGACGATTCATCTAGGAAGGGGTTTAATGATTTTAGTTTACTTTTATTACCTACACTGCCCTTGGTTTTTAAGCATTTTAATTCGGTGGAAAAAACACCTGACTGAACAATTTTTAACACGACTAGTTTTGTTTCGTGAATTTCCGAAATTTCTATACGGCCAGTTAATTTGTTCTTTACGTCGCGGCAATTGTGAATGAACCGCCGACAATATGTTATTACCCGGAGAAGTTTGGAAAAATTGCTGTACTTTGATAAGATTGGCCACTCCTCCTTTTCAGTTACCGTTAATGTAATTAAAGGTCGCGAATCTCTTTTGCATTTGACTAAGCCTTCCTTCCACGTCTCTTGGTTTAACCAGTTTGGACCATGCCACCACGAAATTGACTTGACTAGTTCTGTTGGTGACAAACCGCGCGAAATTGCGTCAGCTGGGTTTTCGACTCCGGCTACGTGGTGCCAGTGATCTGGGTTCGTTAAGGTGCTGATTTCTGATATACGATTTGCTACAAAAATCCTTTCATTCATTGTTTCAGCCGCCAACCAATCTAGAACAAGGGTTGAGTCGGTCCAGAAATACGTGCCATCGATATTTAGTTTGATTGAGTTTCGAACCTTAACGTACAATTTTGCTAAAAGTAACGCGGCGCATAACTCCAGTTGCGGAATTGTTGTAGCCTTTAAAGGAGCAACCCGTGATTTTGAACACAATATATTATTGTGGTATACTCCTGTTGCATCCAGAGATCTAATGTAAATTACCGCGCCATAGGCGTCCTTTGAGGCATCGCAAAAACCATGAATTTCTAATTTTACGGGCTCCCTACATTTTATATTTCTCGGAATTGACAAGGAGCTTACTGCAGGTAAACTGTCTACAAAATACAACCAGGTAGATTCAATGGATTCCGGTACGCGATCATCCCAATTGAGTTTTAACGCCCAAATTTGTTGTAGTAAAAGTTTCGCTTTTAGAATTACAGGTCCCAATAACCCCAAAGGATCAAATAATTGCGCAATAACTGATAAAATTGATCGTTTTGTTACTGTAGTGTTTGACTTTAACTGAAATGAATATTTGATTTCATCCTTGTGTGCATTCCACGTGACACCTAGGGATTTTGTATCCTGTTTGTCAATTATTAATTGTGAAGTGGGACCCAATGCCTGTTCTGCAATTAAGGATGGATCATTTGAATTCCACTTTCTCAGCTCGAAACCAGCATCAGCTACTACGCGAGTAATTTCCGTACGAATTTTTTGAAGTTGTTCTATCGAATCTGCACCTGTCAACAGATCGTCGACGTAAAAGTCTTCCAGAATGTGTTTACATGCGAGTGGATACTGATCTTGATGTAGCTGTGCAATGTGTTGCAAAACTTTAATTGCCAGGAATGGAGCTGAGGTCGTTCCGTAAGTAACCGTGTTTAACTCATACTCGATAATTGGTTGATTTGGGTTTTCGCGCCACAAAATAGTTTGATATCGCCTGTCATCTGGGTGGACCCACACCTGGCGATACATCTTTGCAATGTCTGCGCTAAAAACGTATTGGTGTGATCGAAATCGCAGTAATATGGTGACTAGATCCGGTTGGATCGTAGGTCCTACCAATAAAGTTTCGTTCAGCGAAATTCCCGAGTTGGTTTTGCATGAACCATCAAAAACTACTCGTACCTTGGTCGTGGTACTTGATTCCTTGACCACGCAGTGATGTGGAAGGTAACACCGAAACGCGTCTATATTGGTTACCGGAGACATGTGTCCTAACTTTAAATATTCCGCCATAAATTTTACGTAGTCCGATCGTAACGTTGGTTGTCTCATCAAATTTCGCTCAAGTTGCAAGAACCGCTTTGTAGCAATGTCTTTGGAACCTCTCAATTTCGAAACGTTTTGTTTGAATGGCAAACGCACGACGAATTTTCCATTTGGCTCACGGGCATATGTTTTTAAAAAATGTTCCTCACACCAAGCTTCTACCCGAGTGCGCGGCGGACCCGTCGTTGTTACCTGCTCAATTTCCCAAAACCGGGCTACCTGGTCTTGCAGTGTTATTGCTAAATTTGCACACGTTTTTAAATTTGATTGCGATTCTGCAATGCTCCCACCTATTAACCAACCTAATTGAGTGTTTTGTAAATGTGGGTGGCTATGATTTGCTTTAACTGACTCTGGTAACATGACACTCCAGAAAATATCTGCCCCAAGTAGTAAATCGATGGGACCGCTTTTATTGAACGAAGGGTCCGCTAGTCGTAAATTTGGCAAATTTAGTCGGCGCTTGTCGAATGATTTTACCGGCAAGTTTTCCGTTATTTTTGGAATTACCAGACAGCTCAAGTCGAATGTATTGTCCCTGTCGTTGAGAGGACTGATCTCTACCTGTGTTACCCTTTTTATATTGCGGTTTAGAGAACCAATACCTGAGACTGGCATGTTTACATTTTTGAATGATGTTCCCACTAAGTTGCTTAAATTTTCAGAAATGAAATTACTTTGTGACCCAACATCTAAGAGTGCTCGACATTGTTGCCATTTTCCACCTGCATCTCTTACATTTACATATGCGGTTGAAAGCAATACTTCTGAGGAAGAAAATTTGCACACGTAACTGGTGTTTGACGGACCTTCTTGAACATTCGTTGTCTCCGTATCGTTTGATGCTTTATTTTTTAAATGTAGTAGACTGTGGTGCCTTTTGTTACATTCGCGACAACATGATTTTGTGAAACAATTCTTTGCTACATGATTTTCCCGTAGGCAATTTAAACATAACTTGCGGGTCCTAGCTTGTTTGATACGATCTTCGATCGAGAGAGATAAAAAATTAGGACATGCGTTAAGTTTGTGTTGATTTTCGCACAATGGACATTTTGACGTGTTAACCGTTATGTGTGTTGTCTTCACTGATGCCTTTGATTTTGGATTTATGTGTATCTTGTTTATTGCCATTGACTCCATTAAACGACACTGTTTTGTCAACAATTCAACTAATTGTTTCAATCGCGGAACACTGTCTCCCTCTAAAGATTTTTCCCACTCTCGTTGAATGTGTTCGTCTAACTTTGAGATCATGATTTGTATTAATAAAATGTCCCAGTGATCTACCGGTTGATCAAGGACCTTAAGTGCTTTTGTATGTGACGTTACCGCCTCTAGTAAACTACGAATTGCTGAAGGTGAATTTTTCGGTACCGGTTCTAAACTAAAAAGTAACGCATTTACGTGGTTTTGGACTAAGATGCGCTTATTTTCGAATTTCTCCCGCAATGATTCCCAAGCTACTTCGTAATTTTCAGAGATTGTTTTTAGTGAAACTACTACTTGTTTAGCTTCACCCTTTAAACACGATTTTAAATATAATAGACGCTGCGTGTCGTCTAGAGAAGGGTTCTCATGAATGAGCGGCTTAAATACTTCGTAGAAAGGTAACCAATCCTCGAATTTGCCCGTAAATTCCGGAAGGTCGATTTTCGGTAACGGTATCGAGTGAAAGTTGTTGGATAACGGTGCTGAAGGTTGTCTTTCTACAGGTACGGACTCTGAAGACCGTAACGAAATTTCGCTCTCGAAAACATCTAAGACCTTTAAGATTTTTGTGTCGAATTCATCGCGTTCCTCTAGTTCTATATCCTGATCGTCTGATAGATCTTCAATTTGCGTCTGAGCTTCTACAAATTCTTGCCATAGTGACTTGACTCCCGCAATTCGATTATTCAAAATTGATAACGATTCCGCTTTGTACGCATTCGTCGAGATGTATTTATTGTGAAGTAACGTGAGACGGCTCTTAAGTCTACCGCGTAGTTGAACGAGCTTTTGTAATTGTCCGGTCATATTAAACAAGGGCTTTGATTGACTTGTGAACAAACAATGAACAGGTAAAAGCGTTAAGGAAGTAGGACTTACTGTGGACCACTAGGATTTTTGGACCTGTTTCTCACGTTGCTCTTCGAAGACGATGATGATGTCCAGGTGGGGAGTGGTGGAATTTCTTCGCTTACACTGCTGCCGCTGAACCTGGAGCCTTGATCGATTCTCTGCACGTGATTCTCTTCCGTATCGAGACACTCTGGCTCGATATTGCCGTATTGAAATTGGGAACTTTTCTCACAAATCCGGCTCGAAGGACCAAATGTTAGTTGAAAAAACTGCACTGCTTTTTCTTAACTTTAAATTTGGACTTGGGGGTTGCTTTCCGTACAATTAACAAGGCAATAGAGATAAAAATTGTAATTTAATTTTACTGGACACGTCTGTGCCGCTTCACAAATGTACAGAGAATGACAATTTTACCTGACCCAAGGATTAGGTATTACACTGCAGGTGTTTTGGCGCCAGGGCGACAACCCGCCTTCTGTAATGGACTTACAAATAAAAGTTACCTGCAAAATTGCAGAACACCATTATTGATATTATAATTTACCCATTAAAATCTTGTTGGGACAATTAAACAACCAATGATGGTATTTCCACGAGCCTGACTTTTACGATTCGATTTTACCATCGTTGCACAAGAGAAATGTTAAAGACTTCGCTGACTTTTACGTTCGGTGGGACTCTTCCGGGTGGAACATATATCACATGAATAAATAAAAATTAAAGAAACAGATGGAATAAACGCAATCGAATAAATGCAATTTGCAAAATCAAACTTTAAAAATACATATGGCATTTTGATAAATAAATAAGTGATAGAAATTTAATAGTTATTTATTTAACGAGTTCGTGTGTAATTTGGGCTTTTTTTGGCATGAGTGGGCCAGTTTAAAACTCGAGTGAAACGAGAGTTTTAAAGGTCCACGAGTGCCAAAAAAGCGCAAATTACACAAGAACGAGTTGAATACAACGTTTTTTTGTTCGACGAGCCCCCCCAAACGCTCCAAATGGCTGAAAATCTTTAAAATTAGCTTGACGTTTCGTTTTGACAAGTTGTCAAATTCATCAAAATCCGTTCACACAGGAGAAAATTCTCAAATTCTGACAGTGTCGAACAAAAAAGGTGTTTAGGGATTAAAATAAAAAGAAAATGTGTTGGAGGCAATTCTTTCACAAAATTTCCCAAATTGAACTCTGTGTTAAAAAGGGCAGGTTCAGGCTTGAGAAATGATATGTTAGAAAATTTTAGATATAAACGAGTTTCACTCAAATAAATGGGTGGCACCTAAGCAATTAATATGTAAAACAAGAAATAACAAAATAAAAATTGTAAAACAATAAAAATCTTGAAGGTAATTTTAAACCAAAGGAAATTTTTAAAAAGAGTTAATGTTAACTAATACAATATAAAGAAAAAATATAATAAACCAAGAGCAAAGCTTTTTTAATGTGTCCAAATTTATATCGCGCGTTCAAATGAAATCCTGGGCTGGGAAGGCGTTGGAAACCGTCAATCGTTATGCTTTTTTAAAGCGTAGATTAATTGGAGCATGTTGACAGCTAACCTAAAATTTGGGGCCAAAAAAATCCTTATTTTTTCTTTCTTTGCAATGTTTTATATTAAAAATACAATAATTTAACGATTCTCGAACCAAATATCTAAGGGCACCCTTTGCTGAAAACAAACATGTTTAATTATGTCCCGATTAAACATAAACAAATGTCATTCGTGTCAAACGGCGGGAAATTCAAACTTTACACTGTTCTAAACGGTTTAATTTTTCCAACGCGATAGTTTTTTCTAATGAAATCTATAAACAAGCTGGCGATTGACACAACAAGCAAAGAATTGGATAAATAATTTAATTGTTACTTTATGTTTCCTTTTTTCACAATACAATTTCCTGAATTCTGGTCGTTCTCCAAAAGAAGTATTAAGGATATGTCGAAATAAAATGATAAAAAAGATTAGAATTTATTAATAAAACCTAAAAAGTTACAATCGATTGTGTTTTATTGATGAAAGAAATTCTTGTCTAAAATCCTATTTCGTGAGTTCTTCTGCTTCTACTGAGGAGTAGTCAGCGAAGACGAGAGATTTGGGGTAATCTCATTTTAATGAAATAGCCATCTGAATAAGAGAATAAACAAGAAGCAGTCCAATATCTTGTCCCACAACCTCGTAGGTAAAATTTCAGCACATTTTAAAAATACACCCAGTAGATCATATTTTATAAAATGTACGCCAATGCGAAGTAACCTCTGGGAAATATGCTTTCAAACAAGGAAACCGCATTGGTGTACGTTTTATAAAATATGATATACAGGGTGTATTTTTAAAATGTGCCGAAATTTTACCTACGAAGTTGTGGAACAACGTAGAAGACTAAAAGCAATTAAAAAAAATTGTAGCTCAAAAAATGTCATTTTATTTTTTGACAGAATTTTTTTAAATATTTTTTTCGAGTTCTACATGAAGCCAGTCGCTCGTGGTTAAAATTTGGTCAGACATTTCAATAACACCCTGTAAAGGATGGAAATTTATTGGGCGGTGGATCTTTAATATGTGTACAGTCTATGGAAAATAAATTTTTTCGCTGACAGCTTGGGACTAAAATATATGAATTTAATAAAAAGACAATTTAGAACATGCAGGAGGAAGAACAATAAATAGGTACTGCGTGACCAAGAATTAGGTACTGCTCGAGTTGGCAATAAAAAATGTTACTAGAAATTGGCAAGACTGTGAATTGTACCTATTTCCGTTAGTTTTGTTGTCACCTGATAAATTTCAAATGTAAACGTCTTGGCTTTGGTAATCTTTTATTGAGTTATTTGGAGCAGCACCTTTAAATGAAACCCTTTTCCTCGGTCTAACTTGTTTGTTTTTAAAAACTCCTCATTTTTCAATAAACCTTTGCTTCGCATCACACATAACCTAATTTTCGGCGATCTTTCAAATCACGTCACTTCCGGTTGTGTGACAAATTTAGCCAACAGAGAAGAAAAAGTCACCATTGTTTTATTGTCTACTGAATCAGTAATTGTTGCTCACGCGGTATAAACTCGAAAACAATAAAAAATACAGTGGCCATGTGTATAATCTGTTTCAATGAAATTAGCATAAGAGTAGGCCATGACCGTGTAAACAGCGCTGTAGATGTGAAAGGTACTTTACACAAAAAGTAACTAGATCTGTCAGTTTTGTCACCACAATTAATTATAATTAAGAATATTAATCAATTTGGTTAAGAATCAAATTTGTTGTATTTAAACGCGATTTAAATAAATGTGATTTTAACTGTAGACATTGACAATAATTTACTGACATGCAGTACTGTAAATAAAGAAATACAAAAACATTGCAAGCAGGGCTGCCAACAGAAATTTGAATTTCCACAGACACCTCTTATGCCAATTCAATTGAAATGGAGTTTAGCTGGGAAGATATTTAAATTGTTAAAATGTTTTTTAAAATACAAAGATTAATCTCCTGAAATTAAATTTATTTGCTTAGATGAATTATGGATTTACAAAAATGGTAACGCTGATCGGTATTTTATAATCTTCATTTTAATATGTTTACAAGCCATTCACCAAATGGCTAGATTCGACAGAGCTGCCACGTCTACCTCCTATGTAAATTGCAGTGTTGGTAGTTATTATACATTCCACAAAATCGAATGAAAATTAAAATTGTAAGAGCTTATTAATGGTTTCGTAAATTCATTGGAAATTGTTTTAGCACATCAGAGACGATATGACTAATTTTTATGCAATAATATATAGGTATTTAATCAATCCTGGCAACACTACTCATCGGTGCAAATCAGTAAATGTGATTCAAACATCGATAAAAAAACGTCATCATGTATTCTATAAGTATCTATTATTAACGCTGATATTTGGAGTCTCTCTGGAAAAAGTCAAACGTCACAGTTTTACAACTATAGTCAGAATCATGAAGCAATGCGTGTACGTCATCGATGAAGGGAAGGTTTTGCAGTACCAACCTAAAACTGCAAAACTGCGAAATCTATCGTTCAATTGTTGGTAACTTTTATCCTTGAGTTTTTAATCAAACTACGGGGTGAGCAACAATAACTGTTACAGTTGGCAATAAAAAAATTTACATGAAATTTTCAAGACTGTGAATTGTACCTATTTCGGTTTGTTTTATTGACATTATTGACAGCTGGCATACATTTCAAATTTAAACGTCTTGGTTTTTGTAATCTTTTACCAATAAAATGGTTTTCTCGTTGGAACATGACATAAAAATCACCAAAAGTCACCAGAATTTATTACCAACTCAAACAGTACTTGTTGCTCACACGGTATAATTGAAATTTTTAAATAAACAATTAAAATTGTTTTATATTGTCATGTTGGTATGAGCCAAACAGTGATTTTCATGATAATACGATTAATCACATTGAGTGAGACGTGACGAGCGAGAGTTTATTTCAAATTCGAAAAAGATTTCTGCTGATTTCTTATTAAATTTGTTTTGAAAGTGAATTCGTGGAAAAAAGGTACGGGAAGTGAAGTGAACATAACCTTAACTATGATTTGGTGTCAAATTGTTATACAGCTGGTCCATATGCGCACATTTTAGGGTGGTACAGAGTGGTTTTTTTACTTAATTTTGACATTGACAATTGTTTATTAAAAAAAATTCACTATACATCGTCTTCCCAACAGTATATTAATCTATGATCATCTTGTTGATCGATAACTATTAAAGCAAATTGTGAGGTTAGAAGAAGTCGTCGCTGTTGTTTAGTGTTCCTTTTGAGATCCTCGTTTCATTGCTTTCCTACGTGTAATAAAACAATTCTTTTCAGAGCTAACTTTTGCCTGTGTTTTTTACGATCCCTGCAAGTTTCAAAACATTCGAAGATGCCGAATATTCGCGTTGACTAACGCAGTTAAACGTAGTGATGTCGTGACGTCATGGATGTGCAATGACGTATTGCTTCGTGATTCTGACCATACCTAATATGTGCAAACTGCAAACGTCAAGTGCATAATTTGAGGTTAGGTGTGACCGGATTATACTGTTATAACGCCGCTACTTTCTCATTTTCACTCATTATCTCCAAATGAGGCAAGAAAAACCAAAAAAGGCGGCCCAAAGTGTCTCTCCTGTACAAAATTTCGCTTACAACGTCGTTTCACTCCTTCAGCGTTATAATTAACATCTCTAAAACTGTGCTGCAAAGATTAACAAAATTTTGCAAAAACTTTCCGTTATTCAATAACTATACACACATAAAAAAAAACTGGTACCATTTCATTTTTTTTTTTTTTATATTACATTGTATAAAATCGTGTTTTCTGCAAGAAGACGTGCAAAATTAATGAAAACAAAAATCGTTTAGGGTTTTGAAAACGAATTTGTTGTTTTGGCACATCAAAAGGCGCAGAGAGGAATTTTTATCGATTTTATGGCGTTTTCGGAGTGGTCCGACACGTCTTCAAGTTGTTTGTTTCGATTCGTTTGTCACAATTATAAAGATTGATCATTACCCCATTATTGATATTATAATTTAGCCATTAAAACGTAGTTGGGTCCAATTAAACGTCCATTATCTCCTCGAGTTCGTCTTTTTACGGCTCGATTTACCATCGTTGCATAAGAGAAATGTTAAAGACGTCGGTGACTTTTACGATTGGTGTAATTCTTCCGGATTAGAAATAATACGTCGTCGAGTCGATTCCGCTAATTTACGGCCACGATGAGTCCACAATGGGGAGTTTTACGCTCGCTTATGGATATAATTAATCGGCTTTTATTATTTACGATGGGACTTTAGTGGTGTCATAATGCCATAAAACGTCTTTATGCGGGCCGTATAATTTTTTAGGCGTCCGCACAATGGGGCAAAATAAAAACTACGGTCCTGTCATAAAAATCGAACGAGTGAGGGACGGCAATAAAGTCGAAAACAGACTATAATGGTTTGTAAATATACATCCTTAAAACCGTTGATGAGTACCAAATTTTGTGCTCCAACATAAACAACGTTCGGTGTATAGTATTATCATAAACACTTTCAGATGCTTCAGTTTACAGTTGTTAGGTTTAAGTATTCCTAGTTTGTATATACACGGCCCCTTAAGTGTTTAGAGGATGCTAATAGACACGCATCTATATCCAGAGAACATTTGCTTTGATTTGTTGTGCCTGGAAATAAACCAGTTAGCTCCGACGATTATACCGTGGTGTTTCCAATAAAACAAAACTTAAATAAATATACTTACCAGGTTATATGGTATTTGGATTAGGGCGACCATTTATCACCCGTCGTGTTTGTTTGGCGTCCGAATTCGATTTTATTCCCCTGTTACGCCACTTTATTGCGTAAATACGCCCCGAAATACCGATTCGCACTGCCCCCGCGGCGACACTCCCGTCGGAAGCCGGGAAGACAGGATGCGGTCTGGAGAGCGTCACGCGCGACCCATAAGCATAAACAGCACAGCGCCGCTGCCTCCGATTTTTATCGCTTGTTTATTACGGTTTCGGAGAAAAATGCCCCGATGAAAACGTTATTAGATAACGATTGAGGACATCCGCTGTTGCAGCCGTGCGGATCCCGGTGCCGCCGCCGCCGCCTGCATCGCCGGGACTGGCGCTCGCCCAAGGCAACAAGAGGAAGAGGTCCTGGTCGAGGGCGGTCTTCAGCAACCTGCAGAGGAAGGGCCTGGAGAGGCGGTTTCAGCTGCAGAAGTACATCACCAAGCCGGACAGGAGGCAGTTGGCGGCCACGCTGGGCTTGACGGACGCCCAGGTGAAGGTCTGGTTCCAGAACAGGAGGATGAAGTGGCGCCACTCGAAGGAGGCGGGCAAGGGGGAGAACAGCGCGGACTCCACGCAGGATCAGGAGGTCCACATAGACGTCGACACCGTCACGGACAACGACTGATTATTGTATCGATTTTGTACATAAAACTTTTATTATAGACAGGTTGTGGTGTGCTTGATTGTTCCCGGTCCGTAACGAGGCGAGCCTGAAACGATAAAAAGACTTACATCAGTTCAAACGAGTTGAAGACTAAACAGCAAATGCGACAAAGATACTGTACAGATGTACACTTGAAATGTTCAAAATTCACGCGATCATTTATTTTATCTTTAGTCAAATAAAAAGACAACATATTTCTCTGGATTGAAAACTAGTTTTCTTTGGAAATTCCCGCTACCCAAGTTCTGGTATTTTTTCAAAACAAATCTTGGGAATGTCAAAATCATGCGTAGAAGTAAAAGCAAAAGTAGAATTAATTATTTCCGTCTGTTGAAAGAAAGTCTTTTGTGTAAAACCTATAGAAAACAAAAAAGAATTTACTTTTAGCAATTTTGGTAAAGAAAAAATAAAAAGAACAATAATACCTTCTTCTGAAGGAACATTTTTGGAAACATTCACAATTACTTGATTTGGAGTAGACTTAGGAGGTATTCATTGTCGCAAGTTAAAAGAGGATTTCGATAAATAAATAAGTGATAATTTTTTTTAGTGTTTACCAAAATAAAAAGAGAAATTATTTTCTTGTGTTAAAGGAGATTCTTTTCTAAAATGTTCCGAATGGAAATTAGCTTTAAAAACAGTTAAGCAAAAATTTTTCGATAAGTTAAGAAATGACAAGTTATAAAATTTTGGAAATAAATGAAATTCCACCGAATAAATAGGTGAAAGTACCCAAGTAAACAAAAAGAAAGAACAAAATACAAATCCCATAACTTTAAACTTAAGAAAAATTTTAAGACAAGAGCCAAGGTGTCACTTAATAAAAGAAAAAATATACAGGGTGTGACAAAATTCGCGAATTTCGAATTCAGAGGGTGGTAGGGAAGGACCCAGTGGAGCTCGAAAAATACTTAGAAAAAAATTCGCTCTTCCTAAAGAAGATATAAGCACTTTAATTTTGTTCAATATATAAAGTCCATTCAAAAATCAAAAAACCATCACCTGTTGCTTTAGGTTGGTAAAATTGAAAAAACCCTAGGTAGATATTTTTTCATACTATGTTGGTAACTATAAATTATGACATTTATTTGATTCAAAATAAAATTCAATTGCTTTGAATTCCGTTGATATTGTTTTATTAGCAGCACGTTTCATTTGTTTATTGATTCTTATTATTTTTACTTAAACATGCCCAGAAAAACAAGACATTTAATAAACACTTAACCTCAAAATTACAATTCTCACCAAATTTTACACTAAACAGCGTTGCCGATAGTAATTATCGAGGAAAATGCGACGTTGGTGGTTTTTTGATTTTTGAATGGACTTTAGCAGCCTTCATATTCACAGTGACAAAATACTGTTCTAGCTACGTTGCCGTTCCATTTTTAAGAAAAATTACAAAAATTGACGATTTTTTTTCTCCAAAGTAAAGCTAATCTTCAAAAAATTGTTTTACGTTATTATTTTCCACAATCATCTACACCATAAATAACAATAAACACTGAACTTTTCAGACTGTATTTGAAGAAAACGCAGTTCAAAGAGTGCACCTTCAGACCAATGTATCTTTGTGGGGGGAGTCCCGATTTTTTTTTATTTCCATATTTGGACTACTGAAGTGATCCTCTACAACGCTCTGAATTCGGAATTTGCGAATTTTGAGACACCCTGTATACAGGGTATTTCATGAGTCTGACGGAATTGAAAATGCAACCCACAATACATCTACAAAATTAACGTGGATATTTGTTTTTTGATTTAAAAAACATAAAACACAGTTAGCTGTGCAGTTTCGTAAATTTTGACATAAATATCATTCGCTTGGTTAAATGATTTTGTGAAAAAACGAAGAGTTTTTGGGAAAATGTTGATTGTCTGCATAAATGGCCAACGTTAGAAGCATTTTGCAAATGTCAGTTGTGACAAATAAAATTATTGGAAGCAAAGCTGTCATGGATTCATAATTTCATTTTAAAACAATACGATATTTGAAATAGTCACGTTAACTTTGGGAATGTATTGTGTGTTGCATTTTCAATTCCGCCCGGCTCATTGTCATTCGTGAAATACCCTGTATAATAAATAAAGAGCACCACTATTTTTACGCCTGCCTCCAAAGTTCTACTTCTTTCTAGTATTCTAGTAAAGCTTATAGAGAAGGTGACGACGGTTTCAGATTCAATAAATATTTTCCTGTGAAAATTTACAAATGACACAACAAACAAAGAATTGAATAGACCATTTCATCGTGTTATTTTTTTTTTCCTATCCTCTTTCCTGAGTCCTTCTGCTCTACGGAGCAGTCAGTCAACACTAGAAATATGAAGGGAAATCCCACTTGACATTCAGATGCTCTGGATGCATGGACGTATTTTTGGTTGCATACACCTGTTTCAATTTAAATTTGGAAATTTTTGCCGAAACTAGACCAAACAGGCAACAGCGCTGTATGTCCATTCTTCGTTATTGAAAATACCATTACGAAAGTAAGATTCAATGATGAATCTTTTATGTTCTGAAGTAAAAACCACTTTTACGTTAAAATTTGATTAATAGTGACAGTTCTTCGATGTTTATTAGCTGAGTTAGCAAAGATACGAAAAATCTGATACTGTCAAAGTCATAGCCGCCCCTTATCTACGTAATTGTTGATCGTTTTATTTGCGAAATTCCACGTTGCCATGACATTGTTACAGCAGAAACGTCAAAGTTAAGAAAACGTAAGTTTCTTAAACGTCATCGATTTGGAGATATCACAAAACGAGAAATTGACGAAAGTGTCATTAGAAGTGTGCCCAAAAACACAGAAAAAAGCAAAAACATTATCTGGAGAGAGTTTATGTCATTTTGCGCCGTAAAAAAGTCCACATTTGATAGAGAGACTCCAATATTGGTTTCAAGTATTCTGTATTTTTATTCGAGAAATATTCTCCCTAAATACCACCTGTACTTAAAAATTAACCGGACAATTTTCATTCAAGCTTGTTGTCTAACTTCATTCATTCTTCGAACTTGTGGAATTATTAACAAGCTTTCATGAAAATTATCGGTAATCTTTATTTAAGCACTCGTGGTATTACTCCCGATTCCCGAATATTTTTCCAGTTAAAGCAACTTTTTTCAAAAATTCTTCAACAGAAATCAGTGTAATATTTTTGAATATTTCCTTGAAATAAAAAAAAAATCTCATTTCTTTCAAAGAAAAACTGTGAAAGAAACTGATGAGGAATTTAGGGTCCTGTGTCTATGTGTTGAAATTTTGAGACACGCTAATTAGTAAAATAAATAAGAAAAAAATAAAAACAAAAACAGAATTTCGTGGTTTGATTTATAAGAGTGGAAAGCAATAATTTTTCCATATCTAAACAACTTTAGACCTAAGAAAAATTCTGGGGAAATAAAAAAATAACACGACAAAATTTTATTTAGTAAGTTCATGAAACGGACCCTTCGCCAGTGTCCCATTTCACTTGAATCTTGAGTTAAAAGGACTTTTCAACCAGTTTACTCATTTTGCATAACACGTTTTAAATTATGCAAAAACTATGAATAAAAACAACATTGTAACGGTTTTTGCTCGACTAATAAAAACTAACTACCAAATAAATTCAGGACGCCTGAAAAGGCAACCCACAATACACTTTATTAAAAAATGTATCATGTTATGAACACCAACACTCTGGTTTCGCAACAAGCTTGGACCAGTCCTGTTTGGTTCTTCACAATCTTCACCACGAATGTCTTTACCGTTTCTTTCTTTAGCACCTAGGCAACAAAATGTGTTACTTGGAGCATTCCAAAGTGGTAAAAATGAAGAATTAGAAATCACTGTTGCATCATTTCAGACAAACGCACACGAGCTCTACCCACACACTCTTTAATCTCTTTCTTTTCCCATCTTCGGACGACCACATTACCCAGAAAAAGTACAGGGTTCCGTTTAGCCAAAAATAGAGATAAAAAATTCACTTCCTGATCACTGTAATTGAAACGTACAAAAACTCCACCTTTCAAAACGATAAGCGCAAAATTCAAACACTTTTTATTTAGCTCGTAACAAATCAAATAAAAATGTATGCATACACAATCTTAAAATACACAACAGTGTAGAAAAAAAAGGATAAATATTTAAGTAAATATTACAAACGGAAATTGTTCACGGGATGAGACAATACTTGTCGAGTATACTTGGTTGCCTACCTATTAAATGCAACGTATTGTATAAAAGTGCATTTTATAGAATATGTGGTAACACGGTTAATACAAACATTGTTCTTGATGGATTTGCAACTGTGATAATGTTATAAACGAGAGGGAAGAACAAGCGATAAGATAAAAACCAACTCGGTAAAAGCGAGCGTTATTGACATTCCCGTATTAACATTTAGAGCTGGTAGTGTAATAGAAACCGATTAGCAAGAAATGAGGAAAACGCTTTTCCGGTGACTAACATAAAATGCGAAACCACAGTTGAATTAAAATTGTCACAAAATGGGCGACTCTACAATCGTGTCAAAAATCGCGATCCAGGTGAGAAATCGGTGAAAAATCTGTGCAAAAATATTTGTCTTGTAGGTTGCAGTGCACATCATCTATGGAATATCTGCCATCAATGAAAATCTGACAAGTGTGTTAATATACGCTTGCGTCAGCGGCGGCTTGTTCGTCTTCTTCGTAATCCTGTGCGCGGCCTTCACCTGCTGCAAACGGCCCAGCAAATGCGACAGTCTCTCCCTGCAGGAAAACACGGCCTTGAACGAGACCTACATCGACTACAAGACCATCGACACCAACGACGCCACGAGGTGGTCAAAAGCAAGCTTCGACACCGAGCACGAGTTCTCGTATTATGACCCGATCAGAGAGAATTACAGAGTGTCGAGTCTGGGGACCATGAAGCTTCTCACCCCCCGCTGACATAATGTGATTATTGTTAAGAAATAAAAATTTACAAGCAATAAAGCAGCGTAAATATTTGTCCGAACCGAGTAAATAGTTGGGCGCGTAGGTCTGCTGCTATCACATCGTGATTCACACCATGCGAATTGATAAGAGCAGTGCAAATGTAAATTGGCGACGTGCAAGACGGCATTCGAGCATGGACCTGGTGGAAGAAGTGCAGTCCCATCCCAGCATCGTCATCATCGTGATCGGGATGATGGCGAGTGTGGCGTCTGCGATCTACGTCTGCTTGAACAAGAACGACCTTCCGGAGCGGAACCACCGGGACTACCACGAGATAGATGAGGACGGGCAAAGAGTCTCCGTGATCAGCGACTACAGCACCAATGGCGAGTACACGTTTTATCGGGGTTCTCCAACCAGCAGCCGCACCACCGTGATGTAGTTATCACCTTATCTAACCAAACCAAATCCGATAGTACAGTCGCTTTGTTCATTAAAAAGTGTGAAAATGTGGCAAGTTGTTTGCGCTTTCTTCGCCTCCTTCCTGCTCTCCTTCGCGACGGGCCTGCTCTTGAGCTGGTGGGTCTTCCGGTGGCGCTCCAGACGCCCCAAGCGCGACCAACAAGTGCTCGAGGAAGTCTTCAGCGCGAAGATCCGCGAGCTGATCGTGCCAAGCTACGACTCCGACTCCGACGAAGACAAGCTAGATTAGGTCAGCGGCGATTTCGGCGTCTTCCTCGACGCGTGACCGCTCATCACGGCCTCGCATTTATTTATTTTGGTCGGTAGAAAGGATGCCATGTATGTGTTAATATTTTCATCCAAGTATGTTATTGAGGTACAGTTAGGAGCGCGTATTTGTGTTCCGTTATGTCACAGAAACATCGAATTGCGCACGGGATGGAAATGCGCCGGATCGGCTCGTTACGAAATCTCACGCGAGCAACAACACTCGGCCAAACTAGAAATCGCCATTATTCTTGTGTAGGAAGCGTTTAGCGCTATTGTTGCGGCTTAATTGGCCGGGTACAGTTAGCAGCGACGCCGTCGGCGCGCCGGTTCTCACCAGAAGGTCGATCGATTAGCTGCAGATGGTCGGCCAGGAGAAAAGGAAGCGCAGGCCGTGAGATATTGTTCTCCGCCGGAAGAGACAACAGGTGGAATGAAGGTTACAAGGCGAGGAGTCAAATGTCGGGCTGAATCGGAGAAAGCAAGAATGCACACGGGAATGGAAGAAAGTCGCGGAAAAAATGCACAAGGAAGAAAGGAAGAGTATGAAAGCGGGAAAAATTTCAACACAAAAACTTGATTGGGCCGCTATCGCCAAGATAAATCTGCTCTACGTGATAAGTGTGGTGCTTGGCGCGAGTAAATAGCTATTCAAGCGCTTATCAGTGCATGAAGGTTCATCGTCATCGAAAAAATCGGGACGCAATTATCACTGGAATTGACTGGCAATACGGGAGAAACCGGAAAATAAGTGGTGGGGAAAAATGGAAGAGTTTGGGCAAAACAAATAACCACAAGTGTCGTGGTAATTCTCTCAATGTTGTAGATAAAAAGTTCGTGATTGTTTAAAAGAGGTTAGATAAAAATCGAAACAGATTGTGATGGAATTGATCGTGTAACTAGGGCAAAAATAAAGGACACAACAAATCTTCACAAAGGAATTGTTTCAAAAGTGAAGATTCACACTTTTTTGATTGTTTATTTATTTCTATTTTTTTAAGATTGTTTAAACGTTGTTCAATAAAGCAATTAAAACTGTATTCTTTAGTACTCTTGTACTTCTACTTCTTAAGAAAACAAATAACAAAGATTGTAGAATGAAGAATTAAAAGAAATCTTCTCAAATAAGTTGTTTCAAAAGTGAATTCCATGACGCTCTTGGAAGATTTTTTTCTGAATTTGTTTTTTATTCTTTATTCTAGAATTTCTCTTATTCACTTACTTTTCCAAAATGAATGAATTCCTGGAATTCACTCTTGTAGTCAATTATCTTGAGAAAGAGCTGAAGAATTTTAAATTTACAATTAATTGTCAAGAATGTGAATAAACAGAAAAAAAAATAAATAAATGTGAGCAATGATCATAAGTATGTACTTTTAGCTGATCTTAATCAGGGCCAAAGCAGATAAACAACACATTCTAAAACAAAAAAATCTTGAGAGGAATTCTTTTAAAACTAAAATGAAGATTTTGTTGGTTTAAAATTTGCTTTATAAAAAAATTGTAATAACAAAAATAGCTGATCGAACAATAAAAAAAAAGTTACTTTTCGGAAAAGAATTATTTCAAAAGAAGACAGGAAATCTTTATCGAGGAGTTCTTTAAAAGTGAAGTCTTTTATAAAACCCACTTTTGTACTTAATTAAAGAAGAAGAGCTGCATTAAGAAATTACAACAACCTATTACGAATGAGTATAAAGAAAAAAGAAAAGAAAAAAATCTTCGATAAGACAACTAGAGTAAAATTTGGCCGCCGTTATTAAATGCACAGGTTTTTTCATTCATTTGCGTTAATAAAATATGATTTTTGAATCGGTCCAGAAGCGTTGAAAAAAGTGCCACAGCGGTTCATTTTTTTTGTGTTAAAAAAAGTGCCGTAGCGTGTAATTTTTTTTATAAACGCAAATAAAAAAAAAGTATTACTTTACTCACTTGTTACATAAATAACTATTTTAGCACAGCTTGTGCTAAAAATAATGAAAACCGGGAAATATGATTAAATTTGTGAAAAAAAGAAAAATAAAGAAAATACGAATTATCTATTGATATCTAATTTTATCACAATCACTTTTATAATTAAAAAAATTTTGATCGATTGAATACTGTCCAATAAAAAAATTTGGTTATAAAATATGTAATTCAATACAAAATCTTCACTGAGGAATCGTTTCAAAAGTGAAGATGAAGACTCTTACCTACTACTGTTTAAAAACTGCTTAATATGCGAAAAAAATCAAGACCGTTCATACTATATTTTTTTAAATTAAATCCTGCAAGCAGGTCAGAAGCAAATACAGGGTGATTTATAATAAGTGAAAAAAACTTTCGACATCGTGTTCGGGAAGTAATTTTAAGAAAAAAATGTTAAATAAATATAGGTCCTATTTTGTTTATTTACAGAACTACATCAGATTTAAATTTTATTGAAATAATTATGAAAGTACAACTTTAAAATCTAGTAGCCAAGGAAATAAACAACATAATTTGTGAAACAATTATAACTAGTTGCTGGTTGTCAAAATCAATGAGTTTAGTGTAGCTGAACATGTAGATATTGTTTATCTGTGTGGGTATTGCGATGGTAATGGTCTTGAGGCGTCTAGACTAGAGAGTATCGCCGACGATTTCCTGATAGATGTTTTATTGCTTGGCCCCCAAGATCTCTCGACTTAATCTCCTTCGATTTTTAATAATAATTTCAATAAAATTTAAATCTGATGTAGTTCAGTAAATAAGCAAAATAGGACCTGTATTTATATAACATTTTTTCTTTTAAATTACTTCCCGAACACGATTTAAAATTTTTTTACACCTATTATAAATCACCCTGTATAAAACCAAAAATTTTTTAAATAAAGAATTTTTTTCTGACGGAATTCTTTCAAAAGTGTTCGTGAAGCTCGCTTTTGTAGACAGGTATCTCAGCAGGAAGAAGAGCTGAAATAAGAAGTAACGATTACTTGTTACGAATGCGAAAATATACAGAAAAAGAAAAAATCTTCGGCAAGATTATTGGAATTTAATTAAAGATTTGGCACAGGTTGGGTTGAAATATTTATGCTGAAAATAAGAATAATTGAAAAATATGATAATTTGAGGAAGAAATAAAAAATGGAACAAAAGTGCAAACGACAGAAAATGGTGTAACTTAAAATAGCAGTTTTTGCAATTTTAGAAACAACAAATTTTAATTGTAATACATATTATGTAAATGGATTTTTTTTACCAGAGTATAAATAAATGAAAATTTTCTTTTGGGCTTACCTGAGAAAAAAGAAATAATAAAATATAAAAACCAACGGAAGAATTCTTGAACAATAAGTTTGATTTATACGACTACCACTGTTTTTGACATGTAAAATCAGGCTTTTGTGCACTAATAAAGCATTTAGTATAAAAAAAGGGCCACGGTATCTAGGGCGAATTTATTTATTATTACAGATATTCGATCAGCTAATAATAATTCCTTTTAAAGTACTATTTTTTTTTACATTTATATGTATTATCATTTTATTTTTCATCGTTACAATAATTGGTATAAATATAAAATTTAAAATTAAAATCGAAAAATAGTGAAGGAATTTTTGAAAAAATTGAAAAATAAAAGCCAACCGTCTACACAATAATCACGAATGGTGCAGCTGAAAATAAATGCCATAAAAAAAATATTCAAAATATAAATTTCATTTTTTGTTCGACACTGTCAGAATTTGAGAATTTTCTTCTGCGTGAACGGATTTAGATAAATGTCACAACTTGTCAAAAAGAAACGTCAAGCTAATTTTAAAGATTTTAAGCGATTTGGAGCCTTTAGTGGCTCTTCGAACAAAAAAATCGTTGTATTCAACTCGTTCGTGTGTAAACTGGGCTCTTTTTGGCACTCGTGGCCCTTTAAAACGCTCATTTCACTCGCGTTTTAAACTGGCCCACTCATGCCAAAAAAAGCCCAATTTACACACGAACTTGTTAAATAAACTACTATTTTAGCCTGATCCTACAGGCAGAGTAAAAATAAATATGTAAATAAAAAATTCTCCAATGAAAAAAGAGGGTTTCTTTGAAAATTGAATTGAAATTTAATTTTGTACTTACCTCGTGAACGAGAAATGATGAAATAAGAAATTGGAGGTATTAAAAGACATGACAGTTAAAATCGTCTGTAACAAATTTTCAAATAAAAAATTTGCCAGACAATTTGTTGGTGATCAAAGGCAAGGCAGAAAGAAATCTCTAAGCCATTTCCAATCAGAGGTGGGATAAACGTCCCAATTAAAACACAAAAAATCTTTTGCGTCATTAAAAACCGTCTCAGTCCGATACATTTAAGAGCCATTGAACTCGCATTAGATCCGGATCGCCTCTCAAACTCCAGTCAACATCCACTCTTTCCCGGAACGAAGTCCACTTATCAATTTCGGAAAATGTGACTCAACAGTCGTTCGTCGCGACTTTCTTGAGCCAACCGGACCTCAACAAAGACAATAACAAAAATCACTTGTATTGTCATTCGTAAACAAATTACCGAACACAATGACTTTCACGACTATTATTCAACGAGTCGCATGCAATCACAGAAATTTCCCAAAAGATAAACGACCGATCAAAAAACGGTACAATCAAATGGGACATTAAGATGAATTATTATTACAGTTAAGGAATTTGCTTAACGCGACCGTTATGTTTGCCAAAACAATTCGGTGATCTGTTTTTCCGTTCGACTCGAAAAACAACGGAAAACTTACGGTGGCGGCGGCCACGAGGGGCGGCCATCGCGGCTAGCCCCAATTAACGAACCCAATTTCTCGATAGATCGTGCAATTAAACAGAATTAACCGGTCAAAAGCGAGCGCTTCCCAACAAGTGAAATCCGAGGCGGTACCGTCAGTAAGAGATGCCATCAAGTTTTACTACCGCTGTGCCCACTCCGCACCGGCGTTTCCTCCACAGGTAAGTGGGTCACCGTATATAAACTCAAGTTCAAGGTATCTAAAGAGCATTTGCGGTAGTTATTCGTCGACAAGTGCATGTCCGGCTACCTGTTGTGACTCTCTGTGATTTAGTAAGAACTCGTAAGGTGAGCACTGCTGTTTTTCACCCTAATCCTGCGCTCCCTAATGGATGGTACCTGTCGGTACCGCTTTATCTAAAGTATTCGGGTGGGTCTTGTCGGGTCGTCGATGACCGTTGACCTACTATCGCGGTACGACCTACATGAAGAAGAAATGAACCGCAACGGTTGATTTTCCCAACGCAAAATTGTGGCGCTAATTGGGGCACCGACGGGTACCACTTTCCCGATTGTCGCAATTGCATTGTCGAAAATCACCCGCGTTCCACAAATGACGCACGTAGAAAGTACCCAAGTAGGTCGAACGATTCTTCTGATCCCGACGCGGAATATCGCGTTGCAAATTACTGTAAAGTCGAATAACGGTGACCTAGAATGACGCGAACTGGTTGCAGATGTACAAGCAATCGGTGGGATGGGCCCTGTTCGCCCTCGTGGTCAGCAGCTCGATCGTCAGCACGATCTCGTACCCCTCCGACGGCGGCTTCGTCCCCGTGCGCACCCCCCAGCTCCCGGCCCAGAGGATAGACCGTAAGTTCGCCGAAAAGCCGAACGCTATCAAAAAAGTAGCCCTCGATGATTTAGATGACATCCAAACCAACCAGATCTCCGAGACTGGGGGCGGCTTTTCTTGGTCCAACCTCCTAGGTAAATCTGTCAGTATGTACGCCTCGCTTCTAAAGTCTGGTCCAGGCATGGTGATGCAGATGATCTTCAACCCCGGCCCCCACCAGGGCCCCAACAAGTCCGAAGGTCTTGACGACACGGGCGTCGCGCCTTCCCCTTGGGCCAACCTCCTCTCCGTCGGCCTGAAGATCTTGACCGCGATCTTGGGCGGCGGCGTCGGCGGCAACAGCGACGGCATCGACAAAGTGGACAACGGCTCGCCCATGCAGGTTAGTGTTCGACGGTCTAGTGGGGTGCGCTTCCGCTTGGTAGCATAGGAGCGTGTATATATGTAAAACTAGCACTAGTAGTGGCTTGCGTTGCACAGGGAGTCTTGGCGGCGATTATTACGGCGGTGCTTGGATCTAGAGACCCGAAGCAGGTCAACATGCTGGCCAGACAGGCTGGGGAGGTACGTGTCTGACCAGAGCGACGCCTCCGACTCCAGTTTCTCACTCGATTCTTTTCCAGTTCATCAATATAGTGGTGAACTTGCTCGACGCCCTCAAGACGTCGTTCTCCCATCGCTCGATCGCCGCACGCACCATCGGCAAGAAGGACTCGGTGAGCGACGCCGCCGTCGCCGGGATCGCCATGATGAAGGGCTACGTCCGGTCGATGTCCGCCCCTGACAGCTCCTGCATGCAGAAGTACATGTGCGACGCCAACAGCGAGTGCTCCACGGACGTCGGACAGAGTTCCCTCTTCTGCCACCTGGGAAGTTACGCCGCCAGCTTCGTCCTCGACAGATTCTCCAGCTCCTCCACGACCTTCGACCTGCTGTACGAGGCCGGCAGACGGGGCAGGTCCGGAGACAACTGCCGCCAAGCGTACTTGGAATGCAACGAAGTCTGACTCGCTGACCCATCACCCAAATCACGCCTGATTAAGCAATAATTTATTTGTAAAATAGTATTTATTTCCCATTTATGGCACACGATTTTAATCGAAACGATGGAAATCGAGGACTGGTCCAAGCTTTGTTAATGGATGTGGTTATTTTTTATCACGTTTGAATGGTTCAGTGTGAAAGGGCGAACGCTTCGAGCGAGTGGGGTTCATGTACAGTATAAATTATAACTCGATTACAATAAAGTTTATTTATTCATCAAACCTCCATTATTTACTTAATTAAAACCAGATTTAACACACTAGGGTCAGCGGCTCTAGCTACACAAATACAATACATCAAGTTACGATCTGAAGAAATCCAAGTTATTGTTATTAAGGTTAACGTTTAATAAATGTTCCAATAGTTAATTAATATAAAAGTTTCATTTATTCCTATGTACACGCAACAAGGCTGCCAACATGACGTAACGCGACGACACTAGCGCCGTTACGTCAACGGGAATGGCCTCGCAAACGACAAAATAATTTTTTAGTGTGAAATGCATGTCGGCACCGTTTCGGATTAATCCGACGAGAAAATCGTCGAAATGTCATTATTTCCGCTGGAACTGCCGCCCGGAAAAACAGTTACCGGAGATAAAGTCCAGGGATCCCGGACCCGTCCGCACTAGTGTAGAGTGTGGCGCAAGGAAAACATGTCGCTAGCAGTGAACCCCCTGATGCACGGTAAACCCTTCATCGAGAGGACACACTACAGCGGACCGTCCATACAGCACAGCCATCAGTAAGTCAATCAGTCGCGATAAGAAAATATTTTGAAACAAAGTTTTAGTAGCCACAGCAGTTCGAAAGGCGGCGGCAAACACAGCATAGCGCTGACGGCTTTGACCCTGCTGTCTTTCCTGTTTTTCCTCAACATCCTGCAGAACTGCTTGCAAGAGCACATGGAAGAGATGAGTCCCCAGCAAGTGATGATAATGCAGGCGCGAGTGAAAGAGGTGCGCGCGGTGGAGGCGCAAAAACGCAAGGGAGAAGTCGAATTGTTCAACTCGACGCTAAACAAAGAGTCGAGGAATAATCCGGAAGCGAAGCCGCAGAGCTACTACATGGCGCAGATCCCGGTCAAACTGCGCACCAGCGAAAAAGCCGTCAAACCTTGAATCGCATCGTTTTATTTCAACTCTAATTATAACCAAAAATTAAAAAAAATCTGTCCAGTTGTGAACTTAACCTTAAAATAAAACGCCAACGAAAACGCTTTCTTCACTTCTGATCCACCTTGTACCGTCCGGTGCGTTCGATGTACTTCGTCTGCGTCAGTGCGGAACTGCCGCCGGTCGGATCCATCATTCTGTCCCAGTTCGTGTGTCCGACGACGAACCCGATGGCCCTCATCTTCTCCTGCTGCTTCTGTTCTTCCAGATCTGCCCACCGAACCTGAAACCGATCGATCATCGACAGTCCCGACCGCCTCCCCTCACTCACTCTCTTCTGTCCGGGTCTGGTGGGTTTGGAGGGGGTCCACTCTGTATCCAGTCGGAGGTACTCTTCCATGGTCCGGGAGGTGGTTCGGAGCGGTTTGCTGACGCCATCGAGTTTTGCTGCAACACACGAAAAACGCAAAATGCAGTAGAGCCCCCGCTTTCATTTCAACCTGTCGAGCCCGACCCACTCCTGCAAACCCTCCGGGACAAAGCTTAGCCCCGCAGGACCCTAAAACCGACACAATCTTCGCGCCCTGCCAACAAAAATTGGGCTTTGTCTTAAAATGTCGCACGCGTGGCAACAAGTCAACAATTCTATTTTAATTAATTATTTAATAATCACTGAATCAAATAGTTTTAATTCTACCTTTCAAAAATTACAAATAAAATTTTTACGCAACTTTATTTTATTTGACACTGAAAATCTTTTTTTTTCAGCTTTCAGATTAACCGGCGAAGGTTTAAACGTTTTCAAGTTCAACATAAGAACATTACAAAAACGCTCACTTTTTTAAAACCGTTTTTAATCCGTCAAAAATGTTAAATAACTGTGAAATCGTTCCGATTATTTAACACTCTCGACGGATCTAAAACGTTCTTGTAACATTGTTAATTGACGTAATTGCATCTGTTTATTATGCAGGTCCGTAATTAGAGAATGCTGTAAGAAAAATTAAAAATAAATGATGTGTTGTATATTATTAAAACAATCGGAGCACAGAAAAGTAACTCTGGGGTAAATAATTAGCGAGCGCTCGTCGAATTTTGTCGATTGATCAAACATTTTTGGAAATAATTGCAAAAGCGCTAACCTTTACCGCAAATAAAACGTGTACGTCAAAACATAAAGTAATGTTTGACTTTTGTGTACCATCGGTGCGCTAGGACCCGAGACCGGGCTGCAAACGTAAAACCGGAACAAACGACACTTTACAAATTCGTGTAAAATGTGCCAAACAAAAATACCAACTTACAAGACTAACAACAACAATAAAAAGAAAGATAAAACCAAGATTTCTGATTTCTTTAATAACTTACCAAGATTGTCAACAGAACAGTCGAAATTGTCCCACTTGCTTCTAGCTACTTGGTCCTGAGGGAGACTGACTTTTTAGTACGATATTTAAATAAAATAAAAAACAAAATTGACAACGGAATTGAAAAACAACAGAAATTACGATCGTAACGCCATTTTGTCAGTGCTGTGAAAAAAACAGTACCAGTTACACAATCAAGATGGAATGGCCATTGCTTAAACACTAGATTAATTCTTCGTCCCGTTCTTTGCGACCATTATCTTACCTCCGACCCGTCATCGTTCTCGTTTACGTCGCTTTCGGGCGAGTTCACTTCTTCCATTTCGACTTCGGGTATCGACGCCGACTGGAGGAGGCTGGTCGCGTCCAGGACGGGGTGGTGCGAGGGCGTCGCTTCCCACCCCGACACGCACTTCTCGATGTCCGCCTCGGACCTACCGTGGATGTTGCGCTTCGAGCACGTCTGCACGTCCAGATCGAGCTGGCAGATGTACACCTGCAAAAGCTCACCCTTCAGAACGTTCCCGGTCGTCGACGTTCGACCCACACACCTGAAAACCGTTCTGCTTGGCGAAACTCCACATCTCGCCGAAGTATTTCACTTTGTCGTTGATGTTGTCGACGATGATGAAGGAAAAATAACCGTCGGTTACTGTCTTTTTGAACGATTTTATCAGAGAAGTCCTGTAGGACTCCTCCATCTCGGCTTCGAACTCGTACACCATTTCTTTGATCTTCACTCTTTTACCTTCCTCGGTCACTTCTTTTTCCTGCTCGACCATGAAGTAGTCGTCTAGTGACAAGATTCTAGGGGTGGATCCCCCGTTCTCCACCTAAACAACGCACACCTGTGACGCTTTCTTTTACCTCAAACACTTTCCTCACCTCTTTGTCTTTTATCAACTTGGCCAAAAACGTTTTCCCACTACCGGGTGGTCCTCTCAAAATTATGACAATCCGCGGGGGTCGACTGTATCTACCTGGCGGACTTATCAAGTCTTCAATCAAGACAGCACTCTTCTTGCTAGAATTCGTCTTGTTCGACTCCGGTTTTTGAAATTGAACACTCGGAGTTTCGAATTGTTCATCTTCATCTTCCGGCCACTCCGTATCGCTAATTTTCTCTTCTTCATAATCCATCGGTTGGAAAGAATGTTTCTTGTCGTCTCGACTATCACTGAACGACCTCTTCTCCTCCCTTTTCCTGTTATCCACCGAATTCCAATCGTTTTTCGCCGTCCTGGATTCTTCGTAAGGCCTCTCGTACGGTCTTCTTTCTTCGAAGGGAGACCGACCGCCGTAGTTGCGCCTCCCGTGCGGAGGCCAACTCTCCTGATACCTGTCCTTCCTCCAATTGTCCCCCGGAGGGGGATACCTCCTCAAATTGGGCGGCTCGTACTGCCTGACCACCGGAGGATCAAACTCCTTTATATTTTTTACGGTTTCCAACAGCCATTTGGGTCGTTGCGGCAGAGGAATGCGACTCAAGGCTTTGTGCCGATAGTCGAACATGTAGATCGGTTCGAGCAAAATTTCCGGATCAACTACAACAAAATAAAATCACCACTACTTTCATAACAAGTCGAAAAACCTACCGATTTTTGGAGGTTTGTGTTCGTAATCAATTACAGTTGCTGGTTGGAAGATGTTTTCTTTTTCGGGTGGCGCTGGAGGTGTCGGTTCTGGAACCACTGCAACTTCTTCGATTTTACTTTCTTGATAATTCTCCTCCTTCCACGGCTCTTCTACATCTTCGTCTTGTAGAGGTGCAACTGGAGGTTCTTCCTCATATTTCGGTGGCATTCTATCGTACGAGTAGTTATCGAAGCTCTCTTCGCATGGAGGACCTTGATCAAAATCTTCGAATTGTCCCTGATCATCGTCTCCAAAACCGAACTGTCCACTCTTGGGTGGTGCTCCTTTCGGTCCGAAATTTCGCTCGTTGTTCCAATTGTTGTTCCCGCGAGGGAAACGCTCCTCGGGTCTAAAATCGTTTCTTTGAGCTCCGAATCTGTCTTCGCTGGGGAATCGTTCTTGATTCGAACCAAATCTGTCCTGATTCGGTCCGAATCTGTCTTGACCGAATCGATTGTGATTCGGCCCGAATTTTTCCTGATTGGAACCGTACCTCCCCTGATTTGGTCCAAATCTGTTCTGATTCGTTCTAAATCTCTCCTGATTGGGTCCGAATCGATCTTGATTCGATTCGAACCTCTCCGGACCGAAGCGCTCTGGATTCGGCACAAATCTGTCTTGTCCAGGACCGAAACGTTCCTGATTCGGCCCGAACCTTTCTTGATTGGGTCCGAACCGTTCCTGATTCGGTCCAAACCGTTCTTGATTTGGCCCGAAACGTTCCTGATTCGGTCCAAACCGTTCCTGATTCGGTCCGAACCGTTCTTGATTCGGTCCGAACCGTTCTTGATTCGGTCCGAACCGCTCCTGATTCGGTCCAAACCGTTCCTGATTCGGCCCGAACCGTTCTTGATTCGGCCCGAACCGTTCCTGATTCGGGCCAAACCGCTCTGGATTCGGTCCGAGCCGTTCTTGATTCGGCCCGAACCTTTCTCCTCCAACCGGCGGAAATCTGTCGCCTTTGGGAGGAAATCTTTCAGAACTGTCTGGTCTGTTCCCAAAATTATTGAACTCATTTTCGGGGGCACCAAACCGTCCGCCTTTCCCGAATCCCCCGAACCTGTTCTGAAACTGGTTCTGTTCGAACTTCGGGTTTCGACCGAAACCCCCGTCGAATCTCATCTCTTGTTCGTTGTGAGCCATCGTGAAGCTACTCCTCGTCTGATCGTCGAAGTTATTGACGAGTTCTCTCTGATCGTGTGCTTCGCTGTGATTGGAATGCTCTCCGTAGCTCTGATTGGACTGTTCCTGATATGTGGGGTGCGGATTCATCTCCGGATTGCTGTTGTCCTTGATCCGCGACGTCGTATTCGTCAGATTGTCGTTGATTTTGGGATTTTGCGTTTGCGACACCATCGACAGCATGTTGAGAAGCTTCTGGTCGCCGAGAATTGTGTTAATCCCCTTTGAAATGGCATCGAAGTCGGGACCTCGTCTCTCTTTGTCCTCGCTGTCAATCACCACGACGTCGTCAGTGTCCTTCTTGGGCTTGGGGTCGTCTCTCACCAAGTCCAATCCAGGGATTCCCCCGCTAGTGTTAGGTTTTATAAAATCACCAACAGCTTCGTCCGGTTCAGGTACTGGTTTAGAATCTTTGAACTTCAAAGGTTCGTCGTTTAGATTCGGGGGCGGTTTGTTAAAGCTTGCGGAAGGTGTGGGCAAAAGACCGGTCTTGGGGGGAACATTTTGCCCTATTTTTGGGGGCGGTTGGTTGTACGTTTGTTGCGGCGAATTGTAACTCTGGTTCAAACCCTGCTGGGAAGACGGTCGACTCTTGTTGGGCGAATCCACGACCAACCCCAGCCTCTTCCTCTTCATTTGCTCTCTCCTCTCGAGCAACTGCGCCCTCCAACTCTCCCATTTCTTCTCGTACTCTCTGTACTGCTCCTTATCGGGGTGCTCGGCGTTCTGCTCTTTCCACTTGTTAAACTGCGCCTCCCACTCTGCGAACTGCTTGTCAAACTTCTTCTCCGCTTCCGACAACTCTTCGATGTTTTCCTTCGGCGGCGGCGGCCTCACCGGTTGCGGGGCCAAACTCGGCGGATGGTTCTGCCACCCCGGTTTGTTCATCATGGGTCGCTTCGGCTCTTGTTCGCCTCCGTGGTCGTAACTTCTCTTTTGTTGCGTCTCACCCCCATACCGGTAATTCTGATTCTGATTCTGCCAGTTCTGGTTCGGTTTTTGGTAGTGAACAGGTGGACGTTCGTTCGTTTTCGGCAGGGGAGCCGTGTTGTAACCGTGCTGCTGAGTCGGGGGCGGCGCCGTCGTGTACGATGGTATATTCGGGGGCGGGTCATCGATCGGTAGAGGCGGCTTAGCTTCTGTGGGGAGCGGCGGCGGGACGGCAACATTCGGTAAAGTTGTGGCGGGCTGTTGTGCAGCTTGAGCAAGAGCATTTATCGATTTCTGGTACTACAAACAAACGTCAAGGAGTGTCACCACAAAAACGCCAACAAATACCTCAGCGCCGTACTGTTGGTGCCATTGTTGGTACTGCTGCTGCCACTGCGCCCACTGGTGCCAATTCTGCTGCTGCAGCTGCGCCCATTGGTCAGGAGTGTACTGTAAGCCTGGCGGTACCACAGCTGGCGCGGAATTTATCACCGGTGTGGCTGGATTCAGTACCGGAGGTACTGAAGGCTGCGCGTTGGATGACCACTGCGGCCACGACATCGCCTAAAATCACTCATTTTACCGGAAGCACCAGTACAAACTTACCAAAATACCAAAAATTACATGACTCAACCTACCTGGAGGGCAATTCCGTCGCAGAAAGTGATTCCTGCTCACTGATTTTTCTGCACTTATCAATTTTTATCAGATTTGCAATTAAACTGTCGGGGCAGTTCTCTATGAGACAAATTGATTAAACAAGAAAATTTCGCTGCTGCCCTGAATAGGAGCAAACCTTCTGAGCACATTCACACTCAAAAGAGTCTACACTAGTGTAGTTCTCACCAAGTAGAACAGTATGTAATTAAAAATATCAACAAAAAATTTCACCATGAAGAAGTTGTTTGCACTTTTGTAAAAATACACAAATCATGCTCAATATGTAATAATATTGAAAAACGTATAAAAAACGCATAATGTTCAGAAGGTTTCTTTGTACATAATCAACATTACAGTAAGAAACAAGGGTTTGTTAACCTTAAAAAAAATGGCATAAAAATGTCACGAATAATATAATTTCATCTTGCAGGTTCAATTTAACTCTTAATATTAGGAAAATAACAGTTTTTTCAAGTAATGTTGCTTTTTATCATAGGTCTTGTATTTGGTGGCACTGACCAGCACCAAGCTCCCATCCAATCAATACACAATTCAACATGAAAGGATAGTTGGTTGCAATAAAAACTCAATGAAAGAGATCAAACATCAACAAAATGTAATATTCTTAATAATTCAATTGCTATTTTCAAATAGATGTCCATAAACATGATCTTACCTCTGATTTCTTTCCAATAATCTACACGGTTGACATAGAGGCTAAAACAAAAGAAAAAAAACCGAATTGGTTGCGGCACTAATAACAAAACCACATTATGATAACGAAGCATAACAAACTGTTGATAACACGTGTGACAAATACCTGTAAGCTGGTCAGTTATTAATTTAAAAAATTCAATTAATTTTGCGGCTCACTACCATCACCTCCGTCTCATGTCAAACATTTACTGACATTGTTGCCAACGGAGACAAAGTCACTAAATTTGCAACTAGAATTCGAATAATCGTAGTGACGTTTGAGGTTAGAAATAAATTAAAAATGAATTTAAATATATTTTCGAAAACTAACAACTTAATAAAGTGCGCGGCCACTTTAGCGAGGTTTTACAGTGTAAAACCCACCGAAGAAATAAAACAATTGGTGGGTAACAACAAAGTGGTGGTTTTTATGAAAGGGGTCCCTGAACAGCCCCGCTGTGGTTTTAGCAACGCTGTCGTGCAGATTTTAAGAATGCACGGGGTTCCGTACGATGCTCACGACGTTTTGGCCGATGAATCGTTGCGACAAGGTGATTATAACGGTGCGATAAAAAAAATTGTAGCATGACCCGAATGTAGGTATCAAGGAATTTTCCAATTGGCCCACGATTCCGCAAGTTTTTATCAACGGCGAGTTTGTCGGGGGCTGTGACATCATGCTGCAGATGCACCAATCGGGCGATCTTATCGAGGAATTGGAAAAAGCCGGTATTAAAAGCGCGCTTTTGGTGAAAAAAGAGCAAGAGGATGAGAAGAAATCTACTTAAAAATTAGTATGGTTAAGTTTTTCAGGTCTGATGACTGAGAGATTGTCAGATTTTAAGTACTGATTGTAAATAATAGTTGTTTGTTGTTTAAGGGGGCAATTTGTGTAGCTTCCCAGTTGTGTTAAATAAATCTAACAAAGAAATGATCATTTTTTCATAACCTCAAAATGTCAAAGAGCCGAAAAAATGTTACAAATTCAAACTACACGTTGCGTTAATGTAGTCGTTACTAATTTGAATACTTTAACTGCCGACAAAGCGGTTTTTGCCTGAAATTTAACAACCGGAGTTAGTATTGCATCAGCTCGGAAAAAAAGTGGGGTTATGCAATTCATGTGTTTCGCGTATGTCAACGTGTTCCAGTTGGAAGTGAGAAGTTTTTAGATAAATAAGTTATATAAAATGGTAAGTTATTTAATATTTAACAGGACGGTTCTAAGTACCGTTACTTAGGTCACAATTGAGCGTAAAGGCACGTTCAAAGTCGAATACTTGCAAAAAATCGAACGCGAAGTGCAGGAGCAATGGAAACGAGAAAAACTGCACGAAATCGACGCTCCTCCTCAACCGCGACGCTCCGAAGACGAGAAATTCCTATGCACGTTCCCGTTTCCCTACATGAACGGCCGCCTCCACCTAGGCCACAGTTTTTCTCTATCGAAAGCAGAATTCGCTGTTCGATACCAGAGACTCAAAGGTAAACGAGCGCTGTTTCCTTTGGGGTTTCACTGCACCGGGATGCCCATCAAAGCCTGCGCTGACAAGCTGAAACGCGAGATGGAACTGTTCGGGTACCCTCCCAAATTTCCAGAGGAGGAAGAGACCAAGGTCGAGGAGGTCGACGACGTCGTTCCTAGGGACAAGAGCAAAGGAAAAAAAGTACGATTTGTACGGCGAAATGCCGACTTTTTTATATTCGCGTTTTTACTAGAGCAAAGCCGTCGCGAAAGCCGGGACCGCCAAATACCAATGGCAGATCATGTACAGCTTGGGCATGAACGACGAAGAGATCAAGAAATTCGCGGACGCCGATTACTGGCTGGACTATTTCCCGCCGCTGGCCGTCCAAGACTTGGATCGACTCGGCGTCCACATCGACTGGCGCCGCACGTTCATCACCACCGACGTGAACCCCTTTTACGATTCTTTCGTCCGGTGGCAGTTTCTGCGTTTGAAGGAGCGCAACAAGATCAAGTTCGGGAAGCGATACACCATATACTCGCCGCGGGACGGCCAACCCTGCATGGACCACGACCGGGCCACGGGCGAAGGGGTGGGCCCCCAAGAGTACACTTTGATCAAGATTAAGCTGCTCAAGCCGTACCCCCCAAAGCTGAGGTGGAAAGTCGAGACCGTGTTCAATTCTTGGCTAAAGTGTATTTTTATTTTAGCAAAGTCGGCGACAAACCGGTTTATCTGGTCGCGGCGACTCTCAGACCGGAAACAATGTACGGTCAGACCAACTGTTGGGTCAGACCTGACATGCGGTACGTCGCAGTACCGACGAAGTCTGGAGAGGTTTTTGTTTGTACCGCAAGAGCCGCCAAGAATATGAGTTTTCAGGGATTCACCCAAGCGGACGGGAAGTTCGACGTTCTTGTAGAGCTTACAGGACAGGTAAAATGCGTTAATTTGATTTTCTGGTACTTTTCCGGGATTATCTCACGTTTATTGAGTAATCCGAGATAATAAAATTTTGCGTATCAGTTTATCTCTCCTCTAAATCAATCACTTTCGGTAGGATCTATTGGGTTGCGGTCTCAAGGCCCCCATGTCTGTCTACGACAAGATCTACGCCCTTCCTATGCTCACCATCAAGGAGGATAAAGGCACGGGTGTGGTCACAAGCGTCCCTTCGGACTCCCCCGACGATTACGCCGCCCTCGTCGACTTAAAAAAGAAGCAACCCTTCAGGGAAAAGTACGGGATTAAAGACGAGATGGTACTGCCTTTCGATCCGGTACCGATACTCGAACTACCAGGTTTTGGCAATCTTGCAGCGGTGACTGTTTGCGAGAAGTTAAAAATCCAGAGTCAAAATGACAAGGAGAAGCTGCTCGAAGCCAAGGAGATGGTGTACTTGAAGGGGTTCTACGACGGGGTGAATAATTATTTTTTATGAAGGTAGCGGAGAAACCTAATCGGGGGTGTTACAGGTGATGATCGTGGGCGAGTTCAAGGGTAAAAAAATTCAAGATATCAAGAAACCTCTTCAGAAGATTTTGATCGACAAGAACGAAGCCGTAGTCTACTACGAACCGGAGAAGACGATAATTTCCAGATCGGGTGACGAGTGCGTGGTGGCCTTGTGCGACCAGTGGTTCGTGGATTACGGCGAAGAGTCTTGGAAGAAGGTGGCCCACCAGGTGCTGGACCAGATGAACACTTACCACGACGAAGTCAGGAAGAACTTCAAAGGTTGTCTGGACTGGCTGCACGAATACGCCTGTTCCAGGACGTACGGCCTCGGCACCAAACTCCCGTGGGACGAGCAATGGCTCATCGAGTCCCTCTCCGACTCCACCATCTACAACGCCTACTACACCGTGGCGCATTTCCTCCAGGGCGGTACGTTCCGCGCCAACGGGCCCAACGCTCTCGGCATAAAACCCGAACAAATGACTCCCGAAGTGTGGGACTACGTGTTCTTCAAGAACGCCCCATTTCCCGCCAAGTGCGCCATCAAAAGAGAGTCCCTCGACAAGATGAAGCGCGAGTTCGAGTTTTGGTACCCGGTGGACGTGAGAGTCTCCGGGAAGGATCTCGTCCAGAACCATCTCACCTACTACATCTACAATCATTGCGCGATTTGGCCCCAAGAGAGGAGCAAGTGGCCGAGAGGAGTCCGAGCCAACGGTCATCTCATGTTGAACTCCGCCAAGATGTCCAAGTCGGACGGGAATTTCTTGACGCTCAGTGAAGCCGTGGAGAAGTTCAGCGCTGACGGCACCAGATTGTGTCTGGCTGACGCTGGAGATTCCGTCGAGGATGCCAATTTCGTCGAGAGCATGGCCGACGCGGGGATCCTGCGACTGTACACCTTCATCGAGTGGGTCAAGGAGGTGTTGGAGAACAAACACACTCTCAGGTAGGTTCAGACCCGAATGCATATTTAAAAAGGTCCGATTAGGTAATTAGATAGTTGAGTAATCGGATTTATTGGACAGGAGAGTGAAGGAAATAATTTTTTAAGACGTCCGGTTTGATTGATTAAAATGAGTCGAAATAAAGTGGCGTTTTGTCGTTGCGACGGGACCCCAATATTTTTCATTAGCGTAATTCAATGGGAGAAATTTTGTCAGGTCACATTTTATTAAAATATTGGGTTCCTGTTTTTATTGATCTCACCATGCGTAAAGATCGATCGGAAGTATCAAAAAATTATGCAAAAGCGATAAAAATCGGTAAGGTTGTATAATTTGTCAAAAAAAGATTCAAATGAACGCGTATTTTGACGGATTGTGGAAGTGCGGCAACGTTGCTGAGCAAGAGAAACGAATAATAATGAAATTTTTTACAGCAGACTTACCTTATGAGCTCTCTTTTTGTTTGTGTTCTTCTCATTTACAGGTAGTCGGTGAAAATGAAAAATGTAACAGCTTTGTTATAAGATGAGGTGGTCGCAACAAACTTCAAATGATACACATGACGTTTCTGTGCACGGCTGCCAACCTACGAAAAGTGTTGCAGTCACAATGAAAAAACCTTTCCAGAGAGTTTGGAATTTAAATAACATTTTATTAATCTGCACCAAGAAATGATGTTGAGCATTTTTGTTTTGTTTCTCCATCGTCGTTCTAATGGTGACAGATTTCTTGTCGAAATGCACGTCATCTTTGGTATATTTGATGTGAGGGAATCAATAAAAAAAATCTTGAAAAAATACTTTATTGCGTTGGATATTGCTATATAAATGTTTCTTGCGTCCTAGTTGGGTGTCAAAATTCACCTTACAATACATAATACATGGCGTAATTATACTATACTAAAGATAAATTGACGCGATTACTTGGTTGCCTAAAAACGAGGGTTCTTAGAATGATGTAATTTAGAGTTGAATCATTTTAACACGTAATTAAAACGAAATCATTCCACAACGCATTTACAAATCCAGAAGAGGCGGCAAGTCTATGCGTGTTGCATAAATCACAGCTGACTATTACGTAAGAAATAATAACGCTGTGCAATTCTGGCTATCATTTGTGTGATTTATACGTAAGTTTGGCACATAGTGGTGCGCAGATATGTAACAGTTCCGAATTTGAGGTACATTTTTCGAAGCTTGTATGTCCGATACATTCTTAAACGGGAGAATGATTTTATCGGGTGTAAAGCGGGTAAAAAATAAAAAGTATGGGTTTTATTGCGCGGCATCAGGGTCCTCTTTAAATTCTATAATTTTTGCACTGGATGGCTGTCATAAAAACGCACGAGGGGGCGAATTCCTAGTTTGCCGTTTAAATGCATCACGAAACATTAAAGAATTGTTTGGCGCAGAACCGGGCCGAGCGACACGTTCAACGATGAGGTGTTCCAGAGCGAAATCAACCTAAAAATAAAAGAAACCGACGAATTCTACGGAAAGATGTTGTTCAAGGAGGCCCTCAGGACCGGCTTCTTCGAGCTACAATCGGTCAGGGACAAATACAGAGAGTTGTGCCTGGACGGGATGCACGCGGACCTGATCGTTCGTTTCGTGGAGGTCCAGGCGATCCTGCTCGCCCCCATTTGTCCGCACGTGTCGGAGCAAGTGTGGAAATTGCTGGGAAAAGTAGGTCCGATCGGTCAGACCCGGCGGTAATAACTCGGTGATTTCCCCCAGACGAGCAGCATCTTCAAAGCGACGTGGCCGCAAGTGGGACAAATCGACGAGATCAAGATCAAATCGTCGGAATATCTCATGGAGACGGCCCATTCGTTCCGGGTGTACCTGAAGACCCACCTGCAAGGGGTCAAGTCCAAGGCGAACCCCAACCCGCCGCCGGTCCCCAAACCCGACGTGCTCAACATCTGGGTGGCCAAGACGTTCCCCGCGTGGCAGAGTTGCATCCTGACCGCGCTCAAGACGCACCACGAGGTGAGACCCGCAGCTGCCGGGGCCGCTGAGAAAACGAGTCATTTCAGAAAAGCGAAACGCTCCCGGACAACAAGGTCCTGGCGACGGAGTTCGGCTCCAAGCCCGAGCTGAAGAAGTACGCGAAGCGCGTCATGCCATTCGTGCAAGCCACCCGCGAGAAGGTCAACCAGCTGGGGCCGAAAGCGTTGGCGCTCACTCTCGAGTTCGACGAGGCCCAGGTCTTGAAGGACAACAGCGTCTACCTGGCCAATACTCTCAACGTGGACGAGGTGGTGGTGAGGTACACGGACGACGAAGCGGCCGAAGAGAAGATGAAGGAGTGCTGTCCGGGCGCGCCGTTCGTCCAGTTCGCGACCAAGCCGGGAGTCAAGGTGGAGTTCTTGAATCCGGTGCCCAATTCCGGGCTCTTCTCCCAAACGGTGGTGGTCAGCGACGGGGACACCTACGAGAGGGTGGTGCAGAAACTGACCAAGGACGTCAAGATTAAAAGTGAGATCAAAGCGAGGGGAGGTTTTCGGTAAAAGTGTCTTGCAGGTGTCCAGTCGGTGCAGCTGTGGCGCTTCGAGGACCCCGTTTTGGGCGACAGGAAAATCCCGATTTTCCAGGAGCCGACCAAGGGCAAAGTGCTGGTAGAGCCCGGGAGCAGGTTCAAGGTGGACATGGCCGCGAAGAAGGTGTCGGTGGTGACAGGATCAAAAGTATTGGAACTCGGCAGTTCCGTTATTTATTTGGTAGATTAACTTTCAGAGAATTTCTTAATTTATTTCAATAAAGTTTCCACTCTGGTTTGTGTTTCATTTCGCCCATTTAGTGCTCCACGTTTTGCCAAATTAAATTTCGGAGTGATTATTTTTTGGTATTAATTTATTTTGGAGCAGAGTTTGCATCCATTAAGTCTAGTGTTTCATTACTGTGTCTCTTCAAGGGTTATTATGGAACGTCACGCGAGTCTTACCATGGCTCGGGTGAGTGTTGTATTTATATTAATTACTCTGGGGATGGGTGCGTTCCCGAGTTGTCCGCTTTTAGATGTCATTATGCTAGTGGTTATTTACAGAACGGGTTCACAATAGAAATTTTAATACGATGTCGAGTTGAAATGGTTATGTAGATTTTGGTAAATTCAAGTTGCACTCCTGAATGAAATAATAATGCGATATCGCTTTAGTAGCTTTGAGGGCGACCCTCTTGTGACTCAAGGGTGACTTACATTGTTCTCCCAACTCATTTTTTTTAAATTAATTTGAATTATTAAGGCACTTCTTTATGCCGATTTTTCAAAAAAAACCCCTATTGTTTACTCGATGAATCGAGTTTGATGTCTACACGAGTTTCATTATGGGTTAACAAATCAAAACAAGTCAACAATAGACTGTTAGTACATTGTTTGCTTTAGTTATAACCAAATATGATGGATAATTCAGTTTTTGTTGTTTAATACCGGCTTGGATATTGCGCCGCCACCGCAACTTCCACTCGTCCATAACGCACAAACACGTCTAATTAATATTTTTAAATTTTGCGCAAAATCGAACCGCCACTTCGAGATGGATCTGGAAAAGTTTAAAATTAATTTCGCTCACGTTGAGCCCAACAGCCATATATGAAACTTTTATGTCTACACTAAAATCCGTTATAACGATTATTAAAGCGAAAGAAATAATGGCTCTTCCTGAGCTGGAAAATTTTTATGGGCGCTTAGCAGCGCCGCCGATCCAGATGAGCCACTTACTGATATATTTGTACCTGCAAAATGATGTTCCATTTTTCACTTTTTAAAATCTGATTCCGTCGTAATTCAGACCCATTTGCGCACGGGAAAGCGAAAACACTAAAAGGCTCGATATTGAAGTTCAAGGGGGCTCGCTTCCGTCGCGCCTGAAACGCGTTTACCTAAAGTTTTGTGACCCGCCTAATATTTCGCCAGAGAAATTTTGCACAAATCTGCTTCGTGGTGAGCTAGAGAATGAAATTTCGCCCCTCAAACAACAAATTTAAATTTAATTAGTTTTGACATTTCAGATTTGACACATCAGTGACGTACCTCGAAATAATAACGAAACTATTTTATTTATTAAACGTTAGACGCTGTTTAGTATAATAGCGTTTGCATTTACCTCATCATAAGTCTCCCAACTAGTGCACATTTAAAATTTAAATTATTGATTATTACGTTTTCTTTTTTTGTTGTCGAAAAAGTTATTATTGAACCCCAATGAGGACGCATCTGTGTCGGTAATTAACTTACAGGAATCTGTTTAATCGACGAAGGTACCTTTTTGAAAAATGTTTGCTTTAAAATCGCTCCGATTCAATATTCCTATTATTTGTTTATTTAACTACTTTTCACTTTATCGAATGCTGTTTCTAAGAGTCCGGACAGTGAGTGTGCCAGTGTGGTGAGTATTTTCGCGATACTTGAATATTAAATCAGAATTGAAAATGTAATGACATTTTCCTTGTTACCGAAATGAAGTCGTCACGTAAAGTTACAAAATTTGAATAAAACAGGTGAAATGGAATCGTTTGCCTCATAAAATAGATTTCGCTCTAACATTTAAAAGAATCAGTCTGGCATCAACACTTGCTACGGAGTTTTTGCAAACATTTCAAAATAGATGTTGCGAAGGTCCGTAAATTAAGGGTACACTTTATTCCAACTTTAAGTTCGCATCTTTCAAAAATAATAATTATTATAATTAGATACCTATTCTTAATATGGTTAGAAGTTTCTAGAAACTATCCACAGCCGACTACGATTCTCTCTCAGTTTGATCGCAGCGGCTCAAGTTGAATTATTTGAAACAAAACAATACCGAGTTGTCACGTGGTCGAACTTATCTGTCATAATTTAGGAGTGAGTTTTTGACAATAGTTTTTTCTTGCAGAAGGTGATGTAAGTGTTGAAGTGCATTTTGTCGGTGAAGTACTTGGAGCGGGAATGGCTGGCTAAGTAAGAAGGTAGGTGATTTTTTCTTAATTTTGAAAAAAACGTGATATCGGAAAGAATAAAAATGGGAGAGCTATTTTTCACGGGGTTATTGAAAGGTGGCACTGTCGCGCCGGGTGCCGAACGACAGGTCAATGGGGGCCGTAAATTGTGGATTAATCTCGTAAAATCTTGAATGAAAAAAGTGAAACGTTCACAGTACATTAAAAATTCAATTTCGAAAAATAACGTGCGGCCATTAATAACGCGTAGGAGTGAAGCGCGAAATAAATCAATTGCCATTATGCCGGTTAAATTCGCACATTAAGAGGAACATCCATCTTTTCAGCGAACAGATCGAGTTGCTTACACACTAAAACCGTCGAAATGCCCTCCATGTCCTCATTTGAATAGAATAATTTGATCTCCGCGAAGAAAGACGTACTAAAATGAATTCCATTAGTGTTAATAGGACTTTTTATCGCACTATTTTTCGTGTCGACCGAGGCCGGCACCGACAGCTAATGCAATTGCATAAATAACCGCCTTCCCTTTAATGGGTTAACTTTTAATTAACGTGCTTATTGCGGGGAGATTCTCGCCGACGGTCTAAGAAAATTCCCGACCCTCCAGGCGCCAGACGGGGTCCACGTGGGACCGAGGACTCGCCCAAATCGCATTTAACACATAAATTGGAAGTATTAGGGAAAAAATTAGACGGTCCCCCAGGAAGTGTCGTTTACGCGCAATTTGCTCAACTACTCGAATTAATTAAAAGCGGGGCTTAACTCCGCAATGCAATTAACAAGAATTTCCATTATTGCATTATCGAACTCCTTTTTTCTTGGCGCTTTTTACAACCTAAAACCATCATTTATTCTATCTAGTGCGGGACGCAGGGGGTGGCATTCAATTAATTATGTAACATTTCGTGCGCGGTAATCGGGCAATTTTCGTAATTGATAAATTACAACTGAGAACAATAAAATACGTTCGATTTCGACCGAATTCGGGAGATGGGAGTTTTTGGCCGAGCTAGAAGAAATTAGAAAAATTCTCTTCGCAAAAGGTTCCTATTGGAGTACATCCAAAAAAAAAAATTCACCTGGCTGTCTCAAAAAATTCTTAGACCAGTTAATTGTCACACGATTTGGTTCCAATTTAAATTGTTCCTCGTCATTTTCCTGATGAATTCGACGCAATTAGGATTCCGTTCAGTCTTAGTCGAGTTAGGGTGCTTTAAATTTGTCGATGAGCCACTATTTCTACCTCGTAGCTCTTAAAATGGCATCGTAAAGCGGAAAGGAATTTTTCTTATTCCACAGTTAAAGTCATCAAATAACTTAAATTTATTCCAGTTTCTCGAGCTGGGCTCTAGCGAAGTAATAGTTCAGCAGTAGGTCGTTATGAGATGTCGTGTGTTGCGAACGGAGGGGTGAGGTGAGAGAAACAAACTCTGGATATTTTGATGAAATTTTAATGTGTACATTACGTGAGTCGTCGGTCTTGTTAATTACGCTTCCTGTCCTGCGTTTAATAAATTTCATTGTCGACTTTGGCGTGGTCGAAAATGAATAAACGAATCGAATCGGTACGGTTCTGTGTTGGGCGCCATTTTCTCATCCAGGTGAAACGGAGAAGATGGGAAATTCGGGGAAAGCTTCCGTGTGACCTGGAGGATCGGGGCTTCTTTATTGAATAATTTAGAACGATGAAATATTGATAACTTCATTCTAGGCGAGCCGAAAGATTTGCGTCGGTGTCTTATCAGATGGCGGAGTGTTTTCGCAATTGCAATAAAAATAATTATCCCCTTTCAACTTTATTTCCTTTATCTGAACTGTTTTCCTTTTGTGTAAAAGCTTCATAATGAGATAACGTTGTGCCATAACGGGATATAATGGAACGGCCCGCGGCAACAGCTTGTTCATTTTTCCCCTATTACTGTGCTTAATGGTATTTGAAAGGCGGTGAATATTCTATTAATGTGCGAAAGAGAAAAATACAAATCTTTATTCGATTTATCCGGAACGGGATTAAAATGCTGATGGGGATTTTAGCAGGACCGACGCCGTTCCAGGAGGGTCAGTGATGGTTTGGAGTAATTCCGGGCGAGCGCCAGATGGAATTGTATTTTTATGACAATGGGGGTGTGCGACTTGATTAGGAACCGAGGGATGCACGCCTGCAATAAAATAACTCGTCCACATAAAAGTTAACTTGGGCGAATAATTTCGAGGCGGCGAAACACAGGTGAAATGTGGCACTTAAGCCGGCAACCCTAATATTAAAGTTTGGTGAAACCTCCTCGCTCGGATTGAGTTGTGCCCCGAATTACCAAAAACACCAACCCCCAAGGTCGTCGTCGACCGCTAAAAATTAACCGAAAATTGTTTTCACAACGCCACAGAAATTATTAAGTTGACGGTGAGTTGTGCGCAGACTCTTCTTCGGTCGTCGTGTTGCCGGATGTAGGGGGAGAATTGACTTCTTACGCACCTGACGTCGGTGTTTAGCTACGCCACTGATTGTATTTTGTGTAAATCAATACCTGGCAAGTTTTTCCCCGTCCGGTTGATTAATTTCCTGACATAACTGGCCAGCATGAGTGTGGGGTTAGATTTTTTTTTCTTGTTTTCATTAGGGCCAGGGTTCGTGATGAGTTATCGTCCATCGAGGTCAAGTCGGGGTCGTAGAGTTCGGGGATGAAGAGAGTCGACAACTGTAATATTCTTTTTATTGATCGTTTATGTTGACTTCGTTACATTTAGCTCTATATTTTAAAATGAATATACAGTACAGTCATAGAAAATATGTAATTATATACAATTTGATAGTACAATTAGTTCTGTAGTAGTTACAAGCGACGATTTGAAAAGTAGGGTACGTTCGGGTCTCTTATTAAAAAGTGAAACACCAAAAAGCAAGAACTATGAATGTATGTATGATCTCGAAGAGCGCGTTCACGTCGCCTGCGTGGTTCCATTATCTCGAGTCAATGTGGCGGTACATAATGACGCATAAACAATGATACTGTATGCAGGCTAATAAAGGCGCTACTGCCGTGAAAGCGCTCTTTACATCTGGCTGAACCTAACCGATTTGTAACTGTCAAAAGATCACAGTTCATCCACTACAACAATTTCGGAGAAATTTCGCTGCCGAGACGATAGAGATAGCGCGCATCAAGCTCTTGTTTATCTAAATTAATAATACTGTTGCGGTGCCATCAATCACAGCGCTGTTTGTCTTAGTTCATCCGTTATGCACAAACGGTTTGAGATCATAACTTTCGTAGCTGCGACGGACACTCCCCGGCCTCTCTATCGACGCTCGCATTTTTCGAAAATAAAAAACAAGCTACGACACACGCACTCATGGAAGCCCGTAGGAAACACACATCAAGGATCTCGAAGCACTATTAATTTACACCATAGCTATAGAAATTTGAATCGATTTCGTCGTAAGGCACAATCAAATTTAAATCTTAACGTACATGTTCATATTAGTAAACCCTGTGTCCAGACTCTTGGTCCGCACCCCTCTCTAGCACCACTATTTCAACAAGTCACCAGTGCTGCGAGCACCAGTTTCAGCCATTCTCACACTTCCGTCCCGTCTTCTCCCTCGTCTTCGAAAAGCGGACCCGTCGAGGTCCTCTTCTTGGGCTTGGGCGGAGGCACCGGTGCTATCTTCACCTTACCATCGGGCATCGAGTTTCTCCTGTTTTCGGGGCTGCGCAACGCCTCCGCGTTCGCCTTTGCCCACTGGGTGCGGGACGGGGACAGCTTCGCCCCGTCCCTCGGCAAGGTGGTGGCCGTCGGGACCGACTCGTGTTCGGCAATGGGGTCGCAACTCGTCGGACTCATGGGGAACAAACGGATCGACTTGGGTGTGGTCGCTTCCCCTATTTTGTTGAGCGAGAGGGCCGAACTGCCGTCGACCGTGGTCCGTACTCCCAGATTGTCGTAGAGGGGTTCTTCGACGTCGGAAGAAGCTGCCGGGGTCTCGGTGCCGCTCCACCTCTGGCGCGGTCGTCGAGGTATCGTCACGTATCCCTGTCGGGGCACCCGGGCAGGCGGTCCCACGAACGGCGATTGCGATCTGGAGTAAGGAAGAGTTCTGTAGAGGCTGACGGACTCGTAGAGCGGACTGTGATTTGGCGATTGTGGACCGTGGTGTGCTGGTAAACGGGACGTGTCTGCTACCGTCGAAGCTGAACTACCTGCCGGGGAGACCTGGCACATACGTGGCGGGAAGGGAAGAAGATCTGGAGGGTAGGGGTGATTACCGCGGTAATCCGTGTCCAGCAGGTTCCTCCTGTAGGACTGGGTGTCGAAGTCGAACGAGCGCGATTCGTCGTCCCCTGCTACAAAACACACAAAAAAACCAAACAATAACAATCAAGTCGAAATGTCACTTCTAGAGTTTTTTTTTTAATACTTAATAATCTTGACGTCCCCCAGAGAGTATCGTATCCATCTGGATTTATTCGAGTTTCAGACGGCGTAATGACGTCAGGGGGAGAGAAAAACAAAGTTTGAGAGAAAAAAAGGCACAAATGTGACGCTAAAAGAGCGAAGTTATAGACAATTCAATTTGGGAAAACGCGGTGTGTATCCGAGTTGTATTGCTGGTTGCATCCAACTCCATTTGAAATGAACGTCTCGTATTATCTCTCGGAAATTCAGACTTACCGAAAACGGAATCGCTGTCTAGCAGGTTCTTCCTGATATCGCTGACCTCCGTTCCTCCGCTGTTAACCGAGGGCGGCACCGAACACACTCTGGGCGGCTTCATCACCGGATTAACGTCGGTAATTAACGCCTTCTCCATCTCGGGCTGGCCGTGATGCAAGTTTATGCATTCGTCGGACGACGTCTGCATCAGATCCCTTCGTTTCGAATTCATGCCGTGATTGTTACGCTTGCAGCAACAACAGATCAGTATCAGGATGACGACGAGGATGACTATGGCACCCACGCTCAGGGCTATTATCAGAGGTAAAGTAGCGCCGAGGGCCAAAGCACCACCGCCCCCGGCTCCCCCCGCACTCGACACGATCAAACTGACGTTCGTCTCGTCAACACCGCCGGGATTCTTGGCCACACACTTGTACTCCCCTTTGTCGCGGTAATTAACGTTAGTTATTGTCAAGTTGTTCCAAGTGTAGTCGCCCACTTTGCTCTTGGACGTGATGAACCGCTGGGTGTTCTGGCGGGGGTCTCTGTCGATGATCCTCCCGTTCGACACCCAGTCGACGTCGGGTTGGGGGTCGCCCCGGACGCGACAAGTCAGCGTCACGTTGCTGCTGGTGGCCTCGATGTGGGTGCTGGGCATGGGCTCCAGGATCTGGGGGATGCACGCGAAGATCACGTCGTCCCTCCACTGGCGGCCTTTCAACAGGGGAGGCTCGGCGCACTCGGTCCTCGTCGTTATCAGGTTCAAGACGATGCAGTTGTTCCGGAATTTTTCCAGGTGGCAGTCGCAGATCCAGTGATTCCCCTCCAGGTTGAGACTGCTGATTCTGGGGAGGTTCGTCAGGAAATCGGCAGACATCACCTTGAGTTGGTTGCGGGCGAAGTCCAGGTGGAGCAGGGCGGGCAACAGACTGAAGGCCGTGTCGTTGATGTATTCGATTTCGTTGTCGTTCAAGGTGATCTTTTGTAGATGAGTCAAATTGTAAAACAACCCGGCATCCAATCTCTTCAGATTGTTGTGGTTCAGGAGCAACACGCGCAACTTGAGATTTTCCCGGAACGTGGCGGGGGTCAAGTCTTGTATCGAATTCCTCGACAGATCCAATTCTATGAGCAAAGCTAGGCCCTTGAAGGCGGTGGCGTCGATCTTGGTAATGCTGCAGTTCTGGAAGTAGAGCTTGTGGATGTCCCTCAGTTCGGCGTTTATCAACACGTTCCTCCCCAATTGGTACAACGGATTATGGGAGAAGTCTATCTCGCGGATTTCCGAACTCAGATCGGTCGGCAATTCGTTCAAGTTAATGTTTGTGCAGTCCGCTTTCCTTTTCCCGTCCGACCACACACACCTGCACTTGTTGCATTTTCCCGTCCAGTCGTCGTTGTTGGCGGTGGCCGCACTCCAAATCGCCATCAGGAATATGATCCGGTATGCCATTTTCATCTGGAACAAGAGAGCCGCATTCATTAACCGCCCCAATTAAAAATTTATTTACCGTAGGTCTAAGTTATTTGCACCAGAGGCGTAGATACGAGCAATTTTAATTAAATATTTAGGGGAGGAAGCACCACCGCTCCGTGGTGCAGGAGCAAACTTTAAAATATTCCTTCCGATGCATTTAACATGGCGCAACGATCCCACACGTGTACCGCGGCAACAAAATCGTTTAAAAATTGGACGTCGATGTCATGTCCGGCGAAACATGAAAATGTATTTTTAGAAATGGCAACGGTCGTGACGGAACGTGTCGCTAGTTTTCTTCCGGCGACCACCTGGAAGGGATTAGATGAAGAACACGTCGTAGGGGAGAATGGGGTGTGAGCGCGCAGCGGGTCGTTCCGCCCCGTGAATAATAAACCTACTCACCACATCCGCATGGTCGCGGTACCATGCCAAGCGCAATATCCTTATCGATTTCTTAATAGTCCTGGGAAACTTTCCGGGTAGTGGAGGAAAATCAAATTTTATTCCGGAATACACCCCCGCCTAATTTATATTCCGAACTTTAATATAGGTCGTATATTAAAATCGGTTTGTTAGAGACATCCTTCCGGTTGATTTTGTATCATTCGAACGAAAGGAAAAATGGGGGAGAAGCTTTTGCCGAACACACGTTTTACAATAATTCACCATAAAATGCATTAAACCCGAGCACTGTGCATGAGATGACAATAAAACATGAAGCGAGCTGAATCACGAATTTACAACGTTGCCCGACTTGGCGGTGGTGGTACTTTCGACATTCCTTTCGCAGACGCCGCGCATTGTGCCGAAGAAGGTATCTCGACTGGATCACGTCAAAAGTAAATCGGCGATATTAATATTAAACAGCGACGTCGGAAATTTCCCAGCGTTCATTAATAATTTATTATTATTACTTAATAAATGGCGGAATATTTTGTCCTGTTTATTAGCAATTCGTTCTGTATATTTTCCTCGTTAAACATTGGATCGGTTCATTTTCAAGCGAGATACCTATGAAAGTTTAGTGCGCCTGTCTCGTTATCGCTCTCATTTTTGAAACTGTTATGGCAACGACGAACGAAACCATGTCTTTTTCTCGGATGGTATTTAGCGAACGCGAAGAGCTTAACGACCAATTTGACAACATCGCAAACTGGTTTACTGAGTCAAGCGTGCGTGTGTGGTGTTGGTCAGTGCTTGTCAAATTGCTGGATCATGCTTTGGTTTGTTTGAATTTTTCGATTTACAATTTTATCGATTCCTTCCACGTCGCGTAACGTCTTTTTTCAACCCAAGATGAAACAATTGTGTCGAAGAAAAATTCCAAGAATGCGGCTGATGAAAAAGTGACCGCCTTTGTACCGTTACCTTTACAGATAATGACAAAATTGCAGTTATCCTATTTTGTGTTGCGTATAAATTGCTTGGAAGTAATAATTATTGGGTCAAGGTTTTAACCTGGCGGTAGTTACCAAGTTATAAAAAAAATTCCTGCTCGACAATAAAACTAGAAAACAGTTTTCTTTGATGAGTTTTCTCAGAAGACTATCTTTTGTTTGTCTTTTTCTCGTCTAAGTGGTTTATTGACCGAAGTAAAGGTTGACGCTTTGTTTTAAAAATGTGGCGGATGCGCTCTTCCGGAATTTCTCTTAGGAACGGCGGATAGGGAATTTCTAGGGAAAAGTTGTGATGCAGTTTGTGCGACAATTTTATTTGAAATTATTTTATTTAAAAGAAAATTAGGTTGGATAAATAGTATCGTCTGTCTACGTGTTCACTCTAGATTATCTTACGCTTGTTTCATTCAACTATGTACTCGTAATTTTGTATTTTTAGCAAATGATCACATTTACCATTTCGATAAAATAAATTTGCCTCCGTTTGTGCGGTCGCAGATTATATCGGTGATATTTATTGCTCATAACGAGATTATTAGTGGTTTTAATCGGCGCAAAAATCGTCCGTCCGTGACTCTTTTCCGTTATTTTTTTTCCGGGTTGTATTCCGGATTAAACAGGCAAAATAGGCGATTAAAGTCGAGTCGTCTCGAAACCGTTGCAATCCTCCTGGTCGTGGCCAATCTGGGAAGATTCGTGCGGTGGCTTCGACCCGTAAAAAAACTTTTATAACGACCTTATCTATCTGTGTCCATGCACAGTGCCAAAGCAGCTAATTAAGTTAATTAACCGGCGCGGTCTGAAACAAAACTGAATGAAAGTGGGAAAGGAAATTTCATTTCGTCCCTTAATTGAGGAAATGTAGTAGCGATTTCCAGGGCCGTGATGAAATTTCACTTGTTTAAAAAACGGACGAGACCGGAAGGACGCCGTAAAAACTGAAAAACTAGTTTGTCCAAAAGAACGGTCGCCGCGGCGCTGTATCCAATTAAAAATTCAACGCCGAAGGAAATTTGTTTTTTTTTTTTTTTTTGGACCGTGCACCCAGAGTCGAGGATTAATTATTGAACACGTCGTTCCCGGTCGCAGAGACTCGATCACAACAACGGCTGACGGCGGAAATTGGCGATAATTACTTATTAATTAGCTTTGCAGATTTAATCGACCGTGCACGAAACAACAAATTAAAAACGACCGTCGCGCAACAAGTTGGAAATTCGGGCTTTTAAGTTTTAACCTTTAATAAGTGGAACGGTGATTAGCTGCGGATTTTCTGTCGGAGTCGGGATTACTGCGTTTTTTTTCCAACAGACGGCGATTATTATCCTGAATTCCTGAAATTGTGGCAAAATGGTGCACCGCGTGACGAAGGCTGATGGGTTCGCGGGGGCGATTATTTAATTTTTCCCTTTTTATTAGGGGTCCGGTTACGGTGATGGAAGCTTTCAGGCGGCGGCGTCGTCCTTTTAGGTTTACGTGCCGTAATGCGCCACGTAATGAAATATCCATATCACATAAGCTAACAACAGTACAGTAGACACACGAGGCTAATTCTAATTAGGATTAAATTAAATTCTGGGATTTCGTTGTGTTAACTATGTTCGAAGCGTGATGGCATGACTAACGCAGTTTTTATTGAATAACAGAGAGTCGACGTGGTTGTCTACTATGAAATTCAGTAATGGACAAAGTTACAAGGATTCTTGGACGGGACCGCATTAAAGACGAATTAAAAGCAACGTTAAATATTTATAAGAATTATTTCGGCCTGTCCAACTTTTTTTTCTCTATATAAAATATAGATACAACTTTACATGAGAATCGTATAAAAAAGTTTAATAAGTTCTTATCCAGTTTCCCGAAGAAAAATGAAATTTTAAATTGGGCATTAATTTATAATGGCGAAGCAGACGTCCGAAAGTTTGCACAAAAGCGAAATGCTCCTCTGGCTCTCCCTTTATGTTAATTAAATGCAATAACGCACGAAAATTTCGTTGCCGAAAAAGGCGGAAAGAAAGTGGCTTGGAAATTTGTGCGGTCGACGACAGTGCACTTTTAAATCGGAGAGAAAATCTTTTTTTTTGTGGAGGAGTACGACAATAAATCTCTCTTATGTGTTTTGGCCATTATTGGAAAAAAGATGAATTCGCGGGCAATCGTCGTACGTTAGCTTTCAGATACGGATATTGCTTCGGTGTTGGTTAAAACGTTGCTGTTGATATATTTTTCAATCCGAAATTTACTGCTGATTTTGTCTTTTGTCTGATACGCAGGAGAAATATCAACGTTTCCAATTTTTAGATAAATTTCAGGGAGCGACACACAAAATTACGAAATATTTTCTCTGGTAACATTGCACCGGATGAAAATGCACCAGTGTATTTTTTTCAACAAAATCCGATTCACCTTTACTCAATCAGGCTGGTGGCGATATATCGTAATTACGTAATCCGATTAACACTATATCGAGAGAAAATTTAATTTAGCCCCGGAAAGTGCAATAGATGTTTAAATAAAACCACCGATAATGCAGATTTTAATTCGTTTTTACGTGTGCACCCCTTTATGTTAGTTGTCCGATAACGCCGACGGACAAGTTTAAATGTGAAAAAATACGGCTAACATTGAATTATGCAGATCTGGATTGAAATCTTGACTAATGACGGTGACAAGGACCTTGAATAATTTTTCAGTCACGCTTTTCTAATGAAGCGATTTGCGTAATGAAAGCCTCGTTATGCAACCAGTAATACACACGGTCGACCGGACCGTGTTTTGAGAAAAAACTCGAATCAGTCCAGTGTGGCGGCGTCAAACGGAAAAAATTGGCAACCCCTCGTGACGTGGGACAAAGACCCGTGTCCGAACGCAATTACCATATGCATACGGCATTATTTTCGGGGGTGGCGCGAGCGAAAAAGTGTGCGTGACGCTCCTCATCCTGGACTTGTTGTTAAAAGTAAACAGCGGTAAAGCTTAATATTTCACCAGTTACTAAGCTATGCATGAGAAGTTCTCTGCGGTCCCACGCGAGATTTAGACATTCATTACCTACGTCGTCTACTTCATTATTTAACTTTGGGCTAATAACCACATGCTTACTGAGCTTTCATTCCTTGCTTTCTCCGTCTCATTTTTAAGCTTCTTACATATTTAAAAGGCCGAACCGACGGAGGAGCGAAGCGGCGCCAGGTATACCAACAAAGACGATGACGACGACGAAACAAATCCATCGCGAGATAATTACGACCGACACGAACAACAAAGCGGAAGACACCACCGCCGTGGCAAAAAAATGCGATTATTATCATTGACGCACGACGTGATAAAACCGGATCATCAGTTTTTTCTCTCTCCCGGTATGGCCACAACAAACGAACCCATTTCGGGGGGTTCAATACAAGATTCCATCCGGAAAGTGGGCGGTTTTGATCCGAAATTACACGTTCGGAATGAAAAACAAATTTAATTTACTCTGTGCAACGTTCAAAAAGGAAGAGAATACTCGTAAGCAAAATACGGGTGCAAAACACACTTGGGCCAAGTATCCACGTATTCCATTAGCGTTCGTCGTTATTTGTATAATAAAGGATAGTACAGTTACGAAACGTTTTACGGCCGATAGATACGAGGAAGGAGGAGTTGTGGAAAAAATGCGCGGTCCACATCCGCACCCCGTCGATCTGGATTTTCCGGCGAGTTTGTTGTTTCAACTGAACCGACGCTTTTCGCCGGATTAAAATTCTCGACTAGCCGAAAATCGAGAGGGTGTTTAAACAAATCAAAACAACGGGATCGAAGCCCTGCTCAAAAGACATCAAATTAATTAAGCTGAAGGAGGTGAAAGGAAAACGAGCCGAGAGTAGTCCGTGGAAGAAATCAGGTCAATAAAAAATGTGCATTGGGGTGCCCGCATAGAATTCGGTAGGGGCGATGCGATCGGTTTATTTTACCTCCAAACATCATGGTTGAATTAAATTTGACTGAGGGACTATTTTAAATTAAATTAAAACTTGACGAGTTTAATACTTTGTATAAGCTTGACGACGAAAAGGAATTAATTTGAATTTATTTTGCTACGTTGTTACCCATACGACCGATGAAAATTAAACGAGTTTTTATGTACACAATTCGTTTAGACAAAGAAACGACAGGTAAAAATATAAAAATAATTTGAGTATTAAAATGACATTAAAAAGTAAATGTAAAAACAGTTTATTGTAATTGGTGTTCTCGGAGGTTATTTATCGTAATAATTTAATAGGAGAAAGGAGTTGGAGAAGTTTACGTCGGTTTCCTGCAGTTGAAAAACTATCGACTCGTCATCTAGTCTCGGTAAAAAATAACTGTAGAAACAAAATGACAAAAAATGTAGTCAGATGTCTCGAGCAGTAAGTATTTTATGTGGAAAAAAGAAAACTGCGAGCAGTCGAGAAACTCTGAAGAATTAATAGTTAATTAAGTGTAAATTCTATTTCCCATTCGGATTTGGAAATGGAAAAGTCGACTATTTAACCCAGTCATAAATCGTAAACCTGACGGGCTTTTGAATGACGCGGCAACAAATAAAACATCCAACTTTAAAAAACTGTCTAACCCATAAAAGCTCGGAGCTCCGGTAAAAGCGACTGTCAACGTCTCGCGACAATGTCAAAGATTTGAAATAAACTCCACCGACGACATCTCGACACCGTTTCGGGAGCATAAATCTGGAATTGGACGTCAACACACCTCCGACTGAGATTCCTATCGATAGTACCTCGTTAATTAAAACAATCGTTAGCGGTCCTTAATTTGTTCCTTGATGGATGAAATAGCTCTCAAGCTTTAGATCATGCAAGCAGAATCCCATTCAACGACGGAATGTTGATGTGTGGCCGTCTGTACCGAACATTTGTAGTGTGACAAAGACATTCATGTCGGTTTAACAATACTCCGTTTTATGTGTACAGAGATACAGACAGCAGACACACACACACACACACTCGCACTATCCTCCCGAACGTGAAGATGAATCGTTTGTCACGCAAAGAGCTTTTGTACGTTGATAATTAGATGCAAGTGTCGGAAGTTTTTAATAGTTAACTTCCAAACATGTCGCATGATAAAAGACCATTCCGGTTGGAAACTTATTCCGTGGAGTCCCGGAATCGAGTCCTGTGTGTGTTTTTCTCTGGTAAATCGTTGCATCACATGCCACCGACCTGCACACCGTGAAAATTAATTATTTTTCCCCAAAAGGTGGAAATCGTCGTCGCCGAATCGATAAAATTCTTGTTCGGTCGGAAAAGTCGGGTCGGTCGGGCGGGTCGACACGTGCTGATTAACTTAAGTACACGTTACTTTGTAAAATAATGAGTTGGGGGCAATTTCATTAACGTCAATGACAAAATGGGAGTTTTTAATGGGATAATAAATACGAGCTTTGAGCTTCGAGGGACGAGAGTTTGTGTAACGTTGGAATTTTGTTGTAAACATCGCGATAATGTTAATTTATCGTATCGATTGCGGCATTTACAATATGGAGGGGTCGAAAATGGAACGGACAAAACATTCATCATCATAACAAAATACCAACTCATTTTTGTTCATTTATTATTCAAGTGGACCGTTTTTATTAATCAATGAAAGAACCGACGTTGAAGAAACAAACACTCGAGAGCGAGCAATCACGCAAACAATTAAATTTTCATGAAATTAATGACTTTATTATTTAACGCATATTTTATGGGACAAAACACCTGTAGGGGTGGTTTTTACGCAGGTTCACGGTGAATTCTTCCAGAACGTGTTGTGTAATTGCAATACGTGTTGGTCCGGAGTTGGTGGAGTAAAAATAAAAATGGAGTTGTGTACAGCAAACCAATTAATTGTTGGAAACTTTTAATTAAAATAATCTTTAAGGGCAAGATAATTTCGAAACTTGAAGAAAGTTTACCGACGTCTAGCAGCGTCGTCTCTAAAATGCAACCCAGAAGTGTCATAAATTCTGTTATGCGAAGAAGAATCTGAATCGAAAATCGTCCACGTTTCATCAACGTGTTTACATTAGTTTTTCGCGTTTTTACAAGATATTAGCCCGTGTAAAAATGAAGCTATTAATTTTTGTTTCAAATTTCAGCACATAATTTGTGTATTAATCTCTGTGCCAGATCTTTTAATTATTAAAAAAAAAATTACGTGGGTTCGTTAAAAATTCGGGGCGTTGTTTGTCGGCCGTCTCTTTTCATTTGTGAGGCTAGAAGGTCGACGAAGCCCTAAACATTTTTTTTTTTCGTAAAATAATAATTCACAATCAACAGGTTTCCAATTAATCATGCCTAACAAAACGGACAAGTTGAACCTCGACTTTCAATAATTATTGTCTCTTTAGAGTTGAAGAGATAAATTTGCTGTCAGTTTTTTTTTTCGGGATAGAGTGACAAATGTCAAATTGTTCATCCGTAAAATCCTCCCCCTATTAATTAAATTTACTTTGAACCGTTGTAGTCGAAGATATTGCTGAACAACAGAGATTATCCCTGTGCGAGTGGTCCAATTGCGTAACCATTCCGAAATATTAATTCATTATATCCGGCGTGCTCGTTACGCATTTACGAAACTTTTATACGCATTAATTAAGAGAACATCTCCCGTTTTATTCCGTCATAAACTTAATTATCGTACATGTGCTTTTCAGAAGACACTCTGAAACCTCGTTAAAATTGAGACTTTTATGACTTTTAACGAGATAACATAATTTGTATTTAACTTGTAAATGTTTAACGATGAGGATAAAGGTGTCTGACTCGCCGAGGGTTTTGGCCGTGTATCTCGTAGGGGTTTTAATTCGTCCACCCCGTCGAAGATGAGTAGCGCACGAGGACAATACGTGCTGACAAGTTTGTGTAAACAGGTCTAGCTGCTGCACTAAAGGCGAATTCCCGGCGAAGAGCAAATATTTACCGGGACAAACACGTTGGAGATGATGTCTAATACTCCGGCTGGTAAGAGGGTTAAAATGCTTCCTCCTGGAGCATTAGGCGTTGTCATCGAGAGCGACACGAATCGATGGCGATTACCCCCCAGGAAAAAGAGGTCCTTTTAATCGTACCACCGTCGCATAAATTTCCCCCCAATAACAATAAAATTTTATTGTGCCTGTACGTGGAGTCGTCAAATAAATTATGTTTGCGGGAGAAGTTCGAGTTTAAGGGTTGGTGTATTTGCACATAAATTTAACAACAAAGCCCTTGTTACCATCAACAACTGGATAGAGTGCGGAGGACTTCCGGGACGAAAATCTCCAAATGAATCTATTTTAAAGTGAACTCTCGATAAAATGGATTAAAACTCGGTCTAAATTTGGAACTAGGTTCAGTCAATTTCGGAACTTGTTTGCTTTGGGGATTGCTAAATTAATTTATTAAAGTGAATTTCTCTCTTTATCTCTCTAGTATAATTTTCGTTTTATATTCACATGCGAAAGGTGTCAGGTCTCTTTGAACTTTGTTGTATAAATCATTTATCATTTTCGTATTACTCGGTTCAAACGACTGGTGAAGATTTCTGCTGAATTTTAATAAACCCGATCATTACTCATTCATATCCGACCGGGGCCGCATAATTATGGACTTTTATTGTGCATCATTTACTCCTAATTAATTTTTAATCGAACGACAGGAGGAAGAAAAAACACGTTGTGGAAGGAAGCACTTACCGAAATCCGCCACATCAGAAACATTTTTTTTTTACCTCATCTTCGTCCCCGCCAGACAAACAAGTAAAAACTTTATGAAACAAATTAAACGTTTACTCTGCGCAAATTTTTCCGCAAGCATATTGGATTTTGAAAAGTTTTAAAATTAATTCGAGATAAATCGATTCGGTTCTTTTTTGCTCAAAATCAACATTGTGGATAGCATGTTTCTAATTATTTTCCGAGCGTTTGTGCCGCGGAAATTGCCGGAAGTTAAGCTAATCAAAAAGCAAATGCATTTCAAGCAGAAATTATTTTTAAATTACTCGGCCATTCGGCGGCAATTAAGACAGTGCAAGGGAAGAAAAAAGGAACATGCTGCATGATACGCCGCTGAAAATTAATTGACTCGATTACGGGTGCACCGTGGTACCGGAACTGTGTTTAAATTGCCAATAAATATTGCACCTAATCGTGAAATCTTTCTGATGGATTTTTCTGGACTTTCACACGATTTTGAAAGTCAAACGTTCGGATTCGATATTTTATTTATGAAAATCTTTGTTTCGAGCCGGATCACGTCAAGTGAAATTCCAATTTGTTTTTAATATTTTACACACCGTGAGCATTCGACGTACTTGTTCTGGAGTTGGTGTCGTTGTAATCAAATGAAATTACGAAATTGCTGTTTTTCCGACTGGGACGAGTGTACAGTTAATTAAGAATCAGTCGAGAGACGAGACATTTAGAGAGAAGGAACCTTATTAAGTTATTTATGGCAACATTCGAGACAAATCGTTACTAGCTGACGAGATGCACAATATTTGGGAAGTCTTTGATGAATGTGTTTCGAAACTAGTGATCATAAAATGGAAAAAGTTGAGTGCGCTCAGAAAACTAAAAATTTATTAAGCGCTAATTACAGCTGTTTATGGCATGGTAATTATTCTAGTGCAAAGTATGTACTTACACGATAACGTTAATATTAATTTAAAGCTGGTGGCGGATCCCGTCTGGCATGTTGCTTGCAACCCTCAACTGCAAAAAGAAAAGACATGAAGTAAATAAACATCAATCCGCCTTCAGCATCGACAATGAGACTGCTTATACATAGATAATTGCGACGGTGGCGCCCCCCTTCCAAAAAGAAACAAAACAGCCATGATGTTTTGCCGGAGTCTGCCAGCTGACAAGCTAATATTTTAAATAATTAATGAGCTTTCGGGAAGGGCTTTCATAGCCGAGTTAACGATAGAAAGGAATTAGTGAAAAACGTAAAATACCCTAGGACTGCTTTATTCACGTCATTCTCGCAAGTCCCGGGCGCGAATTGTAAGAATATCACGACCGTCTTTATTATGCAAATGCTTTTGTTTTCGAGAATGTCAAATTAAGGCGTACAATTCAACAGAGCTAGTTGCCATACCATAAAACCGAAGGCGCTTTTTTCCGCATCCCCCGAATAATTATTATCTCGGGGATGGTGCCGTTTGAAAAATATATAGAAAACGAACGGCACGCAACGACACTACTAGAGGGTTGGAGCGGGGATCCGGACCTAATGGGGCTGATTATGCCGACTCCGGCAAAAACAATTACTTTAATAAAGCGGGCTTTAAGGTAAACATGGTCGTCGTTAATTTGAGGGGTGGCGAGACGGTCATTAAAAGCCGACAATCCTGCAGGAGTCCCGACGACGCTAGACGATGGGGTGGGGTTTCGGTCGAAAATAAAATAGTGGGAAAAAAATTGGGGGTCGTGGTCGGGCACCCCCGGAGGGACTGCAGTGTATTAGTGGCAACGTGCGGCGTATTTTATGTTATAATTAGCCGTGTCGTATTGCGCCGTGTGGCGTGGTAAATTTCCACTAAATCACAAATTGAATTAAAATTTATTCGGAACATGGCGGTCCCATAATATGGAACAGGGCCGGCATTAGCCACCGGATTAAACCGATTATGATCTATTTGGCGTCGCGGCGGGGTCCGCAATCGCTTTATGACAACAATAAATGCATAAATCGAAATTTCTGGGCGAAAGGAATCGTGAAAAGAGCGGCGCGAAATTGAAATGCACAAATCAAGGGTTGAAGTCGAGGAATCCTTCTCGAATGGCGAGATTATAATATTTCAGGAACGTGGCCGGCATCACGAAAGTACATAACGCATCTCCCTTTTAATATAAATGGCGTTGCAGAGTGTAGATCTTGGCGTGATTTATCTGTGCAGCCGATGCGTTTTAACGTTATTATCCTTGATGGGTCGGCGGCTGGAAGAGAACGGCTTCCTTGTTTTTTTTTGCGGGCGAGTGGTGCACGCGGCTTCGGAAAATTCGCCATCAGGCGGAAACGGATTACGTCAAATATTGACAGCGAACGAGGCTTCCGGAAAGTGATATTTTCAACAAAACAAAACAAGCAGAAAAATAAAAATATTTGCACTGTTGCGACGAAAGTGATTCCCCGGCATGGCCCATCGGTGGGGCATCCGACCGCGAACTTATCCGAAAACAATCAAATTTCGAGGGGAATTCTTTCCGGTGTGATATAATGGCGGGTTTTGTGTGCTGTGAATTTTTTTTTTCTCCCCCGGACCAACATTGAATATTTGAGGGCACGGACACAAACACGACTCTTGTACAAACATTTCAAGAGCAAACATCGCCGGTTCAGTTTCGTTTATTTCCTACATTTGTTCAGAACGAAGCTTCGTCAGCGAAGGGTTAAACGCAAACGTCCCAATTAAAAATTTTATGTTACTTAAATACATAATACGCCGCTGAAATTCGGTACGGGGTGGAGGGTGAAAACTAATTAATGTTCCAGGAAAAGGACTGCAGTTCCGTATTTATTTCCTGCAATGGCATGCAATACTCGTTATCTCTCTACTCTTTTAAAACATAAACGTCTTTGCTTTACGAGCCGACTCTTTAGGTTTTATCTCCAACAGCCAGTCCGAGATTACTTATTAGTTACAATAAAACGCCCCGAACACTTCGCAACAAATCGTCCTTTTCTCGCCATAATAAATAATGTTTATTCGAACCAGCGGTCCGCGAGAAATTAATGGCAAAAGGTTGTCGCGATGATGAAAAATGTCAAACAGTGGACTCGTGAAATTGTCGATTTCTGTTGAAATTTATCTGTTTTGAGTTAATTGAAATGATAGTAGTAGTAGTGCTCAAGTTCACCAAGTTTCTCTCGACTTGTTCTCTTCAATCTGATGTACAACAATTAGTTAGATTGCTGAATTTGAACAATAAGAGTCCCCGGTCTTCATAATCAAACAACTCCTCGACAAGGTTTACTTTTGTGTCCCCCTGTTACACCGTCCGATGTTTAATTAATTGAAAAGTTACCAAGTTCGGATTTTGTGGCGTGTCCCTCCCCAAGTTCTCAGATTTTTGTGTTAAATCTTAGTCCCCGAGATCACTTGATTTCATGTCAAATAACTTCAGACTTATCTTTCTTTACTGCTCAGGTTTATTCTTGTAAAATGTTTAAGAAATTTGGATTTTACGCTTCACGAAACTTGACGTCCATCATGAAAACTTAAATATTCGCGATTCAAACTTTTTGCTCTACTTCGACAATTTTTTTTCTCTGCGTTCGACAATCGGGATTTAGAAGGCCGATTTCAAGTTGACTTGCGACAGGTCGCATTTGTTGTCATGGTAACGGCGCAAGAGAGAAAGATGACGCATAATGCTAATTAATGTGTAGGACAAAGATAGCTACACATTTGCGCTGCACCACCTATTTGCGACCATGACTTGAAATCGGGCCCTTAGACAGCTTCGCAATAGTTTAATTTTGCCACTCAGGTTTACTGTTATAAAATTGTACTTTCGTATGTGCGAACAGTTTGTTGTTTTTAAAATATTTTCATCTCAGGGTCAACGTGATTTTTCTTGTTTCGCTTCCCAAATTTTTTTGTGTTCATCATTTGACAGTTGATAGGGTTCACGGTTCACAATACGTACTGCTCAGGTTCATTCTTCTAAGAGTGAATTCTCATGTGCTCTCAGTAAAACTCGTTGGTAGGATTTTCATTTTGGATTTTTTGCTCTCCTTTCAAATTTTTTTTTTACCCGATCGAGTCACGTTTAACAATCACAAGTTAATAGGGTTTATTCAACAGTCCTTCACAATCAAGCTTTTACGTTCATTCATGCGTTCTACTCTGGTTTATCTTCGTCGTTCAGACGAGTTGTTCGAGCCGTGGCGTGTCCACTTGTCAAGGTGAGGCTGAAATTTGCATATTCCTGTTGTGATCGTGGCGCCGTTAATAGAAACTGCCCGTGGAAGTAAGCAGCGGATGTCGAACGCATCGCGGAAAAACTCCGAACACGCCGCTCCCCCGTCGAGCGTAACCCGTCCCCGTCGTCGCCGCCACCACCCCTAACACCGTCCTTGGAATGAAAAATGTCGTGTCGAGATGAGTTTTTTGGCTGCCGCCTTCGATTACTCCCAACACCATGAAGGCGCGAAAATAGCAAACGTCGTATTAGCTGAAGCGTGAACCTGTTTCCCGCAGAATTGCGACGAAATCGAGAATGCACCATTTTGTCGGATTTACGACGGGGCAGGATCGACGAATTCAACTCACCGTCATAATGCAACCGAACGACGTCACGATCCTGCAACAAGCAGGAGCGTTCTTGCTTTTCTTTCTTTTTCGGTGTTACCGCCGAGTGATTCATACGAAACGTCGAATCGTGTTACACGTTCGAAGTCGATGCGAAAAGACGGAAGAATTCCTGAAATCGGACTCTTCGAGGACGTTATCGACCCGAAATGGAAGATATTTATACGTGGGAGGACGGCGAATGGCCTCCTCCGGAGCCACGCGAGGAACAGAGTACCACTTTGCAGGGCGGAAGAAATGATAAGGCGGAAACGGTTCAGGTTTAAAATTGCAACGTCGTTGTTTATTCATATGCCGAGAGTCGGAAAAAGAAGAGATCAAACGACTAGATTGTAATGTTGGTTGCATAGTTTCCGGAGATTGGAAAAATATCTGGTCGATCGGACTAATGAAACGGTCACTGTCATTTCCGGTTGCACAGGAAACGCCAGCGGTCTATAATTTACCGCGGAACGAAACCGTTCGGTTGCACCCCGTACGTAGGGGGGGTTGGTTTCGTGAGAACCGACTCCAGATTATCTGTTGGTGAACTCGGGGGCCGATAACGAACACGGAATCCGACTTCCAACTGCTTATTCAACGTGCCCCATGTCGCCCGATCGGGGAAAAATACGGTTGCCAGGGAAATGCCCCGTTTAAAAATTAATTAGATGCGTCGAGGCTGCGATGCGTACAAAAGAGTACGACCTTATTTTCGTCGTCGTCGTCGTCGTGGGAGGCGGACGGAGGGTGCGTGAAGGGGGGTTGGCGAACACGCCGGGTCAGAGATGCAATGAAAAGCAATAATTGTACAATTCGAGAATGTGAGGGGGACGCAACGGAAAATTATTCTTTTGGCCGGAAGCCAAAACGCGAGAGGACATCCCTGTCCGAATAACAAGCCGCAACTTTGCGGGGTTGTGTATGGGCCCTGGTCCGAGTTAAAACGAGAACAAAACGTTCTGGTCAAATAACACTAGCAATAAAAGCTTTAATTAAGTTAGGAAAATCCACAGCGTTTCAACGCGGCCGATAAATACAACAATTATGCAAAATATTGTCATCTTTGTCGTCGAGTTCGTTCGTCTTCTTTCTGGCTGATCGACGCGAATTTATATACAGGGCATCATCATCTGGGTCACATAAACACATTTATTTTAACCGGCGACGAAAAAAGGGCCTTTTGTAATCGATCGATTACCCGACAATGATTAAGCTGTTTGTTTAGGTTCGAATTCGTAATTTATTTAAACAATCGGTCACAGTTTCGCAACAGGACGACGGTGCCGTCTGTCTTATTAGATTACACTCAATTATGAACGAACCATTGTTTGTTTTTTTAATCAACCCAAGTTCATTGAATCGTGAGTCAGTTCAAACACAGGTGGAAATGTTAAATGAAACAAAAATTCTCGTCGTAACAATAAATTTCTTTGTTCGTAATTTTTCAAAACGGTAATGAAATTGGGGCGTGACATCGAAACTTGGTGTTTTGCTCGTGTTTTGCTCGAAAAAATGTACGCTCCACCGAGCCCGCCTGATCTTGCATCTATGTATTTATTTAACGAGCTCTAAAATTATAACGTTTTAAATTTTTATCGATTTCAATTGTTGTATGTCGCCGCTTTGCGTGTCTATTAGCGTGTATAATAAAAACTGTGGCACAATTTATATATAATTTATGAATTAAGGGATATAATTATGATAGAAACAATTCATTAAAATTAGAATGGCGGGTATGTTTTTTTTCTGATAACAAAAAACTAATTTATTTTGATACTGACATACCTATTTATTTATGTGCAAAGGAAAAAATAAGAGATATTTTGGAAACACGGTAAATGCATCAGTATGATTAGCTAATGTTATTATCCTACATCGGATTATTGATATATTCGGACATGTGGAAGTCATTAAAGCATTCGTGTTTTATAATTGGAAGCAGTTTTGTGTTTTCATCAATTTATTGATGAAAATTATTTCGTTATCGGATCAAAAGGAAAACCGTTGGGGCACAACGGCTGCTAATTTATTCCCCCATATTATCTAATCTCTTATCGCATTGTCCAAATAAGATTCTTTGTAATTTTTTTATGATCGACGCTGCAGGTGCAGCAACTGACGTTGTGATCACAAACGGTCCAAGTTTCCCCGTTCTGTAGAATCTGTGGAAATTCCATCAATATCAATATCTATTAACGTCCGCTACTTGATAATAGTCCAATAACTATAAATAAAATATTTTATGTACATCGGCGCCTTATCGTACGATATCCATAAACAATCACACTTTTATACACTGTCACTCACCAATTGTTTCCACTTGAATTACATTCAATTATGGCTCGATAGTTTTCACACGTAATTAACCAATTTCGGTGTCACATTTACTGAAAACCGAACTACTCACACACTGCGATACCACTGACTAATGTTTAAGAACGATAAAGCATACACTTCTCTGATAACACAATTAATTTATGTTGACACAGATATGCATAACAATAAAGTAGGGGGAAAACGGATTCATTCCAAAGAAGTTCCAGTGGCGTACTGAATATCGTATCAGGTTGCCGTTACACGTGAAGAAGTCTGGAGATGGCGTCTTCGATAGTTGTTTTGTCTTGATGCGACGCAAAATCAACTCCGACTTTTGTTTGATGAATAATGTATTAATAAGAGGAAATGCATAATCCGGCGCCATTAATCTACGTAATTGTGCGTCGTGTGCATTCTGTTTAGGAACAAATAACGACAGGAATTTAACTCATTTATCAAAGTTCATCGAGTCAATGTCGTCGAGCCAACGACTCTTTGTTTGCGGCCAAGACGTTGAGATGCAGTCATGCAATTTATTTTAGTTTATTAAACGTGATGGTCGATATGGGAGGCTGCACCGGAGGTTCGTTAGCGCAGGGGATTACGACCGAAGAACGTCAAATTACCGTTTTCTTTTGTTGCCAATCTATAATTTTTACGAAAAGATTCTAACGTCGTTCACTGGTCGAGTGCAAACTGCATTATCTCTCTCCATCCTTTTGCCACTGCCGTTATCGTTGGTAATAAAAAACCGTCTCGGTTTTTGAGATAATTTCTTGATACGGTCGCCACCCGTTATTACTCACTCACTATCAGTCGAAACGAAGTGTCACGGTTTGTCTGCAAACAAGTGTCTGAATACGTCAAAATGTCAAAATAATGTGCGTACAAGTGGGGATTTACCGTTGTCCGCGGGGCTCCACTTAGGACCCTCTCCTTTTCGGCCGCAATATTCGGGTCCGGGTGTTTTTGCGGGGCGCGTCGAAAAATCCGGCGATCAGACGGTTTTCGAGGGCCGGTCTGGCACGGACAAAGGCCCTAATGGGGACCGACGGCGTATCATTAGCGTCATTATCCTGGTAATACCGGGCCACGCGAACGCGGGGCAATTACTGTTGGTTTGTTGACACACAGAGGAGCAACGGAGGAAACAAGGGGGCGACCCGACGCGTGCGTCTGTCCGCCTGTGCAACACATTAATCTACGTTTACAATTCACACGGGAGAAGGCCCTATACGTACACCAACAACTATAAGCACGACAGACGTAGAAACTCGACTTTATCTACCGAACAAATGGATGGTTTCACGCGACGAATTTATGGTGGGAACACAACGCGAACATTTAGACCTCCTCCCCCTCCGGACGAGATTTATCGCCATTTGTGCCCCCGGTCCGTGAAATATTGTTAACGTTGGCCCTATATCAATAAACAAAAAAAAAAGGAGTAGAGAGAGGAGAGAGACTCAGCCGCCGCCGCCGCCGCAAGTTCGGAATTGAAAACCAATCCGGAAGTTCGATCGCGTTTCTCGCCGAACAAATAGAATTTTCGTATGCAAACAGGATGGAATTATGTACACAATTGAGGAATTCGTCTTGATCAAACACCGGGTCCGACACGGGGCACGTCTTTGATTCATATCGGATATATGGAGGGAAAAATGGGGTTACCGATAATTTTTTATGGACCGTAGAGGAACACGACGTTGTTCCTCCACGCGTACTATATATTATTTATCTTTATTGGGAGGCAGAGTACAAAGGGATATGTGGTCGGAACGTTAAACTCGCGAACGTAAACTTTAATACCGCTTCAAAAAAAAGTACAGTCGAGTATGCAACCAAACAAACAGGAGTCGCCGGCGTGAATCAACCTTTCAAGGTTGGATGGAGCTATTGATATTCGGACGGGGATGTGGGGCCTCTCGTCCGAAGAAAACTCGAGGCTCAGAGTTGTATCGGGGCAATTAAGGCAGCGTATTACAGCTTGTTACAGTAATCTATTTTATTAACGTTCAATAGGAGCGTGAAAGGACATCGTATCGGATAATATTAATAATACATCGGAGCGGAACCGATTGGATTTAGCCCGTATGACACCGCCCACCGGGTTTTCCTGGTGGCTTTCCCGACTTTCTCGAGAGAAATCGAGAAGAAATTTTACGCGTAGGCAGAGAACATGACTCTATAAAAACGCACTCTAAAAATAACCCTAAATGTGATTTAAAACTCCAGGTGGTTTATACCTAAAGAACATACTGTATGGTGCGGAGATATTTTTTATGCGACCGAGACGTTTATGGCTTTTTAATTATGAAGGATGATATATTAACTGTTGAAATTTAGATAGTGGTGCACTGTTTCTAGTTATCTCACGTTGTTTTGACGTGTGAGTAAGGGTCCTAAGGTCACGTTGAATTAATCAAATAAGATTATATTTTAAACATTTCACACATGCTTACAACTACGGCAGTTGTTTATGCAAGAAAATTTTCGTCAACATGTGATGACACACCTCATTTCCGGTACCAAGGATTTGGTCATTGTTTACTTTACCTACTTGTGGAATTTTTGCGTTTTTTCTGGCTAGACAGCCTCAGGGCGTCCTCCTACATTGTTTCCCACCACTCAAACCTTGTGCAACTGAATTTTCCTTGCCCTTCAAATGAAATCCTGGGCTGAGTAGGCGTTGGAAAAATTAAACCGTTTAGAAGAGTGTAAAGTTTGAATTTCCCGCCGTTTGACACGAATGACATTTGTTTATGTTTAATCGGGACATAATTGAACATGTTTTGTTTTCAGTAAAGGGTGCCCTTAGATATTTGCTTCGAGAATAGGAATCGTTACGTTATTCTATTTTTGATGTAAAACATTGCAAAGAAAGAAAAAAAGAAACATTTTTTGGGTCTAAATTTTAGGTTAGCTGTCAACATGCTCCAATTAATCTACGCTTTAAAAAAGCACAACAATTGACGGTTTCCAACGCCTTCCCAGCCCAGGATTTCATTTGAACGCGCGATACATACTAGACATTGATGCGACCTTGAAACACAACAAGAGAGAAAAACAAGGGCATTTGCACAAGGTTTGAGTGGTGGGAAACGATGTAGGAGGACGCCCTAAGGGTGTCTGGTCAGAAAAAACCCGAAAATTCCACAAGTAGCTAAAGTAAACTAAGGATTTTTCTTAGATGGGAGCTGCTGGCGTCGTAAAAAATTGTGTTTTGGCTTTTGAGAAAAAGTCCTTCGAGGCTACACGACAAATGCAAAATGGATTTTTTTGGGCAACGAAATTTTATCTGCGGTCCTAAAATTTTCGAATTTCTGTTAGAAAATGTTAATGACATCAGTGCAGTCGGCTATCGAAAACCACTAATGCGCTTGGCAGTGCATTCGGCGTACGTATTTCAAAGCTAGAGTGAATTAACAAGTAATTAGTGTATTTTGTGGCATTAGTACAAAAGCTAGCATTAAAATTACGCTCGGCTCGAATACAAGAAGCAGAAGTCGATGTAAGTGCGCACAAACAGCTAATATTTTCTCTGTTGCAATTATCGCGGGCAATACCGAGTGCTTCCAGGAGATAAGATAGCAACTGCAATTTGCCCGAGTGCAGGAAGAGGTGCCTGAGCAAGTGGGATGGATAAATTCGCAACGAACACACTTCATTTTCTAACATTTTTACGGTCGGGACAAACACGAGGCCGATATTTCAGGTCACGGTGTCGGGACCACGACGAAATATTTTCCTCGCCACCGAATCCGAATTCACCCCTTCATTCATCAGATAAACATAACTTTGGGCGAAGTGTTAATTTCAGTGGCGAAGCGGTTACGGGTTCGGGAAAGCGTTTCTTTGAAGGGTCGTACAGGATTAATGGCAACACATGGTGTAAGTCGGAAAACCGGGTTAGTACAGTGGATGGATGCATTAGAAAATCGCACGTCAGGTCAGATGATGATAAATTTTTGGCGGAGTGACAATCACAATGATGGGCAGTCGAAATGCGAGGACCGCTCTCAAAATCAACGTCGAAAAAACGTTATTTGTGGTGTGGTAGTAAACCGTGCGGTGGTGCGGTTTAAAAGCTAATATTAAAATTTTAATCGTGACGAGGACGGGGGGGCGGTTGGCGGTCGGTCATCCCTTTTTCGGTCATATTTTCTGGTCTATTCGAAGCCGTGTGCTAATAGAGCTGAATCGGCTTAAAATATGTGCAAACAAGAGGGAGCCCGGGGCCAATAAGCGGACTCTGAAAAGAGGGAACGTTTTACCTTTTTAGCCGGTGCAGTCGACACTCAAAGAGGAGGGCGAGTTTACAAAGGTGGAGAGAAACAAAAGGAGCTGAAAGCACGTTAAAAATACGCAGGGCGGCCGTCCTCGACGGCTTTTCTTCGTCGGATATTAAAGTTTAACTTGGCGCTCATGGCGAGCATAATAGAATCAGTTCGGGACGGCGAGACGCACACACATTTGCCCCCAGTAAGACCTCGATTACAAACGAACCACCTCCGACAGTGAATTAACAACAATCTTACGTTACAATTAACGGCGCTGTCGGGGATAATTGCGAAAGATGCATTCGCCGCAAGGAGGTTCCACGGACTGAGTGGGAAATCTCTTCCTCTTGGTTGGGTGAAACGTGCCAGTGCTGACGTTAAGAGGATGAAAGTTGCACGGGGTTCGAGCATTCGGGATATGGCAATAAATTACGCGTTGCTCCGGATTGTTCCGGGTAATCCACGGTAAGAAGTGACTGCAACGTGAGATAATAACACCTACTGGCGTTGCTGTTGTTATCGGTGGTGGGGATGCGTTGACCACCGCCCCCGCTCCTCAGTGCATTTCGACCGGCCGGATTAAGTCAGTTCGTGGGGCCGTAAAATCGAACGGATGCCCCTTCAAGGTTTTACTCGTGTAATAAAGCTCTCGAACAGATGACACGACTGTCTAAAATGCAACAAAACGTTTTATTATCGGCCCTTTTACGGCGATATAAATACGTCCTAAAACGTACAAGGGATGAAAAAGATCCCACCATTTAACGGTACGATTTCCATAAACGGAGCTTTAATATTAATCAAGTTCCAACAATTTGGGGAAACTTTACAAGTTTTAAAACTTTCCACATTTGAATAATCACGATGTATACAAAGTATTTCAGAATTTCTGAAAATATTTCCTTATATAATTTAATCTTATTCTCTCCGGAGTGACGGTTGAGGTATAAAGTTTTAGCGCTTTCGGCTTCACCGCAATCTGATGCCAAATAATAAAAAGAACGAAGTGAAGAAACAGATCGGTGAGTGGCGGCGTCCACTCTTGACACCACCACCACAAAAGAACCTCACGATTTAATTTTACGGCAGGGTTCAGGATCAAACTCGACGCCTAAATAAACTAACCCTTTAAGCGTGATTTGTGAACAACCGACATACAAATTGTCCCGAACAGGTCAAAGGGTGGTTCTTAAATGGTAGTTTGCACAGTAATTAAAATTTCAACAATATGGCGTGATTTAAACAAAAACTGTAATTATCGGAAGAAATCATTAACGGCCTATATTTAATTTTGTTTGTGCAAACAATATCTATTTCTGTTCGTAAAAGCACTTTTCAATATCAAGATGTCAACATTAACCAATATCAGAACAATCAAGAGTAAATAAGAGAGATCTTAACTAAGCTACACATTCGGATAATCTTTTTATGACACTTTTTTTTGGTAAAGATTATTTTTTATTTACTGCCCTAATTACAAATGTAATTTTCATTTTACTTTGGCTCTAAGACGGCATTGTCTCTTGTCTTAATTAACGTTTTTAGTGTTTCGTAAATTTTTTATATTCAGAAATGAAAAGGTTTTAGAGCTACCTACTGATCTCGAGTGAACCTCAACAAATGGGGTAAAAAGTAATGAGGTCACTCTATTTAACAATCTCCAGAGACCAAACCTTCACGTAGAATGAAAAAATAGTGCTTTTAGTTTCGTTTCACGTAGCGACCATTAAAATGACATTATTTCAAGTAAAATAGTCTTTGTTTTCCTGTTTTTGTTTACCTTTTTCCTGCGTTAGGTGACCGTCACATTTTGTAAATTACACTTAAAGGAAGTCACAGAACGTGTCTCTAGAATTAACCGAAAATCAAATTTCTCTTGAAACACAAATGATTCACCGAGATTGTCAGTTCAGACTACTACAGAATTGTCGAACCTTAGACGCTTAGGAAGTTTTGTTTGATTTACATTACACCAAACATTAATCTCTTTATCGCAAAATACATAAACGAAACCGTCAATCTCGAAGCAGCAAATGCGAGAGACAACAGTATTATCCTTGTGGAACTCCGTTCGACACAAATCTGTAGTTTAGTGTCGAATGTCAAAACGAGAATTGTTGATATTTTTTTGAAGGTTTCTCGTTAAGTCAATATATTTTTTTTTATAAAATTATATATAGATTTTTGCTAATCATATCATTTGCAACGTTTAAAGCACATGCTGAGATCATAAAATCTGTTAGATATTGTAAATAGTCCCGTGTTTATTTTTTTGAGTGTTTACGCCACTTTTTAAAAATGCAGTAAAAACTATTTACAGAGTTTTGCAGTTTATTTATGTTAAGATAATTCGTGTAAATATTTGGGTAGGGTAAATGTAAAAATTAACGGCCGTTAAATGGTCTAACATTACATTTACGTGAAATTTTCGGTTGGTCGAAGGAAAGATTTTTATTAAACAAAGGGTGTATCGTCCGAGGTCGAAGATAGGAATTCGCTCCTCACCCCTGCCATTTCGTTATTCCCGTGTCATAAACAAAACCACATAAAAAACCCGTTCCAGAAAAAGCGATAACCGTCCGTCCCACTTCACAATCTGTAATCGGCACCGGAGAGGATGCGTTAAGGGCGAAGAAGCGGCAGGGTCGCATCCAACCTTGGCGATGTTATCGCACGTTATCACGTGAACGATATGGCGCCGATGGCGAGAAGGAACCATAAATCCCCGGACGGTCGTTTGTCGGACACGAGCGGCGATTTGTCTGCGGAATAAGGTCCTCACCGAGGCGATCGACTCGTCGACGAAAGGGTCAATAAAACGGCGACGTTTCCGAAGGTGGAAAGATCGATTTTAATTATTATTACGGTTGTAGTAGTGTTAATCGTCCGGCTGAACTGCCCCCCGTTAAATTAAACGATGCATTAGCGCGATTAAGGGCAGCGTCATCCGGAACGGGCTTGGTCAATCAGCCGTAACGGAATCATTCGGTGTGTTGCGGGAAAGGACTCTCAACAAGTGGCCGCGAGCAGGATCGCTTCGGCCTGATCGAACACGACCGCAGATGATAATAAATCACTTAAAAACATTCGCGACAGTCCGCACTTGTCCTATCTGGAAATAACGCTCGAAGGCGGAGAACCGACGCTTTCACCGGGATCGTTGGCTGCAGCGTCGCCCCCAAATTAAATCGATTAATTAAGTTTTTACGATGGCGTGTCACAGGCATAATGTGTCCTTTTTTTTTACTAAATTGAGACGTAATCGCCGTTGTAGTAACTCGTTTCCACTCGATGGCAGGCGATAGATAAATACTTTAAAAAAATTAACTCTCTCGTTGCGGAAAAACATGACACGTTCATACGGGGTCCTTAAAAATCCTTTAATTTTTAACATCTTCGACAGATTTTGGAGGCTTTATAGTTAATCTTTTTTTTTTTGAAAAATGATAAACAATGAAAATTGCAAAGTGACAAGTCTGTCTGTACAGGGTGCATGTGTTAATTTTAACACGTAGCAGAACTTATTAAATGAAATGTTTTTTCTATTTGAATTTTTTTACAAAAAAGCGTTGCAAATTAATTTAAAATGTACATCATACAAAACGACTCGTTTGGTAAAAATGATGTTAGGAAAAAAGGTCGAAAAATATAAGCTCGAAAAAAAAAATCGAAAACAAAATGGTCGAAAATCAATAAATCGAAAGATCAAAAAGTCGAAAAATAAAAGGTCGAAAAACAAAAAGTCGAAAGATCAAAAGGTCGAAAAACAATAAGTCGAAAGAACAAATAATGATCGATGGAATCGACATAATTTAAAAAATAAAAATTAATAAAAAGCAATCATTCAAATTTGTCATAATAGTGTGCCATTTTGCACAACAATACTATATTTTGTTTACCATAGTAAAAGTAATTTATTAAAACTTCACTGTCAAACAAAGTGCAGAATTTTCTAAAATGGATAAAATTTACAAATACGAATACATTGCCGGGCAGAAAGGCAAAAATAAATTGTTCGCCGACGGATTTTTTTACATCCAAGAAAAAAAGACCGACGATACAACATACTGGAAGTGTGAACAATACAAAAAAAAGTGCAAGAGTCGAGTTATTGATAAACTAGGAGACCTACGTCTGAAGCAGACACACAATCACGAAGGTAATCCCGAAAAATTTGAAGTAACAAAAATGATGAACACCATCAAACAACAAGCGAGAGCTAGCAAAGATCCTCCGCGTTTGTTGCTTTCCAGAGCGTCCACTAGCTTCAGCAAAGGAGCCAGTACGTCATGTTCGTCGTTCAGTAATATCAGCCGAACCATACGCCAAGTCAGAAGCTTAGAACACGTCGGCACTTCAATCCCGAAATGTTTAGAAGACGTGATAGTTACGGAAAAGTATCAAAAAACAGATAAAGGAGAACAATTTCTACTCTTCGATTCGAAAGACAAAGACCGGATATTGATGTTTGCTACAAGGCGTAATTTAGATTTCCTGATCAAAAGCCAAGAATGGTTTATGGATGGCACATTCAAAATCGTTCCTAAACTATTCTACCAACTTTTCACCATCCACGGCAACATTAATGGTGCATATTATCCTTTAATTTACTCTTTGTTGCCGGACAAACGCGAAAGTACTTATGTGAAAATATTCGAACACATTAGAAAGATAATGGAAAAGATCGAGGTAAATTTGATAATGACCGATTTTGAAAAAGCTGTAATTAACGCGTGCCAACTACTTTTCCCCAAAGCTATCAAACAGGGATGCTACTTTCATTATCGCCAATGTATTTATCGACGCATCCAACTAGTTGGAATGAAAACACAATATGATTCTGATCCAGATTTTCAACATAAAATTAAGCTATTCATCGCCCTAGCTTTTGTTCCTGTTGAATATGTCACGAATGCTTTCGACATCCTATTAGATAACGAAGATTTGTGTTATACTGACATTAAACCTCTAATAGAGTATTTCGAGCAAACGTGGATAGGAAAGATGGAAAGAAAAGAAAGACGGCCACCAATGTATGAACATTCCTTATGGAATTTTTATGAACGAACCATCCATGGGCAGCAAAGGACTAACAACGTAGTCGAGGGATGGCACAGCAGCATGGGAAAAACGTTTCAAGCAAAAGAGCCATCTGTTTGGGCCTTTATTGATGGTCTTGTTAAGGAGCAAAGCCTGCAAGAGATGAAGATTAACCAAGAGCTTGCAGGATATAATGAACAAAATAATAATAAAAAAAAGTACAAGGATAAAAATGCAAGACTTAGAACTGTCGTCTCACGTTTTGCGGATAATTTCGAAGATTCGGCTCAATATATATTTAATTATTTGGAGCAAGTTGCTTATAATATATGATTATGATTTTCGTTATGTTCTTGTTATATTATATTGTTTCTTTTGTTTTCGATCTTTTGATTTTATGTTTTCTTTTTCGACATTTTTCCTTTCGACGTTTTGCATTTCGATCAATAGTAGTTTCGACATTTTGCAATTCGACCTTTTGTTCTTTCGACCATTTTTAAAATTTCGACCTTTTGTTTTTCGACCATTTTTCCTAACATCGGTAAAAATTGAGGGGCAAAAAATCTTGGAAAACTTTTGCGAAATTCCTAAAATGTTATAGAGAAAAGTTTCATAAATTGGCGAGTTCTTCCACTGATTAAAATTAACACACGTATTTCAGATACACCCTGTATACTATAAATCAATCACAAACAAGTAACATTTATAATAACCTTGGGATCTGGAAGGTTGTTTGTTGCGCATCAAAATGCAAACTTATTTTGGCAATAAGGTGGCAGATATAGTGATGAAACTTGCCTCTATGACGAGGTGTGGCGAAAATCCAAAGAAATTCCTCCGAAGCATGTATTTTGCGACATTTGCGAACAATTCAAGTCTGACGTAAATCTTCGCGAATAGAGTTTGGTAACCGACTAGTTGGATAAAACCGCGGCTTCGAGACAGATCTGAAAGCGTCACATTATGTCGGAGAGGCGCGGAGGTACCGAACAATACAGTCACATCCTTGAAGATCATGAGAGACACACATCGTTTCAAAGAAGACGTCTCAATTCCGGAGACTGTGTCAACAAAACGATGCAACTCCGGCAGCAACAGAGCTTTATGTTTTATTGCAGCAGTCGAGTAGGAATGACGGGTGCATTTGTGGAGGAGGGAAAGATAAATAATTTACGGATTTGTGAAAGGGACAAAAAGCTGGTCTGTTGTGGACATTTGAGATTAAATATTTCCCGGATCCGATAAAAACGGATCATTGTTAAACAAGAGTAAAGTTTAGATTGGATGTTTATTGCGAGTCCTTGGTGCTTACTAAACGGCAATAAATGTTAACATTAATCCAAAACACAATACCCCATACGGAGTTCTACAATGTTACTTATTTATTAGCAAAGTTTGGTTATAATGCCGCGCCGTCTCAAAGCACAATAAAAACTTTCCCCGCAGACAAAAAGCACTAATAACGTGCACAGCCAGCATCGGAACCGTGACATAATTCAAATGCAAATTGTCAAAATCGGGTGGTCGAGTTTATGAGCACATGTCGCAGGAGTCATTTTTCAATCAAGAAATAACACCCTTTCCGCGATGGAAATGCTCGAAGAGGGAAATTCACGCAATAAATTAGCACGTTTCCTTTGTTGTGCGAACGCGTTATTTTTTTTCCGTAAAAAAAAACCGCACAGCATTTTGTAAATTGGCGTGTTTGTCGTCGGAATGATGGCACGTCTGGTCGCCGACACGACATCTCTGCCCCCGACATCGGGATTAATTTCCGAAAAATTTTCATATACTCCGGTGAAAATGGAAAAATTTGTAACGTGGGGGAGGGAGGTGTTCGGCGTATAGAAACATCCGTTTTGTTAATTGCCAACTACTAAACTAATTCATATTTATAAGGGGCGAAAAATTACGGAACTCCGTTTCCAGTTGTCGGAATTGATGTTTTATTCACAACCCCCACATAATTACCGAATCAGTTTTTGTAACGCGTGGAAATTAAAATGTGAGAGGTGAAAAGCTGGAATCCCGAACGAGCGTGTCGGGGGTTGTTTGTTATTTTAAAAATCGGAAAACGATTTTTATTTTTCGGATTGCTGCACGCCACAACGCTGACATTTAGAAAAATCCACAACGGTTTAATTATTAACGAAATCACCGTTTTTGCGATTCGGCGAGGCCAACTGTAAATACGCAACAAAGCTACCTATTAATCAAACCGGAAATGATCATGCTAATAATGACGTCGGGTCAGTAAGAGAGAAAAAATTTGAAATTTTGATTTTTTTAATAACAGCACGACAGAACGGTCCAATTGAAGGAATATTGTAAAAAATAAACCCAAGAAAAACATTTTTGGAATTTATTTTGTCTGAAACATCCGTATAAAATGCGTCCCAAACACAAAAAAATGATTGATAATTGTACATCTTTGACAGAGTGACGAAATATGATTAAAAAAAAGTAAATCTGTCAGTTGCGAAACTACAAAATTTTCAGTTCAATGGAAAATTCTTGGGTGTGAAAACTGCAACAAGCGAGGCTGTGAAGAGATGAGACTGTAATAATTAAAAACTGTAGTAATTGACCTTAGGTTAAGTTGTGTAATGTACGTTGTTAATTATGCGCTTGTTGTTTACGAGTTTTAAAATATGTATTTTTTTGTCAACGTGTTTGCGTTGGATGGGTCATTATTGCGGGTTCGCCTCCAAAACGATATGAAATTAATCTCGTTTCGGTGTCTCCTTGGAAATTCTCAGTAGATTTATGTGTGTTTAATCTTTGTGTGGAAAAAGTTTTCCTGAACTAGCTTCATTAAGGAATACTATCTTTATTATGGCACCTAACACGAAAGCAGTAGTAAACAGTGGGCCCTCCGCAGTCGACGAAACGCTGATACGGTTACACGACCGTAAAACCCCGAAATAATCCGGTAAAAGGCCTTAAAAGTCTCAGGTTATAAAATAAATCTCCGGCAAGTACATAATTTTTTATTTTGAATAAAACCGCATCGCATTAAAACGGATGGGGGGCGCGTGTTAGTTGGAACTAATTCGCGGCCGTACGTCAAGAGTTACGGCCTGGGGGGTTGGAAAAACTGATAATTTCGAATAAATTCACCGTTGAAATATACGAAACGTATATAAACAGGCATTCATTGCGAGTTTGGGGAACACATTACCAGTTGTCAACGTTGAAAAATAAGCGCGTCAATATACAGTGCGTCGTTCGGTGTCTGACAGTTTTATATTGAAATATGAGGGTGGCGGCGGTGGATCCATCCCGTTCGCGGTCGGGGGAGGACGTGGAAATTTTCGACGGGGGCACACACAGTTCTCGAAACGTATTAAGTCGCCCGACGAAAATGTTTCATTAAAATGCATTGCTTCATTACCTAGTTGAATAATGAATTCGCTTAATACCCGGCCCGCACCCTCCCAGAAACCTTGATAATAACATGAAAGCATTTCTTCGGGCGCATCATTTATCTTCCAACAAAAATGTTTATCTTGTAGTGCGGCTGCCTCCTATATCTATGGAAATTTGGCCGGGCCTATCGAACCACCGATGGACAAATTTGAACATGACAAGGGCGTTACCATAAATTTACATAAAACCAACTTAAAAAGCACCCAGCATGCGACTCGTGTCGATTAAAAACGGCTCACCCTCGATACACCTCCAATAATAGAAATTTAATGGGATTACGGTCGACGGGGGAAAACGGTAAATAAAGAACACGGCTAAATGTGCGGACAACACCATAAGCGATCGTTCGCCTCTCCATTATTGGCTCGACATTTCGAAAAAAACGTCAACACGAGCTCGAGAGAAATTACGACGACATTATCACCGGCATTAAGATAAAACTAAGCACCCCCCGTTGTGCATTATTCAGTCCCGAAACAGTCACGTACCCCGCCACCATCACCGCCACAGGTCGATACATAAACAAGCGGTCGGGAGAAGAAAAAAATCGTTGAAATTATTTGCCACGTTGGAGTTAACGCCGTCGACTCGTAAAACTCACCAAAAACTTTCGCCATTAGAAAGTCCCGTAACAACAAATCTCGCTGTCAAGACGCCGACATATGCAACTATGCTGATTAATTAAGTCGGGAGCTGACAAATCTCTGCTTTATGGATGTCGTTATTAGCGTCGCGGGAGTTTCGCGGGAGTTGTAAAAAATGTTGTTATTCTTGATGGAAATCTCTGAGCGGCGCAATGTTTCACCGTCGACAAATTTATCACATGCCCAAATAAATTCTATTACGTCGCATATGCCCACCGGTAGAGGGGCGTAAAAATTGGGGATGGCCCGGGGCACGGGGGATGATTTATGCGGTGGAAAAACCGACTGGACTGCAGACTGTTCGAATCTGGGGACGTAAAACGGGACGGTCGATTCCGAATTCAAGAATTTATCTCCTCAACCTGTGGCACTGTGATATAGACCTATTAAAAATATATATTTCGTAATAAAATTGTCTTTCGACGTGTTGGAAGAAAATTGAAAGTTGTTCCTCAGAAAAAAAAAAAGAAAAAAGTAGAGAAGACCAAAAGAGAAGAGAGAATTTTAGTTTTGACACACAAAATAATAAATCATAAGACAATTTAGACAATCTAGAAGCACTTTTTGCAAGATTGGAAGAAGTGGAAGAAACGATCTTGAGGGTGAATTTCACAGAAGAGATAAGTTGGTATCTAGAAACTAGATGAGAATTACTGTTTTCTCAATTTGGTTGTAGGTCGTAAAATTTTATGGTACATACTTTAAGTTAAAGATCTTGCGGGGCTTATAAATCCTAGTTTACCACTAGCAGGTAGTATTTTAAGCAGTGTTGTATTGTAGATTTTGCAGATTTGCATTTTACAGCAAATGGCACGCGCCGTTTCCCAACCTTTTCAAACCCTACCATTGTGCCCGTTAATCGTTCATAATATGCAATAAAATTTTACGACCTACAACGATTTTTAGAAAACAGTAGTTATGTTAAACTGCAACCTTTTTAAGTAAAATAAACAAGACCAGAAGACAAGACGTAGAAGAATTATAAAAGCTAATTTTAGTTTCAATACAGGAGTTTTGAAACTGGAAGACTATAAAACAAAGTCAACAGAAGAACGAAACTAGAAACATTCTTTTTGGATATTCGAGGAACTGAAAGAGAATTCATCAAAGCCAAAACCAACATGGCGATAATTTTGATAGAGTGAGAAGTGAAACGTTTGCAGGGCTAGTAGTGTTTATGCCTCGATCATCCCATATTTCACCGTGCTGTTAACGCGGCAACAATAATTGTTTAATTTGCTTTGAGCATAAAATCGAAACGAGTCCGAACAGTGAATAATCGAAAAAACAATATAAATTAGCCCCGTTTTCCGAGCGCTACATCAAAGATTTTTTTTTTATTTGTGTATGAAGCGTTTGAACAGTCGTTGCTTAAAGTGTTTGTTATTTGCTGTTTGCTTCTGACGTTTTATTGAAAAGCAATTACTGGGAAAGCCGCTTTAATAACATTACCGGACCGCTTCACGGCAACGAAAAACGAATCTCTGTTATTTAGTTCGTTTAAGAGGGTTACCAACGTAAATAATACGACAAGGAAGATGCTAATAAACGTAAACAGTCCGTTTGTTTCGTCGTTCAAATACAAAGGAGAATCGCACCGTGAATACGACAAAATGATAAAAAAGATGCAACATCAATAACAAGAGGATCTGGGAGACCGTCGACGCAAATACCCTTCAGATCGTGCAACAAGACATACAAAAATTGCATGGATGTCGACGGGCTCGACAGACGTGTCGCATTCATCATTAGGTATCACTTTGTCCAGGCCACCCTCGGGGGTGGTTTGCGACGAAAGGGGTCGCCGACGACGACGGCAAATTCCGACCGATATGCGATCGACGCTAATTGAACGTATCTACCGTTAACGGATTTCATTGGACCGATATCGACTTGGGGCAGAGTCAGCTCGAATTGTTCTCGGATTAGGGAAGACGTCCGCAGATGGAAACTGTCGTCTTCTCTTAGGTTCATGCGGTGAGCACCTCAGTGGTGACCGCATCTAAATTGAATTTTTTGAAGTGAAAATTTCTTTAGGCGCACCACACATTTTATTCCCGTCCAGTGAATTAGTTTCGTGCGACACGCTAAAATCGTTCGCGTTCGCATCACGCTAAAATCGTTCGCAGCAGCTAAAATCTCGTGAGTCGAGTTTAGCGGAGCTAGCGAGAAACAGTAAACTCTGCGTCACTTGTCACTTCTAAATTTTCATCGTGTTGCTAAATTTAAGTGACCTCAGTGCAGAGCTGCAAGAATAGCCATATATAAAAACGATAAAGACACGACAGTATTGTAAGTTCACAAATGGATGTAGGATTTAGTAGGTAATTCTCAACAATTCATATATTGGAAACATTTGTGCAGCAAAATGTGAACCGCAAAATTGACAAATTATCATAATACAGAGTGTCTATAAATGCTTGTCTAGTCCCATTGCTACGAAAACTTGTGTCTTGTTCAATACAACAAACCATCGTCATGAAAATAAAGCTAAAATAAAACTTAAACATCAAAACCTAACCTCATAAATTTTGCCAGTCTGTTTACCTCTAAAAACGGATGTATTTGCAGTTTCTATAGAAAAATACAGACTTTTGGTGGTTAAAACAGCATTGGATTTAAATGGTATTGATTATATTTATACCTTGTTCCTGATTCCTCCAAGTAGTATCACCATTTATGAGCGTCATAGAAGTTTTCACTTCTGTCGTGCACTCTTTTTTTTCAACACGTAAAATGTGAAACACGAACGGTCCAGACGTGCAAAAAATTGTTATTAATTTATTATTACACAGGGGAAATTTTGGTGTCCAAAAACATGTAACAAGTTCTAGGTGGGATTTTAATGCTTATAAAATTAGATAAACGACCGCAACTAAACGAAGCTCCGATGTAACGACAATTTATAAAACCGTTCTCTCGTTCTTGGGTAGTTTGAAAGTTTAATTCGCGGCTTTATTGTGGCAAATATCGTGTTTTTAAGAATGTTTGTTGCACGTTCGAGATGTTATTTCTCGGACTATTTTACGGTGTCGAGTTTATGCAGCTCTTGCTTGTTCTAGGTTTATTATTTTCTTCCAACATTTAGCCGACAGTAAAACGAGGCTTTGCATAAATGAAAACGTTTTATTAAAAATACCCAAATTAAATTTTATTTTACCATAATACTCCGAATGAAATTACCGTGAATCTCATTTTATTGTGGTGAAGTTGGAGATGTTCAGCTTCAAATGAATTTTAGTTTATTTATCTTTAATGTGCGGCAGCAAAGAACGAAAAAAACGAATTAACTTGTCAGGTTTTGCATTAAGAATTAAAATGCTCAAACACACCTTCATCATACCTGTTTTGTAGTCCCGAAGACAAAATTAAATTCCGCACGACGCTTGGTTTTGACATTAAACAATTATTTTAGAGAAATTTCATAATGAATTTCATGGGGAAACTACTCAAGTGCAAAAATATTGAAAGAAGGCGAGATTTATTCGGGTAATTAAAAGCAAAAATGAAGTTTGGCGAGAGTCGGAGATGTTTGGAAAAAAAATCAAAACTGGCTCGGGGTTGGTTTTCTTTTCATTATTACGGGGTAGAACATGAAAACGTGGCATGAAACTGTAGACTAAGCTGATTTTCATTTCAAACTGAGTTGTCCTCGCGACTCTAGATTAGATTAGATCCTGGATGTTCCCCTCGGAGAGAAAATTTTACTTCACTCCCGAATTTCAAGTTTTTAATGGAAGCGGGAGTTCCTCCTGGATTATTCGAGCTATTCGGTAGTGTATATGCAGGAATGTATGTTGAGATGTGCATTCTGGAGTTTTTCCGACTGGCTTTGTTCCTTTGTTAACTGGATGCGTTCGTCTACCGCAAATGAAGGAAGATGCGTTGTTGATTCCTCACCGTATCGCAACAACGAACTGGATAATTTCGTTCCGGTATCGATCCTGCCAATCCGGGAGGAGACGATATGACTTGGCAATTAAAAAGGTAATAATTCCGGTCGACGGTCATTTATTCAGCTGGAGTGTCTCAGGATCCGGTGTGCAGCTTGTTAACCGCAGCACCTGGTATGATTAAAAAGGGAGAATGGCGTCTTCACGGGCGTCGGCGTCTTGACGTCAACGCTTTAATTGGTCGCTGCGGGCGCCGAGAATATGACACTATATGAATAACAGTGTCAGGAGGCTTTTGTCTACTATCTCATTATACGGTGGTTTTAGCAATTTACCATGTAGTCGTTCACTCCATGCCCTGATGATATCCGATAAACTGAATAAACCAGCCGCCCTTTAAATTTTATAACTTTCCCTGGTGCATTGTACTGCCTTTTACGTCGGGCCGCTCCCATTATTAATCAAACGTTTATCAACGAAAATGCCGCTTTTTCCAAGGGCGACGTCTCTCGACGAATATTTCGCACAAACAAAGTTTACGTCTTCATTATCCTTTGTTGGATGTGTGAAGCACCAAAGCTTGCAGCGGTAATAAACAACGACATTATGGTGCACTGCTTCCGCGTTAAAATAATATCACTTTCAACATCGACGGTGAATCGTGGACCGGTTACAATTAACAAAATTGCAACTGAACGTCAACGAAGGACATTGTTAACTTTCGCAATGTTGCTTCTCCGAATCACAGAGGCGGAAGCAGAAAATTCGCACCTGTGTCGCGAACGGAGACGATCGGATCTCATGTCGATGATGCGTGAACTTAGTAAACGATAAAGTTTGTTGTTTCTGTTTTTACAAATGTTACAGTATATTTGCAAACTGTCGAAAGTAAATAAGATTCCCTTTGTTGCAATTGCGGAAACAATGCAACCATCAACGTACGGAGCAATGAACCTCACAGAGCAATAAACGTGGATATCATGGTTTGGAATTCGTCAATCTGATAAACGATTAAGGCTTGTCGAGTTTACCTAATCAGATCACAGGGGGGGTTTTGAACATTTAATCCGGGCGGGCACATTTAGGACAACGGTGACGGAAGGAAATCGGTTGTTTAAAAAAATCCAAATAAATCACGTCGAAAGCTCCGGATTTCCAGATATAGATATAACGACAGACACGCAAAGTCAGCGAGAGGAGAGCATAGAAAATAGATTAACTCAAAAACGGAAAAATATGAGGTACTTAATGCCAGTTTTATGCCGTCGGGGTTGGTTTTTATGGATTTGTCAAGATTTTTTTTTTGAAAAGAATTAATAAGTCGGACGACGTTAAAACCGTGTCATACCGAGTCGGACGCAACACTGTCCGGAGTTAATTATTTTAATGCAGCATCCGGAAGACGGATCGCGTTCTATACGGTATCCGGTTAGTCAATTTGCGTAAATGCTCGGTGAAAAACAGCCGTCCGGGTACCAGGATGGATGACATCAGTATTGCGGAATGGCTGTTTGTCTTCAGGAATAGGGTAATGTTACATCTAAACGCCTGCTTTATATTAAAGTTGGTCGTGTTTTCATTAAGGCTGCGAAGACGTGACGTCGGCTCGCCCGCAATATCGACTCTGACAGGGCTGCACGTCAGATCACGTGAAATACGACGAGAGGAAACACCCTTTCTAATATGTTCATTTCGGAGTAAACAAATAGTGGGGAAGCCGGAAAATAATTAGCGAGAGACGGGGGGCGGCGGCGAGGAAGCTGGCCGCGAGGGCAGTTCGATAAAAAGTTTACTGTGGTGAGAATTCACCTTGAAGTTTTTATTCTGGAGGGTAGGAGATAAGAGAGAGTTAAGTTGAAGCGTTTCGCCATCACCATCAGCTTTTATTCCTTCAGGTCTGACGCATCATTTGTAGATTAACATCGAGTACATCACCAGAGAATCGATGTTCATCGTACTTGCCCTCTTTTCATCGAGTTCTATCGAAATTCACATTCCGGTGTGTTTCAAATAGCAAATGAAAAAAAAAAAAGGAAAAAACGAGAGCGGGCTTTCAGATACAATTTGTAATTTGTGCTTTATGAGGACCACTACTACTGTAGTCAAGTGCTGAAGTCCAAACAGCAATTAATCATTTAAAAAGCTCAGATTTGTTCATTTCTACATTTTGTAGCCAACTTCAAGTCGGGTTTTGATTTTTTTTTTTAAATAAATGAATTACATATTATTTTTTCTTATAACTTGTTTCCAATAGAAATCCTATTTTTGGAATATGTATTTTGAAATGTTAAATTTGGTGGTGATCAAAAAGAAAACAAATCAGAGCAAGCATTGCAAATGATCGGCCATGTCGTAGCGGAGTTCTATGCAAATAAGCATTCAATGCATGGATGTAGACAATTTGTGATCTTACACGCTACTTTATAATAAATCATACCTCCTGAATTTTAGACATTGGAATTATAATTACATTTTACATTCGTAAGAATGGGTAATTTACCAGGTTTATTGCCAAACGCGACGCCCTGGTAAGCATATTTTTAATTGAAATGCTGTTGTTAACTTAGAAAACAGCTTTTCGATTTCGGCAAAGTCGTTGACCGTAATTGTAAATGTAAACAACAATAATCCCGGAATACGCGGTGAATAGGCAACCAATAATACGATCGTGCATAGCCAGTACAAATGAGCGTACGATCAAGGTAAGACAACTCTTGATTTGTTTTCTTTTCGATCACTCTGTAGAAGTCACGTGGTAACTTTTGTCAATCTTTATTACTGCTCATCTTCGCTTTGGTCTTGCAACAGAAGACCCCTTTCTAAGGGTCGGGTCGCTTCGGTCATTATAAATAATAAAATATGTTTCCAGAGCTGCCGTTCGGGATATTGAAAATGTTATTAGTCCAGAGGAACGCAGACATTAAGAATAAATAAAAAATACAAAAACATGCTAGTGCTTTATTCCAACCAAACACTATGAAATTTCTTTATTCTGTTCAAAAAAGTTAAAGACTAGACTAGTTTTTGCTCGGTTTTGTTATCGTCGACATGAGTGAGGCGACGTGTTCATTGAAAATATTTTTTGACCATTTAGTTGAAAGGAAATTACGATTCCGCCGACGTCAACGTAGTCGTTCAAGATCTTTACATATTTTCTAGATCACTTAGTTTACTGCGACGCCGGTACTATTTTTCACTTTTGTCGAAAATCCGTCGACGATTTTTTACGACTTTATTCTCATTTGACGTAACGAAAGCGTCGAAAAGATCGATAACGAATCGCCCATAGCAGCAGTGGGTCTGACTTTTAAATAAGTCCTTTACAGGCGATCAATTTTGTTTCGCCTTTTACCGTATGCCAATCTGGAGCTTTTATCGTCGAATCGCGGCAATTTCTCAAAGCTTTCATACTCATTTATCGCCGTGAAAATTTTATGAGTTCACTTATAGCGCGACGATGACGAACGAAAAAAAATTCTTGATACATTATTCAAACAATAAAACAGCACTCCAATTTCGGACCTCATCATTTTTTAATTCCACACGGTCGCGGCGACGTCGTAAAGGCGTCCCCGTCGATACGTCCCTCGGTCGTAACGTTGTCTCGCCCAAAAATCTGACTGAATGTGCGCAAAATTCCGCCATATTCCAAAGAAATATAACCCAATTTGTACCAAAATGGAAGTCTTTTACGTCGCGCCCGAGATCAATGCGAGCGTCAAGCGACATGACAGCGACGGCCGTCACATGCGAGCATCCAGACGTTTCCTGCTAATCCCGCAAACACACTTGTTTCGGAACGGGGAACTCTCCAGAGGTGTTTTTGCCGCAGAGCGGTACGCTTCAAAAATCTCTACTTAACTTATTATTATGTACCAAGGTAGTACCACTACTTTGCCAAATGTATTCTTTTTTTGATGGTCGTGTAACCATCTTCACCTGTGTTCACCACCGGAACCACCTCCTAGACCTGCGGCAATTCGACTCCCCTGGAGGTTTGATTTGGGGCCGGCCGACATGCCGCAGCCGCCTGGAGATTCGATCCGGTGTCGCCGGAACCATAACTCCGGCATCGGCTCCGGCTACAATGTAAGCGTTTTATGTCTGTGGGCGCATTAGGGTAATTACACGAGTTGGAGCGCGCCGTGATTCCGACATGGATGGAATTTCCACCATCATAAGACGAGACTCGTAAAGGCCCCAAGATTGCAAAATGCCTGAGACGCAAACCGGAAACGCCGCCGTCGCGGAACAAGGTGTCGCCCGAGGCGATTGAATTTTTGGGGCGCGTTCACGATTTCGGAACGGCGAGAATTAGTGGCGTTCCATATTTTTTTCTAATTGTTCCGCGGACGTTTTGCAGATGTTCCCCTATCTCCCGGATTTATCAACGTTTATATTCTCCACACGAAGTTATCAGCGTTTACGCGTTCGGAGAGCATTTTCGCCGGCGGAATGGCCCCTAAAACTCGGATAAATGGTAATACCGTATGAAACATATTTGGGGAATTATATTGAAAGTCGACTGAAAATTCTGATTTAATGGAGGTGCAGTCCCGGCGAATTAAACGAGTAGGGGGCGATGCCGGGGCCGCGCGAAAATCTATTCCTCGAACGGAAAAATTAGGACCATTCTCCTAATTAAGGATAATTATTCATCGTGGCGTTCTCCTAATTGGTTTAATGAAAAGAAATGCATTGCAAGTTTTCTAAAGATGAAAAATTCATTTAAAATGCTCAAGGAATGGAAACATGAACTTTTCATTACCGAAAATAAAACTTACCGACACATTAAGAGCGCCTCCACTCCGACTGAAACAAAACAGAATTTCGTTAGGTAAGTTCGGCGTGTTTTGTCGATGGTGTGGCGGCGGTTGAATTTTTTTTTCGTTGTTGTCGAACAAAATGTTTTGCTACTGTTGCAGTTACGTATTAAAAAATTCCATTAAAAACCGACAAGCTTCGCTCACTGTCAAAGAACGCGGAAAACTGTAACACACATGCATGTTGGACTGAATTTGTGTTTTCAATTTCGTCGGAAAGGCGGATTTTGTAGCCGATTTAACACAAAGAAATTTTAAATAATGCATAGTTCAACACGGTAACACGTCCAAACGACGGTTGAGCCATTCATGACGTCAAATTGGAAAATGCGACGTATTTATTCGTGCTTAATCACAGAAAACGTTTCACGTGGGGCTTTCGGTGATTGGACGGCTTTTAGTGGAAATGAAAAATATTTTTTTATGTATAATAAAACCCACCTGATTGGCTGAATTTTCATGAAAGATTTTTGAATGTCAAAAGCATTTTCCTTTAATAATATATTAATTCTAATAATGTTGATTTCTTAGCTTTGTACATCGAGACATCGAGAATATAAAAATATAATATAAAAAAATTCAATCCAATGAGTGAATATTAAGAGAAGTTAAAAATTATCGCAAGGGCGTTGCTTGGGTAGAAAGTAAAGAGAAGATTTCATATCGATGGAAAAAGAAAAATTGGATGAAATTTAGAACTGTAAAGTGTTGATTTTCAGCCAAGTCATAAAACAAACTCGTCCACTGTGAAAAACTCGATCACTTTTTTTTCCGTCTCAAAAAATTGCCCGCGTGAGGCGGCAATAAAAATCGAGTAAAGTGCCATCCGGGGGAGTTTTTCATTAAACCGTCGGTACCCAGAGTGCCAATTAAAAGTGGGATAATTTGAGTCAACAATTTCTTCGCAAACTGACCGGTTTGCGGCGAGCGTCGGTTAAAATTCGCTTAATTTAGGTCGTGATTTTTTCGTGTAAAGCTTTTTTCTTTCTTCTCTTCTCTTCTCTCTAGTTAGGTAATAATAATTACGAATCCCTTTATTTTTTTAGTGGTATTAGAGGCAAAATGAGCAGAAAACAAAAATTCTTACAATTTTACTGATCTGAAGAAAGAACCCGCTGTACTTACAGCAATACATTTTATTCAAAATTGGTTTTAGGCACCCATAATGAAAATGATAATTTTATGTACTCACAAGCGGACGAAAAGTAACTCTTTTTCGGACGCTAACCGTGGCCCCATCTGTTGGTCTGTAAGTTAACAACGAGACCGGCAAAACCGATAATTGTCCTGTCACCATAAATTATGTAAATAAGTAATTGTGTTGCAAATAGTAAATTTCTAATTTTGTCGGCAAACTGATAAAAAAATACTATAAATCATTGCTAATATGTATCTATTTGCAAAAGCTAAGTACAAAATAAATTCGCAATTTTTCTAATATGTAATATCTTTTGCTTTGTAGTTTGTGCGGTAGCCTAAAAAATTTAATGTGCAGTTCTGCCAAAAAGTGCCTTTTATTTCAAATCTCGGCCAGAAAACTCAAGACTCGGACGAAAAAGATGGCCTTGATACACAAATAACTATATTACGTAGCAAATTTGTTGACTAGGAATTTCCGATTAGAGGTTTGGAGACACATTTCTGAAACCATATTTTTTAAGGGGAAGCCATTATAAAAAATCAAATTTTTCGATTAGAAGACCTCCTTCATTTAGGATGCGATTTTTCGTCCTAACGTGTAAATCCGTAGAATTATGTAAAAAGGGAATGTTTCTTTTCCGGGCAATTAAAGCGGAAGAAGGGGAGGCCGGATCCCCACAGCACAACATAAAAATCCACAACGCAGAAAAGGGGGGCTCGGGTATATACGTTACGTTGGTGATAAATTTTACAACGAGCAGCACTTAGGTGACCAGTAAATTGACCATGAAACCGAAGCGAGCCGGCAGCCCCTCGGACATGCGAGGGCGATCTATATGTGAATAAGGGAAGGTCGCCCGGCCAACAACACGCACCTCACGCACCGGAACGTACCGCGACATACACACACACACAGGGGGAGCGAGAGAGAGAAAACTTGTACAGGGGATAAAGTGTCCATTAGCTTTTTACATTATTCAGAACGAAGGCCTAATATTCCGGATCCTCGAAATTAATTGTGCCACCGGAAAAAAAAACATCGATAAACCAATCATATTTATTTCATCGAAGAGGTGAGGCATAATGGAAAAACTTCGGGATGAGGACGTTGCATTATTTAGCGACGTCGGCTCCCTTGCGGCCGGGAACCCTTCCGAATCAACAATTTATCCCGGAATTACGAAAGAGTTCATCAGGTTCTTTCCGGTCGTGCGTTTTTACACGCGAATTTAATACGGTGGGAGCCGACGAATAATGTAAACTGCCACAACGAGTTTTTTGCATTTTCTGAATTAGATCGGATTTATCGCGGTCTGCTGGGGGAGTGATTAATTCGGGCCGCTTTGAATAAACGCCCTCGACGAATCAATTTTTTTTCCTCCTGAAGACACGCTTGTACGAACGTTTTCGGTATCGGCGATCGATGGTGGGGCAGTTTTGCCAAAAGTTGACCCAATTTCCGGATTTTCTGGCTGCCGAACACGTATTTAGATGCGAAATTGTGATTTGATAATTTTCCGAGGGTTAGAAATTCGGACCCGGGTGGAAATCGCTCTTGGAAAAGTGCCACCCTTTCAGCCGGCCAACGACGGCGTACATCATTTTTAACGATTTCCGGACATTTCCGGTCGATAACTGGAATAGTCAAAACATATTCGATGCACATAAACAGATTTTCCATAAAATTTTGCCCGAAAAATGACAATCGTTTTTGCCATTTTGGCGACATTATGTGGATTTGGTCCCAGCGCGAGCGGGAATCCGCCTTTGACAAATACGTAGTTGCGTGTCGCACCGATGCCAGGTTGTAAATAATTTCGTATAAATAGAAATATAAAATTCGTAAATATTTTGGCGAAACACGAAAGAAATACATCCCAACGAAAAGAAAATACATAAATAGCTCGAGGGACACGTAAGTTCAAAGTGCTCGAGGTTGTTTTCGGTGAAGTTTTTTATTATTATTTTTTACTTATACCGGGTAGGTCGTTTTGGGTTTACGGTGTTTGGACTTTGGTGTAAAGGGGTTGCAGTTGGCGTTGCAATCGGGACACGCAAATAGACTGCATGTTGTTATTACAATATCATGATTTATTTTAAATGCAGGAAACTGTTAACTGTTACCACTTCGCTCCGTTCCTTGTTCCCTGTACGATGGGCGGTACTCTACGTCTTTTATCATGCTTTTTTCGTTGTGCAAATGTTACCAGCAACGAAGAAAAATAAAATAAAAACTGTTAAATGCAAGCCGCAAATTTCCAAAGTCAGAAAATAAGAACAGAAGTGTTGACGACGAAAAAATGCAGATAATTCGAGAGACTGTGTTCTTGGAAGGTGTTGAATTCCACCTCCGCGTATAATTTTTGCCATTTCAGTCAGACGTCATCCTTTTCATCTCGTAGATTTAATCTAATAAGTTCTACGTCATTCATTTCGAATGTGATTAGTAAAATAATAAGATTATTATTAAGATCCAACATATCAAACTCCCTTGCAAACAATGAGCTGCCTTCATAATAGAAAGTGTCTTCAGCGATTACACAGTCGAAGAGTCGACGACTTTGTTTCCCTCATCTGAAACTTCTCTAGGAGAAAAACCATCGAGACAGAACCGTAATAAGACAGACCACATTTACACAATAATTATTGGGCTCGGAGTCGGTACCGTTGCACATGCAGCACGTAGTGCTCCGAGTTCTTTCACGATGACGTTTAATTGAACCGTCAGCTAGTAAATAAACACAAGCTTTGGAGTGAACAAATCGAGTCGTTCTTGCATCGAGGGTGAGACGAGACTTAATGGTGTTATCGCGATATCCGGCTCGAAGGACCAACATGTTCGCGATATCTCGAAGGACCAGAATCTTTTGCGCTTCGAAAAATGGGTAAAATAAAGACTTCTGTGCAGACAACTCAGGGTTTGTGTTAGGGGGGTGGTAAACCCCCACCACTGGTAGGGCTAACGGCCTGAACAGGTGTACTATAAGAAGAAAAACGAATCGAGTACGGACCTCTGAGGAACACCAGCCAAAAATTGAATACACGGAACGATGAGTAGTTTATTTTCTCTAATGGGAAAAAAGGAGTGACGGTTAGAAGAGTTGGTCCTTTGTTTTTGTGGGGTCCATTTTTTTCCCGTTGAAGTTTTACGGGATGCGGAGTTGGTAAGCTGCAAAACGGCGCACACAAAATATGGACATGCGACGGAATAAATCCGAGGGGATATTCAGCTGTCGGGTCGGATGTGTCGTATACAGTATGCATGCGTGTACGGGCGTCGCCCGGAGCCCCCCCCGGATGATGTTGGCAGATCAAACATTGAACCGTAATCAGCACGATAACACTCGACACCCTTCCCCAGAACCGGACGTCATAACGGTCGCATGACACCTGAAAAGCATTTCGCGGGTTTCTCTTATCGGAGGCGGCGCAGATAAAACTTCCGGAGTTTAACGTCGCGACGTACCCCGACAATGTACGGAATGCATTGTGTGTATCGGAAAACACAAATCCTCGAGCCGGCGAAAGAGTGGATTCTGAAAGCGACACTCGCCGCGTTCCCCCGAGCTTACGGATCCGGCAGCTTTTTTTCCTCGATAAATATTGGATGATTCGAGAGAGGGAGAGAGAGATATAAAGAAAAAAAAACGAAACACTGTCGATTCGTGAAGGTTAAAAAGTTTTAAATCGCGAAATAATTGCGAGGCCCCCGGCTCGAATTATTTAAATATTTTCCCGACGAAAAATTACAAACTGAAAATATTTACGCTCATGAATTATTTATCAATCGTATATAATATCACTGGGGCAAAGGATTTGTATGGATTTTATGAAACGTGTTAGACGGCGATTTTTTTAGATTTGATTTATTCGAATGAGTGAGGAGTGGCGAGAACTGGAGGCACGAATGGTGTTTCCACAAAAAGGGAAATGTCGCCAGTTGTGACGCTTTCCGTAAACAAGTCCTCAAACGATCTGTTGGTTATTAATTAACTAAAAATAGTTATTTGGCCGACGTATGTATAAAATGTCAAAAAAATTACCACTTTAGACGCATAATATTGATTAAAAACAAGGTTTTTTTTTATGGTGGGTTGTTTTATAAATAAACATTTCTACAAATTTAACTTTTTTCATAAAGTGATTATTGTAAAGTGACTCGGTGTTTGCCCTTAGCCATAAAAAAATACCACAAAAGGTTTCTGTTGTATCTATTGAATTAGTTAATAACATTTTATTCAAAAAGCGACAGACTATTGTTTGATCTTGTTAAGCCCTAAAGCAATCGGTCGTGAAAAACAATGTCATAACCGAAAAATGAATTTACAACGGTAGGCTTATGAGCTAAAGGTGAAAAAACTTTTTTTATTGTGCCATTTGGTTCTGGCAGAGCTCAGAAGAGAATACACTAACCCGGCGCACCCACCAAAACCGCACGACCAATGGCACTCAGTTCGGGTTGTTTCACATGACGTGCGTTGTCACGCACCGGAAGTTCAAACCCCGGAATATCTATTGTGCCGCTTTAAGACACTCGTGAGGGAGAAATACATTAGACTCGACCAACGCCATAAAGTAAGTTTAAATAATTACACTCGAAAGTTTATCTATTGTTTGTACAATTCCGCAATTTTGGAGGTTAATAAATGAGGCGTGGCGTTAATTGAAATCCTCCGGGGCCGAGAACATTACGTTAAGTTGTTGCTTCGGTGGTGACGGCGGGGGCGATTTGATTGCTTAAGATTCGGCCGGGTATCATGAATATTTCATCGTCGATCGTTAAAATTTAACGCGTTTTATGAACTAGTACAATACCTCAAGTGCATCAATTTTTCAACGGGGACCCGACTGAATTATGGGCCATCGAAACGTTCCCAACAAGAACTGCAAGATGGTTTGAAGTAGCGGTGAATGCGGTCGGTGGCGCTGCAAATACTTCAAAGCACGGAAAACCCCCGAAGTTGATATATCGCCTTCTCCCATTTAACTCCTGTAAAATACTTATTCTGAGGATTACTGTTCGAAAGTACACGAGCGAACTTGCCGCTGACTAGAATTCGGTAATAAAGTACCCACTCGAAGGAGGAGGAGCTCGTCGACGGAGTTTTAAAATACGTCGACTCGTAGGCCCGGGAGTTCGAGATCTTTATTTGCTTTCACTTTTTTTCCTGCGAATGTCACTTTCAATCCTGCCGACTAAAAAAATCCGCGATAGTGATTAGATTTGTACAAATTTATGCAGTCCCGGAATTAGACTATCTGGCGAAAAACCGCCCTCTCGCGCCGCCACCCCTTCCCCGTCACATTTTTCACATTATTGCTCTTAATTCCGGAATTAAACCACTCCGGATTCAGATTAAATCGTCCACATGACGTTCGTGTGGAAAGGTATTTAGATTTGAATTGCGGGACTCCCCAGTTTTGCATATTATTGCTTCCCCATTGATTCGTCACCGGGGGTAGAAGGTAACCCTCGGGGCGATATTTCTCGCACAGCTCCTATTTTTACGTCTATGCTTTAATCCCACTTTAAACAAAACATCGGAACCAGGTTATAAATGTCTTGCTTCAGATTTAAACCGCTTTAAGTGGATTGTTTTCGGTGGATATTTGTCAAAATGACAAGCCTTCTACTAGATTGCATTGTGTAACTCTCCGAGCGGTTACAAAGCGTTTAATTTAGTCCTTTTTCTGGGTAAAAGTCCTCCTGGTGGCTGCATCGGTTTTTAATCCCATTTCGGGGACCTATTGATTGGTTTTTCTGACGCCCCCATAAAAAAGTAATATTTATTTTATTAACTTCGAGGCAGTTCCAGAGACTGCTCCGGATGATGTCGATGGGTTGTTCTCCTTTACGGGCGTCGTTTTTTTTTGGCCGATCAAAATAAACAAAATCGAAGCCGAACGAACATTATTTATTTTGTTTCCTTTCAGTTGCGACAACAAATTAACGCGAACACGTACGCACCCCGTCAATTATTCAACCCCACGATCAACCCCCCAAATACATTTTGCGGTCTTGTGATCTCGGGGACGAGAGATAAGCTCGGACAACGCTTGAAATATTCACCGCCGCTCGTATTGCAACTGTGTTTTATCTTCATTAATTAAAACTTTTCGGAAAAAGCGGCGGCGGCGGCAGTACCTAATGGTGATGCGTTCTTCCGCTGGTACTTTTTTGCACGAGAAGCACAAGAGGAATTAGAGTAAACAAAACAGGCCTGGGGAGTCGGCATGCAAACGTGTCACGAACTTCCTGCTGCAATATCTGCAACTTCCAGTGTCGAGGCCCCGAGACCGCAATACGGTGGCGATTTTTCAGCGCACATAGGCGTACACTTTCTGAAAAAGGAACGGCGCTTGAGAAATGTCATGTGGCGGCGGCGGCGCGGACCGTATTCATTGTGCAAATTTGCGCCAACAGATGAAACGAAATCTGGCATGAAAGGTTTTTTCTTTCGAATTAATAGGTTTTTACGTTTCGCTGTTGGGGTGGATTAGTCTGGCAACCTGTCCGCATACGCGCGCCGTATAAAATAAATCTCGAAGCTCTCCTCTCCGGCATAAAAACATGGTCGCTTTGCCGACAAATTGGAGATAAAGAACCGGTGTATCACGGTGATTGTCAACCGGAATGTTTTGTTCGATCGATGGGTTTTTTCATTTTTCTCCGTGTCGAATAAATTTCCGGAGATGTTTTAATTTCGACCGTTCGAAAAGAGGAGACAGAAAAAAAAGTTCGTTTGTGTGAGGGCGGCGCGATAGCGATCGTGTAGTGCGCCTCGTGCGCCAGAGATGGCTCTGGAACTTGCCAAGATGATTTATGGGTCCTCTTTCCAGTTCCGCCACATCGAGTCTGCCAGACAAGACCCCGTCCTCCTCGAACGTTTCTTGCAAAACTTACAAGCTTTTTCTGTGGAAGCTTTTTCATAAAGCGAGATAAAGGATGATGGCTAAACAAATCAATTTTGGCAGAAAGACAAATTTTACAGAAAAGGGGGACGCCTTCGACCAAACAAGAATGGAAACGCGGGGGCGCCGCCGCGGTAATAATCACGCAAAACGTGTGACGTGCAGCTGCACACGACGTTTTTCTAATAAGGGCGTGACTCGATTTTTATACGAATTAATTATTCATGAATTGGTTCAAATCGAAACTAATTTGTTTGGGTCATAAATGCAATTGCTGATCGAAGCGATAAAAATCTTGACTGATTGATTGAAAAACTAATAACAGGTTGCAATGGAAACCGGTTTTTGTTACAAAAAGCTGTGAAAGGATAAAGATCGTCCAGTGAAAATTAATTCTTGTCTCGTAAATACAGGTGACGTAAAATTTTTAACTTTATTGAAAAATATCGTAACAATAATGAAAAATCAAATCATCCTACAACAAATTTCTTCTGTCCAAATAAAAACAACAAAGTAACAAGTGTGAACTGTCAAATGTCAAATTTACAAATTCGGAAGAGCCGGCAAATCTATACCTAGGTATAATCACAGGCAACTACGATGTAAGAAACATTTATAATAAATTGAGAATAAATTGCAGCGTCTAGGGCTCTTAAGATTCTGCAAGAGAGGTTTGATTTGAAATGAGTTTCTTGAAGACTTCAATAGGAAAAATTTCGCCTTAGGTAGGGAACCTCAACGTCGATGAATTTTTCAGTTTGTTCTATCAATCCCGGAACGGAACGAACCTGACCTATCGGTCAGAGTCGTGAGCGTATAAAATTGCAATGCACTGTTCCACATGTATTTTTTTTAATTCGTGGCGACGAAAAGTCACCAACGGTCCGTGTTAAAAAAGAAATAAAATTCCGCCGCCCCCATTATTAAATTAGGACGGGGCCGACCACGGCACCATTTATCTAATCCGTTCATTAGAATTCCGGCCGGCATCCGACAAAACCAAAGAAACTACATTAAGTACACCGCCGCAATATTTGTCTTTTCGAATTTGCTCTAAGTGAACTTATAGGTCATTTCCTGTTTGGTATATCCGTTATTGAGTGAACCAAACCAAGAAATACGTGACTCCATATATCAAATCCCTTCGGCGGTGCTCTTTCCGAAGTTAAATTGATTTCATAAGACCTCCGAAGGAACGAGTAGGTACACGTCGGATTGTGTCCAAGGGGGTGTGGGGGAACCCCCTCCCCCCGTGTTGTCTCTTCCTTTCGACCGTTTTAATTTAGCGGTAGGCATTTTAATTAAGTTTCGACTTTGTCTTTTCCGGGGAACCACCTGGGCGGAGTTTTATCCTATAATTCGGGAGATATACAAGATCAAACGGTCGAGATTAAAGAACCGTTAATGCAGCAATAAACGTGGAGTGGAAAGAAGCACGGTTTCGTTTAGCATCGTCGTGATTACGACCCAAGATGGCGCCACAGGTCACCGACGTCACAGTTCCTCCTCTTCTCACGGTTCGCGGAATCCAGGGGGGTCGGTTTTTGAATTGCTCATTTTCGCGACGACTTCATTTCGCGGGGGTGGAATTCCATTTTTAATTTGTCCGTAATCGAATACGGCACGAATTTAATGTTTCACAAATTAATTGTTGCGTCACGGAGACTGTGTTAAAAATCCAGAGAAAACAGACGCTAATGTGGTTTTCTTTGTAAGAGGCTTACTTAGTCGGGGCTCGTTCACGATTGTGAAAATGTTTATTGCCGTTAATAATCGATGGAGGAGGGGGTGTTTTATGCATTCGTTAAAAATAACGACAGATCCAGACGGAGATAATTACTTCCGTGTCATAATACAATCAAGGAGGGAATAAAACGCCAATTGAAACTTGGATTACATTTCTAAGCATTTATTGTTGTTTGTGAGACGAGATATTAACTTTAATGAAATAACCGAGCGACGTTATTGTTACCTCTTCGGCGAATTGCGCCTCACTTCGAACACTTTTTCGGGCGATTTCGATCGAAATTAATCTGAATCATCGGCTGTTACCGTTTGTAACGGAGGCGTTTGATAATTTATTTTTTTTATTTAGAGGGAGTCAAGAGTCAAGACGGGCATACGCTCGAGGTTTAATAAATTTATATAACGAGAGGAAAGCAGCCACACCGGAATGTAAATTACTTTATTATTAACTTTGATTAATAATTTATAACTAACAGAGCGGAAAATTACTAGAAAAAGAGGATATAATAATTAGAGGCGGTCGTCTCAGTTTCGTTGTTTCAGCTTGGCAAAGTACGACGAAACGTGACGGTTCAAGATGGGAAAAATATTAACTTTATATTGTGGGACGAAAATAGACGGATCATTCGCTGAAAATGCAAATAAAACGTATTATTATCCTTTGACCTACATCGCATCCGTTAAACATGAAGTTAAAATGAAACTTTTCATTTTCGATATTGTCAATATGAGTCCTTTTCACGCCCACGTTTCGACGCCTCTGCACCGACCGGAATAAAATTTCTCGTGGGCTGACTCCCACCAAATTTAACAAGAACAATACGTTTAGTTTAATTAAAGCACCGCTTCGAAAATAATTTCCAATAATGTCGGGTCGAGTTAACTTTGAAGAGGTTAATCTTGTTAATTAAAATGTTGTTGTATTTTTATTCATCAATTTTTTACACACACAGAATTCTACGTTTTTAACTACACTTGAAGTGTTTTCATCGTTATTGCAAATTTTCCTCCCCACGATTATTAAAGGAATATTAGGGAGTATTGATATTTGCATATAAAACGATTTCTGGCGTTCCCCAGGGCTTTGTTATTGGTCCTCTATTATTTAACATTTTTATCGAGGGCTTTGTAAACAATATCAATTCAACACGACATCTCGACTCTTCTATAAGATATTTTAGCAATTCGGTACTGGTAAATGTGAGCAACAACTTCTACTCTGTGATTTTTATGTTTAATGATAATGCTATCCAATTTATCATTTTTATTCGCATTAATGCAAACCAAAAATTGAATTTAATACGATTCGAATAATGATAATAGTGCAATTTAACAGGTGTTGAGGACAAAAATGATAAAAAGTGGTTTACCCATTATCGGATTCGACGGACTATAAATTTTACAATGGCCATTTCCATTTATCGCAGACCATGTATTTATACATCGCGGAGCCATTAATTATTTGCAGCAACAATTACAATTATTAAATTTCTGATTCAATACATTTTCATTACATTCAACGGTCGAAATTCAAGTTTCCCTGTCGCTCTTCACATTTCGATTAACACACAAAGTCGGACGCATTTTGTAAGAATTCTCATAGACTCCGACTTTATTACAGTTTCGTCGTACTGTCAAATTCGTAACGACCGAAAAAGAAAATTCAATGTACCAGGGTGGTTCATCGTTACTTTTTCAAAGGCTTCTAGTTTAGTTGAAAACTTGCAGCAGGCACAAGAAAACGTAGAAAACTTTCACCAAGAAATTAAGATAAAAAAGATTGGTAGTACCAGTAACGATTCTAATATACAGCTAAAACGTCAACGTGTGAACGAGTAAAGGACTGAAAAGTTTTTGCCAACGAACTGTAAACTGTTACTGAGCGAGTGGAATACAACCCGTGAGTCATTACTCACAGCAGTGGGTAACGAATAACATTACCTGACAGCAAAATAAAAATAAAATTGTTTCATACTTCCTAGTCTTGTGCTGCACAAGGATGAACCACTGTAATAGTTACACCTTAAGAAATAAGAAACAAAACAATGATATATCCAATAATATCCGATAAAATTTCATTATTAGAGTAGTGAGAGAAATTTTGTTTTCCCCAATACTGACGCAGATAATATTAGAAGCCGTCGGGAGTTTGCAAGACTCTCGTGGTATTGCAAAATTAATAACGACTACGTTTAAATGAATAAATTGTCAAGTCGCTGCTGAAATTTAAGAGATATTAAAAAATTCCACTTACATTTTCTCCGTCGTGGAGGTTATTCCATAGTCTTCGGCCCTGGTCCCTGAAATCATGTTACGATTTAGTTACTTCGTAGCGATCAAGATCGGTTATTGTAATTTTTTTGAGAGCACCCAACGGAGCAATCTCTTTGTGTGAAGTCGATTCATTAGAGGCGGCCGAGTGAAAGATCACCTCGTGCGATTGTTATTGGCAGCGTTTCGCAATCACAATAAAGATAAATGTTCGGGTTATTTATCTATATAAAAAAAGCATCGCGTTGGTATTTTACTATCAGCTCGGACATATTTCACCGGAGCGAGACGGAACGATATGATGGTAATAATAAATTTTCACCTCTGGTGAATTCGCGAACGTGCCTGGAGATGACAGCGCCATTTCGAAAAGATTATTAAAAAGGCGTATCCAATTAAAGTTGATGATTAATTCGAAACGTTGTAAACAGTATCGACGCCATGTCCGATCCACTTTGTCATGCGACGGAGTAACGTCGCGTGTTTTTGTCCGGACCACACCACCGATCTAATTTGGCCCAACATGCAGAAATGAAATATGGAAATTTGCATTTGGCCCGTGTGTCGTTCCGGTCGACACTCTCACCCCTTCCAAATTTTTACCGCCGACAAGACGTCGACGGGAGGAGCATTAATTATTTTCTTAATCAAGCAAAACGTTGCCGGATGCTAAATTATTCCAAATAAGAAAACAAAATCGGCAGACTTTAAATTGGGTTGGAACGGATTGATCCGAGGCGTCGGGGGAATCTCTAGACGAGATCGATAATGGAAGGGTTGTGTGACGAAGCCCGAATCGATTCTGCATCTCGTCTAATTAAAGTTTCCGACACGGGGCGCACTTTCACTTCGTGTTTATTTTGACCCAATGAAACTTTCCAGTTCGGTTTTAAATTAGTTCCGCTCTAAATAAATAGATGCCATGCTAATTCTGAAGGGTTACGAGGATCGCGACCCGGCGCATCCACCATTTACCGCGGCGGTGCATATTTTTTCCTTTTTCCTTTCACTTCTTCCGGTCAGTCAAGATGTCCGTGTTGTCACAATTCAAACTGGTAATTGCGTTTAAACAATAGAATTACGTATTAATAACGCAGTTGTAACAAAACGCACAGCGCTGATTTTTCGATTTTATCTAATTAAAAGTTCTCGTGCAAAAAGTGCCATTTATAACGAATGAAAATTTCACCGTTCGATTTTGAATTAGTTTACATTTCAATAGTGTTGCGACACAACACGAAATTACATTATTTCGCTCAATTTTAAACGAACAAAAAACTTAACCCCGACCATCCACGATATAAATTGGTGCCCTAAAACAATTTGTCGGCAATATTTTTCAATACGGGGAACGTTAATTAATTGCAGAGCGTGTGACAGGCGGCCGACGTAAATGTTTATGTCTTTTGTGCTACCGTCCCGAAAACGTGAACGCGAAATTGACAATTCGAGCAGAAAACTGGGTTCACACCAAAAATATAAAAGGGTCTAATTTTTTGAAAATTTATTCGACTGTGACTCCTATTATTTTTTTTCTTTTCTGTTAGGAGTTCTTTACTGGTATATTTTCCCTTTATGAGAAACCTGATAAGTCAAGTACCGGACCATCACAGATTCATTTGCAGAAACTTACGCCTGTAGACTAAGTGGTCCCTTGACCATCGGAGCAATTTACAAAAAGGAAAAGAGGATCAATAGAATGATGATGCGATCTGACTTTTTTACGCTGCAAGAAAGTAAGGGTGAGATAATTTCCTACGGTGACATGCCGATCACGATTTTTTGGCATTGTGAGAAAATACTTCTAATCGATTTCAGTAAGCTTGGTGTGAAAATATTTCATTTACAATCGTGAACCACAACTCTGTGTATTGATTTATACAGGGTCATTATAAATGATTGTACCATCTTAGTAGGCGTTGGCGAGCGTTGGTGGCCAAATTGAATGTGCCGCAAGCTTGATAACATGAGTGAGACTAGCATCGCCGATAGGTGGCGCTACTGGCCGTAGTGGAAATCTGTCTAGTTTGTCTAACGTTGCGAAGTAGGCGGCACATCCAAAATTTGTGTGGGTTTTCAACGCCAACTGCGATGGAACAATCATTTATAATGACCCTGTATTTTATTGTTCTACATAATTAATATTTTCTGAGAGTAATTCACATCTGCACATTAAGTATTTTTTTAACCGTTGGAGCAATTTATAAAAACAAAAAGAAAGGAAACTTGTAAAGGTTACACAATTACAAAAAAAGGTCACGTCTAAGTGGACGTCCAGTTTTTTTTTCTTTAATTTTCTCTGGTAGAATAAGTAGTGGAGTAACGCAAGAGGTATATTACTTTTTTTTTAAATTAAAAAGCAACATTATTCGTCTTAGTACCTTGACATTTTCGAAGGCGTTCATTACGCAAATGCCAACTTAGAAATAACAAACTATTACCCATTTTAACGTCAAAGTACCAGTCGGACATTTTTAACAAAAACGCTTGCCACCCGTCCACAGTAATGACTGTAATTTCTGAAATTTTAGTTTCACAACTGTACTTATTTCACCATTTATAACACATCACACATTTATTGCTGCCTTGCCGTGTTATTTCACTTGATTAACAAAATATTTGTTGGCGTGCTATTTATTTTGAATAACCGAAACAATAACATCGAGATTGCTTTTAGACACACACACACACACACGACAAAATAAATGCAAATTGCATTTGACGCCGCGGTGAACCGTTTTCAAATCTTCCTTCTCGGTAATTAAAGCAAAGACCAAGTGACAAATTGCGCACTGATTTACCAACTAATCGAATTAAAAGTTGCGCCCACGAAACTCCATTTTCACTTCTCCATATTTGTTTAGGAAGTTTCCGTTGTAAATTAGTTTTCATTCCGATAAATATTTGGCTCTCAAGATTTCACCGAGTCAAAAATTATCCCGGCGCATCCACCACCATTCCGCTCCGCCGCCGACTTTACAGCTCGCCGCCGCCAATAAAACTTTTAATGTCCGACCTTCAATGCTAATTCCGTGGAGTTTTTCTTTCTTTACGGCCGGGGGTAACAAACCGCACGCCACTTCTTCGTAGTGTTGTTGTTGGCGTGACACGTGTGTGCGGACCCCGCTTCGATTTCGATTGTGAATCGGCAGGCGAAGAAGTGCACGTGCCGATGGGGCGGCGGCCGTCGACGATTCTTTTTTTAATTCCGTCGGGTTCGTGATCCGGTCTGATTAATAAATATTCAAATACGTAGTGATCTTTCGGAAAGTTTAATTTATATCGGGCTTTCTGTGCAGTCGCGTGCCGGTTAAACATTTCGGCATAAAGTGTCACTGTCAGATATGGAAGTTTTGCGTTTTCGGGACTCGCATGCGGACCCGGAGTTTTGAATACATTTCGCTTTTTTTCCAAACGGGAAAGGTAAGCCGGTTCTCACGGTTATCAAAAGGGGCGCTCGACGACGATGTTTGGCTATCGCGACGATTAGGTGGAAAGGTCAAGGAGCCGGTTGCAAGATTTTTTAAATCCTAAACTGCGAATCAGTTATTTGTGCAAGCACATTTTGCGTAGGTGGATATTAAAGTGTAAACTCATAATATTGATTCATAAATAAACACCATTTAAATTGTGGTGTAATTCTTTTTTGAGAAGGTAAATTTTGGTGGTAAAATTCAGAAAACTTTTTTTGGAATTTTGGTTAAGGATACTGCCAATTCTGAAATTCTGTCGAGTTTTCACTGTCAACATAATTATACTTCACATTCTAGAGTTAATTAATTATTAACGTTAATTCGTCTTTAATTTACTGGCCAAATAAATTAACTTAAATCAATGACATTATTAGCTTTTCAGATTAGTACGTTAATAAATAATTTTGAAAGTGGATGGATTTAAACTTCTACACTGTGTGGAAAAATGCAATAAAACATTGGTTTAATTAAAAATATAATTGGAATTTTTTCAAATATGCCAAAACGCAGTTTATTAGACGTTAATTAATAACAACAAATAAACAATTATGAAAAACAGTTCTGTGAAAATTCTACTGGTAACGCAATTATTTCTCATCCCTTTGCATTATTAATAAATAGATTATTAATTCACATTTTTCAAATATCCCTCGAAAGAATTTTTTTGAACATTTTTATTTTGGTTTCTTTTAATTGACTATATTGTTAATTAATTAAGTCTTTGAGTTTCAACAGGCAACCAAATTACACTCGAGATCTAATATTATATGAGCCAGTTTACAGAAGCGAAATTAAGTTAATCGTAATCAAATGCGAGATTAACTGAACACGTGATCAGATTGAACCAATCGAAGTTTCGGATTCATGGGTTAATCGCGCATTAAAATTTAATTCGAATTAAATATTTAATCTTCTTTCTATAAACTGGCCCTATGATTAATTAATTAATTCGGCAAAAAAATTAAATTAATTTCATGAAATTAGTACCTTTTCAATTTAACAGATTAATAGATAATTTTGAAGCGAATCGATTTAAGTTCCCCACGATGCTTAAAGATGCAATAAAACTGAAACACCACTATTTTATTTTCGGGTCTGAACACCAATCATGTCAATTTTTGAAGAGGAGCGGATACTAATTAAGAATAAATAATAAAGAAAAATTAAATCACTTTCGTGTTTCGGATCAGTTTGAGGGTCAATTTATGTTTTCCCTCTTTCGGCGGAATCGGAAAAAAATCATCCCCCCGAATACTTGCTTATTAACAACTGCCATAAATCCACTATAATCAGCTCTTGCATCCTCGTAAAAACGCTGATTGCATCACTACGATTGTAAATTTTTGTGTGTAACGGTGGTAAAACAAAAGCGTTGTATTTTTTCAAGGTACACCGACACATTTTATGAATGCCACTTAATAAATCGTGTTTTTAATTTTAAAAAGCATGTTTTATACCTAAGCGGCTTATCTTGATATATATATTTTTCGGGGTTGGCTCGCCAGTGAAAATTTTAATTTGACGAAATCGGCAAAAACGTTGTTAATTGACGGGGATCGAAAAAGACAGGGACATCAAAGGAGCACCTCGCGTTCCGGGGAAATCTCGTCGCGATTGATCCTCATTAAGTGAAACATCAAGGAAGTTTTCCGATAAAATAATGCGATTTCGTTCGGTGCTCAACATTCGGGGAAGTCTCTAATTCATAAACGTCAAATTATATCGGGGGATATCCGACGAGCTACTTATAGAAAATGTGTCAGGGTCGGAGAATCAATCAGGAGTTGATGGCAATTCGTCAGGACAAAGGAATGGAAATAAACTAGCCCTATCGGCCCTATTCATCGGAAAATAAAATATCCGTCGATACAGCCGGCACGATAATGATGATGAGGGCTTGTAAATATTAAAAGTCCCATTTGAGTGCCGCGCTGGTGTTTAATATCTATTTAGTAAATAATCGCGAAAAAGACGGATACAAAACTGCATCGAGATTTATTATGCACACACAACGCAGGCAGCGTTGTTGCAGCCTTCACGGTCAGGCGTTTCAAGTGAATGATCGTTCTTCGGGGGCATCGTGTCGGCTTTTTTCCGTTCTTATTTCCAGTTTTACGAAATCAATAAACTCACCCCCGGTCCGGTCGTCCCCGCCGCGGCTATCTGCATACATCTGGTCCTTTATGGGAACATAAGCACCATCGAAACGTGCACAATATGGGAGAGTCGTCCTTTCGGAAGTTACAAATGACATCGTTACTGGATATGTGTGTGTGTGTGTGTGTGTGTGTGTGTGTGTGTGTGTGTGTGTGTGTGTTCTAAGGGTCGTTTCGTACCCGACCAATTACGTTTAAAAATGTGGCCTCCGTACCATACAAGATGGCACTTTCCGTATATTTGTCATCCCCAACGGACGTTTTACATCTAGAACGACACATGTAGAGGGCGACGCATCCGCGACGGGGCTAAACTTTCGAAAGACGTCTCTATAGCCAGTAATAAATAACCTTTTCAATATCAAAAGTTACTCGCATATGAGAGAGGGACGACCTGGAACTATGCGGACCGTTAACTTCGCCCGCCCCTCACTTCGTCGCCGAATTTACCTTTGTTACTTTGAGGGGGATGAAGGATTTTTGTTACGTGGGTGGATTTTAATAAGCGCGCTCCTAGCTCGGGACCATCGCGATTCGATGTTTTTTATTGCTTTATTAATACATTAAAGTTGTGCGAACGCAAAGGAGGCGCCCCACTAGCTTTTCCATTAACCGGAGTTGTAAGCCCTCCAGTCTGGAACTAAAAGAGCAGACGTCTAGGAAATTACCTTCTAAAACTCCATTTCTTTGATTCATCTCTCCATGCTAATTAAAGTAGTACATTTTTAATCAATTAAATTAGATGTGTTGGTGATTTTCAAACATCAAATTGTGCAACTCCTCTGAAATATTTATATTTTGAAGGAAATATTTTGAAGGAAATCATTACTCTCCACAATTTGCCATACGTTCGTTTTCTAACTAACTACCTTTCGCCTGCGGCTTTGCTCTGGTACATCAGGGACTGTAACTAAAATTTAACTTTAGATGTAGATTGCAACGTACAAAACCTAAGTCGTCCGCACGCCGGCATCATTATAATCGACAAAAGAGAAAAAGTGAGGCGAACTCGCTACACCCCGACACACTCGGCACAGATTTATCGCTGCTGCGCAGCTTTCTGATGTCATATCGTGACTGCACAACACATCAGGAATTAGTGCTTGCAATAGAAAAAAATCAAAAATTTTCTGAGATAGAGGCAGACACTTCAATCTGTATAGATTGATTTAATTAAAATAATGATTGGGATTTTAAATTAGGAAATTAGTTTAATTCAAATCATTAAGGTTTTTTATTTGGATATTGATTATCTCTTAATTAATTTTGAAAATCCAATTTTATTGTAGGAAATTTCAGTGGCAATGCAGTTATTTTCTTTTTATGCCCATTAATTTGGTTTTATGTAATCAATTGACTAAATAGTAATTTAAATTAATTAAATTAGTGGAGTTTTTCAAATCGATTAAAATAACTAATTTGAATTTTGATAAACAATTAATTCTGACACAACGGATTTGTGAAATTAAATTGGTAATCCCTATTTGTTTGCTATTTTTGTGTTAATTAATTTATTATTGATAAATTTTTTCTTCGATTAAATTAAATACTTGGAATTTTCATTCTACCAGCATCCAATTACGCTAGTGTGGTGTCGATCATTTTTGATATTTTTTCTTTAAATATACAATTAATTCAATTGAACATTTTTATTTGACTTTTGATTAAAAAATTGTGATTTCTCAATTTCCGTGGAGTTTCCACTGTCAATATAATCATACTCTACTCTATATTTTACGATTAATTAATTATTATTGGCTGAAAAAAAAAATCAAAAATCCATTTTGATTACCTCTTTTTTTAATTAGTCTAAATAATTCAAATTAATTAAGTTTGGACGGACAACAATCACTTAAATTACACAACAATTTAGAAAATACAATCAGCACTCCTTTTGCTCTCTTCTGGATGACAAAGGATTTAACTTCTAATCTGATGTTCACCGTGACCTTAACACAGCCCATAGCTCGTTTAAAGTTCCCTCTTGGATATATGGTCTCGGTTTGCAATAGTTTCCTACCTTTGGACCTAGTAATTATTCGTTGGAGTGAAACTTCCGTTTTGGAAACTTTTGTGGATATCAAATGAAAGTGAGTAAGTTCATACTCCAAATTATTAACCCTCTTCCGCCATCTTTTATGGAGTACTCTAACGCAAACTTCTTACTTGACTCGAAAAGATTCAACGATTCAAAGCGGTTTAACTGGATTTCTTTGTATACTTTTCTGCTGTAATTTTCGTCCTTTGACTGTTTCTTTGCCGTTCGATTGTTCCTTTTTTTGTTTCCTTCACTGTTGAATCGACGTGCCACCTTTTTTGTTACTAACCCCACTTTCTCTAGTTTCAATTTATGTTTGTGTTGGTCGTGAAAACGAATTCATTCCAACGCAAAGTTATAGTAACACTTTCTTTTTGTCAAAAATGGCACAAACTCTTGTGTACGCTCCATTTTAATCGGTGCGGTGTCACGTTTCATATTGAAATTAACAATTTTTAAAGAAAAATCAGGAAGGGGAAAGAGGTGGATGAACTCGTTGCTTTGACGACATTCCTCTAAGTTGTAGTAATTTCGTCTCGTTTAATATACCCGTGCCACATTCCGAATTTTTGCCCCGGCGGATTTTAATAAGCGCACGACTCACCTTTTTCCGCTATGAAATTCGCATAACGCCGCCCCCGAAACGAAACTAACTTTAATTTAAATCGCACAACACCCTGTGTACTTGTTTACAAAGTTAACTCGAATTTATCCGCCACGAATTCGGTAGGCAGTTCCGTCACTCGTGCCCGAACTTTATTTGAAAGATCCTCCTTATTGCAGCTAATGTTTGTTGTAATTGGAATAGTTTGAACGAATCCCGCTCTAGTCAACTACCCCCGAGATAATTCACTCGGCTAGCAGGACAGGGTAGCCATTTTTGTCCACCCCCCTCTCACTATTTAATAAAACGATTGTCTTATTCCGTGTTGCGAAATATTTTACGAGGCGGATTAAAATCGGCAATTCAGGTGCATTTTGAGCTCGCGTTATTATTCCACAGGGAGCTATCGCTAATCCCGCCCTGTTAAGACTGTTATCCTTGCGCAGGGAATGGCAGGCGCGCTTCTCCGCAATTAAGTTTCGTAATTTGTAAGCGCATTTGCTTTGTGTGAATTTTTAGGACCCGGCTTCCGGAAGAGTTTACGTGTGCATAAGATACAACATTTTAATGCCGGACAGAATTACTCCCCCGGTCGTTTTAATTAAGTTATAGAAGCCGACAGGATTACGCCGAAGCGTCCAAGATGGAGGTGGACGCGCCGCCAACCGAGAAATGGACGCGAAATTGGGTTTGCCCAATTTTTCCCGGATTTTTTAAAGCAATAAAATCCGCCCTTCCCGCAATCGATTATTTCGTTCGTCGAGAATGCACGATGCAAAAGCCACACGTCCAAATGGCACCGCCGTCAAACCTGTTCCTCTAGCTCCACTCCACAACGTGATCACACGTTAATTAATCTAAATCATGAACTACAAAGCCGATATCTTGAAATATCCGTCTGTTGCGAATAATTCCGAACAAGGCGGAATTAATTATTTAATTAATGGAGAGAGTTTTCGAGCGGAAACGAGAAAAAATCAAACTCTCCGAGAAAATTGAGATATCTCTCACTTCTAATTACTTCACTCGGTTTGGATACAAGCGATTCGGAACAAAATTTCAAAAGACGGGGGCGTAAAATCGTTTTGAAACTGAGGCAGAAGCAGTACTCATAACGTTTACTCGCGCAAGTGTTGAGTAAATTTTGGAAAAATGAAAAGTTTTTCGACGTTCCAATGCGCAATCGTTCAGGATCAGAAAGACGCAATATGCAACATAAAATTGTTCTTGTTTATATCGATAATGCAGTTTCTTTGAAAGGCAGAATCAGTTTCTCAAGTTTGTTCCGAAGGAACGAGTGTCCCACCGCCCCCAGGTGCGAATCCGCCCGCCGCTTTCGAACTTCCGCCACCTTTAATTCGATTCTCGCAGCGTTCACTGTCATTACTTGACAATTGCACATGAGTCGGTTCGTTGGCTTTATTCACATTTGACGCTCGTCGAATCCCGTGATTTGACTAATTAATGTTTAATTTCGTGCATTATCAAAGACTACACCGTCATCCATTAAAGTTTCAGGCCTCCCCGAAATCCCGTTGAAGATTCCGGATTCCCAACACATCCTTGGGCTTAATTTATAAATCGATGTATGGGAACGTATAAAATGCAGCGCTGCGTAAAGCGATGATAAACATTGTTAATTAGATACAGTCCGTGTGGGAGAAAATGACGGGGGCGTCTATACTCACATAGAGTGTACGTCGGCGGTGTAGGAATTGAACCGGAACGAAGAGGGAACATCTGTCATTTAGCCGAGGTGGATTCCGTCAGACGTGTGTTTTGTTTGTCAGGGAGTCGAGAGAAAAATTCAACAAGAAGAACGAGAAGGTAGTTGTGCATGCAGATAAATGCGCAGCAGGTAGACTCGACCTTTAATTTATTTTTTTGATGACAGGAAATTCTCAATTTCTCTAACAACTGGGCTTTTTGTGTGAAAGCACTAAAGCGCAAATTAGAATTTTTTCCTAATTTAATGATGCTTTTACTTTAATGATAAAACAATGGCCGTCATTATTTCCAAACCTGGTGCAAGTAGAGTAACTTGCAGTGTCGAAACGATAATGTGTTCAAATTGTTTATTACAAAATGATTTTGAACTTTTAACGAAATATTCGCCGTTAAATTAATTCAGTTGGGAGACCAAGTGTTGATACACGAGAAAAAACACGAATTACGTTGTTGCTACTTAAAGTACGATCGATATCAAACCGTATATCCAAAACGAGCGATATCTGATGGAACCAAGTCTGAGGAATATGAAGGATGAGTACCGGTGAATTGTTGAAGCAAGATAAAAGTGAAACGTACAAATAAAAACAATATGTATATAGTTGAATGTGCCGCAAATCTCATAACATGAGTGAGACTAGTATCGCTGATAGGTGGCGCTCCTAGCGGCACATCCAAAATTTGTGTGGGTTTTCAACGCCAGCTGCGATGACCTTGAATTTGATTTTTAACTCAAGTAAAGTAATCACTTGGTTATTTCTTATCTTACACTGTTTTTCTTTTGGTTTTCCTCTTTTGTCAATTGTATTTCACTATTTCTCAAAACTATTTCATATCTCTATTAAATGTCAATGTGACGTAAATATGAAATAGTTTTGAGAAATAGTGAAATACAATTGACAAAAGAGGAAAACCAAAAGAAAAACACTCCAAGTCTGTGCGTTCAGTGAACTCAGAAAAAAAAATGTTCCAGTTGTCTTTTCTAATGGTTTGTCAAGAAAAAAAAAGTTTATCACAACTGACACAGGTAAATTGATTATGACGTTATGACGATTCCATAATAAGAAAACAACATTAAAATGTATCGATCGATTAAATAACAATTACTTTGATAATGGCGCCCACTTAATATCTTTTCTTAAAATACTAATGCTTCCGTCCATTAAAAACCCAATGAATAATTTTCTTTTTTATTAGAACCGTGGAAACTAAACGACTTTCGGTTGCCATGTTTCAAAAAGCTATAAACGTCGCAATAAAAAAAACTCGAAAATATGATTCATTTGTACCGACCCCTTCCACTAAGCATAATAAAATAAAATTCAACCCTCTTAAATTTTATTCACGACCGTTTGAACACCGAACACTCGAATTACTAGCGACGGAGCAAGTGAAACTTTCGCCGAAGTCTGTTTGCTGCAACCACCTTCTGTTGGATTTTTTTTTTGGTCGGCCTTGTCAGATTTATTTTTATCACTGGCGTCCGTAAAGCTGGTACGAGAGCCGTACTTGTTGAAAAGCGTATTGATCTCTTTGTGGCGCACACAAGACAATAGAGGCTGGATGAAGATACCGAGCGGAAAGCTGGATTATTTCCAAATAGTGTAGGGTAGCCTCTTCGGCGCGCTCCATGGATTCACAATGGATCGTCACGGCGACCCACCCCGTATTAACCGAAAAACTAGAGCCACTTTCCATAATTTTCCCTTCGTTTTATGCATCCGTGGGGTTTATCTGCATGTCCCGGGGATTACCGGGATCTGTTTCGCGGCTTTCGAAATTAGTTCTCGGAAAATCGGCAGGGATTCCGCACGGCCTGCGCCCCCTTTCGCATTAGTCGCGTTTAGCGACTGATATTTGACGGGGTGGATCCGCCACCGCCGCTGCCACCACCGCCGCCGATCGATTTCAATGAAGGAACAACTCCGGATCCATAATCCGCCATTATTAAAACCCTCGGTGGGACACGCCGCGCTTCCGCATTTGCATTTACGCCGCCTTTGTGCAGGTCCCGAAGAAAATATTGTCCTGTTGACGACGGCACCGATGATAACCTCGTTGGCGGATAAGCGACCGTAAAAAAATATTAAAGCGTCTTAAATGCAGATATTACTCAAAAAGTTGGTGGAGTGGTCGTTTTTGAGATAAAATTTCGGCTTTTTCGGGACCCTCTGTAAGTTATGGCAAGTACATGCGTTCCAGGCGCTGTATTATCAGCCACGTATGTATAAATTTTCATCAAAGCTGGCTTAATACTTTCGGAGATAAAGTGGAATGGAGAAATTCTAGATAACGGCGACGGCGACGAAACATAAAGAAATGTCAAAAACCTGGGCCCGTTTAAGCTGCATTACGGCATTTTTCTAACGCAATGAAAATAAGTACATACACGATAAAAATTAAATTTCCGGGACGATAAATTACCGCACGTTGAGCAAAATAATCTTAAAACTAGTCTCGAGTAAATCTCGTTCGCGGTGCACATTCGGAAAATATTTACTTGTCGTTTTAGAGTAGACATTCGCTGCAAAGGGCATTTGCATGGCAATTCCATTTAAGTACACAACGACCGGTTCTATTTAAATGCCAATTAGAATATGTTCCATTCGTTGGCACCGGCAGGTCAATTGTCACATTATAGAGTGTACCATAATTTACCTCTGGGTTAAATTGTTAAATGCAACTGGTGTAAATGCTTCTAAACCTAATGCGATATGTCGCCTGAATATACAGTGAAACATATTATTAAGTAAACATTTGCTTTTGCACTGTTCTTATCAAAAACCAAGCCGTGAAAAAGTAGTGTTGTTGTTGTTGTTTTTTTTTTTTAACTAACTAATACGATAACGTTTCGATAAAAATCAAAGAACCAGGTTGACTAAAAGTTGGAAAGTGTTACGGCCGTTTTAATTTTCGACTGTTGCTAATATCATCACTGTATCGTTTAAATACGTTCATTATTATTATTATTATTATTATTATCGGACAGAGAAAGAGAAAAGTTGAAGAGAAACAACTTTTTGGCGAGGGTCCGAATTTCGCTGATTGATCCTCGGTAATTTGGCGACGTTTCGGTGCGGTATATTTCCGGTTGTCGGTCAACCATTTTTCTACTACTCCGGCCGGCACGTCGTTAAACTGATTGAGCCGGGACTATCCCGTCGATTTTTCGCCATTGTGTCCCAATCCGGGCAACAACAGCCTCACGTCCGGCACCCCTTATTTATTTAATTCACGTTTCGGTCCCGTTTCGCAGTCTGAAAACTTCGACAATACCAATCTTGCTTATTCGTCCTTAAAAACGGAACAATCCCCGCAAAAAAAGAGCGAAACCGCGATCACTCTTGCATCCTTTAATAAAAAAGGAAATGTTTCTTTCCCCCGGAACGAGACCGTCCACCCCGGCGAAAGCTTAGAACAAATTGACCGGCCGGATTTATTCCAATTTGGTGGATTTATCAAAATGGAATGTGGCGCCGCCGTCTTGACGTCGCCCCACCCCGGAACTGGAATTAATTAGTATTTATATTCGTCGGCAGAGTGTTGGGCAAATATATGGGTCCGAAATTAAGACGAACCGGAATCACGGCCTCCCACTCCGACTCTATATATCCGGAATCGTTTTAAATCAAACCGGAGCCGGGGGTTGGATAAAGTGGTAACGACGGCGAGGTATCAGAGATGTGACGTTTTCACAAAAGCTCTCGCGTATATGCGATTCGTATTTAATTTCGCGGAGACACTGAATATTTTATGGGGGGGATGGGAAACGTGCCTTGCTCTCGTCTGTTCGAGATTGCCGTTTCCTGAAATATTTTCATACACAAAACCGGGAAATTGCGAAAGCATGTGCCTTGTTAAGCATAAACAGTTTTTGTTATGAGACGGAGTTGCGGCTGGAAAACGGCGGAACACGCCCACGACACCCCATGACCGTCTGTGTCGTCGACGACACTGCCAAATATCAACGGTACAATTTAACCAAGTTTCAACCAGTTGTCAACGTTACAATTTAACCAATTTTCAACGTTATAATTCTATCAAATTTCGACCGGTTTTCAACGTTGTCGGATTTTGACGGGACGGGGTCGAGTGGCACTGCAGTTCTAATTGTCAGACGGCGTTAACGCCAATTTATCGGTTACGTCGGGACCATATGCCGTCCGTACACATGCTCGACGACATCATACACTGATTCCAACGGAACCAAGCATTAGTAAATCACAAATTATTGATTGGCTCGAGTCTAGTAAATGGAAATCGGTTAACCGGCGTCGCCCTAACTGAATCATTCCCAATTAAATCAGAATTTCGCCCTTGCACAGCGGTCGGGGGTCAGGCGTTCGCGTAACGGTGTTCATGTCTGAAAATAATTTGTATAGCTGGTGTGTCCATCGAAAAGCACCTGTTTGTTTACGTTGCCGCGACGCTCCACGCACCAGCAAATCGAAACAAACGGTTTAATTTAAATTCAATCGCATCCAAAACGGAAATACCGTAGTGCAGTTGCGATTTTTCGGCCAATTACGATAATGTTACGAATTGAAAAGTTTTGTGGGAAAGTTTATGTGAAAACAATATTCATATCGATTGGACGGGACGCGGTTGAAACTCATATTTCTTAGATCGGTGCCAGAGACCATAAACAAGAAGAATTATTTATATCCGGAACAAATCTGAATATTCGTTCGCGTTTCGGTTATCAAATTCTTTGGGGGGAACTGGAGACTAGCGTTCGTCGAGAGAAGTAAACGCCCCCAACGGCGGAGTTATAAACACGTTGATTGTCAACCTTGACCTGTCAATTACCGCTTTACGAGCACCAATTACAGGGGAAAAATTTATTAGTTTAGAGATCATTAAAAGCCGTAATTTCCTTACGACGCGATAAAGGCTACCGACATTGTAGCGAACATGTTTCTGATTGAAAAAAAAAATACAATTGTAAATTCCTTGAAGGCTCACTTTTGTTCCTAATGGACGACTGCCCACAATTAAATACTTATCAGTTTCGTGCGAATACTACCAAGGGAAATCTAAATATTGTGTTACCACCTTCCACGTTCCACAAAAATTATGAAATGAAAAAATTTTTGTTTTGATTATCAATATCGATAAATTTTTTACGATCCTAATTCGGGTGAAATTAAATTTTCCAATTTTCTATTAAAAAATAATAACACAGAATGTCGATTCTGTGGCGTAGGTAAATATAATACCCACATTTGTTTGTTGCTTTATAAAATATCCAAATTTTGGTACATTTCACAACCACCTATCGATATCAATTACAAACAGGATCGTTTTCCGTCATTAAGTTCCATTGTTCTGTTATCGCAAATTGATGAAATGCATCGGAAAGCTGTCCCAAAATCGTGACGTAATTATTAGCAAATGATATACAGCTTAAATGATAATTTATTAATAGATAATACGGTCTTCGGGTGAGCTGCGAAATCGGGTCGGTCCACCCTCCACCCAGCATCAATCCAGAATGTATTAGATATTTGAGTAAAAACTCAATTAATATGATTCTAGTCGAACCCGAAAGTCCGACGTACGAACTCGTTGGCCACAATATTTCCAGAGGACTCAGGTCTGGATGAGTCGAAATTTGCTTTATCGATTTCTCTTAAAACTTTTCTATTTTCTTTTCGGTGCATCAAGTAACACAGAAACGCACTTGACATTTAAATCGTCGAAGATTTCTGTAGTTAAGCGCCACCTCTCCGTACGTGAGAAGACATCCGTATCGGTCCGAAATTTATTTCGAGAGACAAAATAAAATCGACGATCGCCCACGATAGAAAAATTGAACGGAATACAAAAGAGTGGAGTTTGCGGCGAAATGTCGAACGGAATGAACTGAATGTGTTTAAATTTGTGCGCAAAAGTTCGTCGGCATTACAAATGTTTCTTACATCGTAGATGGCTCGGCTGTGATTTATGGTGTACGTATAGATTTGCCGCTTCTTCTGGATTTGTAAATTTGACATTTGACAGCTCACACCTGTCACTTTAAATTTTCATTTTTCTTAGATGGTTAAGCCTGTACAAAAAATGAGTCTGCGTCAAGACTACCTCGTTTGTAGGATTTTTTCTTTGCAAATAATATACATAGATATTTGTGTTGTAATTTTTAGACTGTCGATAGAAGTTCGTTAAAATCCGTTAGTCATAAGGAAATATAGAAGTGTATTTGGTTATGAGTGAATGCTAATACATAGATTGTTCGGAACAAATTTGTTTGTCATTTTTTAATAAAACTTTGGTCAATTTAGCAGATGAAATTTGTGAAATTAGGTGAATAATTAATCGTGATTATTTTTGACAAATTTTTATTCGAAATTGCGCCCCTCATTTTTAGGCAACCAAGTAATCACATCAATATACGTGCCACGTAATGCTCGTGACAAATTTCGCAGTAAACTAGGATGCAAGAAACATTTATAACAAGCCTGCAGAGTTGTCGAGGGGCCGTTACGTCGTGCACTTATTTTTTTTATTGGCAATTTCCCCGCGAGAAAATATGAAGTGGTCTGTAATTTTCCGGAAAAAGATGCGTCGACCTGTGCACGTCAAATCGCGAAATTATTAACGTTAACGGTTCGACGGTCGGCGATCGTCTTGCAGAAACGCCGCCAATTCCTGTTCAAAATTTAATACAGTGAAAATACAACAAATAACAGCATGCCGTTCCGTGCAGGCATAATCCCCGGCATCCGCGTAATTCTGTGTCGCATTAATAATTCACGTTTTAATTTAGAAAGTGCATCACAAAGGCCGGTAAGTGGATAAGTGAACGTATAAAAATATTTATTATTCCATTTTAAGCGTGCATTGTCAACGCTCGGTTAATCCCCGGCATTACGACGTCCGAATTAGAAGACACGACGGTGGCGGCGAAATTCGAACGGGAATAAATTCGGCACGAATTAAAATGGAAAAATGTTAAATCGAGCCGAACGAACACGAGTAGTTGCAACGATTTCATCCATCGGGGAAATGTAAAGGAGTTCATTTGCAACAATTACTCTCCCGACGACGGAGGAAATAATAAAGGCGAACCGCGAAATGGGCGACCATTTTAAAGTCCATCGTGCAATATTCAAATATAATTCCGCCAGACCGCCACACAAAACACAAAAAATAAATAAACAAATGAATAAATTTACAACGTCGTAAAAGAGCGCCCCCGATTGATCGAAACCGTTCGACCGTTTCGACCTCGATTTTGACGAAATTAAGGTCGGGGGCAGTAAAAAATGACTGGGAGTAACTGTTGAGTGGGGACCCTTCTCGAGGATCATTTAACTCGCCTTTGGAACGAGCGAGACAAGTCGACAAATTTAAATTGGCGACGAACTTTATTCGACCGACATCGGCGAAGTTTCGAAAAACAGCGAAGGGGTTGTACACGATTATGCGGGAAAAAATTGGGGCGAATTTTCGAGTTATCCGGACGAAGAGTGGTATTCTTGAAAGGGCGGCCCGAGATTAACAAAAATACAGGGAAAAACCGGCTTCCTTGCAACAGATGTAAATTCCGCTAAGCTCTTTGGTGCTTTTAACGAATTCCATAAATTCGTGAGTTAGAAAGTTTCCCTTAATAGCTCCCGTTATCAGGCTTAATAATTTATCCGCATGATACGCCTAGAAAAAAAAAACACACCCAAGCAACAACGCCAAGAAAATGATAGGGACAAACAAAAAACCAATTAAAAAATTAATTCTAGCAAAGCAAACCGAGTGTAAATGTTTGCTAGCAGCGATCACTGGAAGTAATTAATTGTTGTGCGTAATTAATCATAGTGCGCCACAAGTCTTGCAGTATCTTGAGTCGTAAATTACCCCATTAAGACAACGAATGCCATATGGGGCTCTATTGGCACAAAGTACTATTGGCTTGTCGTGCAAATATCGGTGGAAACTATGAAAAGTTGCGTTTATCGCGCAGGAATCTTAACCGTGTTTCGGGTATTTTCCGTCCAAATTGGCTAATGGAACTAAATATTATGAATAAAGGCTGCTAGAGGGAATTAATCCGATTAAACGGCAGAGTAAAAGTGGCGATAAATGTTGGGGAAAGTATCTCGAATTACAACTGCCCCAATTAATTCCTTAAAACCCCCGCCGGGGTCTAGATATCAACTTGAACCGAATCATTAGGAATTAAAACGTTTTAAAAATTCATCTTAATATCCTCGATCTTGCGAGAATAATATCTGGAAGAAAAAAAAAATGGCGCAGCGATCGAATTAATACAACCACGAGGCATGTCGCCCCTCCACTTCTTAAGCATTCTTTCCCCGAAGAACAATAAGATGGTCGGGCGGAGGAAAACATCCGCCTCTCCGTACACAGAAACTTCCCCAACAAAACAAATATCTGCAAGCACAATATCAAAATATATGTTTTTAATCGCGCCCGTCGCACGACGAACCCACCCCCTTCCTTGGCTTTCGCGGCGCGTGTATTTTTTGCGCGCCTTCTCAACCCCCGCAAAGAAAGCGGCCGATTTTGGCGTCGATCCGTCCCCGTCGCCGCCCCCGCAGTCGTCGATTAAGGCCCGACATCCGGAGTCGTGTGTATTTCTGTTTCCATCGTTTCAAACCACCCCCGACAAAACATCCCGCAACAAGGCCGCTTTCTGTCAACTCGATAATTACTAGTTTTCGCTGATGGCCACCCGTCGACGCTTCCAGAAACGAATAAAACACCATTAGGCGAGGAAATACGTGTTTCTCACTGTCACGGCCAAAACATCAAGATTAATTGAATCGAAAAAGCACGCCAGGATTTAAGGACCTGCCAATCATCGGTTAACGACGCCGGACGAGTATAATGCGAACCGTCCGACATCAATCAAATGTGTTGCACGGTGAAAGGCAACAGGGAGAAAAGGGATTCGTGCGGGAACGTTTTGATTTTTGGGGTTGAGGGGCGGGCAGTCGTCCACTATTTCGCTTATCCTGACAATTTTTCAATTGGGAAAAAATTTATAAAAAATCCAGTCCGAATGGAACGATGATGATGATAATAATAATGAGGTGCTTTGCGAAGGGATTATTAATTAATTTTCATGTGATCGATAGACATGTCTTGGTTGAAAACGAAATAAAAGAGGCCTCATGTTGTAACCTTGAGTAGTCCGTAAAGTTGGATTACAAGCGAACACTTCATCAGTAGAAACTTTTCGAGATAATAGATCTTCTCTGTAGAATGTATCCATCTCCCTGATCTCCTCTGGCTCCCAATTTGGCGTAGTCTGTGCAATAAATGTGCCCCCGGGCACCGTTTTTTTTAATCTCCTCTGGATCTTCCAACACCGATCTCTTTGTTTCTCCTCCAAAATTACTCTGGATCTACGCGTGTAACTCATGGATCTTCCTGTATTTCTCTTACGTCGCCCATCTCGGATCTCAATATACTAACCCCCCCCCCCCATCTCCTGTATATTTTCCGAATTTCCTTGTATATCCCCTAATTTCCCTGAATCTCCCCGTGGATCTCCGATCGCAAGGACAGAAAATATCTCCCTGGGTTAGCCTCCCCGACTGGAAGAGTAACAATAATTATTCTGATAGGAAAAACAGTGGGAGCACTCAAAAATGGCAAAAAAAAGTTGAAAATGGATTTCATAGTGTACCAATTAAAAACATTTTTTAAGAAGAATATTTAAATTACCGTCAACAGAGCATTCAAGTTCAAAAATAACATGACACCACAATAGGTCTCGTCAATAGCTCTCTTGGCACCTATCCCTGGCTCGAAGTCTATCCTGCCCCACCGGAAGACGGAGGATCATTTTACGTCTCGTTGGCCGATATCGTTTTTGCGGGAGGAAGAAAAAGAAACTCGAACAGAACGGCGCTCAATAAATGCCGTCGGTTTTTTCCTCGGTTATTATTGCGGAAGCGTGTGGAGCTTAATTTTCCTTTAACTCGGCCAAGAAGTTGATTGCTCTCGATGAACACGAAATTAACATTCCACCCGTTCACACATTTGTTCAGTTTTCGGGAGGATGCAACTTAGTGCACGGCCAATAAACATTTCACTCGTGCAACTGAATAACGTATTTTTAGTTGTTGGAGTTTGTTAACGATTCAGCATTCCGTGTTTGATTTGTCCAAATTAATTTGCATTTATTATTTACCCCGAACGCCGGAATATTTCGGCCGTGTAATTCGGTTGAAAAAGACACTTACGGCGATGCGAACGAATTGTGTGTTTAGCAACAACGGGCACACAGTAATAATTTCCTTTGTCCCAAGACAAACAAGAAGCCGGAAATACGATCCCGGGATTAGAATGCACCGATTTTATTAATTCAGGAGACTCCGAAACGGGGTCACTTTGTTCACGTGCTTGAAGGTGCTTCGGGAAAACGTTGCTTTTAGAAGATAAGAAAAATTCACCGTTATAATCCCCTTCCGCAATAAAGCCTCCACTATCGAGCGATAGAACAGATTGTAACGAAGATCGAGTATTGTGTTGCAACTTATGCCACGTCGGGAGAATAACAATAACTGTTCCCTGCGAAACATATGAAACATTTAGTGAGAATTTGATAGTGTATATACGGAGCTTCACTGTCGAGGGATTTCTGTATACCATAGATAAATTTTCCACTTCATGATCTGGTTTTGCATCCCACCATCGATCTATCTTTCTCTCTCTCTCTACTCTCAATGTTATAGTCGGTCCATCGAGGCGCACACCGCACCATAAAGACTGATAAATCAAGGGAAACCTCGTTCGAGAACTATACGTTCACATATCTCGGCAAATGCATATTTGATGCGCTCGAACGGGGTCACCCGTTTCAATAAAACGTTAAAATGCACGTTACGGACTAGGTAAGCTTGTGACAGATCGAAGTCGAGTCGCGGATTGATTCGTACGCGTTTCGACGTCAAACTGTCAGAGTGAAATTGATGGAGGAAATGTTGACAGCGGTGCGAATCAATCCACGACCTGACCCGACTTTCGACGTTCCCTTTCAAGTTTGGGAATTTCTTTCAGACCGTGGAGCAATCAACTTCGAAATCCATAAATCCGTTCCGGCGGAATGCCGGACGTGCGGGTCGACAGGATCGCGGCATGCCAGCTGCCGGTAATTACGGTTTCTGCATTACCGACGGACATGTGATTCTCCACCCCATTAGTTGGGCGCTTTTCCGAGCGAAGGTCCGACGCGTGATGGAACAGCGTCCGGGTGAACGGTTTCGGACGTCGGCGTAACAATTGTGCATTTCCCGCTGGTCGAAAAAAAAAATTAAAACAGAAAACCGCCATTTCTCTCCCCGCACGGTTGCGCGTCTCGTAATTTAATAACGCCGTTATCTGCGACATTGTTCTCGTCACATGACGGGGTATTAAATTAATATAAAGAGTTTATGCTTCAAACTTTATAAATGGCTGGCAAGATGCCTTTTGATAAGACGCTCTCGAGACTAACAGCTGTCTTTCTTCGGTTTCAATGACGCTCCGCCATTCAGACACGAGACGCATACAAATTACACGATTAATTTATTAAATCGAGAATCGTAATTTTGTCGACGAGCCGTCTTCAGTCGAGTGGCGGTGCATGTGCAAGCCGTCCCCGCACCACCCATAAACCAAGATGGGGGGTTCGGTTTTGACACAGATAATTATCCTCGCCATCTATCTTCATTAAACGCGATATGTTAAACCGCCTCCAGATTACGCTCGATCGTCTATCGACCAAACACCTCGGCCATTTTTTTATTGCGACCTCGACTGGCGTCCGAAAAAGCAACGCTTTCGGTCCAAAGTTGAGAGCGGAGCTCGTCTGTTTTTTTTTTTGGAAAAAATCTATCCTCTACCGAGTGAGATAAGACCGGTCCGCAGAAAAACAAAGAGATTTCTTGCGGGGCACGAGGAATTAGACTAGTTTACTGAATTAGACTCGTCGTTGGCAAATAACAAAAGAGGCGAAAGTAGTGGAGGGAGCGACATCTGCACAACAATTCAACTCCGACCGGAAAAAAAAATCGCAAATTTAACGATTTCATTTGCACACTAGACTTAATTTTAATTTTCTACATCAGAACGTTATTATTCTTTTTAATGTCGAGACTCGCGGCGTTAATTCGGTCTTTGTAGCTCTTAATTAAATTATTAAATGAGCCGAAAAACAATTAGCTGCAGAAGTACGTCGCGAATTCCTCCGGCTGGTTTCGCATAGGTGACACAGTAGAATTCTCCATGGACAAATTAAATTTTTCCGATGACAAAGGGACAAAAACAGAAATGCAGTTTAATAAATGCAGCGCGCACTAAAATGGCCGCTCCCGAAGGAAAAAATTAAATTAAACGGAAAACCGACAGCTTCGGATGAATATTGTTCGCCGCCGGCTGAAAACGTACCTGCTGTTTGTTGCAGGAGTCTGATGCGTTAGCCTAATTGGCAGACAACATCAGCAACAGATTCAGATGCAAGCGCATGCATTCACACACGAAGACCGGATTCGAGCGAGTAATCTAATATCGAAGCAAGCTAACGTGCATAAAATTTCATTTCCATCGGATAAGTCAACGAGATATGATAGTTTCGTAACGGTTCTCATTTGAATCTGTTCGTGCGAACGTAAATTCGAAAATTTATGGCCCAGCACGAGAAAAAAGTGATCGAGAGCGGTGTCGGATAAGAATTCAAAGTAAAATTAAAGTGTTGGAGGGTGGAAGTGAAAAAGCGTCACTACGGGTGTTGTTGGTTCCCTAGTTCAAAATTCAAAAAATAGCCGACGTCTTGAATTTTTACTCTAAAGGTGGGCGCCCACCAGCTGACAACGTACCCATCAGTCCGCCGTTCAAAAGAGGATCGAGACAATGAAACGAAGGGAAGAGTGGATATGGAAAAATATCATTTTTGGGTGGGCGGGAAAATCGTAACAGGAGTATTGCTGGTGGCCTGGTTATGGTGCAACTAGAATTTTTCACTGAAACGACGGAAACAGAGTTTCGACGCGTGCATATTTGCAATCACACACACACATAGTTGTGTAAAATCCGGGTTTCCAATTACAAAGTTCGGATATTGTGAGCAGCCTCACTCACCGCAAGTCAAATAAAGCATCAGCTCATGTTTTCGCGAAACTACCGCCGAACAACAGATAACACTGATGAAATAATTTAGCTGCCGGGTGGGGAAATTGCAAACGTACATATTAATTAATTACCAAATGTGATGTAGTAAGAGTGCGGAAAATAGTTGATGACCGGCGGGGTGGGGACCCTGGGGGTGGTCACCCTAATGAGGGCCGATCGAATCGCAAGAATAACAGGGGTGTTTTTCCCCGGGCGATCAAAGCGAACGACGTGATTGTCCGGGCAATCAGATGAAAGGTTTGTCGGGATTGCCGCCGCTTCACACTCGACTTGGTTCCATTTGAAAAATTAGAATTAACAGGGCAGATCCGGTCATTTGGTTAACAAATTCAACTTACTTACGACCGATACGAGATATCGTCTGGGAGAAAAGAAAAAACGGGGAAGGGAAAAAAAACGAGGCGAAGGCGAAGGGATGATGGCTTTATACGCAATCGCGGGACCCATAAAAAATGCATAAATCGCCTTCAAAAGCAATAAATGTTCGCCTGTAACGGACCACATTTGTTGAATATGCGATGTGAATAATTCACCCCACTTATAAAGAATGAATAATTACCGAGTCCCGGAGTTGACACTAAAAATAGGCCGATATTCAAACGGCCACGGGTCAAAATATTTAAATGAGCTGCATGCAGAAACCGGCATATACATACATATTTCACAACAATACAGAGAGACAGAGTTTGTAACGACGATTATTACCGCAATTACGTATGCGCCGCTTTATCTGACACAAAATGCGACATAGCGACCACGTACGGGGAATAAAAGTTCCCGACCGGTCGGTCCTCCCGGTCACAGTCAGTATCTCACGCGGGATCGGCACCGGGATTAATCGTCGTCGAGCGAAAGAGCACACGCCCGAGCGGGAAACCTTGCGGCACCCCACTTGTAAAAATTGTTGTTTCACGACCGAGTTTTCAGCGGTCCCCCGAGGCGCGCGAGCTCTGTACATAACATTGTTTGAAAAGCACGAAACGAAAGAACTCGATAAAATTGAAATTCAGGCAGCAGGTGTATTACTGAAATTACACGGTCGCCGCTCCACACCACGCTCCCTCATTATTACGCGATAAATAGAGAACTATTTTTGCACCGGAACAGAGGGAGCGAATTCGAAACAACGGACGATTAAAAATTTCGCCACGCAATTACCATAAATGCATATTCATGCTTCCGCAAACAACTACACCATTACAACTTTGCCGGGGAAGATGACCGAAGTTTTATTGAGTGCGTGTGTGAGTGAGTTTTTTCGTGATTCGGGCAAATATTTACGTTTGGAAATTGTCCGTCACCATCTCGAACTAAAAGTTTGACGAACGTCGATTCGTGGGCCGAAACAAAAAAAAGTTGGAGGCGTTTCCGCCGAAAGCACCGATACATTATCGAATCAGAGATGGAGAGTGTCTGCATCAGCCCGACCCCGCGCCTATTTGCGTATTTGGAACAAAAGCCATCGACGAAGAGTCCTCCAGCTACTAAAGCACTCGGGACAATTGATGGCTGTTATCTACGTGCCCGTCATTTTTCCTCCATCATCAAAGATAAATATTTCGAGTGGCGCATCACAGAGCGAATTCCTTCGAATTCGATAAATTATGGAAACTTCGACGAAATAATCTAATCATATCTGCGAATACTTCTCCGATCATTGGGTGAATAATAATCGGGTCCCTGTCGCCGAGTTAAAAAAGTCATTTAAAATACTTGCCTAGTCTTTGAATATAAAGTGACTGATTTACCCCTCGGTCTGAATTTTCGACGAGATCGCCCTATCGAAATATTTGAACGCGATCATTACCTGAGTCTCGATTTTTCGAATTTTCATTGGGACCGGTTCGATCATCACGTCGCACAAATTAATTTCGCATCGGGCGCCGTTAAAAAAGTCGAATCGACACCAACATAATTACATACAAACAAATATCCAAGTTGTCAATCAAATTTTTAACAAGTTGTGACGCACGTCAAGGCCGGAAAAAATTCCAATAAATCTTTTCCGGCGAAAAAAACCCGTCCGAAACTTCAAACTCGGGGCAAACTTTGCTTATTGAATATACCACGGTCGAGGAGCAGCGATTCTCCATTCGGAATTTTTGCCACACCGAAACCTCGAGTGACTTCATTACTACAGCCAAAATCCAAACGCGACTCGATTATCGACAAATCAGCCTCGTCATAACTGACGCGATTCAATTAACCGGACCTATTGCGAATAGTCGGGGCGACAGCGGCCTCCCCTGTGGTGTCGGAAAAACGGCATGATCCGATCGGTCACCGAACAAAAGTCCCACCTGACACAAAGTTAAATTTCTGCGGACGCACGGTTAATAATTGAGGGTGCAGCGAAGCCCGATTCACACCGGTCGTAAAACCGCAAGTCTTTTATGTACGCCCGTTGCGATTCCCTACCGATTATTATTATTCAAAACTAGAATAAATTATTATCGACGATGCTCCCGCGTCATTAATTAGTCAAAGTGGCAATCCCATCCCAGTCAGGTGATGGGGATTAACAATCATCAATATTTACGCGACGCGCCGCGACGGATCGTTCGTTCGGGTCGAGAATTCGAGATCAATCCGTTCGGCACAAGAGTCGGCTTCCATTTTTCATCGCGCGGGGTGATCTAATCACGTGATGGAGCGTTTCCGTCGACCCTTGATTAGGTCGCAATCAAACGCCGACCATCTTTACCTCTTATCAGGAGAGTGGAAGTCGAATTATCGACGAGCAGCAAGGGAACGACGTCGAGCGCAGATTAACCCTTAGGATTTCTTTTACGGAGAGCGTGTGCATAAACGAACTATAAATCCGGGGACCGGCCTAGGTATTTAGCTAAGCCGAACCGATAATTTAAGTAATATCGTAAATGGCCAACGGGCCTGAAATATGAGATTTTAACAGCGAATAAAATTAGAGGGTTCACGGGCGGCCCCAGGCAGTTTTGTTTATTCGCACTTTATGGACGTCTGCCGGAGGAGTTACGGTGGTGGTGCAGAAGGGGACACGGTTTGGGGGAGGCGAAAGTGGAAAATGGAAATTCGAACGTCCGTCCGTGAGATGCGTACAACGAGGGCTAGTGAGCGGCTACCTTTACGGTGTAAATTCAAAATCAACCCCTTAAAAAAATAGATCTGGGACTTTTTTACGGTTGCGTACAGGTGGTTTTGAATTTTAACTCTAAAGTTGGGCGCTCACTGACAGGCACTCATTCGGAAGGTCTTGCCATTTCATTCCGAAAGAATTAATTTTGATTTTTCAAGATATTCACCGTTCACTTCAATGCAATGCAAGTTTTCGTGATATTTTAGCATGACGTGATGGTTTTTATTTTAAATATTTGAATAAAATGTGTACCACGGTCCACTTGACCACGTATTTTTCTGAACGTTCGTTATTAGTTTGTAAATGTGCAATGGTAGGCTTTAATCTTTAATCCACATGATTTAACAATTTAAATCGAGTCGAGGTCAAGTTACACGAACGAAACCCGGCGAATGGACTGTCTCGACCACAAAACAGAATTACTCTTTGAGGCAAACATCTTCACTTTCCGAATAAAATACAACAGTGGCCCGTTCTGACCCGAAACTTTGTCTACAAAGAACATTCTCTTCCAGTCTGCCACAAATGTTTAGTAATATTTCGGTATGAATAGTGTTGGCTTTGTCGGAATCGGACAGTATTGTGGATTTTCCGATTACGATAAAAATAACTTTATTTGTGTAATGTCAGAGTTGAGGTTCTCATTCTTGCGACAAAGAGAGATTTGTGTTTTTAGACTTGTCGTCGTCGCCGCCGCCGCACATTAAGACCAGTTTCTGGTCGAGAAATGCGCCATTCTTGGGGGAAAAATCGAGGCACATTATAAGCGATCGAAATCGTTATCCGGCCATTTGGCGACCGCCACCTCGGTGCAATTGCAGATAGTGGCGCACAAGAAAGTCACATTTTCAATTGAGGGAATTGCACGGAACGGGCGTATTTCCTACGGTTAAATCAAATCGGAAGAAACGGAAAAGATTTATTCGTAATTATGGTTGTTGGGAGTTTTTGGCAAGAGTAAAAACAAGCAACCCCGAAGAATTTTGTATAATTTAGTTCACGATAGTCGAGTTAATGTTAAATCAATATCTATTAAGCTCCGAAGGATGACGAAGAATATATAATGGGATATAAATATTTATCAAAGTAATCTATTCGATTAATAACGCTATTGTGTTTTTTTTCTGGGGGGGAATTGAAAAGTATTGTGAAGAAACAATTAGTTATCTGGAGGATCGATACCTGGAACAATCAGGACGGCTCAGATATAGATTATAAGTAATGTCAGTTTAATTACCGACCGTGAATGGATGAATGAATAAACATAATTAATTGTTCGCATCTATAATTCGAAACGAAAAGGTTCGTCCTTTTGGTGGTACGAATTAGAATTCGGTCCCGTTAGGCTGCAACAACACCGATTCCGGCTCAAAGGCTCTCCCTATATATCGTCATGTTTGTGACAGTCCGTCTATGCCGTGAGGCATTATTAATTTCCGCCATTGTGACCGGTTAATAATGCCAATACACATACCGACAACTCGGCTTCGGCTGCAGCAACCCCTGGACACGATCCCCGAGTTGGCGCACTACTGTGTACGACACATAAATTAATAAATGCCTGCCCGGATGTGATGGTACAATTTCATGATGTCGCATTATACTTGTTACCGCTTCGAATGACTGCGATATTTGAATTCGGCCATTAGGATCCGCCCCCTTCTGCATAACGACGCCAATTTACCCCCGTTGGCGGTTCCGGCGGTCGCCGGAATTTCCACAGACAGAAGAACCTCTTCGCGATAGAAATAATCAACAGTGATGGCAAACGAGCTCGGTTTTAATCCGGCTAAATACGTTGTAGGGGGGCGGTGGGGGTCTTTTTAAATCGGATTAGGGGATTACCTGACCGCTTGTTATGCCGTTTGAGACCCGATGGTCGGCCGTCGTCGTCTGACGTACGCCACGTCACTTTTTTAATTGGAGTTAATTCTGTTGGAGCAGTTTATTGGCGCGGAAAAATGTTATTGTTTCATATTTAGATGACTCCCTCTCGGACCGTTTAATTTTAATAACATTATAACCGTTGACGACCGTTTTTGCCATTACGAAAGCAAACATCTGCCAGGGTTTAAACCAATAGGAGTGAACATTAAGTGACAATGATTATGTGCGGCATTTGAACCCAAGTAGTCATAAAACTCCAGCAAACCCCTTAAAGTTAACAACACTCGTTCGCTGCTCACAGTTTGTATAACAATTGTTTGTTAACATAACAAGCTTGATTTTTCGAGCCGCAAACAACATAATTTCTTGCTTCGCTCTGATCCGATGACGGTGACATTTATATTGCTTCGACGGTTGCTTAATCCCCAACTGCGAATTGGTTCGAAGCTAAATTTCAAGGAAACTGTTATAAGTGTTTCTTGCACTCACGATACGCTACAGCTATACTTCGTCCAGCGAGAGATTGGAAGATTTTCAATTGTAGGCTAAACACTACAATTTCACACACAATTTCAGGGTAAAAATATGGTAATTGTTTACTTTAGCTACTTGTGGAATTTTCCCGTATTTTTCTGGCCAGACATCCTTAGGGCGTCCTCCTACATCGTTTCCCACCACTCAAACCTTGTTGCAAATGCCCTTGTTTTTCTCTTTTGTTGTGTTTCAAGGTCGCATCAATGTCTAGTATAACTAGACGGGCAAGGAAAATTCATTTTCACAACGTTTGAGTGGTGGGAAACTATGTAAGAGAACGGTCTGAGGCTGTCTAGCTAAAAAAACGCGAAAATTCCCCAAGCAGCTAAAGTAAACAATTACCAAAAATGTTACTGCTTATATTTCAAATCTCTCGCTGGACAAACTATACGTTATACTGGGGCTTTTTGAGATAATGTAATTTAACGTCGATAGAAAATATACAACAAATTTCGACTGTACGACGTAAGAAACATCCCGCAGAAACAGAAATGTGTGAAAAATTTACTCTTACAAAGGTACGACAACAACAGATTATTGTTGTGTATGAAACAAATACCTCTTTAGTACACAAATTAGTCATAATTCAAAGTTTACAACACAAAAAATTGCGTTGCTTGCCTACGCTGCGGATAAGTGAACGCCCCACATTCAGACCTTATTGCGTTGCGTTACCGCGCATAAAGCCGATTTATGGTTTACTTTAAGCTGTAACGTTTTGTGTCCGTACATAAAACGAGTCGATGGTCCACATTTTCGAATTTATCGGCGCCGGTTTGCTTTATGCACATGCGAGGCACAATACGACAGGAATTAAGCTGCGCCGATGTGAATTGCACACACATCTTGTCTTACTTTCTGTGCTATCGTATGCCACTCACGTTGTGCAATTTCTATTATGCATTGCATCGTCTGTACGCCTGGTTTTCCTAGTCCGAAAAGCGGGTCAAACGCAGAAAAACCATTACGTTACGTTACGTGAATTCTTTCCGATTGCTCAACGTTCAAGAACAAGAAGTACAAACTGTCATCTGCGTAATCCGTGTAAATCACACTACTTGATGTTGGTTTATGTAAACGTCAAACATTACGTTCTGTTTGCGTTCATCGTATGTCACTTTTGAAGTTGCTTCATGTAAACTTTATCTTTATGCCGTTAATAAAATGTAATTTAGTTGTAGTTAGTTACACGAACGTCAGTTAAATCATTTAGAGATAACGTGTACCGTCATTTGTGCGAAGCTGGATTTACACTTCCGCGTCGTAAACCGCAAGATTAACCTTGTCAAGGGGGGCACAAATTTTACGACGGGTTTACGTATTATGTAAATGCGCGATATGTACGAAACTAATCTTATGTCGGCGTAACACAACGTATAAATCGCGCGATCGTCCCAATTTTGTGAGCAGATCGGTCGGTCGGTCGTGCTTCACCCGGCCGGAACGTAAACGTCCGCAGCGGTAAGAAGAAGCGTAAATCTGATGCAACGTAACTCGGCCGGCTAATTAGTCTTCTTAATGGATTACACCACGTGACCGCACTTTGCTCCGTTCTTCGGATGGAGAGAGCGAGCGTCCGTCGGGGGGGCGCGCCGCAGGAAGCCTATCGTACTGGTAAGTAAACAATCTGGGGAGCTTGTCTTGCGGATAATTTCATTTATAACAGCGTAAGATTCGAGTAAATATTGGAGTCTGTTGTTTATCGATTCCGGGGTTAAAATGGAAGCGATCCGGCGGCGTGTGGGGCATCGACGCGTGTGTTCTTTTTCGAAACGGACGACAGTCGGACTTAATTAACTATGTGAGCCACGTCTACGTATTACTGCCGCTTTGAAGCGTGCACGCCATAATACTACGGGACATTTTATGTTAATGTAATATCTCGCGTCGGAACATCAGCATAAACCAAGTTTTAATCACATAATTTATCCTAGAGGGTGTAAAACGTGAGATATCTTTCCGAATGGCACGTGATTTAAACTTCTCCCATCCCTCACATCTCACCCCCCTCATTACAAATTAAATTCGACGGGTCGTGTTGCTTTTTAGAACGTCGTCCACAATTGGTGCGGCCCGACCGACACCGTCGCCGCCCCCACCCCCAAATGTAGCGGTCCGGTCAATCTATATGACGCCACCAATCCGTGACATATGGTCATAGGAGGCGAACACGGAAAACTTGATAGAGCACGAAGTCCACTCATTCCGGGATATTTCTCCGGAACCGTAATGAAAATTTGTCACGGGCGTAGACGCCACTCGGAAAATTATTCATCGGTCGAAACGCTATTTTTTCAAGAGTTTTTCCACGTTACGCACTCGTATGATGGTGATAACGAATCGACCGAATTTCGAATGCTACACGTGAAAGAAATTTGAGGCTGGAGCAACAAATCCACTGGACACCGTCATCTTGTTCCGGTCGGGGGCGGTTACGGCGTCTCAAAATGCCAACCAAGGGTGTCGACGAGTTCCTGCGGTGGTAAAGGATTAATTCCGGGGAACCTAACGGTAATCGACGACATGTAGATGACAACGAGGACTAAGCGTTAAGCTAAGCTAAACGAATATGTGAAGTATCACAAGGTAAAGAAGAGAATTAAGGGAAAAAAATCGACGTGGGCACCATGGTGGTCGTGTGGCGTGGCGTTGACTAACGTTGTGTGAATAAGATCTGATCAGTCGTAATTAGCTGGTACAGCGAGAAATTATGAAATGGTCCCGAAAACCTACAAGAACAAGAATTTTAGTGGTGTTAGTTTGATATTTCAAGGCAGAATGGTGGTCGAAAATTTCTACAAATAATCGTCTCCGCTGTTAAAGCAACTTTTCAACAAATTAGGAGTAGAAATGAAATGAAAACGTAAAAATGAGAACGTGGGGGTTGATTAATTTGTTCGTAGATACGAGGTGGTGGTGTAAAATCATTTCCGAGTGCTTTTGTTGTCTTAGAAATCGAAATAAGAGGATGACGTATCGAAGGTAATCAATTCCGCAAAAGTGACGGAAAGAAAGCTTTGATGCGTGGATTGCGGTGCGGCGGTGAGCGGCCGCCCTTAGCCCTCGGCCACATCCGAGTCCTTCAGTTCTGGTCTTAGACCGGCAAGCTTTCCCATCTGTTTCATTCCTGATTACCCCTTTGATTTCCCCGGAAGCGTACACAATACTTCCTTTGCGGTTCCTCCGCCTGTTAAAACCGAACGACTCGACTCGACTCGGGGACCGAACGGCCGTAATAACCTCCATTATATTTTGCCGTAACGCAGCCGCAACGCTTCCGTACAATTAAAACGGAGAGATAAAGCAAGCCTCGCCGTTAATAAATAAGAGCGCAGACGGACGGATCCAACTTCAACGGTATTATTTTTTCGTGCGGGCCGAAACATGTGGGCGAGCTTAATTATAAAACTAATTTGGAATAGGGATTATTTTATTAATTAGAGCGGTTAAGGGATGGCGGAGCGGAAAGGGTGGAGGCGGCGGAACGGAACCGGAGAGAGCGGCTTCCATTAGGGCCGGCTTTTAAAAATAAAATTAGGTATTAAGTGGCTCGTGGTTGTTCGGTTTTTTCTTCGTCTTGTCGGTCGTTTCGTTGTGGGGGGGTGGGTTTGAAAAGGCTTGAAATTATGATATTGTAGGTGGCGAAACAGTTGAAGTTTCACGTTGCATTAGTGTCGCTCCGTTGTTTTCGAATAGGCCATTTCCGCGGAACTTGGGTCTCCTTTTAAAACAATAATGCTTATTTCATTGCGCCACCGACTAAATTTGCCTTTATGGATGGGAGAAGAACGGGAGGGACCATAAACGACACGCGTTCACTAGTACGTCAAACGGCTTTATGTGTGACCGACTGTGTTTACAGGCTGGGAGACTGAGCCGAATGGGCCCACATTAAAGACAAATGGCGCTACTAAATCCTCGGTATTGGCCTCGCCCGCTCTCGTACGCCCCCCGTACACGTCTACGTAAGATGCGGACGCGGCGCCCACGCAAATTGACGTGCAGATTTGTTTGCCGGCCCTGCAGATTTACAACTGGGCTTTTTTAACATAAATCTCACTTTGACGGGGCGTCCCGGCCCAGACGACGCGCCGCAAATTTACGGCGTCGCAAAAATCGTCTCGTCCCGGCCCCCAACAACAAATCCTTTTCATTATCCGATTCGATCAGGCGAGTGTAGCCGAGCGGAGGTGAAGCCTTACCGCACAGCACCACCGCACGCTCGGGGGAAGCCCGCGAAGTGTCCGCCTCCGGTCAAGTTTCACGAGCCGGGGGCCGCCGCACTTTCTTGAAAGAATGCGATTCTTTCGGTTTTCGGACGAAATAAGCACGAAAGGGACGACGTGGGAGAGATAAAGGTTAACAAAGGTCCCCTCCTATCTGGGACGGAGCTTCGAGGGTCGCGTTATCAAAGTGTGTTAAATTCGAGAAAAATTGGTGCAGGGTCAGCTTTCACTTAGTGCAATGTAAGGAAGAAAGCGGAGGTAATTGGTAGAAACTAAAAGATAAAATGGCTTTGGGGGGGTAAGAGTGAGAATGTCGGTTCGTGCCGGGAGAGGCCAGAAATCTGCATTTATTGACTTCAAGTCGCTGAAATAAAGTGTGAACGTTATCTACTCCCACCTTGGGGTTGCTGAATTCAGACAAAATCCCCGACTTGTTTAGGAAAAAGATAAATTAACCCGAAGCCGGAGAGCTTGTTTCTAGGTGTTTTCCTCTAAATTAGGTTCTAGAAGGAGGCTTTGCTTGTTTTTTAAAACTGTTGAATTACTCGAATTTTATCTATAAATGTTAAGGTAGGCGCTCACCGATCCGCACCGTACGAATTTCACGGTTCACAAAATATATTTTAAAATTTCATCTTTTTACAAGTCTGGTTAAACTTTCAACAAATAGAAAAATTACGAACAATTTCTCCAACTTTATAGATTGTCTTACCACAAAGATCTAAACTAAATATGCAACAACTAGCTAAAGGAAGGAAATAACTTCTGATGTTCCATATTACACCATAAAAAAATATAAGATGTGAGTTGGCACGACCGCAGACAGCTTAAATAAAATTGACGAAAACGAGGTGAGCTCGCTACACCGCGATATACTCGGAACAAATTCATCATTACTGACTTCCTTGACGTCATATCGTGATAAAACTGAGTACAGAACACAATCAGACATTTTGCTCTCCAAGAGAGATCGGTTCAAGAAAATCGATCGATTCGTTAGTTTTTGAGTTGAATGGATTCAGATAGGAATTCTACAAATAAAAAAATTAATTCTTCTTTTTGGAGACCTACAATTAAGTTATTGAAAAAAAAGTGCTCCGACAATACATCAGATTTTATTTGTCCCCGCGGAGCCAACAACCCGAAGAGCAAGCCAACAACTTAATGAAACATATTCATTTTGGTGTGTGGCGCTCGGCTTTCGCCGACATTTTAAAAGGATTAGTGCGGAGCTCCTCCGGATTATTGTTTTCTATTACAAATAGCTAGGATCTCGGCTGACAGGTAAGAGCAAACACACGGACGCTCCCGGTATTATCGAGGATTGCAGGGATCTAATTAATAACCGCATTTTCATAAAGGCGCACTACTCCTCCGGATACAGAAAACGATAACGAGCCGCCCCCACCGTTGTTATTACGATCGATCACACAAAGAATGTTTTTACTTCGGATCGAAAGAGAACGTCGACCTGACGTGGGGATGTGGTGATTAATCCGCGAAACATTAACCGACCTCCGCGAAATTAGATTTAAAAAGGGCGCACTGTGCACTTTCGCCAGAATTAGCCGGATTGTTAATAAAACTCGAATTAAAGGAGGGGGAATGTTTAATTATTTTTAATTGTACGGCACACGTATTAAACCGAGAGCGAGGGGAAAATTTCGTCCATGGACGGGCGAATGGTACACGGACAGGAAGACGAACCACCATTACGCTTCCGGCGGTGAACATTGAAAGTGTTATAGAGATGTTGATTTTTCTCAACGGACGCATAAATGAGGGGACGTTGCCTATAAATGGCCTCATGTCATTCGAATCGACTCCAAATAGATATGGATTCGTTTTGGGCAATAATCCCGGGGTAAAATGACGTCCATTATTGGCTATTTAACGAAATGAGGGAATCAGATGCGTTGAAAAATTCATGAATTGTTGTATTATATTTATTTCGATGAATAAATGCAAGAGTAATTTTGCAAAAGCAAACACAATTGACGTTATTACTTCCGATTCGGCGTCGAAATAAAATTTCCCGTCGATAGACTTGAACTATTATAATGGTCTTAAATCAGATTTTATTGTGCCGTTTCATGAGCTCGCGCTCTGATTTTTATTATTATTAAACTCGGTATCGGGGGACTATTACGTTTTTGTTTATGCTTTATGACAGTTTATTTGACATTTTCCTTGACGGTAATGGACCGTTACGTCGATCGGTAGTTCATTTTCGGACGAAATCGATTTTTTATTTTAAATTGAACGATTATTATTTTTACTCTTAGTGGTAGTAGAGAGTCTTTTGGATAGGGGAGAGTTTGTCATGTGCGAGCACCGGAAAACAACATTTTTGGGAGCTGGGAAGCGTCGAAAGCAAAGTGATTTGTGCGGGACGTAAGTGGGTCTCTTTAGTGTTGTTTTTTGGAAAATGAAAATTAGGGAGATGTCGGAGTAGACCTCGTATGCGTTCCAGTTTGCTTCAGATTCCCGCGGAAGCGCCTTTGTGGAGCTAATCAAATTCTTCACGCATACTGAAATTATTAAGGCACGCTTCATATTCGAGTTATCCGAAAATGAGTTGCGACGTCGACAGGATAAGCCCCCTTCAAGCTCCTCTGACGGATAGTTAAAAGACGCGGAACGCCAGGTATAAGTCGGTAATAATCTCAAGACGGAAAGCTTCAAAGGCCGACGATATTATACGAGATTGGCTATACGTGTTGGCACAGTTCAAAAGGTCGCCAACGTCGTAAATTTCGTAAATAAGTTTCTCGTATCAGCAACTTTGTCATACTTAATCATTAGCGGATTCTTCCGATTCGGGGGCTGTTATCGCGCCCAAATCCAAACCGGTAATGTAGCTTCCTGTTGGCGTTGCGAACTGGCTAAATTACCACACCGAGAAATCTGTTTGGTCCGATCGGTCGGGACGCCGTTAATTATGGTTTTTCGACGGCGTACGATCCCCGTTGACGCACGTTAAACAGGCCGGGGGCGGCAAAAAGCCCAACGGGAAAAATTCCACGCGAGACCGATTGAGCGGCGCGCGCGGCGCTTTCGCTTTGTGACAATTTGCGAAAATTATCCCGGCAAAAACGGCATCGCCGACGATATAGAGGAACGGAAGAAATCGGCCCGAGACAAATCGCTCAGGCCTGACTCGTCGGAGGAGTCTTTATTTTTTCTTTTTAAGGGAAAAAAATTGGGACGAAGTAAACGACATTACGTAGATCAAACAAGTCGGAATTACTACGAATTTATCTGATAAAATGTCAATTTCTTGTGGTTTTAGTGGCGAATAAATGGCTTTTCTTGTGCGACCGACATTATTCACTTTACCAACGCGGTTCGAACGTGGAACTTGTCGAGCGAGCGCACAAGTCAAAACAATATTTTTCAAAGTAAAGTTTTTCACATGTGCCCCGTTTTATCAGGGCCACGTGCCGCCGGCAATATTTTCTCAAATAATATGCGAATAATTTCCACATTAGAATGTTGTTACAAGTCCAAGGTGAACGTCAAGGCAATTTCCAGGAGTGCGTCTAGGAAAATTGTATTTTCCCAGGGAGGAATCCCGGTGGGTTCAAACTGAATTATTAAATTAATTTTCGATAAATTGTAAAAACATTTTCGCAACTCCCATTCCCGCAACGTTCCAATTTAAAAAATTCCTTGTAACTTTAAATTGTTGTTGAAAACTGGTCCGGTTTTCAGAAATTACATTTTCAAAAATTCAAGCCGTACGAGGTCTCTTTTAACTTGTTTTCTTCTCGGTGCTATCGTAACAATTATTTTCAAAATACGAAATCTAGAAATTGTTGCAATATGTATAATGGGTTGCGGCAAAAAAGTCAGAAGTACCTCTGTACAGGGTCGGGCGTCGTATACGCGCCCGCGAGAAATCACGACTTCTAACAAAAAATAAAATTGTCGAAATTTTATATACATACCTAACTAATTATTGATAAGGTATATAGATTTTTTTTATTAATATGTAAATAAGGCCGTAACAGTTTTGTTAGTTTTTTGATATTAACTGTTAATTTACCTATAAAGTTTTTGCATTAAATGAATCTGTACCTGCTAGCGCATCAAACCCTGATGGCACAATTACAAATTTTGACTTAGTTGGCTAAATAATTCACCTTTTTATTTAAACGCCAACCAGACGCGTGAGATATGGCCCAAATGGTATAATTTGCCAACAAAAGGATCATTCACTACTAGCTGACGGTTTTGAGCCTCTTATTTACAGCTTTGCCATAAAATTGACAATCCCCTTTGTCACCTAAATTTACAATACAGCAACAATAATGCCTGCCAATGGAAATTTTGCTTTCTCTGAATCCAGTGCTTTCTTTAATAATTTCAGACCAATCTCGTAGAAATTTAAAAAATAAAAGTTCTTGGTCAGGATCGTAAAATTGTCAGCCTTTTTCTAAATATTTAGAATATTCCAGGTGTTTTGATATGTTTTTGACAATTTTGCAGGGAATCGCAAATTTTTTCCAGTTTTTTCACCTTAAAAATGGCCGTGGATGTCGTCTCTTCATTTTCTATCACGTAGACCACGTTTGGCCCTGACCGGTACACATCGGAGACGGTCGAAAATTTTTGAAATTTCCTACTGTAGAAATTGGTGTCAGATTTGCCAAAAAATCATTATTATTATTAGTAGCTCCAGATTTAGAACAATTACTCTTCAAGTCTGACGTTATTTTATCGTGATCGTTGACACGGTTTCAGATGGAAAAAAAAGTTAAACCGTCGGTACCTCCGCTCTTGTCGCTTGATTATAAAATCGATTCGCTAAAACTTCACCGGGAGACCTTCCCTCCAAGTCCGTTTTCGGAAAGTGGCGATTTTCATAAGAACTCCATCCCCCCAAAGTGGATAAAACCTTGATCACGCCGCGTCAGACGTTCCAATTTGATTCAATTTGGTCCCCGTTTGCGACGAAATCCCCGAAAACAAATCCGAAACGACACCGTAACGGCGAGAAAAGATTCGTGCATTCGGTCGGGAGCGGGCCGAGACGGGGGCGGTCCGATGCATCTTTAATATCGCAAGCCCTGCCGCCCTACTTCATAATGCGAAATATCCAGGTAAAAACGCGGGTAAGTAAATATAAAGCCCGGAGCAGGAAAGCACGAGTGCTTTGCATATCTCGACAAGGCAGGGCGGCGCAAAAACTCGGCAAAAATTATCCGCATCGAACGTTATATTCGGCGGCGGTTTATATTGCGTCGTCCCCCGGCAGGAACGCTTACCTTGCGATAAATTTGACGTCGGATGTGTATGAAAATAAATAATGGGTAAGCAGCACGGAACGGGAAAATGAAAATAAATTATTTATACGTAATTGAGAAAAATCCTTGGAGGAAGTGGCGCTTGATTTGGTTTAATTGCCGGCCGCAGAGAGCCGGCCCTGATTTATGGGGGCGCGGGGGGCGACTTCGGAGACCAGATGGCATTCGGGAAAAGGGACAAATTTCCGCTTGAGGTGGAAGATACATACGTTCGACCGGAATTTTATTTATGGGGTTGGTGTGCCGAACGGAAGGGAGGGAAACAAAAGTCATCTCGATATTTATCATCCGCCCCGTGCGTGAACTGCCACATGGATGTCTCTTGGAAAAACAAATTTCATTAATGCGACACGACCCCGTTAAAAATGAAAGCTCCTCGACGACGAGACACCGACACGGAAAATAACAAAGAAATCACAACAGAAACAACAGGAAATGGACGACTTCCACCCTCATTAGCCCCTCACGAACGCCAATAAAACCGATTCTGACAGATCGCCGCGGTGCATTCCATGCACCCGCCTCGAACCGTCACACTAACAAACAAATTATCGCCGCCCCCGACAAAATTACCAGGGCCTCACCGCTACAGCCGCCTCGTAAATTCGCGATCGGAAAATTATGCCACCGCCATAATTAGCCCGTCCCCGGCACTTCTCCCTTTTATCATATTTATTCGCGGACAAATTCCAGTTTAATTAGGGCGAGTGGAGCAACAACGACCTCCCCCCGAATCGATGATGAGCACCGCACGGAAGGAAACTTCCGACCCGGAGAGAAACGGAACGGTACACACCTGGCTCCCGAAAACTCCAGGTGCCGGGACGTAAACCACAAAGCACCGCCTCAAACCAGATCCGGATAACAACGCGGACATCGGGACGGTGAAATTTTTAGCGGCGGCAATAAAAGCGGCAGCTCATGGCGCCCTTACGAGCGTCACTTTACGACGCCTGCAATATTTATGAATACGGAAAAAAATACGTGACGCAAATACAGGAGGTATTGTGTGTCGGTACAATTTGTGACGGGACCGATTTTATTCGGGGGTTAAAAACGGAAAACCAATAAGTGGTCCGCCCGCGGTCGGAGTAAAACGTTACGGTCGCGACCCACGCGGGGAGATAAAACGCGAAGGCGCCCGCCCCGCGGCCGATCCCAAGACGGAGCGCGTAGGTAATCGGCGATTATTTTTTGTCATTAATTTTTTCGGTCCACCATCATCAATATTCCTTTAATTCCTTCTTGTTTGCTCCATTATAAACAACGAAGTCGATTATGAGCCGTGTTTCAGAAGCCGTCTTTATTATCGTTATCATTATTATTGTTATTTGGGAGCCTCCTTGGAGCTTTTACCTGGGTTATTCCTGGGCGCGGGCCGCCCCCGGGCTCGCGGAAATCTGGGCAACCTTTGCAGAGTCTGTGAACCGCCGCCGGCCCATCCGAGTGAAAAACAAGCCACCTGGCTGGGGCCCGCCGACTCAAAAATCGCTGCCCGCGGCGGCAACCGCAAGAACTCGACAAAATAAACAGCCGGCGATCCGGAGCACCTCCGCCACCCTCGCACGGTCACCGCCGCCGCATCCTGTCGACTCGCAATTATCGAACGAAATTCGTCCGGAATTCGCCGTTGTAAACACGCCACTCGAATTTCGCCCGCAAACGGCACCGACAGTTGACGTGGCGAGACTATTATTGAAGGGGTCGGGGTGGCGGTATTTTTCACGTGTTTTTATGGCCGGCCGCCAGTTGGCGTGACGATTGTTTCGCTGCTCGTGCGTTAAATAAGTCGGCGGCGAACCGATGGGGGGGTGGTCGCGTTTAATCAGGACATTTCGGGGGCGGCGAGCGTAAATGTGAGCGTGGTGGTTGTTTTTTTTTTCTTCCTCGGCGGAAACTTTTTATTAAGTATCCCGTTTCGCGGGTCCCGGCTCGTTTCGGAACTTCGTAAACAACAACTGTAAAATTAATTAAGAATTTTTTTCTAGCGTCACACCACGACGTGAAGTTTGCACTTTGAGTTTGGGAAAAAACGGGAAAGCCGGATCGAGTGGACCGCCGATCCCGTTTCGGGGTTTTTTGGGGTCGAGGGTCGTCGCTCCTCTCGGGTCGGCAAAGATATTTGTACTGTAATAATTAATACTCGCTAATTAATATGAGCAGAACATGGGGAGGAAATATAATCAATCATGTCATCATGTCAGATTCAGTAAATACATTTCACTGATTAGAGAAACGTGCCGGGTATACCAACTATCTAGGAAAATTAATCAAAGCGGGGTTTTTTATAAACATCTCTTGAAGACAATTACAACCGCTACGTGATCGCAATGCGAACGACGTGTTCCCTTTTTTTTTTCCTCTCCTATTAGTTGGGAATTCTTGACGTGTCCACGCGTGTTTTCATAAATACAAATGAACCATGAAACAAACAGAATGATCAATTTTCTATCCGAGATTACCCAGACAGATGTTCGATAAAATCCGACGGAAGACACCCTCCTCGCCGAATCAATCATTCATCGGCCAATATTTTTAGGCCGTCGAGTTTACTCTTCGAGCCCGCACGTTTATTATTATCAGCGACCGTAAAACCGAAAGTGCCCTCCCTCGGCCCATCTAATTACGCGATGCGCCCGTAAAAATATGCGATCCAATCCCAATAAAGCGCCACCATAAAAGACCATCAAGTTATGTAACTCCGCGGTAATGCGTCGGGGGTGGCGACGAAACAGGATGGCGAGTTAATGGAACGGGACAAAGTCAAGGTCGGTTGATCGGTCCCATCAGAATGAGCAACATTTTGCAACCCTAATAGGTTGTTTTTGTGTCGCCTTTAATGGAATTGCCGCTGTCCGAGCTTTAAAAATGTTAGGCCACATGGACCATATCGCGTATCGTTTCGACCGAACCCTACACACTCGGGGGTCCGTTGATTACCAACTAAAAGCATTATCGACCCTCGAACGGCCTGCCGAACGATTTTCACCGTCCACAGTAGAACAAAAACCGTTCCATCTCCATCGGTCTCGGGGAGGCACTAGATGCACCGCCGCCGCGGCATCTCGGGGGTTAATCGATACCGGAAAAAATATTTAAACAGACACATGGGGTGCGGTTTCGACGACTCGCACCCCTGGGGTTGATCGTCATTGTTGCGGCTTGCAACTACTGGGGTGAGTGGCAATGCGGAACAGCTGGCCCCCTCCGTTGTATTTCTGCCGGACCGAAGATTTCCCAATTTCCCTTCGCAACAAAATACATATTCATATTATGTATTTCTTTGAATTAATTTATTTATTACCAAAATCACAAAGATGGCGCCAACAATTCAAGATGTGAATCTACAGCTAAGCGTTCACCCTTTGCGTCGCCTCGAGCAATGAACCAAATAAGTCCAACGATACTAGAGCAAGCTTAAAAAGAAAAGTACCTATCACGTGGTGTCTGGCCTGGCTGGTCGCCACGCAAAACGCAGAACCGCCCGCGTACTTCTCGATCTACACTACGACACAGCGGTGCAGATTTTGGCGAGCCTTGTACCGTCGCACTCGCCAATTGAACTTTTAAGAATGACGAAATGACGAACGGAAACCCTCTGTACCCACTTCGCTTCACTTTACTCTTTACGAAAGCCAAGGCTAAAAATCACGTCTGCACTGCGCTCGGTTAATCTTCACGATCGCGGCATTAATACTCTTCGATAATTTACGAGGCTCGATTTCCTATCCGATTTATTGTAAATGGACGTAATGGGTTCGTAGTTTTTTCGTCGCGTTCATTTTCATTGCTTTATTAACATCTTTCCGAAGTTATTTTTTTCCTTGACGTTTTTATGCGTACGACACTCGATAAAGAAGCTTCTGACGCTTTGTAAGAATTATCGTCCTCATACCTTGAGGAAAAAAGTAGTTATATTAGAAATTTGGATTAATAATGGCGCAATTTATAAGGCTGACGCGGTTCCTTTTTTCTTCGTATTTCTTCCGCGATAGCGGAGCCGGAAATTCCACGATCGGGGTGCATCGCGATGATGCAACGGTGCACCGCCTTTTCTCCAATTAAACATTGTTAACGGATCAATTTCGAAATCTGTTTGCCTTTAATCTGCGTTCGTCAATTATGTGCTTTGCTAAATATGAGGTTGTTTGCCTTGCGCTATTGGTTATTTACAGCAATAATTACATGGCAAATAATTTCGATTTAATCTTGGTTTAGCGCACAACACTCGGATGTTTAACGTATTTCGGTGCAAACGGAAACTGTAGCGATGGAAATCGAAACTGCGTAAATAAAATAAAAATTACAAGGAAACGGCGGGACGAAACGACGAGATCGTTACGGGAACAGAAGAAATTTTCAGATCGGAGCGGATCACAAAGAAAAGAAGAAAACAACAGGTAATTACATTAAAACAAAGACAAAGAAATAATGAAGCTAAAAATATACGACATGGAAACTCTTATTTATCAGGAGTTAAACAAATTAAACCGTCGTCGTATCGATTGAATCGGAAAAAGGTAAACAAATGGAGGAATTGAAAAAAAGAAAAATATTTTTCCGACATGAACCGATGCAGTGTCCGGATTAACGATTTTTTACTCTTGGAAAAGTCAAGAGTCAAGGTTGAAAGTGTATTTATGAAGCGTAATTATAAATAAACCAAAATGAAATGGGGGATTGTGATAGCACGGAAGATGAACAAAGCTTGTTAAACGCAAGCCTTTTTTTAAATTTTTACAAAATTAATTAGACCAACTTTTTCAGAACGCAACCGGGAAAACTACATCACATAATTGAAAATTGTCATAATTGTAAATAGAAAAACTGGAAAAAAAAGGAAATTAAAATTGCTTTAATGTACAAGTCAAGGGAGTGCGGGTGAGATGTAGTTGTAGTCAACTGAGAACACCATCCCGCATTGTGAGAATTGTGAGAAGATAGATGATCATGATAAAAAAACAACTGAGTTGCAATACTTTAACTTTCTCACATATGGGTGAGATAGAATCTTAGGCGACTGAGAAAACCACGCTCTGAGCCATTGCATCAGTTCGAAGACGATCATTTAAGAAGATAAATTGAGTTCCGCCGTGAAGCATTTCAACTTTCTCACATACGGGGCGGGGGGAGATACAATCTTGGTCGAGTGAGAAAAGTACGTCACATTGTGGTAAAAGCTAACTGCTGAAATAATGTGGCATGAGACATCGGGCGAGTATTCTTGGTTGATCTCTTTTCCACCGTCCGTCATATCGGGGAACCGCCGAGGCGCAACTCCGAGATGGAGCAGACAGCCCGAGTAAGAAAAAAACTCTTCGTCATATAGTAAAAATCGAGCCGTCGGCATCGATCCGCCGCGAAGTTTGAAAGATTTTAAGCAATTTGTCCACGTCGGGGCAATAAATCAAAGGCCTGTGGATTAGGTGGGCCCCGCCGAAGACATTATCTAAACATATTATTGAGGCCGGGAAGTTTGAGAAATGGTGAAGTTGGAAAACTTCATTCTTTCATGTTTATTCCCGGCAGTGTTCCATATTAGGTCCGTATCTCCGTCCGAAATCTCGCTCATCAAATTCTCGGTCGAGCCGGCAATTCCGGCGGATCCCTGGGAGACCAGGTCCGAGCGGGAGGAGGCCTCCGCCGTCCCCGTCCTCCCTAGCTGCTTTTCCGGGAACCCGCACTTTATTTCCTCTATTTACAAACGACTAACTGAACACCGTTTAGCGCGCAATCAGACCGGAGTGCACATGCACGAGAGGAAACACCCCCGCCTCGTAAAAATCCCCAAACACGACCACTTCTCACTTCGACCGGAGACTTAATAAAGCGGCGCAAAAAGAAATATTCAACGGGGCGGAAAAAGCACCGCCAAAAGCGTACCGCACCCCGACGGAACCGCTCCGACTGACGGCTTGCGTCATCGCTTTAGTGGCTCATTTAAATGGGAAGAACTTTTAATTGACCCCCATTCGAGTGTTTGACCCCGGTTGACCCTCACGGGGTTGATGCCACATTTAACTCACGAATCTTAACCGTGACCGGGATCGATATGAAGGTCGTCGGTGCATTTCACGTGGTGGTTGGTTCCCTTTTAACCCCCGTTCATCAGCTAAAACCTTAATTAAAATTAATAACGAACCGAACACTCGAATCCGCCAAAGACGACACACTGTCGTCTGTCATTACACGCCCCGATAATTACGGCCGCCCCTCACAAAGCCATCGAGGCTCTGTTTACTGATTATCTATTCTACTCGATTACTCACTCCATCCCCGAAAACAGAAAATTCACTTTGTTAATTAATTGCAGCGCACACGAACTGCATCCCTCGCAGCTCCTGTCGTATCGTTAACACGCCCTAACACCTGCATCTTGTAGTAGAGTTTACATTGAGTGTTTACTCTGCATGCTCGCGTCGGAAGACATATTTACTGCGATGCGCTCAAGAGAGCCACCATCTCGATGACACTGTTTCGATCGTTATCCGCCCGAGCTTCGTAAACATTGTTTTTTAACAATTTTTTTTTATTCGACGTAAAAAGGCAATTTCACCTTCCATTAGTCAAATTAGTTCAGTTTTACACGAAATAAAATGGAATGGGTTTATAAAAACTGTAACTTCTCCGTTTACGATTTTAATGAAACTGCACACACAAAACAACACCCCAGTTTGTACATAATTAAAATAAATGTTTTAGAAGTTGTTTGCTCTCGCCGCATATTTTTTTCGTAATTAAAAATCTTTGGGGTCGACCCCCGGAAAAATGCGAAATAAGTCGGTGATAAAGCCGGATTCGGTACACAAACACTGTTGGAGAAAATAAATTTGGGTTTGGATTTTTTTTGGCGGGAGAAATAATTACAACCTGCTATCTCTTCGCCTTGGGCCTCCAACTAGGCGAATGTTTTCGCATTAATTCCACCCAATTAAGGCTTATTGTTGACTTAAAAAAGTTCAAAGTTTTCAAGATAAAAACCTCTTCGATGAGCATATTAAAACAAAAACAGGATCTCGAAGTTATTATATGAAAAAAATTAAAATTTTATTGGAATATTAGGAGAAAATTCCCGGTTTTATCTCCGTTCAACCGACCCTCCGCAGTTGGTGATATCGCATTAAGACGCCGTTTTTCTTCACCCCGAAGAAGTGATAATTAATTCAGGACTTATTTTTGGACTCGCGTAAATACTTTAGCGTCGCGCCTCTTGTAAATGTCGTAAGTGAACCGTTGCCAAAACTCATCCGTTGAAAGATCCGAGAAGCGAATCGATCCTTTTTGCGGCAACGCTTTTAAGATGTTGCCAGAATTGTGCACGAGATAAAATTGTGTTTCTGCAGCGCAAAGTTCTCCAAAATGAATTTCACTTATCTCGAAGCCGAAATTAACGTTTCATACGAGACGAAACACGGTTTCTGGTTGTGCGAAACGGAAATATCGCCGTTTCGGCAATTGTCGAGAGGCGAAGGTAGTTCTACGGCAATTTAGTACTTGTTAGCGGCGCACCTATCATGCGCCCAGACACATAATATAATAGACTCCTGATGACTTTAGGAACGTAACGACAGTCGTCATTTCCTGGGGAGATTTACCATTTCCATTTAAACACAAACTGGTGACGGTTATTCACGAACGGAGGTGACGCTCGCTCGACTTCGCCGACGTAATTATGACGCCGTGGGCGCGACGACTCAACCGCAAGAAGTGTACAGACGCGATGTATCAAAACATCCCCGGGAAGTATCGACAGGACCCGACTTGTCACGTCACGGCGCAAAGGGGAAACATTTTCGGTGATGATTGCTTTGGGCATATAATTTTAAATAAGTTTCCAGGAAAAACTCGAAACAACGTATATTCTCTTCTCGGTTGTTTTAGGAATTTACGAGCAATTTTTAAATTTTCTGCAAGCGCTTATGACGACGTTTCGGCGTTTTTATTGCGACATAAAAAAGCAAAATTTTCTGGTTTAGGACTCACAGGATATACCTTCACCTTGGTTCCGTTTTTTGTTTTATTTTTTTTTAATTTAACTGGAATTTGACCCGAATTTTTTTTCGTTTTTCCGGTCTCACTTTACTGTTAATCGTTTTTCCAAACAATCCAACTGTTTCAGTAGTTGTTAAGGTTATAAAAAAAATCAACACAATATTGTTTTTAAAACTGACTTAGATCAAAAGCTAACACAGATATAATTTTTTAAATCGAAAAAATATCCTGGCACATCCACCATTTTTGCAAAATATTTACTAGTTGCAGTTTTCTCGACAATATCATGTCGTTGCCTATATTCTACTCGCAACAATTAAACCTACAAAACACAATTTTTGGATTTGATCTAACTCAAATGGTAATAGAGATAGGGATCTTCTTATAAGAAATATATCCTGGCGCATCCACCATTTTTGTTAAATATTTGGTTGAAGCTTTTTCAACCGACACTAGAAGAGATCGTTTTGTGCCGTTTTTTGCAATTCGGTTTGACACATTTAAATCTATAAAAAACAATTTTAAGATTTGAGCCAGCTTAAGCGATAATAGAGATATCGTTACTGAAATATTTTCTCGGAGTCTCCCACAATTTGCAAACATATTTTTTTTCATGATCATTGAATTTCAGTGGTCTTTGCTCACTGAAAATAGTGAGCAAAGATGCCAATTGAATCACTAGTGAGGAAAAAATATTTTCACACTAGTGAACAAAGTAAATGTTTTGCGAGTTTGTCGATAAAGGGCGCCAAATATGTTGTACCGAAAGTTTTTTTTTTTGTTCGACACTGTCAGAATTTTAGAATTTTCTCCTATGTGAACGGGTTTTAATAAATGTCACAACTTGTCAAAACGAAACGTCAAGCTAATTTGAGAGGTTTTAAACGATTTGGAGCCTTTAAGGGGCTCGTCGAACAAAAAAACGTTGTATTCAACTCGTTCGTGTGTAAATTGGGCCTTTTTTGGCACTCGACAAACTCGTCAAATAAACTACTATTAATCTGTTTTTATTATGCAGTTTTTATATAATAAATGCACTGCAATTAAATCTGTAAAATGTGGGTTTCAGATTTGATTTAGATCATACCGTGACGGAGACGTAGTTGTAGTTGTCTCAACTAATAAGCTATGCAAAACTACAACTGAACCTACAAAACTCAATTTTTGAAAATGATTATCTCAAAGGGTGATAGGTGACATTATTATTTTTTTCTACGATCGTGCAAAAAGTGAGTGTTCATTGCATTGTTTTTAATGGAAAAAGTGCCTCTTTATTGCACGCATCTGTCAACAGTCTGTCTACGATCGTGCAAAAAAAGTGAGTGTTTATTGCATTTTTCACACACGACGCACAGGACTGAACTATTGTTTATCGTTGTTTTTTTCTAGTTTTTTTGTTCGATCGTAGAAAAAATGTTGTATGCAACACGTGCAAAAAGTGTTATTGCACTTGACGTGTTGTCCCACTCGCCTGCGGCTCTTGGGACAATTTTCACGTCGCGTGCAATAATCATTCAGTTTTTGCACTTGTTGCATAAATAACTATTAGTGAAATATTATCACGGCGCCCACACCATTTTTGCAAAATTTACAATTTTCTCTGCTAATTAGAGGTATGGTAATTCAGTTTTTGCGTTCGATTTGTCACAAATAAATCCATAAAATGATGATCAAGTTAAATCGGTTAGAACAAATTTTTGGAAAATTTTAGCTCTCGAGAAATTTTACGAGTACTTTTTACTACATACTCGTACATACATACTTGTTGTTTATTGCATATTTACAAATATCACAAGTGAAATGAATCATATGTTCCTCTGGTTGCAAAACAGAGATTTTGGGGTTTTCTAGTCTAAAGCTAGCTTTTCAAAAATTCTTCAAAGTTGGCATCAAAATAATTGAACGTGCTCGGATTTATAACAAAGTATTTACATAGTTTATTTGGACGTAATAACGAGTTGCGGCTCACTTGGCCGGCCAGTGGAAATGTGTGCTTATATTTTTAGATTTGTTTTGCAGGACTCGATCCTTCAGGATACATTTCACAATATTTCGCCGCAATGTAAAAAAACAACAAACAATCAGGAACGTGACACTCGAACGAACGGAGCCGACGATTTCATTTCTTGACCGTCCAGCAACCTGAGGTGCCAAGTGTCAGAATCAATTTAGCGTCGAACGCTCGATCGATACGGCCAACATGTCGAAGCTAATTGCGTTTTTGTACGTCAACAAGTTTTCAGAGTTCTTTGTTGGGAAATTTGTCGGTTTTGCAAACGGAAATTCGAAAATCCGTATCAGTCGTGCCGGCAAATCCGCCACGCTCCCCTGCACCGCTCGAAAATCTCGTGCAAGTGAAATCTTAATAAACCAGGTGGGGAACGTGTCTATTGTCGGAATTTGTTGGGCGGAATCGACGTCGGCGGCCCCTTCACCGACGCAATTTTGCGTAACGCGGCCACAATCCGACCGTAGGTGGTAGCAATAAAAGATAAGTTGCGTGGAATCGGGCAGTTTAAACAGGCATGAATTTTTAAGTTAATCACGAAACGGCGCCGGGTTCGAACGCGGACGGGACCGAGGGGCACGATAAACCATATCAATAATGCATAATGCATGAAAAAGGGCCGCATTAAAACATGCATCCGTGTCTGGTGTGCGGTGAAATGTGGGCAGGTCAGCGCTGAAGTCGCAATATCCGAGTCCTTCTGTCCACCTGTTACGCACACCCTCCGACCTGATATTAAAAGAACCCATCCGACGCCGCACCGGGGATTTACATGGCCCTCGACCGCCCCCGACGAACACATCCGACACATAATAAACAATCGCCGCCAACCGTAAACAAGATGGAGCGCGCAGATTGCCAACTAACAACGCAAACACGTCCCGTTAATAGAATTTAAGCCGCAATCGCGGAATCAACAGTTCGCCATTTTTAACTCGCAACGAACTCACTCACCTCAGAGAAATCCAATTACGTCCTCGGCCCCGCCGATAATCTCATCCGAAATATCTGCAAATAAAAACAGACGTTAGAAAAAAAATTAAGCATTAAAAAAATGGAAAGCAATCTTCGGCGGGAGCAGGAGAGAAGGAAGGTAACAACGCTCAAACACGTCACGTGACGTGAGAATCTCCACGACGCCGACGCTCACACGCTAAGCATAAAAGCATATTGCCAATCCCTGGATAACCGGATTTTAGATGGACAAAAGATAACGTCCAAAACGATGCAGGATGGTCGGTCGGTCGGCCGCGGAGAGGGAAATTCGATATTTGAACATGCCGGATGGACCGAAAGGAAGTCGCTCATCTGAGAGAAACTTTCACGTGATCGCCCAGTTACGTCGGCCGCAACTTAAGGACGTAACTTAATGGGGGCCCCATTTGCCTAAAATCAACCTTGATGCAATTACCGAGGGCTCGCCCGGCGCATCCACAAATTTCAATAGCTCCATCAGAGCTGATCCGACGAAGTAAACGCAAAACCCCGACAAGATCGGGCTCCCACGCTCAACAGGCTGACCTTACGAACGGGGAAAATCAAAATTATATCGGTTTCTCCTTGACGGACTTTACTCGTGGTGCGGCTATTTGTGCTCCATCTCTCCCAAGTGACCAAAAATAAAATAAACAAAGCCACCGATTTCGTTGCGAACGGTTGTATTTACGAATCCCGATTTTATAAATTTTTAAAGTTACTTGTTACTCTCAGAGATCGATAGAACCAATAGAGAATTAAAAAAAAACAAAAACAAAACAGTTGGATTAATTATTTAGCTCGCATTACAATTCTTCACAATCCTGTCCCGGCGCATCCACCAAGTTCAATAGCTCAATTGGAGCTCATTTCGGCGAAGTAAACACAAAACCGACAGAATTCGAGCCCCGCGCTGCTCAACAGGGTGACATTACGACCGGCAAAACTCAATACAACAGAAATTTCTTCATTTACTTGTATAGTGGCGCGGCTATTTGTGCTCTATTTCTAGCAACTGGCAAAAAATTGAATAAATGAACGCATTGATTTCCTCTTAAACCCCTCAAATCTACGATTGTTAAGAATCTCGATTTGCTGCGTTTGGAACTTTTAAACTTACTCGTGCGACAGTATAACTCCCGGAACCGACACGGCAAACAACCGAACGCACTAATTATTTAACCGTGGACCTCTCTCAGTTCACAGGTCTTCATCATCACACTCTCGTGTAGTCCCGGCGCATCCACCAATTCCGACGGCTACACCAGAACTGGTCCGGGCACAGTGAACGCATAGCCCACGGGATTCAACCCCCACACCACATTAGTGAATAAACAAACGGTTCAAATTTTATAAATGTCATAACTTGCTCGGACAACGCAACGAACCCACGCAAGCTAGTTCTCACTTTGCCCGCAACTGTGAAACACAACAGTCATAAAGAAAAATCGTTGCGATCCGAGGCAGAATAACGCAACAGTTTTTCTGTCGAATTAATTTACCGACAAACGTTACGGTATCTTAATTGTGCTCTAGTTTAAAAAACATTAAAATGTCAGAGTTCGAACCGGTGCTAATACGGGAAGGGTGTGGGCGTTGCCAGAAATCGAATTATTCTTATTTCAGCTCCGATACGGTTCTTCGGGGGATCATTAATTTTGTTTTACGATTTCAAATAAGTTTTATGGCTCGTCTCCACATAAAAATTGCAACTGTCGCTGCTGCAGAAATATGTCGGTGTAGATAGACTCCGAGTGTTCTCGGGGGGCGTAAATCACGCTCGCCTTAATTTACGTGCACGGGCGATATTTCGCGCGATTATCCTCGCATTATTGACGCAAAAAAGCAAAGCACTGTATCGATAACACGTCCGCACGCACCGCTTAATGGACTCTTCCACAAATATCATTTCTTTTGATTTAAACCCTCCTGGAGATGCTCCGCTTCGGAAAGCTTTGTACGACGTTAAATTGTCTTTGTCTCTTGTTCGTATTCGTTTAAAATTTCCTGATTTTGTGCGAATTCAAATGGGGAGCGACACAGAAAAGCACCTCCGCTCAATCTAAATACTTCTTTGACCCGGACTTTTTTGTTACACGATACGGAGAATTCGTAGATGTGTCGGAATAATCTCTTCGACGGGGCGACTTCCGTAATTGTATTTTTCTAAGTTTAGAAGAGAAAACGGCGGAGTTGCGGCGAGGCGAACTCTTAATGGGCGGATAAGACATGAAAGAGGCGATCGCAGGTCTAAGAGTGTACAACGGCCCTCGTCGCCTCTTAGTTAGCGAACAAGTATTAAGCAAATAACGTTATCGTTGCTTTTTGCTCCGGAAACACATTTGACGGTCTCGGTAAGAGGCGAGGCCACTTGGCGCAACAATGAAAATGCCGTTCGCCATCAAATCCGATTTGGAAAATTTGAATGCACGGATTTTACGATGATAAATCGCCTCTTCCAGACTGACCGCAATAAAACAAAGTATTCCTCGGGGAGGGAATCGACGTCGTTCCCGAATTACGCACAACCCCAAGAATCACCTGAAATCTGACAATAACGAGTTTCATAAAATCCCGGTCCACGACTGAATAATTCATCTTTCATCAAGTCGAAACAAGTCGTTCCTGTTAAGGACCCCTAAAACCAACCATGCAGTCAGTCGTTGATCCTTCCAAAGAAAATCGTAGTTCAGGCCAATATGCGTGTCCACGCCACTCACCATCGCGATAACACTAAAATTTCAATTAAGATACTCGACTAATTCTTGTTCTCGCAACGTTGACTCGGAGATAGGGTGGAAATGCGGTCGACAAAGGACCAGTCAGGACGACTCGCTGATTCGCCAGACCGAATAACTATCAACTTACAAACCCATCATTATTAACTTTTCCGTTCCGCTCAACTTGAAAACTAAATAAGTTCGTCGTACAAGTTTGTCCCGATCGGGTATCGGAGTCTCCAAAAACATCCGACCTTGCTGAGACCGATGTCCTAGAAAAAGAGGGAGAATGAGTGTGAGAGAGAGAAAGAATTGGGAGTGCTACAGAGGTCGGTCGTAAGTCAGACACTTTTGATGATGTGTATTATTGTTTCTTGTTGCGTTTCAGAATCAAGTCGACGAAGGCAGATGACGAAATCCGGACAAAATTGTGAACGCATAAATTATGGCGAGAAAGCATATTAAAAAAAAATAGGGAGATCAGGATGAACGCGTTTTTCGCGAAGTTGCTTATAACCTGTCAGATTCGTTATGGTAAAACAAACGCACATGGAAGAGAAGAGAAATTATAATTCACTCGAGAGAGCAAAGAAGCAAGCTGTAATGAAACGTGACAGCTAATATCCGAGGTAATGTCTTTGCTTCAGCTGCACGAGTTGTTTATTTTGACGGAAGTTTCGCAAAGGGTAGCCGGCTGGAGTTATTTAACTTTCGGGCCACCCCCGTGAATTCGCAGCGCGCCGACACAGTTTAATTGTGATTTAATTTGCGAGTACTCCACACTTTCCATATGCGTGCTACATTTAATTACTGCCTCCGCATCGAGGGCGCAGGCTCCCCTCGAATACGATTCCGCCACCCCCGAAAAAACAGTATCTGTTGCTCGACGACGACGCCCTGGCGGTGCATCCCGATCGTAAACGCGTGATCGGCGAATTGGTGCAGGAGCACCGTGAGATGCAGACGCCATACCTTCGGCACAATCCATCTCCCTTGACACATATGAAGCCGGGACGCAGATATGGAGGGAATTCGCAATAAAGATTCCGTCCATAACCGGAACAATGCGTTTGTCAGATCTACACCTGTTCAAGCGACAACGGTCATTTGTCTTCGGGGCAGGCTTTGATCATTTAAACGCGATAGTCGTGTTTGGTCATGTCGGCGGTGTCCCCGAGGACCTTCCGAAGTCATTACTGTCGCGTTTGTTGCGTCACGCAATCACCTGCGCCAATCCGCATTACCTTCCATAACTCGATCTGCATACACCGTCGGCCCTAAACGTCCGCATCTATCTATCTGGACATAGCTCGAAGGACTGAACGTCATCGCATCCAGAATCCGCACGTTGCTCACGCCCCAAATCAAATTATCGCGACCGCGCGCCTCTGTATCGCTTTAATTTCTTGTGGGGATTGAGTTAATTGAGAAAGTTTCGTATCAATTTTAATTTCGACGCCGTCTTCTGCCCCACCAGTGTGTGTTTGTTCTTGGAGGTCGCCCACTCCGAGACGAGAATCACATTTGCATCGAAACCGGCGGCTTTTGCGCCACCGTTTTCAAAAAGAAAAACATAATCGAAAGAGCGATCAAAATTCGCTGGTGCACAACCAAAAGACGACGGTAATTTTGTTTCTACTTACTCGACCGATTTCGACATGCGGAGTTTCTCGAGTAGCAAAATAACGAATTTCCGACGCTGTTCCGGACAGAAAAGCAACATTTTCCCGGACCAAAGTCAATCAACAGGTTTAAATAGGAAAGTTCCAATTCATATCGTAAACAAAAGAAAAGCGACGGCGTCGATTTTCTCTTTTCTGGCTCGCTCGATTTTGAGGTGGATCAAAAGACGCAAAAATCGAGATTTCGACCCTCCGTGCACATCCAGACAATGTAAATCTGTTAAGATACAAATTATTTTGTTTTTAAGGTCAGCAGATAAACCAGGCTAGCTCAAATTCTCATGTACTTTCTCATGGAGGTTCGTTTTGCAATTCAAGGCCATTGGGTTGATTGTATGTCTGGTTGCCTACTCTCCATTCTTTTATTTGGAGAATCATTTTTGACATCCCATTTTTTAAGAAAAATTTATCAGAAAAAAAAATGTTTGTTCAAATATCTACACTAAAATATCCCTGTAAGCATTTATATCAGTAGGCTGCAAACTGAATTTGAATGAACCTCCATAAGACAATACACGGAATCTTGAAGCGGAATCGGCATAGCGTATTTACGTTTTTACGTAATTGTGAAGTGGTTCTTTCTCCTCTTGCCTTTAAAATTTAACAGTACAAAAATTCATTTGAAGATATGTATACCTTTCAAATGATTCGCAATTTTGATTGTAGTTTCGTAAAACTGTTCCTCTATAAAATCTTTATCGGTTTGGTTTTATTGTAAAAATTCCAGATGTTATATTAACTCGATTATTGAATGTTGGAATGAAAGAAGTTGCTTTCTTTAATAAAACCACGTTAGGGGGAGAAAATGGAAATGAATTTCTTGTAATGAAGTGAAGCGCATGTAAACTGTTTCTTTTGTGGTTGGGAATGGAGCAGAATATTAGGGAATTATGTTAGTCCATCTGAAAAATGACCGAAGGAGGAGAGGATGCCGAGAGATCGATGAAAACAGGTAAATTCTGGGAAGGAAGACGGTGATTTAGGGACAGGTTTTGCGAGACATTAACAAATAAATAACTGTTAGAAAGGGGAGAGATAACATGACGAAGAGTACCATTTTATTAAGGCAATGGGGCGAATAAGAAGCCCGCTTTTGAGAATTTTAAGGAGCAAAGGATGATAGTCATCCCTCACGCTTCAAGTACGATGTGGTAAAACATCACCTCGCCTGAAATATATTCCTCGAAAAAAGCTACAAACGACGAGAATTATGTACAAAAAAGTTAACTCTTATACAAAAGCCTCATATCATTTTCCCTTAACACCCTTTATGTTATAGTCAATTTTCCATAAATCTGGAAACCATCTATTTGAGAGCGACGCCTTCCATTACCCAACGGTGCGAAAGTTCAATACGACGTCGTAAAAAAACGAACAAGGAAAACGAATCAATTCTTTTCAGTTTTGGCCTCGAAATAAATGCGATTGCGATTTTCTCTTTAATTATAAAACTATGTATCGGTGGTATCGATTAAAATTACAGTTTGTAAATAGGGCCTCACAATTTAAGTGCCGCGTAATAATTATTTTCATATATGAGTAGCGCTGTCAGATTACTTTTCAGGTATGAGGCGCAAATTTGAAGAACGAGGCGGTAGCCGAGTGTTGCAAAACAGGTCGAATACGTGAAAAGTCTTAAAAAAGGAAATTATGTATTTGCGTCAGCTCGATTCGGCCAAGTAAAACACCAAACGTCGCCATCAATAACGAATAATAATAATCCGGGGGCCAATTTAAGAAACGTCCTCTGATGAGGATTACACACGGCGGCGGCGAAATGGAAACACGTGCTCCTCTATGGGCGAAGAAACGAGATTACACTAAGTATAAGAGATGGGAGTGAACTCCTCCCGCCTATTTCGTGTAACCGTGTCTGCATAAATTAACATATTCTGCGGTCGAACAAGTGGGGCTTTTTTAATGGTGCCGAGGCGCTAAAAGTGCCTCGTGCCTCACTAATTTCGACGCAGACCTCGGCCGATTCCTTCCGATTCCAAGAATCGACTTGCGGGCCATAAAACCCGAACGATTTTGGCGCGGCACGGTTCGGTTGTTCGATTTTTAAAAAAAATGTAAGCCGCCCAAAACCGTAAATACGGTCCCTTTATTCGCCGTACCTCATTCTTCCGCATCGATCCGCAATAAAGAGGTAAAGAATTAGGATAATGGAGGGAATGTATCCTGGAGGAGAGCGAACGCTCGAAAACTGTACAAATCAAATGATAACGCATAAAGAGATTTTTAAAGGTCTTATCTCTCTTGGCTTTTTGCTCGGAGATGCCCCCAAGACGTTCCGCGCAAAGCTGCTGCTCAAAGCGCATCCTTAATATTTTAATAAATTACATCGACACTCCTCGGGACCTTTTGTAAACGCTTCTGGACGCAACGTTTTTCCCTTTGCATCCCCTCGTGAAAGATTAATGGCCGAACACTATTGGTAGGAATAAAACGGTAACTTTTTTCCGGGGTGGCCGGCCTCATCACTGCAATAAATATGAAATACAACCGTTTAACTTTTCCGAATATGGACGGCAGACGATATTTGTTTGGTGCGTGTGGGCCGCAACGAAATGAAAAAAGTTGGGATGGTTTATCGATAAAGTGTTGTTGGGATTATGGTGTTGTGGAAGCGCATCCGCAATTAAAATTGCAGCCGCGTGTGGTGGTGGCACGACCCACAAGAAGTGCCGGAGCCAACAGCGAGAATACATTAGGGCCGCCTTTATTGGAACGGAGTCCCTCACGGGGAAGTAATCACTTCCGGAGGAACCCCGCGGGTGCCTCGCATCGAACCCCATCGAACGCCACTGGAACACACCTGCACGGCCGCCCTCCTATAAAGTAGCGTTCCTCGAGAGACCAAAGACGTGCTTGTTTCCGGACTAAAACTCATGAACTTTGAGCCTACAGGAGAATTTCCGACGCGAACGTTCTGCCTCCTAAGTCTTCCATCATTTTGTCGGCTCGAGATGCAGTCTCTGTGCAGCACGTGAAGGGTGTCTGTCTTCGACCGATTAAATGCACTCGGGGGTGATCGATGGGGTTTTAAAACTGGATGGGTCGATCTAAATGAAACGAGTCGAGGTTGGCGGGACCACGAAAGGGTGCAACGGTGACAAGAAAGGGCACGAAAAACTCGGAACAATGAGAAATAAGTACGCTGAAAACAGTGCAGATTTCGCCTAAGCAAAAACAGTAAATCCTTGACAAAGCTCACAATTTCTCTGTTGTTTGATGAGATAAACGGGAAATAAAGTCTGTATTTTGTAGAAAATATCATAAAAGAAATTATAACTGGAAAAGTGAAAAATAAGTTGAATAAATATTTCTTTTCCGGATTGAAAAGTGAAATAGGATCTGTAATCTGCATCCAACACGGAAAAATATAAATAAAGTGTGAGTAAGCTCTTTTGTGCTGTTGCACAAGATTATCTCGAAAAAATTAATTAATAAAACTTGAAAGCACGAATCAGGTATCATTTTAGTTTTCTACTGTTAATGCAGAAATTAGATAACCAGATAAAAAAAATAATTTTCAGTTACTACATGTAGTCGTGGAAAAAGTATAGTCTTCAACTCGCGTATAATGGCTATTATTCACTCGGACGATTCCACCACTCGCCTACGGCTCGTGTTGGAATTTTCATCTTCTTGAATAATAGCCATCACTATACGCTCGTTGAAGAATGTACTATTCTTTTACATTAGAAAAAAATCCCCACTTTAGAATAACTTATAAATATATCTGGATGTAAAAATATTTTGCATGGAAATTGGGAACGTCGGTGAACATTTCGCATACACATCACATTTTTTATTTATCGCAATTTCACTTTATTAAATAAGAGTTACGCAGCGAGACCTCAAATTGGCGGCCACCTCTCTTATGAAGAAAAAATCGTAACGTTTTATTTTTTGATATAATCACACTTCAAACATGTACAAGAGCACGATTTCCTCAAAATTTTATTTTATTCTTTAAAATTTTATTATTCTAACAGGTGGGCTGAAAATAAAGCGGATTTATTGCGTCATCTCTTAAATAATGTGAGTTTTCTTGTAAAAAATTCAGGAGCCGAAAAGTAAAAAAAATTGTGTTTTCTTTCATTTTCTCCGACGTTGAACAACATCTCGTCAATTTAAAATCCTCTCTCGTTGGCGATAAAAAAATTATTCAATCTGTGTCAAATACACAGTGGGCCGAAAAAAACGGTACAAATTTTGTACGCTCATATCTTCCTGCGTTATTAAGTGTTTTATAGTATTTTACAGTAGAAGTCCGTTAGGATAGCCTTTACTGTCGAGCCAGAGATTTTGTGAGACGAGCTCGCAGAGCGAGTCGAATAATACTGGCGAGGCTGTAAAGGCCCTAACGGACGTGTATTGTACAATAGTTTTTGTAATATCTCTACGATTCGTTCACAATTATCTTTTTGAAATACATTTTTTTGGACGCCATCGAAAAAAACCGAATGATTTGTAAGTGTGCGGAGGACGTCGTCATGTCAACCGTTGTTTGTGAAAAAAAATTGTTTCAATGTTGTTTGTCAGATTTGTTCAACGCTTAACTTTCCGTTGAAAATAAATGAATGAAATCAATAAAAAATCGCAATCAAGATATGCCCGATGTTCGGAAGTGAGGTATCGTTATTGCCTGCAAAATCGCGCTTGTGTTAGCTTAAAATTGTGAAGCATCATCTTCGATCTTGTCTACATTTGCTGCTGTTTGTCAGATTTGTTCAACACTTAACTTTTCGTTAAAAATAAACGACTGAAATCAATAAAAAACCGCGATCAAGATATTCCCGATGTCCGGATGGCCGCAGAGCAAGTGAGGTCATCGTTATTCCCTGGAAAATAGCGCTTGTGTTGGTGTTAAAAATCTGAAGCATCATCTTCGATCTCGTGTACATCTGCTAGTGGCATACGGATTTCGATTAATTCAAGGTGTGTCCCATAACATTAAACATTAATTATTGTACCAATTGTAAAAAAGTTGAAAAATAAAGTTTTGATCTACGTTGCTATAGTTATTTAGTCATTCATAACGGCCGCTCCCGCTCATAACGGACACCCTTAACGGACTCCGGCCGTTATGAGGTTGTTTACATGGTGACAAACAATCCGGAAAGCCACCTTTAACAACTAGATATTACAAAAAATTATTGATATAGGTACCAGTGAAAAGCCCAATTTTTATAGAAAAGATGAAGCCCTCTTGCTGTACAGAGATAGTCCTAATTCAAAAGTTGTGCGTCATAACATGAAGGAATGCAAAAATTCTGGTTTTGAAGATATTTATTGTTTAAAAAAATTATCTCAATTATAAGTTTACAGATGATATGGTTCAATATTCCTCCCATTTTTATTAGACAGACATAAAATATTCAAAGATCACCAGCAGCACTTTTTATAAAATAGACCAGCAATCCTCACTGAAACATTTTTGAAAGATTCGATTCTCTACTGTGTTCAGTTTCCCCAAAAAGGAAAGAGAGTTGTCAAGCCGGACCCAAATCCACAGACAAGTACTCTCTTATCTTTCCAATGCAATATTCTTTCTCTTCTCAATAATTAACAGATATTTTTACTTGACTGATGTAGTATTTAGGATCTCGACTCGTGCAATCACATTCGTGTTTATAAACTTCAGGAATGTGGATGAAAGCTTTCTAAATTACTTAGCTAAAATTAGTCAGCTCAAATATTAACAAGTCATCCAATTATGCGATCAATTTACAATCATCTTGTGTCTATTTCAGGATCGGGAAGAAACTGTTTGCCGTAAAGGTCTGTTTATAATGCCACAGTATACGCGTGTATGAAAGAGAACTGACGTTATTAAATGTGTGTTTATCCTGCCTACAATGAAGTAAACCTTCTTTGTATTGTACAAAGTGCAGACGCGATATGATCAAATACCTCCAAGTTCAGTGACTCGCCGGCATTTGAATTTTATTTTAAGCTCTCCGTATACTTTCAATAATAATCTATTATTAATGCAAACAAAACCGAAAACGTTGTTGCACACCGGAGCATATTCGAAGCGAGCTTTTACCAGCACAACTTTAATTATTGATCGGAACTACATAAAATCCATTTTTAAAGCGTTCGCAAATCAAACAAAACGACGGATGATGACGAATGGCGGGTCCCCGGAGCGGCACAGAAAATAACTTATTCAAGGACCTCCCGGACCAGACTCGGCCCTCTCCTGTTGGAATTTTAAAGAGTCGAAATGTATGCACGCGGCTCCTCTTAGCCTAAACGGCGACTCGATGCCCTCTTTCGCGTCTTCGGTGGCGAAATTTCGACGCGAAAGCTCCACCCACCCCCAGGGTTTACGTTATACAAGTGACGTGTAGTGAAAACCGTGTGCCATGTAAATATGTCGAGTGTATTAGTGCCGGTCCGAGGACCACGAACACAAACCCCCGGCCGCAATCTAGTTTATATTCACAACGATCAAAAGCAATACGTTAGACGGGGAGTTCCGGGATTAACACCGGAGATGCGACGTCGCTAGCCCTTCAGATAGATTTATTAAAAAGACGGGGAGAGCGAAACCGGGCCGTGTAAGGAATATATACTGCGCCGTGAAAAAAAAACTCAACACGTGGGCTTTTCTATTAGGTTTTTTCGGCCATTTGTCACCAAGATTGGTTTTGGAAGTGGAGTGCTTTTAAAAGCGACGCATCCGCAAAAAATATCTGGGTCTGATTTGCATAAATCGAAAAGCATGCGCGCTTCTTCGCCGACCACCAAAACGTTGTGGAGCAATCCCAAATAAAATATGTACAAATGAAAAAAAATTTTTGCAAAAGTTTCAATTTTCAATGATACGTAATATTATGTAAACAAACAAAAATCAATCTTTCAATTTTTATTTTTTTTGGCAAATGTTGCATAAATATTTGCTTTAATTTAAATTTCGCAACAACAAATGTTCCACTAATTAAACTATTTTACATGCAAATATCTATTCCACTTGCGGTAAGGATATATTTCATATTATTGAATTTTATTTAAATGTATGTAGTTGGAAATCTACGTAATTATGCGTTATCACTCCAACTGTGTAATCAATTGAAAACATTTTTTTACAGCGTTGTATAAAATATATTGCTGTTCTGAACGACCATCCCTCTACTTGCTTTAACATAAAACTTTCCACTCTTTCAGTTTTATGTGTCTAGTTATTCATACAATATTATACTTTTTTATTAGAAAAGTATTTCATAACCTACCAATATCTGAAGTTTCTTATCAGATTTCCTAGTTTTATGTTCTTTGCGGATAAACAATTTTACAAAAGTCTCATTCTGTGCAAAATACGCAAACACTACGATCAATGAGGTCGGCACTAAGTCACAAATGTCATAAAAAATAAAACAAAGCAAAAAAATATATATATTAGTAACTAAACTCAAGAGCATAACTATAGCACCACCCCCGATTTTCCAGATTTTTTCCCTAAACCTTTAGTTAAGATAATATGGCTCTAGAGACTCATAAAAGAATCAAAAAGAATAATAATCAGCAAGTGTAGTGCCAGTTGTAAACAATTTGTGTGATTTATTGCAGAAAAACTGAAAATTCAAATGTGCATAACTATAGCACCACGCAATTTTAAATAACATGTCATTTTTTTTTTACAAAACGTTCTTTTAAGTCAGTAATGGTGGGTTGCCCCCCCCCCCCCCCCATTTTTCCTAATTAGCTCAAAGATTCTAGAGTTCACGCTGTCTACCAAATTGTTATGTGTTTCAGGCTCTAAATTGGTCCAACCATTTAGAGCAATTTTGAGTTCATTTATGGTTTCGTAGTGTTTGTTACCCTGATACAGTCGACGAACCAAGGTGCCCCAAAGGTTTTTAATTGGGTTCATGTCCGGGGAACAGGAGGACTACTCTAATAAATCGATATTTTGAACTTCGAACGACCTGATCGACCTTCTGCTGACGTGTTTCTGGCCGTTATCTTGTTGGAATAGCAATTGTTGATTGTTGTTGTTGTTTGAAAAAGGTATCAAATCTTCTTCGAGAACGTCAGGATATTCCCTGCTATTCATTTGTGTTGACAGGTAAGCTAGCGTTAGAACCTCTGTTTTGGTGAACGCTCCCCACACCTTTAGAGTGCCACTACCAAAGTTTCGTTTGGAAAAGTATTGCGGTTCTTTTCTCAAATCTCTCCAATAGCAATTAAATCCGTCTGGCCCATCTAATTTAAACATTTTTTCATCAGGAAAAATTATCTGAAAAGAATATGCTTCAAAAAAACTTAAATTTTTTGAAAATTCTTAGGTTGAATTCTCCTAGTGGCAGTTCATGTTCTGATGGACAAATTCCAACCTAGCGGTTTTGTGTCTAAAAAGGAGTCTTGGAAATTATTTCAATTTTTGACGTACGATATGTTCATTTTTACTCAAAATCCTTCTTATTGTCAATCGTGAGACATTCGCTCTACATTCTTGGGCAACTTTTCAAACTGTTGCTTGCTGTGACAATTATTCTTCTCACAGTCCTAGGCGAAACCGCTTTTCCTTGGGCTGCCCTTTTTGTTTGTGCCATATTTAGCAGAGTTGCTTAAATAATTTGACACAACTTTGCGGAATCGTTCAATTAATTCTTCGAGAGATTTCGCCGTTCATTTTGAAAAACCAAAATTTTACCCTTTTCCAACTCAGAAAAATAACAACCACGAGGCATTTTGAACTTGACTCTAACGAGTTAATGACTATTGTTGATAACAATTTATCGATTGTTTATGTTAGATAGTCGTGGCATGACCCGGGCCACAGTCATCTTTCATTTTATTTACTTTTGTTATTTAAAATTGCGTGGTGCTATAGTTATGCACATTTGAATTTTCAGTTTTTCTGCAATAAATCACACAATTTGTTCACAACTGGCACTACACTTGCTGATTATTATTCTTTTTGATTGTTTTATGATTCCCTAAAGCCATATTATCTTAACTAAAGGTTTAGGGAAAAAATCTGGAAAATCGGGGGTGGTGCTATAGTTATGCTCTTGAGTGTATATTGCTTTCACTTGGGCAATGTAATCAGTAATCACACTGCCTGCCGAAGAGGCTCCGCCCGTCGTTGCGAGTCATCTAAGATTCTTAGACTTCAGTGGCGTAACATACCGTACGCTGTTTATTCTTCTCCAATCGCGAGCTAGCGGACGAAAATCACGTCAGCTTACTGTATAGCTTAAATGAATGGAGTATAGGGGCAGCTTTATGGTATTCTACTTTCCTATCATGCTTCGTACACAAAACGTGGATAGAAATATCTGATAATCCTGGAAGATTACATTCATTTTCAGAAATCCCACCATGTGCAAAAAATATTTTTATTACATATTCAGCAGTGGTGTTTCTTTAGTGTTTGTTGAACTTTTTGGAGACAATTTTCGTTGGTACATTTGTGAATTATATTATTATAATTCTTCTACCCAATCCGCAACTAATCGTAAATAATTGTATGACAGCTCGAATCAATTGAAAAAAAAATTACAACTGGACTTTCACATAACATTCTACGCAATTAGAGTCGCGAAGACATCACCATTAGGAAACCAACAGCATGCAGGCCATCCAGAGTGCTCTCAAGTTTCTTTGAAACAGCAAATTGGCGATACCACTTAATCAATTGAGAAGGAACTAAGTTCTTTTAGAAGATCAAAGCTATTGGAAGTCATTTATAGCTTTTATTTATCCTGGCAGGATTGTCGACGAACTTGTTTTTTTAATTCCAGAGATCGTTATCTTATCTCTAACAAGACATTAAAAGGCTTCCACCTCAATAACAAACAAGAATCGGTCGAATTGAAAGATTTTAGAAAAGCGCCAGACGATTAACAGCTATTTTTCTTTCCATTTCCACGTTCGTGAATTTATAATTCCCCTCGATGTGGACGTCAAAATTTTTAAAAACGAGAGTGCACTTTTCAACAGCGAAGTCGCAATATTCCAGTGGACAAACACAACAGAATATTGCATTTTACGAAAAGTCACCGATACAATAAAAATAATAATTGCGGAAGATATGCCGGGAAGTTGGAGTGGAGTCTGGAGAAAAGTTTAATTAATATTGACTTTTCCGGGACCGGAATGGAAATTCTTAATGCCACTGGAAAGGGGTTCATGACGGGTCGACTTTCCGATACAGATTTTAATATAGCGCGAGGGGAGGTGTTACTAGGTTCTTGTTTTTTATCGATCCCGGAGCGGATACCTCCGGAGTTCGCCTTATTACTCGAGGTAACGTTATATTGATTGAGGAATACGGTAGGGCAACAAAAGTAAACAGCCGCAAGGCGTGCAGATAACAATCGTTCCGCCGTGATTCAATCCCGCGATATATTTTTTTCATCCTCACGTTCACAATTCATTGTCGGGGGAGGGCCCCGGAATCAAGCCGTTCCTGCGTTCCGCGCTCCTCTAACGAAGAAATGTTGCTATTACCCCGTCGACATTACGCGAAAAAGTTGAGGCGGCGAACATCTGGAGCCACCTCTTGCACTCTCGGTTTTACTCGCGGACACGTTACGCTCCGGAGTCTGTGTGGGGATCGAATCGATCCCCCTCCGGGACTCCCCGGATGACAACTCGCGCATAATTAGTGGCGACTGTCGCTATTATCGGAAACATGTCACAACATGGACACCAAATTATGGTTATAAAATACCGGTCGCGGAGGACAAGATTAATTATTTCACGTACACGTCACACGACACGAAAACAAAACGAATTCATCACGCACACCGGAGCGCTTCCATTAAAAATCAAATTCACTTAATACAATAATTCCATTACGGACTCGTCGACGGGACGGCACCAAGTCCCCGAGCAAATTCAATTTTCCAACGCAAGAATTCCGAATTGCGCCCGTTCATTTCGACGGGAATTTTTGTGCTCGTCTTACCCCCACGGAAATTAATTAATTTAGGTGCCCATATGTGCGGGGGAATGTCCCATCGAGAATATTTAATTAAACAAAACACGGTCTAATTAAAACGTATATCTCGGGTGGGCGCGCTTTACTCATTTTTCCGGCGATTTTTTATTTTCCCCGTTTTATTTATGGACAAATTCCAATTAGGAACGCGCCGCGTCTTTCGCAAAACACAAAAACAACCAAACCGGAAAATTTACTAGCACCAAAAATTACCGCACGTACCAGGATAAGTCGTCAAATGAAACGGGAGGCGTTAGAATCGAGTCGAAATTACTTGGTATGGAGAACCATTTTAAAATTAATAGTTTTCACACTTTTAAATTGTACGATAAGCCTAGGTCAACTTGGAACACCACAGGAATGAGTTAATACAACCAAAAAAGTTATCAAACCGGTAAAAGATGCCCCCAGTCACAAACGCGACCATTATTCCTTTCGATGATTTCCACAGAAACATTTACAAAGCAGTATGACTTTATGGTAATAATGGTTGCTAACGAAGTGAACAAATTCGGACAAATTTTCCCTATTCATAGGCGTCGAAAATACAAAGATACAGGGTCATTTTTATCTTTTGATTTTACCCCCGAAAGTCATTTACGGAGAATTATTTTGCGGCAAGGATACTCCACATTTTTTTCAAAATTATTTAAGATTTCAGAATCACCCTGTATAAAATACAGGGTGATTCATATAGTATCACACAAACTTTAACCGGTGGTAGATTCTAACCCTTAGACACTCTTACAAAAATGTCTAGGTTCTAATGTTAAAATTGTTGTAGATAAAGCATGTTGAAGAGTGTACTACTACCACCTTTTAAGAACTGCAGATAAATGAAAATATTTTATGTTGAAACAAACTGTCAGGCATTGTTGTCAAAATGAAACAGAAGCGAACTTTATAATACCAATATTTTTCCTATAGCAACAATTGTTTGCTTCTATTATGACATTCATGACATGTGTTACACATTGGACGTAAAGTGAGACCGGAATCTGCCACTGGTTAAAATATGTATGAAACTATATGAATTACCTTGTATATTGTAATAAAAGAATTACTTTTGGAAACTTAATTCAATATAAAATGGTTTTTAAAACCAAATTTACTCTCAAACTACTAAAACACCGTAGAAATCTTTCTTTCTTAGACTACATAATTAATTTTCTTTTCAAATGACACTGTTTCAAATTTATTTCAGTTGGGGCCAGATCGAAGCGGTATGGTGGACGATTCAGTTTCTGGACCAGAAGAGAGCTCTCAACACGCAACCAAGTGTGATGTACTTGATAGATAATAATAGATTTTCACCTGAGCTTAATGAATCATCAGTAATGAATTGATGGCGACGGTGAAGGCCACTCGAACCAACACTTCCACATTTTACCACGTAATTGAGTTCATTTGTCCTCGCAAGACCCATATCTAGCGTCAGATCGCCAAACGCTTTAACAATTCAAGAGACCCAGCGCGAACAAATGGCTACTTATGAAAGTAAATTATTTTTTCCATGCAGACACAAAAAAATCCATTTCACTTTGCTCGCATTTCCCATCGTTTCGTACAATCCGTCTCTTCCACTACATTTTAATCAGCCTTATTAATGAAAGGTGCGCATCAAAGTCTGCAGTTTTTGTAATTGCATTATTCACATTCCGCTCCGAGTTGCACACAGATAGATCATGCGCTGGAATTCTTCACTTAAAAAGGTCAAAACTGTTCTCTTCTCAGGAGCTCCGCTCTATTCACCGTAGTCGCATCTTATTAGGCACTAATCGCCGTAAAACTCGAGCACACCTGAAGATGGCATTTGATATTCCATCCTCTTGCGCATTTTAATCCTAGGCCTTTGAGACGAGATCTCTGGAAACATGTTCGTTTCACTGAAAACACGCTGCTCGCTCTAATAGACTCGATAAAATTTGGTTCTCGCCACACTGCGACTCACGTTAAATATTAACAAATGCCGTTAAAAAACCGTCGTGAGGTGCTCTAAACCCGCCTTGAATATTGCATGGCTTCGAGATCGTTACACATTTGGCAACATCTTGGCCGATGGAAGCTAACGTAATTATTGCCGAAGTAAGTACTTGTTGCATTAAGAAAACCGATCCCGAGGCCCGCCGAGTTAATTAGTGTTTAGTCTTCTTGACGATTTTGGGTGTTCAGTTTTGAATCGGACGAAAGGGAAAAGCGCGTCCGGCCCTGATGGACGTTTAATTTCGCGTGTCTCAGGGCAGCCAACTGATACCTAATTAGGGCTGCAGTTCCGACAATAGTCCACCCGATACACCATTAGCACGCAAACTTCCAACCAACTTCTCCTGTCTTGATGGGGACGCGCAACCCCACGGCAAACATCCCGACACGAACCTGTAATTAATTCCGAAGAAGAAATGATCATCGACGCTATCACCAGTCGAACGTTCGCTCGTCGAATGCACCGACAGGAACGTCATTATTCGGTGATAAATTTGCAGCGGAGTGGTTCGATTTGTCGATGCGGCAGCCGCTGTCGATCATCATTTAAATTCGAAAATGCAGACAATGCCGACATCCAAAGATACTTAGTTCGGATGAATATTTCAACGTTTCTGATGCAAATTGAAAGCTACCCCCATCATTACGCCCCGAAATGAGACGCCGCAAACCGAACGAAAATATTTTCTTGTACGCTTATCGATCAAGCGCCACATAGTTTCGAAGAAGTGGCGGATGTCGCTTTTGTTCATCGTCAACCCCCCGTGGGGTTGGACGCGCATTACTGCCGCTTTTAGGGGATATTGCGTTCTGCTGTGCAGTCTGCAGGGCTAATCCCGTTGACCGGCACTGGCCCTCCGAGTGATTTGATACGTCAGCCACAAAATGAGCCCTCATCCCGGGAAGAAGAGACAAAATTATAAGACACTTTAACCTCCCAACTCGCACATTCGGATGCAACCGAATTTAATTTTGCGTGCCCTCGGAGGAGTCGTCTTTGCCGTGTCCGACACGGGGGGCAACTGATGGCGGCGCTGGGCGATCTTGTCTCAAAATCCGCTCGGGTTTTTGCTGGGAGTGGCGGCGGTCGGTCATGTTTTTCTTCGGGACCAAAACATCAAAAACAACGAACCGGTCGAACGCTCTCGTTACTTTTAATGGAGGGTGAAAGCGACCGGAAGCAAGCGCACGTTAATTAAACGTTATAAATGTACCTTGATAATACGCTACCTGGGATGGTAACCCTAGAACCTGAGTTGTACGCTACTCCCCACTGCGGTAACATGGGTTGTGCAATAAGGTTTCCAGGGGGTGGAAAGTTTTCTAGAAGTTTTCAACGCTAGTCGGGAAACTTGAAACAACTTTTTCAAATAAGACCAAATTAACATAGGATATTGATGAGATAAAGACACCAAACCAATTGTAAACCTGTAAATGCTACAGGTACCGTCACTGGTTGGCTACACTGCAGAATGTTCTAAGTCATTAAATCATATTAATTTGTCCAATCGAGATCGCAATGAGTTGCCGTTTGTTATTAAAAGATATGCGTGGTGTGTCTCAAGGTTCAACTTTAGGACCTACTCTGTTCACGAACAGATGAAACAACACTTAATCACATTAAATAACAAAGAAAAAATTAAATTAATCAGTAGAAAAGAGCACTTCTTCTTAATATGTATCTACTCTAAATGATAAAAACAGACGAAATTTGTTTTTTTTTTATAAATCAAAGGGAATGACTTGATTTTATTTTTCTGTCATAATGCATTATTTTTTATTTCTTTGATTAATAAATAGTTTCCCATTATCGTTATTATCATTATTCCAAGTGAATTAATTTTATTCTCACCATAAATATAAAAAGGTTAATGTTGTTAAAGCATTACAGAACTTGTCATGTTGAGTTCCTTGGATTGCCGGTGATGTCAGCTGTATCAGCTTCCAATAATTATGAGAGAAGTATCCATATCGTAAATAAGATGGGTCCTAAGATTGAACCTTGAGGTGCACTTTTTTTATTAGCAATCCGCTGAATACTAAATGCTAACTACGTTATAATCACGGATAAAAGACAGTAAGCATAGTAGCCCGCCAAAACGAACGTCCAGATATCTGAGGAAAATAAAAATTTAAACATTAAAAAAAAAAATTCCGACCCTTGGGGCAAATTGTCGCTAAAATCTCTTATTTAGTACCGTGTCGGGCAACCGTAAATTTCCAGTGTGTCCCACTAGATCAGCGTTTCTCGGTTTGCTTTCACATCTTATTTTTTGTCGTGAACACTTTTCCAAATTGCATTTTTATTTTCCTAGACTCTCGTGAAAATTTCATCTCCTTAATTTCACCACTAATAGAATCATTTCCTTGACCCCGTTGATTTATTCAAAGCCCCAGATCCCATTTCTCCTCGGTTCTCACTTCAATCTGTCCGAGCCCTTGAACTGTTGCTGGACCTTCTTCGATCGCCAATCGAATCGCTTCTGTTTGTTCTTTTATTTATGAAAACATAACAGAACATCACAAAGGAGCACGATCTAAATTAACGAAGAGAAAGAAGTCCGTCTGTCGGTCCCTCAACCCTTCCGAACGTCGCCGTCGTTGCGCTCGAACTCTTTATTGTTCTCATCATTGTCCTCTCGAATCTTCTTATTCTGTTTTCGCATTTCGAGACTTTCAACATCTACGTTAAATTAGATAAATTGGCCAGAACTGGCGACCACCTTGAAACCTTCTTTGTTGAGTTATTGTCAGTTTCAGAAGCTGACGAAGACCAGAGACCGAACGTTTTAAAACCAATTCGCGCTCCGGTGGTCGTCACGAGAGAAGGCCAAATTAAAGTCGTCGAAAAAATATCGCCTTTTAGCGAGATAAACGGCACCGGCAACCTCTCGACTTAATCAAAAGCAGAACCGGCGCTATAATGGGGCCCATTATAGGGAGGCTCGCGGATCGCGTGCCTTCCCGGGGTGTAGACCGCCCTCCCACAACCGGAAAAACGCATCGCCCCCCGGTGTGAGAATGAGCCGTCATAATCCCAAGCACGTGCCCTGGATCCACTCCCGATCTTCATCGTGGGCGATCCCTTCCTGGGCCCCCTTGACGCTCGCAAATCCTGCCGATGTGCATAATTAGCCCCCGGAAAGGGATCGTGATGAGTGGGGGCGGCGCAAGAAATAAACGGGTGTCCCGTTGGGGCAAGAATTATTTCGATGGAGTCCTCGAGAACAGTCGGTATAGACTCATCAATTGAAAGTTTTTATAAACTAAACTAAAATAAATGGTGGATGCGCCGGGAAATTTAAAATACATATTATAACTGTGGTGCGTCGACTGTTTTTGAGCTAAATAAAATTTAAAAGCTACGGATTTCGATTTGGCGAAGTGGGTGAAAAAATGCAAATCCTTCATTGTAATATTTGTTAAAAAAAAATTGTTGATAGTTTTCTCAATGGATAGCGCGCCAAGAAATTTTCAATATAAAAGTTATGCGACGGTAGAACACGGCAATCTTCTATTTTTAATATTATTCACTGTTATTTTATAATATTCCAACATTCGAGATATGGTAACTGAAATAGGAGTATGGTGGATGCGCTGGGAAGTAAACGTGATTATCTGCCTTTGCCTTCTGATGTAGATAAGGTTCCACAACTGGGTTTCATAAATTTCATTCTGAGAGAACGCATGCGGACAACCACGAATTTCCATTTTTTATCATAGTTACAAAAAAAATTTACAAACTAGAAAAATGGTGGATGCGCTCGGAAACTGGTCAAAATTGACTATCTGTTTTTGGTGGTGTTTTTTTGGGTGTAAAATCACGAAATGATTAACAAATATTTTGTGATGCGAGTTCCAATACATGACGTCATTTTTTACTAACTTCATATTATAATGGCTTCATTATATTCACCGTCAATCCCTTGTTGCAAAATTATATTTCAAATCTACTTAAGTCTTGTACAGCTTTGGTAGAACAAAGCGTATTAATCCTTTGTTCTGCTCTCGATGATTCGTGTGCATTATCGGCCCCCGGACGGGCGGGGGCGGCGCAAGAAATAATCTGGTGTCCTGTTGCCGTATTATTTCGTCGGACTCCTGACGGTCGCTCTGCCCCCTCGGCACGTGAAGACCGTTTCGACAGCCACCTAACGAAAATAATTGCGTTTTCAGCTAAATGAAATCCATTATGAACTCATCAGGCTAAGTTGAAATCCCCTTAGATTATCTGGAAGCACGTAACCTCTGATTTCATCGTAAAGTAAATTAAAATTTGCATGAAAATAATGTGTTTATCATCGATCAGGAGTGCGCCGAAACCCTTTATCATAGCCTTTACGCGTGAGCCCCATCGCAAATTACGTATTATTTCCGATGATTCGATTCGGGTGCGAAAAACGGGACGCTTTAACGCGACTGCTCCCGATTCCAATAAAGGACTGCGATTCCGCCATCGAATTAAATGTACCTACCCGGATTTATGACCGGAATAGGATCCACTTTAATTTGCATCCATAACGATATTTTAAATCGGCGAGCGTAATTGTTCGATAATGACACAATACACGTAATTGTTCCGCAGCCCTCCGGAATCGTACATCTTCCATTCGGCACATAACCAACCTCCACGAACCACCCTCGCTGATCCTTTGTTCCACCCGCGACCCTGATCTGGAGTGTGGTTTTCGATTGGTCCCGGGAATAAACACTTTAAAAATCCGCCCCCGACCAAATAAGCGATCGAGTCAGATTAAAATTCTCGAGTGGCACTTGAATGGAAGTTGCAGTTTGTTTATCAAGACGTACTATTCTAGCCCTCATGCATTATTCATCCCCTTCCTTATAAATATGGATTCGAAGAAAGCCAATGTACAATTAGGAGCTCGTACAAGTCGCAACACTCAATAAAGATAATTGCGGTTGACATTAAATCACAATCGCGAATGACGCCATTATGCAGGTGTCAACATGCGATAACTTCTTTCCCGGTTGATTTTCGTTTATCGTGGCGGAAGAAAATGGGCGGCTTGCACTAACGAAGCTAAAAAGTAGATAATGATGGCGTAAATCGGGTTGTAGGAGAGCAGAAGGTGAGAGAAAATAACTCGGAGAAGTTGGCACAAGTCGCGCAAAAAAATCTGAATAATGATCCGCCGGTGTGGGCGGCAAAAAATCATGATTTGAAGCAAATTTACAGTGAAAGGCGTCTTGCTGCGACAAGAGAAATTACTTGGTGGGGTAATGACCCCGCGCAGCAACAAGACCTGCACCACTTTAAAGACCTCATCGAATGTGAAGGTAAATGCACCGAAGTGATGGCGTCGTAGATAAGAGATGTATTTATTCACTTAATCCGAAATGTCCCTTTTATTGAGGTAGATGCGCAAATGGTTGATGCGCCGGGAAATTTTAAAAATACATATAAATTACCACATGTCTACTGTTTTTTGAACTACAGAAGATATAAAAGTTGCCTTTCATAAATGTCGAGGTGGTGAAGTGAATACAAAAGGAAGATCAATTTTTTCTGGAAAATACCCTTTTCAAATTTTCTCTAATTACGGATGCTCCAGGAAAATTTTAGAAATCAAAATTGCGCAAGTTAAGAAACAAACAAGTTTCCACGCTTAACACTATTCGCAACAAGAATGACAATCAAAAAATTTGAATATAGCAAAGCAATTAAAACATGGTGGATGCGCAGTTATCTCTTATCTCCGGAGGTAGACACAATTACTACTCATTTAATAAATTTAATTCTGAGAGAACACCTTCAGACAATCAATTCATTCTGTTTGTTATGGTAATTGCAAAAATATTATCAAATGTAAAAATGGTGGATGCGCCGGGAAACTGGCTAAAATTAAATAGTTGTTAGCTCTTGATATTTGATTCATTGGCTGCTTGTGTCTTTTCCATTTGCACTAAAAAAGAACAGAATGGTGACGTAAATTACGTAAACCTGCCAAATAAAAAAGAATCTACAAAACGATTAAATGGTGTTGTCGAAAAAAATCAAATCTAATGATGTAAGTCCAAATTATTACTGCTTGTCCAAATAACAGGTTGGATTCTTAAGGCAAGCACTCATTAACAGAAATTGTACGCAATCAAAGGAATCGATAAAATAGCAAAACACGCTGGCTCGATCTAAAATATTTACGTTTCGTTAGCAGTTAGTCAACAAACAATCGTAGTTTCCGTCGCGTCTAGTGCGACCTAGGGGACGCCATTCTTCGCGTCAATTTTTGTTTTTCTTGGCCATCTTATTTTTCCTTCTGAGAGCTTCCTCTCCGCTGCCTAATTAACATCTCGAATCTAATATTCCGCCACTTTAAGTTAAAATTCAATTCCAAGTCTTGGCTCTTAACATCTTTCATGTTCTGTTCGCCTAGTTGGGCGGTTGGCCTTTTTCCATTTGAAAATTCTCCGTCTATGCAAATGTAATTTTTGCTAAAAACCGCCGCCCCCAATAATTCAACTAGTTTTGGCAGGCTTTGGCCTTTTTCTGACAAACGACCCGAATCACCTTGAAGTTTTGCCCTTTGTGTTCCGCCAGATATAGTATTCTTGGGGGAAACGTGTGCAGCGGCGGCGGCGGCTTACAACTCCGGTTCCGGCCGGTTACGTTACGAGGAGCACAAATGATAATTTAGTGAACGGATTATTAACGAGTTGCCTGCCTTATCGTTCCTGGCCTGTGTAGCTGACCCGACATAATTACTGTCTCATCTATACACACCACTACTGTATGTTTTGGATCCGTCCCGGGGGCATCCATCTATGCATTTAATAAAGATGATAGCGGTCGGATATTGCGAAACCTTTAGGCCGACCGAGCCAGCATATCCGACCGAATTAACACCGTGTAATTTAATTACCGTAAACTCCTGAGTTATGACCACCCCCACGCACTCATTTCATTTTTTTTTACTGCCATCCACCACCAAGACAGACGCCACCACACAAATCTTATTTTTATTCAAAGAGTAAAACGTTTAATCGATGCAACATTTAAAGAAAACATCACCACGTAAGCTACCAAAACCGTCTACACGAAAGCCTTCCTCCAACTTTCGGTATGCCGCAAGGGTCAAACCAGGACCCCACGCATTTATTACTTTTGATCAACTGTCTAACGCGTGCAATGATGTGTTAAGTGTCACTCCAAGACGTACAACCTCGGCTAGGCGCCTTGGGTACGCAATAGCACTCACACTCGCAAAATATCATTTTCTGGACTAACTAAAGAGACTTGGGGGTTGTCATTTGTAAACCACAGTGAAGACGTTTTGGACCATCATCGTTGAAAGTCTGCGGTTTCATTCATCGAAATTGGAATGGTCTCGAGTCGTATCATTACTATTATTTGTGTGGTGTTTGAAGCGGCGCGCTGCAAGGGGGACCACCAAGACCGGCGCCATCAGACAGTTTTACTATGCGTTGTTGTGGGTGGATGCACGGGGCGGAGCGTCGTAAAAACCACCCGCGTAAATAAACCCAGTCGGTGTACCTGGATAAGGGCTCCATTAAGCCGGCCAAATCCTCAGCACCTGGCGTTAATAACTCGACGGAGCAGTGAAGATTAGCCTAAATGGAGATTCGTCCCGCAAGATCTAATTAAAGACCGATTCGCCGCGATTTCCAGCTCCTCAAGTCAATTACGAGGCCATCGGCTGGAGGCCCCGCTTGTTTTCTCGTCCGCTCGTCTAATCCAGCTCTCCTGATAACCCTGAATAATTCAGTCCAATATCTGCAGCCGAACAAGCTGCATCCTTGCAGGGGCCCGATTTAAAACCTCGGCTTCGGCCATCAACTATTTACGAGTTGGACGATGAAGAATTCAGGAGGAGTAAAGCCTGCCTTAATTGGGGCCCGACGTACAGATGAAATAGGAGCGGTCGTGTTGACGCAACACTTTCGGGTAAACAGGGACGTGCATTTTTAAACGGCTCCGCCATAATAATTAAAAGTTTCACCATGTATAACGTCTTGCGAGCGAACGCTCATCAGCGTCCGCTCTTTTACTGCAGCCTCGAGACTTACGACGATGCGAATTTACCTCGTTTGTGCAGCTCGACGAAACTTCCGCCGCTAAGTTATTCGAGATTCGACAGAACTGCGTGGCACATCCGATAAACGTCAATTCGACCGTATTAAGCTGTCGACTGAAGAGTGGACCCTCGGAAAATATTTCACACCTCAAACGGGAAATCAATAGATGGTAATCTTGACAAGACTACAAACTTCACAAACATTGAGATCTTCATTTGATAGAGTCGTCATAAGCCGAGTCCTCGACGGATAAAACCTAATTGCTGTCAAAACTGAAGAGCGCCCGCCGGATTCAACTCGGAGCACCTATTTAACTTTCCAAAAATTCTGATAATCATTTCAGCCTTGCAACCCACATTACTCGAGTATTGTCAGAAAATCAATAATTCCAATTAATGTTACATGGGTTGACCTGAGACGTGGCTCAGGAGCATCTCCTCCAACTTATACCCCCCAAATGAAGGTCGATGAATTTTATAAATTCTAACCTATCCATCCGCAATTCTTCTCGATCTCACCGGTTTCGGTATTAATTAATAATTATAAGTGAGGCAAAAGTAGCATAAAGAAAGAGTCTGTCTTGAATATAGGTGAATTTCAAATTGTAAAAATGGTGGATGCGCCGAAAAATTTTGAAAAATACTCTGGTTATTGGCTAGAAAAAACGTAGAACCCTTATTCTACAAATTGCATTGTGACCAAGTCAAAAAAAATTTACCGATTTCCATTCGTAACATAATTTCAAAGACTGCAAAAATGGTGGATGCATCAGGAAACATGAAACGTCGATATTTCTGGTGCTTGTTCAAACAGATAAGACTTGAAAGGGGCGTCTGTCTTTTGGTGTCAAGCTTACCTCCATTTGAGTGTAAATTGATAGTGATCAGTATTTCAGTGGGACAAACACCAACCCATGTAAAAAAGGGGTCGGCGCAGGTATTTTGGAAATTTAATTAAATCACGCTCGTCAAACTCAATTAGATAGTTAAGTGTAGGTTGGGGGGCTTAATTTGAAGCATGTCTATTATCCCGAATATGCAGCTGCGCCTTGCGAATTATTATTAGTTTAGTGGAAGTTGCTCACAAGTCGCGTAACACGTCTAAATGAAGTAGACAGGTCACATTACTCGGCGACAAACAACCCCTAAAAAATATCGTCCCGATAGTTACGTGTTTTTCACCATCGCCAATACAAATACTTAACCGACACGCTTTTCCACGTTCAATAACGAAGGGGTTCATAAAGGCGGCGTAAGACCGATAAGGCACGTACTTTGCACTTTTATCTCCATCAGTGTTTTCCTGGCAGGCCCCGAAATACAACCTCTGCATCAATTACCTGTACGCCATTAGTAGCAAGTGTGTAATTTTTTCCGCTTCCGTTGAATAATTGAATAGCCTGTACTGCATTAAACGGTACTACGTATGGTAGCGTGTCGCGTGAGGTGCCCTCTCCCTTCGAACCATTTTCTTTGACTAATTACCACTCTAACAGCTTCATTGTATTGACACGGGAAATTTTCGTCGCTCGCAAACTTCCACACTGAAATCTGAAACTAACCTGATTAGGGAAACATGCAAATTTCGATGAAAATTCTCGACACCTAAGCACTCCGTTGCGACGACGACGACGACAAGATGGGCGATTTCGCGTAACAGTGTCTGAGGGGTGGAAACCGGCTGACCGCTCTAATTATTACGTGGCTCGCGAATAAACCGAACCAAAATACAATTCGCTTCTCGTTTTTATGATGCTTTACGCCCTCAGAAATTCATCGACCGGATCATTTTTGAAGTATCAAAATACACAACATTTTGTTTTATTAATTAAGCTTCATTATCACAGAAAAGGTATTCGAGAAATTTGTTTGTTTTTCATTAAAGTCAAAAAAATGTTTCAAAATAAATTGAAATCGATAGTATTTAAGCAATTAAAAACTCTGAGGGATCTGAGAGCTCCATTACACACGGAGAGTAGTAGAAACAGGTGAAATCAATGAAGGAAGTAAACATTGAAAGGACACATTTTTAAGAAGAACACAAAGAAGCCACAAGAAAGTCATAATTTGAAAAATGGGGGATGCGCCGGGAAATTTCAGAAATTAAAAAAATTCCGTGCATATACTGTCTCCTGAGTTAGATGCAATCTACAGAATCACAGCAAACACAGAAAACCCAAACTTTTATCTTTAATGTTATTCACAATAATTGTTGTTTATGATCGAAAATGGTGGATGCGCCATAAAATTTTACAGAACAGAAATGACAATATCGCTCTTTTTTGTGTTACAAGAACTGTTATTTTTTAATCCTTTTTCAGTTTCAGATTTGGGAATTGAGATGTGGTGGATGCGCAAAAAAATTTTACGAAAATAAACGCGATGACCTCCGTTGACTGCTAAGGTAGATAAGATTTCATAACTACGTTTTAAATATTTACAAATTACAAATTTATATGTTCGAAGACAGCAAAACAGAAAACTGCTTTTGTTTTGTTTTTGAGCCTGACAAAATTTAAATAGTATGTTACAGGTCAAAACAACCAAATAAAAGAGTTTTGGGAGTGCGAACAATGCTTAACTAACATGTTATTTATTACTTGTGATGTTATTTACCAGAATAACAACTTCATTTGTTTTTTCTGCGACTAAATGCCAAAAAAGTTTAGTACGAATAATAAAGAACTTGGTCAGTAATAAAATGTAGTTATTTTTATTCGGAGAGCGAATATGTCACAATTGCCGTTATGACGTGGAAACGTGAAACTCGGAAGTCGGAATTGGCGGAGGTAAAACGCCGCCCCCACGTATACAAAATCCCTATCTACGACCTTTGAGAAAAAGACAAATCTAGATTTATGCTCCTCTCTCGAGTGAGAGGAGTACACCAGTTTTAATCGACCTAGTGGAGATTACAAGTCTCCTACAATTCCAGTGTTCGTGATTTATGTCGGACATTTCGCGAACTTCTCTGCACTACTAATACCGGCCAATGGAATATGCATGCTGTGGGTATTGCAGTGTGGCATACAAATACCGAGGCGCTTTACATAAGTATTCGTTCGTTCCATCAATATCGCAAGTTCTCCTTTCGAAAAAGGAGCAATTCCCCGCCGTTTCGTACACATCCCTAATCGTAAAACATCTTTGCGCCGGCAGCGTGTGTCGGCGCATCCTCCAGAACCGCACCAGCCCCCCTTCACAATTAAGGCAATGTCGGCGCATTAGCTCAATCGCAACAATTAGATCCGACTAATCTGATACGTCTCACGGGGCACAATCTACATAATCACCGAATGTTGCGTCACTAGCTGCAAACACTTAATAACACACAATATGGCAGCGGAGGTGGCGTCACCGATTACTCCCCGACTCGGCTCCCATTCAGATATGTTCCTATTAGTTTAACACGACTCGCCTATTATTCATGGCGAGCAGGGAAATGAGAATCACTACTCGCCCACGGACCGAGTCCGACCCTGACCACAATACACGAGTTCGCTCAGCGCGCTACTTACATGATAAATGAATTTAATACGGGAATTCGCCTGCAATTTGGTATGCTAAAATCAAATACATTATACATGGGTTTGCCTTTGCAACCCCGACAGCTCCTTTGAAGGATCCCCCTTTTTCGCCTGGCAACCCAGACTTTTTCCGAGATGCATAAAGGGCAGTGCGGAGTGCGTTACCCGATCATAACCTCTTCTATTGCCCGAAACGGAGATGTGGAAAGCCAGAAACGCAAAGGACATCACAATCGCAACAATCCGGTCGCTTACGGTTCAAAAAACGCACTCGGGACTGGTCAAAATTCATCTCGCTATAGACGACGATCTTTCAAGATGGGCCTCTCGGGCACCGTACTGAAATTATTATATTTTAACGTTGAAACAAAGCAAAGAAAGAAAACTACCAAAGTTTGAAAATGGTGGATGCGCCGGGAACAGTTTGCAACATAAACTGTATGATCTAATTATTTTCTTACTTTTGAAATTACTAAAAGCTCAAAACCGCATCTTATACATTTGTTTTTGACAAATGAAGAGTCAAAACTGCGTATTTTTACGAGTATGTAGAACATTGACTTCAGTTTGCAAAACTTTATGCGCAATACGGTGGATGCGCTGAGAAATTTTTGAAACACAACAGGTGATATCTCTTATCACTTTTAGAGATACCTGTGAATTAAAAAAATGCTATTAGAGATGTTGTTGTGACAAATTAAAGAAATCCTAAGTTAACTGTCAATTTTTTGTAAAAATGGTGGATGACCCGTGAAATTTTTGCTTTTAATTCAGAGGGTACATATTTTACAGATTTTTTTTGCAGTGAGAGAATAAAATCTCTAATTTACAATTTACGAAGAGTAGATGCAGTGAAAAAAATTTCAGTAGCTCTGCTGTCATTTTAGAGAGGTGAAAAACAATTAAAACCTGCGATGTGACAAAGCAATGTGATAAAATTGCTGATGATACGAGTGGTATTATATCGGGTGGTGGAGGGTTCAGATGGTAAAAATGGCCAATAATGGTAAAAATGGCCAACAATGTTTGCAAAAATGGTGGATCCGCCAATTTTGTTTGGTTTTTTTTTTTTCAAAAGCAACTTTCTATAACTGACGTACTTTAAATTGTGTGAAATGTAGAAACTTGTTTCTTAGCGATTCCCTTGTGGCGAACTCGATGAGAATATTCTTAAATCTCCATCTCTAACGCTAATCCTGAAAATTGCCAAGATATGAAATGCAAAACCGAGATGCACCGGAAACGTCTAATTTGTCGTCTCTTAAGGGAAATAAAATCTGAAAATTATCTTTTATAGATTGCGTTCTAGCGTCATTTGTATCATCAAATCGAATCTAAAGGAGATATTACTTTCGTCATAAAATGTTCAATGAGAAAGTATCGTTCGTAAAAGTCGCTGAAAAATTCTTTTGAAAGTTAAAACGTTCTAATAAATTGTATAAAAGGCTTCAACTCGGAAGCTGCACCAAAATACATATATTTATAGCGATTGTAGAGAATGTTGGTAGTGTGAAAAATAAGGACTGGAAAGGGTGAAAATAGTCGGAGAATTGCGTTGTTTATTACGGCGAGAGATGCGGTATTTCAGTTGTGTTCCTACGCGAGAAAAATAAATTTTCCAGAAAGGGCACTTAAAGTAGTTAATTTTGCATTTATTTCTGTGCTCCGGAGCTAACAAAAAGCAAAATATCTTGAAACCTGAAAACTCCAAGAAAACTTCCAAACGGAAAGCATCGACGAGAGATCAATCAATGATTCAGGAACGACGTCAATTTCCCGATTTATAAATTTCTTCGAATAGATGAACCAAAAACTACAATCCTGTTCTCGACGAACCCCTAAGTCCCGACAATTTCCCATTCCTGCCGTAAAATGTTTTACAATCTCCTTAATTTTCTCTCACTTTCGGTCCACATCGAGCGACTCGGAAAAAATCCCCGAAAAGATTTTAATAAGACGACGAGAAAAAACGAGGTGCAATAGTATCACCGATTTGCCATAATCGCGTCGCGATAAGCCGCATCCTCGCGCCCCCATTACCCGCAAAAAATATAATAAAAAATAAGACGGCGGCGAAACTGATACGAAAGAGGAGGTCGAAACGCGTCCATTCCAGATAAAGTAGCGAAGAGAAGATCTTTGAATGTGACGTCGGACCAGATCGCCGTCTCTTAATTTCCTTTGAGTGGTGATGAAGTGAGGCAGTCCGTCTTGCACGGGGCCCCCGCTAAGTACCTCCATTTGATCGCAGTAACATTTGCTCGTAAGATCAGATGGCAGATATGGCGTGAAGATTTAATTAATTCCACTCTTTGAGGAGGATCCGCGCACGCTTGCCCGTTTGTCTTTGACAAACTTTACTCGAAAGACTTATTATAGAGATAAGAAAAGAGTCTGACCGTAATTAGGGAAGTCTTCGAGGCGCGCACCCTACGCACAAATTACCCGACCAAATTAACCCGGAATTAATCAGAAAATTAACAGTGTGCACACACTGGAGCGTTTACGGCCCGACCGGAGCACCGGTGCACTTTAATGAGTCCTTTTTCGTACCGTCTCGCCATAAAAAAAAAATTCAAGACGGGATGAGCGTCAGCCATCCGTGCGAACGGTCTAATAAGGAACCTCTTCGCAAGTTATTCGACGAAAGTGAATATAGTGGGTGGCAGAGATTCGCAATGAGAGAACCTCTGATCTTCCCCTAATGCCGAGTGATTTAATAGACGTTTTATAAGTCACGTAGGTAACATATCAGCATGCGAGTGGCGCCGTTACTTTGCCAGGACAAGAAACGCTTGATTGTTTTTCTTGTACTTTTACGTCGCCCTTCACAGATATCTAATAAAAACACTGAAAAAATACCCGGATTTTAACGACCTGGAAGATTATAGCCTTCCCCTTTTATAAATCGAACGTTCAATGACTCCACAAACGCACATCCGAACAAGTACACACGTGGGCCTCCATTACACGCATGAGAAACCGTAAAACAACTAATCACGGAAGGATGAAAGAAAAAACATTCATCGAAGAGAAATGTGACATGAGGAACCATAGAACAGCTAATGAGAGAAGGACAAAAGGAAAACCTTCATCTGCAGAAGAATAGAATAACAAATCGCATCCAGGAAAAGCCATGGAAGAGCTAATGACACAAGACTAAAGAAAAAAACTCTCATCTAAAGAAGCCTACAGACATAAGATATCCGAAGATATCCTCGTACTACTTCATCCATGAGGAACAATGGAACAGTTAATAACGAAATGATAAAAAACACCTTCATCTGCGGAAGAATATAACAACAAACGACTTTCACAAAGAATCAAGGAAGAACTAATTTAAAAGGAAAAAACCTTTGTCTAAGGAAGAATATAGGTACAAACCACCATGTAAAGACGTCCGCATGTCACTCTCCCATGAGGAATGATGAATTGATGAAAGCAGCTAATGACGAGAGGACCTCCATCTAAGGAATACAAATAGGTATAGCTACAGACCGCCATCCGAAGACATCCCCACACTACTTCACCCATCATAGACCATATAGGAACCATAGACGACGAAGGACAACAGGAAAAACCTTCACCTGAAGAAGATTATATGTAACTATATACAACACACCCCAAGACGTGCCCTTTTCACCATTGCTAAAACCATGAAACAAGTACCTAATCAAATAGGGTACAAGGAAAAAACCTTCTAAGAAGGAATAAATCGCAAACAAAACATCCTCAGGTGGAAAGAATCACAGGACAGCTAACCAAAAAAATTGGATTATGATCGATCCGAGGAGGAATGAAAAAGAAAACAAGAGCGTTGAATTAGGGAAATTTCTTTAAAGAGTAAAAACTTCTTTCGGAGTTGCGATTACCGGCGCGAATATTTTAATTCTCGTCGAGATCATAAAGCCTCGTTCTGCGTTATCCGGCAATAAAATTTGCGCATTTATTGCTTCCGGGGGGCGAGCGCTCCTCTCCGGAGGAATTCCCTGAAAGCAACCGTAAGAAAATGCGGAGCGATCGCAATAAATCGCCGCCCCGGGGGTGGCATTCGGTCAGGTGGCGACCCAACGACAATGTCTACTCAAGAACAAACAGTTCACGTTCGCAATAATGGCGTCGAGTGCGTGTCGACGGAGTCCGCCACCTTGACAGCGACCGCCGTCAATACTCGACATTCTTGGGAATCCGCCGCCTCCTGCTGGAGTCGGTCGACCGAGCCGGGGGCATTTTCTGGCGTAAGCTCGTCGGTCGTTTGGCGGTTTATCGGGCGCATCTCATTTTCCGGCCGGATATGTCGGGTGTATTAGGCCGATAAACACACCGCGATCGACCTGAGGCACCCCCTAAGCTGCCCAATCATCCATCCACCGCCGACGACGTATAGAACATGCGCTTATCGCGGCCCTTACGAGATCGCACCGACGCTCTAATAGAATATTCCTAATATGCTTATCGCCCTGAACGTTACCCTTTTTATGCGACGGCGAACACGACAACCTCCTAAAACCGCAAACGGCCCATCACGGCCCCCAGACGCGGAAAAAACACCGCACCGACATGGCACGCCACTTCCATTGTCACGGGGATGAGCTTGTCGCTGACGCAACCGGGCTAAACGTGAGCAGGGGCCAACGAGACATAAAACACCGAGATTGAGCCGATGAGATTCTTAAATCTTTTATTACACGGTTACTGTACGCGTATTTCCATCGAGGAAAATACTTGATTCCAGATCTACAAGAGATTGGATCGATGTCGGATTCGTTACGTGAGCATCACTGTTTAAACTCAAAAAAAAAAAAAAACCAACTTCGACAAGCAAGGGTTTCTTCCATGACATCGTGTCGCAAGAAAATCATAATTGATTAGTAACTAACAACTTCATAGAGAAAACGCAGAATGGTGGATGCGCAAGAAAACTCTGAATAGAATTTCCAAATCTTTATTACAGGAAAGGCTTAAAAGATTACACATTAAAATTTGATAAATTAGAATGGTGGATGCGCCAGAAAATTTTACAAAGAAAAGTATCAACATTTCTAGCATTGATTGTACAACGTTTAAATATACAAATTAAATAGTGTTTCATGGCTATCACTACATAACAAAGAAACAGCAAGTTTTTATCATTAATACATAAAAATAACCACTTTGAGAATTTAACTTAAATACGCTGAAAACTTTTACAAGGACAACTGTCAGTTTTTGTTTTCATTTAAGCCACATAAAATTTAAAAAACAATTCGGGAATTTATTATGACAAAAAAAGTCTACAGCATACATGAGTCCACAAATGAATATTAAAAATGGTGGATGCGCCGGGAAATTTTACGAATTAAATTTTATCAACGTTTCTGTTATCTCTGAAGTATTTTTTATAAACATCATTTTTATAAAGCACATTAAGAAAACTGTATCTTCCTCCTAACTAAATATTGTTCATGGAAATCGTCAATTTAATGTGTTACAAAATGGTGGATGCACCGGAAAATATCTTTTGAGTTATACAGGGTGTTAGTAAATGGTTGGGAATAAATTTCAGGTTGAATTCCTTACGCAAAATGTGGCTTAAAACCTAAATAAAGTTTTTCCTTAAAATGAGTAGTTTTCTCAAAAAATAAAATGTAGTCCACTGTTGTTTTCTAGAGATGGTTGTAACAAAGCAAATAAAGATGTGTTTTCCTAATTAAATTGTCAGTTTCTCGGTTTAAACTTAAAGTAAGATAAATAATACTTGAGAACTGTTTGTTACGACACAGAAAATTATAAAAACGCAATGTTTCTATCGTTAATATTTGTTGTGTTTTCTAGATTTCTTCGTTATGTAGTCATTATGTATCGAACAAATTGAAAACAATTATTTACACTTTACTACGCTCTCACTTACTCAAATTTTTGTTAATTTGCTACTAAAATAAATAAAATACAAAACGAATTCTGGGTAAAATGCCTTACAGTTCTTCATTATCCCTTTCACCACTGTATTTACTCATTACTTTAGAGAGATAATTAAAAAATAACTTTAAATGTGTACACTTCAACATGGCAACAGCTCTTTACTAACCAAGTTACGCAAAGTAAAATTTAAGCTACCTAACTCTCATGTTGAATCTTTTTAAATTATTTTTTCGTAATACATAATTTTATTTTGCAGAGATAGTGGAAAAAATCATGCAGGTATGTACCTAACTTGTGTACAAAGCACCATTTCACACAGGCTGCGCTCCTGCGCGCAAACTTCCTACTTGTAAAAAAGTAGCTTTTCGTACACAAGTCGCATAAATAACCATTTCAAGATTTTTATCGTTGAGTCATTATTATATCAAGTGGAAAACATACACAACTTGCACAACAAAAATATGAAACAACAATCCATGATCCGGGAGAAATTCACGCTTGCCTGCTCTTTATACATAAATGCACCATAAACCTGACCGGTGAATGGTGCTCCTTCCGGTCTTACTGCATCCCTCACGTTCATCCGCTCCGTATTAAAAAAACTAAAAAAAAAAAACCGAAATCGGAACCGCTCCGCCGACGGCGCGGTAATGGATGGTTGCGAAGAGTGCAACGTCGATTTTGAGACGGGAATAAATCGAGAGTACCTCATCTGGGCCGACGGCGAATGGCATTTCTGTGTTCTGACTTCATCTGTCTAAAACCGCAAAAAAAAAAACAATATCCCGGACGCGTATTAGGATCAAGAAAGATTCTGTCAAAGCGAAAGTTTGATATTTTCCGACGAGGAGGGATTTATATTGGCGACGACGTTTGTTAGCGAGCATGATGGATGATGTTATCAATGTCTCAGGATTGATAGCTTCTGGACCCGCTAATATATTTTATCGGGAAAAGTGTCGGCCAGGAAGGGGCAAGTGGTCCCCTACATGTCTGACGGATCTTAACACTTGCTCCAATTACGTTTGTTGACTGGCGATTCTTCTCGCCGGAACTAATGAAACTGTCAAAAGAAACCCTCACGATTGGACCGGAGGGCCTTGTTATTTGTTAAACCGAGTTTAAGTGACGCGACCCTATCAGACTCTGCCGTAACTACTATCGATTATGAATTAGGAGTGCATCAGTGGGACACCGGAACAAAGTTGAAAAGCTCTCCACGATGGGTTTTATTACAGTCGGATTCAAATCCGCGAGAGGGTGGTGCCCCCGTTAAAGACCCAAATAACGGCCGTTTAATTAGCCGAAATCGATGGTAAGCCGGTCTGTCGGTTTGATGGGGGATTTCGTGGTCACTCAATCACTGCGCTGGCAATTAATAACCCAGATCCGGAGAGCAATCGGAATTTAAAGTTCAAACGGATCTTCGGTCGTCTTACCATTGCACAATCCTCGATAACATCCCCGCACCAGCGCCACACCCATGACACCTTACAGAATAAATAATTCATATTTGCCGCCCCCGAGAACCAATTAGAATATTAACTCCTTCTTTGATTGAATCTCGGTGCAACTAAAAACTAGTCAGAAATGGAAACTGTGATGGCGTCTTGGTCGACGAGCGCCAACGAAGAGTCGCACGTTTTATGGTCGACATCAATATTTCCATTTGATTAACGGAATCGGGCAGAACCTGCCCGAAAAAAGTCGAACGCTCCCGCACCAGATGGCGTCGGAAAGTTTTGTTTTGTTTTTCGCCGTGATCCGAGAAAAAATAAAATATTTGAATTCGATGGCTCAAATCTCGTTTTAATATTTCTTACGGTCGGACGGGTCTAAAAGCACCGGCCCCTCCGAACATCTTCTTATCTGGAGCCGGAGCATGAAGCCGATGCGCCGCCCCGGTGGGTGTACAGAAGAAGGCGGATAACAAAAGATGACTTCCGACAATCGAATTAATTCAAAAGGGGGTCGAGGAGTTAAATGACAAATAGTGGATTGTCGGGGCGGAAGAGACGGGAAGGGTGGCGATGGAAGAAAGCGTGTTACAAGAATGGAAAAAAATTAATGCGAACAAGTGCAAAAATGAAAAAAGAGAGTAACAAAGAAGAAAATTGAAACGTACAGAAAAAATGGTTGATTTAAAATTAAATTGTTCGAATTATAAAAATGGTGGATGCGCCAGGAAGTTTCATCACGAAAATTGTTTTAATCTAAAATAAGTAGTTAAATTGCGTAGTGTACTTGACGTGTTTTAACAAAGCAAATAAATAAAATAGCAAATCTTTTATTTTATACAGAAAAATGTTAATACGTTTGTTTTCTCTTGAATACCTTCAATTTAAAAAATATATTTCACTAATTTCATTAATAAAGCATAGACTACAACAAGTCTGTACCTTCAACAATGTTTGTGAACACTTCATATTTAGGAATTGCAAAATTGGTGGATGCGCTGAAGAGCTTTACGACAAAAAATTGCGAATGTCTTTAGTGAATTAATAAATATATTTCTAAAACTGTTTTTTACAAATTATTGTTTGATAAACCAAAAATAATGGATGCCCTGGAAATTTTCAAAAAGAAAATGTAGAATGTCGGTTTTTCTTCGAGTAGATGAGTTTTTTAAAATGAATTTTGTTGATTTTGGTTTAATAAACCCAATAAAGGAAACCTCAAGTCTCTACTCTGAACACTTTTTGTGAAAATTGCCAATTTAGAAATTGCAAAAATGGTGGATGCGCAAAGAAGTTTTATGAAGAAAGACGTGACTATCTTTGTTTTCAATGAGAAGAAATAAATTTCAAAAACTGTGTTTTGTAGAGTTTGGTCTAATAAAGCAATGAAGAAAACTACAAATCTCTACCTTCAGAAATTTTGTGCTGTCAAATAAAGCAGCAGCAAAAATGGTGGCGGGCCGAGATGCCGAATAAAGAAAATCTTTGTTTATTCTTGGAATTCAGACAATGTATTTTATAGATTTAGCTCCATCCAATAAAGCACACGAAGAAAATCGCAAGTTTCTGATTCTACACATATTTTGTGAAAACTGCCAATTTTAGCAGGATGCGCCGGGATGTTTTATAAATAAAATTGTCAATATTCTTGTTTCCTGTTAGAATAAGAGAAAATAAAGTATCGTCAGACTCAAATTAATAATAGACGATGTTATCAGGATAGATAAAATGTACAAATTGTGTAAACAGCATCAACGTGGCACGTGTAAAAAAATGAGAGTAAAAAGAAGTAGCAACGTTAGATAAGGAGGTGAAAGAACTGTCTGGAAAAGCAAAGATTATGGAACAAAAAGCAGAAAAAAGTAAAAAACCGATACACTTTTTGTTATGTGATAGTTCAGTGATCTTTCTTGTGACTTGGGCCTATTTTGCCCCTTCTCGGTAACTTGTTGTCCCCTCGGGCAGCCTCCATCCGCACTCATAAATTTTGCATCATCTTTAGCCCTCAACCGTGCGCTAGAATACCACAATCGAATTACAGCGACACCCTGTCTCGTTAAAATCAACCGATGAAAAACGATACTCGAATAGTACACACGTATGTACCTATCAGTCAGATAAAAGAGCAAATTGATATTGCAGGTTTGTCTGGCTGTGATGTTTTCCTGTTGATACAACCCGACCCGTGCATCTGGCGAACAAGTGAATACATTTCGATTTTTAAATTGGGAATGAAATATGAAAAATGAGGCGTCATGTAACTGACAAGCCCCATTATACGTTCCTCTGGCGGATGTATTAATATTTAAAATCATAAAAGGTGTGCGATTTGTTGCTGATGTGATTTATTACGGAGATAAATTCATAAATAGGAAAACAGCGAAACGTGTCGCGACCTAAAAGATTTATACTTCTTAAGCGGAACTTTTCGCGCTTATATATTGAAATTAGGAAAACACCGAGGCCGTTCCTTCCAATTTGCCCCGGATCCGATTAATTAATTTGAACCGGGAGGGCCGCTTGCATTTTTTTCCATGCCGAATTTTTCCATCTCCATCCCGAGCCTAATTGGGCACTTTATGGACCTCCCCGAGCCCCAAGATCTTTCTTATTCCCGCTGTCAACATTTAATATTTTACCTTTATGTCGGGAATTTCCCGCGCGCGCGCCGCTTTTTACGCCGCTTTTTACGGGAATTATTCCCCGAATAAAATACTTTCGGTCGGCGATTTATTGCGGTTATCAGGAACACCATAAATTTTCATACAAAAAGTCCTTAGCTCGAGCATCCTACGTGATCGGAACACGTGTTACCTATAAACAACAACCCGAATAAATCACGCGATGATTACACAAAAACTCCACACTTCCGGAGTTACGACCAGACGACTCCATCTCGCACTGGTATTAGTTCCGGGGAAAAATCACGAAATTATCCTCCGGGCCCGTACTCCGAATCCGTTCAACTCTAGTTACCAACTTTCCAGCCGTTTTACATAACTTAACATGTTAATTGCAGGCGGCGGTTTTTTTCCACCCCCGGATTTCATTAGCCCGGCTCTATTCGATTAATCGGGCTGAATCGCCCAAACAAATCCCACTAAAACTGTTTTGTTATTAGGGGCGAACGTTACCTAATAATGTGACCGGTTATGGCCGACCACTGTGGAATATCAAAACGTTTTATCGAGTGTGAATTATTAAAACGCGCACCACCCAAATTAAACTATACCGGGCGGTTCAAATACAAAGCGCTCAAACAGACGACATTAAAAATAAATGTGTATTTAACTGCGGCTTTACTGCGAGATAAGCTGAAAAGCGAAATTATTGAAAATGTCACCGTTCCCTGCCGGAATCCAACCCCTACTAGCCCACAATGTCGCACTACTCGTCCCTCGTTTATTAAAATATGAAACATTCAGCGCTATTGCTTTTTGTGTTGTGCAGATTTTGCCTGCATTAATTCAAACAGCACAAAAAATTCATACACGGTACAGATTTGTAAGTCATGCGAAATCAGAGTATTTCGTGGCGCCCTTTTGGACGTCTCTCAAGTCCAAACATTTTTTTTTTTTACTCTTGTTTTGTCTGGAAACAAATTGATCGGGTGTAACATTTAGCTCTATTTTTCGTCGGAAAAAACCCGTCTCTTCGATGACATTTCAGGTGGTGGGTTTAAAAATAGGCGTCGTGGGGCAAAGAATGGCGTGACGCCTTGAATAATCCCGCTAATTATGAAGGACGGATCCTTTGGATTGATCTGAAAAGCGGAGAACCTGAATGGAGTATTGTTTCATGTGAAATTCAATTCTTGAACAAAGCTATCATATTACAGCTTTACCTTTTGAAATTAAAAGGTCCGGAGGGGGCTTTGTCGTTTGAATCCGGCTCCCTGATTGAATTCGGCTCGGCAAGATTTTACAGTCATTAATTTAAAAGCGAATCGAATTATCCGTTGCAACTAGGATTTTTGTCGGTGATCCTGCGACGAAAGTGAACTTTAATTTATCGGCTCGGCTCGCTTTACGGATTGTTAACCGTCGGGTCTGAATCAGAGTCGGAGGAGGATCCGTCTTGTTTTACATTTTTCTCGCTCCGTACATTCCCCGAATGAAATTTAAGTTTATCGTATCCGGATGAAATCGTCTGTGGAAAAAAGCAGATCGCCTATTTCGCACCCGGCCTGCATGATAATTTAAATTCTTCGCTCCGGACGAGTGAGCGGAGTGTGTTATCGATCTGAATCCGGTATTGCACGACGAAAATACCAAAAAGAAGCAACTTCACGGTGTCGAGCCTAAACGCTTCAGTGAATGATGTAGAGAAGTGTTAAAAACAAAATTCACTTAAAGTAAATAGAAAAAAATCATATAAGCAAATGAAGAATTAAGCAGAGAAGTGGAGAATTTATGACGAAAAAACCAATCACAAATTTAGAATAACATCTTATCAGTCGCTTAATTCAAATAATCATTACACAATCGGAGCTTCTCATTAAGCAGTCTGAAAATATCTGGTTTCGGAAAGAAAAAAAAAATTCAAAATGATGGATGCGCCGGAAAACTTTATACTTTGCATCTAATTAAAACATGAAATTCAGCAACTGTGTTTTATAAATCTCATTTTCATAAATCGAATAAAGAAAATCTAAAATCAAATTAAGTTTTAGTAAAAATTGAAAAAAAAGGTCAATGCACTGAGAAGTTTCGTAAGAAAAATCATGAGATCTCAAATTCAATTGTGATAAGGCCAATAAAGAGATTCGCAAATCTATATTAACGGTTTTGTTAAAATCGTCGATTTAGTAATTGTAAAAATGGTGGATGCGCTGGAACATTTTACAAAGACAAATGCCGATATCTTTGCTTTCTCTTGAAATAGATAAAACTTAGTAACTGTGTTTAACGCATTTCATTCTGATAAAGCCGACAAAGAGAATTCGAAGTCTGCATCTTTAATAATTTTTGTGTAAAAGTGCAATTGTGTAATTATTACAAATGGTGGATGCGCCGAGAAATTTTACAAGAAAAATTGTGATGTTTTTGTTTTCTTTTGAAATTCATATATGAAACGTGACAGATCCATTGATTAAATTTAAGCTAAATTTTAATTTAAATTTCAACGTGAATATCTCTTGCTATATTTTACTAAAACTATTTAAAGCAAAAATAAATGCATCGAAATGCATTTGGGTTGCACTGTTGAATGCCAAACGCACCCGGAGGCTGTAATAATTTTTGTTTTAAACATTCCCAAATACTGACACTGACCGCTGAGCCGAGTGTACCTGACCGACAACAAACCAACATACATCGAAACATTTTAAAAGCAACAACGCCCATCCCATATTTCGCCCCATCGTTCATTTCTGGTTTCACATCGAGTTCTTGCCCGAAAACAAAAGCCCACGCCTGTTCCCATTTATGAAGTTCCATCATCACTTGACTCCGAGGATAATTGAAAGAAAAAAAAAGCATTAAAAACGAATCCTTTTTGTGCGAGTTTCGTTTCGAAAAATGACAAAGCTCGGCGACAAAAGAACTTAACAAGTCCGTGTAACTTTTTATTAAAGCCAGCGCCTCGATCGGGACTTTAAAAAGGGGGAGGGACCGGGGTGGGATCCTGGACAGCGGGAGAGGCGTCCGAGTGTCGCTCCTGCGAGCGCCTCTAATTCAAACAAGACCGGATAATCACCACGTTAACTACCGGATTTGCCGGAGCTTGCCGCCATCGGAGAAAATTTACTCCGGGAATAAACTTTACTGCCGCTTATCTGATTCCGGACAAGGAGCTATTTAAATAACCCAGTTACGAACACTTATCGGACATGCGATTTCACTATACAACCCATAATTAACACGACGTTTCGTACAACTTCTCCCGACGTCAGGGTAATTAGCGGATCGATAAAATGTCAACAATCACAAGACGAAGAACCGCGCCGATTCGGGGATGCCACCCTGGCACCCCCGACGACGCGGCGAACTTCTCCTAATGAAGTCTTTCATTGCTGTGAATACGGATTAAAACTTCGTTACGTATTAATATTGAGGGAGACATTTGAAAGTATTAAGCCGCTATTACTTATAGCATAATTAATTCAGAGGGTGGCGGGACACGCGAACCGGATGTCAGACTTTAAGGGTGAAACTGTATTTCTAAGTACACAGTAAAATCCGCGGGGAAAAGAACACGAATCCAGATAAACCGTATATTCGGAAATATTCGTGTATAAATCTCTTAAGCGGACAACTTGCCGGGGAAACCCCTATAACACCGTATTATGAATAAAAGATTTCGGGGGATAGCGAACGCATCAAACAGGCATTGAACCTGTAACACAATACATTAATTCAACAACTGATTGTGCCATAATGCCCGACTAAAACCTTCCCTTTATGACGGCTCGCCTTTCCGCCCCAGTGTGCCTTTCACCCACTTTCCTCCGACCATTTTTTTTTTTATAACGAACTCCCTTATGATTTTTATCTGCACTTGGCAAACTTAATTTGCGAGATCCGAATTTCTCCACGCATCGAAAAGGCGAAGGTCTCCATAATTACCATAAATTTACACGATTGAGACGTTTCGCGGACCCACGCGGGACTCCCCGGCTGCTCCAATATTTAACGACGATTCGGTTATTTCGGGATGAAATTGTTTTGCAAATTTACTCTGCAATACGATGTTGTCGCAGAGTTCATCGAAGTTTATCAACTCCGGTCGAACGGATACACCGATACGTGTGTTCAAAATTAACGTGTCGCTAGTGAAAATGAATAAATTGCGGTGCCACAGTGAAAATGATCAAAATAAAACGACCGAATCAGATTTTTGATTAAACAAGTCCGCCCAATCGAAAACTGTGTTCGCCTATTATGCAAATTGTGTTTCTATATTTAGTGGAAATTCAGAAACGCCATGTTTGTGTGGGAACAGACAGATACAAAACAACAAAGAAATTAAACGCGGGCAATAGGCAATGATGCGAAAGGCGAAAAAACAAACAAATTTAGCATAATACAGTTTATTTACAGTGTCACTCAAAAAAAAAACCTTGTTATTTAATAGCTGCAGGCACAATTTATAAAACTGTTATCGGTGTAAAAAAACATACGAAACACATTCAGACAATCTAATTGTGAGATGGTCAAATGAGGGTTAGACCCGTGCAGAGTGATTGGCAGGTGTCATCTGCCCGTGTTGTGTCAGTTGCATACCTATCTACTAAATCGAAAAAAAAACAATTTGCTGCCAAGGACATCAAATTAATTAGGTTTATAACAAGAAAAAATAATTAAAAAGACTGTTTCACCGACTTTAAAAGAGTCAATTATTTAGAAGTATTGCTTCCTTAATTGTTCTTTAATTCTTTGCTGTCTAGTTTAAATTTAGGAGCGGTGAAAACATGAGAACTGATAAAATCTACCTATTGTTACGTTTGAAAAAAAGATATGGAAGATTGTTTCCTTTCTTAAAGCGTCGCAATAGTACACTTAGCATTTTAAAAGGAATCCTTAATAGAACCACAGCCGTTTCGAGTTTGTAAAAGTCGTACAAAATCACTTTAGGTATATATTATACTGTGGAAATTATCATTAGAAAGAAATTTTTAAAAAATTTCAAACAAGAATAGCTAATTCTGTCGAGTTTTGTTTAATAAAATTTGATAATAAATAATAAATGAAACTGTCGAGAGAAGTTAAACGCAAATTAATTTCCCTCGCGTGAGAAGACTCGCTACCTCATTTTCCTGTTTTAAATTAAGAAAAATCGGTGAAAACGTGTTTGTTTATTGAAAAAGAGGTCGACTTGACTCACCTCAAGTCAAACAAATTTGCAAATGAACAGTAACACACAGTGTTGTAAATTTTTCTTACGTCCTAGTGTGCTGTGGAAATTTGCCATCGACAATACATGGTGTACCTATACTGCGTACTTAAAACAATTATGTGATTAATTGGTTGCCGGAAAATAAGGGGCTTCCAGACAACGTAATTTAAAATTAAATTAAATTTTATCTTGAAAGACTCTTTTGCTGCCTTATCTAACACAAAACACCCTGAGAAATTATAAACACCGAATACAAATACAAATAAATCACACAGTCAATTACAATGTTATAAACATTATTTTGTAATAATCTGTACAAATGAAGAGTTAAAAGTTTCCGACCCGACTAGTCGAACATTTTGAAAACATTTAATCCAACAACAACAGGCCAAAGATACGCGTTCACTAGCTCGCAACGTACAAAAACACAATTGAAACAGTTTCGAAGTGCGCTCTGCGTGAGAGTGAGTAGTGAGAACATGTCTTTATACTTTCTCGACACAGAAGAAAGTGCAGGGAAGACTGAAGATCTAAGCTATTATGTATATTATGTAATAAAAATTTATTTTTCCAGTGTTCAGAATTTTCTTCTTTTAATAGCGAATACTGTCACGCATCCAAATCAATTTTCCAGCTGCTCGACTAATCTCGACGCACATAAATCACAATTGCGTTATCATTTTTTGAATCGAGCAAATTTATTTAGTTGTGCCGTGCCCCCTATCTAGAATCTATTTATTTAAACACATTTTCAGATCGTGTAAAATTGTTGGCGAAAATTTTTCAAGGGGAATTTCTAATCAATAAACGAGTATAAATCCCCCAGGGTGTCGGTGACTAGGACTGACTGAATTATACCGTGGTGAGATCGAAAAAAAAAATTAGAGTTGGCTGTGACCAAAAATTTCAGTTGGCAATTCGTTAAAACTTCAATTATCAGATGTCAGTCTTAAAAGTTAGGTTAGTGATTTTGAGAACGTTGAAATCTTGATTTTCATAAAGGTGTACATTATGTGTGACCTGTAGATTGTAAAAGAATCATGAGGAGCTCCAATTGTATTTACGAACTAGAGTAAATATTCGAAATGTCTGCCTTCAGCTTCCAAACATAATGCTACTCTCTTCGCTTCATGTTTTTAAATGACCTTCGCAAAGTCGGGACATCCATTAAATTGCAGTTATCAGTAATTACTTGTATTAATTCGGGAATTGTGCCAGGCCTGTTTTTGAACACGTTGTTTTTCAGGTATGGAAAAACAAAATAACCAAGGCAAGTTGTTGGTAAGTGTGAAGTGTATTATGGCCATCTCGTTGTTGTCTTGTTTTTCGATCGCACGGTAGATATTGCAAAAAATCGTATCAATTTTGAATTGAAACCCAACAACAAAGACTTCGATTCGATAAATCCCACACTAGTTACTCTAATATAATATTAAAACGCTGAATAGCATCGTCGTCACAATCGAGCAAATGAAACGTAATATTCCAAACAGAAATTGCCTGAATAAAACATTGTTGGCAACAAACGCGCAAAACGCTATTTGTTCTTCCCCGGATCGGCGCATTAACGCCGCCCGAACGGCGCGAATTACGCCGCGAATTTCGATTTTTTATCGTCATTTAAACGGAATAAATTAACCGGCGAACACACAAAAACAATCGCAACTTTTATTACCGCCATGCGTCAACATCGCACATAATGGGACGCCGTAAATTTGCGCAAAACGTATCCCCGATGTGCACAAAAATGATCAAAACGTCGTAAAGCGGTGCATCCGAAAGCGAAACAGCAATGGTCCGGTTCATTTTATTACTCCGGAGGTGCGCAAGCAGATGTGGAGGAGAATATAATGTACGGTTTACGTCGAAGAATATGACGGAAGTCGGCAATAAACATTTATATGAGTATTTTATCATAACAGACGTAACTCACAAAGCTCGGATATATCGCCGCAATAAAAAGGACACCACCGCTGAGACAATAAAAATAATCGATCGGGCCCATTTACCCGGAAAGATGGCGCTAAAGCGAAAAAATACCGCGCTCCGGCAACGCTGCATGTTTCCTAGGCGGGACGCTGCACTCCCGGACCGGTCCGGAGCAACTACGCGTCCGGATCATATCGAATTCATCCTTGGAGGCGACCAGATTTCAATGGGAGCTTTGCGGGACGTATCTCTTTGATCGTATTTGTCAAGTGAGGTCGGGTTTAATAACGCAAAGCAACATTACACTCGCTCGCGTTTTGTGCATAAATAAATTAGAAACATCAAAAGAACTAGACACGATAATTTATACGAAAAACGAGGCATCCACAATATTAATATTTAACATACCGAATATAACAAACGGCGGAATGCTTTCAAGTGCGCCCGGAATCGATAGAATCCGGTTATTAAAGGACATGGAGACGTTATTAAATTATTTCATCGATGGCACACACACACAAAAAAAAAACCCTAACAATCCGGGGGAGATTTTCATTTTTCAAAGCAACTTAACGCTGATAAATGTGTCGACTGTCCCCGGAAAAATTTGCAAATGAAAGGAATATTGCGGCTAGGGCCGTCCAGATGATTTATTAATTGACACACAAAAGCCGGTCGAGAATATAACGACTTTTCGACCTCGATCCGCATTCGACCAGTAATTTTCCGTTTCCCTTTTCAATTGATAATTTCGCCTCTCGGATCTTCTGTTGTGATTTAGCGATTAGGCAGGGGGGCGAGTTCTGCTGTTTAATGCAAAAATTAATTAGTTCTCGGTGCGTATAAATACGCCGTAAAGTATGATAATAATTCCCGGTCGTTTCCCATTATGATTCCGGAGGAGCAGCATGTTTTCCAGACGTACCAATTTAAATAACCTAACGAATAATATAACGAGACGCCATAAAATATAATAGCCCAGATGTATACGACACGATCCCGTAACCTCGTTAATATCGTCAAAATTAAAATATTCAACGACCTCATGAAAAAATTAAATTTATATTCGGCCCGAGATGGGGCTAATTGCGAGGCTGCGACCGACGGAAATCGGCGTAAATCGAATTAATCCTTAAGGAAAAAATTCCATCACGACGACTCGACTCCGCCCCCAAAGTGGAAAGCGAAGAACATTTTAAAGGGAATTAACAGATCAAAACAGGGCTCGCTTTGATCAGATGTGAAGAAATTAAAAAAAAATCATCCAAACTTCAGCGCGTGTGGTATTTGGAGTGATCATTTGTCTAATACAATAATCACATCAAGTTACATATTTTTATTTAACTTGAAATGATGTATGTTTTAAATTGAAATGTTTTTTGTTTTTTTGTTTATGATATGTCAAAATTTGCAAATTTTGAAAAATTTTTCAATTGCCAATTTCTACAATGTTTTAAAAATGTGTCATCGGGTCTTTAATGTCAGATTTTTTTTCTTTAATTGTTAAACAATTTCCAAAATTTAGAGGATCACTTTTTTGGATGAAGCAGCTAAGAATTATTCCAAACAATTGCTTTTTAGGAATATCCTTTCAGAAATCACAGCTGAGATAAATAATGGATGCAATGAACGTGAAAAAGTGAAAGTAAATCTAGATTGAAAGTCCAATAAAAAAGATAAACAGATTAAGTGGTTCGAATGTGATCCGCGGCGGCGGTGTTAATTTAGTGTTGTCCAAACATCGGTGAAATATAGTTGAGTAAAACGCATCGGCATTCCGGCCGCCTCCGGAGCGTTGTCCACTTCAGTCTGTTTTCCAAGCTGTTTCCCATTAAACTCCTGTTGCAATAAAAATACAATTCCGCTTTCGATCCTGAGCCGATAACGTCGAAAAGCAAACGTTATTACGATTTGGCCTTTAAGAAACAATCGGAGAGGCTCGTGAAAAACTGATACGAATTTCATGATCAACTTGTAATTTTATTATCACCGCGGCGACCGGAACCCGGAACGTTGGTAATAAAAAGAAACCGGAAAATATCAAACACGACGAGTGAAACCAGTCCGACTGGAGGGGCTCCCACTGAAGAATTATTAAAACTAATTGTAAAAGGAACCTTTCGTAACCGGATGCGGAGGCTGCGAACGGCTTTTCCCCGTGCGACGCCGCCAAATCGATGAAAATCAAATTAACGTCTGAAAAAAATTTCGTGAAAGAGCAAAGACGGAAAATGAAATTATCGATCGGTCCTCCACTTTTGAGCAACAAGGTTTGATTTGTATTTGGGCGACAAGTCGGAATTGTGACGTGTTTCGCGGAAACCGTGAAAAGATCGAAAAAATAAGCCAATAAAGCCGAACGGACGCGTTCTGAATACATCCGCACCTATATAAATAAACTGAAACGCCACCAGACATTATTTACTCCGGCACAATGCAGTCGAGCTTTCTCCCACCAAGGATGAGCTTCGAAAAGTGTCACGTCTGGAATAGTGCGACACAGTCGAAAATAATTGTTCCGGAGCAATTTAAAAAACGACAATACTGCAGCAAAGTCATTTCGTTACGTTTCAGGGGCATCGCGTGCACCGCGTAATGTCGCGATAACATCGCCGAGAACACATGTTCATGCAGATACGAAGAAAAACGCTTGGACAGGGCCATTAATCACAATAAAATTAGGAAAAATAGGAGAAACAATAGTGAAGTTGAAGAGGCTGTAAAACATGTATTGCATTGTCGAACTGGGGACAAATAAACGTTTAAACAAAAATAACATCAATCAGAAGTGAGATTGCAGACGGTCGAGACGACTTCCGCTGGAATTAAACCGCGACTCTGACCACTTTATGATCCATCTTCAAAGTCGACGACTTCAAAGTATATTAAAATACAACATACGACTATTGCTGATGATATTAAAAAGATATTTGAACAGATCCCAAGGCTGTTGACATTTGATTCTTACGTTTAAAACACGAAAATGTCTGTACGGCGGAAGTGCGCCCCAGGATTGCAGAAATAACGTAGCTTCCATTTCTGATCGTATTTATTTTGTGAGATAGTTCGTATCGCTCCGGTACTCTTTTAATACCGCCAGTTTCCCTCCGGGACAGCGCCACGAACTGGCAAAAACTATCGAAATGCGACAATTTAAAACCCGCGTCACCGACGATGACGACTGTCGAATTATCGACTGACAGCTGCGGCCCTCAGTTATAGTTTTGACAGGTCGACCGCTTGGATTAAAGGAATTTTCGTGTTGTCCGCAATGATTCCGGAAAAATGCACAGCCGCGTGCGCTCCCAATTTGGAGAGTGGAAGCAGCTGATAAAACGACGTTTTACAAAAGTGACAAGGAAAAAAACTCAGTAAAGATATCTTTGACAAACAAGAAAAGCTGTAAAGTTAAATGAAAAATTATTAAGAAAGAGGAAATAATGAGTTGTGGGAAAAAGAGGACGAAAGTATTTGAAAAGTAAGAAGAATAGAATAGAAGAAAGAATAATAGAAAGACGTGAAAACGTAGCTTCAAGAGAAATATAATGTTCTTCAGATATTCCGATAGAATCTGATGCAGAATGTGCAGTAAAAAAAATATGTCAATCAGCCATATTATTGTAGCAATTAATGATAAATTATACAGAACAATGAGAAATAAAAGAGTAGCGGTACTATTCCCGTTGCTGAAATTACAAGTGGTAAATTCGAAATTTTTCTAAACACCAAAGATTTCTCATAGCAACGGAGAGCTCTAAATATTTATTAATTTTTGTGTTATATGTCTGTGTTATATTATGTGAATTTGGAACAGCTATATCTAAAGGATAAGCTTGCTTTTGTTGTTTATTTAAAATTATAATGTCTGGTCTGTTATGCTTAATATGAATGTCAGTTAAAACTGTTCTATCAAAATATAATTTGTAATTATCATTTTCCAAACAACTTTCTGGTGTATAACTATAATGTGGTTGTGTATTCTTTAATAAATTGAATTTAACAGCTAAATTCATGTGTATAATTTTAGCGAATATATCATGACGTTTCTTATATTCGTTTCTTATACCGGGTGTAGAATTGGTTTACGAGACATAGGATTTTACATGTAAAAATAAAGAGTTTCAATTATTGGCTCCCCTAATAATTTTATGCCAAAATAGTTAAAATGAAAGTTAGAGAGAATTAAAAATACTGTCTAATTCCACTCTTTGTTTTTTTCTAACATCTTGTGGTACTGAAAGAAAAGCAAGAAAAGAGTTAACACAAAAATACTAAAAAGTAGCACTAGCCATGAAATTTGACTTTTAAAATACTATGTATTTGTCAGATGGTTTCTCTATTATTTAATTGTCTTTTAATTTGCCCTTCAAATGAAGTCGTACAGGACTACAGGATGAATGAAAAGGTATCTTCCATTAAATGCTCAAACTTCTCTAAAATTCTTCCAATTGTTTCTGTGGCAGGAATTGATCGGTCTGGAAAACCTGAAGCAAATGTTGCTTGGAAGTTGCTTAAAAAATATCCTCCATAATAACATTTAAAGAAATAAATACAATTTCATGCTTAGTAGTACTTTTTACTGTTTTGTGTCAACTTTTTTCTTGCCTTTCTTTCAGTACCACAAGATGTTAGAAAAAAAGTAAGACTAAAATTAGACAGCAATTTTAATTCTCTCCAACTTTCATTTTAACTATTTTGCCGGTAAAATTATTAGGGGAGCCAATAATTGAAACTCTTTACTTTTACATGTAAAATCCTATGTCTCGTAAGCCAATTCTACACCCGGTATATTTATACATCTCAGATTATTTTTAAGTATCTTAAAAAAATCAAAAACTTAGTAGTCCTTAGTTCAGGTTCATGAAAGACTGGACAACATATTAAAACTGAGATCGCAAAATGTATTCTTCCAAAACAATTTGCATAACAAAAAGTTTAAAAGTTCAATGATAATTTTCATTCTACGTGTTTTAATTTATATTACATGAAACACGCTCAAGTTAAGAAGTTGTCGTGAATAGGAGGCTTATAAACAATGGTGCAAAAGCACAAAAGAAACAAGGAGAATGTTGAAGAGGGCAAGGAAAGTGTTTAATAAAGTGAATCGTATACAAAGCAAACTAAAAAAGCCAACTAAGCGTGACAGTCCGACTGTGGAAAAAAGAAAGAAAAATCGAGGTTGGAGAGTTGCTAAAACATCTAAATAAAAAAGAGCCACAATCGATTACTGCAACGAGAAAGAAGAAACGATAAAAGGGAAAAAAACTATAAATTATTACGAAGGGACTTCGAATAAATGATGACATAATGTGATGGATTTGGGGAGAAAAAATAGGATAGAGCCGAGGAAAAATCTGAACCATGCTGTGAACATGTGGAGCAGGAAAAGATTGCTTATTTTTAGGAATATTCGTGTGCTTGTTTACTCCTGTAAACAAGATATTTGATTCGATTTGGACAAAATGAAGCATTTTAAATTTAGAATTTTCATTGAGCGTCGAGTCGTTTTTGTCGAATACAATATTTCATTTTTTGTCGCTATAATTAACCCAAGTCGAGTTCTATTCTTGGTAATAACTGATAAAAAGCGCCGAGATTGAATAACGTGGCATTCAGGGCGATCTCAAAAAATCACTGCATCTTTCATTACTTCGGGTGCACTTTCGACGTGGGCGTCCAGCAAGGAGAATTCGAAGCGAGCTATTCGTGTTCGTTTACACAGATGAATGTTCCAGAGTCAACCCACCATAAAACACGTTTTACAAGAGTAGTGGAAATAGTGGAACTATTCTCGAATTAAGTCATCCGACTCGTTTTAACTGTATTATTGCAGCCACCCCCGAGAACGGCGCTCTCTGACTTGAATAAATATCAAGATCGTCAAAAAACTCCCTCGAAACAACCACCACCCTATTGATTTTTCGCTTAATTAAACCGAACCAAAAAAAAACTTACCACTTTTCCGGGACGGCAAACCCCCACCTGAAACCCAAAAATAACATGAGTGTCGTGTTAGAGTCATCGGGAAAAAATCACTCGACTATTCCGATTGCCTATCGACACATGCGTACGTCTGTATTGATTAAACCAAATAGTCTCGTTTTCGTAAATTCGGAACCACTCGTGGCGCTCCTGATAAATCATTCACCCCGGCATTAACTCAAGGGCTGAGTCATAGCCGTTACCCACTCGCCCCCATTCGTCATCGACAACGCTCAAAACTGAAGAAACGCACAGGAATACATCGACGGGATTGCATTACGCCCACCCCCGCGATGTCTGCGGGTCCTAACTTCATTATTGATCGTGTTTACCTAACCGAATGGAGGGTGAAGCCGAATTATGACCACGGTCAATTTGTACCCGGTGTAAATTTGACATTAATGTCAACACGAAACCGGAGCTTGTCGCTTTAAGAACCATAGCTTAATTAGAGATGAGTCGAAAGGCGAGCTTATTTATGGAGCCGTCACTTGTCTACCCTTTTTTTTTCTGGAGATAGCATCCCCATCATGAGAATGCCATTTAAATTGCAAATGTGTAATTAGATCTGTTCCTGGAGTGATGGCTGAGGGACTCGGATGTCATTAGAATTTCAAAAGCTCGACCATTTTCCACACTTTTCAATGAGCATTTTTATTTCAGAATCTTCAATGAAGATTTTATGCATATTACATATTACAAAATCCCACGAATTTTCTTACGGGGGTTCGTTTAGCAAATCAAGGTCGTTCAGCTCATCGTATCGAATTGAAAAACGAACCTCCATAAGAAAATTCGTGCGATTTTGTACATTTTTGTACAGTCTTCTTTAGTGTGTGGAATATTTCTTGAAAAAATATATTTTGTTCGACAGGGCGTTAATGGGGGCAAGTGAAAGGCCGCGAATCTTTATTGGACATAAATAATCACTCCCCAGTCCCCAATAAAGTTAATTAAATTGCGTATTAAATTGGTGTCGTGTCAGATATTCGTGTCGGTTTATTAATGCCTAAATTGGTTGGAAATAAATTTGTCCTGAGATAAGGACGTAAGTAATTTTAATTTGGAGGCGCCAGTGCATGAAACATGAAATCGATCCGGTTCCTGTTTATACGAATGCAATCCAGATGTATCCGTCCTAATCTCGTCCCTTAATTAGGATGATCGAGCGCCGCCCCCGAACACCTCTAATTTTAGTTGGGGCGTAATAACGCGACGGGACGCGGTCATGTCGCATCCGTGGGGCTGTGTGTCGAGGGCGGCGGCGCTCCAGATATCTTACCTAATGACACTCTTTCCCTCTTCCACCGCCGATAACAATCAGTAATCAGGCGACCCGCTTGCTGACATGTAATTTGTTGATAATGGCGGATTACTAATAGGGTAGCGCATTTTCAGATTGCCAGATTTGTTAGCAGGAAGATGGGACGAGATTGGCTAATGGCCTCGTCCAGATTATGCACAATACGTCCATCAATCCTCAATCGGGACAAATTCGCGCCGCCCCTCATTAAAAGCACGGATTTTTCGCCGAGTCGGCAACTCCGCCGCCAAAGTTATCATTAGGATCTACCGCCGCAATCAACACCGGTTTTTACCCGACGACCTCATTAGTATGCTCGGCAAAACGATTTTTCTCCGGTTTTACGTTGCACTAACTAATTTGATGATCGTATGATATGCACGTTCGAACATTTACAGGACGAAAGCGTCGATTTAAATGCCGGATCGTCAAACAACAATAATTCCACAATCCGGGACTGTATTATCCCTCTCTCCTTACGTACACACGATTCGCTTGTTTATGTTTATCTTAAAACGCGAATCTCCAAGATGGACCGAACTAGTTAGTCGCACGAAAAATAAATAACACGGCCTACCCAGGTTAACTCGGGTAACTGGTCATAACTACCAAACATTGAAACAACATTGCCGACATTCTAATAACAATTAGAGCGTTTAGTTTCACCTGTACCTCCCCTGCAAACTTCCCTTAATCCAACGTGCAACTAAGGGAATAATATTTGGATAGCAAACGGCACCGGGTCATGAATTACAAACTGGCTTCCAAAATTAAATGTAATAATTCTCGATTGATCCTTTCCTCTATATTATCTAGCTTCGAGTGCTTTTATCCAACAATTATAGTGCTCTGCTCTTTCCCATTTACAAAACTCGGTGCATCAACTTGACGTCACTGCATTAAGAAATGATGCAAGAAAAAGTTCTCCCTGTTTCACTAACTGTACCAGAGACATGTTCTTGTCAAACAAATAATTGACGAAGGTTTCCTCTAATCTGATTGTTTTGGTACCGGAAGCATATTCTTGTCGGCAAATGATTTACATTAGAATTTCAAATTTGTCCTCGCCTACACTCCTCTCCACTATTTCTATTAAAATTTTTAGATTCAACAGAAAATGTTTTCCGAAACACATTATTTAGGAGCAAATTTACTTCTGTTTCTAGAACCCTTCTGTACTCTTTCTTAAAGGCTATGGTTCTGGGATAAATCACTCCAACATATTCCAGAGCTTTCTAGACTAGCACTACGAACCCAAATGGTCCAAATGTAGTTTCCTGTGGTACGTCACCGTTCTGGAACAAGAAGTATCGAGGTGTTTCAGGCTTCTTACAGGATTATAAAACCCTTCCGAATGTTCTTAATGTTCTGGTAAATTTGTGACAGTTCAAATCGCCACAATACATCTAGGAAGTATCTTAGAGCTTTCTAAAAGATTCACAAGCGCTCCTTCAAACTCCATATCTTTCCAGAAATTTCCTCACCATTACAGACACTTTGGAGCAGTTTTGGAAACCAAAGCCAAATACATAGTCCAAATGAAATATTCAATACAATCAATTCAAATGTGGTAATGTTGAAAAGAATCCTTGACAATATTTAAAGAACTATCGAAAGAATTTCGGTTCATTTAACTTTCATCTTTTTCAAGATTGCAGATTTCACTTTCATTTTCTGTTTTTGTAATAGTTATCTACATTACAAATGCGGTAGGCTACATTTTACAGCGCGAGGTTTTTAGATTGAAACATGACCGCGCAGCGGGAGTGTTTTAACAAAAACCGAGCGATGTAAAATGTCTACCGCATTAGTAATGTATTAATCTTTTTGGCCGACAACTCGTTTTCTCAAATTTGAAATTTGTTGTAAACAATAATTTTGCAAAACCTGTCAAAAACTGACAGTTGATTAATAAAATACCAGAAAGTTATCTATTATACAGATAATTGATATGCTTACGATTTATACCACAAGATGGGGCCATCAGAATTCACAATTTTTCAGAAGAAACGGATCAATGGTAGCGGTATCTTGTCTTAGTATAAATGGACTTTATTTATGATAAGCTAACAGTTTTTTTGGAGGTCCCTAAAAGTTTAAAATTTTCGTGGTATTTTACACACTCCGTGCGGTAAAATGACAGATAGTTTGATTAGTGTACAAATCAAGATACCGTAGCCTGTTCAAAATGTGTAAACATGTCATTTAGAGTTGAGGAGGCCAAAAATTCTTTTTCAATTTCCACTAAATTAATTTCACTAAATAACCTCAACAGTGAGTATTGAAACTTCTTTCAGTTGCCAATTGCAGTAGTGGCGCGATAGAAAAAGTATTTCGAAACAATCAATTACTTTTCTTTTTAACTTTGTCCTACTTTACTCCACTTTCTGGCAGTTTTTTGACCTTCCTTCTTCTAATTTACTCCATTTTGTCCAAATCTTCCCACTCGTAAAATTTTTGTCAATATTATACAATATTAACACTTTTCAAGATCCTTTCTTTTCTTCTTCTTGGCTTTTCTTTGACATTTTCTATTTACATTTTTTCCTATACCGCCTTTCCATCCACTTCTTAACAGAAACACGCAGATTTGTAAATTTTCAACAAAATCTATCTTCACTCACTATCACAAAAAAGAAATTTTCTATTTGAAGAAATTGTTCAGAAACCCTCCCACTGTTCACAAACTCCTAATTTTCTCGGAAAACAAAAATCCAAAAATTGGGAAATATTCTCACATTCTTACAGAACAATAGTCTGGAAATATTCTCGTCACATAACTCACATCTACTCTGCGCCACAGTTTTCTTTTTTTTTTTTTCTTGAAGTTGGAGTTGGTACGGCTCGTTCTGGAAGTTCTTAAATTGGAAAGTAAAAATCCGAAACGAGCTCGTCTCAGTTTAAAGTGAAATAATTCGTTGGTGCACGGTCACAAAAATAATTTCAATTACAAGAGGAGAAAAACTCGGCTATTGTTGCGTGCTTATCCAATTTCGACGAACAACTTGGAGTCATGATGGAGTCCTAAACTTGTTTAACTTCACAACGACGCCGAAAATAATTTTAAATTGAAATGAACCCGCAGCAGAAAGCGGTCTTTAGGTCAAAATTGAGATTTATGTTGTAAGCTCAGGTCGAGTTTAACTCACATACCTGAGAACAACGGTGATTACTCTTCATTGTGTATTCTTCAAAATCTCCCGTCTCTGCTGCTGCGTTTTCTATTCAATTTACATGAGAAATTGGCCGATTTCTGCAATGTTTGCCGAGTGAAATATTAAGAGGGACTAGTCTAAATGATGCGCTTTAAATTATTTCCGACGGTAAAGCTGTCACTTAGAGTGAACCTTCGCCTTGCACACGTGTCGTTAAAAAACCACAAGCGGATTATGTCACATCGCATTCAAGTAACAACGACAATGAATTTTACAGTAAGAAAATGTGCATTCTGCGTCGGACATGTTATGCGATTTTATTGCCGTCCCGCTGCATTCGACATCGCCGTGAATCCTTCACTCCTGCAATAAAATGCGAAGGCGTTACCTGACCGCTTTAAATGCTGTTACAAATGTTTGTTTTGCGTTCACGACGTTCAATAATGAGCTGCACTGCATAATACAACCGCAGCCTGTCCGACCCCATCCAGTTAAACATTACTCAACCCTCCGCATACACACGACAAAGTTAGTCGAAGAGGTTCTTAGCGGTCGCCTGTTCGCCTCACCTTCAATTAAGATTGTTGATGGTCATCATCTAATGGACGGCGGTCCCAAAGACTCAAACTACCCCAACTAGACCGCATTGTCTTTTGACCGGTTCGGCCCTTCGAAGGAGCTTTTTCTCATCAACCATCGAATGAATATTTCACGCCATTTGGGTAGCAATAATGCGACAAAAGAACGAGTTTATTGTGGAAAAATATTGCACCGCTTGGGAATGAAAGGAATCGATAAATCAATGGGGTAATTGCACCACACAAAACAAGACGGCGAGAGAGGAGGGAAAAGAGGGAGAGGAGTACCATGTAAAAGGTAGAATAGTATAAAAAATTGAAAATTAAGACATTTGGAATGAGAGAAAATGAAGACAGATCAGCAGAAGAAAAATACAAGTGAGCAAAGTGGTGCATTTAATCACGAGTACGGAAGTTGGGCGTCTGAGCCGAAGGCGAGGACTCCAACCGCACGAGAATGTATAATCCCTGTATTTTCTTCACTTTACAATCTAGAGTTTATAGAAATAACCCAAGATGGAAATAAGATTAGGATAAATACAAGAAGGGAAGCTCTAGTCCAAAAATCAAAAAATAAATAAAATTAAATTAGAAGAAAAGGGAAGCGAGGAAGGGACTACAATGGAAAAATTATCCGAAGGGCCGGCCGCATTAAAATAACGAGCGGGAAAATTTAGTAAATTCTCGAATTTGTAAGGGAGTAATCAGGGCGATACGATCGCGTAACAAAACATTGTTTAAATAATGAGATATGCTTAAAAGGGAACAGGAACCGGGGCGTGTAATTTAAATTCACTACTTTTTTTTCGCCCCAAAGATAAATATCCCATGTTATGGCGCCCCGTTTTATATTCAGACAAATAGCCCCTCTGATAAGGAACACCGACATTTACTAGAGCTTACAACCCAACTTATAATACCCACTTTTGATATTAAAATTACCGTCATTACCGACCCGTGTAACTACGCTTTGATTACACAATTGCAAGCATTACGTCTCTCCCCTAAGTAAACCAGTGTGGGAACGGCGACGAATCAATTCATTTTGGAGGGACGACCCACAATAATTTTTTAGGAAAAAGAATATAACACACAACGCGTCGTAAAAAATTAATTGGCAGGGATGGAGTTGGGGCGACGTCAGATGAACTAGAATCTAATGAGAAAACGCGAACTTACAACAATCAACGCGAATGTTTATTCATTAATAGGAAATTAACAACCCTTCCGAACCGTTCGTTACGCTCACAGCGAAACTCACATCTACCGGATGATTTTAATAGTGGAAGTTTCACAAATATGGATCGGAACACCCACGAACGAATTAATATGAAGGAACAATCCCCCGAAGGGCGCACCAATACACCACTTTTGCTCTCGATCAAAGAAACGCAAAATTACTAGGCAAGGTGGAAATGCCAAAACGTAATCGAACGAACCGCACAAACTATTTCAGAACTAGAAACACACGATTCTGTTCAAAGCGAAAAGACTTATGTTAAATGTATGACATAGTTATTTACATTACATATGCGGTAGGCGCGAAGTTTTTAGATTGAAACACGACCGCGCAGCGGGAGTGTTTTAACAAAAACCGAGCGATGTAAAATGCTTACCGCATTAGTAATATATTAATCTTTTCGACTGATGACCCGCTAAGTACTTGTTTTCTCAAATTTGAAATTTGTTGTAGCCAATAATTTTGTAAAACCTGTCAAAGACTGACATTAAATTAATGAAATGGCAGAAAGTTATCTATTATACCGATAACTGACACGCTTACGATTTACACCACCGTGCGGTAAAATGACAGATTAGTGTGTAAAAATCAAGATACCCTAGCTGTTCAAAGTGTGTAAACATGTCATTTATAGTTGAGGAGGCCAAAAAAGAAATATTGTATACACAGTTTGAAGGACTGATTAAAAACAAGATAAAGATAGATGGATTATAATATTATATAATATTAATAACGATGAGTAGAAGTTTTTGGTTTTTCATTTGTCATTTATAAACAGTAACGCGGTTATAATACCGAGGAGTAATATCATATATGTATTAGAGGAAAAAAAAAATCGTAAAATTGAAAAAAGAATTATAATTTTGCTCTAAATAGAAAACGCTGGGGAGCAGAGAAATGAATATACAGTATGTCCCCGGATTGAGTTTACAAGAGGAAAAAAATTATTATTTTTGATTTTACGTAAAAACTTCAGAGGAATAACATTTTTTGCTTCATCTGAAACCCCCATTTCCGTTATTAAAATCTCAGTATTGATACACTGTATTCTTAAATTAACATTTTCTGTTCAAATTTGGATTTAGAATTAATTTTTATGTTATAAATTTTATTACAATTGGCCTGGTTTTTTGACAAACAACTTATTACTGTTGCAAAATGTTGTCTTTAGAACAAAGAATTTATTTAATCCAATGTTGGACCGGTTTTTGTCACATAATTACAAAATTTAATGAAAAATTTCAGTTATGTATCAGGCATGGGTGTTCAGAAGCTTAAACTTCGATACAGGGTTGAATGATGTACAGAAAACGGCGCATAGTTAATAGAATAGTTTTATATTCAATTATCATTTGATTTTAAAAAAAAAAAGGAAAATATTTTTTCTGCATTTTCTTTGATTTTAATGTTAAGTCTTCCTCTGTGTTGAAAAAGACTTTTTAATAACAGAAATGAAAGTTTCAGATGAAGCAAAAAATGTTACTCCTCTGAAGTTTTTGCGTAAAATCAAAAATAAAAATTGTTTCCCTCTTGTAAACTCAATCCGGGGACATACTGTATACGTCACGCGAAATTAGAGTATTTCGCGGGGCGCTTTTGCAAATCTCTCACCTCTAAACTATTAATAGTTACTGAACTGATTTGTACCATTGACATATTTTTGTGTACTGTTTGAATTAATTCAATTAATTCAGTCAACAAAAAACAAAAAAATAATTTGACACAGTTGATTAAAAATGAAAAATAAAAATCTAAACCACTTTCTTTCTTATTTTTTACTACTAATTTCTTACCTACACCTCCAGATTTAATTATATTTTTTGTTTTTGCTCATTTAATCTGCCATTTCCATTCTTCCTCCGGGCACCTACTTCTCAATGTATCCTCACCGTTTAATTTTTCCCGATTTTTCTTTCTGTTGCTGTTATTTTTTCCTTTGTAAAAAAACCGACTTGATCGGCGTCAAACTTGAAACCGCTAATCCCGCAAATCCAATTACCGACTTGTGTTACCATAAATTTGCGCGTGTGTCGCCTGGTGCATCTCTTTCACACGTTTAATTGACAATTTGCCAAGTGCTAAATGGTAAATTACCATTAAAAGCTGTTAAGTGAGGTGTAAATATCTCCGGCGCTTATAATTTTCTCAAGGTAAATTTGCATAGGTGATGAACGTCACGTTCCTCGTAGGAAATTGTGACGGTGGGCGGTTGTGAATTTTTCACGGGCGAGATTACGTCCCCTCATTATTAAAATTCCCCGAATTTAATTTGATTGTGAATTAGCGTCTCAGAAAATCCCCCTTTGTAAAATATTAAGTTCAATTATAAAACGCGGCTAATTAAGGGCGCGTTTCAAAGGAAGCAATTGATTAAAGTTTAATAGTTCAATTTGGTCGCGCGATTTCTTCTGTGATTCTGACGGCGTTAACGGTGCGAGATGATTTCGTGCGGGGGCGGCGGAGGCCGGAGACAGTCCTTATCAAAATACCGGAATCGATGCGCAGGCAAAAACAGAAATCACCGGCTCCTGGATCATTAACCGGCCGTGCACTCCTCAACCGCCGCTTAAATTTCAAAGGAGAGCCTTCGGAAAAGTTAATCCAATCTACTGGCTGTACAGAGATAGATAAGATACTTTGTTATTTTCCGCTGCGATCTGAACGCTACGCTGCAATGTTTATTTTATTAAGGTTTTTGCTTTCTTTCTCCCCAATCTCGGCCTTTACGACGGTCGCATAGTATCCTAGATTACGACGTAAAAGAACGCACCCTGGAAAACGTCACATGTCCTCTCTCGAGCCAAATCAGCAAAACGCTCGCTGAATTCTTGAATGCCTTAATGTTCAAAACTGAAACCGTCTCGGCTTATCGTCGCCCCTTCTGGATTCCGCTTTGTCACCGACGATTAAAATTGTTGCACGTCCTTCGGCTCCGGAATCGAGTCCGCGACTGCATCGCCCGGAGACGCACTCATTTTACGCCCCTTTCACACGGGGTGATGGCCACTCTTCCGCGGTGGCTTCGTACAAAAAATAAAAAACGGGTCTCGCTCCGTGCCCAAGAAATATGAAGAAAATAAATAGGTATTAAAACACAAAACACCAAATTTGGAATTACGGAAATATCCTGCACAAGCTCAAAGATTTCAAAAACAAATTTTATCAGTTAAGAAATAGATCAAGTAAGATGAGGCAGAATGTAAAATAATTATACAGGGTGATTCAAAACGAACGCACCAACTACTAGTACAGAATACAGTGAGAGAATTGAAAAAAAAATTCCTAGCTTCAATTAAAAGTTACAGCGTGTTAAAGTTAGAAAATTTTAACCAAAAATGTTCTTGAAAAAAAAATTTTTTTGTCCCAATTATATTAGACAGAGTATTCATTCAATTGCAATAACATTCACTATTTAAATAATTTTTCTTTTAGTCCATTTGCTTTTTTAAAAACGGAAATTTAAAATTTTTGTTACACAATTTTTGAATAAATCTTAGTCAATTAATAATGTGCTTGTATGTCAACAAAAAAATCAAAATTTGGAAAAATAAGAAAAAAACAAAAAAGCATCAGAACATTTGTATTATTTTTTCACGTTTTTCTCATTCTATTTTATACGTGGTGCTGTCCTTTTGTAATTATAATAATTGACTTAACCTTAATAAAAGATGACTGCCTGTTCAATGGTGGGAGTGGATAATAATAATGGTAATTTTTATTTTTTTATACCGAAAGATTTTTTTTAGTTGAAGCATGCATGATACATAACATATCGGGCCTTCAAATAAATATATATTTAGAGTAGGCGTAGGCGACATTTTAATTCTGTTAACAGGGTAAAGTAATTTTTGTAGGTAACCAATTATTCACGGTTACATAGTAAGCTTTTTCCCAATTTCATATTGACATATTGCGTGGAGGGAATAGGGAGAATGCACTACAAAAATTAAAAATATTTTCTAACCTAATTTTATTTCGTTAAAATGTCAGACGTTTCTTGTGTCATTTTCCACGCTGGAAAAATGTTGCAAACAATTGAATTTCCATAGGTTGCTCTAAATATAAATTTATTTGAAGGCCCGTTAGGTAGTAAGGTAGTAAAAAATTGATGGAAAACATTTGGAAGGAAAAAAGATTACAAAAAACCTGCAAAAAAGTAAATTCTAACAGATGGATTTAAAATTTAAATCAATTTCTTTCTGCACTGGCTTAAGCCAACGACAAGAAATGAGTTGTTTAAATATGTATTGTAAAATGATAAACTTTTAGCCAAAATGATAGAAAGACACATGACCACTCTTTGGCGATGGTCAAATTAACTGTCACTGTCGTCAAATAATATAAATATAAAGCTGTTTAAATTTTGAAAATTTGTTGCTCTCCCCATGTCTTCCGTCTTCATTGCTTTGAATACATACTTCGAAAGAAACTTCCCGCCATAAATATATATCTATGCATGATTCCCCCGCAACTTCTTATTTATTTGCTTCTTTAGAAGACTTTTCCTGTACAAGAAATAAAGCTCTGTTTAAAAAAAAAGTTATATTAGTTTTATCAGTAAGAAAAATTGAGGCAACAGATTGGAACGAATAAAGATCAGGCAAAAATGGTAAAAAGAATGCTTGGAAAAGAAATGATATAATGATGGATACTATTTGTGTGTATTTTAGCAGACAGAAATAAATTTTGCAAATCGGTGAGGGCACCACGATGCCCGCGTGGCGTAGTGTTAACTGACGTCTTTCGAACGTTGACATAATTATGTCTAACGTTTACAAATTTGGAAATACAACGTGAAAAATGAAGAAAAGTTGTGTAAAACCTGTGAAAAATAAGAGACCTAACTCGAAAGATTGGAGCCGAATTGCGGTGAAACATTTCCCTGAACATGGTACTAATGACCCCACAACAAGAAAACACGTCACCAACCATGAACGCTGGTCAATCGGTAAACTTCCAGACCTCACTAGATAAATAAAAAGAGCAACTATTTACACTGGGAAATTTTGTTACTCCTCTAACGCCCACAAACTTTCCAACTTGATCGTTCAGAATACTTCCAGACAAACTTCCACTGATAAATAAATATCTATGTATGTGTGATTCCACCCCAACTTATTTATTTAGGACCCCATTTTATTGATTTACGACGAAAGTAAGACGTTCCCTGTTGACAATTAAACCGAATAATTCATCGCCGCTGTGATCAAAAATTCATGTAATTTTGACACAAAGAGTTAAACTCCGAACTGGAACGAGCTTGTTTAGCTACCTAGTGAAAATTTTATGGGGAGTTTTGTGGCGTTATAATTAGGAGAACGTTTTAATTGGTAAACTTCTTTCACAAAGGACTTACATCTCAAGAGCAACGTGTAGTTCACGTCGAAAATCGCCTTTCATCGGAAAATGAATTAGTATACAAGTTGGAATTATCAAACTAGTAAATGTAATCAGATGCTGACTTTCAGACAGTCTTTACTAGTTCTCAAAGAGACGTTTTATGCTTAAGCTTTTGCAAAAAAAAGAATGTCAAATGTGCAATCGAGACGTAAGACTACGACAGAATTATTGCGTAATTAGTAGCCGGAAACAAACTGTTGCACTAAAAATTTCCGCATCGCTGGTGAAAAAAACGGCTGAATATTTTACAACGTGAAAAACTCAGGTTTCTCGTGGTACCTAATTTGCGTAACGACTAAATTTAATTATGAGATTCCCTTGACGGCCCCGCTTTTATATCAATTTATTGGCGTGGAACTTAAGAATATAACTGGAGGAATTACGGACGGGAAACAGGCCCGAAGGAAGCCGACTCATTATGAAATTACTCCAGAAAACATTAAAAATGGAAACCGAAATTATTCCGTTCAGTTAATGATAAATGGACCGCAATCGTGAGTTATGACCCGCCTCAAAAACCACCCCGACCCCGATCCCACCTCCACCCACCTTGTTGCTTGTTTATTATTCACGACCCCGCGAAAAAAAAATCGAAATTAATATCCTTCGCCGGCGTGTTTAATTCGCTGTCGGCCTTTGTTTCGGTACACGTTTCGCATTTCACCATATTTAATAAGATGAGGCGAGCATTCCTCGGCGGAATTACGGGACTTGTTAAAAATTGATACCGAATTATTTGCCGGAACGTTAACTGAAACTTCACAAAAGCGCCCAAGCTCCTACAATAATTTTTCTTTTGTCGACAAGTTAAAAGCGTTCGGAAAGTGCTTTTGTAAATTCGCGGATACCTTAAAGGAGACAAAACGCTAAATTAATATTAATTAAAATACAAAGGAAATTAAACTTCATTGCAATTAGTATTTCCCCCGTCTGTTAGGATCAGCACGTCTGAAAAATTCCGCTTCAGCGAAATCCTCGCACAATAACCGCGATTAGCACAATTAGGCGGCATCGAATCGGGTCGGCGCGGCGGACGTGAAAAATCTACAACCCCTCCGATTCTTCAGCCCCATCGATCAATTCCAAAACCCCCAAAAAAGCACTCGTCGACCGCTCATGCAGTCGTTCTAAATTAAAGGAAAAATTAATCAAGATCCTGGCAACTTTATATTGAGTTCTGCGAGCGTCGTGGACCAAAAAGACTTGTCGGAAAGATGGTCAAGTGCACACTTGATCGATCCGAAGACTCCGGTTCACTCGAACCATAAGAAAATCCAGATTGGCTAAATATTAGTACACTTCATTAGCGTATTGTTCCGGGCAAATTTGTTTAAATGTGAGGGCAAACAACCGGAGGCGGCTCCACCGTCTCGATAAATTTAATATTAATAGAAATCCACCTGAAAATTCCATCTCGCAGATTCTGCGCCCTATCAAAATTTTTGTCACAAGTTCGGGTGGATGTTGGGTGGCCACCACCTAATAAAAACCGTTTGGAAAAGTTGTCGTGGCGTGAAATACTCGTCAACCAATAAACGAGCAGAGGCGTTATTTAATTTTTTAATTTAAAAGCCGTTAAGGGACCACTCATCCGACCTAATGAATTCGGGACAGGTACCACTTAAATATTCAACCGACTTTGTTGGGTAACAACGCACGTTTTACGTCTTTTTATGTGGAGTGCTCATTAAACAGCAAAGACCGAAAGTCGAACAACAATCTTATCTGTCGGGGCCGCACCGAGCCCCATAAATATTTCGTGGTGGACCCCCGCGTAAAAACCCGACCCGACTTATCATTAATAATTGAAAACATTGGTCGTTGACATGTTGAACTTGACCCTCATTAACAATGGAAGCGGGGGTGTTGCAGCGAGTGCAGCCCCGATGACTCGGCACAACTCGGAACAACTTTAATTGCCTGTCGGGGTAATTGGGTGAATTTTATAAAACCGGCAAATGGGAGACCGACACCTCGATGCAATCGCGCCTCATTATCGCCCCTGAAAGCGTGAAGATTAATTAATTAAAAGTTGTGTGTTGAAAATCCGCGCCAGGTCAGGACTCGGCCAGGATCGATCCTCGTGAACGTCCTGATGCCTTTTATGTCGTATTAATGGGACGTTAACCGACGAATGATGATTACTGGAGGGTTGATACTTTAATGTCACATTCGATGGCGTGCTTTGAAACTTTTCAAGCTTTGTCTATTCTTCGACGAATAGGGAACGAACTTTGGCCGAACTTTCGTCACAAAATTTTATTGTGTTTTATCGCATTCTCCACACGAAACACCGGCCAAATCCATACAGACAAAAAACACTAATTCCAATTGATTAAAAGTGATTGTCACGCTTGTTTGTGTCAAACTAGTCCGGTCACATTAATTCCAAGGGTACAAAAAAAAAACCTATCGCTTCGTCAGACTCTATTGTACATTTGCACCGGAGGAAATTATTCAAACAATTTACAAATGTTGTTAAAATTATGATAATTACATTTTTCCTTCCGTAGCGAAAACTATGGAAACAAAATCCTTGTGGAACCTCTTTCAAAGAGCACAAAATTTCTTACAAAAAAGTTATGACGGCCGCATTGTAATTTCTATAGTTTGATGTGAGAGACGTTCAAAAGTGCGCCGCGAAATATTCCAACTTCCTGTGACTTACGGATTCGGCGATTCGCGTCGGGTTTGTGAAAAAATTCACATAGTGTCTAGATGCATAAAGGAATGTTTAATGCCAGTGAGAAACCATTTCCAAATCGTAGATTCAATAGTAGTTATTTATGTGACGCGCTTAGTAAATTAATCTTTACGGGCGCGCTGGCACTTGTGGGACGAGTGACGTAAAGAACGAGTCTCCATAAACCAGTAAGCCCAGAAAAGATTAATTGCGCGAGTTGCATACAAACTTTTATTTCCACCTTCAGCCTTTAAATTTCGTTTTTTATTTGTTATTTATGTTTATAAAATAATTTAAAGACTTGTGCGATTAACAACTCGGCTTCGCCTCGTACAAATTTCGCATGCGTTTGTTAATAATCCTCTTATCCCACTTGTTTCGTAAATATCTATTTCAATTCTAATCAATTACCTGTGTATATTATTTTCTTCTTTTCTTCTTACCTTTCTAAATAAACAAATCGTTATAAACAATTTCTCGAGAGTATTATACATATTTTTTTCCTCACCACTTGATTTTTTTTTCTCTAAACGAAATAATAATGAAAATTTCAAAAACAAATTTAATTACTTTTTTTTCTATTTGTCACTTGAATCCATTCTAATTGTTTGTAAAATTGTAAAGCAAAATGTTTACAATACAAAAAATATATATAAAACAAAATATGTTTATCAACTTATTTGCTGAAACAATCTCTATTATGGCTACCAAACATTGTGAAACATTAACTGAAACGAACATTGTTTGTTTCGATTTTTTTTTCGTATTGTAAGCCGTTTCAGGCTTACAAGCAAACAATTTAAACGAATCAAAATTTTATTCTGCTGAATCTGCTCTGGTTTCCGATTCGGAGACGAACCAAAATCCAAAAACGAAATTTCTTCAACAATTTTTATAAATGTTTTAAACAATCTGCCTCCGGTGCAAATGTATACATAATTGTATCTAATGAGGCGTTCTATACGGGTCGATTGACTGGACTATACTTAATACACAGTCGGACATTTAATTGTGGCAATTTGTACCTAGACGGGCCCGAAATCGTGCCAATTTGGCCATTATTAACTTTCCGCCACCGCCAAAACTTTCCCTCTATATAAATGAGTCGGATTTCGTCAAGAACTCGCGTTAACTCGATTATTACGACTCACTCACGAGTTAAATCCGGGAGGGCAACTCCCAACGATTTTTCCATCCGGCGGCAGAAGATATCGGCCTTTGATAATTAAATGAAATATTGTTTGTCGCCCGGAAAGTCTCCAGCGTAATACATATTTAATAATCCGGCGGCGAGTCGAGCTCGGCCCCGGATAAGCTTTGTGTGGCTCCCTGGGCGCATAAAAATATCAAACTGGCCCGGAATTAAACCGTATTCTATAATTCCAGCTGGCCCCGCCGACTCGTAATTCTTGTTCTTCGATCCGCGACTTGATCAACATGTTTGCCGGAGTTTAATCTGGCTTTGCGCGACCTCGACTCCTGCTCCAAGAGCGAGCTTCCGATGGATCGGCTCAAATTGGAGATAAGACCCGGATTATTATTAATAATCCGGCGGAGACGTCGCAGCGAATGTGAACGGTTTGTTATCGCTGCAGCGTGTTTATCAGATGAACCGGAGCTCGCATGCATCACGACTGGAACAAGCAATTAGATCGATTTTATTATGCCCAGGATAACGAAAGCCCCGATCGGTTCGATATTTTCCTGGAGGAGTATCGAATTTACGAGCGCCTTAAAGAAAACACCAACAATATTTTAATATGAAAGTTACATATTTTCCCTCTGTTTATGGAACGAATATGGAAGGGAAATTCCGCAGACTAAAATATGGCGGACATAAACAGCGAAAGACGCCAATTCGTGGCATAGAACAAATTGTCTTGTATTTTGTGATGTTGCTTTGAATTTTAAGAGAGTCTTAAATCGCCGCGTAAACAACCGTTTAAAACGGCAATTACTTTGTTAAAGGAACGCTGCAACTCAACAAAAAATCCCAGTCAAGTGTCGGTTAACTTTTATTTCGTTTGCATGAATTACGCTGCATTCTCCCTGGAAAAGCCAATGTAAACACGACGAAACCATGAGTAGTTGCTCTAAGCAAACAACCAATAAACAAAGTGTCCTCGCACCGTCAAAATTGATTTTGTCGAGTGACAAAATCTATCAAACACTAACGAGGCGACGTTCTTCACGTGAATAATTTAAACATTCCTCGGTTTCGCTCAGGTTCCGAACGACCAAGAACATGCATCAATCCCTAAACAATTCATAATTTAACTTTATACCCAGACTAAGCTTCAATTATTCGATACTGTAAATAACATTCCGGAGTTCTCTAATCACGGAGTGAAACCGACAATTCCATTATTTTGCGCTAAAATACAATTTGGTATTTCGTATAGAGCAATTGATCCATTAGTGAATGGATTATATCCATTACCACTTAACACTTTGATGCGAGTTGTATAACTAGCGTTAACTAGACCGACAGCCCTCAGGAATGATTTCTGTTCGTAAATAATTAATTTATTAAGTGGAAAGAAATCTCTTGAAGAGTGCTGCGTTAAGTGTGTGGTGTCAATTAAACAGACAAATTCCACGCTGAAGAGGCGCCGTGTGAGGATGCGCTTATCTTGTTGACACAGAAATTCAAAATTCTCAACTTGAAAGTGACAACTGAAGACAACTCTTAAGACTGACAAACAATTCGGCGTGAAGATATGTTGTATACTTTTTCTTATTATCAAAATAGAAAAATTAGAGATTCTCGTCACGATGGCACAGACTCAAGATAATTATCGGAATCAGTTATGAAGATATTATACATAGTTGCTTCATATCTTCAAAAAACTCATCCCAGACCTTCCAAAGATGCGCTGAAGAAGAGATGAATTTGTGGTCACGGGAAGAAGGGTAGAAAGGCAGCAGGAATGAGGGCTGAGACCCATGACCTTTTGAACTTGACGTAACCAGACGACAAGAAGATAAGAAGATAGATGCGTTGGTATTTGACAAACAGGACAGATTTTATCACTTCTTTTTACGTTTTCCACTAATTTCGTTTACGCAAAATATCACTTATGTAAAAAGAAAACTGTTTAGGTAGGGCCTGATTTCAAGTTGACTTGCGACGGGCGCACTTGTCCCAAGAGAGAAGGATGACGCATATTTGTAATTAATGTGTAGAACAAAGATAGCTACACATTTGCGCTGCACCATCTATTTGCGACCAGGACTTGAAATCTATAAAAATGGCACAAAAAGAAATTATGAACTGCAGAACAGAAACTCACGACCAAGATACAAAGGACCATGACACTAGAAACTGCTGCATTCTATACAGGCTGTCCTTGAAATGCATGTCAAAAAAAGTCGGTAGTTGGTGACGATGAATAGAAGTTAAATACAAAATTGTTTTCTAGTAAAAGTCTTTTTGAGATATAAAGCATTGAAAATAACCTCGAAATGTCCTGTATCTTTTTTCTTTTTTCTCAATTACTTCAACTTAGTAGCTTATGAAAATTTCGAGCCAATTTTTAATGCTTTATATCTCAAAAACAAGAAGACTTTTACTAAAAAAAAAACTTGTATTTAACTTCCATTCATCGTCACCAACTACTGATTATTTTTTTGACATGCATTTCGAGGACATACAACGATACACTCCCATTGGACACATTTCGTTTTATAAACCCAAACCAAAACCAAAATTTCTCGGGGTTGCAAAACTGTAATATTTAGGAGCAGGAAAATCAGATATTCTCAGTTTCATTGTCCATTTACTAAAACAGTGACATATACCCGGTACACAAAACATTCCCACACAATTATTCCATGTCTGAGAGTGCAAACTCCTCGCAGGAAAAATCCCTAAAGTGGACTAGAATTTTAACAACGAGTCCGCTCTTCAATCACCTGGACCAGCACTCCACAACGTTGCTGCATAACGACCCAGTCAATTTTCGTGCTTTGTCAACGAAAATATTCAACACGGCGGCGAAAACAAAACTGACACAAGCCCATCCATTTTTAATGAAAAGCCGACAGTCCATTGACAACCCGAACGACACCAAAGAACAAAAAAAATCTTTTTCAATTTTTAATCACGCTCTCGCCCCATCCGCTCCACTCCTTACATGTATAATAAAAACGGCTTCTAGGGATGGCACTCTATGAAAATTGGCGTAAACGAGGAGCGACGCTCTAAATGAGTACCCAGATTAAATATTTAGTTTATCTAGAGGGTCATTAATATGGGGTAATGAGGTGTGCTCCATCACCCACCTTTCACGTCTGATGATAAAAATGACATTTTAATCACGAGCTCGCTCCTTCACGCTTCGACTGTCAATGGACGGTTATAAATAATCGAGAACATGGCGTTCGAAAATTAATACCCACTTCTGGGGGTGGTATGATTTTATGGCTTCTCGAGCCCGCGACCCTGGGGGACATATATCTGGAGAGCACCCTCGTTAGCCAACCAGATTTATACAGTGCTCTACTTTTCCATATTTTTCTGAGAAAATCCGGCTAATTAACGCGGGTATCGTACCGTTTCCATTGTAACGATCTCGATTACGATTCGGGGGCACACTTTCTTCGCAACACTTGTGTTAATTCATAATCGGTAAAATTCGATTGGTCCAGTTCTTGGGGTCGATAGATGCATTATTGTTATTAAAGTTGTGGGGTCAGCAATCGCGCCGGGAACGGTAAGTGCACCTATGAGCGAATTACAAGTCAGAATTATTCATGAGACCATCAATCTCTTTTCTTTACGGCATATTATACTTGTGTTATCCCCGATTGCTCGGATAAAAGGAACATTGTTATTGACTTTGAGCATACATCTCTATTGATAGGGAGTCCCTTATTTACAATGTGAAAGGCGAACAAACAGACATAAACCAAAGCGGGACGAACCGGCGCTCGCGCGAAAGAAAATCGCGATAATTATCATTGTTGACGATAAATTACGCAACATTTCATTAAATTTTAACAACGTCCTTCGGGATGTGGGCCCAGAGACGCGACACCGGAGAATACACAATTTCGCGAACACCGCGTTCCGAGGAGTAACGGAAGAATGATGGAAGAGGAACAGGACGGACGGTTAAAATTATTTTATGATGTCTCATTTTCTTTTTGCGTCGTTGGAAATCTGAGAAATTGAGTTCGCAAGCGATCTGTCAAACTCACGGCCAACCCCAAACACCCAATTTATTGTGCGGCCTGGTCAATTGTGTCCAGGAGATAATCACAAGGGAGTCCTCAAGGTGCGGAAACGCATGCGCCCCTCTTGCAACATTGTCACCACTTCAAAACTAGAAATTTGACAGGGGTGGCCCCCATCTGTCAAACAATCGCCGATCGCTCAAACGTCAATTTTTCAGGAGTCCATGGCGCCGTTTCGCGTGTTAAATATCTGGAAATGGTTCGGGATTAGTTGTGCGATGTTGTTTTGGATGATGTTACGTACGAGATTCGATTGGGGGAGATATTTTTCGACGATTTGACTTTGGAAATTCGACCGGAGCGTGTCACGCGGCTGTCACCGTTGGCATTGATTTTTTTTTGATCGGTTGGTACGAGATTTTCGGTCTGGTGCAGCCGGGCCCCACGAACTGGTTCCGTTCCACAACAAAGGTGTTCCCGGTCGGGTCCTTTGATCCGGGGCCCGAGCGGCGATCTCCCCGTAATTAAAATCGATCTTTTTCCGATTGTCAATTTGGCCGGACGAACAAGTCCGGCGGCGGCGTTTTTCAATTAACCCGGCCGACACAAAACGGCGATAACCTGAAGAATGCAGCCGACTTGGCAACGATGCACTAACCTTCTTGCGGTTGAAACTCGTCCGAGGAGGCGACGGTCGGTCCAACGACGAAAAAGTGCAATTTCGCCGATGCGATCACAAAAACTGACACCAACTCGGCCGGGAAAGTCGGCCGCCGACGCGGTTCGTCGCGATTTTCACGCCTTTTCCGATGGGTTCGAGTGCACGAAAACACGATTCCAGCCGGAAAACACTCCGCACAACAACGCGTCCGAACAGGAGGCGCACACACGATTGCCGGCCGAACATGAAAGGTGGAATACTGCGGCAACGACGATGCACGACAAGACGCGGATCTGGACGATTACTCTGCCTTATGGGCTTAATTACCATAAAAAAATTACTCACGATTATTATTTATTAACGAAACATGCGACCACTCAGGAGACGTCCGTCAACTCATTTTTATTTTTACAAGCCGAATTTGACAATTTTTCTCAAATTAGTGCCTAGGGGAGTCGAGCCACGAGGGTGGCAACCCTGACGCGCCAATGACAGATGGAAGTTTTCACTTCAAAATGCACCTGGCCACCCAAGAAAGACGCAATACACCGCATAATTAGGGCTATTATCGGAAATTGTTGGAAAAAATCACGGTCGGACTCCATTTGCGGGCCCAAGGTGCAAGGCCGCGAACACTGCACAGGTTCTGTCACAACGGTGTGTACAAAATAATATCACGTTTCGTTACCTTGTAGGTTTCTTATTTATAAACAACGTGTTTACAAAGTTATACGAATTGTTACTGAATACAATAACATTGTATTGGGGCCCAAGACAACATAAAAATTTGTACAGAACGTCGAACTTGTTAAAGTGAAGGGACCCAAATTTGGGGCGTGTTTAATGTTGGATTGCGACGCGTTGTCCCGGCTGAACAAATTCGCTGTCAAGTCCAAATTCTCGTCCAGTTTTAGCTGCAATTCTAAGCGTATTCAGTCTCTGGTTTTCGTGTATATTGCAGTCAATTAGTACGAAGATGTCAGCAACAAACATAAATGTATTCTCATTCAGGTACATCAGAGAGAGCAGAGTGTCGTGGGTGTGGACACATTGAAATTGATTTGTTGGTCTTTCTGTTGTGGTGCATTTCTGGAGCGTCTGTCTCTCAATGAAGAGCAACAGTTCTGTAACAACTTCGTCCTCTCTTTTGAAGCGTTTCTATGGCAAAACTTCTCGCTAAAATTACCACGTTCGTTGCAGATAAAGGAAATAATGATGACACTTTTAATAAAACTGATGAAAAAGTTGTGTTTATTTATGTCAAGTCATCGGTGTGTGGTGGAGAAAAGAGACTCACCACGACGATAAAAGCTTGAAATGGCCTTCGATAATTCTAAGGAACTGTAATAACTCTCTTCCAAGTCTTGAAATAGGGAGGAAATTCAAGGACGTTACAAGATGCAAGATAATTTTTCAAGGTGACTAATAATTCTAGCTGGAAAATTTATTCTTTTCGGACCTCTAAAGAAAGAATTTGAAGGGTCGAGTGATGGCATTGAAACCAAATTTCTAGTGTGAAAGTGCTAAATCCTGCTTTCCAACCTTTGCTGTAAAGAAATCTATGAGAGACTCAAGAATACCCTTAAAAGTGAAGAATTCTAGGAATGAAAATATTACAATTCTTTCTGTCGTCCTGTATCCTTTTCCAGCTTCTACACTTTAATTTCTTTGAATTTATATTCCTAAGAAATAATAACAAACACAACTGAAAGAATTTGCGTGTACAACAAATATTTTTTCGGATAAGAAAAAATGTATTATATTGTTTTCTCATTTTTATTGTCTTCTCACGCTTTAGTCTTAGTCCAGACTCCAGACAATTATCAATTATCATACAGAGAGCAGTAGGAACATTTTTAAATAGATTTGTCGGTCCTTCTATTGTGCTGCCACTGTTGTAGGTTCTCCCAATAAAGACCAACAGTTTGTAACAACTCCGTCGTCCCTTCAAGCGTTTTTCTATTTACTCAGATGCAAGAAAAACTAATTGTATCAGAAGTGAAGGAAGTTTTTATTTATGGCAAGCGTCGGAAACAACAGGAATCGTTTTTACCGACTGTGCGACAAAAAACCACAAGTACCTGATTTTCACCTGGAATTTTCTCCTCCGGAAATTTGCGCATAATAAGCGACACTTTGTACACAAACAATTAACTTGGAAATGCTTCGCTGAAAAAGCAGAGAACGACTGTTAGAGCGAACGGTCGTTTATTAACGCACGGTCGAATTTCCACCGCGTTTTTACCAACTCGACCAGATTTATTTAAAAATTGTACGAAATCGGAGCGACGCGAATCGCGCTGTCACAATTGGAAACACCGAAAATATTGTCAACTGGTCGCTCTCTATTTGTGTATCGAATTAGTCGCCGGACAAGCCACCGGACGTGTTCGTGTCCCCGCGCTTTATTAATTATTTTTTCCGTCTGAAGGAATTTTTCATGAGTGGTCACTGAGTGTCGTGAAACTTTGATGACAAAAACTAATTACAAAGCCGGAGAACGGCGATGTTTAGTCGAGTTATCGACTATCACACTCCACTACAGCAATTCCCTCATTAATCACTTATAATGAAATGATCGTTGCGAACATACAACATGAATTATGTGCAAACTGCACACCGCTCGTAAACTCTTCAAATTTATTTACTTAATAACTTTGCAGCTTATTTACCTATGATTTAAATGTGTGCCAGTTTGCTCATTAACGAAATTAGATGCGCAGCGCCACCCCACAAATCAAGCTTGTTGTCGTTTCCTCCGAAACTGCACCGATTAATTTTTAGTCGGTTCGGAGTGAACACACGATTGAAAGAATGAAGCGGCGAAGCGCTCCAGACACGAATAAAATCGATAGATTACAGATTCGGAAAAAACTAGCTGCTTTGCTTACATCGCATTGAGAGCACTACAATACGCCCGGAACTGTAACAAACTAGACCGTTCAGGCATACCAGACTACAAAATCGAATTCTGAGGCTTTCTCCAGTTCTATTATTGACTCAGTTTGTTAGCCCGACTCGATCGTAAATAATATTTTCTTTGAGTTTATTCGACGACACCGGAATAATGACCACTTAGGGATTTAAGCGCACGGCTTTGCTAAAATGCACCGCTTCGTGTAACTCCCGCCGATTATAAATCTTATAAATCACGTTATTTGCGAAATTTATTGCGCCTCGTTGTTTCAAACCTACGTCTGGCTCTAGATCTCTCGTCTATTACCGAACAAAATCTCCAGTAATCGTTATGTTTTGTTTGTCACCCTAATCTAAACACTAACATACCAACTTTATCTGACAGATTTTTCCATTAGCGGCTGCGGTTTAATTCCGGTTTGGAGTGTCAAACTTCTTTCCAACAATTAACTTCTCCCGCAGTGTTGAGTTATTTTTGTCGTTTCCGCGATTTATTCTGACTTATCGTACCGTTATCGGAAATCATTACAGCGTTCCGGATCTCGTAGATAACGATGTTGATGGCTTGCGTGCAGAACGATCAAAATAAAAACGATAGACACAGTTGAATTATTAAAACTAAATAGCGGAGAGACTCGTTTCAAACTTTGATATTTCGGAATTTTTCCAAACTGAATGGATGTTTGCTCGCATTGTTTTTTAACGCATCGATATGCTAACAATTCAGGTGTGTTTGTTTTTCATTTTTAGAATGATTTATAATGATGAGATTTAATCGAATGGTGGGAGGGAATGTTGTTGCAGGTTGCAGGTTTTAGCGAAATGGAGTACTGGATGGATAATATGTCTTCACGGGGATATACGTAATATTCGCTAATGGTCGAGGTATTCAATCATATGTAGAGTTATCTAAGATGATAACACAACTTGTTGCATGACATCTCCTTGGAATATTGATTTTTTAAAGAACTGTTAAAGGTGCTTACGCAACGTGCACAACTTGCTTGTATGGTGTGTTGCATACCCCCCACATCACACGCTACTTTGTATTTTTTTCTTACACTTTAATCACTAAATACTTTCATTTTTGTTAGGTTTTTTTTGTGCCAAGTGTGAAATTACTTCCACAACTTTTATTCAATTTATTAATTAGCGAGGTGTCAAAGTTGGACCATTAAATTTTTACAACGGGTTTCACTGACCTGGTTTAAATTTAATATGTAGTCCGTCAGGAGTTCTAAATTGGGTCAAAAAGGAATAAAATTCACATTTTGTTTGTTACCCGAGCTGCATGTACTCGAAATAACGAACGCAAGTTATCAATATGCCAGCAATTTTAAATCTGATCGAAAAGTAATAACATTGATATGTGATCGAATCTGGGAATCAACCAATGACCTATTAAAAACACCACCATGACAAACACTCCAACAAAACAAGCGCCCCATTGGCCAGAATCCCAAGCTTCCATAAACGGTAATGCGACCTGCCAATGATTTACATTTCATTAATTCATTTCTGCATTGTTATTGAATTCAATTATCAGACGTGCTGAAGAATTTGTTAGAAAAATTTGCCAAATCGTGGAAAAAATTGCTTCGAGCCTCTAGAATTATTCAAGTGCTTTTACCAAATGTTGAAATTTGTCAGATCTTTAGATTATTGTGTTTTACGTTATCTTGATGTGAATTATTAATGACTTCATAACCATTTACGAGGATAATTACGATCATAAAAACGGTGTACGTGGCTTAAAAACATAAAAAATTATTCCCAGTGTAAGATAGTAATTTACTTGCATATCCCAACTCTTTTCTTGCACGAATGTTTGTTTTCCATTTTCAACACTTTAGAATTTTTTTGTGGTGCCTCAATTACCAAACTCTTGCTATCATGCAACCTCCAATTTTTCTTTTATTATATTTAAAATTGTTGTGTTTTTTCAGTTTTATTCAATTTAATAGTTAGCTAGGTGTGGAAGTTGGACTATTAAATTTTTGCAACCGGTTCCACTGACCTAGTTTAAATTTAATAGTCTGTCAGGAGTTGAAAGATGCGTCGAAAAGTAATAAAATTCACATTTTGTTTGTTACTCGCGAAGTTACTAACGAAAGAAATAAAAAAAAAATTTTGCTGGCCAACCAGCGTCGACAAAAATTACAACGAAACGCTATTTTAACGGATAAAATTCTTGTTTAGGCACCCTTAATGAAAAATGTGATTTTACGTACTCCCAAGCGGACGAAAAGTAACTCTTTTCGGAAGCACTTGTTTGGCCGCACTTTTCTGACCCTGGACCGTAGCGCCATTTAGTCTGTTTGATAAGTTAACAACGAAACCGACAAAACCGAGTAAACAGACTGAAAACAAATGAAAATTTGACAATTAAATTTAAATTTATGCAACGAGTTTCTGTGTATATTGGGCTTTTTTAATTGCCCGAGGGACAAGATTAAAACACGAGCGTAGCGAGTCTAGGGCAATGGTTCGTTATCTGCTCATTTTGCTTTAGGGCAGTTAAGAGCCACTTTACAAAGGAGAAAAATGAGAATTTATGACAGTTGAAAACTTGTTTATTTCTGGTGCTTATTTGGTGCATAATAAGAAAATGAACGTTCATACAATCGATAGCAACAGCGTGATGAAGAAATGTGTAATACAACAGCGAAAGTAATGAACAAATGTCTAATACGCTGCCGGACATCGCAGATGATAAACGCAATAATTGTCCTGTCACCATAAATTATGTAAATAAGTAATTAATAAATAACTATTTTTGAAGCGATAGTAAAGAATCGTCTTCATATGTCCTGGTGGTTTACGGCTTCAAATACAGCGTGATCAACAATGACTGAGTCTGTTGGCAATGAAACAATTGAAAATACTGGTGATTTTTGTCTAGTAATTGGCACTGACCACGCACTGACCGGATTTTTTAACTTGAGATGACATTAAAAACATTCTTGTTTATGCAGGTTATGTTTATACTATTACAAAAATGAACCTTCGTGGGTAAATTTTAAATTTGCCAAATTTCATTGTTACCAACAGACTCAGTCATTTTTGATCACCCCGTATTTCCGCCTATTTTAATTACACCCTGTATGTAGTGCAGATTTTTGAAGTGAAAACTTCTTTAGGCGCACCACATAGGTACATTTTATTCCCGGGCAGTGAATTAGCTTCATGCTCGAAAGTCTAGTTTAGCGGAGCGAACGAGAAATCACAGATGAAAGAGAATACCTAATAGCGAGAAACACTCAACTTCCAAATTTTCATTGTTTAGTGTGTTTTCATTGTGTTGCTAAATTTAAGTGATAGTGCAGAGCTGCAGGAGTAGCAATATAAAAAACGATAAAGACACGATAAATATTGTAAGTTCGCAGATATGGCTTCAACAATTCATCAATTGGAAAAATTTGTGTAGCAAAATGTGAAGAGGAAAATGAACAAATTATCATAATACAGGGTATCTATAAATGATTGGTCCCGCTTGCTATGAAAACTTGTGTTCTGTTCAATAGGTACAACAAATCATCGTCAAGAAAATAAAGCCAAAATAAAACTTACACATCTAAACCTAACCTCACAAATTTTGCCAGTCCTAAAAGAGGGCGTATTTGCAGTTTCTATTGCAAAATACAGATTTTTGGTGTTTATTTCAAAACAGCATTGGATTTAAATAATATTAATTATTTATGCCTTGCTTCTGATTCCTCCAAGTATCATCCATAATAATTAAATTGATAGATAACGGGCGTCATGGAAGTTTTCACTTACCTACCTATGTCGTGCGATCTTAAGCATACACATTTTTTTTTTTTGCAAAAGGAGTTTGGAATAAGTGTGGTTTAAAAACTTAGTTTTAAACCTATTAAACCCCCAATAACAAAACGCAATTTGTTTATTTATGTGAAAAGTTTCCGATTTGAGCTACAATTTCAAAATTTAAATCGCTCAATTATCTCTTCGTTCAAAGCGAACAAATTAAAATATGGATTAGCACCGGCTCGCGGTCTGCACCAAAGCAAGGTGCCCATTTGCTATTTACTCTATTATTAAGCAACCATTTCTAGGATTCTCATCCTGGGTGTAATTGGCTGCAAATCCTTCAATAATTCACACTAACCGTATTTGTAAAAAACTGTAATCCAGTGAGCTCTTGCGTCATTCTTGACGAGTTCAAGACCACCATCAATAATAAAATCATGACCCCGCGCGATGGGTGCATATTAAAACGTACATTTTTTGACCCGTTGTGGTTTACTTGATTTTTTATCAATCCCAAAAGAGTCTTTCAAAAGTGCGTTTGTTTACTTTTGATTTTGCGACTTTGGGTCACAGCACCAACGGCGCAGAAGTGCATCAGAACTCATAATTGGTTGGTATAAAAGCACGCCAACATGAGTGTCTAAGCTCAGACCCTCAAGTGCATCGCTTTAAGTAGGAGTGCAAAGATTTTTTCAACGTCTGAACTAAATTTTAGTGTTCTCGAGCAATGACAAAATTTGACTGGACTGGTGTCATCAGAACCACCATATTCTTCTTGAAAGTAATTGGAATATGGTCACCGAGTCAGACAACTTGTCGGTGTAATTTGTACACTCTGTATAAAGTATTTACAGTGGTCGCGTTCCTACTGACGAATGTTGTGTCTCAAATAATCAACATGCACTTCATCGTGGGAGATGTTGAAGCCATGGCGTTGTCGTTTATCTTTCTGCTTATGTTCACTTCGCTGACAATAAAATTGATGTTCTTTATCAAGGATCAACACATTCTTGAAGATGTTTTGGCAGTTTTGGATGCGGAACCGTTGTTTCAACCCACAACACAACAAGAGTCTCACTGTCGCAGTGTTTTGAACAACTGGAAGAAGTTGTACATGGCATTTTCTGTCTCGATGTATGCGGCAATCGCATCTTGGGTTCTTTTTCCTGTTATTGACAATTCCTACGGTGAACATCCACTGATCTACTTGGCATGGTACCCTTTCGATGCTGAAGTGTCGCCCTTGTATCAAATAGTATATTGTTATCAAACCATCTGTTTTTTTATTGGTGGTGTCGCCCTGGCCAATATAGACATGTTCATTATAGTTTTGATGGAATATATTGGATTGCAATGCGACATATTGTGTGACAATCTGAGAAATTTGGATCTCTCGAAGAACAACGAAGACAATCGAAGTGAAATCAGTCGCCAGTTCGTAAACTGCATCGTGCACTACCAAAAAATCTTCAGGTGTGTACATATTACTAACTAAAGTAGTGACCTCTAGATAATAATTGAACAATTTTAGTTTCTCCCAAAAATGCAAATCATTTTTTAAGATGATCATTTTCGGACAGTTTCTCTCGTGCTCCATCAACCTGGCAATTCTTATGTTCCAACTGACCCTAGTAAGTCAACAGTTACACTCTTTTCATGCTTTTTTCCGCTTTCAGGTCGAACCACTCTCGACTTTCTTCTACACGTTGGTATTTTCTTTAGTGGTGATTCTAGTTCAGATCTTTCAGTACTGTTGGTTTGCCACCAGGCTGGAATCGAAGGTAGAGTGCTCAGCTAAAATGGTTCGTTCGCAAGATTGTTTTTAATTTTAGAGCAGCAACATTCCGTACGCAGCATTCGAAATGAACTTCGTAGGTGCACCAATCTCGGCACAAAAGAGCTTAATTATTTTCGTCGCTCGCACTCAGAAGTCGATTCAAATTCCGGTGCTGGGTGTGTTTCCGCTGTCGTTGGAGACTTACGTTAAGGTAAAATTTTTGTTGTGGTTAAAATGGGATTAAATAATGAATTCAGATTCTGCGCGCGTCTGGTTCGTGCTTGACTGTGCTGCGACGAATGAACATCGCCGATGAGTAAAAGGAAGAAATTTTAACCAGTGATAGATCTCGTCAAGAACAACAAAACTGTTATGTACCGTTTTTTCAAAATATTATTTTCATTTTAGTATTTTATCCCCCCCAAAAATGACAGTGACCCTGAAATAATAGGGTTTTTTTCTATTTTGCGGTTCTGTAATAGCGCCGTGAATATCCCAAAGTCGACAAGTATTTCAATTGTTTTTTGCCAACCATCATAAAATTCCCAAGAATTTTAAACTTCTTACTTTTGATTTAAAAACGAAAATCGAAAAAATTGCATAAAAAAAACTCGTTTCGTAAGACATTTATTCCATTCGTCCTTTATAAAACTCGCGCTTCGCGACTTGTTTTATAAACTTGGGCTCATGAAATAAACACTTCCTTATGAAACTCGTTTTTTAATATCTATAAGTAATTAGGTACTATTTTAAAATCGGCGCAAAACACTGTGTTTTTATAATAAAGTTTTTTCGCTCCGCGGCCGAGGTAGAGGATTACCTGCATTTTTAGTTAGTTTTATTCGACTACAAAAGGCAGGTGTTTACGCGTTGATTCTGTGATTTAAGCTAAAATTTTGTGAAAACGGCGCGTTTATTTTCGAATAGTGAATGCATAGGTGTTGGTGAAGCATGCGGGAGTGTTCTTCGAGCCCAATTGAAGTTTTAAGAGGACGGGTGGAAAATGCTGCCACAACAATAACAGAGGTATGCTGAAAAGAATGGCAGAATGATTTCGTCGACGCCTTCATGCAATAAGTAATTATAGGAGATATTCGAAATTGCCACCTCTTTGTTCCAAGTCGATGATGAAATTCTTGCATTTCATTTTGTATAAAATTCTGTCCTATTAGATTTTGCCATTATATGAAAAATCGTTTCCATTATGCTATTGGCAGTTGGGTATCATTGCACTATTTGAATAGGTACTTTTTTCGAGTTGAAAATAATTTGCTTGTACTATTCCGGACACGGAATCTTGGCCAACATTTTTTTGACATTTCTAAAAAAAATGATGTAAACCAATCATTAGCGTCATTAATAAATGACAATTATTAAAAATCATTTTGAAGTTTTTATTCTGACATCAAAAAAGCAAGGAAATGGCATTATCGAGTCAAAAGTTGGGTTATATTCAATAAAGGCCAGTTCACGCATATTTGTCAGTTAAATGTAAGTTATGGCCAAGATTCCGTGTCCGGAATAGTACTATTACGTTCATAAAATTTTGGACATCAAACTTCTGTCACATTAAAAAAATTACTCTAAATCATGCTTTATTGAAACTGTCGCATGAAAGATGAAATTGTTGTCAATTTGACACCGGTTTAAAATATAATTTTTTAAATTTGCGAGTACATTTGGGTATTTGTTTTATATTTTTTATTAATTAAAAGGTCGTTCTATTCCATTTGTCTGATTTTTACAACTTTTTTAATATTTTCTCGGTAAATCTGACATTCACATTTTCAAAATTGACACAATCAAAATTGAGGTTATTAATACATAAGGGTCGTTTTAGAATGTAAGACAGTACGATGACCTTAGTGTCCAAAATTTTTTGATCGCAATAGTACATTTTAATCCATTTGTACGGTCGGTGGACAAATAAAACTGGGACACTTAAAATTTAATCTATGTAAATCAGACCATTGAATTGTCAATATATTTGTCAGTGTCTATATAATATGTCATACCAAAGTTAACCTATTTGTGATAAAGCCATAATTAAACGTTGCAAATTTATAAATTTTGACTTATGTGATTGTCATTTTTGTCCCAGTTTTATTTGTCCACCGACTGTACCTAACTGATTTGTAATTTTTCTGACATTATCGAGTTACTTGTGGCAGTAATTTTGCTTGCATAACCATCGAATTTTAGCATTGCATTGATTATGTCGTTTTAAATCTATGACTTACTTTTTTTTTGTCTACAAGTAATTTTCACTCTGAAAAGGTCAATTTGACATTTTCAATTATGATTTTTGACATAGAATCGGGGCAACCAAACAAACAAAAATTACCAACTGTAGTGATTTTATTGTTCGACAACCATGCATTTGACAAATGGCGGATGCGCCAGGAAAAAATCGACACGCCGAGATAACTTGCCAAAATTATTTAACTATTGAAACAGTGTTCTAATACTCTTTGTTTTGTGAAGACCACTTCATTTGTGGAAAAATCTATTATTTTTTCGAAATACGTTTGTGATTTACAACACGATTGACAGATGCTTTTTTCCTTCTCACCCACCTAGACAGTTCTAGTACGAACAAAATTTCAGTTTTATTTTTAACGTGCTTCTCAATTTATAACATGGTTATGATTATGAATGTGCGCGCATTCGTCGTTAAATTGGGTCACGGTTTTAAACAATTTAATTCGCTACCTCTGACACGAAGGCAATTACTTATTTAAATAAATGCTAGACTGCACCATATTTCAGCAGCCCCACAGGTAAAGACCGTCACTTTTAATTATTTATAATCAGAAGGGATACACTTACGGTTATTATATTGTGTAATTCACAGGAATTTGAATTGTGCAACAACTTAAAATACTGTCACCTTTACAACTTAAAATACACATTATTCAAATGTTGTTGTTTAATTTCCCTCGACGATTTACTTAATTTCTAAAATCGAAGACGACGTGTTCTTGTTGTCGAACAATCTTCCGTACTTCCTGTCCAAATCATGGATAAACTCCTCTTTGAGATTTTGCAAACACCTGAAATCGAACAAACAGTTTTGAGACGATATCGATATCGAGAGCGACTCACATTCTGTAAATCGACGAGGTTCTAAATTTGGCTATATCGTAACTAGGCGCGTGTGGCTTATGAATAATAAACGCGTTTGGCAGAACAATCCATTCGTACCCTTGGGCTTCCAATTCCATGATGTGGGACACTTTGTTCCACCCGAACCCCATAAATCTACTGTCGTACTCGGTGACGTCGCTCCTGACCACCACGTACGGCTCAAAATCCGGTTCCCACTTGACCTGCAACGATCACCTTTATACACTGAAGACACCAGTCTAGTCTTGTACTGTATAGGGGGCGCTCGCTGTTCTCCACCTCGTATAGTTAGTGGGCGCGTGTCCGGCGACCCACACGTCAGACCTAAACGGGAAAACAGATTTCTTCTCCCACATCCCCACCAGCTGCACCTTGTTCTTCGGGAACCTACTCCGATACCTCTGACTCTCGAAAGCGGGAACGATCAACGCCTGAAACATTCCGCGTCTAGACTGTCGCCGCGCAAGCCGTCAACGAAATACTTTGGTTTTCATGTTGCGAATCGCCGCCAGATGGCTTCTCAACACCGAGTACAAACCTCTCATTGGCAAGAAATCTATGTCGGCTAAGAACACGTAAGGTGTGTCGACGTTCCTCAACCCGATGTTGCGTAAAATATTGATGGGGTGGTACTCCTGCAAAGTGAGGTTAGCGGAACTGTCACAAAAAAAAAACACCAGTACTCCATCTTTGAAGACCGCGTGGTACGCGATGTTGTGCCTGTCCTGGAGGAGTTCGGAGTTTTCGATGAAGTTGTAGCACTGTTGGAACTCCGGGTCCGTCACGTAAAACGTCAGACTGATGGGACCTAGACGACTGAGATTATTGGAGATTTGTGAGATCGGGTGACGTCACCTTGCCAGTATTTAACCAACTCCTCGACCATCTGGAGCCTGTCGTAGGACAACTGGGCGACGAAAGTGACGTCGTTTCTCTCGTTGTCATCCAGTTGGCGCTGGTACTCTCTGAAGAAGAGGAGCGTCCTCCACTGGCCGGTCTTGGCGCGGTGAAACTCCGAACAGACGTCGAATTCGGGCTCCTGGAACTAGTCGTTTATTCGCGTCTCGACAACGGAAGGTCTTACTTCGTAGTAGCGGTCATGGTCGTCGCAGAAGTGCAACTGCCTCCTGAGCAAGTTCCCGTTGAACTCGAGGAACGTCGTGTAGAGAGACCTGAAATAATCTCCGTCTATATTAACCACGTTTACTTTCTTTGGCGAGTTCCAGTGGACTATCTTAACCCTAAACTTATTGTAACAGCTGTAGCTTAAAGCGTGGTCGCTCAGTTGAGTATTCCAGTAACAAGGCACTTGGTATAGGAGTTCGGTGTGTTGCAGCAACACCGCGTTTATGATGTCTTGATCTCCCAGCCGCGTCGATCCGTAGATCAGAGCGACTTTTTTGGCGACGCTGGACCACAGTCCAGGCCAATCCAGTCTTTTCAGCCTCTCCAAGTGGTAGAGCAACACTCCAGAATTGAATCTGGAAAACCTCAATAAAATTCTCCAAGCCCAAAACTGTCTTTTTTTCTACAAACCCTCTCCCGCTAGCGGGCCAAGGCTTAATTTTACCATTTTTCTTTACATAATAATCGCTTTGGTTCTCTACAATACCGACGGCTTGCTTGCTGTTGAACTTATCAAATATCTTCCACAACTCTTGAATGTCACTCAAAAACGTCAAATCGGTGTCGAGGACCACGATTTTTTTGGTGACATTCAAAGGTACGATTTTTGGAAATACCAACTTCAGCAAGCCGAAAATCCCTGAGTAGTGACTATTGGGCACCCATCTCACGTCCTGCACGAGATCATTAATATCATAAAACGTTGTGTTGCCTAGAATTTTTTGTAAAGGTCAAGGAAGACTGACGCAATTCAACATTACTCTGGGGCAGGTTCCAGGTCTCAAAAAGCGTCTTCAACACCCGCTCCGACACTTTGTTGACGATAATGTGAAAATGAACGGGACTGATTCTATAAAAAAACAAAGACTTCAACAAAGTGTGCAAATATAAGTTAGATTTGAACCCCGAACACACAAATCCGATGTGGATCACTTCACACTTGTCCTGCAGCTTATTGCCGTTGTCATTAGGCTCTTTGACTAGATTCGGAATTTTTTGTTCAAACGCAGACGGTGGCTCCGTTTTGATCGATCTCAGCTTGTTGGAATTCAGATCTTTGTAAACTACAACCCGACAATGATTTGTCCGCGCGTTTGCGAAAACGTACGTACCTGAATTGTAGGGTATTACGAAATTCATGATTATCAGGAAAATTATAGCGATCAGAATGAAGAGTATTAACCAGTGTCGAGGAAATTTACAGCCGAAGACATTGCGCTTCTTCGAACGAATATTTACAAAGCGACAAACCCTGAGTATTCTAAAAAATACGCGCATTGTTAAGAGATAATGATAAGTTGCGTCATTACCTAAGTTGTACGCTAGGTTTTGATAAATCATTCCAATGCAAACAATTAATTCATTACGTTATTATTTATTTGGATAACCTCAAAACGAGACAATGACATTTGACGGATGGGGAAGCGTATAACCTCACTTTTCGCACAATCCAGTCGAAAACTCTTTGTCGCGGTCTTGAACGATCAAAAACCATCTACTTAACACTCCTGTATGTTATCCGATTTTTATTTCAAAACTATTTATTTGTTTTACGAATTTCGAAAAATGAGTATTCGGTCGGAACTGTCAGTTTGACAGCTCGCGTCCTGTCGATAGCGGATGACATGTCAACAATGTGAGTAGATTTAAAATAGAAAAAAATGAGCGACGAGAGGAGTAATTTATTGAAATTGGTGTTTCCCGACGGATTTCCGAGTAAGTAAAATCTAAAGCGCGACTCCCGAGTGTGAGCGAATTTATTCAGGTTCGTGGGAGTACAGCACCACTTTCAACGACTACATCACCAAATTGGGGGCGTTCAAAGTCGAGGATTTGTCGAAAGAACCGCACCGACTGAACGACGAAAAAACAACGATCCACGAGCAGACCCAAGAATTGGCCGTCACAAACTACAAGACATTCATCGAGACCGCCCAATGCTCGCGCGACTTGTTCACCCAATTCAACAGTATAGAGTCAAAACTAGACCAACTCCTCGACGACATACCCAACTTCGAGCAGAAATGTCAGTTGTTCGGCGAAGAAACGAGCGGGATCAACAACTTGCGGCGCCTCAACTCGCTGACCTTGACTCGTAACGCGCAACTCCTTGAAATCCTAGAGCTTCCCCAGTTGATGAACTCTTTCATTAACGACGGTCTCTACGAAGATGCGTTGGAATTGGCCGGTTACGTCCGCAAGTTGCACACCAAACACCCAGATATTCCAATTTTTAAAGTAAAAAAAAAAACAAACGCGCTGTTGCGACAACTTGTCACTCGAAACTATTTCAGAGCATCGCCGTGGACGTCGACAAAGCCTGGCTGCTGATGCTCCACCAGTTGTTGAGCCAGTTGAAGCAGGAGTTGACACTGCCCAAGTGTCTACAGATTGTCAGTCACTTGCGCAGGATGCAGGTTTTTACAGAGACCGAGTTGAGGTTGAAGTTTTTGCAGACGAGGAACGCATGGTTGCAGACGTGTCTCGCCGCCATTCCAAAGGATAACGGTAAATTTGTAAAGAATCAAAAGTAAAAATCTTGATGAAGGTCTGGTAGTGGATGTCCGGCAGATGGCGCCACAACAAACAACAGTCATGGCCAACTCCATTAATCTGCTGAATTAGTAGTTTCACTGATTTAATGGAGGTGGATTTGTTTCCTGATTGAATTTATCTAATAGTCAATAATCTTGTAGAGTTGATTAAAAGTGACAGTTGAATCTTTGCAGCCACTCACCATTTGAATAAGACAGTGGAGGTGACGCGAGTGAATTTATTCAACATAATCACCCAGTACAGGGCGATCTTCAACGACGACGAGCACAGCCCCCTGGCGTCCATCAAGAGTCAACAAGTCAACCAAAACGTGATATTCTTCACCTGGATCCGAGACAAAATCTCGGAGTTCCTGCAAACCCTCGAGGAAGACCTCAATCGCGACGTCTCGTCAATCGACTCGATCCTAGCACAGTGCATGTACTTCGGCGTGTCCTTCAGCAAGGTGGGGTGCGACTTCCGCTCCCTCTTAGTCCCGATCTTCACAAACAAGATCGCCAAAGACTTCGAGAGGTCAGTCGAGGGGGCGGCGACAAAATTCGAGTCGAACATGGAGCGTTTCACTCTGATCAACAAGAACCACTCGAATGTTCCGTGGAAAAACAAAAACGAGGACCCTCTGCAGCCCCCCGACACCCTTCTAGAATTCTACCCGTTGGCGGAGTTTCTCAATAACGTTTTGACCGCGCTGAACGAGTTGAAACTGTGCGCGCCGATCGCCACGGTGAAGACCGTGGTGGATTCGCTGCAGAGGGCGCTGTTGGTCATTGCCAAAGCGATTCTGGTGCTGCACGGACAAGAGCAACAAGCGTTCACGTCCAACTCTAAAGACGCCTTCACGCGATTGTGCATGTCTTTCGCGGATGATCTTGTCCCGTACGTGCAGAAATGCGTACACATTATATATCCGCCGAGTAACATCGCGAGTAGTCTAGGTGTGAACGTGCAACTGTTGCAAAACGAAGGACTCACCTTTTTAAATAAGGAGGCGATTGTTGAACCGATTAGACATTTATTGCCGGTTAAAATCAGTCCGGTGTTAAACACTTCCCACGCTGAAAACAAAGCAGAGTCAGAGAAGGACGACGCCGAACAGGACGAACCACCTGTAGAATAATTGTATAATAAAACTGTCTTAAACTTTTAGTTTTTTTGTGTTGCGGTGTCCTCGAACTGTTTCGATGTTTTATTGAAACCCTTGCGCATCCTTTCCCTCAACTCGATACACAACTCGTTGACGCCATCGTCGTCCAGGCACATGCTGGAGGGCATCTTCATCTTGAGCCCGGGGGAAAAGTGCAAACGGAGCTTTCGGGGCAAGTTCACCACGCGCATGCTCGACTCTTGTATGTCCTGGAACGGGATGTACTCCAGCATCGAGTAGAAAATATTGTCGTCTTGGTCGGGCCTGATCGACACTTCAGTCTGGCACCGGCCCTCGCAGATCACCCGAGCTTTGATCTTGCTGCTCCCCAGGATATAAGGGTAGACGCGGATCATGGTCTGCGTCTCCTTGTTGCACGTCTTGACCTGCGCCCCCTTGTCGCTCGCCTTGCCCAGCGCCGATTTGGAAGTCGACCACATCGAATTTTGTCAAAATGATCTTTTTGACAGCCTGGCTGTCACCGGTTGCTAAGCGACAGAGGGTTGGTAAAAGTGACAAACAAAGATTTTTGACAGATTTATTTTCTACTACAAGGTACATGTAGACAAAGTTGGGTAAATTTTCCACATTTATTACACCAGTTTTGCGATTCATTTTACATGCACATTTTTTATTACCACACGAGATTAATACTGACGACAGTACAAGAAGTATCGTTGTCGGTAAATTTGAAAGTCCACGAGCGAAAAGTCAGCGCTGCTGGCCCAGTCGAAAGGGACAAAAACTACCAGAAAGTTGTTCCAACAGTGGTACTTCCACGCGAAGAGTGTAAATGTTCTTTTTGTAGAAAAAAGACAGCTTTCGGGTAGTCAGAAGTGACTGGGCTTTGCAGGATATGCATATAAAACAAAATCAGCTTACGTGAAGTGTACAAGAATTACATAGAAAAAATATAGTTTGTTGGCGTAACCCCGTCATAAGAATTTTCCAGGTGCGCGGGAAGTAGGATCCACATTCCATCAAAGTCCACATAAATCGCGAAATTTCCATCGTATTACGAACTTCACCGTTCACTTGATATTAAAACTTGATATGTCAATATTCGGTATGGAACTGCCACGAGAAGACGCAAACGACCCGACTCCCTCTTCCTCCAAAAGAGTATCCATCGTAGCTCTATAAAACCGTGATGTAACACAACACGACGATTCCCCCAAACATACCTCCTATCTCCCCGCGGCAGCATTTCTCATCCGGAGTCGCTGGCCGACTTGTTTTGTTGGGAGAGTTTGGGGAACGGTACTACCACAACGGTTGTGGTGGTACCGGTGGAGCAAGTGGACCCCCTTTTTCTGTACGAATTTGTTTGATACAGACTAAAAACTTTCAACGTTAGTACTTAAGAGTTGAAAGTCCGCTCCTCTTAGGCCCATACCGCATGCTGTCTCTGGCCTGCGACGACCAGTCTTTGCTCGACGAGTATCTGGTCCTGCGAGAGCCCAGAGTGCGGCGCGTGTGCCAGCTGTTGTAGTGGTGGCGCACAGTGTTCTTTACTTCCGCGTTCAGGAAACAGTAGAACAAGGCCACGGTGAAGCCCTGCAAGGGGATCCCGACGAATAAATAAAACGGCACCGACGAAAATCCTAGTCGCATTTTTAACACGTCAGATCAAAGAGGAAAAAATCCCAGCCGCATCCTATTCCTACCAATAATGGGACTGGGATTTTTTCTTGCAAACCCTCTTTGACCCTGACGTGTCAAAAATGCGGCTAGGATCGTCGATCAAAGAAGGATTGCAAGAAAAAATCCCAGTCGCATTTTTGGTACTTAGGAGTAAGATGCGACTGGGATCAAGATTAGTGCTTTGGTACTTTACTGTTGACGAAAAACATCCAGAAGTGGAGTATTTCCACTCCAGCTGCCTCAGCGCAGCGAATTACAAGTCCAGATGCATTTTAAATGCGACCAGGATCAATAATAGATTGAGGAATCGATTTTTTCAACCAGGTATTTGTAAATCCTGATCGCAGTTTTAGCGAGAACAGGATCAAAACGGGAATGACAACAAAGAAATCGCGGTTGGACCTCGCCGGGGTTACCTGGGTGGAGAGCAGTATTGCCCTGAGGCTGTCGTAAATGCGCCTCGAGATTCCTTCGGTGGGCCCGACTATTACGAGGATGTATGTGACCCCCAGGAGGGGAATAAGGACCAGGAGGGCTTTGGCCGCTTTGCGGTATTGTTGCGTTTCGACGTTGTTGGCCGAGCGCAGTTTGGTAATGAGGACCTGAAGAAAATTGTTGTTGTAGTGGGGTCGGGGGCGGCGTCCTGACCAACTCACCCACATGATGATGCCCAGAAAAATCACGTTTATTATTAGAACGGCAATGGCAGGACCCTGGTAGATCCAGTCGAAGGGGTGCGGGGTCCAAGGACAGCTCCTGAACATCTCTCCCGCCTGAAATTTCCAAAAGACTTGGGTCATTGCGAAATGTCAACACCGCTCCCTATCGATCCCATCATGGCGATTATGTTCCATAAATCGGATCTTGTTTTTGTGAAAACAAATTAATTAAGAGATTAAGGCGGTTATTTGCTCAGGTGCCCGAGTACTTGTGACTTAAAAATAATTATAGACAGTTACTTCATTTCACGGTTTAAATCTAATCTGGCAAACATTTACTCGGCACAATATCCCAAATAATTTAAGGAGTGCCACCGTGCAAACGTGCCTCGTCCACGTCAACAGATACACATCTCGAGGGGACAAGACAATGCACTAGATCGATCTGCATTACCTGTTGGTCCTCCAATGGCAGCGTGAAGCTTTTGGCGATGCCCCATATCAGGACGAAGAGAATCGGACCACCTGAAAAATGGGTTCGATCGATATAACAATTTTGCGTCTTCACAAAAGCTTTGAAACAAACGCGTTGCGGTCACGATTAGTTTCTGTAAATGACGGGAAATCATTGCGGTTCGCCCCAAATCTGAATAAAGAGGCGAGATTCTCCACCAAGCCAGAAAACAATCGCCGAAACGTTCCATATTTTTGTTTTTGCGTCTCTCTATCGCTTATCTATCAAAAATTATTTACTGTGCAAATATTGCGTGTCAGCGGAATTTTTTAAGGAAAAATGAATTATGGAAAAAGTACTCGGAATTCTATCATGTTTTTCCAGATTATCGCGGTGCGAATTACAATTTGTCACGTAAATACTTAGACGCACTTAGACTTGGGACGGGTGTACTTAGATCGTTTCAGATATACAGATCTGATCAGGAGTGAACAACAACAACAACAACTTTGTTTTGCTGCTGTTTATCTCTTCAAATTAAACTTAAATTAAATTCAAGAATAATACTATAATTAAGCGTCGTAAGTTAGGGGATATTGAAAAAGAGAATGAATGAAAATATAAGAGCAAATTGGGTGAGGTGAAAAAGATGCAATAACAAAAAAGAAAATACATAGATCTTAAAGAAAGATATAAAAGAATATTAAGAAGAAAAAAAACAAATTAGGTCTAATACTGAACAAAAGATTCTACGTTTACTTCATCAAAGTTAGAAATTAAAAAGAACAATTAGATTGCTTAAAAGGCATCTGCTATGCCTTCTCAGTCTGCAGAGTAAAAAGTTAAAAACACAAACAACGGGAAAAGTGAGGTTAGCTGATCCGTGATCTGTAACTGTAATTCGTGGTGCGTTGACAATCGACTCTTCAACGTCTACTTTGAGAATAAATTTAAATGAAAACCAGATTTAACTATAAAGGTTCTCGTTATCATTTTATCATTTTAATTGAAGACTAAATTGGGGGAAAAAAGCAAGGATTTAAAAGAGCAGCAACGACAAGAAAGGAGATAGATGTGAAAGACAATTAAGAGAAAAATGACAAAAAGTGAAAAATAAATATTGGGTGATTCAAAATGATTGCGATGACAACTATGTACGAAAATTTATGTGGCAACTGTGTGGATAGGATAGAGTTGACATTTCTTTGACAGTTCGTAGTCGCGCAATTTTGAAAACCAGTGGAACGGCCCGTGCTTACCCACGCAGGAATATAATATTAAAAAATTAGGAGTATTTTATTATTATTATCTGAGTATCTGACATTTCTTCTCTTCTTCTTTCCTGTGACAAACGGCTTCTTTCTCTATGTGTCTCTCTTTCGCTAACACTTTGCTGATAATTTAATCTTCTACGCTCATTTTGGATATCTTTCTTCTTCGCTTCCTTGTTCCCGCCTACGTCTTTGTCGTTTTCTATTTGCTGCTCTTTGTCGCTCAAGTTCGTCTAAATTATCCATTATTGTAATATTTTTCTTATAAAATTAATGACAGGTTTTACTGTCAAAAGGGACGTGTCATAGCAACACTGTTTCGTGGGTGCCGCCATGTTGTGACACGAAACGGACATTTATTTGTATTATACAGCGTGATCAACAATGACTGAGTCTTTTGGCAATGAAACAATTAAAATATATTGGTGTTTTTCTGTTTCGTAATTGCCACTGACCGGATGTTTTAACTTGACAAGACATTAAAAAAAATTAGGTTATGTTGGGTATGTTTATGCTATTACAAAAATGACCCTTTGATGGTAAACGTCAAATTTGCCTGTCAACTCTGTCAAAGCTGACAACGGGAAATGCGTTTAGATTACAGTGGTACCAAAATCATTCAAATTTTCGTTGTTACCAACAGATTCAGTCATTCTTGATCACGTTAGTATAAAAGATTGTCAAGTTAATGTGCAATGCTATAAAAAATCAAATGCACGCATATGAAATGTCATACAAATGTCAACTCTACCCGACTTACACATTTTACATTTTCGTGCATAGTTGCCATACTCATCCACAATCATTTTGAATCAGTCAATAAATGAAAATAGTATAAGAAGCTACATTCGTTTGATTTCAAAGTTATAAAAGGAAGGAAAAGGAAAGAACGTAGAAAAGATATTCAAAAAAATGAAGATAAGATCTGATAAATCCAATAATATTATTATATTATTAAACAACTGTGGAAAAGATATTGATTATTATTTACTCATTAAAAAAAAGAGTTTAAAAAGCAATGATCAATCGGAAATAAAGGCAAGAAACCAAGGAAAAAAGAAAAATAATGAGTAGGAAAAGGAATAACTAAATGAAACAGTTTGAAAGTACTTAATTATTTATTTTATTAAGAAAGTAGAGGAAAAAAAATTAAATGTACTTAAAAGTATACACTGAAAAATGTACTCGTATTAAAGAAAAGTGATAGTAAAAAATGAGCTAAAGAAGAAACGGAAGAAAGCGAATGTTATGAAAATTATGATAAAATATTATAAAGTGCATAAAGATTACGAAAAAAATGGAAAGAAATAAAATGACGAGGAAGCAACGTTTTAGAAAGGAGTAGAATAAGGATGAAGAACGTAAAAAATTATAACGGTGAATTAAATGAATATAGAATAGTATATTAAAGAATGAGTTTTATAAGGGTTGATTTGGCGCACGAGTCCCAGGTGTAGAAAACGACCCGTAGGGGAGTTTTCTATGGGACGAGTGCGCCAATGCCCCTATAAAACGAGTTTTTTTATGTTATTTTTTAGAATTTGCACCCTTGATTTAATTTTTAAATAAAAAAATTAAATTTTCAAATTCTAGGGAATTTTGTATTAATTAGTAATTCAAGGTAACGGATGCCACTACATCTGCAACAGATGTTAAAAAGTAGAGTTTGAACATTAATATTGGACGTTTTTTAGTGTAAATGACAATTACACTGAAATATTGATAAAAAAATTCTTAGAGATGTATTAAACCACGAGTGCTTTAAATCAAATTGAATACAATAATAGACCTATCAGAGACGCAAATTCTAAAAAATAATTTATGTGTTGGAGAAATTGTTTCAAAAGATTTGTGATTTTTTAATGAACGTTTTCTGCAGGAGAATTGGCACGGATTAGTTGGTGACTAATAATTGCTTATTAAGAGAGGAAACTCACTATCTTACGTGACGATAAGATGAAAAGTAAACAGAGAGACTGACGATGCAAAACAAAATCAGATATTTCTGGAACTTATTACGAAACAAAAACTGTCCATTAGTTCCCCCTTTCGCGTCTTTAAAAATTCAAACCTGAGTAACAAATTTTGCCATGCTCTTTGAGGTGAAATTCCTCCACTTTAATCATCCCTAATCGCCGACAACCCCTTAATCCGCCTCGCCGTCGGCGGTGGCATTCCGACTCTTCCAAACATGATTCCCCTAAACACCGTCCATTGTAGGCAAACGTTTGCGAATTATTCATTCCCGCTAATTACAACCACTTCCTCTTAATCTCAAAAAAGCGTGCCCCGGAATATTCATTCGCACCCCTAACGACCCACCCTGATTACGTTATTAACCACCCCGTAAACCTTTGATCGAACATTGCTCAAATTAGCGAAGAGACAAAGAGAATTGGGGCGTCACGTCCACAAATCGAACCCCTCATTACCCGCACATATCGAAACATCCCCTAGATTTTATTCTTCGCGGTTGTGACCCTTTCGTTAATTAGTTACGTACCCCAGCCTACTACGGCGTAGATCCGGGGCTTGATGTTCTCCCCGGTGAAGGTTTTCACCACCAGAATGTACAGATACAGACCTGAAACGTGTGGGGGTTAACGAGTGGTGGTCACAGGGGTGGAAGTTGCTAATTGAGGGTGATCACTCACCTTCGACGAACATCCAGAAGAAGTTGGTCAAGTGGAAGTAGTGCAGCAGGATTATGAGGAAAATGCAGAAGGCTTTGTTGGCCTGCAGGGGCGTCTAGAAAAATGACAGATCAGACAAGATGGCGACTGGGAAATGCAAAAATGCAAATCTGGCTGTTTTAGATTAGATAAGTCTAATGGCGTTTTTTAATTTGTTTGAGATTGTTGGTAAACAGAGTTGAGTTAATTGGGAAACTATTTCGTGATGATTGTTATGGAGGCGGCGCAGCGAAACGGCGATAAAAATTTGTAACGAAGCCATTTTTGATTAATCTCTTCGCTTTGGAAAATCGTAAACGGCGAAAAGTGCCACTAAAACGTTAAAGATCTTCCAGTCGTTAAATTTAAATGCGGAATATAAAGAAGTGGAATGGTTAATAAGAGGAAATAAGAATCTCGTCGAGAGATTGAAATGAAAGGTGCCGTTAAAATAATAGACAAGTAACAGCGAAATTAAACAAGTAAATCTAGTAGAAATCATCGAGGAAAAATGAAAACCATAAAAAACTTAACGTCCAAAGCTCTAAACCTTGGCAATAATCGTAAAAAAGATCAATTTGTCAAAAATGAACTGCGCAAATTCGAGTGGACTTCAAACAAAAAATTGGAGCAAGAGCAGCGAAATGGAGGATGTCGCTATTTGCGCGCCAAATATTTGTTTTTCGATAGTGTGTTTCGATTTTCGTCCAAGAATTAGGTAAATTTCCTCCGATAAGATCTTGTTTGTTCGGCGTGAGCAATCCGGGTTGATTAACACAAACCTGAAGGCTGTACACGAAGATCCACATGAAGTCCGCCAGGATGTAGGAGCACATCAGGTTCATGTGGATGGTGTTGCGGAGGCAGCGCAGATCCCTGCAAAGAAAGAGCGGAAAATGAAGCAGCAACAGGCGTTGCGAAATTCGGATCTAGGTCCCACCTTGGGCAAATAAAATGCGGTGGTGTCTTGGTCTCCAGATTGGAGTATCGATCTGGCGAGGGTGAGACCGCAAACACTCGATCGGGAAACGTTTTATCTATTAGCATAATGAGGGCGGCGATAAACCGGGAACGAGTTGCGTAATTGAGAGTTTATTTTCGAGCCCGTTTGCTAATCCACGCTCGTCGATAAGATCGATCGAAAATCGGAGAAAGTCTTGGCGGAGTCGGTTTTAATTACGTCGAGATAACAACAATTTTCGAGGGACTGTTTGCTTTCCTCTCGACTCCAAAACAGTGCAAAAAGTCCCACCTATAGGCGACACTTACGTGGATCGATCACCTATTGGTCGCAGATATCGATATTAATGATTATAAAAAGGTGCAGGTCGCACGCACAACCTCAATGTGTGGTGTGAGTGCTCCTGAACGGTCCCAGGTACGAATTTTTTGTTGTTTTCTTCGTCGGTGTCGAGAGGAAGCGAACGGCCCTTGAGTGGAAGATTAGATCTTCGCATGATTTGAACTGCCAGATCTAACTCTTCCATATGACGGCCACTTGCCAAGCACGCCTCGACGCCACGGACTTGTCAAATATTGACAGATTTGGGCCGGAAGTCGGCGATAAAGCATGGGAAAGCTTGATCGGGCTCTGTAAAGTAAGTGGAGCAGTGGTCTCTTCACTTGGTTTTCTTTAGTGAGATTCAACTCCTCCATCTCATTTTTTGAGCCCGCTTTCGACTCACTTGAACTTCCAGAAGATGTAGACGGCGAACAGGAGGGCCACCAGGCTGACGGTGTAGCCGATGAAGTAGATTGTGGTGGTCAGTTCCACCTCGGGACCTTCTAGAGGGGACAACTCTTTGCAGGAGGTGTAGTTGCTGTATTGGTCCCAACTCCCGTTCGAGAAGCAGAGGCGGGTGGCGTTCTCTGAAGGTCACAAATTATCAATGCGAACCTAAAGTCCCTTCACAATTTTTTTTTTGTACAAAATTCAAAAACAGAAATTTCCTCCAAAGCATTTCGAAAACGACGAGGTGCTTGCAATTTTTCTCGCCTTATCAGTTCACGGAAACCACACTTTACGTACATATCTCTGGGCAGGGCAGGTTACTTATCCAATTATTTACTTAAAGATTACCAACGCATGATTCATATTAATTTATAAATATACGTTTTTATTGCTTTATTTGCCTTTCTGTCGCTCTTAAAAATTGATAATTCAACTACGATCAACCACGCGATATTTTTTTTTATTACTTCTTTTACCTTTTCGTTGATCTTAAAATTATATTTTTCGCAAGATGTCTTCTTAATCTGCGAGATTAAGAAGATATCGCCGGTTATAAATAGGTACGATTTTTTCTCAGCAATTCAGACAAATTTAAAATACGCGAGAGTTGGGATATTTGGCTAGATTAAATGTAAAGAGCTTACAATCATATTATCAGGAAGATAACGGTGTAAATATTAACTAAACCGTACAAGAGATCAAATAAAAACATTAAAGGAATTCATGAAAAAATATCCAACGGCAAAAGCTTGCGGGAAAATGCTTAACAAAATTTTAGCAAATTGTAATGTCCTTGGAAGGGACAAATTAGTGAAAATTCTAGCAAAGAATCATTTATCAAATTTTCGAATTAGTTAATAAAATTGTTAAAAATTAGCGCCCAAAAAATATCTTATTTTTCGACAAAATGTAAAATATTTAAAATTTAGAGGTGTCACTATAGTCGAAGGGGGACCTTTGTACTGCACCGGAGAAAAGAAAAACAAAGAAGTGTCCCAAGAAAAGGAATAGGAAAAGATCAGAAAGTTGAGAAAATAGAGATTTTAAAATTATTTTAATGGTGGTGTAAAATTGTTAATTATAATAATTTTGTAAATGTATTGAAGTGCAGAGAAAGTAAATTAAACGAAACAAAAGAATTGTTGTTTTACTAGCACCACAAGTACAGTCGCGAGCAATAAATTTTGGTCGTCAAGGTCATTCTTTGACGCAATCGAAAATGCTCCATTGTAAAACAGTCGTAAATATCATAACCTATCATCATGTTGCATGACATTAATTGTCATTTTTTTCTCATTTTTTTGACACTTTGTTGACATGGGCATAATTAGGCTAGGAAGTTTTTTAAATCTGTGACAATCTAACCAAATTTTGAAATGACATTGACGACCAAAATTTATTGCTCGCGACAGTACCTAAAAAGAGCTTTAGAACTTTACTACCTAGTACTAAAAAGGTTTTATATTTTAATACAACTAGGGTATGAATAAAAGAATTGTTTTCAACTGTCATAAGTTCTCATTTTTCTCCTTTGTAAACTGCCTATTTAGTGCGATTCTGTTTCAAGATTTAGCAATATTGTTATTGAACAATAGTGATTTTGCATAGCTCCAACCAATCAGCAGCTTCATATCATAGCAACTACAACATTGCTATACAGGGTGTTTCTGAAATACGTGTGTTAATTTTAAGTGGTAATAGAACTCGTCAAAAGGAACAACTTTTCTATCTACCATTTTGCCGAAAAACGATGTTTAATTCCAAAAAAAAAATTGGAGAGATTTTTCACTAAAATAGCCCTACGCCACTAAATACTGCAATGGCTAATTGAGATCAGCGCTAATATGAAAAAAACATCAATTTTCATCCAGAAAACTTGTTTTAACGCCGAAATCGAAATTCAAATAAATCTACCCGTATAGCAAAAAATCCACTTCGTAAGAATCTGGTTGTTTCAGGTTTTTAGGTAGCTTAGTTTTGGAGATATGAACGGTTTTGGGAAAATCTTTCCTAGTTTTTTAAGCCATTACGCAACGTTTTTCGCCAAATTGGCAGAGAGAAAAGTTGTTCCTTTTGATGAGTTCTATTACCAGTTAAAATTAACGCACTTATTTCAGAAACACTCTGTATAGCAATATTGGTAAATTTTAAAACAGAATTGCACCACTTAACTGCCCTAAAGCAAAATGAGCAGATAACGAACCGTTGCCCTAGACAACACATTCAACGTTACATTTCTGACAGGCCTTGAAAAAGTTGTCAAAACTGTCAAAAGCAAATGCGAAACCATTTTTAAAAGATTTGGAAGCTTCAGTGACGTGGTTTCAAACAATAAAATTTTGTATGCAACTCGTTTGAGGGTAAATTGGGCTTTTCTAATTGCCCTCGAGGCCTTAAAACCTTAAACCTTAAAACCTTTAATCTTGTCCCTCGGACAGTTAGAAAAGCCCAATTTACACAGAAACTCGTTGCATAAATAACTATTATTTCGCCTTTTACGACATCCTTATCTAATTCTTACTGAATTTGAACAATAACAACAAAAACTTGACTTAGAAATTTTATTGACATTTGGTAATAACACCAGATATTGTTATCTGTCAAAACTATCACAAAATCTGTAATTTATGAAAGTTTACTTTTTGTCTGTTATTCAACAAATCAAATAATAAATATAAATAAATTTCATTATTTACACAGTACTGGTAGATTATAATGAGTGTTCAAAAAACGAAGCGCGCAAACTAGTTGTTATAACGAGCGTCAAAAAAAATCCTGTGCTCTTTTTTATCAGCGCACGTCATCTTTTTGCTTGGTATGCTTTGACATATTTCCTTCAAACACATAACTTCACCTTGACCCTAATTTTCTTGGAAATAAAATCATTAGTTTCAAATGACAGCCATCACATATCATTAAAATATTAGGAAAATTCAGGTTAGTCTAAAGAGAACTAAATAAATAATTGAAAGCATTGTTTATGTGCTGAATAAATTACGTTCGACGTCAACGGTATGACCGCTGATGAAACTACGCCCTGCTGAATATGTACTTTTTATTTAATTTAAACAATCTGTCAAAAATTTGAAAGTTGACAATCTGGCAAGTAGATGTCAGTGGTGTGTTTAAAATTTATACCGCGCTGTGACGTCACATCTGTCAATGAAATATTAGATGAATCAGTTAATTTTTTATCAAGGTGAGTTTTCGAAACGGATACAATTTGGCACTTTTGTTAAAAAAAGTCTAACGACAACGAATATTTGTAAATAAATTAAAACTGTGTCATGTGGGAATCAAGATCTTTGTGAAAACTACCCCGTGAGCAATAATAACTGTTTCACTTGGCAATAAAATACCGGGTGATCAAAAAGGACTGTTTAAGTTGGCAGTACAATTAAGAAAATTTTTTAATTCGGTTATTTATAACACTGCAACTGGACATGTTTTATTGGTTTATTTGACAAATATCTGATATAGGTATATTATTAACAATGACAAGCCACCAACAACCGGAAGTTACTCCTGTTATACGATTTAATATACGATCCAGTGTTACCAACTTAAACAGTCCTTCTTGATCACCCCGTATTTTGTTTGAAGTTGGCAAGGCTGTGAATTGTACTTACCTACTTCAGTTTGTTTTACTGTCATTACTGACTGATATAAATTTCAAATTTAAACGTTTTGTAATATTTTACTGATCAACTGGTTCTCTTTGGAACTTGACATAAAAGTCACCAGTTTTATTGCCAACTCAAACAGTTGTTGTTGCTCAGGCGATACTTTTGACGACACTAATTAATAATTTTATTGATCGAGACTATAACAGTTTTGGTGGGCGTAATTAAACAGAAAATTCTTGGTGTATATTACAAAATATTCTTGAAATTATTCCCGGCGCAACCACCATTTTCATATCAATTAAAAACCGAACTTATTGTAACATCTGGGAAAAACAAACTACACGAGTTTGTGTCAATGAAAAATTTTCTGCAACCGCCAAAAAACCCAAATAAAACTTCTTTGGACAAAATAATTGCATAAAAACAAATTGTTTGTGATAACACAAAGGAAAAATTGTTGCTTTAAATCAAGGAGCACGGGCAGCAAGGGAAATTATTTTACATCCTTTGCCGTTAAAAATACCGCTTGTGAGGAATTGTCAAGAGACTTGAAGATATTGAGGTTATGTGACAATTATTGACAGTTTATTTATGGACGTTGCGTGCGACCCCGTACAGAGTTTTGAGTGACATCATTCATCTGGTGAGAAATCGAAAAACCCCAAGCAGGTACACGACATTAGCTGTTTCCGGTGTTTTAATTTTGGTATTCTCGTCGCGATCAAATTATCTTGATGGGAGCGCTCGTTCCTCTTGAAATGAATTCTTGTAGCGCTGTCGCTAAGTCAAAGCAATCAATTTAAGAAAGGATAACTGTCATCGGCGATAGACACTAACAAATTGCAGTTTTCGTTTGCTCCGGCCTCGATTAGTTAAAACGTCTGCACCGTTCGTTCGTGAATTTTTCTTGGGCAAAATGCAGACAACGCCACAAATCAAGTGCAGTCGGCGTCGTTGCCGACGCGAATTTAATTCGCTTTCGAAAATACAAATACCGACAAGTTTAGCAATTAACCGGAGTCGCTCACTTTCCGGTCTGTTTACATTAGTAGGCGAACACGAGTCCGCGTTTTTCGCCCTTTCATCCGCCTCCTTTCCTCTCCTTATTCGATTTCGCTTGTTCTTTTGACGGTGTCTCGTCGGATTGCTTTCATTACGACCACCAGCGAAGTCACAAAAGTTCGCTTATGGTGTAGGTGGTTTCGTTTCCAATTACCCGGAGCCTTAAAATTTATTTCCTATTTTTAAAGAGCGCCGCCGGCGAAATATCAAATTTACCTCGATTCGTGCTGTTATTGTAATGGATAAATTAGATTGCGGTGGCGGTCGTTCTCTCGGCCGCCGCCACCGTTCGCCGCCGCATTTTTCCCGACCGCTCGCCTGTGAAGCTGCACCGAGTGCAAGGCCAAATTGAAATGACGGAACATTTGGAGGCAATTGACTGAGTGGAAATCAATCCTCGTGCGGTTTTATTCCCACGACTAATTTAACTTGTGAGCAATGAGCGAATTACTTGGGAACTGGGATGATTATTTATAAAAAGGAAAGTTTGTGGGGGGCGGCGATCGGGAGCACACACCCGAAAAAATTTTTTCATTAGTTCGCGCATGAGGCACCACGGAATTTGCGAACACACTTATTGAACAAAGCAAAGCGGGCTAAAAATAAGCAGTGTTGACGGTGGGGAAATTACACGCTCAACAATGCTATTTTTCTGGAAAACATTCAATAATCAACGTTCTTGTGGTGAGGAAATGGTGGATGCGCCAGGAACACTCTCAAAAATATTCATCAAATGATAGAGCTGTCAAGTTAAAGAGAAGTTTTTTATTATTGTAAAATGGTGGATGTGCCGAGTCTTTGCAGGAATTTATACAAGGTTATTATAAATGATTGTCCCATCGCAGTTGGCGCTGAAAACCATACAAATGTTGGATGTGCCGCCCGCCTCGCAACATGAGACAGACTAGAAGACAAATTTCCGGCGAACTAATTTCATAAAGCGGAACTGCTTTATGTAAACATTTTTCTTGGATTTTTTTCTAATCAAGAAAACTATCTCAATTCGTAATAAGTTTTGTGTTTACTTAAAAAATGTTTTGACATGCATAATGTTTATCTTCCTAAAAATTAATTTATTATTCTTAGATTTAACAAATTGAGGCAAGAAGTTTCTTAAATTTTATATATGGTGGATGCGCCCGGAACAACTTCAAAAATAATTTTGTAGCTTGACTATTTGCTGCAATTTAAGTGAATACAGGGTGTCTCAGCTAAGATTTTCGAGCCTAATAACTCAGTTATTTTCCAGCGGATTTTTGTGAAATTTAAAATGCAGATATTTTAGACGGTGAAGAATAAAATCCCATTAATGCAATCACCCAAGTCTTAAAAACGTAATTTTTACATGCCTTTTTAAAATGTTGAATCAATTAAAATTTACATAAAAAATTGATCGTCAATAAAAAATGCTGTAGGGAAAAATTCGTCCTTGAAAGACGTCTGGTTTGCAAGAAAAAAGCAAAAAACTGTGTTAAACGTGGCTGCAAATGCAAAAACGTATACGCGTATAAAACAAACGCGCAATTTTGCAGAATTTTGGTCATCCCTTTTCGTAGAAACGCAGGTGACATTTTTGACGTTTATCTTGCCAACCTTACAAACACTTACAAAGTTAAAGACAACATTTGGACGTAATTTATTATACTGGATGCTTTAATTCTTCCATAAAGGACTAAAACACGATCGGGATATTTTAGCAAGGTAATTTAGTTCACGTACGCTTCCTGTGTCTTCAAATAAATTGACGACTCTCTTAACCTTACATTTTGTAAAGCCTACATTTGGACAGTGTTCCACGAGAAAACGAACTGTGTCATTGAAGTTCTACGACACTCTCCATAGGCAATTTTTTTTTTCTTTTTTCAACAATATTGAAATTTCGGCCGCTGTAGCCTATTTTTAGAGTATTTTCAATAAATTTTCACAATTTGACGTTTCTAATAAAGCGCGCCCAATTTTGACAGACTTTAAAGGGTGTACAAAATGTTGCTTGGCAATTAATCATCAATTGTTTCAAAAGGTAACTGCAAAAAATTTCTTCAAATTTTACATTAAATTTTTAGCGACAAAATCTAATCTTTTCGTTGAATCAGACAAGTGATTTACTTAATTGTTTGTGCAGATCCCTATTTTTTAATGTTTAACAATCTAATAATAATCGCGTATAATTTTCGATAAAGGAAACATGTGTTAAAATTACATTTTTTAACTTGAGGTAATTTTATTATTACTAATTGAACCTTCACGGTCTAGAATATCTAATTAAATTTTATAAAAATCCATTGGCAAATAACCGAGATATTAGGCTCGAAAGTCTTAGCTGAGACACCCTGTATAATAGAAAATACATTATTTGCATTTGCGCGGAAAATCTGGGCCATTTACTCCACAAGTTCTCTGTAGGGTTTAAATCTGGCAAAATTGCTGGCTACAACAATGACTAAGATTCTGTATAATAAACACATCAAATTGTATCAAGTAAAATTACCGCCAAATAATTTCATAAAACGCAATTTTATTTTATTTAAAATTTTCTCCTGGATTTTTCTTATTCACGAAAAATTGTAATTATTAATCATTTCTCATAAGTGAGATTCTTTCAAAAAATATTTAGACAGTTACATGAACCATTTTTATCTTTTAAAAATAACAAATAACTTTATTATTCTGGGATGCTACAACAAGCTGAAGCATTTTTTTTTTAATTTAAAAAATGGTGGACGCGCCAGAAATAATTTCAAAAATAATTTTGTAGCTGAACCATCTATCGTAATTTACATGAATAGAACAGCAAATAAATCGTTTTCGTCCAAACGGCAAATCTGAGCTATATTAATCCAGAAGTTTTCTGTAGGTTTCAAATCCGGCCAAATCACTGGCTACAACACGAGCTAAGAGACCGGAATACTAAGCACATAAAATTAATTTTTGTGGGAGGGTGGAAAAAGGGAGAAACAAGTGAAAAGTGGTGGAGATGGGTTGGAGTGCAGCAAGGATTTTGTCGTGGTCTAGCATTTTTCGTTGCACGTTCGTTAGGTTTAGGAAAATAATGAACCTCTATTATGAACAGAACAATTTATAATTAAAAAAAAAAAACAATAAACCGTTTTCATCCAAACGGCAAATCTGAGCCAGATTAATCCAGAACTTTTCTGTAGGTTTCAAATCCGGCGAAATGCTGGCTGCAACAGCAGCTAAGAGACTCTTAATAATAAACACACAATTTTTTCAAGTAAAATGATTAATGATTGCCGATTAATTTCATAACACAAAATTTATTTTACCTACAATTTCTCGTAATAATTTATTATTATTATAATACGGTGCGATCAATTAAAAAATAAATCGAGTCGGCAACCCATGCTATAGCATAGGCTCCAAAGCAAACTCGATTTATTTTTTAAATGATCGCTCGGTATTATTATGACCTAATTAACTGCAGTAATTTATATGGAAAATGCAACAAATACATTTCTTTCACCGTAGCACCATATCTGGTAGTGTTACTCCACAAGTTTTCTACTGGTTCTAAATCTGGCGAAACAAGTGGCCACCAGTACAACATTTTGAATTTCATAAACCAAAAATTGCTCTTTTTTAAAGTGTTCTCTTAAATCTTGTCCAATCACGAAAACTCTTCCTTAATTCATTATCTTGGGCGTAAAAAAAATCCTGTTATTTGGTGATTTTGAAGTAAAAGTTGTTGCTTGCAATTTAATTTAAAAAAAATATTTATCTAGGCAAATGTTTTATCTTTTTTTTTTGGTAATTGTTCTTTCATATTGTAAATTTTTTAAATCAATTTAAAAAATGGTAGATTCTCCAAAATAATTTCAAAAAAATTTTTGTAACTTAATCTAGGGTAATTTATACAAAGTGTCTATAAAAGAACGTATATCAAGAGTCCTGTAAATTATGCAGCTCTATAGTTTTATTGTATTGAACTATGTCGCGTCGTTGAAACCGTCAAATCAGATGTCAAGAGTCAAATGTCAAATTGTTAAATCACCAGTTGTGAGGTCAACGTAGTAGTTGTTTTGCTTGTCAGTTTTTCTATATTCTAATTACCTCTATTTTTGGTACCACAATAAACTACAGAGCGGCAAAAATCAAATATATTCGAATTCCACAGGACACGTGATATACGTTCTTTTATAGACACTTGTACAATTTAACCAATTAATTCCATAAAAAGCAAATCGCTTTATTAAAAATTGTGGTAATTATGAATTTTTTTTGTAGTTGGTAAAACTGAATGACATTCACTCAGAGTTGAACGCACGACGAGAACCTTTCCATGAATAATTCGTAATCGCTAATAGCAAAACATCATTTTACCAGCAGCTAATGTTATTCATTGATCTTAGATAAAAAATTCTTTATCGGAAAAAATTGTTTTTCTTATCCCCTTAATAAAAAGTTTCATTTAGACTTAATCTCGCCGTTACAACGTTCTAATTAAAAAACATGATTTTCTTTTTCCAGCTTTTTACTTATAAAAATGGTGGATGCGCCGGAACTAACGTCAAATAATGTTTGCAGTCTAAGATCGTATTTTGCGTTAACGAAGTCGGTCTAGATAAAAATCCAAGTTAACGACAATCTAACGAATGACACTTGCCCATGACGGAATTTACTGCGGCCCATATTACGCATCATTAGGACCGTAGTGTAACAGCTGCAATTAAAGGGTGGGACTTTATTATGATTAGTTGAATTGTGGGTTTATTAGGCAATCAAAAGTTATGAACTTTTGTACAGTTTAATTGATCTGCGCTGCGTTAGCAGTAAATGGAGGGAACCACTTCAAACGCTCATAATTATGGAATTAACGGCGACAGTTGGACTCATCTGTGCGGCGCGATTTGCAACTGGGGATGCGTAAAACGCGCTCGAATCCCGATAATTCGATCAATCGAATAAAAACACCGAGAAGAAATAACTGAGCGCTCACCCCTCGTGTCGTACTTGATCCCGTTGAGCTGTTCGAAGCAGGGCAGAACGGCGGCGGAATTGGGCGGCGTCTGGGGCCAGCACAGGACGGTGTCGAAGTCCACCGGACAGCCATTCGAGGGCGGCGTGAGGGTCCTCTTGAGCTCGCAAGCTAGCTCCGCTTGGGTCTCGTTCAGCCGATTCAATATCCGAACGATGTCTTCCTGGCGTCCGTAAACCACGTCGTTCCTACCCCGATCCATGTCCCATCATACATTGGCAAACACTGGAATCATTACCACCCGGTTTATGCCTAATCACACCACTGCATAAACCCACCCCCGCCGCTATTTTTTCGATTCATTACAGCCGGAAAACGATGCATTTGACGGCGAATAAAACGGGAAATTTCAACCTTTACACGCTTTTCCGTTCGTACAAAGTAACAAATCGCTGATGAATGTGTTGCGCAACAAAAAAATAATGAACGCCGGGATTGTTACATGAAAATGGGGGATTCACCGCGGCGAGATGTTTCCGGGAAAATTGGACCGTTAACAATCGAGTTGTTGTGCACAAATACCAGTAACGAGGCTAAAACCGGAAAGTTCCACTTGCGACAAGTCGCACGAGCAATAAGTCGCACCATTGTGGAGCGAGACTTGGGTGCAATTTGTCGCAGATTTGTTTGAGTTTTGTACAAAGGTCGTAGAAATGCGCGGACCCAGAATAATTTATAATAAGTAAAGAAAAATATTAGTGGATGATTATCTTCAGAGTTTTCCTTTTCAGCTGTCTGCTTGGGGCGATCCCACAAAAACAGACTGTGCTCGCATTCAATAAAGCAGTTCTTGAATCTTTCAGAGAGGAGAAATGCAAATAAGTTTCATAAATTTTGTTAATATTCAAGATGAAAAGAATCCCAGCGGAAACAATGTTACTTGAAAAATAGAGAAATGCTCGTAAATCGGATTATTTGGTGGAGCAGTTTCAAACAAAATCGAAGTTAAATTGGCACAACATTAAAAAATCATCGTCACCGGTTATGAAGGGCGATAAGGGTGTCACAAACGCACAAATATTGGCGGATTTGACAACTCGTAAATTGTGGGCGGTTGATGTAATGAAATAAATTAATTTTCGTGGGAGGGTGGAAAAGCGAGAAATGAGTGAAAAGTAGTGGAGTGCAGCAAGGATTTTGTCGTGGTGCAGGACTTTTCGCTGCACGTGCATCAGGTTTAGAAGAGAATGATGAATCTCATAATTTATAATAAAAAAATACCAAGAAAGAAAAAATATTTTGGTATTGTTTTAGATGAGGATTGTCAAACTCAAGGTCGGTTAAAACTTATGATTGAACTGTATATTAGTGAGAAATCTGTCATAAATTCAAATATGTACCTTATAAACGCGCCTAGTTAGTTTTCCTCGTAGTGCCAACTTAACGACAAGTCCCTAATCCACATCTATAACGTTTCGACTTCATGTAGAACTCGGAAAAAATATTTAAAAAATATAAAATGACATTTATTTTTTGAGCTACAATTTTTTTAAATTGCTTTTAGTTTTCTACGTTGTCCAACAACCTCGTAGGTAAAATTTCGGCACATTTTAAAAATACACCCTGTATATCATGTTTTATAAAATGTACGCCAATGCGAAGTAACCTATACGAAATATGCTTTAAAACAAGGAAACCGCATTGGTGTACGGTTTATAAAATATGATTTACAGGGTGTATTTTTAACATGTGCCAAAATTTTACCTACGAGGTTGTTTGACAACGTAGAAGACTAAAAGCAATAAAAAAAAATTGTAGCTCAAAAAATAAATGTCATTTTATTTTTTGACATTAAATTTTTTTATATATTTTTTCGAGTTTTTTCGAGCCAGTAGCTTGTGCTTAAAATATCTGTACAACTTTCAATAACACCCTGTATGTACAATTTTTTGGTATTTAAGTTGTGGATTAAAAAAGAGAATTGAAATCTGGAAGAATATATTATTAAAGTTATTTGACGGTAAAAGAAAATATGAAAGAAAAGAAGAAAGAAAAGGGGGAAGCGAAAAAACTTACTATAAGATGTGTGTGGAGTGCAACAAGGATTTTGTTTGGGTTCTGCGCTTTTCTGAATGAAAGTCTGATGTGTAGTAATTAATTACTAATAAATATGAAGGAAGAAATGTAATTTATAGCAAAAAAAAACAAAGAGACAAATGAACTACAATGTTTATCTTTCGATATTCATATTTTCGGTGAAAAAAGAATAATCCAAATTTGGATGCGATTTTCATTAAGAGAGAAGAAAGACCTCTCTCCTCTATATCCGTACGTCTAATTAAAAAAAAATCAGAAATGGTTTCATTGGATACCAAGAAATAAAATTAAGGAAGGATGTGGAGTGCACCAAGGATTTTGTTTTGGTCTAGTACTTTTCGCGACACATTCATCAGACTTATAACCAATAATAGGTAAATCTCTGTTATATGAAAAAAAGCAGAAGTTTATACAGGGTCATTACTCATTATAAATTATTGTACTATCGTAGTAGGCGTTGGCGAGCGTTGGAGGCTAAATTTGTGTGGATTTTCAACGCCAAGTGCGATGGGACAATCATTTATAATGACCCTGTAGCAAAAAAAAAATAGAAAGCAGAAGCAGGGGGAGTATGGTGGGTAGAGAGAAAGTTTGGAACCTGACGTTTGCGGATGACTTGGTAATAGTAGCAAAGAGTGAGAGAGAAATGAAAGAAATGATGAGGAGCCGGGGAAAGTATGTGAGGAAGAAAAATCTGGAAGTGAATGTTGACAAGATGAAAATGATGGTGTCCAATAAGAGAAAAAAGAAGAGTGAAGAGAATGAAAGCAAATAGGAAGGAAGGAAAGGAAAATAGTGAAAATACGAGTTCAAATACTTGGATTACACATTCAACAAAAGAACACACATCAGAGAAATAGTGAGGAAAGCAAACAACGTATTGGGATGTGTTTAGGGAATAGGAGAAAGTGGGAAGGTGATTTCAGGAGCAGAATAATGATGTTTGAGAGCAGGATAGAGAGTATACAGATGGTAGAAACAAGAAGAGGTAGAGAAAAAGTATTTGAGAAGAGTGGTAGTAGTAGACAGAGAAACACCACGGTACATTGTGAGGGAAGAGTGCAAAAGAATTAGGATGAGACTGAAAGCGGGATAGACAGCGGCAAAGTTTGAGGCCAAAATGGATGGAAAGGAAGAAAAAGAACCCAGAGAAGAAGAAGAGAGAGAGAGAGAAATACTACCAAAAAAACGGGTACGTCAGTGAAGAAGTGGAAAGATCGAGAGCAAAAGGAAGATGGATGAATGTAGTGAAAAGGAGAAAGAAACAGATAAGCAAGAAAGAAGGATGTGGGTACGAGAAGAGAGAAAACAGATATTGGATGGATAGAGAGGAAAGAAGGTGTAGAATGGTGCTATGAGGAGAGAAAGACAATCGAGCACATTTGAAATAAGAGAGAGGGTGGCAAAGGAAATGGGAGGGGGGGATACTGAATCAAGACGGAAGGGAGATAAGTTGGATGAAAGAGAGAGGCTAGAAAAGGAGAGGGATGGGGGATAGGAATTAGAAAAGGTTTTTTTTGAAATTTTTTAATTGCTATTTTATCTTTAGTTTTCTGTAATTAAAAAAAAACAAAATACGAATATAAAAAATTTATTTTCCTGCATTCACACGCTCAGCTAGAAAAAAATCCAAACTTGGCAGTGTAAATTAATTGATTAACAAGCAGCAAATAACAACTCTTTGGATTTACAAGAAAATGATGAACCTCTAGTGACAGAAAAAATTAGAACATCAAACATAAAAAATTGGATAACGGCATGTGTTGAGGGTCGTCGATGGCGGTGCCACCCCCTCTAAAGTACGAACGTTGCGCGGCCTCCCAACATAATGAAATAAATTAATTTTCGTCTAAAAGAGTCGTAGAGGTCGGTCGTGCAAATCGGGTAAACATCCCGTTTTGTAGGCGAGCCTTTCAGCTCGTTTAAATAAACCCCGGATTTACATGTGCGTGGAAAACCTGCAAATAATGAATAATTGCCGAACCGTGAGTGTTTTCCCCACAAAAAATCACATTTCCCCGATCCAAGTGCGGACGCGACAAGACAAACGCGACCGACGTCACTCCTCCTCAAATTCCGACACGCTGCGGCCAATTTTACCAGATAATTATGTCATCTGACAAGTACGCACCGAGGGACGGTGTTCCGTGTCCAACCCCGACCACCTTTATCGCATCCCCACGTTTAACCAAACGTCTCTGATCAATTTCACTCTGCATGGCCCACAATGCGACGCTTTTCCCCTCGCCTTTTATAACTCACTTTTATGGCGACATTTCTCGCCCAAGTTTCACTCGTATAACGGAACAATAACCGACAAGACGGCGGAATTCTTATCGCGCCTCGTTAAAAAATGCAATCCGAGTGGGCGGGGCCTCATCCGACTTAAGCACAGACGTGACTTTAAGATTCGCCGTGAAAAGTTCGGACACGATAATGATTCTGTTTGTCGGGGCAAAAAATTGTAAATGAACACAAAACACCAAGGCAGAGATAATGGAGGCCAATTAAAACGGGTTTAAATGAGAAAAAGCTGGTCTGCATTTGAGGGACAAAAAGTTGACATTTGAAGGTTTCACGACTGTGGAAAAAGTACATTGTTTTTTACTTAACGGGTAAATTAAACTCCCAAATAGTTTTTCCAGAGAATGATATGAAAACACAATTTAAAAGAGGTTCGTTTTATTTTTAGAGCAACAAAAGTGTGCCTTAGAAAACAATTTGATTTATATGTTTTTATTTAAAATGAACGTTGCTAAAAATACAACATGCAAAGAGAGAAAAGTGAATGGTAAAAATTGTGAATGAGTAGACTGCGTTCAAATCGAGAAGTACATGGGCGGTCCTATGATTTACGTGATGACCAGTTAGGCTGGACACACGTGATATGTACTTTTCTCTTTAAACGTGCTACATAAGGAAGTTGTTGTCTTGAGATTTTTTTGCCAGAAACTGATGAAGTGAAAAGAACAATAAAAGTAAGACATTTATGTCAAAATCTACAGCATTTTAAAATATGTAATTGACAATGTTTTTGGTTGATTGGGAACTAGACAAAAATTAAAAATAAAAAAAAAAAATCAGCGTGATTCTAATGCAGCTTGTTGGAACCAGGATCCGAAACAAAACTAGTAAATAATTAAAATGTAATAAAATGAAAAAAAATGTCCATTTGAGTGGAAAAAAGTCGATGTTTGAAGGTTTCAGAACTGTGAAAGAGTAGATTTTTTTTTCACGTGACGAATAAATTAAAGGAGCATTCCAGCCAGTCGGTAATATAAAAACGCAATTTTGTTGCGATGTTCATTTTATTTTCAGAGTAACAAAAGTGATGGAACACGATTTGATAGATTTGTTTTTATTAAAAATAAACGCGGCTCAAAATAAAACAAAAAAAGAGAGAAAAGTGACTGGTAAAAACGGAGAACGAGTAGAGTATGTTCAAATCGAGAAGTACATGGGCGGTTCAATGATTTACGTAACAGCTACGTCGGCTGGACACCACGTGGTATGTACTGTTCTTCTAAACGGACTACACCACGGCGTTTTTTCGCCGGAAACTGATGAAGTGTAGAAGTAATAAAATTCTGATTAAAATAAAAAGAATCACAATTTAAAGGAAGAATTGGCAAGAGATTTGATTTTTCATATCTACGCGTCAGATTCAAAATATAATATTTCAAGTGAAAAATTAAATGTATGTGGACGACAATTTACAAGAAAAAAGGCACTAATGAAGAATAAGAATTGGAAATGAAGAAACTCACGTTGTTCACAAAGATAATCCAGAGTCTTTTTGTCTGAAGAAACAAGAGAGATAGATTTTTGCACCTTCACCACTTTTACATGTTTAACTGAAAATGTTTTTAGATGCGGAATGCAACAGAGATGCTGTGTTGCCCCTGCTCTTTTCCCCCTATCTACACCAAAGCTCAAGCGCTGCTTCAACAATTCTCGCTTGACTTGGCGCATGATTCTAATGCAGTCAAGAGCTTGTTAGAGCTAGGATCCATCAGAAATTAGTAATGAATCAGAAGATAATCAAAACGAGTTAAAATGAGAATATGAATTCGAGGAGAAAAAATTCCACGTTTCAAGTTTTTTTCCGGAATTCGAAATTAAACCGGACGACAAAAACAATGCAAATTTATTTAAAATCTAGGCCAGGTCGTTTTATTTTCAACGTAATAAGGACGGTGCCTTGGAAAATGATTTGATTTGTTTTCGTTTCGTTGTACTTTCATTGTTCCTCCGCTAATTTCGACTTAATTAAAAGAAACATGATAAACACCAAACGGGGAAACAATCTACGCGACATAAAAATGAAAAGGTGCGGAAATGATGACCGGAAGATTATTTCAATTGAGGTAAAGAAAATTGAGAGGTATCATCAGGATCTGGCGGAGGTTCGCAGGACCTCCCAAAGCCTCACCGTCGCACGAATTGAAGGAATCAAGTTTCACGAAACTCGATCCGCCATGGATGAAAGTAGATATTTTAACAAAATTCGCCCCAATTGTCCTGTTGCAGCAGGTTTGGAATGCTAAAAACCACTCGACCCGGTCGAAACCAGGATAATGCCGGAAGTGCAACATCAACAGTCCTGCGAAATCGAATCCTTGGAAGCGGCGACTCTTCTATTTTTAATGGGTCATTCGATTGAAATCAGAATTGTGGTGTGACAGTGAATCTCATGAAAAAATAAACTGCGATGAAATTTTCTTTTGATCGTCAGGAGGTCGGCGTGAATCCTTTAATAATTCAACGGCGCTTGTTCCGAGTCGCAGCTAATTATAGGATCGGGATTAGTCGGCGCAAACTAAAAATCGGGGGGTTAATCAGCCCCCGAAGGGGCCGCTCTGTTTAGATTGGACAGTCGAGCGCATTCACATCGAAAATATTCGACCGGAGGGTCTCGCCAAATTATAAAATCAATATGTGCTCTTTATGGCCCCGCCATAATCTGTCTTACTTTCAGGCCACGGTGAGTTAAGTGATATTTTATTTTATGTCGAAAGCTTAACCCGAAACATTAAAAATCACGATTCGACAATTTACAGACGCGATTTATGGACGCTTCATTCCCGTGCACGTTCGTTAACGAGGGCGGTGCTAAATATCCATAACCACCCCGACGAGTACGACATTTCTTTTTGTCCTCCTGGAGCGATTTCCCCACTCGGACTCGTTGCGTCTTTTACCGCTTTAAAGCATCGATCAATTGAAAACTTCAATATTTTCCTATTAATAGATGATGTTGACTTTGTGTTTAACAGAACATTAACTCCGAAAGACTGAAATTGATTCTGTCAACTTGGAAATATGACGTGTGAGGTGCAGTTTTATTCATGGTGTTTTAAAAAGAAATATTTTAGCAATTTTATCAAGTAGCGGTTGTGTAAAAGATAAAAAAGAGTATGAAGAAATGAACGAAATGTCACAAAAGGTGTGTGTTCTAATGAAATAAGATAGAGAGGTAAAGTAATCTGAAAAATGTGAAAATTAAAATGTTGGGACATTAACTACAGGTGTCAGAAAATATGTAAAAAAGGGAAAAATGAATAATACAGGGTTATTCACGAGAGATTTCCGATGAAAATTTCGTTATATGCAACCCAAAATACAAGAAACCCCTAGAATAAGATTAATCGTGATGACACTTTCTCTTTATTGAGGTTATGAGCAAAATATATAAATATGAAAACTGACATGACAGGCAATAAGGGTCAGCAATCGTTGATTTAAGTATTACTTTTTATAAATTGAGGAACCTAGAAACCATTGGAAATTGTAGTTTCGGTTGCATATTACGAAATTTTCATCGGAAGTCTCTCGTGACTAACCCTGTATATGTATGTTAAAAACGAGAGTGGATTGCAACAAAGGTTTTTGTCTTGGTTAAATGCTTTCGCTCCAGAGTGAAATAATGAAACTAAATTTGAAGATATGATTTTGGCAATCCACATCTCTGTTTCGAAATAAAAATTCAAATTTGGAAGAAAATGTTATTTATTGATTTTAAAAAAATTGGTCAAAGATGACAAAAAATATTCACATAAAAAGTTCTTTATTGCTTATTCATTAGATCTAGAAGAAAAATATAAATTTATGTAATAAAAAATAAAAACCTGGGTAGGCGTTGAAAAAAGTAAACCATTCGGAACAGTGTAAAGTTTGAATTTCCCGCCGTTTAACACAAATGACATTTGTTAATATTTAATTTCCACATAATTGAACATGTTTTTTTTTTAACAAAGGTTTTAATGCAAAATATTGCAAAGAAAGAAAAAAAACAAAAATATTTTTTCTTTATAAATTTTAGGTTGGCTGTCTACATGCTCTGATTACAATTGTCAATTTACACTTTAAAACAGCAAAACAATTGACGGTTTCCAAGGCCCTCCCAACCCAAGTTTTCATTTGAACGCCCGGTACCTACTATTTACAATGAAAAAAAAATTAAGAGAGAAAAAGTACATAATTCTAGTATGTATTTATTTTTGAACTCTTCGTGTCCGGTCCAAAAAATAATAATTTGGGTCTTTAGAAATATTTTATTGATAAGTACTTTCCAATGTCTGAAAAATTAGCTAGAAAGATGAAACGTAAGAAAACAGAAAAAACAACAAAATGAGTGATAAGGATTATTGAAGACAAGTGTGGAGTTCAACAAGGATTTTGTGACGGTTCTATACTTTTCGTAGCATATTCATAAATTTAAAAAATAATTAATAATGAATCTCTATTTTATGGGAAAGAGCGTAATTCAGAGTAGAAATATTAAGAGAGGAAAACATTTTCTTTTCCTGTCTCTCAGGTTCAAAGGAAAATAATTCAAATCTGAAAGAATATTATATTATGTGATTATAAGAAAATCTAAAATGTTTTAAAATTATTTAAAAATACGTAGGAAACGAGAAAAGCAAATAAATTAGTGACAAAAATTGGAGCCAGTGTGGAGTGGAATAAGGATTCGGTCTTGGCTCTGTTCTCTTCATTGTACAGGGTGTCTCAAAATTGGCGAATTCTGAATTCAGAGCGTTGTAGGGGATCACTTCAGTAGTCCAAATATGGAAATAAAAAACAAATCGGGACTCCCCCCACAAAGATAGATTGGTCTGAAGGTGCATTCTTTGAACTGCGTTTTCTTCAAATACAGGCTGAAAAGTGCAGTGTTTATTGTTATTTATGGTGGAAAATTATAACGTAAAACAATTTTTTGAAGAATAGCTTTACTTAGGAGTAAAAAATTTTTAATTTTTTGTGATTTCTCTTAAACATGAAACGGCAACGTAGCTATAATAGTATAATAGTATTTTGTCACTGTTGAACAAAATTAAAGTGCTTATATCTTCTTCAGGAAGAGTGAAGTATTTTTCGAGCTCCACTGAGTCCTGAATTCGGAATTCGCGAATTTTGAGACACCCTGTATATTCGTTAGGCGTAGAAAAAAATAATGAATCTACTGTGAAAAGGAATACACTTTACAATAAAAAATGTCAATCATAATTCATAGAACAGATTTGTAAAAAAAGAAGAATAAAAAAACTGAATGATAAGAATGACAAGGATTTTCGTAGAATATTCATAACAATGAATCTCTATTATATGAAAAACAGCATAATTTACAATAAAAACATCACGAGGGGAAAAGTTTTCTTTCCACGTTTCGTTATTTACGTGTCAGGTTCAAAGAAAAATAATTCATGTCTGAAAGAATATTTTATTACACGATAATAAAAATTTAAAATGTTTTAAAATTTGTTAAAGGTCACAAAAATACACAAGAAATCAAAATTAAGTAAGAGTGAAAACTGATGTGGAGTGAAACAAGGATTTAGTGTTGGTCCTGTACTATTCAGATTTAAGAGAAAATGATCAAATTGAATTGAATGTAAGCGAAGTGTGGGTGTAGTGGTCATTTTGAACGAACCAATAAAAAAATAATGAATATGTGAAAAGCAATAAAAAAAGTAGTGTAAAAGCAGGAAAACAAAGTCTCTTTTAGCGAGAGACAGAATAAATAGAATAAGATATCTTGAGAGCTACTCACTGCAGATGTCGACAACCTGAATAATTCCGTCCAGCCACCCCTCACTACTCCAACTGTGTCTTATCCCGCCACTATTTGATCGATATCAATTATTATTTATCAGCGTTATTTCACGTGATCCGACCTTTTACTCGTGTATAGATTTTTGCCACAACAATTTCTAACAATTGGGTATTTATTTGGTAACCTAGGAATCCACCCCTCGCGACAAACCCACCCTCGTAAAATTCATCGGACACTCTTTCGCATCCCTAGTTGTTTCGAACAATTAACCGGTAAAAAGCGAAACTGGGGTGGCGACCCTCACCGAAAAAACTCCACCGGTCTGAACGTCCGCCGCCCCTTTGACGATACCACGCACAATGGTCCAGAGACAGACGCGAGCCCAAGATTAGCGAAACTGTTGAAAGGCGCCCGATTCGGGGGCGATCATTGTCCGGTCTAATCGCATTTAAGCTAGGTTTGAAAGGGATCAATTAGCGCCGCCACCGCAGAATCTGGACTTTTTCAACGGACAGATTGCCACACAATTGGGATAATTTGCTCAAGAGAGTCCTAATAGCGGGACAATGACAGGCGGGCTCTTTATGCCATGATGCGACATCAAGGCGGTCGCACTTTTGCATATAAAACAGTGGTCGCTGGCGGCACCGAAAGAAGAAAAAAGAACGGAACAGTCTTCGCGGACTCGTTGTTTTACATTCGTCATCAGCTCCATTAGGAAATGGACAGCGTCAGCGGCATGATTGATTTGTTCGAAAAGACGCTTGGTCAATTTCCCAATTGGAAAAACAGCAACACGGAAAACATCATCGAGAGACGTACCTGGGTCCTGGGGGTGGCGTCTGATCTGTCACGTGCTCGTCAAATTTGCAACTAAATGGAAGTATCACAACGCGACGCCCGCCGCCGACTGGATGGATCAGGATGGAGGCTGGAATCAGGAGCGTCAGTGCGTGGAAATTTCACAAAGTGCCAGTATTTGTAATTATATGGAGAGCGCCTGCTCAGGTAAAAAACAACACACGCATCTTGCGGACGGCCACGGGGCCGTAAATAATTCATAACAGGGGAGCGGCAGAAGGGACTCGCGAGCGAGGCGATTTCGGGGGAGGTATTTAAGTTATTGCAGTATTTGCATATGTGGCGGCATTATGTTTATTCAGGTCAGACGTCAACTATGCAAATTAATCTTGGGCGCAACATGTACGGATCGATAACATATTCATTAAACTATTTTTAAGAAGTCGTAGTCGAGGTGACTTCGCGGTGAATGTGACGGTGATTTGGTCATTTGGTGCACTCGTGCCTGCTGCACGGGGTATATTTATATTTTTAGTTGAAGAAGAAAAGAGGAGATGAGGATTGAAAAGTGTGTTGGTAAAAAAGGAGTGGGTTGGAATTAAATTGCGAAATTGCGTTGACGTATGGTGATTGTTGCGGGAGGGTCATCGAGAAGGAAAAAGATGTGTTAGGTAAAATTGGGAAAGAAGAGATGGTGGATGGAACAAGGGGGTTTTGGTACTTGTCTTTTTGCATTGTTATCATCATCAAACAGAATTTTGATTTTTCTGTGTCCAGTAGAACATGGAAGATACAAGAAAAAGGAAGAAAATAAGTATTGAACATGTTTGTGAAATGCAACATGGATTCGGAACTGTTCCTGTACTTTTCGCCATACAGGGATCAGATTAATGAAATTCTTATAAAGTTTAATTAAAGAGTAAAGCAAAAAAATGAGTATTAGAACAGCGATCGTCCTTTCTTCAAAAAACTGCAAAGTTTTTATCGCACAAAAACATTTTCACTCACTCTTTCGTTTCAATTGATGATTATCCCATGAGCGAAGTGTCAAATTAGAGGTTAGAAAATGTAAAAAAAATCAGTCAAAAAAATATTATATATTAATAATAATTAAATATTTAAAGAGTTCTACTTATTGGTGATTAAATTTATCACGTGAACTTCTATAACACCCGGTATTTTGATTTTATATTTTTCGCAGCATATTTATCAGATGTAAAGGATATTTAATAATGAATCTCTGCTAATTGGCAAACAACGTAATTTACAGCAAAAATATGTATTAAGAGAGGAAAACATTTTCTTTTCATTTTGTGTTATTTACGTATCAGATTCAAATGAAAATAATTCAAAACTGAAATAGAATTGTATGATCTGATTATAAAAAAACTATTAACATATTAAAATTATCTAAAGGTCACAAAAAATTCATAAGATAAATATTTTTTTTAAATCATGATGAGAATTAAGAACAAGTATGATTTCCAACAAGGCCTTAGTCTTGGTTTTGTACCTTTGGTCGTAGAGTGACAATATTTAGAAAAAAAAAGTTTTTGGGACATATTGTGTAATTGTAGCAATCTGCATTACCGACATTACAGTTCGTGGACCCGCAAGTGCCCGCAACCTCAAGGTAAAATCGTGTTGCTGTGTCTGAAATACCGTGAAGGGCACGACGTCGGTCAAAGTGTAGCTGTCGCAGAGATCGATCTCGATTTAATTAAGAAAATCTGGTGCCAAATGCCGGGTTTAGGGACGACATCTACCGGTTGCAAACTGGCGATGATGCAGAAATCGCGATTGACGACAGCGAGGACTTCATGTTCGCGAATAAAGTGATTCCCGGGACCCCTGGAGTACCGTGTTTTACAGGACGAAACACAGCTACACAGCTTCGCATACACCAACATAAGATGCGTCGTTCCTTACCGTATCCTTCGTCCTTCAAACTTGACAATTTGTTGATTCCTCGAGTATCGCGAATGTTTTGGTTTCTAACATAAGGTGGTGCAAGAGACTGGGCGATTTGACCGACAAAGAAGTGGCAGATTATTTGTTCCAGGCCCCGGTCAAGCTAGTGCGTGCAAGGTGCAAGAGTAGTGGTGGGGTGCTATTTAGCAGTCTGCTATTTTATAACTGCTACACTGGAGTAGCAGGAACAGGTTGCTACTTGAAAAAAAAAGTAGCAGATATCTACAGAAAACAGATGTGAATTTTGCAACAGTTTCCATGATTTAATAACAGGGGGCAGAAGTAGCAGGCAAAGAATAATAGTGGTGGAGGAGGATTGAAGTTATAATATAGCAGACTGTTATAGCAACCCAGCCTAGATCCGACCACTCGAACTCGTCGGATTTATAGCCAATATAATATAAGGACATAACTGTTAGGATATTTAAATATGGCGCTGGCGCTTTGCTTATTCACGTTTCACACCACCATTCAGCCATTCACGCTTATACAAAAAAAAAGCAAAACAGAGTAATAATGGTTTTTTAAATTATTAAATACTAAAATAATATAATAATATAATTTTATAACAAAAATAAATATAAAACCATAATCAATAAAGTCAACAATAATACTGATTATTACATAACAATACTACAAAACATTACGAGTTTCCATTGATGAAAATTATTTGTTTCACTTTATCAGCGGATAAACGATTACGTCGCTCAGAGATAAGTTGCCCTGTTTTTGAAAATAGTCTCTCACATGGCACCGATGTCGCTACCGTACCGAACTTTTCGCGTACAACTTTGCTTAAATTGGGGTAGTTATAACAATTGTTTTTCCACCAATTTAGAGGATTTTGATTCCTATGTAGAAGCGGTTCTTCTAAATAGCGCTGTATTTCTATTATTGCACGTGATCTAAATGTGCCTTGGGGCTCAAAAGACGCGGCTTTTTTATCAAAAGAGCCCCAAATTGAAAATTCGTCATTCTCTTCTGATGACGCGATAGGTACATTTGATAATGTTTCAACCGAGGAGCTGCTTTCAATAAAATTTGTTAAAACATTAGTAATTAAAGTTTTGGCCCTTTCAGCAACCAACTTCGTTGAAAAACCCACATTTTTAAATCTGGGGTCCAAAAATGTGGAAATTAGGAGAGTGGTACTGGATTCTAAATTACTAAGGCGGGTAATAATTCCCTGATGCATATCCGTAACCACTCTCTTAATTTTGTCCGAAAACAATTTTTTTTGTAACATTTCTTCGTACACATCCTGCAAACCATTCGTAATAATTATGACTGATGAAGCGGACACATATTTTTCTCCACTCATCATCCTTGTAGCCGTTTCCATGGGAGCTAACACTTTTATTAACTGTTCGATATTTTCGAACTCTTCGTTCGAAAATATTGGCCAATTTTCTTTACCAAGAACAGCTAGCGTAGCTCTTATTTCTTCTTTTAGCTCGAAAATTCGCTGAAACATATAAAACGAAGAGTTCCATCTAGTCGCCACAGCTTGTTTTAATTTTTTAGCTTCTTTGTTATTTTGCGTTTGATAGAAATCTAATTTTGTTTTTGCGTTACTGCTCTTTTTAAAATGAGAAACTAACGCTTTAGCTTTTTCTATAAGGGGTTCGATCGATTTTAACGCATCTTGAACGATAAGATTTATCGTATGCGCTAAGCAACCAAAATGCCGCCACTTCAAATCCTCTTTGATTGCTTTTTTAATATTTGCAGCATTGTCCGATACCGCTAACAAAATTTTATTTTCCAAGTTCCACTCTCTAATTATTCTATTTAGTTCGGCCGCTAAATTAGCACTTGTATGATTTTCATTATAAGAGCTTGTTTCCAATACAACTGATTTTGTCTCAAACGTTGGAGTAATGAAATGAGAGGTGACTGCAATAAACCCTTCCACATTGCGAGAGGTCCAACAATCTGTGGTAATCGTCACTGACACCGCATCTTTAATTACCTCCTTTGTATTATTATATACTTCGGTATATTTTGCGGGCAACAGGACATTAGAGAGCACTTTTCTGCTAGGTACCGTGTAATTAGGATTCAGGGCATTACTATATTCACGAAACCCAACGTCTTCAACTATGGAAAAGGGTTGAAAGTCCTTGGTGATTAATGCCAACAAATATTCATCCAATTGTTTTTTTTGGGAAAATCCTATTTTCTTTGGGACGCTGATGGTTGTTTGGTGGAATCTGCGTTTTTTTACCGGTGGTGGATGGATTTCCGTGGAATCCGTGGATGTCGATGTAGATGGTTTCGGAGAGGCCGGCGAGAGAGAGGGTTCTTGTTCTTGATCTTGTATTACTTGCTTGTCGCACTCACTTGATGCAGCTTGAGAAATTGTTGAATGTTTTTCTTTTGGCAATACATCCAATTTAATTGAAGGATGTTTTCTCGTAATATGTGCTTTTAAATTGGTAGTCGACGATTTGTAAGAAAATTTTTGTTTACAAAAATTACACAACGCCTTCAGTTCATCTTCTGGAGTAAAAAAGTTCCAAATGATGGAAGTTTTTCTTTTGAGATCCATATTGATACCTGTATTATACAAATATGACACTCAAAATGTAAAAATCATAATAATAAAATCTTACCAAATTTTAGATGTTTAAAAATAAAATACTTTATTTTTATGCACAGGATAGAAAGTAAAAAAAAGTTCAATTTAACAAAATATTATCGCACACGCACTCTACTAGACACTGTCACTTTGCCAAAGACTGGATAGAGACTAATTTCCACAATATGAAAAATAAAATTATTCTTTTCGTTTTATGAATCGTCGGGCTTTCTCGATGCCTTGATGGTACCGGCGGTTCCTTTTTCTTTTATTAGTTTATAATAACCACCCTAATATACCACCGTGAGACCAAGTCTTGAAGTCTTGGTCCCACGCTCTTTTTCATCATCTGGTCCGTCCGAACTCCGAACGATAACTTGTATTTACATGAACAGTATCAATAAAAGTAATTAATTGCTTTATTGGAAATGCCGCCTTTTTAATTTGCCGCCCTCGTGTAGTGAACGAACAATATGCGTACGTAACAATTTATTTCCATTTTCGAGACGGATGATAAAAATCAGATGCAGTTACAATTTATTTAAAAATAAAAAATTATAGTGCTCGTTACGCTTTACTACTATTAATTTTATGGTAGTATAATTAAGTATATTCTTTTTTATTTTTAACCGGTTTATGTTTACAGGGAATAATATTAATTTTGTAACAAGAAAAATTACATTAGGTTTATTAGATATGTTATGTTATGTTTTACTGACTTAGAGTATGTCGACACTCGACAACTCTTGACTGTACCTAAATTGTTTGCTAGTAACCTGTAAAAAAATAGAAAAAAAAACAGGAAACTGTTTTATTTTTTTGCATGTTTATTGAAATCTGTTTCGAGCTTCGAGTACAAGTACATCATAAATAAATATCTGCTACTAAGAAACTGCTATTTTAAACTGCTATTTTCTGTAACGGTAACAGTTTGCTACTGCTATTTGAAAATAGCACTTTAGCCCACCACTATGCAAGAGGACCAATACACAAAGCAGATGATTCCGGTAAGAAATCTTGCGGAGATATTTTATAAGTCGGATTTTTGTATAAACAGATGTGAAAAGGGAATCAATCGAAGTTGAGCATTTATTGGTAGACGTAAAACCGTCTCCTCACTCTCCGCTCTTTGATAAGACGAATGTTTTTAATTTGTAGTGTTTTTAGACGAGATAATTTTAAGAATGAATCGATATCTGTTTGTAGCTCGCGACGCAACCGAGAGATGGCTCTGTAAAAATAAACTGTCAGTAATGCTTTGCGAAAATTTTTTTGGAAGGAAATGTGTCTTTGATATCTTGGTCAACCATGGTTACTAAGTTTTGGTCCCCAAAAGATCGACGACCTTAGTTAATAATGCATTTAATTACCAAGGCAAATAAAATCCGACCACACACGAATCATCAGCAGTGCCCCAATGCATGCAATTCCCGTTACGAATTTTTAATTTGTTTGGCTTCCAATCATCTCCGCTTTTATTTGCGAGAACTAAGTTATTAAGCAGATAACGAGAATTCGCGAGTTGTAGCGCTAATATTAAAGCTTTAGTCTGCATAAATTACCTTCACGACGATTACGATTCATTAAATCCGACTTTCTTCATATTTTCATAGAAGTTTTATTAAATTCGGGGCTTTTGTTTGTTGTTCGGTAATTCTATTCTTGCCGATCTCGGCTAGAAACGGGTCCCGCTTACTTCGAAGTAGTGTTTTTACAAGACTAAGTTTAATTCCTTCCGGTCCCCAACTCCAAGTAATTTAGAAGATTTCCGTTTTGGATAAACCGAATGCAAATTAGAGCGAAAAACCGCCCTCCACGCTCTATTATTCTTCAGATGTGATAACGCTAATTAATTTGATGGAGACGCAAGTTTTTAGCAGGATGCAAGCCTCCCCCGAGGTGTTTCTGCAACGGACGCTTCATTAAATCGTTAATAGGTTTCAAAGTAGACGTAACGATTGCTTTTAATTGTGGAATTTGCGTTATTATTCCAATTTATGCGCGGACAAATCCCTTCGACAAAAATGTAGACGCATAGGAGCGCGGTTGTTACTTCCGCGTTTTAATTAACGTTAGTACTGATGCAGCGCGGCAGGATTTGCAGGATATCAGATAAAATTTCATTTCGACTTGAAGAAAATCGAGTTATCGGAAGTCAATAATTGAAAACAGGAAATCTAAGTGTGGAAAAACGGTATAAATCGGATTGGTCCTTTCATTACGTTATCAAATAACGTCGAGGAAGTGACGTGATCAAAAAGTCAAACGGTCTCACAGTCCATTAAAACGGAAAACTTTTCTCTGGATTTTTATTTTTGCTAGAAGTGTCGTTAATTTGCGTGGGGAGAATGACTCGTGCCAATAGAACAACGGGATTATTCAATTTTACATAATTCAATCCAGATTTTGATTTATTCAGAATAGAACAGACGGATTTTGTGGAATAGCAGTCTAGTCAGCGTAACGAAAACGGATTTTAGTTAATTATTACTAATTAAATTGAACGTTTTGTTCGTTTCAAGCGTCGATTCGTGCAGATTCATCCGTAAAGGCTTGTCGGAACATTCCGACAAAATTGCTTTACTATCTGAACGAACAGGTGTACGGTGGAAGTATTGAGCGTCATTTTTACAGTATGTAATCAAAAGTACACGTAAGTACTGAATACTCCCGCATCAATGAAAAAAAAATGCGTTTTTTGAAAAACGTAAGAATGCGAGAACAAATGGCACCGCAATTTACACAATAAATTGTGGACACACCACTGTCTCGGTTTCGTAATAGAGATCATAAAAGCAGTAGTAAAGAAAAAGCTAACTCTAATTCTAGCTTTTTACACGTTTCATACACTTTTTGTATGACAAAAAAAGGATGTTCTTATGGGAAGTTGCGTTGGCGTAAGTTAGTTATTAGTTGGTGCTCGACAAACGACAATCGTGTATTGGTTATTAATTCGTTTAAAATGGGAAATTGTACAAACGTGGAATTAACGGATATGGTGCTCGCGTACGTGCGGCGGGCGGCGGGTGGCAACGCGGTCCAAGCGCAAATATTATTCCGGGAAAAGTTTCCAGACAGGGTTTACTTCCACGGTGCAACGGTTGAAAGACACAGGAAAGTTCCATCCAAGAACGGAAGATCGTGGCAAAGATCGTTCCCAGTATACGAAGGCTAGCACTTAAGGTAGGAGTTTCTCTCACACCATGTAGTATGGGGTATGGGGCACTTTAAAAAAATGCCTTCATTCTTACCACGTACAAAAAGTACAAGCCCTGCAACCAGGAGACAACAATTTTGTGCTGAGAAAATGTGTAGAAAACCAGAATTTTTACGGGTTATTTTATTTACCGATGAGGTAGGATTCACTTTGACTGCCAAGATCTCCAGATTTAAATCCTTGTGATTTTTTGTGAGGGCATTTAAAACAGCTGGTCTATAGCTAGCCGATGAATTCTGAATGAGTCATGGCGTCGCAAATCGTCTTCGAATGTTTTGGTGGTTTACGGCTCAAAATATTTTCGCCTATTTGGATTACACCCTGTATTCTTGCCCCATTACACAGGGTTATTCTAAATGACTGTAGTCGAAGTAGGCGTGAAAACTGAATGTAAAATTTATCGTTGCCGCTCCACATCAAAATGATGTAAATAAGTGAGTTGTTCACACACGGGAGTTAAATTGAGTGCAAAACAACTCTATATTTCTGGGTTTAATCGTTAATTTAACAAAAATAAATAAAAATCTCACCACCGCACTTTTCACCTAAAAAATGACAGTGACAGCGACAAAACTGACAGTTCACATGAAAGCGGCAAAAATGTAATAACATGGGCATGGCCTACTTCGACTACAATCATTTAGAATAACCCTGTACCATCTTGAATCTGTTTCATTTTGTTTTCATGTTTTTTCTTCACTTAAACAGCTTAATTGTAATGTTTTTATACATTTAAATAGACAAATTAAAGCCAAGACAACATCTTCATTCGTCCTGCATTTGTCCTTGATCGTTGTCTCATTTCACTCCGGATTTTACTTTTTCTATTTATATTTCTGGAAAACGAAGCAATAAAATTTTGTTTTACCAACTTCGTAGCATAATTTATAAGCCAATGCTCCTTTACTTTACAAAGTAGAAGGCCAAACAAAATCCTTGTTTCACTTCATACTCCTTAATTCTTACTTCCCCTTTTTTGCTTTTTCTTTCTTTCTACATCTTTCATGTTACCAATCGCAAATTTTTTTTTTTTTTCAACAAAATATTCGTCGAAATTTAAACGTTTTTTTGAATCTGACACGTAAATGTCAAAAAATAAATACCCGAATACATTTTTTTGGCTGTTGACATTTTTTATCGTAAATTGTGTAATGGTGATTCATTCTGAGAACGTCTTACGATGAGAACTCTGGTTTTGCTTTGCCAGAGACGAAGATTTAACTGTGCGATGTTGCCACGTCGCCATCGTTTCGGGTCTGTCCATTCTTGCATTTTGTACGGTGTCATTCGCAAATTTTGTCTACGACGGTGAACTGTTTTCAATTTTTTCGTGAGGTGTAGTTTCTATGTTTCTAAACGCTGTTCAAAAATCAAAAAACCATTGTGGTGCAAATGACTTATCTGTCACTGTGATAAATACTCAAGTCTATTCAAAAATCAAAAAACCACCACCTGTTGCTTTAGGTTGGTAAAATTTAAAAAACCCTAGGTAGATATTTTTTCATACTATGTTGGTAACTATAAATTATGACATTTATTTGATCGAAAATAAGATTCAATTGCTTTGAATTTCGTTCATATTGTTTTATTAGCAGCACGTTTCATTTATTTATTGATTCTTATTATTTTTACTTAAACATGCCCAGAAAAACAAGACACAAAAACAGACAGATATTTAAAAAATTCTGTCAAAAAATAAAATGACATTTAATTTTTGAGGTACTTTTTTTTACTTGCTTTTAGTCTTCTACGTTGTCCCACAACCTCGTAGGTAAAATTTCGGCACATTTTAAAAATCACCCTATATATTATCATATTTTATAAAACGTACACAAATTTTCCCTACGCGGTTGTGGGACAACGTAGAAGACTATAAAAGCAATTAAAAAAATTGTATCTCAAAAATTAAATGTCATTTTATTTTTTGAAAGAATTTTTTAAATATTTTTTCCGAGTTTTACATGAAGCCAGTAGCTCGTGGTTAAAATTATGCTGGTTCATTCTGGGACACCTGTATGCATAATAGGAAATGTCATGAAAAATGTGTATTATTTACACCACAATGGTTTTTTGATTTTTGAACAGCGTTTACCTTTACATGGTTTTCCATCAAAATCGTAAATGGCATTTCTACACTACGGTAAAAACTGAAAAGTGTATATTAATTTTTATTTGCCATAAGCGACAATGTATAGAGACCTAATTTTGAAGACGATTTTTCATTTTCTAATTGATCAAAAATAAAAAGAAGAATTTCCCATAAGTGGAGCATTGATTGATGTACCATAAAAATTAAACAGTTTACTAAGAAAAGAGGACAGGGACAAAAATAGGTATTTTAACAATTTGTGTTTTTACAGGCCCAATACAAGGAAAATAATTAAGTATTATTGATATCATACATGTTTTATTAATTTAAGATTGTATTAAAAATTCTTCAGCAATAAGTGACACAAAACATGCAGAAAAAAAGCAAAAAAGGGAAAATAAAAACGGGACGAGTATGGAGTGCAACAAGGATTTTGTTTGATCCTATACTCTTCAATGTATACATCTCAGATTTTTCAGAAATGGAGTAAAAAGAGCAATGATTAAGTGATGAAAAAATGTAAAAACAAAATAAAACAGAATGAAGATGGAGCAGCAATATGAAATGGCGCCGTACCTATACCTGTTCGTTCAAAAAGCAAAGCAATTTTGTCGGAATATTCCAACAAGCCTTTACGAATGAATTTGCACGAACCGACGCTTGAAACGAACAAAACGCTCTATTTAATTAGTAATAATTAACTAAAACCTATTTCGGTTACGCTGATTAGACTGCTCTTCCACAAAATCCCTCTGTTCTATTCGGAATAAATCAAAATCTGGATTGAATTATGTAAAATTGAATAATCCCGTTGTTCTATTCGCACGAGTCATCCTCCCTACGCAAATTAACGACAATTCTAGCAAAAATAAAAATCCAGAGAAAAGTTTTCCATTTTAATGGACCGTGAGACCGTTTGACTTTTTGATCACGTCACCTCCACGACGTTATTTGATAACGTAATGAAAGGACCCACCCGAATTATACCGTTTTTCCACACTTAGATTTCCAGTTTTCAATTATAGACTCCCGATAACTCGATTTCTTCAAGTCGAAATGAAATTTTACCTAATATCCTGCAAATCCTGCCGCGCTGCATCAGTACTAACGTTAATTAAAACGCGGAAGTAACAACCGTGCTCCTATGCGTCTACATTTTTATCGTAGGGATTTGTCCGCGCATAAATTGGAATAATAACGCAAATTCCACAATTAAAAGCAATCGTTACGTCGACATTGAAACCGTTCAACGATTTAATGAAGCGTCCGTTGCAGAAACTCACCTCGGGGGCGACTTGCATCCTATTAAAAACTTGCGTCTTCGTCAAATTAGTTAGCATTATCACATCTGAAGAATAATAGAGCGTGGAGGGCGGTTTTTCGCTCTAATTTGCATTCGGTTTATCCAAAACGGAAATCTTCTAAATTACTTGGAGTTGGGGACCGGAAGGAATTAAACTTCGCCTTGGAAAAACACTAATTCCGAGAAAGCGGGACCCGTTTCTGGCCGAAATCGGCAAGAATAGAATTACCGAACAACAAACAAAAGCCCCGAATTTAATAAAACTTCTATGAAAATATGAAGTAAGTCGGATTTAATGAATCGTAACAGTCGTGAAGGTAATTTATGCAGACTAAAGCTTTAATATTAGCTCTACGACTCGAGAATTCTCGTTATCTGCTTAATAATTTAGTTCTCGCAAATAAAAGCAGCGACGATCGGAAGCCAAACAAATTAAAAATTCATGACAGGAATTGCATGCATACGGGCACGGCTGATTCGTGTGTGGTCGGATTTTATTTGCCTTGGTAATTAAATGCATTATTAATTGAGGTCGCCGATCTCTTGGGGACAAAAACTTACTAACCGTGCTTGCCCACAACGTCAAAGATAAATTTCCATCCAAAAATGTTCCCGGAAGCATTACAAGTGACAGTGACAGTTTATTTGCGCAAAGCCATCTCGCGGATGCTTCGAAAACTACACGCAGATATCGATTTTGTCGTGAAACTGTCTCTGCTGCAAACAAATTCGAACTATTTGTCTGATGTAACGAAATTATTCTAGGTCTACAAATAAGTACTCCACTTCGACTCAACCCTTTTTATTGATCTGTTTATAAAAACCCGACTAGTTCTTGTAAAAATATTTCCGCAAGATTTTCGCTTCTTTGCTCATTTCTTCGTCACTCCGCCGCGGCTCTGGATTATTATCGCGATCGTGCTTCGCCAACTTATCGTAAACCTCGTCGTTGTGGTCGAAATCGTTGGGGTGTCTTGGCAGAATATGAATGTGGACGTGCTAGAACAAATCCCTTTCTTCACGATCAAACGCTCGTCAAAATCTCACCGGAATCGTTTGCCCTGCGTGCGTGCCGTCCTGCACGCACAACGTCGACGAACACGCCGCCGTCACCGCCTCCACCACTTGCTGCACCTTGACCGCGGTCTGGAACAAATCTGCCACTTCTTCGTCGGTCAAATCGCTCAGTCTCTTGCACAACCTTATGCTAGAAATCAAAACATCTGCAATACTTAAGGAATCAATCGATTGTCCAGTCTGACGGACGAAGGATACGGTAAGGAACGACGCATCTGATGTTGGTAAACGCGAAGCTGTGCCGCGTCCTGTAAAACACAGTACTCCCGGGAATCACTTTGTGCGCAAACATGAAGTTCTCGCTGTCGTCAATCGCGATTTCTTCATTACCGACAGTTTGCAGCCGGTACAAGTCGTCCCTTCGGTGCTGAAACACCGGCATTTCGCACCGGATTTTCTTGATTAAATCGGAATCGATCTCTGCGACCGCCACGCTTTGATTGGTGTCGTGACCTTCGCGGTATTTCGGACACTCCGCTACGATTTTACCTTGCGGGTCCACGATCTATAATGTCGGTAATGCAGGTTTCTACAATCGGTCAAAATGGCACTTACAAGAGCTTGACCGAAAGATATTCGTTTTTGGTTGTGTTTGCCGTACTGTGCGGCTGCGATTACGTAACATTGCGTCTCCACAGCTCTGGCTCTTAGGAGAGTCTCCCAATGCAAAAGCCCAGTGGCGTTGGTAAAAGCAGAGGGGTAGGTCAGGATGTTGGCGCCTTGTTTGCGTTGCAAGATGCTCAACTCGGGGAATCGCAAATCGTAGCACTGTTACAACGATTAAGGCGAAATTTGAGGCGCTCAGTGATCAATTATAATAACTGAAACTGAAGGATACTATCGAGAGTGACAGTGGACCGGCTGGGGTGTCAGTTGGGGGCACAATCTCACTGCCAGCTTCATTTGTATCAGACTCCCTCAGATTTACGTTTAATTCCGGAATGCTGACGTCGAACAAGTGGATTTTTTTATAAATAGATCGAATATCCCCATTTTCATCAATCAAAACATGCGAATTGAAAATTTTACACTTGGATTAATTATTTAGCATAAATCGTGACCTCTCGTTTTTTACCTCTTTCTCACACTGAACCAGCTCGTGGAAGCCGCCCACCGACAGCCAAACCTTCTTATTTTTGGCCAAATTTCGATACTCATTCATTAGTGTACCGCTCAGAGGCTCTGCAAACGCTTTCGCTTCCTCTTTATTGGTAGCTATGTAATCACTAGCCTCTGGTAAAAACACCACCTGCAAAAACACTCGAGTTATGTTGTAATCACCGCAAATAGTGCTACTTTGGCGTGTTTTTGTGCCGCCTCCGCGACCAAATCTTTGACGATTTTTAAGTTGTTTTCTTTATTGTTTGTCGCCGTGAACTGACAAATTGCAACACAACACTTGGAGGAATTCATTCTGCAAGAGGAAAAATATTTGACACTAGAAAATTTTGCGAAATTCGCGTTGAAAACGATTGACATATCCGATCTTGACTCGCGGAAATTGTTAGGTTATGGTTGTTAAACGTCAACGTCATGTGCGAATAGATTAGTTAAATAATTTTTCTGGCGCATTTCCAAGATTTCTGGGGAAATCTTGTCTCGAGTGCGAAGAGGAGGCAACTTATTTCGCTGAAAAACAAATTTTTTGACAGTTTTTGTATTTTTTTGAAATTTCAAGTGAACAGGACCGGCGTCGCCCTTCACCGAATAGCCAGACCCGGACTCGAAATATTTATTACAACTACTAACATTAATAAAGCATTTGTTTATTTGAAATTTGCAGTTTTAGTAACATTCCTTGACACCTTTACACAGCTCGTCCCAAAACTTCATCCTGTCGATGTCTGGGTCGACTCCTGCCACCAAATCTGTACCAATATCCAGGAAGTTCAGCACTTCAGTAACAGGAGGCCATTCAGAATTTAAGAAAGAATCTTTCGCCGGAATTGGGGTGCCAGTTTTGGCAAAATTGGTCCACATTTTGACAAATCTCAGAACTGAGATTTCCTCAATACTCCCTGGTTTCAAAACACGATTGCCAATCTTAAATAAATACCCCAAATCGTCGCCGTGGCTCACACCTTCAACCCAACACAAATTATATATTTAATTTCCCACAAACCGAATAAATAACCTTTTACTTTGACGTGTATCATGTTTTTAAACATGTTCAGGTCCGTATCGATTGACATTCTGTAGTAGTACACCGGTTGTGTGCAAGTTTTTGCGTGGCTTTTAACCGCGAGGTGAATTCCCCGGAGGAAAGTGGCGTCAGTTATAACCTAAAAATTGACATGAGAGATTGTCAAGTGGACAAATAGAATTATACTACAGTGTACAGGGCTTCCTTATTGTTGGGATCGATTACGTCACTGCCAAAATAAAACTGTGCGATTTTCTTATTTTTCTCCTTAAAAACGTCGCTGTCTTTTGGATGTCCCAAGTAATACGGAACAAACTCTCCTAGATTGGACTTCATGCCAAATAATTTGGTCCCTTCTTCGAAGATACCCTCCAGTGAGGTGTACCCAAACATCATTGGCACTTGATTGTACCTCCCGGAATTGATTATTTTGATTGGCTCTTCAGCCAAAAAAGAGTCTTGGCTCTTTGGTTCAACTGTCGGACCCACCAAGCGCTTGTCTACTGGACTCAACCACTAAAATTACAACATGACCGACTGCACCTCACACTGCACTTGTCAATATACATCGCCTAGTTTAACCTGTCCCTCGAGAAGTTTTTCGACTGGAATTTGTTGCAAAAACTCCAAAACCCTTTTATTGTCGCTATCAGTGCACCCATTAATTCGAGCCAGCTGTTTGGCATCGTTGACTCCTCGAGTCCAAGGACATAAAACACTAGCGCTCTGTACGATAGCTTTGTGGAAAAGACCTCTAGCTAGAGGCGACAAGATCAAATAGTGCACTGAGGCCCCTCCTGCACTCTCTCCAAAAATGGTGACGTTGTTGGGGTCCCCCCCGAAGTGTTTGACATTGTTCTTGACCCATTTCAAAGCCTGGACCATATCTTTCAGCCCCGCGTTTCCAGTAACTCCCAATGATGGATCGTCGATGGTCAAAAAACCTAAAACTCTCGATGTTTCAAGCTCAGCGTCGAGATCAAAACAAACCTAGAGCCCCTAGTCTGTAGTTGATTGTCACCAAAACGATGTCTTCGGTCATCAAAAACTCAGGTCCGTACATCGATCTGTCACTGGACCCAGAGATAAAAGCCCCTCCGTGTATGAAAACCATCACAGGTTTGAGATTTTGGGTGACGAGCTACAAAAAACCGAGTGAGTGTGAGATTTGCGCGATTATTTCGTTCCAACTTGGCGGGTGTACACGTTCAGGTAGAGACAATCTTCAGAACCGGCGGGTTTCAAAACGAGCGTCTAAAAAACATGAGTCAATCGCGTTACCACACTCGATAAATATTACTTCGGGGGTTGGCAACAGTTGGAGGGCATGACAGGGACTGCCTTGCTTGGTGGCGTCTCTAACCCCGTCCCAGCTTCGAGGGGGTTGAGGCGGCTTGAATCGCAGCTCCCCGAGAGGCGGCCGTGCGTACGGGATTCCCATAAAACTGACAAAAGGAGTGCCCAGGATGTCGACTTCGCTTTGTCCTCTCAATTGTCCTTGCTCGATCCTACAAATCAGATCCATCTTTGTGAACGCTGCAAACACAAAAAATTGTGATAAATCTTGTCTCAACAGTTTGTTTTTGTTTGCTTATCAAGCTTATCGATAATTAAATAGTTGTAAGTCACTAAGAGGTGTGCTTAAGTCATATTTACTTACTAAATGTTGTACTATGCGTCTAATAAAATATGAATTATTTCTCTTGAACACTATAATTTGTGTGGCGTTTCTAATTTGTACTAAAAAAACTAATTAGATTCACCTTGAATGATTCAGGGTCACAGCTCTTGCGAGATAATCTGAAGACAACACGCAAACGTGAACTCTGACCCGTTTATAAAGCAACAAAAAATTGCTGAAGGTCACTTCAATTAAATCTTGATGTTATTCAATTTGCAGAATGATGAGCCAAGATTTTCGGTCAATTATTTTATTTACAAACTCAACAACAATAAGAAGATAAATTACAATCGTCCTAATAATACAAATTGAGTGCGTGCTTTTCCTCAAAATTTATCAGCTTCCTGTCCTTCTCATACTTTCACAAAGGGGGTGGTTTCACCGCGTTTCAAGCGTCCTTGAGATCTCTTGCTTCAATGATATTTGTAAATTTGGGGGTCGAGATGGTGCGTGGCCATCTGTCGGTCAATCCAGTCGATAAACCGCGCCACACCGACGTACACCCCAGGGGCGTCCGTCAACCCGCAAACCAACCCCCACGCGACAATCCCGAACTGTTCGTACCTGTCCTCTTCCCCTTCGACCAGACACACCAACGGACTACCCCCGTCCCCTTTACACGCGTCTTTTTTGGGCCCGCCACCCGCACACATAAAACTGTCATGCAATCTAAACCCCGGGCCTAGTAGCGCCCCCTGCAGCGCCGCCTCGCAATCATCATTATGCACAACTGGGAAGTTTCCCTTCTTCAGGACGTTCTCGAACCCGTTGACGCTCTTGTACGACGTCTTGCCCCACCCCGTGACGACGCACTCTTCGGGAATGGGGGCGGAATTCTGCGGCGGCAAACAGACAACCCCCACGTTGTCACCCATCCGGAACGCCCGCTCCACTATCACAACCGCGATGTCGTTAACCAACGACTTCAAGCTGAATTGGGGGTGGATTATCACCTGAAACACAAAAGTACACGTCACGTGGTGTCCAGGGCGACTGGTTATCAAGCGAATCGTAGACCCGCCTGTGTACTTCTCAGTTTAACCGACCTTACTGACGCGGCGGTCTTGGTGCCGTAGGGGCTCGTTCGCGTGGCTCCAGTCCCACTCCCCGGCGCGGATCACGTAACCGTCCCCAGCTTGCACGCAGTGGGCGGCGGTCAGCGCCACTTTCGGGTGGATCAAAGAAGCGCCGCACCGGTACGAGTTCCCGGAAATCACCCCCAACATCCAAGGGAACTCGGCGAAGTTGGCCTCGTGAGCCGCCCCCAAGATCCTGCCCCTCGCATCGCTGAAAACCAGACTTTCGGTTCTTCTCTTGCCGCATTTTACTCGACAGCAGACGTCGAAATGACCCTTACACGTGTTCCTAGAGCTGAAGAGTTCCTCGATCGTACAAGTTTCCAAGAAGAGTGTGACTCACCACTTACCTGAAGTCTAGTTCTTCGCTGTCGGCGGAGGTGTCTTCGCACTTCCAAAACGGGACACACACACAATCACCGAGGGTTTGTTTGAAGAGAAGAAACAAAATCACGTGGTGGAACATGTTTATCGATGAAAATCTGCAGCACCAGTGAGATTTGTGCCGGAATTATCACCAGAGTGGGGGGAAGCGCAGGTAGATTTTTGTGGGGTTGGGAAATAAGAGGCGTCAGTGGTTTTGTAGACATTTCTTTGAAATAATACAACAAATACAGTTATCTCTTAATGCGAACTAAACATAACATATTAACAGATTAATAAAATATATACAGATATAAATTTGATACATAAAATGAGTAGTTGTACATAAAATATATTGTAAAAAATAATGGTAGAAACGCACTTAAAGTATCACAAATAATAAATGTGTTGATACACTTAAAACGAAGAAAAACAACAAATCGGTGCAATTTCAAAGAAAAAATTGTACATTGAAGGACACAACTAATGTTACATTGAATTAGGTAACTATTACAGAATCGGATTTTTTTACATTATTACTTGTTTTAGGCAGTCACAATTGATATGAGACATTGGTGTTTTGGGGTATGGTCCCTCAATTCTAAAGGTACCAATCGTACGAGAAAAACAGTCCTAACACACCCACGTTTACTGTAAATAACTCAATAAAAAATTATATACAGAGGCGAAATGATTGTATGTACAGGATACATATGGCTGTAGATACTTTCTAATGTGGTGCCAGTCTGTTTTACTATCACAGAACGTGTATAATACTCATTACAAAATAATAAAAACAAAAACGTAGCTATGTTGCGGATGGGTGGTGTCGATCACAACAGAGGACCTGATTTACACGAATAAACGTACACAGAAAGTCGAGTTCTCGCGGATGACACATGTGGCGCTCACGTCGAGCTCTTCCTCTCGGTGCTGGTCTGTCTGACGAGCGTCCTGCCGCTGTCCAGACTCTGCCTGTGCAGACTCAACCTGGGACTCTCTTGTACTAACTCAGGATCGGAATTGTTCAAATGTAAAGCTTTACAGAGGCCGTGCCGCAAAGAGGTGGAGATCTTGGAGAGGGAGCCGCTCTGTCAGGGCAAGATCTCGACGTAGTTCTCCGGTATGAGCCCCGTCTTGCCGTTGAGCGTGCCCTCGAGCCATCCCGGCTCTTGCGAATTTTTCACTGGAAACAAAAGTGCAACATTCGCGTCGAGACAACTCGATACGTACCGTTCGTTATGATCTGATTCGGTTCGAAAGACAACTCTCCGTCGTGCTCGCCCAAACACGCATACAACGTTCGCACTCGCCTAGAAGGTACAATGAAACGCTTTAAGCCTCGGCTTGATAGTTTATTTACAACAGTTGTACATGACATGCAGCTGACAGTCTAGGTCTACTAATATGTATGTACAGTGCGCACGGACGAGTACAGATGGCGCCCGAAACAAACATGCGATTAACGCGAAACAGAGGGCGCCTCTGCACGAAACAAAAACTTCCGATCTATCGTTTGGTCTTTCTAACAAAGACACTCTTCAAGTTGGGGCTGTGCAAAAAAAACGAACATTAGTACGATCATGCGACCATCATGCGGAAGCCACAAGCTTGACGAAAAAGATCTTACCGGACCCTGGTCAAGGAAGGACTAGATCTCCCAGAAGCTGTTAGATAATTAGTCTCTTTGCGCAGTTGTGTGCTGGTCAAACAGGACGCATCAGAAATTTTGTTAGTAGTCGAGGTAAGGAAGAGTGTGCCGCGATCAAGCCCCCCTAGCTACGACCCCGGATACTTACACATCTCCCGGCGATTTGTATCCCTTGGGGTACGCCATGTAGATGTTGGATCTCTCGCTCTTCTTGGGAGTGGTGACGTAAGTGTTGCCGTCTCGAGACGTCGACGAGACCGACTCGTTCGAACTGCTGGTACTGTTAGGTACTGAAACTACAACTAAATTACCTCGTGAAGCCGAACCCCCCTGAACAGTTAGTGAGTGAATTAGCTCGAATGAATAAGCTTCGGCAAGCTGGTGGACGAGTCCACTCTTTTGTTCCGAGAATCGACCGGGTGAAAACGAGCGTCCGATTCGTTTTCACCCGGACGCCCTCTGGTGTCAGTAAGTTAGAACCCCGCTGCCCATATCTTAAAAAAGCGAATTGCTTACTAATGCGGTTGAAAGGTCTGAAGTACGTGGGACTGTGACTAGGTAAGTTTGGAATATTACTTTCAGACTGAGAAGACACTGTCGGTATAAAACGTTGCATAGATTTTTGGGGGATTTTCTGTTGAAAGTTAGGACCTAGATGCTCGCTGCGAGTCATCGCGTGGGGGTACGCCCCGTTGGCGGACTCGTGGACGCTGTACAAGCTCGAACACATGTTGGCCGGCACCGGTTCCTCGTAGTAAGCCTTCACCGTCTAAAACAACAACACAAGTCAAAACACTCCGGTCGAATCGCCGCCACCGACTTACGCAAGTCATGTGCGGCCTCATGTAGGGCTGCCCCACGTGATTGGAATGATTCGAATTGTAGTTGCGGTAGAGGTCGACACCTTCCGGGGCGTAGTTCGCCACCTGGTGGTCCCCCGCGTGCTTGTAATTAATACCCGGGGGTTGGTTCCGCGGTGACGTGTTTTCGCTCGGGAGAGTCTTGTCGGGCTCGCTGTTGAAGATCTTGTCGTAGTTCTCGATCAAGATCTCCACCACGATGTTGTAGAACTTGAGGTCCATGATCGAGGCGACCGTTTCTTCTTCCGGTCTGAGGAGAGTCGGCCCGAAACAGACCCCCAAGTTGCTCACGGTCATCAAGTTCTTCTCCGACTTGGCTGCAACACTGAAACAATCGTTGTCACACGCTACCGTCGCCACATCTGTCACGACTCACTTCGCCAAGTGCTTCAGGAGGAGTTTCAACACCTCGAAGTTGGTCTTGGGCAGTCGGTGGACCAGCGTGTGGACGTCGTGTATCCTCAACTGTCTGGTCTCGTTCTCTGTAAAAATCATCAGTCAGCAAGTGTTACCAACACCAAGTGACAGACTCACTGACTGCCGCTATGAACCCGTTGTGGTACTTGTAGGTCATCAGAGGTTCCGGCAGGTTCCGCAGGTAACTCTTGAGGGCGCTGGTGATGGTCTTGGTCTCCCACTCTTGAGGGTCGTCTAGCGACGACAGTTTGTCACTTTTCCTCCGATCCAGTCCCATGTTTAGCAACTTGTTCACTTTGGACGTGACCCCGACCACTCGGTACATCCCTTGCTCCTCCAAGCCCCGATTCTCCAACACTTCTATGCACTTCTTGACGAACTGGATGCCCACGTCGTCGAGTACCCTCTCTTCGGAGTTCTGAGCCTTGTTGATACCTGGTGCCGTGTACGTCTGAAAATTGCGATGAAGAAATCGCCTCAAAGATTTTGAAAAAGCAGTACCGGCTCTTTCCCGTCCATGATGTCCATCCAGGCTTTCCTGTCTTGCTCTGAGAGGGCCTGCAAGGTAAACGCGACTCCCGGTTTCGCGTCCAGCTGGATGTCGAAACAGAACCTCTTGTCTATGGAGTCTGACATCCTCCGGACGCACGAAGTCAAGACCATGGTTTCCGGTTGGGAGACCGTCTTGGAGGTCAGCTGGTTGTAGGGCAACATGCTGAACTCTTTGGTCTCTTTGTCGTACTTGCAAAAGTGCTTGGTCCAAGTGGTACCGAAAGCTTCTGCAACAGATACGAGACTCGACAGTCGCGAATTCGTCTCTCCGAATCGGGGGGACTTACTTTTTTCCAAAAGAAACAGATAACCTTCCCTGCAACCTTTCGACTTTCTCACCGGTTTCTCTAAGTGCTGAACCTCTGCCATTCGTTTGCGCAACTTATTGCTGTAATCATCAAAGTTGGCTCTGGTGCGTTGTATCTTCTCCTGGAGGTCTTTCCTGTAGGGGTTAAAATCGGCGGCCACCTCGTGCCCTTGATGGTAGAAGGTGAGCCATCCGAACAGGAAAGTCAAAAGAGCTTCAACAAACTCGAACTTCTTTCTTTCGTGCACCTCCTGTATCAGGTAGACGTATTCCATGCTGGCCGTGAAGAAATGGCGTTCTGCCATGTCTACGGACGCGTCCGCCTGCAAAAAAATCACATCTCGCAAATTTCCCAAATCGATCCTTCGAGCCGGACAGTTGAATAAAACACGCCGACCCCTCTCCGTGTCAATTAAAACGCGCATTTTCCGACACCTACGCATTTTGTTGGGGAATTATTCACGACATCTTGACAGCTTCACGAGACGGCCAGGTGGAAAAACCACATTTCACTCTCGGACGCCGATTCGATTTTGTCACCTGTCACGGCATGCAAAATTCAAAAACGTGGCCCATTTTCGGGGGACCTCGATTTGGAACTGGCTCGCGTCGGGCCATTACTGGGTGAAGGCGCAAACGCATACGTCCGTGACGTCACTTGATCGATACGCACCCACGCAAGTGACGTCACCGTTTACGATGGAACAACCCCCGGCGGATGGTGAATGGGATCGCCGATTGATTCACGCGGGGGCGGACGAGCGGCGGGGGCGGAAAAAATCGCACAAGCCGAGGCAAACCATCGCGGGTCGTAGATTGATTCGGCGTGACGGCTGACGGAGGCAACCCTCCTTTGTCGATTTGTTGCGCGGCGATGCGAAAAATAAACAAAAATCCAATCACGGTGAGGTCGGCGAACTCCGATACTACCTCGATGTGTGACAGATAACACTTTGGCAAATGTGCAAAGCTGTTTTCTTTCGTTTCTTTTATTCCGAGATTTGTTCACTTTTTCCCGGCAAATCTTCACTTCCTCTTTCTCACTTTTTGGTTTTGTTGGACGCCCAAAATAAGCACTTCCGTCGGAGATGGGAAGTGCTAATTTTACATGTCCCAAGGCCGGCGAAAATTCGGTGGCGTGTTTCGTGTAACACTCGTTCAAAACGAGAAACACACTCGAGATTAAAAACAAAACAAACCTCTTGAAGCGAGTTGGGCTTCTTGGTGGTCAAATTGAGATACCTCTCCTGGCACTGGCAGAACTTGGCCGTCTGCTTCTCGAACTTCTTCTTCTCGTTCTTGACGCCGCCGATGCACTTCTTGCGGAAGTCCTCCAGGGGCTTGACCACGTGCGAGTAGACGTTCTCCAGCTGGAACAAGACGGAAACCGGTCGATGCGACTGACAGGCGATTACATCTCGATCGGGAGGAAAGGAGGAAATCCCGCCAGGGTTATGTAGGTTGCGGCCGGAACGATTGTGCACTGGGGTGGCAAGAGTGACTGAGCAAGTTGCATTTTTTCCCGACCTGGATTTTTCCGCGCTACTTCATCGACACGCCGCTTCTTGTCGTCGTGGTGAACGCGCCCGTGTTTGTAAACAACGAGTCGATGCCAAAATTAATCGGGGAATCGCACGACCGACTCTGATTTGTTTCGTGCACTTTTCACACTTTTCTCCGGGCCGGCTATACAGTTACGGAAATTGCCGGTTCTGGTCTTGCTTTGCACGCGACACGCCTATGAAGCTTTTTCTTGCACAACATCCACTCGGGGCACCAAACGGCAAACGCCGATGGAAATGGTGTTATACGCGTTGCCCCTCATTATCTCCCGATTTAGATCCGGTAGAAATCGTGTGGAGCAATAGTGGCTCTTTAACGTGTGTACCTTCGCAGGACGCAGCTGAACCCCCTTCTAACTTTTCTCTAAACATATTTTTTTCGCAATCTTCAGTATTTTCAGATTTAACGAACTTCCCAACTTTCGACATTTTTGTTTTTATAATTTTTTTCAATACAATTTAAACCAATCGAACAAACAAAATTTGTTGGGGCTTGATTTGATTTTAATTATTTGTTACGATGTATTCACTTTAAATTACATTATCTTAAACCCCCTTGTTTTTAGGCAACCAAATCAACGCATCAATTTACCTTTAGTACAGTATAATTACGCAGTGTATTGTAGGTGGCAAAGTGCACAGTCAACGACGATTTACGCATCATTTATACCGTGCGATCGAAAATAAAAAAATCGAGATAGCCATGATTAATACACTTCAGTTGGCAGCACGTAAAAATTTAACTGAAATGTCATTACAATGGTAATTGTCATTAATTACTGACTATTAAAATTTGCTATTACAATATGTTCACTTTAGAGCAACAAATTTTCATTGTCCAGTGTTTCTTTAGCAATAGAGAAAGGCTTGGTCCTATTCGACACCTCGAGTTTTTGAGGAATTTCAACAAAAGTTTCCGGACTTTCAAGGCACTTAACCAACAATTTGCCCAGAAAGTCTACAAATGCGTAAACATGTTTTTGGAAACAGGTAGTGTACTGCGCAAAAAAGGCAGTAGACGACCGACAAAAAGATCAGCTGAAAATATTGAAGAGGGTGAACAAAGAATTATTGCAGAGACCTAACCTAAGAAACTAACCTATCATTTGGTACAGTTCAGCTTATTTAAGATTTGCACTTTTTTCTCTATCGTGTGTCTGTTGTGCACGAAATTACCCCTTGACAATAAGAGCCCCCACAACCGACAACAACCTCTCTGGATAATATTGATTGATCAACGATCGTTGGATCTTGGATCGATTTATAAACAAGCGGCGTGCGCGTGCTCCGTGCTCACCGTTGACGTTAAATAAAAGTGCGGGAGTTTTAAATCTCATTGTTTCATTGCACTAGCTGAGAAATTCTTCTACAAATGACAGGTCACACAAAATTCTTTATGAAAATCAAGATTTCAACATTCTCAAAATCACTAACCTAACTTTTAAGACTGACATCTATCTGTTAATTGAAATTTCAAACGAATTGCCAACTGAAATGTTTGGTCAGCGCCTACTCTATTTTTTTTTTTTTTTTATCACACGGTACTTGGTCCTGTTGGAACTGGAAATTGTTCAAATTTACTGATTGTGCTTGGTTGTTCCTTTCAATATTTGAAATTTATTAATCTCTAGAATATTCTCCATTTTTGTGTAGAATCTATTCGACTATTCTAGAATACCAGTGATTCTTCTTTCAAGTGTCTAGAAGCCACCAGAACGTGGTGTAGAGAATATTTGAGTCATTTCTTCCTGCTTTTATAATTCCTTCTGTTCAAATAATTCTGAAAGTGTGCAAAAATGTTGAAGTTCCAGAATATGGAAATTCAATAATGTCCTTAGCAAGGAAGAGAGTGAAAAGAGAAAAAGTGAAAGTGAGGACATTGTAAGAAATTGGAGTAAAATTTGGAAAAAGTGAGGATTTTTCTTGATCTAAATAAAGCAACAGAAACAGAAGAGAGCTTTATTTGGACAAATAAAATAGAAACAAGAAGAGTTGATTGATCAAAAATGTCTTGTATGTCATGCAAAGAATTCAAAAACAAAGAGGAAATCTAAAAAACTCTCCCACAATGCATGTAAAAAATACAAGAAGAATAAAAAGAGTCCCACAGAGTAGTTGGCGGTAGTTGCCATATGGTCTTTGTAATGTGAAAATATAGATCATGACCCCCTTTATTCGTCTAATCAGCATTCACATCGATTATTACAAAAGCAAAAATTATGCAATTGATAACATCGTTTAGCACTTCGTCCTGACACGTACGTATGTCGCAATTTTTGTTCGCGAGGCGATAAAAATATTTGGACTTGCAAGACCCGACGAATTTTCTTCGATGACAAACTAACCCACAATGTCACCGAGTTTACCGCTTTGTTTATTGTTCTGTACCGGTCCGCCAAGGTAGTTTAGTCCATTTTTGGGTCGTTCAAAAACGGAAAAGCAAAGTTGCACCGAAAACTGTTAAGTAACCGACTCGGTGAACGTTTCGAAGCGACTTACTTCTCCTTGACATTTCCGATTGCTTTATGCACAACTCGCGAAAAGGTGTTCGATGCAGAAATATCGCCGTTCAATGACACCGACCGAAACTTTCGGTCGCAAAATTTAAATCGACACCGATCACTTTCGCCGCGAAAAAAAATCCCCGAAAACTTTCTTCGCCTTTTAAATGAACGTCGACGATTTTTTTGCGGTTCTTTGAAGACCGCACAAGAAACGTCATCCGACTTGTCGTTTACGTCATAATGCGCTCGCATCATGGTATACCTAATCCAACATCTGGGCATCACTCAAATCGAAAATAGAATCATTTTTATTGCATTTTAGTAGCGCGGAACAGGGGTCTGTGCACTTGCATTAAAACATCCGAAATAGAAATAAATGCAACAAAGTCGGGGAACCCTGGCGCTATTAATACTCGGACTCGGAAGGGTGCGACCGCGCACGTGTCACCGTCGCACGCGAGCGCGCACCTTTGCGATCGCAGCCCCTAAGAGTCACTCGAAGCGACTATAGCTTCACTCGAACGTTTACAATTGACGGTTGCAATTTGTCACGAGCCGATGAATCACTCGCGTTATCTGTGCACATTTACGATGCAATTTGTCCCGAAACAAAATATGAATCCTGAATTTTAGGTGTCACATCCGCACCTCGACACTCCTAGCCTTGAATCCGGAGACCTTTGCATTTGTGTACTATTTCGGGAGTGAAAGTCTCAGATGTGCGGTTCGTTTGTGAAAAAGGAGCGATCAAAAGGATTGCGTTTCCTGTGGGCAACAGCTCCGTCTCTCCGGTTTATGCAAGATGAGTTTCCAGACGCCCCGGGCCGGAAACGATCCTCCGTCGGATAAACATCTGCCAGATTCCGGCGGGGGAGGAACTAACGAGGTGACGTGGGCGGCGCCGGGGGCGAGTTCATCCCCGAAAAAAGTCAACAACGAATTTGTTTATGCTTCGGACGAGGCAAACAAGCCCTAATTTCGCTTTTTTACCAAAAGGGAAAACAGGACGTCCAATTAATTTCAACGTGGGAGTCGGGTACTTTGTTTCGCCCTATCAAATTACGATTAGATATTGTTTTTTCTGTTAGTCATTTCCCCGAGAACGGTTTTACAAAATCATCTCCAATCTAATGGACACATTTTTGCAATTTTGAAAACTGTCACATTGTGTGCGACATGATTTTCCATTTGAAGGTCAACGAAAAGTACGTAAATCAGAACACAGTATGTATTTATTTCTCGATACGAATTCGAATTTTCGATCGTCACTGATAAAAACAATAAGTGTTATCTGGACTCGGCTCTACAAGGTCTCGTTACTTTTGTAGCGATAAGACCGAAAATAAACTACTATTGCTGTCGACCAATACGTGATGTGTGTTGGAGATCTGAATTTTTTTAAGGTTTGAACCAACGAGTTTTAAATTGTTGTTGACAGAAAACTGCACAGGTGACTGCTGTGATCTTTTAGAGCAACTGCAACACCGAGACAACATCAAAAGTCGTCAGGTAAAAAAAATTAGAATTTTCTGATTGGCAAATTCAGTTTTCTGGGGATTCCCGGAATCGTGCAATCGTTGACTCGTCTCTTCCCCAATTTTTTGGGGCGTGATGATCCACAAACCAAGTTTACTTTGCACTTTCCTTATCTAAATTTTGGGTAATTGACATATTTACTTTAACAGAATTATCTTGAAATTCCAATAGAGATTTTTAAAAGTTTTCCAAACCACTATGTACGAACATTTATGTGGCAACTGTGTGGGTAGGGTAGAGTTGACATTTCCTTGACAGTTCATAGTCGCGCAATTTTGTAAGTTGTTAAATCAATGTGTAATGGAATTGAAAAAATTAAATGCACGCTTATGAAATGTCATACAAATGTCAACTCTACCCCATTCACACAGTTGCCACATACGTTTTCGTACATAGTTGCCATACTTGGCCACAATCATTTTGAATCACCCAATATTCTTCTATTGCAAAGTAGTAAAAGTGACAACAATGCAGTAAACGTTGACGCTATTTATAACCTCAAACTTGGAAAAACATAACCTAATTCAACAGACAGCTTTACTAACCAAACTAAATGCAAAATTTCCATGGCCTCCCATTATACGTGAATGTATTTTACCTAAAGTAACTGAGTTAGACTGAAAAAATTATGACTCATAATTATTTTGTATTCACTTCTAGAAAGTTGAAAATAATAATTAGTGTACATATTTATAAAACTGCGAAAATAAAAAAGTCGTAATGACAGATGTTTATTTTTCTAACATCCGTCTCGAATTGTCACAGTTTTAATACTGATTAATTCACACGTACATTAAACGTGCGTGTTCTGCCAATCAGAGCGCTTGCTTTCATCCAATCAAAAATGTTTATCGCGATAAAACCATCCTACTACTCTGTCATCTGTCAAGTGATTAAAATTGCATGCTACTCTTGTCACATTCTCAAATTGTGTTTAATAATTGTGTTTTAATAACTGCAATTTTGCAAAAAATAATACGACCTAATTTTTTATATCTGATAAATTTCCCAATTTTCACTTAAACGTTTTTGTTTTAGACAATTTTACTTGTTGATATTTGAGCATTTTTATTCAAAGGTTAAACACTCAAGCTAAAGCTCTCGGGCCTAACCAGAATAAAAATGCCCAAATTCAACTCGTAAAATTGTCAAAGAAAAAAGTTTTCGTAGAATTGAAAAATTTATCTGATTATTTCCTTCATGTGTCGAGCAACCAATTGCGTGACAAATATTGACCAATCAAAACGAGAAAACAAAAAATAACCCGATAAAATTTCTCTAAAATGCACACTGTGCAATAATCGGATAAAAAATATATATTTTTTTTAATAAATTATTTTGAATAAAAAGGATTGGAAATAATGCGTTTGTTTTTATTCTATTCACGAAATAATCAGCCGTATAGCCCTCGTGCAAAATTTTAATATCGGCAAATTTTTTGCTAATGAACTCAAACATCCATAAATTATTGGGTCAGAAGACCAATTATTATCAAACAAAAGCCCTCGACTTCGTCTCGTGCTCTTATTTGATAATAATTGGTCTTCTGACCTCATTTATGGATGTTTTCGATCATTAGCAAAACATTTTCCGATAAAAAAATTTGCACTTGGAATATAATTTGTGATAAAAAATTAGGTCTTGTTATTTTACCTTAGACTAAATTAAATTATCTAGCAATTAGAGAAAACATCTAAGATCTATCTAGACCACAGTGTCATCTCATTTCTGGATAGATTCAAAAACATTTAAAAATTAAAAAAAACATAATTAAAACAACTCCATGAAACACTTTTATTTAATTTTTACATTTTTGAAATAATGAAAATTGTCAAAACTGAAAGTCAAAATAAGAAAAAAAAATTTTTTTTGGTCTAAAACTCATTCGAAAATATTGTTTTACTGTACAAGCAATACCGATGATCCTTTTTTTTCAATCAATTAAAATATTAACCAACGCAGTTTTGGAACTTGTCACAATGTAATTCGCAATTTGTTATTCAAAGCTGACCCTTGTTGATTTTTTTTTTAATTAATTAAGGATCAAATAATGAAAAACTCCAGAAGCAATTTATTTTTATAATACTCTGCGTAACATCGCACCGAATTGCGCAGTTGACCGCTACGCTCTCCAACATTTTCCGCGTCCCCTTTCCTTCGCCGAATTTCCTCGCACCCTCCCGTCCAATTTCCCAGAATTAATTCCCCACCCCTGCGGTCTAATTCGCGAAAAATGTCGCAAAGTGCGCGAATTTCCCCCACGCAAACAACAACAACTCTCTCGGGGACCAATTTCACCGATCAGGACCTACTGGTAAATCGAATTACGCCCCGATAATACGACAGCGACGTTCAATTATGAACAGCGAGCGATAATTTATCGAAAATTGCCAAGGTCTCGAACGAACGTTCCCGTTGGCCGATTCCGAATTCAATTACCGAAAAAAAAATCATTGGCAATAGTCGAACGGGAAACGATTAATTCACGTAAAACGCTTCGATTCAGTGGAAATCAATTGGTAAAACACGCGATTCGTAATCGGCCGCGAAATCGATCGGCTCCAGGATTTCCCCGGTTTTCCTACCCCTGGGTCTGCGCACGTGGCGCCACCTGACAGAACATCCGCGTGCATGTCAATGGAGAGGTTTTTTTCGAGCGAAATAACGGTGAATTATACTTTCCATTATTGTAATCGCTTCGAGCGAACCTTGAGTGCACTTTTCAGCGAAAAAGTCATTCGTGTGGGTCCCAGCTGGAACGACGTAACGGTACGACGGTACTTTTTCAACCACGACTGTGACAAACACATGGTCTACTTATCTGTCTGTTGTCAACAACTCCCGACGATCGAATTCAATTCCGAACGACCGAAACGTCGTGACCCACAATTTGACTATAACCTACGTCACTCCGATTCCTCGTACATCGTTAACGGTACCGTGCGAGTACTCTAGTTGCACACCACGCGGAGGCAGCACTTGGTGGTACTCATGATCGTCTCGTGGATGCGTGATGGAATGCTCGAAGCCGCATCGGTTCACTGAATAACCATCATCATCAACCACCGGTCACGCCAGTTTTTACCGTCGTCCGGTACCAGCGCGATGGGGCGAGGGTGATACAATTCCTCCGGTACTCACCATCCGATCGCGCTCCTCTTCTATGGAGACGATCAGCTTGCCGAACTCGCTGAGCGACTTGCATATCACCTGTTCGTCGTCCGTCTGGGCGCCCCCGATGCACTCGAAGGTGAAGACCTGGAGGCACTCGGCGAAGGACCTCTGGGCGCTGCTCAGTTCTGCAACAAAACGACCAAAAACTGTGAGACCGCTCCCTTTAGCGAAGGGCCGGGAGAATGCAACGTGAATCGGCGGGGTCAACAACCCCCGCCCGGGATCGATATCGCTTGATGGGGGTGGGCGAGTGCAGCACAGCGCCAGGATGAATCTGTGTCCTGGCCCGAAACTGTCGAAAGTGATAATCTCTAATCACACTCGAACGGTTTTACTTCGTTACGAGTGAAACGTTTCCCGTGTCCCAGATGCAACTCTAAATGGATTGCAACTCTTGCATGGTTCCTATCGATCCGGAGGAAGTGGTGGAGCGAATGCAGGCGACGAAAATTACAAGAAATTGGAACGAATCGCGGAGAAAGTCGAGGGTTGGAAAAAAGTAAAAGATCAGAAGATTTGCCCCAAAAAAACAATTCTAACAACTGTTTTTCCGACTCTTTAAGGACACGACAAAAAGACACTTTCATTTCCTTTTGAGAAACATTTGACACAGATCTGGGTCACAACACCTAAACTCGATGCATTTATGATACCAAAACACCACGCCAGGTTGTCATTTCTTTAAAAAAATATTTTTTACTGTTTCTTTCCCTGACAAAGAAAGTATCAAGGTATAAATTTTCCGCATTTTAAACTGCATTGCCCTTTCCGTATGAATTACGACTAAAAAACCTAAATAAGGAATAATGAACTCTCGCACGCAATGTTGCATTAATTTTGCCACAATTCACGAGTTATGACATCATGTATGCAAACGGTTTGACACTTTTCTCACGTCTACTCGAGTGACCACATGAAGGAGAAAGTCCCAGTTTCCTAAACAGTGAACATCCAAAAATGCCAAAAAATGGTTTGCTCTCGTTATTCACAAAGTGCCAATTTAGATTCCTGCGGCATGATTCACACAGTCGTTCTGCGAAGATGAGGTAAAAGTTACATAAAAAATTTACTACCTTTAAAAAAACATAAATGGGGAACGGAAATGCTTTTTTCGTCTGAGATTCACTGGAAAGTGTGGAAATTACGGTGTTGGACGCATTTCCAGGGATCGATGCACTTATGGAAGCGAGTGAAGTGCGTTTTTTGGTCTAAAACTCACCGGACAATGTGAAAACAAAATGATATTCTTGTTCAAAAGCATTTAAGTTAATCATAATTGCAAAATCGTGGGGTGAAATTAAGCGAGCGAGATGCTTAGCGAAATGGAAAATGTGTTTGTATTGTTTTTTGATTGTCAAAACCGAAAATTATGCAAATAAACAATAGGAGGCCACGATTTATTTTTTTTACGTTGGACGCACTGTTTGATTTTCGTCACTAAATTGCCCGACGTTGGGACCTGTCAAAATGAACATAACATGTTGCTGAATTTCCCGCGACGTCTGAGTATTCTCCTATTGGAGACTAGTAAAACTGACAACAATGCACTAGACATTGACGCTATTTATAACCTCAAACTTAGAAAAACATAACCTAATTCAACAGGCAGCTTTACTACCAAATTAAAAGCAACATTTCCATGGCCTCCCATTAAGCCAAAACAACGTGAATGCATTTTAGTAAAAATAAGTGAATAAAATCAGTACTTTTTTTAAAATTCAATATTCACTCTAAAGTCTATCTAGATCACAGTGTCACTTCGAGATACGTTGAAGAACATTTAATCAATGGAATTAATTGTCAAAACTAAAAACATGTATTGCCAAAGTAAGGGAATGAAATATTTTTTCCATGATCATTGAATTTCAGTGGTTTTTACTTACTGAGCAAAGATGGCAAATGAATCACTAGTGAAGAAAACATATTTTCTCACTAGTGAGCAAAGTGAATGTTTTGCGAGTTTGTCGATAAAGAACGCCAAATATGTTGTACAGAAAGTTTTTTAAAATCTGTTTTTAAAATACTTTCTGACTATTAAATAACTAAACCTTGTCTTATTTTTGACTTATTTAAATTTTTAACCTGTTATTTAGATCAAAATTGACGAAAAAACGTGAAATTGCTAAGGGTAAACTTCTGAAAAAATTCATGCTATATGCAGTATGTGTTGGTATCTCTGATTAAACTAAAATCAGTAAACCAATCACAAACACGCAACGCCTAACAACATACACTCGTACGGTTGGGGTCCTCGCCTTCGGCTCAGATGCCCAACTTCCGTACTCGTGATTAAATGCACTACTTTGCTCACTTGTATTGAAAATAGCTATTTCCCTTAAAGTTCACTATTTAGGGTCTATCTAAAAGACAGTGTCGTACTCATTTCGAGATTCAAAAGCATTTAATTCATAGATTTCTGTGGATTCTAAAATTATCAAACCCAGAAAGTTCATTGTCAAAATAAACGAGTGAAATGTGTCCTCTTCAAATAAAGTTTAGTGAAAAATATGTAGATTATATTGGCCGACTTGGGGATGCAGGTGAATAATAAACTCGGTTTAAGAGTTCCAACATTTATTTTGTAATTACCTTATGTACTTCTTCACACAACCAAGAAGTGTGTTTTTTAAAACGGAACTTTCTTACATTATGGAAAAGAGTACTAAGGGTACAGAGCGAAATTTGTAAACTTATTTTCAACGAGACATCCAAACGAGCTTCTTTCAACAGATTTTAATTGACCTCTGCCGTCAGCAAACGTACATTTCTTGAACCGTCGCTTAGAAACCGTACCTAAATCGGTTGGGAACATGTCAGCCGACGATATTTATATTTCCAACTGCCAACAACAGAACAACAATGGTCAATCCCCATAAAGAAAAAATATGGTCCCTTCTGGAAGACCAGACTGCGGCAAGAATCCCTATTCCCTATTGTCCCTCGCGAGATTTACCCAAACGAAAATAATCTATCCTTTTACCTGTTCAGCTCCCTCGTGTATCGGCAATGCAGCACAAGAAACGTCAAACAGAAAAATCCCATCAGACCCGGAGTTTTCGATCTCTTCGCGTAACCCGACTCGCCTCATGACCGGGCGAAAATAACCTCCGAGTCCAAAAGGGGCACCCGAGCAGTCAGCAACGGAGAACCTCCACCGCCCGGCCCAAAACAATGCCTTCTTATTTTTAGTCCGCCCCTCGCGGCACGCGCCGCCACCCGTCTCGGTGTCGATTTACGCTCGATCCCGAAAAATTTCCATCGCATTCCTTCCGAAAACACCGATACCGGTTCTCCTGCACCACGCCTTCTCCAACCGGAACACGCTCCCAGGAAGTAGTTATCTCGACGTAGATTGCAGAACAGGTTGGTTGGCGTTTTTGTCGGGATTTTTCTCGTCGCGCCGCATCGATAATACACACACGTCCGTCGATGCGCTCCTGCTGCGTATCACCTGCATCTCGAATTCCTGCACACAACGAGAACACACAGGTGAACGTGTTCGCCGAGCAGGTGAGTCATGCGATCGCCTTGACTCGACTCCGGTCCCCGGAGACAGGGCGAAAGGCCCCGGATCGTAATTGCATTCTTCCGGAGGCAAATGCGCCACACGGGGGGTGTCGACGAAGCGAACGGGTCTAGTTGCGACGCGACCCGCACGTCCCCAAGCCTGCCGGATCGCGATCGCTCCAATTGATCGCACCATCGATTAATCCCGAATAAGGACGAATCCATTAGGCCTGTATCTATGGGAGACGCCTGCACAAACAATACGAAATCGGTGCGCCGATAACGAAGAGGACGAATCGAAATGTCACTCTTGACGACCACGTGACCTTGCTACGGCCGTGATTCGGTTGACATTGCAATTTAATATCGACATAAACACGTTAATTAGATTTTTAGTTTAGTTTTACGATGGTGGAACATAAACCGCAACCTAGTCACACCGTTAACACGCTCGTTTCAGATTTAATCGAAATTAATCAATCTGGCACCAATGGGATCGCCACCGACGAAAGAAATACGTCCGAACGGCGGTCGTTAACTGTCGACTACGAATTCGAATTTTCGATTCTTGCACAGGCACAATGGGACTTTCTTCGGCCACCTGTCTCTTTCCCACGACTCTAATTAATTGTTAATTAATCCCGATCCTGGAGATGGATAACGCGCGCAAGGCGCCAACTGCTGAGGTATCGCCAACGAGGTCAGGGTTATCTTCGGGGAATTTTGACTCCATCCATCTTGGACGTGACAACCCGATGACCGATAACCACTGTTGTGCTTTCTTCACTGTCACCGGTGCGATATGACTCTGTTTTTTTTTAATTTTCAAGACACCGGTCCCGAATGATACGTCAAAATCCGTCGTCAAACCATGCTCTAACGCCGATGATGTCAAAAAACGGAAATGTCCAATTTAGTTGTTCTTCAGACTTAAAATCGAACATCCTGTTAGCGGCGCAACCAGTTGGTTGGAACCTTGACAACTGCATATTTATGATTAGCACAATTTTCCAAACGTTTTTAACGAGACCTTCAACTAAGTGTCAATCTAATTTCTAGTCGTTCTTTTTACAAAAAAAAAAAAAAAAACGAAAGGGAGGGTCTCAACCCTATTCGCTCTTTTTGCCACTTTCAAGAACTCGGTATCGATCTGGTTCTTCTTACTTTCTTGTAGATCTTTTTAGTGGCTGCCAAGTTTTCCGAAACCAAGTGGAGTGGAAAGTTTTCCGAAACTTCGGCCACTCTAGTCTCCAATCTACACAACTATTCAAGATCTAGCAGAGATCTACTCGCTAAAAAAGCAAAAATGAAGCTTCAAATGTCGACATGCTTGGCCGTTCCATCCAAATCCAAGACTTTCATAACTCTTTGACGCTTGGTACATCCTCTTTATCTATGTGTTTCAAGTTCAGACTTGTTTTCGCAAATAAATTTTGTCATCCATTTGACGATTCCTCTATCAACACCACAATTCTTCGTCTTCCAACATTGGATTCTTTCTTGTCTCTTCCACCTCAACATCTTGGTACGTCTCTGGTCTTTGGTTTCAAAAACCTGAAGAGATTTCGAAACCTTGATAACTCCACGCAAATTTACTTTTGCTCTTGTCCTCCTGCACCTTTCACCGTTCTTCTGCACCACTCTTCGCTCTTTCCATCGACCCCAACACTTCCTACGCCTCTACGTACGCCCACCTCAGGGTCAAATTGTGTCCGTATTAACACAATTAAGACCTCCACAATGAATGCATTTAAGTCAATTTAATCCGTCTACTCGAAATATTACACTGATCTTGGTAAAACGACTTGGCACGTGGTGTGACGTCACCGTCTTAATAAGGAAGTGACTTTAGGAATTCTTTGGGCGACCACAGATTTCCATGTAAAAATGGAAACAGACACAATTATCGCCAATTGGGTCGAGGTTGACCGAAACACCAGTTTGGCAAAATTTCGTGAGTTTCAAACGAAATAACTGGTCCGGTCGAGGGATGAGAATTCTGCATTTGCACAGTCGGGTAACGAACATCGTCGTTTGTATTATTATTATTATTGAAAGTCGTGGAACTGGATGTTAAGCGAAATAGAGGCCATGATAACAAAACGAAATAATTATCCCACATTTCCATTTGTCGGTATTGTAAAAAGTAAGTGGAACACACGTACTACGTGTACACTGCGTCGGTAAAATATGACTCGCTCCACACTTACCGACAAATTTTCCGATTTGTTTGGGCGAAAATCGTCGATTCAATCGATACTCTCGATGATTTATCGAAACGAACCGGACTTTGTCCGGGTCGAGCTCTTGTTAACTAGATCCCGCAAAATCGGACAGAAACCCACGTCAGAAAATGCATAAATCGCGGAGAAAACGATTTCGCATTTTACGAAGACAACTCTCGAATGGTTTTTCTATCGGATTCGACAAAAAGGGCAGTGCAGAGGCGACCAGGTGATCCACCAGGTCGCCAATTAGACGACTCAATAAATAACGAAAAGTGGCACGATAATTACCCACAGTGTCTACCAGCACAAAAAAAGAAAGTCGATGTCGCTTCCGTCCAAACTGAATCACCTAATCATCTGATTAAAAGTCCAACCGTCAAAACAGGATTCATTTCTATTTTTGACAGATCCACAAATACCGTCTCCATTCTTAAAGCCAGCACAATCTGCCCCCCGCATCGATCCAGCTTATCTATCTCTAGGACTGATAGTGCGTCCCTGTGCCCTTAGGGGTTAATATCACCCCATTCTGCGCAACATTTTAAAAACGCTCTCGATACGAGCGCAACCTCTTAATTGCACTTTTACTGGTTCACATTCCATTATTCTCGCACAATGGGTCATCAAAACAAACTCAATTCGACGAAATCTGGCAAATCTGTTATCGTCATTGCCGTGGGTTATCGACAATCGAATTAAATATTGCGGTTTGTTGGCGAATAAAAAATCTCCACTGTCGATCGGTTTTTGTTGTTTACTGTCACAAGCTGCAACGATACAATCGGTGTGATTCCACATCAGTATCGGACCCAATTTCGTGTAGATAATCCTGAATGCAACGACAAAACCTTGATGGCATTGGTGCTGCGCCTTTGTCTTCACAATCCTTGATTGGATTTTTTCCCATTTTTCGATTATTACCATAACTAGCTCTATTGTGACAACTATCCATCTCGGTCCGTTGATTACGACAGATTTGACCCTCCCCGTTACAGATCTAAATTTAGACGTCGCGGAAGAACATCGCGTCAAATCAGATACCATGGCAATTAAATTCTCCTTGAACCCGAAGCGCCACTTAAGTGGCAAGATGACAAATACTGTTTTTATGACTTATGACCTAGGTTCTTCTGGTTTAGATTTCTACGAATTTATGGAAGACAACCCAGACTGTTTTGTTGGTACATCAGTTTCTTTTCAGAGTTCTCACCTTTGGAACGTATTACAACTATTTTGTTTCTTACTTCTCTGGTTCCTCAGGATAACAAACTAATTTACATTCCAAGCTTTATTTGCAAACTTTTCGAAGAGTTCATCCACTTCTACCTCTAGATTTTATTCCTTCCCCCTTTGATAATGTTGTAATTGCTACCACTCTTTTCTTTTTCTTTTGTTCCAAATGGAATTGACCACCTAGTACTTGACGAGGCCTGGTAAAAGATGCCTTGTCGCTTAGCAGCCGACAAATAATGCATTTATGACCGAAAAGCGAGCGATTAAGAGCCCCCTTAAAATACTTGGTCTAATGGTGTTTTCGTTGGAAAAAGTCGATAAACACGCTTGTTAACCGTCAATCGTTAGATGATAAAGTAAACTTTTATGCGAAGCATCATTCTTCCCGCAACGCCTCCTGTTAAAGGTCCATCAGTGGAACGCTTGCGTAACCGTTGCTCCCATTTTTCGGTAGTCCAGGTAACCGAGATCCGACAATACCGTCAGCCGAGCTAATTCGCTTCCATTGTGCGAGGGGGGCAGATCTGCCGGAAGCGGGGCTCGTCGGTATGTCACTGTGACAATGGGTCTTGGACGCTTCGCAACGCAAATCCACCTCTCGACCAAGACTGTACCACTTTGTGTGTACGCATTTACGCACACACTTCAACTTTATGTGTCATTTATTATCGAAACAAACAGACCATATGGATGGCCATAAATTTCACTCGAGAATGTCTAATAGGTGTTTTAAAAATCAACATCGCGTCTGCGTTTCGCGGGGCTCTTTGTAGGGAAGCCTCCTAGGAACGTGATAAGCTTCGGCCAGACCGGATTTGCTTGCACGCTCTTAACCCTTTTGCTCGTCGATACCGCCACGCTAATTTCTCTTCTAAACTGTTGATTTTTTCATGAATGGAAGACGCACGTCCGTCCAATTTCACGTTGTCTGAAGCGTACCTACACCGTCCTTTCTGATTCAACAGGATGATTATGTTGTGAACAAAGCGTATTAATGGAGGAGTAACTTATTATGTGCAACGGTTCTCCGCGATAAAGACAATGTATTGTGCGGGTTTCATGTCGGACTAGCCCACGAACATCACACTACCAAGACGCGTCCATCATCGCTTTATGTAACGGAGTTGGGTAATTACGATTTTGATGGAAATCGGACGGCGGATAGTTCACGAGATGTCGATTTCTCACGTTTTCACGATTGTTCGGGGACCAATCACCCAAATGAACACTTTCTATTCTGCATTTTTCACAAATTCGCACCACCAATGATAACCAATCGGTGGCATAATCGGGGAATACATCTCGGAAATATTCCCCACGTCCAACATCTGCCGCGACCATTTTTCGATTGCTGCCGTCACATAATAGGTTAGAAATGGATAGGTCACAGAAAAACACCACAAGACTTTCATTTTTCACACTAATTGCACCGAACAGTTGCAAAAACCATCCTCTTGCATTTCTAAAGTAAAAAGTGCACTTGAGCTTGTTGTCGCTCGACTTTCCAAACACTAAAGACGAACGTTACTAACACCTTATTGCTTTCTTTACTTCTTCAGTCCTCCTAGACTTCAAACTGGTCTCAAACCCTTGCCTTTCCTCCTTTTCCAAAACTCTTGTTGCCAAAACATCTTCCTCTTCCAAAAAAGTCCCAAACCAAAGTCTTAGATTCCCCCAAAGAACAGTAATCATGATTCCTTTCCCTTTTGCCACTTGTGTCAAAACGAAAGGTTCAACTCAATTTCTTTTATTTGTTCCACCAGTCCAATTAATTTCTCGACAAGCTTCTCCAGCACTTTACCCCGTCCCGTCAGACCTGTAACCTTTCACCTCTACACTTCCCGGACCGATCTCGGTGCCGCGCTTATCCTTCATGCATGCCCTCATCGGTCAAGATATTACACAGCCGACGTTAGATGAAACTTGACGCCGATCGTTGACGAACAAAAAACCATTCCGTCAGTCCGTTTTCCATTTATGAGAACTCCCATCAATCTTCACAGGACATAAAATATTAGTGACTTGTATCGACTTGATTATCGTCACTGTAAACACACGACCAACGAAAAGTTCAACCAACTCTCTGCTGTTTGTAAACTTTCTCGGCTGAATTTCGTCCCGGATGACATAAAAAACGTCTCGTCGATGCAATTCGCACCTGATCGCGAGATGCGTCGCACAATTTCGAGGCGTGGGACGGCAGATCATCGATCAGTCGACTCCGGTCTAATTGAAACACTCCCCAAATTAAATATTTAATTACTCTCGTTTCTGAGCCAGATTCGGAATGGAGTTTTCGCCGGTTCTGTGTCGATTCCGACCGTGACTACCTGGCCTCGTTCGCGCTCAATTAATTCGCCGCACAGATACCATCCATAATTCGGTTTGCTGCAAAAGGCTAAATTATGCAAGCGCGCGCATTACTGACAGATGATGCGTCTTCGACCACAATGTGATACCATTACGATAACGTCACAATGAGCACCGGCTTTGTACTTTATTATCATGAGACTATTTAGGTGAAACGACACCACGACGATATATCATTGGTCATTGGAATACTTGCATGTGCTGCTAAACAAAACGCCTCTTTATCATTTATCAAGCCGCCACAATGTCCACAGTTTCTGACGAGATAATCCGCTTACGAGAAATAATAAAATTAACGGCGATCCGATGAATATGTGCTTTTACTGTTGTGTGTTGTGCTCCCGCACAAAACTCCAGTGAAAGTCGAAAATAATAATATCTCGAATTAAACTAGACAACTTTTACTCGCACACAAAACACACATTTTATTAATTTAACACTTGATTATCTCGTCTGAAGAGCGCCGCTTTCTTCCTCCAAACCGAAGCGCAATAGAATTCGGGGCCCTCCAGTTCCCATCATTGTCACTTTTTCTGATATCGTACGCTTTCGAAATGCAAAGTTGTGGCGCAAAATGATGCCTTTACTTCAAACCTTGCAATTCCACCAGCGTGCACGTCTGACAGGCTCCTGTGTGTGACGTCACGACATACTAATCTTCTCGTGGTCCATCATTATCGTCGATTGCGAGCCCAAATTCTGATGCACTTCTCTGGGGGGAGTACAAGCGTCGAGTATCAATTTCGTAGCTCTGATTACGCGGGTCACTCCGGATCGATCGTGTGAGGTTCCGCTCTATCCTGCACTCGATTACCTATGCACTCTTCCCTCCGCCCGAATTCAAGGTCTTTAATTAAACAACAATCGGTCGGTGCTGACACGAAGAAAAGCTCGTACGTGACGCAATCCTAAGGCATGCCTGCTTCTGTAAATTATACAGAGATTAATCCGGTTGGACTATGAAACTTCATTGTTCGGAGTGTGGCTCGAATGGCGATTGAGATGCGACCGGTGTCTAGTTCCATATCGGTTATAGACACATTGTCATTGACTAATTGTGGAACGGACGTGTCCTGTTTGCGTTATTGTCAACGAAAACAGAAGAAACTGCGGCGACTTTCGTCGGATTTCACGCCCCTTTTGGGCACCAAATTTCAACGACACAGAGCCAAATTAACGAAATCGAACGTGGGTCAGTCGAATCTGGGGCACCGAACAAAGCCCCAAACTGTCTCTTCGTCCTGAGACGAATCAATGATCACGGATTTGGTCCTTTCTGGGCCCGGAAAATCCCCCAGTCGAGTCCTTAATCCATTCCGCTAGGGCCGCAGATCAGTTTCGGTTAATCTCCATTAGATTTGGGGAACTGTGGAGGTCTTAAGTGGCGACTCTCGAGGAGCGATTCTTTATTGGGTTTTAACGGGTGTCGGGATGCAAAACCGCACTGAGCCTTTGACAAATCTTGTTGGGGGTTGGTCGCACGCGCCGCCCCAAATTTACCCATCCGATTAGGTCCCAAAAAACCCACCCCTGAATAAACAGCGAGCGGTGAACATTGACAAATTGAATCCGAGACCTCGGAGTCGACTTTGATACATGAAAGGCGTTTATCAAAAGCTTATTTTCGGTCCTGTGGGCGTTGGACGCGGGCAAAGGCACTCGCCGGTGATTGATAAGGTAATCGGTGATGGGGCTGCAGCCACCTCTGAAATATTAACCGGCAATTACAAAGGGGCGAGAGCACGGCGGAACCTGGGGGAGGAGCGAGATTGATGCTGCGTCCGACGGAGTGGCAAATTAATTGAGCGATGTAATCGCACCTGTATGCGACTTACGTTTGGCGGTGTTGAGGACGTCTTTAACTTCTTTGATAATCCTCTTGATCTGCTGGTTGGTCTTCTCCAATTCGCGTTCATGTTTGTGTAGGTTTTCACGAAAATACGGACTGTCAGTCATGCATTCGGTGAATTCGAGAGGAGGCAAGCCGACCCCCATGTTGTCTCGTCGATCTGCACGCACTTTGACACTCGACTGTGAGACGCTAACATCAAACACGGGGCTCAACGCGACGAAATTTCGGCCGTACGGTCTAGCACTTCGAACACATCCCACACTACCAAAGACGTCGGGTTGAATACCACACCGAGGAAAAACAACCTGTGGATTATCAGGAGGTCTGCGCACATGCGCCAACACAATTTCATTTAAATTCTAACAGCTTACAACGATTCATGCGCAAGATGGTCGCGACGTTTGACAAATGTCAGCGCCGCCGGTAATGCAGATTCCCACACAATTATTTTAAATCGATTCGAACAAAAAATAAATACGCAACTGTGCGTGAGGTGCGCGAAGTGTTTTTGACCAAAATTGCACCGAGATCGTATAAATTGGGATAGATTGGTCGCGGGATTGGGAATAAAGAGGTGAAAAGTACGGCGCCCTGTAATACCGGCCGCAATTCAAAACAAAAAATAAAATGTCAAAAAAATAAGTAGGTTATTTTTAACCATTCGTAGATGTTGAAAACTTTAGTTTATAAATGAAAACAAATGGCTCTGCCTCCGGAGATAATTGAAAAGATTCTGATAAAGTGCGACGGAAAGACTTTAGTGGCTGCTCGAAGGGTGTGCAAGCAATGGAGCGAATTAGTGGAATATCTTTCAAAAGTAAGTCCCAGTGTTGTTTTCATGACAATGCAGCGATTTTTCTTTGTTTGGTGCAGAAAACTCCATTGTGGAATTGGTGTTGTTGCGAGGAAATCCCCACAAAAGAACTGACACAATACTTGATCTATTACAACACTGAAGATCCCAGAATTTGGTTTTTTATTTATAAAAATTGGATGACTTGGCAGAATATACCACAGGTTGATTTTGAAATCGCGCTGGCTCCCGCGGAAATACCCAGAATAACGTGCATTGATGCTTTTGGTATTGCACCAATAAAAACAAAATTAACTTTTTATGTTGACTGATTTTAGAGGAATATGTTGCTGTGGGGTCAGAAGATGGGAGAGTTAGGATTTATGACCACTACTGGAAACCTCTAATTATGACGCGCCACCAAGCAGAGAAGGTGTCCAAAGTGACGTTTTTTTATAGTGGTGATTGATCTATTAACTTGTTATGATCAGATCTACTCATTTTTATTTTCAGACTCAATTTTAAAAATCGTGATCGCCTACCCCAAAGCTCTCATCATAGACAACCTCTATGGTGACGGCTACACTCATTTAATAATAGAGGACGTAGTGGCTCACAGGTATTGTATTTTTCGTGTCGGTAAGTTAGACAACCCAAAATACACTCGTCATTTAAATCGCAGGCGAGTGTATCGCAGGTTGCGCACTTTTCGATCAATCTTTAATGGACAACATTGCAGCATCTATAAAGACCACATTTGTTATCAAAAACACGGGGGTAGACTCACTATAGAAAAATTAACGAACACCCACGACGGTAGATTATTAGAGGAAACGTGGTTCACGCGGGTGTACTCCCCAAAAAACATCACTTGTATAAATATGTGGAATGGAGTGTGTACGATTCTAGTGAGTAATGACGTTAGAAAAGTCGATTATAATTCAAAAACTATCCTCCCAGCGTCGATCTACTCAGAAAAATGCCTCTTAAATTTCAGTAGCATACCGAACTCGATGACGTCGCAGCAAATCCACCAGATCCTGAGGGATGACATAATCATTGTTTTGTGTAAGTTTCTGCACGATTCGCGTCATCTTTTCTGACGCTGTCTGTGCAGATAGGGCCGAGAATTTCATAGACAAGGAGTACATGGAGGTGATTATGTTGGAGGGCGGCTCCAAGTACGTCAAAAAGTTATTTAACACGACTGAAGTTCTTGAAGCGACAATCACTTGTATATGTCTGTACGGAAATACTCTAGTCTTGGGGGTGGACACGGGAATTGTAAGTCGAGTTGTTTGTTTTATAGATCGGTAACGGATTGTTTGCAGGTTTACTTCTATCACGTTCCTTCGTGGAAACACTTTAGCATAAAGGAGTACGGGAAAAAGATAATTATAGGCAAACATCCAATTACCAATATTGTCGTGAGGGAGACGAAACGTCAACGGAAATTTTTCATCACCTCTAGTTTCAATATCCACGAAGTGGTTGGTTTCTCGTCGAATTTCTGAACCCAAGTCACTGCAATATGAACCTGTTTAGAACAGACCCTAATTGTAGTAGCAAACAACCACGATACTGATAAACTAATATAATAATTGAAAAATCAATAAATTTTATAAATAGCAAAATAAATCATAATTCAATGGTTTTTAGGTACAAAATCAATAAATCTTAGTCATACTTAAATGAATTCTTGAAAAAAAAATTGTTGTAATAAAAATTATCTGATGTATCCCAATTTTCGGGAAGTGCCATTCAGAAAAGAAAAAAAGAAAGCCCGTTCGATACACAATGATTTTTAGGTCCATAATTGAATGAATTCTAAACAAAAAATATCAGTTATAATAAAAATTTACAAAACAAAATTATATGAGCCTGTTCAGAACAATTAGAGCGTTATTCAGTGATAACTTGATACCTTTATTTACTATGAAATCTGGACACTCGTGGTTTTATTGACATTCAGTTGAGAATTCCTTTTTGAATAATTTTTGTTAATTAAAATGTGCTCCAATAACGAAAGGATCGAAATGAAATTAATATAATATGATGCATTAGTTTCTTAAATTAAAAAAAAATATTATCGATTACTGCCATTTTATAGTTATTTATTATACAGGGTTATTCTAAATGATTGTAGTCGAAGTAGGCGTGAAAACTGAATGTAAAATTTATGGTTGCCGTTCCACATAAAAAAATTATCAAAATTATGTGTTAAATTGGGTGCAAAACGACTCAATATATTTAAAATTGATTGTAGAACAACTCAATATTTCTGGATTCAATCGTTAATTTAACAAAAATAAATAAAATCGTCATCACCGCACTTTTCACCTAAAAAATGACAGTGACAGCGACACAACTGACAGTTCACATGAAAGCGGCAAAAATGGGCACGGCCTACTTCGACTACAATCATTTAGAATAATCCTGTACATACAAGCGGGCTAAATGAATGTTTAACGAGCGAGTTAAACATTCATTTAGCCCGCGAGTATAATCAACACCACCGAAAATCAATGGTTATAAAAGTAATAACTCGTTTGACATACCCAGCGCAACGAGACCTTAATAATTCTCTCGATTTACAGTTAAATCAAAGTGTCGCTGTTAAAAATAGCAAAGTAAAAGTGTGACCCGGTCGTCACATGGTCGTCTTATTGGATAATAAGGCGGATTTGCGAATATTGTTTTTAAAAAATCATTGAAATCGGCTACGTCCAAATCAACTCGGCTTATATGGATGATGTCCTTCGAGAGCAAAAATTGCATAAAAATAGCGAAACGCGATGAAGAATCACGGCTGTTGCAATCAAATACAACAGAACTGACCTTTAAATTATTTAATGAACGCTAATTCGAGATGAAAACAGAAATAGTCTCCTTATTAGCCACAAATACCCAATTTTACACTAATAAACCTCTCCAATTTGAGTCTATTTTTTTTTAAATCAAGTCCGAAGCTTGTGTCACTAATCACAAATGATTGCCGAGTCGCTGAGTGTGATTTTTTGTTGCCATGGTTTTATTGACACTAGAAAAAAATCGGTGTGACAGTGAATTATCCGTAACCTCTTATCCAATATTACTCCTAATAAAATTAGGTCTTTACGGTGTATACACGTGTAGAATACCTGTAATGTATGTATAATTATTGTTTAATAAATTTTTATTTATTTTCTTTGACATTTACTTGACATTTTTAAACCGCTAGCGAAATAAAAAATATATAATTGAGACTTTTGTGAAGGATGTCCAAACCATACAAAACTTTTAAATAATTACTATTTTTGGATCAAGTTATGAATGAAAAACGTATTGCTGGCTGCATTTAAATTTCGTTAGGGTCGGAGAGTTATGTGAATCGATCTGTATATAAAAAAAATGTTCATAGTTTGAACCTGAAGGCGAATAGTTGAAAAACAAGCTTCTCATATATAAATATGTAATATGTAAATTCTTTGACATTGATAAGATAAAGACAAAGAAAACCTTTTTTTAATACTTACTGTAACCAGCTGTAACTGACGAAAGTTGCAACTAATCTAAGCAGAATTTGTACTACTGTTAAAAAACCATTTTTTAAAAACCAATTTCAGATATCCACATAAGTAAAACAAATAAAAAACTCTTAACGTTTTTATTAAGTAAATTAAATTAAATGAATAAATTTTCAGATTTCATTCTCCCCATTGACTTCGTTATTTGCCTCCTCTTCACTTGAACTGAATCTGCGAGAATAAAACAATCATAATAAAATTAACACTACTGTTTGGTTTTGTTACAAATCTTCCAGATTTCCGAGGGCCCCTAGAAATTGGGCCCTCTCCTCATTTGTTCGAAATCTTATAGTTACATAAACATCTTGGTCCAATTTAATAAAGAGGCCTGAGTTACTGAACACAACAGGCACTTGCCTGGGTACTCTAATGCCATTCATGGGTGGATTTATTGGGGTAACTGAAATTGTTTGCACATCTGCAATCACTTGTCTCATTCTGCCCAAGCCCCCAGGCCCCTCAGGGCCCCCAAGGCTAACAGAAGCCATACAAGTAAATGGCATGTTCTTCCTATTATTTTGAAGAGATAACTGAAACAATCTCAGTTCTTTTATAAGCGAAATTCGCACTCCAAATCTTTTTTGCTCCATTTTTTGCTGTAAATGATAAGCAAATACAAAAAAGTATTGATTTGAAAGGGGGCTAATTACCTCCCACAATTTGAAAATTTATATAAATGTCACGGCAGCCTTAGATCAATTTTGATTATTTCATCTATAATCGGTTTCAAAATCAAAAATCCATCACCTGTTCAATTATGTTGGCAGAAAAAAAATCCCTAGAATAAGCTTCATTTTTTTTTGGGATGGCCCAAACTCCTGCCAAAATTCGACATTAAATTGTTAAGTTTATTTACATAACACAAAATAATTACTATGTACAAAATGGTCGAAATTACCATATCATACCTTTTGAGTGAAATAATAAAATGAGAATAAAAAACACGATGAACTACGATCAAAACGACTGTCTACAGTTTTTTTTCATAACCACACTTTTTTCTGACACTTGCAGATACACTAAAAACAAAACTTGGCGACGTTGTCGGTTGTATTTTCGAGGTAGACTGCAGTGTTGGTGGATTTTTGATTTTGAAACAGATTATAGTCTATAGTGGTATCATTATCCGTTCACGATTGTTTTAAACATGGAACAGGCCAAGAAATTTTTTTGTTAGATTGGCATTAGGTCCTGATCTTGTTTACATCTAGTTACCTTTGCATTACCCTTGTAAAAATACGAAATGCCGCTCTACAAAAAAAAGAAAGCCTAACCTCAAAATAAATATCCAAATTCCAAATGTGATTTATTGCGAAGGGATGATATGAATGCAAAGTTGAGATTGAAATTAAAAAGGAGCTAACAAAAGCAAGTCACAGCTAGTGTTGAAAGTGGCCACCAAACGTTTGTTAATTCAATTTAGGAAATTGTAACAATTGTCAATTCGACTGATGCCATTTATTGACAGAACTAATAGTTCGGCACTTCGAAAAAAAAGCAGAGCGGTACAGGAAAATTTACATGTGCAAAAATTCCAAAGGTAACTAGATGTAAATTATTTTATTCCACACTGTACAGTGTTGCAAATAGGCCTTGGAGGCTTTCTGACATTTCAGGCCAAAGCTTACAAAAAATGTTTTGTTTTAAACTTACCTACACTTGTCATTTAAAGGCACGTTTACCAAAAATTGATCAAAATAAGCTCAGAAAAGCCTTATTATAGTGAAACCAGAAATATAGTGATTTTATGAGGGATGGAGTACATTAACTTGAGAGGGTCAATTATGGCAGGGCAATAAACTTCTGGCACTCGTCGCGCAACTGGGTTCTACCTACCTTTGTCTCCGATGGTCCATTTTCAGACGGCTCAAAAACATCTGTCATAGAAGATTTATGACTCTTTTGAAGTTGGTAATAAACGTGACCCCAAAATTGTAAAAGAAATTATCGACCAGAGTCCATAAAATCACTATATTTCTGGTTCCACTATACGACAAGTTGTCTACAGCCACCAAGTTTTGTTTTTTATGAGGTGCATCTGCTACGTGTCTTCTAAACTTGTAAAATGAATCGCCCAAGAAATCTATCCATAGAAGACGCAGTAAGAGTAACATCTTTGCTAAATGAGGGATACTCGTAGAGGGATATGGAGGGAGCACTGCCTATGCTGGCAATGTAAAGGAAGCGGCACGTCGCGAGACCTGTGCGGAGACCTTTTATGACACCTTTTAAAATGACCGCCAGTACTTCGTGAAATTTCGTGACGAGGGTCGTTGGGATTAGATGCTTCATAGGCGTCGGTGTTCCGTCATTTTACTGGATTTGGTTTTTTACACGTGAACCGGTTGGTGAATTGTCTTTGTATTTTTTCAGTTGTATAACTCTGATCTGTTTTTATTTTGAACTAAATATTTACGGTCGTCTTCCTACAATTCCTACAAAAATTGTCCCCAGAAAAAAAGTTAAGGGACGCCACTGGAAAGATGAAATATCTGCGTTAACTTCGGTTTCGCTCGGCGCATCTGGAGACCTTTTATTAGGTCTACAGAAAAGCGCGGTCGTAACCACTTTTTTGAAGAGTGCTCCCTCCATATCCCTCTACGGGGATACTCGATGTTGCTAATCTCATACTACACTCAAGCTTTTTTTGTGTGTCGAAGTAAACTTGACATTTATAATTCGACTCAAAAAACTGCCAGAAAAAATTACTCGTCCTACGGACTCGTAATTTTTTCAGAGGCAGTTTTTTTGTTACATTGCCAGTCAACAAAATTCTCATTGAAATGTCAAGTTTACTTCGACAAAAAAAAGCTCTCGTGTAATTATAAGTGAAAATATCGTAGTGGACCATGTAATGCCATTCGCTGCTTTTGCGGAATCCAATTTTTTATTAATGGAAGATAATGCTGGGCCGCATGTGGCAAGACAAGTTATCGACTACTTGAATGCCGTTGATATTCCGTTTATGGAATGGCTACCAAATTGTCCCGATTTAAATCCCATAGAGCATCCATGGGACGCTCTTGAAAAGAAGGTGCGAAGTCGTACACCTCCATCCTTCAATCACATTCAACTGGTGAATGCAGTAATTGATCAATGGGAGAATACTCCCAGGAAATTATTGCACATCTAATTTCCAGCATGCCAAGATGCACAAATGCAACAATTAGGAGTATAAAAGGGCACACACGCTATTCACATCCCATGTACTCTATTAATTCTATCGTTTTTGTTTTTTCTTGTTTCACATGTACAGTTGCGGCCGTTGAAATCTCAGACAGGAAACATTTAAACACTCTGTATAAATTCCGAAATTGGATTAGCGTAAACAGGATTTTCATCAAGGATTATAAAGTCAGTGTCAGTATTTGACATATTAGGTCAGAATCGCGCGTAACTTTTGAAATGCCGCAATTATCTGATTTGCAAAAATGTGTTAGACTGAGGGGCGGTGTGAGTATAAGAGCCATTGCGAGAGAAATTAATGTGGATAATGTTTGAGTGACATTTTGAGAAACGTCACTTTCAATCCCATTTACAAAGCCAAAAGTTTGGAGTTGTCAAAGTGTCTGAGTTTTCAACGGCCGCAACTGTACTTATCTAACCAAAAAAGTTTTTTAGCAAGCATATACAATATTTTGTTGACTTGCGGACAAAATCCTCTATCCGCTTGCCGATCTCACGTTATCTCTGAATAGAATAGAAACATTAGAAACGGTAATACCATTTTGCCAACAGTAACAGTACCAACCCTTGATCTGGGAAATTTTAAAATCACTGCACTTTTTTTGAAAAAAAAGATCGCAATGTCTTCTAAAAAGGACGGACGACAATTTTAATGAAATAAGGACTGTCCTTCCCAAAAATTACTACTGCCACGCAACTGTTTGTTTCTGCTTGCTCTTAAGTAAGTAGGTATTTTACCTACTAATCTTCTTCATTGTGATGTAATTGTATTTTTTATATCTTTACACTTTATACTTAACAAGCCCCGAGAGTGAGATTAACATTAAGAATGTTTGTTTCTCCGCGAAACAAATAAAATACCCCTCTTATTCTCTTTTGTTTAATTCAGTCAATTTCATTTAGCATAATATTTACAAGCATAAACAACTCCAAATCATAACATATGAAGTACATGCCGTTAAATACATTGTACAACTGAATCGGTTTAATTAAGTCTCGAGAAATGAATGCTTAATGCCCCAGCGAACGTTAACAATCACAGATAAATAATAGAAAACAGGATTTATTACGCAACTGTTTCGTTATAAAACACCCGCTCACATGCCTACACTGTGTGGGGCATCCTTACATCACAAATGTAGATATCTACAAGGCACAACATTATTAAGATTTGTTTCATTACATTGTAGTAAATACAATTTGAATATAGAAGAAAATTCGTTGGAATAAATTCCAATACAGATGTGCTGCGGCCTGCAGCAGGGGGAGCCAGTGAAGTAAGCAGGCTCCGAGTCTCAGACATTCTGTACTTAACGAGTTGGAAGCAGAGTTGAGAAATTGGTACAGTCACAACAGGGATGCCATCGCGACCGCAAGTGTGTGAGATTTACGGTCGCAACAGCACGACATTTGTAGTACGAGTAAGCGGTCGCTCGAAGACTTGACGCAGCAAGTTCGGCGTTTGTTTGGTAGTTTCTTCGGTTGAAGAGTCGGCCCGCTCGCCCTGCACTCGTGTGGAGATCTTACACTTCTTCCGTCAGATAAGAACGTTAGTTTGGATGCAAGCACCGAAAATGTATTCGTAATGGAGAAAAATAAAAACTTATACGCTAGAAATATCACAAGGGTTCGGCAGTTCAAACGACTATTGCTGCTCACTGCACTGGACCAGTGTCATTTATCATCACTGCGCACTTGCGAACTGTTCAACGAAAGCACCTGGTTGTCGTCGTCCGAAGAGGAAGCATCCTTGCCGATATTGCTTTGGTTGGTTAAGGCCGCGGCCGCTTTCGCCGCTATGCAACTGACGCAAAGATCCTGTCTGACCGGGTACTGCCCCCTTTGGGACAAACTCGGAGTCATCTCGTCGGGAGTGGAAGCTCTGCTGCTCTCGTCGTCGGCCGAGCTCTCGAACAGCCTCTGCACGACAAAAACCACCGTCGGCATTGACCTTTCTTTCGCCGGGGTCGCACCGACTTTCGACAATCTCGAAGGTCTCGCCGACCTTCGAGTCGTCGCCGCGGCTAATAATAGAAGCGTACCTGACGGTCGGCGATCACCACCGCGCGGATCTCGGGCAAGGGGCTGATGCCGCCGCCCCTTCTCGGACTACCGGAACGACTGTCGGTCGAGTCCAACACCACGATCTCTTCCACTTCCATCTGCAGGATGCTTTCTTGGCTACCGGAAAACTGTACGCTCGATTAGTTACTGGGCTCGAGTTCGGGGGCTATGTGTGGCTATGAATGTGATGAATGTGGCCGATCCGGTGGACAAAGCAGAGGTGGGTCAGTCAAGCGTGAGGAGATCTGTGATAATACATTCTCGTCGACATGCACTTATTCGACAAAACAATGGAATGATGTGACCGTGTTAACTTAAAAGTACAACGCTAAAACTAAAATAAAATAGTCTACGAATTACCTCCACCATGGAAAGTGCATTTTTGTAAACAAAGTAGCTACAAGGAGAAAGGCAGTAATGTGCTATCACAGACATTTCTATATCTACTATCGCTAGTAGGTATAGCTGTTTGGAGGATATATGGAAACACTGACCACAAATCCATAATGCTTCAAGATGTCCATTTTGCATATTGGACATGTTCGATGTTCCAATAGCCACGGATCAATGCAGCTCTTATGAAACTCGTGGCTGCAACAAACACACTCTTTTAGTCGCCGGCGCCGTTTTGCACCCAATCCAATCACTCACCCGCACGGTAATATGCGTAAAATATCACATATTTTATATGGTTCAATGCAAATAGCGCACAATTCCTCGTCTCCTTGAACTTCCTGAAATCAGATATGGAATATCTTGCTTGGATTAGATTACCACACAAAATAACTCACTTTGTCCTCGGATTTGATGTTTTTCGTCGGGATCTTAGACAAAGCCTTCTTAGCCGCGTTCCCCAGTCTTCTCTGCAAAAAACACATCATCAGATCCTCGCCTCGAACACTCAAAAGGTTAAAAACAAAAACTCGCGACTTACGCCGATCGTGTAATAGTAGTTTTTGTAATTTGCCACCATTTTGATTATCTAATTGACATATTAACGAACGCGACGTCAGGAAGCAAATTTGCGACCGTATTTTTGGCAATTTCACGTATTTCAGGGTGCAAGATTAACTTCCATATTCATGTTTTGTGACAGAATTTGAATAAAACAAAAGGCGACTTGAATAGGTACTTGATCAAATTTTCACTTTTAAAATTGAGACGTTACCAACTGCCACAAAATTCCCTAAATCGACTAAAGTAAACTTTTTTGTTTAAAAACGGAATAAAAATGGCAAATTACAAAAAATAGTATAAAGAAACTCGTTTCGTAAGCACTTATTCTTTAAAATAACTGGTGGCTACGCCACTAATTTTTTAAACTTGAATTCGGGCTTCAACACTGGTCTTAGCTTGACGTTTCGTTTTGACAAGTGACATTTATCAAAATCCGTTCGCACGGGAGAAAATTCTCAAATTCTGAGTGTCGAACAAAAAAACTGTATAAAAATCTGCTTGACTGCGGCGTTTTCCTCTGGCCCATTTCGACCCGACCTTGACTCTAATTATTTTTTAATGCAGTAATTATCACCGCAACAAAATTTTAAAGCGACGCTTTTCCCAAACAATCCAGACTTTCGTCAAGGATTGTTTTAATGAAGATTTATTTTTCGTACAGGTCGCCCAGATTTCCCCCGACACTTTATCCCGAGATTAAACGGTTAAATAAATTCTAACGAGTAATGTGATTTACGACCACTTAAAAAGATATCAGCCCCCGCTCTGTTTATCTCTTTATTCGACCCGCCACATGTGCCCACAAATCTTGTAACCCCGTAACGTCCACAATTAATTTTTTGTCCCTCGACGAAAACCTTTTGACGAATCCGGTGCGATCGAAATTTTCCCAAATCGGATTACACTTGCTCTAAGAACCCCGAATAAATTTAATTTCCTTCTTTCGAGAAAAACTTCTTCGAATGTTGTTTGCTGCGGCGATACGAATTTTAATTGCGCTTTATTTTTAAAACGTTTTATCTACCGTATCTGTTCGCGGCTTTTAGTTTTTTATGGTCGCCATATCTGCGGCCTAAAAGCAGCATTACCGTTCCCACTTTACAATAAAAATTATCTGTTTTGCCCAATAATTAAGCGCCACGGTTGCGATACCAACGTGTAAAAGCTAAAAGTACACTTCCTCGCTGCATGTTCGGCGAATTTCATTCGGATCTGTTAAAATTGAATTAATCACTTGGAATTTTCCGAATGGTGGTTGTTACTCACAGTCGCAGCTGTACGCTAGTGCGAAACGATTTTTTAAAAGAATGTCGCTTACCGAGAGTCTGTCCTTTGCATGGATGTATCTGAAGCGCTGCACGTAGTAGAACACCAACCACGCCAAGGATATGATCATCAAAACAATGAACGTGATGGAGACGAACAAAACAGATGTTCTGAAACAAATAAACAAACGGTTATAAATTATCGATTCGTTAAGGAGCGCCAAAACTCGAGGTGATCGAATCGTCAAGTTTTTTAAACCGGAAGAGTCCGGGAGATTTATTTGGGAGCTGGTCAGACCTTTTGGTTTCCTTGGTCGGCGAGGTCGAGGAAGTGCAATTTGGCCTCGTTACGCTCCGGAAGCGCATTCGCGATCCGACACCTTTCGACCTCTTCGAGAAAGCGATCTGACATAATTCCGCCGCAATCGAAGGCTCCACTTCCGTCAGCTGGACGGAAACAAAAAATGATTTGTTTACGTAACGTGACGATGCCGGTTGCAAAATCGCAACCGACCGGAGCAAAAATAGCCGATTTACGTTTTTTTACAGTGACGCTCTAGGCATCCTTAACCCAGAAACGCCACAACAATCGATACCAACCTATGCGGAAGAATGTGACATTTAGGACGGCCGACATTCGAATGTTTACGGTGTGCATCTTTCCGGTTATTAAAAATAACTCCGGGCGAACTGTAAATTGCGCGAGATCCGTGTTTACAAGAGCTATCGAGGCCGAGCGAAGACATTCCAGAGGAGCAGTAAAATCACAGCTTTGTGGCGTCGGGATCGGAGTCTCTGGAAGAGCGGATCGCGTGATCGAATGGCATTAATCAAAATTCAATTTCTGGAGGAATTAGTAACGAACGGGGCGATTACCGAGCAATTAGAAGACTTCATTGGTATTTTCCGGTCGATTAGAAAGCGTCGATTTTTTCGCGGGGAGGATAATGGAGAATTTCCGAGACTCGCTGCGCGAATTCTCACCTGAAAAATGAATTAAGTCGGGATTAGAGAGAGTTCAAGGCGAATCGGCGAATCGATGCCGATTTGGAGGGCTCCAAATCACTTAAAGTGATACGACGCGATCGATCCCACTTCTGATTAGTTGCGTACAAAGCAAACGCCCCCGTCCATGTGTAATTCATTCGGAAAAGTCGATTAGAGGGGCGATTTTTCATTTTTATCAGGGAAATTTCCCGCGAATTTGACAGTAAAGCGGCGTAATTTATAACCGTAAAAATTATCTCGTCCGTAATTAGAGGACTGAGTAATGCGGGTTATAATTACGTAATAGGCATTCCTGGGGTATCACACTTTCATTTAGATAAGGTTATCCGAAGGTAACAATTATTAGGCGGGCCCGGGATGGGGTGCCGCTTCTCACCTATTAGACGCGGGGCCGGATTTGCATTTTCCGCCCGAGCAATAAAAGTTTCGAGTGTGAAAAATAAAAAATGTTCTCGAGCGCCGAATTGTTGTGAAATCAGGGCCGACAAAGTGAAACAAGATTCGCCTTTGAAAGGCCCTCCAGGATAACGACGCTCGAGAGGAGCTGAAAGCGAGCCGAAGCGAAAAGTAAATTTTGCGTCCTCTCAAATAAAATTATTTCTAATAACCGCCCAATTAGAGGAAAAATCGCCGGCGATCGATACGAGGATTCCTCGAGGAGGAACGAACGCTTCTTCCAACCAGTGCGACAAAATTTCACTAAACGCCTTTCAGCGGGGACGACCGAATGAAACAGTCTGGAACGGGAGATAGAAACGAAGTTTTAGGAGTCGTCAAAACAAACAATAAAAACCTTCGGCATGGTGGAAGTTTTCATCTTGGTGAGCACGCTCACGGTCATGGAAATTTCACAGATCCGTAGATTCTAACGCGATTGTTCACTATCGATTTAAACAAAGTTTTTGCAAACATAGTTGAAGATTAAACTCGTGTGGATTTCATTCTTGTCAGTGAGGAGGCAGTTAGGGTCTCCCTAAACGACTGCCAGCAACTGTTGGCACCCCTGTACAATTAATTAAAAACACAGTGAAAAATGTTTCTCACGTCGTATGCAGTAGGCTGTGATTTAAACTATTCGTAGATTTGTAAATCTGACATTTGACAGCTCACACTTGTCACTTTGCAGTTTTCGTTGTTTATCACTTTTACAGTGTTAATTAGGGTGTTCTGAGGTAGGTAAGGATGCAAAAGAGTTTGTTTCATTAATTAGTTACACTAGTGCCTGAAATGAGCCGTCAAAGTTAAACATTTTTGAAGATCTAGGACGCTGTAACGATTCCCAACAATTCGTATCAAAAAGAGCCCGAATAAATCAGAACAAAATTTTTGGGATCGCATCGGGCTCGGGAGATAAATCCCGTCGCCAAACCGGCTTAATTAAGCCCTCCACCTCTCACCTCAGCTCGCATCTCTAAGAAATGGCGCGCAATTCCGCCCAAATTTATTTTTGCCCGTCCTAACCTACCGTAAATTGTTCAGCTCCCTTCATTTCAGTTCCGGGATGAAGGATGTTCCTGGCACCGCCACGCGAAACCCTAACCTGCATCAACGCCGCCTCTAAATGCTCACCTGTTAATGTTGACGGTCCTGGAGGAGGAGTGGCTGGCGATGGTGATGTGGACGTACACTTTGGAATTGTTCTCGGTCAGCTTGGCCAACTCCTCACCCTTCCATTTGTACGTGAAGACCGCGCTGATGTTACCTGCAACACCCAAATTATGACATCGTCGCGTGATAGGTCAATTAATTAAGGTGTGCAGACACAATAATGGGAAGTGGAAATGGAAATCGATACGCCCCACGATGCCAAATTGGTTGTAAACAGAAAGAATTATTACCGACTCGCGCCGGAGACTCTTGAGATGGTTTTTCAAGGAGTTGCGCTAAAACCGGAAGACGACAACGTCGCGTGAGTGCGATAATGGCGCAGGAAGGTTTTGGAAGGTTCAAAGTTGACCTTCCGGTCATTCCATTACACCGAAAGGCAGCGATTTCGTGTTCCGTTTGGTGATTTCCGAACTGTAAATGCGAAATTTCGGCGAGGTGAACGACTGGCTGATGGAAGTGACAGGTACGGCTTTGTCCAATTACATCGGCGAATTATTTGCCAAACACTCAAACGCTTCTGTTTGCTCGCCTCAGTTCGATCCAATTCCTCGCAATTAAATCGGACGCTTTGCTGTTAACAAATCGCTGGAGCTATTAAAATCGCAATCGCACAACAATTACTCGACGATTGTCAATGAAGAAGTGCGACTTTGTCCCCTAGCTAAGGCCGAAGTCGCCAAACTTCCAAATATTTTCAGACTGAGAGACGCTCAAAGGAATTATTTGTTTTCTTCATTACGATAACCCCCCAATTGCGGATTCCTTATCGAAGAATAATAAAAATCGAAATTGTTCAGATAAGGACGGTCATAAGGTTTGTATTTTCGTCGCGGTGCGTTGTTTACTCTTTTCGAAACTTGTTGGAAGTCTTTGTTCTGCCCGAGATAAAATTGTGCGAAATCTGGCTGCGAAGAATCGCGACTCAACGAGTTGTCTTATCTGGCGGGTTAATCCCCGCAAGGCTGCGAAAATATTGTTGCATGACAATGCGGAAAAGGCTTGTTGCAAACGGAGCCGCCGCCTATGCAATTTGCACAATTTCATATGTCAGAGTGGAATTGGAGTCCTTGAGTCCTCGATAAGACAAAAGACACTCGAATTAATTCGTCGGCCTTGAGGCTCAATGGTGGCGAATATGGCGTCAGCCCAACCAGACGGCAGACCGCAGACTGAACGCCCGGATTTTTGTAAAGCGACGTGATCGAATTCATCCGAGCGGCAAATTGCAACAATCAAAACAATTAAAATTCGCAATTATTCATGCGCGACTCGAAGCAGCACCAATTTCCCAGTTCGTGTATGCGATGAAGTTAACTTCCCAGAGACGTGATGCTGGTGTATCTTGTCGAACTGACGTTTAAAACAAATTTACACGAGCTCGATAATTACAAAAACACAAACATTGCGTTAGCGCCTTCGGAGATTTTCTCGCTTTGCTATTAAATATTTGTACAAAGTTGTGTACTCGCGTCCACAATTTCACTCTAAACACACACTTCCGGCCCGAATCGGCCGCGAGTGGCGCTAGTGGGACGGCGCCAAATTCGAATGTGTCAAACCGGACGAGTCCGGCGTTGTTGGTTGTCTTTTAGTGTCGACTGATTCCGTGTCCGATAGGGAACCGGCGGCGATGTTTTCGGTGAAAATAGAAAATCGATCCGGCCGGAGTGGGCGAAAAGATTAACATCTTTGTCGGATTGGCGGTTATTAATTTTCCATCAGGCGCTATTGATATTCACGATAAGTACGTCTGAAATATTCGAGGATACAAGGACAAAGATGTAATAAGGAAGGAGTCCCAGACGTCGCCCATACCAAAAGTGCTGTTCAGTATGCGCCGAACGAAAAATGATTCATTCCATCACAAAGAAAAGAACTAATGGACATGTGCGACGGCGAATTATGGATTGTTCCAGCGGAAATTTTTGTTTTTTTAACGGGACGACGATCAAAGGCATTTAATTAGTGGCGGTTCGGAGAGTCGGGGGCGGGAGTGAGGCGATAATGGGGCGGCGAGATGAAAAATTGAGACGGAACGTGATCGTGAACAGGCGGTACATCAGAGTGGTACGATTGGGGGCAGCGGGTCGCGAACCTTCGATTAAAACTGATCGTTTTGATGGAATCACGATCAAAGGATGCAACGAGAAATCACCGAAGCGAAAGTGGAAAAGTTCGTCTCAATTTCAGTTTTTTCGAGTGGTTCTTGTTGTTTTGCAGTTTTTGGTACAATTTTCTACTTTAATTGGGGATTTTCCAGCGGCAGAGGTGTCTACTGATCTGTAAATAAGTGCAAAAACCCAAATCTATAATTGGAACGGGCCACCACTCGATAATCTACATGACAGTGTTGGCGCTGTTGCCACATCACAAAAAATTTGGATAGGATTTTTTTAAATTTTATGAGGATGCTTTTTTCGCTTTGTGGCGACCTACTCTGGAGCCTTTTACGCTTCTTTGGTTCCAAAAAAACTTCTAAAAATAGAAACCACGCAAGCATCGCTGTTAAACAAATTCCAAATTTTGGGTCAAAATTTGACTAACAAATTCACCGAATGTATCTGTGAAACTAGTAGGATCAAAACCAGCGCTGTTGATCCATTAATCAATCGCTTGTCGTGACCTAAAACGAATCGACAGAGTAAATGAAAAGAACAAATAAACTGGACAAGCATACAAAAAATCACCGAATTTGAACGTTTACTGTGATCATCAATTCCAGTCAAATTACGATGCAAACACGATCTGGACTTAAAAGCTACACAGATGAAAAAATCAAATATTTAGAGAAACTCTGTCGTGTAAAAATGAGAATTATCTTGTTGAAATGTGTTGTACTCGGCTGGAAAAAATTGGTTCACCTTCTTGAGAATCAGAGCTTGCGACATTTATGAGAATTTGTGGACGTTCACGCATTCAAATCCTGGCACGCCAGAATCGCTATCACCGACGAAAATTCTCTTTTAATTTTTGTCGACTAGTAAACAAAAGCTAATCGCACCGGCACATCAATAAATAAACCAAAACGGTCTAGATACTCGTATTTAGTGTGCGGCGATAAGTATCAGACATAACTCAGTGTCAGAGCTTGACGTCTAAATTAGGGAACTGGGTGAAAATAAAACAAAACACAAACATCTCGTTCGGCAAAAAACCAGAATGCAACTGACGTTTGATCAATCCCGAATTGCACTTAATCGAAGTTTCAACAAAAAAAAAAGAATGATGGGATGCACCTGGACGAGCCGCCACTGCGTTTCCCACTCGTGTTATTTTTGACACTTGTTGTTTGTTTTTATTGTTTGTTATCTCAAGTGCGATTACGACCTTTCCTTCGAATTCTCGATTGTCATAAGCGCGAATTGTGAAAACCTCAATGGTGAGACATCTGAAGTGTCATTAAACGATTAAAGAATAAAACAACAACAGGCGTCGCTTTCGCAACATCACCTTCCTATTTCCGGCTCTGATTAAGGCAAACATGTCCTCAAGAACTGTCGTTGAATGTCGTAACGTAAAATTTTAATGGCGGGCGCGAGGTCGTCCATCTTGGCCGGCAAAGCAGGAAACAAATCCGCCGAATCGTACGACTTCAAAGCCCACTTGGTGGTGTTATTTGTAAATGTGTCAGTGTGAAGCTGGGAGTCGTCAGGTTGGCAGGAGTGAGTCAGGCTTGGGGGAAGGGCACCGGTGGGCCACGCCAAAACAGAAACTGTTAAGAGTCGTTCACCTTAACGTCCGATTATAAAAATAGTCGCTGAAAATTATCCTAGTTTTGGGGCCGTTGACTCCACTTGTGACGGATTCGGTAGCGAAATTTTCACAACAAAATCTGACTTTGGAATATTTTTAGACGATTCACTGCGACTCGAGCCGGTTTTTTTAGGTTCGCGCGTAATAAACGAACTCTCCACAAAGCTCTCGACTGGAGTAAATAAATTAATAGTGGCGATAAAGCGCCAGAAATAGATGCAGTGTCAGTGCGAAGGTACGTCGCAGCTCGGTTCGTCGATTGATGGGATTGATCCCGCAAGAGCCGGAGGGAAAAAAACAACGCAATTAACGCTGTTATCATTATTTGCGGTGGCATTAGGCCCCGTCCACACGATATTTCGGCAAGCTGTTTGCCTGATCTATATTTCATAGTTGTTTGTTTGATTTCCGTTGAATTATTTACGAGGGAATGTTTTATTCATGGCGGAATTAAATCTGTCCCGCGTTAACGGTGACAGATTATCTCGACGGTTTCAGATTTACGAAACCTTCTCCTTCCATTCACCCGGCCCGCCATCAATGAATAGAGCGCCCATCGATCCGCCCCACGACACGAAACTTATTTTTACGGCGCTTCCTCTTCGGAGAAAAATGATCCGAGTCGGTGAACCGTCGGTGAGGCCGAAGCGAGCTGCGACGTCCCCAGGAAGCGACAAGGATGATGCCATGGGCGGTGGAAAATCGTTGGAACTGGCGAACACGCACGCGAGTGTGTACAGCGAAGGTCGTCGATTCTCGTTTCAATAAACAATAAGCAAATACTGCGGTGGGTTGTGCTTTGCGATCGAGATAAGTCGGATTGTGTGTTTGGGAGCTGTAAAGGCCGAAATGTAATTAAGTGGCAGTTTTCAAGGTTCGCAGGGTGAACAGCCAACGGATAAAAATGTCGGAGGATTTATAAAAGTCTTGGCAATGGCGGCGAAAACACGGTTCTAGAACGCGGCCCCGAATTGTTTGTGGAAGTCGACGGGGGCGGGACGGCCCCGGCACTCACGGTTATGCAATTTTGCACTTGCATCCGTGCCGCTTTCAAAATTCGAATCGTCTTGGGAGTGCCAGTTTCTAGACGCGACCACCGAAATGTCTTGGATTTGACACTGAGTAGCAGCGTCCGCTTTATTAATAAACAACAGGATGGCCAAAATACTTGGCCCCAAAATAAAAACACCGAACCGACGCATTAAGGTTGAGGTTTGTTTTAATTTTATTCCGACAAATGTTTAAATTTTCGCCTGTTTTCGCTACTTGCACAACACTCAAGAGCAGACTTGTAAATCAGCCAACAACACGAAAAACCAACAACACTATCTAAAACAAACAAGAATGAAGTTTCTTATTTATAAAATTTTCGTGTTTTACGTTGCAACTGAATTCGGTGTTTTGGACTTTGTTGACATAAAAACGCCATAAAGTGTTACGAATTTAAAACAAAATTGTTTAAAACATATCTGCAAGTATAATCCTGTGCACAGACGTTATCGACAAGTTTCATTTAAATAATGTTATGTAACGATAAGGTCTACGAATTTTTATTGTTTCTGTAATAGTGAATTATCTATGCTGAGGCCACATTCGAAAAAAATGTACACTAAATTTTTCAAAACTACAAAAAGGAAATATAAAATGTAATAATTTTAACAGAACAAGTCTTGAAATGCGACATTCAACTGACGATGTGAGGGTCACAACCTTGGCTCTGTTCACTTCTCTTGTTGCCAGTCTTTTCCATTATTATCAATATTTTGCTTTTGGTCTTTTGACCTTGTTGCTTTTTCCTCAACCATTATTTCGTCAACTCTTTGTGACAGATAAAAAGTCACAAAGGAAATATGTACATAATAATAATCATAATTTTTAAAAAAGTGTGAAATTAAAAGAAAAATGAAATAACCAATAAATGGAAATAACAGAACAATGAAAATAAAAGACGACAACATTTTCTCAAGAAAGATGAGGAGGAAAAAAATGGATATCGTGGGTGTTAAGAAACCTGAAAGAAATGAAGAAAAAATAAACAGTAGATAATATAGGACAGTCAGATTTTTTGTAAAGCTGCACTGATCGACATTAATTTCGAATTTAACCAATACAGGATGTGTTAAAACATGTTTTCAATGTTTTTTGTGGAGGGCACAAATTTTAACCTCAAAACATTCTAGCTAAGCGAGGGATCACAAATTCACAAAATAAGTTAAATTTTGATCTTCACTCGAATTTTCATTAAAAGTTGCAAATCGATCGCGAAAATTGAGTCAAATGCATTTTATCAAACAATAAAAATAAAATAATAGACGTAAATCTAACCTCACTTTTTCAGTAATTATAATAACATTTTCAACGTTTTGATTCCGCAACTGTAAGTAAAATGATTTATCTATTTATATCTAAACATGAAAACATGTTGTTCGTATAATTAAGGTAAATTATACAAAAAAGAAAACTTACATTTTTGAACAAATTTTTGAGATAAATACAGTCACGGAATAACATCGTTGTCTTCTAACAGTAGCAACTTTAAAAAATGTGTTAGAAAAATTTCTTAACTAGATGTGTTGAATATCAGATAAATCTGTAGGAATTCGCTGGATGGGAATGATAAAATAAAATAATTTTAAATTATTTTGACGTTTACAAAAATTATTTAAACCAAGTAAAACTGTGACCGGAATTTTGTTTAGTCGCCCCCAGATTACCGATCAATTGCGAATACATTAAAAATAAAAGATTCTAAACACTACAAGGTAAAAAATTAATTCGTTATTGAGCAAGTGAGGTTATGTTCACAAGATAATTTTATTTTTTCCTATAATAAAACGCATCTTTTGCCAAGTTTTTCTTATAGACTCGCATTCGCCACACAAAACAACGTATTCATGCAAATTTTCATAAAAATTCAAAGCTCAACTGGCCCAACACAATATTTCGGTGCTTTTGAGTTATTAGCGCAACTCGTCGAAAGTTCTTTCGCAGCTACCATTTTCATTACTCCTTTTCCTTATTTCTGCTTGTGCCCCATAAATCAACGCGAGTATCGTACGTTTCCACATCCGCGAGCCCCATTTCTTTCCATTCTCGAGCGCACACCTACCATAATCCGCTTCTTGCGTCTGTTTTGTTCGACAACACCGCCACATTTGCTTACAATATACTTTGCCCTTGAAATCGGCTCAATACTAATTTGTTCGACTCTCGTTTTACCGAACTAATAGGTAAGATAACGTGAATGTTTCCACAAGCTCTAATCCCACCTATAAATTCTCGTATAATATAGAATCAAGGACGGTGCCTGTGTTTACTTTTTGTGCACCTCGGGCCCAACACTACAACAAAATGATTAGCGAGTCGTGGAGTTTCTGCAATTCGACAAAAATAGTCCGTCTCCCTGGGGGTACCGACACTCATCTAATTAACAGTCACATGTTTTTTGTCAGAATGCAATTCGGTGGGAATTGAACGGCAAAAGACAATCTAATTAACGAGAACAAGGTGCTAAATTTACAACGGTGTTTATTTATGAATTCGCATCCCCAGTGGCGTAGTTGAATCAATAAAGGGCGTGCGAGAGGCCAAACGTGCGGTTAAAAGACCCAGTTTTACGCGAATTGCGTTGTTCGAAAGCGTTTCCTCCTCAAAAACCTTCAAAAGCTAATCACGACGCACGGAATGACTCGGTTAATTAATTTTTGTAATTCCGCAGCACCGTTGGAAGTTCGACGATCGAGGGCTCTCCACGAGTGATTTATGGGGCCCCTGTGACGGCACAATCCGACCTTGTTTACCACGCGGACGTTTTGTCACATTCGCACCGCTCCAGATAAGTGAGTCACCTGGAAATTAAAATGCGACAATAGAGACGCACCCGCGATTGTACTCCCTTCACCGAACATATGGCGCCTTCCCGTTGGCCCCCATATGCAGATTAGAGCTTGTCGGCGCCCACGGGCCCCATCGACACGTGTCCACGACTGCGAATTAATCTGAAGACCACCAGACTCGACAAAAACTAGAGACACATCTGCCACCCGAATCCTGCAGTTTTGGAGCAAAATAGTTGCGGATTAGGCTCTCCAGGAGGGCGTAATTACTGCAGTGTGACCACATTACTCATTTCCAAGCCACAGACACCAACAAATCAATATTAAGTTATTTTATTTATGTCGCCCGAGCCCACGCTCGACGCCCCACAACAATACCTTAATCCGATGGGGCTTAATTAACTGGCCACTGGTCCGCCTAGTTTCAAATTTAATTTAGCCAACGGAGGTTGGCAGCAGTGATGCACACTCCAGAGATTATTTTTACACCGGCTTAATTGGTTCTAGGGGTGGAAAAAAGTACAGAAAAAATCGACAAATTCAAGAGTTGGGACCGCGATTCGCGGCTCGGGCTTCGCTGGCAACAGTGGATGAGGAATCTGACTATAATTAGCGAACAGACTATGAATTACTGTCGTATTATTGCGGGATCAAGGTGGCCGCATAACTGTCATATCATCTTTGACGTTTGCGGATGGGGTTTGGAGGTTAGGTTAAGTAGACAAACTGACAAACCAAGTCGTGAGAGGGAAGTTTTGGGGTGACCTCGTCTGAAGAATCAAATTTGGAGTCGAGACTCGACTCGAAATGTAATTAAGAGAGAACGAGGGCGACATTGATTCGTTCGCGAAGTTCATTCCGGTAAGTTTTGTGACAATTACAGTTAAACTTTCACGTCGAAGTGATTAAAAGTCGCAGCGTTTTATCATGGTATGCATGGAATAATGAGTGGTAAAAATAGAAATCAAATTTGAAAAAGTAATGGTTGCGTCGAACAGTTGTTTACGTCACGTTTATTACTCAAATATAAATACATATGTATAGATGTGGCAGGAGAGATCGAAATTTCACGGTGTGTCAATTGCAGAGGTGGAGAACAAAGCTTGGAGGAATGGAGGGAGCGCGGGACAGGTGTCGCTCGTCGTTTTGAGAACCGTCAACGCCCCAGGGGTCCACGAACTTTATCATTTTCTAATTTTAACAAACGGACAATAAATCAGCCTCCCAGGTCCTCAATCCTATCAGAGCGAATTGTTTATGATCAGCTGTTTGCGCTCGACTTTCTAACGAGCGTTGCGTCGTCACAGCGATTGCCCAATACCGGTCAGACTAGGAAATAAAAAATGCTGGCCATCGTCGAAAACACAACAAGAACTGGTGACGCACACCGCCAGACTACCGAACGACCGCAACAATTCAATTGGTCGGAATTCTTCTATTAATGTTTGTGTTGTGACAGCTGGTAGAGGCATTAGCCGCTCAACGGGAGCCGCAATTCGTCCATGCAGATCGGCCCGTTTGACGGCGCCACTTCATCCCTCCTTTACGAGCCCCGATAAGTGGATCGGTACATTTCAGAGAAGGTCCGGGTCCTGGGGGTGATAAAATTGGACGACCACGTGAGCCCTCTGGCATGAAAATGTCAACCGATTGTGACGAAAATAACCGCTTACGAGTAAACACCGAGGCTCGCTTTAGCATCTCCAGCTCTATTTGCACGGCGCTACCGTAAATATTTGTTGACTAATACCTCCACGATCTATTGCAACAAGAACTTTTCTAATTTATTGCGACAAGATAAAAATTCAACTCGTGAGGATTGCGGGGGTGTGCGAGTTGTTGGCCGCAAACCGCGTTCCACCAAATCTGGCTTTGTGGACGCGGTAATGTAATTTTTCACGAGTTCCGCAGCAGGTGAGGCTCACGACCGGTAATTACCCTCACTTGTTAGATAATTTCTTTCACAATTAATTCGGTTTTGTCGGATTTTTATGTCCCGCTTCCTGAAAAACTGCCCACTTAAGGCGGGCGTAAAATTTTATGGGCTTAATCAAATGCTTGGATGTTCACCGATGCTGTTGGAGTTTAAACTGCACTTGTGCAAGTTTTCTGACACCCATCTTCGAGGTTTGTTTTCTATTTTTAGCTCATTTGGGAAAAATTCGATACTTGACAGAAACGTCAAAATTGACATATGACGACAGTGTTGCCACCCGAAGAAAATATACGTGATAAATAATTGTTTTATTACATGTTAATTTATCTTTGGATGTTTTGCCAGTTATCAACGTTTTTGAGTCGTTAGGTAAACAACTTAATCTCTTGTTCGGGTAAATCTGCAGTGTTATCTGTGTTCGGTGACAGTTTCAGACGAGGACTCCACGGAGGCAACAACCGCAGTGGCCGAGCGGAATGACCGCACGAGCGCTCTTGCGTCCTCAAGTGCCAGTCACAAGAGCAAAAAGCGTCGTCGACGTACAAATGACTAAGTTTCTCGGTTCGCTGTCGATTAAAATGAATCACATCGATGATGTGCGAATCGTTCGGGGTACGACCGCCCCCCGGAACCCGATTAGTCCTAAAAATAGCGAAGATCGCGGCGGGGCAGATGTTCTATTAATAAACGTCGCGACTTACGTCCAGAGTCGCTGGAGAGCTTCATCTTGTCCAGCGTGGCGGAGTCTCTGTCGTTGTAGACCAGCACCCCCGCAGCGTTGCTCCTGAAGGCGTTCTCCACCTTGACTTCGAAGTTGCAGCCGCCCCGCTTGATCAGGGCTATCCACGGCTCCCCCGGAGGCGGCAGCTTGCCGTCGGTCCTGCTGCTGTATAGGGGCAGTTGGCAGCCGGTGTGGTCCTCGGGGTGGACGTTCGACGTGACGTGCACGACGACCCCGTACGCGGGGCCGACGTAGCCGCCCCCGAAGCGGCCCACCTCCGTCCTGTCCCACAGCCAGCCCTCCTCGGTCAGACGGGACACGTTCAAGTACGCCGAGGTGACGATGTCCGCCCTGCTGTCGTCGGACGTGAAATGCGAGAAGGGCGAACCGGAGACCCAGTCCTCCGGGGTCGGCGACGAAGACACCCGCAGCACGTGGCCCACCACGAGCAGGAGGCCCATCGGCACGGACAGTCTGACACACTTTGGGGCCGACATTTCGGCGACTCCGGAACTCGACACTCGAAATCAAAGCGAAGAGCCACTGGAAAACATCTCTGTCGAGGAAGGAGTTGCGGAGGCGCGGTTGCAGCTCTGTAGCATCGGTGTTTTGGAAATCACACTGAAAAGTGACGTTCTTTGTTCAAACTGCACTTCTCCTGTGAAGTCGACGAACTCGCGCACGGTCTGTCAGCACGACCGTCTCGCTCAACTCTGCACCACGACTGAACGAGAAAGATCGAGTTTTCAGTTATCGGAGTGTCTCCTGCTTCGGCGCAGGTGGTTTTTCCTCAGGCCAGTGTGGGACTCCTGCAGTCGATGTTGCCAAGTCGGTTCGCTTTTTTCGGCAAGGAAATTGTCCACTGTGACGTCACGGACTTACAAAGGCTCTCCGCACGAAGACCACCACACTACTGCATATTCTCCACCAAAACAAAAGCTTTTATGTATCATTTATCGGGATTATTCTCATAAATACTATCTACAGTTTATTACGTAAAAATCATAAAATACTTTATTGCTGGAAAAATATTTTTTTTCTAACAATTCAAACAATTTTGTTTTCGGAACATTTTACGCTTCTCTTCTGTTGAATGAACCCGAAGCCTCTTGAGACTCTTTCTTATAAATTCCGTTGTGAATGAACTAAAAATAAAAATGCCACAGCAGTGCATATATTTATACAAGCTTTTCCTGCAATTACTCACGTCTCGGAAAATCTAATGTCTCACTAGATTTCGCAAATATTTAACTAAATTAGCGCCAACAGCTGACCGACAGATTTACACACGGACCTACCTCACCCCAGACAGGTCCTCAAAATCTCATTTCTTTTTGAAGATCTTCACAGACTAGTGACATTTGTTGACAAAATGGGACAATTTCCGGTGACAATCTGTTTTTCACCTAGTTGAAAATATGTTTTCTTGCCCCAATTAAGGTGCAAATCGTTTAAAGTGATTAGCGTAAGACGAGGGCAGCCTTACAACATAAAATTTAATCTGGCCCCGTGTACGCAAGCACGTGTAAACATAACAGTTCGACAGAAAATCCATTAAAGCCACGCGAATAACAAAAAACAAAATTTATTTACAAACAAGTCGTCGATATAAAATGTAAATAATATAAAGAGTATAAGTCTCAGTGTAAGTAGCCCGTTCTGTCTTGTGTACATTGGAAATGTGATCCTTAATTCTACTGATTTATTTTCAGTTCGTTTCTCAAAATCTTCCCGCTGGGATTCCTCGGAATGCACTCTACGAATTTAACTCCTCCGGCAATTTTTTTGTAGTGGGCCACTTTGGGATTAATGTAGAGTAGAACATCGTCCTCGCTGAGATTGCTCCCAGGGTTGCGCACGATAAAAGCCTTGGGCACTTCTCCGGCTAGGGCGTCAGGGATGCCCGCCACGGCCACGTCCGCAACTCCGGGCAGGTCCAGCAGGAGATTCTCCAGTTCCGTGGGCGACACCTGACCGCAAACAGGACACAAATAATCCGTTAGTTCGATACGGAAAGATAAAAATGTCGTTGTTAATTTGACACATGTCAGCTGTCATCTTGACAAATGACGTCCGCCGTACCGATCCGGTGGTTTATCTCGTTTTTGTGATTAGAATTGTGACTGGAGGACGAATAAAAATGTGTAGCGTTTGAATTGACGCAATTTGATCGAGAATGATCGCGTCCTTTTGGTGACATTCGAGCGGTGCATGCGCCGTGAGCGTGATCGCGTCTTATTTTTAACCGGAATGGTATCGAACCGGTGCTAACTTCGTTATTGTCATTGGTGGGCTTGTTGACGCAAGTAGATGGTGATCGGTGGTGCTATCTCGGCCAAAATTTCGCGAAAAAAACAATAACAACAATGGAAAATCCCGAGGAGATACTCCACAGCCTGGAGGAGTTCTCGAAGACCAAGCCGAAGGACATACCGCGCGAACTGGAGGAGTACCTTTGTTTTGTGGCGAAAACAGGAGACCCCGTCTACCAGTGGTCGGCGATTAAAAGCCTATTTCGCGAGAAATTGATCAGCGTGGTGACGGAATTTTACGAGACGTGTCCCTCTGTGGAAATTCCCCCGTGTCCCAACGTGGACCTGTTCAATTACGACGTGATGAAGAACTTTATCTTGGAGAAGTTGGACACGTTCGCGGCGGCCCCCTTCACGTTGCAGAGAATATGCGAACTGTTGACGACGCCCAGAAAGGAATACAATCGAATAGATAAGTACATGAGGGCGTTAGAAAAGAACATTTTAGTTGTAAGTACTACGGAACCTGGGGGGCGCAGGAGTACCGAGAACGGTGAGGGGATCATGAACGGGCTGGAGTCCGAGCATCTGCCGGAAACCAGCAACAGCAGCAACGACATCAACGTCGAGGAGATGGACGACACGCCGGCTTGGCCTAGATTGTTACAAAACGAAACTGTCCCATATCAGAACGACAGCGCCACCACCAACGACGTCCAGAACCAGCAGGTGGTCCAAGAGACGGTGGTTACGGCGTCGAAGCTGCCGGACGCGGCGTGCACCTCCTCGCAAGACACCGTGATCACGTGTCGGAACTCCGAAGAGCCTTACGTTTCAATTGAACCAGTGCCATCAAACACTTGCGCGAGACAAGATAATCCCGACGAGACCGACGTCTCGGTCACTATCACTGCCATACCCGTGGGGGTTCAGAAGAGGCGGAACAGCATCGAGCCCGTGGTCTCGTCCGACACCGCCGAGATCACCGAGTCGTGTGTTGTAAGATTTTGTTTGTTTTTCGTTTGAATGTCGCAAATTGAAAAACAAATTCTAGGACAATTCGGACACAACTAGCGAAGCTTCCAAAGACGCCGAAGCGAAGCCGGAAGAAGAGACGTCATCGTCCTCGTCGCAGCAGGTGGAAGACGCCGACTCGTCCTCGAGCACGGAAGACGACAAAGAAAGCAAGGACGAGAAGATCTCGGACGGCTTGCCGGACGACGCGACCCCCCACAGCGAGCTGTCCTCGACGGAGGACGAAGAGAAAAAGACGCACGACGAAGTCTGTTCGTCGGAGGTGGACGGCGGCGCCGAAGAAAAATCGGAAGAAGAAGACAAGTCGAAAGTGGAGGGTAGCGAAGAAATAACTGTCGATACCACAAAGTGTTCAAATTCGTTGACGTCGACACCTTGTGAAGAACCCAAAACGACGTCCGAAGACCTCGAAATTACGTCTTCGGACAAAGCGGACGAGGCGGACTCGTGCGAGGCCGAAGCCAAAATCGAAGAAACACAAAACGAGGCCAACCCGTCGAGTTCCAGTGACGACACAAGTGAGAAAGTCGAAGAATCTCGGAGCGTCGAAGTTGAGAAAGTCGACGATAGCGAAACGGCGGCGGACAATTCGGCGACGCCGATGGAAGTCGACGAAGATAGCAATAGTGAGAAGGTAGAGGAAGTTGTTAGGGCTGAGGCCACATCTGATTCACCGTTATAATTTAGGTAATTTTATTCGTTTTGTTTATATTTTCTTGTCTTATTTAACGATCACCGAGGCTAACAGATTCTATCAGACGCCTTGTTATTTTTTTAAGTATTTATACGACATGATTTGTGTTACTACGCAAACCGAGACCGTTTTGTTTGTGTTTAGAATCTGGTAGGGTTTAAGAAGGACATCTTGACTTGTCACTTAAGGAAAACGTTTAATTTTTTTAAATTTGTATGTAGAGTAGGTAAATAAATTTGTACGTAATTACGAACTGATTAAATGATTTATCTACAAGCGAAACATTCGTCAATATTTCCTTCAACCTTGTCTCACAACCATTTCCAAATCGAGAGCTTTGTTTTATCCTACCGATAGTACCTTGAAAATAATTCTGTCCGATTTTGTAGAGAAAGTAGATTAGCGAATGAGGTCGTACCGGGACCTGAAACCCACACTATAACCTAGGCAACCATCAATACCTCGACCGAAGAAGTACCGTTTTCGCCGTAACGTGCAAACCATTTTTAAAAACAATTACAGAACGACGAAAAACTGTCACAATCCACAAACGAAGATCTGTACTCTTCGATTTGATAACTGCAGAATAGTACCACAGCGCGAAAAATGATTGATTGTTCGGTACCACCGCGTGGTAAATTTCTTTCATCCATTCAAGTCGATCTGTAAATCTGGAGAGACTTTTTTAAAGCTGTAGCGTAAATAAATCCACTTCTGGTACTACGTTTTCAAGGTTGCAAAACCCGTGAAGTTGTCTGCTAATTCTGTACCTTTCGCTGATTTACCTCCTTGCGGAAACTGCAGTTAAAAAGGAATTAACATACCTGATTGCCCTTCACTTTGATCAATTCCTTGCACCTGTCGACAAGGTAAAAGTAGTGATCTTCATCGTAGTACGCCACGTCGCCGGTGTGGAGCCACCCGTCTTCGTCTATGGTTTCCGCGGTCGCTTGGTCGTTGTTCAAGTACCCCATCATGAGCTAGGAACCCAAATTGTTAAAAAGCCCCAAGAGGAAGTTGGTGGTACCTGAGGTCCTCTGACTAGCAGTTCGCCCGACTTGTGCGTTCCCAGAGGCTCTCCAGTCGACAGACTGATGATTTTGGCTTCGGTACCAGGATAGGGAACCCCGACGGTACCGATCTTGGACGGTGGAGTCAATTTGGGCATGCACAAAGCGACCGGGGCACTTTCCGTCATCCCGTACCCTTGTCTGATCAAGACGTCGTCTCGGCCTATCTTTTGTCGGAATTTCTGCAGGAGGCCTTCAGTCAAAGGCGCCGCCCCAGACTGGACGGACTCGACGGAACTCAAGTGCTCTTTGGTGACCGCCGGATGCGTCGCCAAAAAGAGGAGAAGAGAAGGAACGACGAATACAAAAGTGGGTTTGTATTGGACCAGCGTTTTGATGTACTCTTCAGGGGTGAATTTCGGAAGGGTCACGATGTGGGCACCGTTCTTGAGGGACAGGTTCAAGATGGCGTTGAAGCCGTAGATGTGGAAGAACGGCAGTACGGTCAGTACTGTGTGTCGTTTCCCGTCTGAAACACACCGCTCGAGTGTCCACTTGCAAATCTACAAGAGTTACCTTTGGTTTCCAAGTCGTACAACGCCGGATGGTCTCCTTGGGCCAAGTTCGCCACCAGATTGTAGTGCGACAGCATCACCCCTTTCGGCAGACCGGTGGTACCGCTCGAGTAGGGCAGAATCGCGATCTCCCTCGGGTTGATTCCGGGCAGCTCGGCTTCGTGACCCCCTACTAGAAGACTCTGAAGGCTGTGCACGTTCTTGGAGGGGTCGTCTTCGCCCCCGATGCAAACCGTTGTTCTGTAGTCTTGCAGTTGCGGGGCTATGGTTGTCGCCACTTCCAGGAGAATTGGCACGGTGACGATCATTTTCACCCCGGCGTTCTCGAACTGGCGCTTGATCTCGTCGGGGGTGTACAGAGGGTTGACGAAAGTCACGGTCAAGCCGGCCTCGATCGCTCCGTGACAGATTATGATGTATTCGGGAATGTTGGGCAAGAGCAGACCCACCACTTCTCTGGGTTTCATGCCACAGTGGCCCAAAAGGGCCTGGGCGCATCTGTTGATCAGCATGCGGAGCATGCCGTAAGTGTAGGTGCGCCCCGACGAGGCGCAAGTCTGCAAGAATTGGAAAGTGTTGACGGTTGCGTCTTCAGAGGGTAGAGGGGTAATTAACATTTACAAAAGACATTTTTACTTAGGCGGATCCGGCAACATTTTCATGTGACGTAAGATGGCTGTTTTTAATTTCTTTTGGTTGGTAGTCAATGTGGCAAATTCAAAAAACTCCTGGACTGTCAAAATTAAATTTTAAATAAAATGCTTGTTTTGACTGTACTTGGGTATAAAAAATTTTCACTAGATTGTAGCCACGTCAAAATCTAGTTACAAAATATATTTAGGTTATGTTTTCCTTTTTAATCATTGAACTAAAAATGTTTTGAAGACTTGAAACGAAATGCAGCAACTAAAAGAACTGGAGCAATTTAATCAAGTTTATCAAAAACACAAAGAAAAACAGACAAACTGAAAACAGGTAAAAACTAAACAATAATCCAAATTGAAAATCGCTTCCCTTACCTGTCTGAGTCAGATTCCGCTAAAGATATATTGGGTGGAACATCTCTAATATTATACCCACATAATCATAATCAGAAACGTTTTTTTGTTGAAGGTAGGTATGGCTTTTTACAAAATATACTTAAATATTTTGCAATTTATTTGACAACGTCAATTTAAACAAATGATTAGTTTGGAAAAATCAAAAAATCATAGATACCGACCGGGCAATATGAAAATAACTAGTGATTTAACCAACCTAACAACTCCAATTTTGATTTTGACAGTCCAGATGTTTTTGAATTTAAATCATGCAAAAGGTGATGTTGCAATTGGGGAATTATTAATTTGAATTTGATTTTGAACGAAGGGAAATGAGTAAAACTGGGATTTCTTTCAAAACAATTTTATCCCATTGTAATTTTCATGGAAATTAAGTTTAATTGAAATAATTGTAATAAGCGGACGGATGTGCGTTCATAAATAAAGAGTTGATGTTATGTGTGCGCCTTGTAATTATAATCAAATTAAATTAATGACAATATATGAGAGTCCTTGCGGATAGAAATGGTTTTTAAATTCAATTATGTGGTTTTAGGGGTGGCCACCTGACCAAGCTATAAATCACACCGATTTAAACCTAAAAAATTCGATTATTCGTTCAGTTATCTTATTACGACTTTGTGTTATTTATTATGTAATTAGAGTTGCACATCTGCGTTTTGTTTAACTGGAATTTTGTGGTTGGTCCTCGAGCTAATCAATCATAATCTTATACTGCCCCGGTGCGATAAATTTCACTCTATCATGTTTGTTCGAACACATTTTATTGTTGCGTATCAATCAATAACAAAACTGTGACGAAATCAACTCAGTTATTTACAAAAATACTCAAATTTGAAAAAATCAAAAAGAATAAATTATTATTTCAATTTGGTGTAAGGAAGAATCTCTTTATTCATCTGCATGTTGTTGCTCTTGACTTTGAGTTGGAAACCTGTTCCAAACTAGTTTATGAAAAATTTCGACATCTAAAGGTTTTTCAGAAAACAAACAGTCGAAAACACACCCACTTGGGATATCACGAAGTGAGTGCAAACATTGAATGACTGATAAAGAAATATCAAACGAGCCAACCAAAACAACGATTAAAATTTTAGTGCATTCGTAAATAATGAGCGACCCCTTTAGCTGACCCGTGACCATTTTTATGAATATTTTGACCAGGAAGTGACGACAGTTCAACGTCCATTGAAATAGTCGCTTTATGACATTGTTGATTAATTTGTTATGACGATGGTGGATTCATAAATAAGATAAAGGTGTCTTGGTTGTTTTACGGCGTACTTGAGCATTCACGTGCCGCGGCTTGTCTTGACACATTTTCTTATCACATCAGTAGATTCATCGAATTGAGTCAGTGTTGGTAAAATCTACGCTAAATCAGTTATCTCAACAGTTGATCGATATTAGACGATAATTCGGTTTATTAATAGCCAGGTATTAGTAACATAATTTATCGATAATTATTCGGTGGAACGATCAGTTCCAAAAGTTCGCTTCTTGACGCGTCTCCTCGCAATTTCGAAAAAGTCTCTTGTTTTGCCACACTTTGACGTCATACTCACAGCTGCCGGCTCCTCGATCCAGTTCTCGTTATTTTTGTAGATGTGCTCGACGATGTTCTCGTTGGGAATTTTTTTGCATGGTCCGAGAGGCGACTGGACGATACCGCTCATGAATCGGTTCTGACCCCGCAGTTTCGCTTTAGTCGCCAAGCAGTTGGGAAGCACCGAGAGGAAGCCGCAGTTTTGGAAGTTGTGCGCCAGAGGAGCGCCCTTGAGGATGAGTCGCGACATTTTACCTGAAAACTACACCGACAAAAATGTAAAATATTATTAGATCTTGGGGTACTATATTTAGATGGTCGCGGTTTGTCCACGCGAATCATTCGGACGCAGCGACACGCGCTCTGTTCTTCGTCGTCCAAGGTCCGCGGTGCATCTGGATGCACCGTAAAAATCGAGAACTTGTGAAGGAGAACAAACCTTGAAAGGACAACTGCAACGATCGCTTCTTCGACTCTTCACAACACTACACTGATTCGCGTCACACAAACCGTGTCGTCTTTATTGCACCTATGATTGTTTTGAATGGATCCGCCAGTACACTTAATTAAAATAAAATAGATAACTTGTACGGAGTCCAATGATTCAAAGTCCAACTTCTCACTAAAATGTTCTATTCTGATGTTTGTGATTAGCGCTGCTGAGAGAACGAACTGACTCCGGCTTTCCGACGCTTTCACTTATTTTAATAAGCCCCAGATTGCGCTGACAGAGGCTCGGGGGCATTAAAAACTTTGTATTGTCACATTTTTGCAAAAACTATTAATTGGGCCAAAGTCCCACCCGAGGACGATTGGCTGATACGAAAGGAGGGGTTATCTCTGACGCATTTTTGTTTGTCTACTCTACTGTTTTGCTTCCTTTGAGTTTCTACCCCCAAAGACACCATCCAAGCCCCCATATTGTATCAACGACCACTCTAGACCCTTGTTTTCATTCTAATGCTCTCTCTTAACATCCTAATACTGCAGGATTAAACAAATACGATAATTTTTTATCAGAATTACTAATGTGTGGAAAAAATATAGGTACAATATATGCCCGGATTATGTACACACAAACATTGTGGCAAAATAAATACTATCTTTTAGACACGTTCCGCGATAAGAGTGACAGATTCCAGCAGTTAGACATTCTTCCAAACACTCAAACACGTTCAGATTGTTGTTCACCAGTGTAAAGACCTCACTCAGCCCCTTTACTCCTGAAACTTTCATCAATTTTTTGAAACACTCTATAGGTATTATGTTTGTTTTCGTGTGTGTCCTTGGTATTTACAATTGTGATGAAGTAATTTATGATATTAAAGAAGTGTTGTTGCCACCGATGACGACAAAAAAAATATAGAAAAAAAAAATCGCTCGTGACTCTTTTATTCTTGTTGCCGATTTGAAACAATATTCGCTGATTGATAAAAATTTATTGTAGCATTGTTTCGGGACTGGAAATTAATAACATTTATTGGTCTCATGTGACCCCCTTGTCCCACACTTAAATCTTTTCTAATTGATCTGTAATTTTTTACTGTTAATTGGAAAGGTCATAAACCTCAAGTGCACACCGGAATGAAGATGTGGGTGTATCTGGTGATAACAATCCGAGTCCGTCTCTGTCCTCTTATCACGAAAATGTCATTGTCATGTTATTTAACCTAACCTCAAAATGCGCGTAGCTCGAAAGCTTTGCAATTTCAAGTAAAAGGACCATGACGTGTTAAGTACATGCGGAAACGTTAGAATTTTATTTTTTTTTGCATTTGCAATCGCAAATTGGTAGTAAAAATGAATATAATTTGTTTACTAGTGAGCCGACATAACCTCAAAACATCACTGAAATGTTTGAAACGTGTTAAAAATAGAGTTCTAGTCGGGGACCTGAGAAGTATGTCGCAGAAAGTCGACAAGAATAAGACGTACATCGCTGTGAATATTGCCGAAAATTCGAACGGCGCCGTCAGGAGGTCGTTTTTGTCGCGGTTCAGGAGAAACGCGAGCACCAACGACAAGAAGGATGCCGTTTCGGCGACCCCGCGCCTCAACAAAACGGACTTGGCGAGGCTGCTGTCCCTGGCGAAGCCCGAGAAGTGGAAACTTATAGGTATTTAATCGTTGCGCGTTGAGTGAAGTACATCGGACACTTCCAGGAGCCATTTGTCTTCTTTTGGTGTCGAGCACCGTAACCATGAGCATCCCGTTCAGTTTGGGCAAAGTTCTAGACATCATTTACAAGAACGGCGAGAACATGGAGGAAGCCAGGAGCAAACTGAACAAAGTGTGCGGCGTTTTGATTTGTATCTTCGTCCTGGGGGCCATCTGCAATTTCGGCCGGGTGTATCTGATGTCGGTCTCAGGTGAGTCGCCCTCCGTGCAAATCTCTTAGTGAAGAAATTCAGGTTTCAGGATGACGCAAGCGTTGCGAACTCGCGTCTTTTCGACGATCATCAAACAGGAGCAGGGCTGGTTTGACAAGAGGTCAACAGGCGAGTTGGTCAACAGGCTCTCCGCTGACACCCAAATCGTGGGGAACGCCCTCTCCAGTAACATCTCAGACGGGTTGAGATCAGTTGTGATGGTGTGCGCTGGGACAGGCATGATGGTAACACTGTTCCAGCCCCAAATTTCCCCAAATTCACCCCAAGGTCGTAGTTTTACATGTCAGCAGAGTTGGCGCTTGTGGGACTCGCGATCGTGCCTCCCGTCGCCATCGTTGCCGTGATCTACGGGAGATATCTCAGGGGGATCTCCCGGAGCGTGCAAGACGCGCTAGCCGGTGCCACGAGCGTAGCGGAAGAGCGAATTTCCAACGTCAGAACTGTCAAAACCTTCTCGCAGGAACCTAGAGAAATGGAGAGTTACGCAAACTCGATTGCGGAGGTTTTGAAGTTGAGCTACAAAGAGGCCAAAGCCAGAGCGGTGTTTTATGGATTGGTGAGTGGATACAAGAATTGTGCATTTAGATAAAATCGGTCACGTGTCGAGTATCGATTTGTGGGATTTTCCTGGCGCCTCCACCATCCACAACTCTTCAGTACCATTTCAGTTTGATTACATTGTCGGTTCTGAATTTTAGACGGGTTTCAGCGGCCACGTGATCATAATTTCAGTCCTCTACTACGGCGGGGTGATGGTATCGTCGAACACCATCACCGTGGGCAACCTGTCCTCTTTCCTCCTCTACGCCGCCTATATTGGAGTCTCTCTGGGTACTTTTTCAAACTTCTACTCCGAACTGAACAAATCGGTGGGTGCTGCCGCTCGAATCTGGGAGATCATCGACAGAGAACCCGTGATACCCATGAATGGTAAAACCCAGGAGCGGGTCCAGTCATCGCTTACTGATCTTGTGCGCAGGTGGTCTGGTACCGATCGCGACTCCCCAAGGCCACATCGAATTCAAGGACATCCAATTCAGCTACCCGGCCCGCGACGACGTCCCGATCTTCGAAAACTTCCAGCTGGAGATCTCCCCCGGCAAGATGGTGGCCGTGGTGGGGCCCAGCGGTTCCGGCAAGAGCACTCTGGGGGCGCTGCTGCTGCGCCTGTACGACCCCTCCAAGGGCCAGGTCTTCCTCGACGGGCAAGACGTGAAGGAGCTCGACCCCAGCTGGCTGCGCAGACACATCGGTACCGTCAGCCAGGTACTCGATCGGACCTCGCGTGCTCTCTTCTCACGCCACTTTTCAGGAACCCGTCTTGTTCTCGTGCTCGATCCGCGAGAACATCCTCTACGGCGCAGACGACCCCACGAAAGTGACCGACGACGAGTTGGTGCGAGTGTCGAAGGAGGCCAACGTGTACGAGTTCGTGCAGCAGCTGCCGCAGGGATTTGACACTTTGGTGGGCGAGAGGGGGGTGATGCTGAGCGGCGGCCAGAAACAGAGAATCGCGATAGCGAGGGCGTTGATCAAGGACCCCAAGATCTTGCTGCTGGACGAGGCGACGAGCGCGCTGGATGCGCAGTCGGAGCACTTGGTGCAGGAGGCTCTGGAGAGGATCATGAAGGGGCGGACGGTTTTGACCATAGCGCACAGGTTGTCCACCATTCAGAACGCCGACACGATTGCGGTGCTGCGCGATGGGCACATCGTCGAACAGGGCAAGTACCAGGAGTTGTTGAACATAAAGAAAGGGGCGTTCAAGGAACTGATGAAGCACCAAACGTTTCAAGGCGTGATAGAAAAGACATGATCGTACTTAATTTATTTTATTTCTACACTTCTATTGACTCGTTATACGGTTTTTAATGTTATGTTACACAATAAAATATTATTTAACTGTTTTTTCTATTGATACCTGGAGTGTCGAGTTATCGTTCTCAATTCATTAATCTTCTACACCCTCGATTTATCCCCTTAGAAGCACGCTCCATTACGTCGAACAAATGTTAGATAACTGAAATTACTTCCGGTGGATTAATTCCCCCAAGTCTCATATTTTACGCAAGTTTTCTGAAGATAATTCAATAAAATTATTAGATTCGCATCGAGTAGTCGCACATTGACAGAAGAAGCTTAACCGCGAGGGGGCGCTATAAAATGCGGTGTTGCCAACTTTGCAAATAAAACACTGACACAAAAGTAATTTAATTTGTTGTTTTTCACAAACAAATATCATTAAAAATACAATTTTAAGTGGAATCGCTAGTTTCTGGCATTTGACAGTGAATCCTTTAGTTTAAGAATGTACTTAAGTTGGTATTTCCTCTAAAACTTCACGGACAAAAATCTACTGTTTCACACTTTTCTCGTATTGTTCTTTCAACATGCGTCTCAAAATCTTCCCCGACGCGTTTTTCGGAATGCTCCCGACGACTTCCACGCCCCCTCTCAGTCTCTTGTATGGCGCCACCTTCTCTGCGACGAACTCCTCCAGTCTAACCGCGTCCACATTTTTCCCTTGCTTTGGCACTATGTAGGCCCGCGGGACTTCCCCTTGGGTCTGATGCGGAATCCCGATCACCGCCGCGTCCTCCACGTCGGGGAAATCCCGAATGATCTCTTCCAACTCGGCCGGCGGCACTTGAAACCCTTTCACTTTGATCAACTCCTTCAGTCTGTCGCTAACAAAGAAGAGCTTGTCGTCGTTGTAGTACATCATGTCGCCGGTCCTCAACCACCCGTCTCGGGTGAACACCTGAGCGGTCTCTTCGGGCCTGTTGTGGTAACCTTTCATGACTTGCGGCCCCTTGACTAGCATCTCCCCGGTTTGGTTCGGCCCTAAGGGCGTCTCGTGGGGGTCGTCGGGGTTCACGATTTTGATCGAAGTTTGGGAGACCGGTCGCCCGATTGTTCCACTGGAGTTGGGCAGTTTTCTGAGGTCGGCGCGGGTCATGATCACCATCGGGGACGTCTCCGTCAAGCCGTAGCCTTGAAATATGTTCACATTCTTCTGCGCTTTGTGGATGAAGCGTTCTTCGTCCAAAGCTCCGAGTGGGGCGGCGCCGGAAACCAAAGTTCTGACCGACTGGAGGTCTGCGGAACTGATCGAAGGGTGTCCGGCGAGGAACAACACTGAAAACATTCACAACAGTACTCGACGGTACTCTAGTCTCCCCAATTTACCGAGTGGTGGCGCTGCGAACAACACATCCGGCTTGTACTTCCTCAAAGTGTTGAGGTACAACTCCGGTGAGAACTTCTTGATGGCAACGGTTTTGCATCCCTTGTAGAACAAATGCAGCGAGGTCGCGGTGAGGCCGTAGATGTGGAATTTGGGCAACACCGCCGGAATGACGTCCTGGTGCTCCTCTTTAACCAAAAAATAAGTTAACTCGTCTCGTCTGTTACTCCACCCTCACTTGTTGATTCTTCAATGACTGACAACTCCTTCGCGTTGAATTGGCACAGATTCGATACTATATTCCCGTGAGTAAGTTGCACTCCTTTCGGCAGACCAGTGGTACCACTGGAGTAGGGCAAGAACGCCACGTCTTCGGGACTCGCCGGAGGGGCGTCCGCGTAGTCCACGTTTTCTGTAAACTCGTCGAAATTTAGCGCCCCAGGAGGAGTTGCTTGACCTTCCTGCAGATAAATAAATAAAAGAAATGAGTGAAAATCTTAATTGGTGGCTGCGCTCGTAGAACCTCGGTCTTGATGGTGAGGATGTTGATCGGAGCTTGGACCACATTTGCGGAAGCTGTGGCCAATTGGAACAACTCCACGAATGTGACGATGGCTTTGGTGGACGAGTCTTTCAACTGGCGCGAAATTTCGTCTGAAATCAATCCAAAGAACAACTTGCATGTTTACAACTTCCTGTAATGGTAGTAATCGAAGTGTCATGTCTGATATGTACACTTGTTCTTTCTCTCGATACAAGTTTTAATGTACGATAATTATCAACAAGAACTTGTTGGCAAATTTATATTTAGTAACTGACAAATGCTTTGAAAATGTTCGTCGAATTCTAGGAAAACTTCTGGAAATTTCTACCACGTTCGTCGGCTACAGTTTATCACAATTCGTGATAAACCGCCACTTGTTCTCTCATAATTAAGGAAAAATAAAAAACCAATTAAGTTAGCAATTTGCACCGCATTTAATTGAACCCATAATCACCCAACAATTTTTTGCAGCTATAGGTACATTTCTATGATTAATTGACCAATTAGAGAATAGTGCAGCAAATACACTGATCGTTAAACAATAAAAAGTAAATGGTGTTTTTTTGAAGAATTACATGATAAGAGTGCAAATCGATTAAAATTTACTTATACAGGGTTATTAAATTAATGTTTCTTACATGCTAGTGGGCTGTGATTTATCGTATAGATTTGCCGCCCCTTTGGCATTTGTAAATTTGACATTTGACAGCTCAGATTTGTCACATTGCAGTTTACGTTGTTTATAACAATTCAAAGTGTTAACAGTCTTCGTTGTTTATAACATTTCAAAGTGTTCGGAGTTAGTTGAGGGAGCATTGAAGCAAAAGAGTTTTTTTAAGACAGTCTCGTACAGGACGTTGGTTACGGTAGCACCCACAGAACACTTGTAGCACCAGTAAGTAGTAAGATTTTGTTTACACTTAGACATAATCTTAATCACTTTATTATTATAATAACAACAACGAAAGTGGTTTATTCTTAATGACTTATTGTTGAAATGTTCAAAAATGATAAGTAGGGTTATTCAGTGATGGCCTGGATGAAAAAAATCAACTGGAAAGCTTCCAGGGTCTGAGGAAGCTGTTGACAATTAAAACAATAGCTGGAGCAAAACGTACAAACGTTTTGTAAGATTTGCATATTTTAAAGAGCAAAAATGTTTAAATGACAGTTTAAAAAAAAATTACACCTTGCTGTCGCAATATTCGTTAAGACGTTTTTGAAAATATGTAAAAAAGAGTACATGATTGTGTCGAACACAGGACTGAATATTTTTTCTTTAAAAACAATACAATCAATTCTAAATTTCCACCACCTGTTGAATTATGTTGGCTAAATAAAAATATTTCTAATTTGGGGATTGTTAAAGCCAAAGTTGGCAATATAATTATTTTATAAACATGATTCGAAAATAACATAATTTACTTGACGCTAAAATGAAAAATGCTCAAGTACAATGTTTCGAAGAGATAAAAAGGCTGTCACCGTTCTTTTCTTTTATTCTAAAATCTTGAGTTGTAGAAAAAAAACAACACAAAAAATGATAACCTCACAAATACAACCTGACGCATCCCTGACGCATTACGCATTTTTTACCAAACAGTGTTGCCGGTTGTATTTCTAACGTAGAATGCAGTGTTGGTGGAAATTTAAAATTGAGACAGACTTTACATTGTTTTTGTGCTACGATTTTGTTTTTCTCATCTTTTAATCAAATGTGAATCAACTGAAGCGACGAAGTTTGTTTGGACTGATTTGATTTTAATTGTTGGTTACAATATATATTTTTTAATTACATTGCCTTAAAGCCCCTAGTTCTTAGGTAATCAATTGACCTTATATATAGTATAGTCTCGCTATGTATTGTAGGTGGCAAATTTCACAGCCGACTCCGATGTAAGAAATATTTATTGAACTCGTTTATCCATATTTTTTTAAAGAGAACGCGTTTTACAGTGCACCTGCACCTAAATATAATTTAGTGTGGTCCTATTTTCCTTGTTGATGTCTCATACTTCGGTATTTAGTTTGACGAGTCTGATAAGCACGTATACTGCAATCAAAATGTGTGCACATATGACTACTCCAGGGTTATTATAAATGATTGTAGTCGAAGCAGGCCGTGAAATTTTTACCGCTTTTGTGTGAACTGAATTTTTTAGGTGAAAAGTCTGGTGATGAGAATTTTATTTATATATTTTTTTACTAACGATTGAATCCAAAAATATTGTCGTTTTGCACCCTATTTAACTCCTGTGTGTGAACTCACTTATTCACATCATTTTGATGCTTTTTATATGGAGCGGCACCCATTCAGTTTTTACGCCTACTTGGACTACAATCATTTATAACAACCCTTTAAAGCCAGATTTTTGTGCACTCTTTCGTGTCGGAATCCTCATGGCACAGCAGCTGAGAGCTGAACACTTGGCAATTAATTGAATATATTAAGACAACAACGAGCAATAATTGTCAATAAAAATTCCACTCACCGGGAGTATAAATAGGGTTCAGCGTGGTCACCACGAGTCCCGCTCTGAGGGCCCCCAAAGTAACGATAATATACTCCGGGGAGTTGGGCAACAGGATCGCCACGACATCCCCCTTTTGCAGTTTAAGTTTCTTGCGCAGATTCCTCCCCAAATTGGAGGTCTTCCTTTGGATTTCCTCGTAGGTGTATCTTCGTCCCGTCGAGGCGCACTCCTGCAAAGTTCCGCGAACCACAATTAAGCAATCGTCGCGTAACGCACTCCAGAGCAGTGATTAGTGATAAGATGAACGTTTTGGCGAAACCGCGACTTACTGGAATGTCGAGCGGTTCAGGGTCACGCGAAAATACTCATTTTACCACCTACCGTGGCGATCAGCTGTGGCCATTTGTCCGTCTTTTCGAACAAGTACTGATCGACTGAAACTTTAGGTATGTCGACGTCCGCCAAGTCGGAATGCACAACGAACTGCGAGTAATGTTTCCTGGTCGGGAGGAGCGCGGCGGCGAGTTTTCTGGTGTGGCTCACCCGCAGTATCTTCTGTATCACAGACATGATGACGAGTGCACTTACACGCACTTGAATTGTTACTGAATTGGAAGCCAAGTTTTTATTATTATTCGTAGAGCGCGGTTGCGTCCCCTCCTCAAACATTTGCTCACGCTCGTGCAAATAAACAAACAGATGAACATGGAGTATTGAGTGGGCTGGAGCGGGTACATTACTGGTCGCATAACTTTAAGAAACCTGTTGGGGTCGGCGCCAAAACAAACACTTTCTTTTAAAAATTCGTTTATTTTGTATTTACATGATTAACTGGTCTCGCTTTGCTCGTACTGCAGCTTGAGGGTGCGCCGCATGATCTTCCCGGAGGCGTTCTTGGGAATGGTGTCGACAACCGCCACGCCCCCTTTGAGCTGCTTGTAGTGCGCCACTTTGCTCTTGATGTATTCCTCCAAGGCTTTGATGTTCACTTTGGTGTCTTTCTTTGGTACGATGTAGGCGCGCGGGGCTTCGCCGTTCACCGGGTGAGGCACACCGATGACCGCCGCGTCCGCCACGTTAGGAAAGTCTCTGATGATCTCTTCCAACTCAGCGGGAGCCACTTGGAAGCCTTTCACTTTGATCAGTTCTTTGAGGCGATCAGTCACGAAGAACACTCTGTCATCGCTGTAGTAGACCATGTCGCCGGTCCTCAACCACCCATCCAGAAACGCGTTTTTCGTCTCTTCGGGTCTGTTCAAGTAGCCTTTCATCACTTGCGGACCCTTCACCAACAACTCCCCCGTGCAGTTAGGACCCAAAGGAGTACCAGTAGGGTCGTCGATGTTCACCACTTTGAGGCAAGTGTTAGGAACGGGGCGACCGACCGATCCACTGGGGTTGAGTTCCGTTTTGAGTTTGATAGAAATAGCGGTGACAGTCGGAGACGTCTCGGTCAATCCATAACCTGCAACTCTAACCTCCAAAGATGTCCCAAAAAATTGTTCCACTTACCCTGGAGCATGTGCACGCTTTTTCCCGCTTTCTGTACGAACCTCTCTTCATCTAGACCCCCTAGAGGTGCTGCTCCCGAAAAGGTCACCCTGATTGATTGCAAATCCTCTTGTTTGACCATCGGGTGTGCCGCCAGGAACAACACTGAAACCTCTTCCGTAACGCGTTTACAACTGGCCCAAAAGTCTCACCTATTGGAGGCACCAAGAACAAAATGTGAGGCTTGTGGTTGCGCAACACCGCGACGTAATCCTCTGGAGTGAATTTGGGCAGCGTGACCAGTTTCGTCCCCTTCGTCAGAATGAACAAAGTGTTGACGGTGAAGCCGTAGATGTGGAACATGGGCAAGATCACCGGAATGATGTCTTGGTGCGAGTCGGTCGTCTCTTCGATGAAGGGCAGCTCGGGTGAAGAGTTCTGCGTGACGTTCGCCACGATGTTGTGGTGGGTCAGCTGGACCCCTTTCGGCAGTCCGGTGGTGCCGCTCGAGTAGGGCAAGAAGGCGACTTCTTCGCACCCGCGAGGTTGGAACTCGGGAAGGTCGATGACGTTGTCGGTAAACTCTCGAAAGTCTATTGATCCGCGAGGTAGGGATTGGCCTTGCTGCGGACAACATTATCTCAGAATCGGAGTGTCATTGTTTTTATTGTGTGCGCTCTTTGATCCTGGGGTCAGAGTCCACAGTGACGTCTTTGTTTTGAACTCACTTCTGTTTTGATGGTCAGGATGGGCAGCGGCTTCTTGAGGAGTTGGCATGACGCGTTGGCCGTCCCCCACAGGTCCACGAGGGTTATGAGGGCCTTGGCTGAAGAGTCTGTCAGTTGGCGACAAATTTCCTCTAGAAAAAAACGCATACTCATAGCATCAAATCAAACATATTATTTTATTCGTTTTTTTTGCCACACCTCCCTGAACTTTGGACATAAACAGATAACAATTTACTTCACTCTTACCACTTGTGTAAACTGGATTGAGTGTGGTCACTACGAGGCCAGCCTCCAGAGCTCCCAGCACCGCGATGGGAAACTCCGGGACGTTGGGCAGCAACAAAGCAATCACATCTCCTTCTTGCAGATTAAGTTTTTTCCGAAGAGCTTTGCCCAGATTCTTCGACTTTCTCAGCAAATCCCCATAAGTGTACTTGCGTCCAGTAATCCCACATTCCTGCACAAACAAATTGTTTATTCTTTGGCAAAACAAATATCGGCGATAGCGTTGTTTGCAAATGATAATGTACTCACGATTGCAGTCAGTCTTTCGTATTTTTCGCATTTTGAGTAAACCAGTTCGGGCACCGATATTTTTGGGATCACCACGTCCGCCAAGTCGGCACATATCACGTTCGAAGAAGCACTCGATAACCTCCGGAGTGATGGTGGTTTGATAAGTGAGTTGACAGTTTTGCGGAGCGTAACGGATAGAATGCTGCGAGCAACAGACATATTTACATTATATCGTCAACTCGTTAAATGGAAATCGGCCGGAGTTGAAGTCTTTATTTTAATGGAGGCGCGAGAGGAGGGGGTTTTATCTTTTATTATTGTCACAATTCCTACGATATGGAAGATAAAATTGTTTAAATTTTCACTCGATTCTCGCTGGATTATTTATCTTGATTATTTTTAAACATCCAGTTCACCTTCGCTTCACTGAAGGTGTTTTGGATGCCACATATGTGTTGTTTTTGTTTCTTTTTTTAATAAGTTCTAGACTTTTATCGCTGTCTATGAATAAAATGTTGTGTTATCATTCACACAGTTGCATTAATTTCAATAATTTAAAATCAATTTGAATTTTGCTGCATTTTAAATGAAACATTTAAAGCACAATCGACATTATTTACTCCTTTCGCATCAAAAAAATCCAGCTGCTCGTTTCTAATTAACAGAAACACCACTTTCTGTTTTATTCACGTACATAACACATGCTCGAATAATGAACATTTTACGAGTACTATGCACTTAACACTGTTAACAGTGTAGAACGAACTGCTTACCATCAACGTGTTTACCTTGGGCAATAAATTTGGTCATTTCGAAAGCAATTAAATATTCTGAACGACATTACTTCTTCCTAAACTTTTAATTATCTGCATCTTGTTTTTAAACAAATCTGTTTGTGAAAAATATTGTTGTTCCTGTGACTTGTACACTTGGGAAGCGCGACCATATCAAAAATATGAAGATCAAACCCAGTAATGTTTGCGAACATTCGCGAGCACTAGCGAATCTCAGCCAATGTTTGCTCTCGCTCGCTCACTTCGTCTGGACGTACCTTTAGATGCCCAACAGTAGAAGATTTTCGTAAAGCTTAACAGTACAATAACTCGCTAGGTACTGTTTTTTTAGCCATATCTACTGGCACTGGAATGAATGGAATTATGGAATAACACAATTCATTGCCAGAGTTATCGCTATCGCTGAAGAATTTGTTAAACTAGCTTGAGAAATTGTTGGTAGCGAAATTAATGATTTGCTACGTCTTGTTCGGTATTTTAAAGTCGGAATTTTGTATTCTCTTTGTTAACAAGTCAAGAAATCACAATTGACGGTAATTGTAAAATAGGTGCGTTTGCCGTGATTGTTGCTTCAGTTATCTTCATTACACTACTTACGTAATTCTTTTATTGTTTACGATGATTAAATTTTTCCACAGCAAATAGGGTCACAAATCTTCGGTAATAGTTGGATAAAATGCTTTTTTTGAGTTTTCTTAAACTTGTTTCAGTTGTTTGAGTGGGTAATGGGTTTCTTGAACTTATTGTTTCAATAAAAATTGTAGTTCGTGCGTAAACATGAAAAATCTGAAAAGTGTTGTATTTCCAAAATATATACAGGGTAATTCATATAGTTCCATAAATATTTTAACCAGTGGCAGATTCCGGTCTCAAAAGGCTCTTGACAATAAAATTTTGAGTCATAAATTTTCAAATAACAGTCTGTTAAAATACTTCAAAGATTTTTTTTTTTGAGTCGTTCAATTTTTCTTAAACTTGTTTCTGAGGAAAAAATCATTGTTTCGTGAAGTAAAATCAATTTATTAACTTGTGACGTAACAAGTGGGCATTGAGTTGGTAATTGAGATTATTACCTCAATAAAAATAAACACATAAACACCTAAAATCTGAAAATTGTTGATTTCCAAAATATCTAAAAAATTAGAGTCGAGTCGGTGAGGTCCTACAATAAAAAGAAAAATCATGAAAAATGACTTGGCCAAGAACTTACCGCTTGCGTTACATTTACACTTTTGGTATTTGTTTGGAGACTTCAACTATCAATTATTTTTATATGGAGCGGCAACCATTCAGTTTTTACGTCTACTTGGACTACAATCATTTATAATAACCCTTTGAAGCCATATTTTTGTGCACTCTCTCGTGTAAGAATCGCCAATTATTTGCTGAAAAACTAAACAATCATTACTGACTTCCGACCTGTCAAATGTGGATAGTTCAGTGCGTCTAACTTTATTAGATTGGCGAGTCTTTCAGGGCAAAGGTCGATACTTTATTTTATCCACCGAAAGGTATCTTCTTTACTCCTTCATAAAATTTTAACTGTTTCATTCATTATTAATTTTCTCGAGTTTATTACTTGCGAAGATCACCCCTTCAGTAAAATGCTTTGAAACATTGTTATCAAGTCTCTTTGTTACATCTTGCATTATTGACACCACTAATTGACTCAAATAACAAAGAAACGGTTGCAGTCACTTGTAATTGGCTCGAAACATTTCGTTCTTTCACAATAAAAAAAAAGTTCACAATGGACTAATATTAGAGATTTTTTTAGCAAATTTACGTACAGTTTTTTAGCAAACAATTTTTCCTAGATTTTATGTCCACCTGAACGCTCTAAATATTTCAGCACCATTTTCCCTCAAGTCTTCATTAAAGCATAAAAAATGTATTAATTCCATCAGTGCCTGAAGACCACATCCCACATCAATTTTAATCGTTTCCAATGAAAACTTTTTGAGCTTTTTAATCATCCCTTAATTACAACTTGACAAGTTTCCAACCTATTTGTGACCTCATATAAAAGTTCCCTCGACAAGATTCTTCCAAGTACGATGGCACCTCACACCGACCTCTTCACTGCTTTCAATTTCATTCGAAAGTTCTTAGAAATCTCGGGCCACTGGCCCCACACGACTCTCTCCATCTCCTCAGAGCTGCGCTCCTTCTTGTCTTTCACCTCGTCGTTAATCTTCTTCGTGACCAACATGATGGAGATCGTTTTGCACTTCAGCGATTTCAAAGACCTCGCCGAGAACATGTCGGTGACGGCGCCGGTCTTCGCTTACATCGTTAAGCTTGTGGTGTTCAAGATGAAAAGAAGAGAGTTTTTCAGAATGGTCGAGATGATGACGAACGCGAAGACTTTTGAGCCGCGGAGCGAGGCTCATGGAGATTTTGTCAAGACAATGGGGGAGAGATGTATCTTAGTTATGAAGATTTATGGCGGGATTTGCGCGGTGGTGGTGACGCTTTATGCTTGTCTTTCGTTGAGTAGTGAGACAGTGTTGCCGATTAAATTCTCCTACGATTTTGGGTCGTGGGTCTATGGGATGTACGCTTTTCAGATGACTGCAATCATGAATGTTGCGTTGAATACGGTGTGTTTGGACATGTTGGCGGTGTGCTTTATGGGTACCGCGATTGCTCAGTTGCAAATTCTCGAACAAAAAATCCACGATTTGACCAAGTTTGACCACGAAGATTACTCTCCAGAAGAAGAGACGAGACGTATGAAGCAATGCGTGGTCCACCACACCGACATAATAAAGTAGATAAAGCGTAGCGACAATGCTTCATAATTTCTAGCCTTTTTGCAGATTTTTGACATCTGTTGAAAACATCTTCAACTTGTTCTTCTTGTCGCAATATCTGAGCAGCATTTTTTCCATTTGCAATATCGGTTTTCAACTTGCCAACGTACTTTTGTTTTCATGTCTTTTCAAAAATTTTACAAATAATCTTGCAGATACATCCAATGAGTGCTCAGTTTGCCAACATGGTTTTTTACTTTTCCGCAATGATGTGGCAACTCGCCACTTTTTGCTGGTTCGGCAATGAGATCGTCCTCAAAGTATTTGTTACAAAATTGGATTAATCTCAAGTGAAAGCTTTTTTCTAGAGTTTGGCACTGGGTGATGCTTGTTACAAAACCGACTGGCTTCAGTCTAGCAACGAGATTAAAAGATCTCTCATCATAATTATGACAAGAGCCAATCGACAGTTGGCAGTTACAGCAGGAAAATTTTCAATTTTGTCTCTAAGGTCTCTAACTTCTGTGAGTACAACTTACGTAAGATGCACGTTGGTTTTTATTTTCTTTGTGTTTCTAGATTATGAATGCATCCTATTCGTATTTTGCACTTATGCAACGACTTTATAAGAAGGAACAAATATAAAAGCACCAAGACGTGATTTAATAGAATTCTACTTTTTTTTCAACTAGTGCACTTTCGGTGAAGTAACTATCCTCCTAGTACAAAACTTTTAAGTATTTCATGATTTAATAAATCTGAGTGTAGTGGTAAAGATTGTTGGAGCTCCAGCTGCAATATTCAAAAAGTCCGAAGGCCCGGACTGCTGTTAAACTTGATTATAGTATATTTTTTCCTGGTAGGGAAATGCGACCTCCCTATTGGTTAGTGGACAGTTCGCGCTCCCAATACATAGCCCAAACATTTTTATTTTATTTTTGTTAGTTTGTTATTTACAAACCAGTGTCTGACTTTATGGACACCATATTTCTGCTCAATTGTCTGTTATTGATAGTTCCTATATTGGAAATGCACGAATTTAAAAAAATTTAACAAACTTTTATTTTAGCATTTAACAAATAATCCTGCTAAATCGTCAATTACTGTAGCCTGCAATTTAATTGTACACTCATGTGATTTATAATATAATTCTTGTGTGATGATTATTCATAGTTTTTAAGTTTATGGTTTTATTACTTTCTAAACCTTGTTCAGTTGTATAGTGTTCCTAAATATGTCAATAAATAAAGCATCAAAATCAATTGAGTGCAATGAATTTCTTTCTTTTCCTGCAAAACTGCACAGATTTTAATCTTTGTCTATCTGTTTTAAGCAACATATAGCAATGAACCCATTGTCAACGCGCTTCTTCTGACCCGAAAAAAAATTACCTTACTTCTTCCATTTTAAGAAATTCGCAAAAAAACAAAAAACCCATATTTTTGGCTCCCACAGCAAAAAATGGGTTCAATGGCCGGAACTTTTACTATACCTGAATTCAACTAATCCTATACAATAACTGACAGCAATTTGATTCGAATCGGCGACAAAATTTTTTTCGAAAAAAACCACATACTCCCCTCTTCTATCTAATTTTCACTTCGGAAAATCATTTAAACGCCCATAGCTCCCTTATTAAGCCAAATATGGCAATGAATTTTGCACCGTTCGATTGCTCTTGTCAAGGCGCTTCTTCTGAGCCGAAAAAAATTTACTTGGATTTTTCCGTTTTAGAGAAATTCGCAAAAAACCAAAAAATCCATGTTTTTGGCTCCCACAGCAAAAAATGGGTTCAATGGCCGGAACTTTTACTATACCTGAATTCAACTAATCCTATACAATAACTGACAGCAACTTGGTTCGAATCGGCGACAAAAAAATTTTCGAAAAAAACCACATACTCCCCCCTTCTATCTAATTTTCACTTCGGAAAATCATTTAAACGCCCATAGCTCCCTTATTAAGCCAAATATGGCAACGAATTTTGCACTGTTGGATCGCTCTTGTCAAGGCGCTTCTTCTGAGCCGAAAAAAATTTACTTGGATTTTTCCGTTTTAGAGAAATTCGCAAAAAACCAAAAAAAATCCATATTTTTGGCTCCCACAGCAAAAAATGGGTTCAATGGCCGGAACTTTTACTATACCTGAATTCAACTAATCCTATACAATAACTGACAGCAACTTGGTTCGAATCGGCGACAAAAAAAATTTCGAAAAAAACCACATACTCCCCCCTTCTATCTAATTTTCACTTCGGAAAATCATTTAAACGCCCATAGCTCCCTTATTAAGCCAAATATGGCAACGAATTTTGCACTGTTGGATCGCTCTTGTCAAGGCGCTTCTTCTGAGCCGAAAAAAATTTACTTGGATTTTTCCGTTTTAGAGAAATTCGCAAAAAACCAAAAAAAATCCATATTTTTGGCTCCCACAGCAAAAAATGGGTTCAATGGCCGGAACTTTTACTATACCTGAATTCAACTAATCCTATAAAATAACTGACAGCAATTTGATTCGAATCGGCGACAAAAAATTTTTCGAAAAAAACCACGTACTCCCCCCTTCTATCTAATTTTCACTTCGGAAAATCATTTAAACGCCCATAGCTCCCTTATTAAGCCAAATATGGCAATGAATTTTGCACTGTTGGATCGCACTTGTCAAGGCGCTTCTTCTGAGCCGAAAAAAATTTACTTGGATTTTTCCGTTTTAGAGAAATTCACAAAAAACCAAAAAATCCATGTTTTTGGCTCCCACAGCAAAAAATGGGTTCAATGGCCGGAACTTTTACTATACCTGAATTCAACTAATCCTATACAATAACTGACAGCAATTTGGTTCGAATCGGCGACAAAAAATTTTTCGAAAAAAACCACGTACTCCCCCCTTCTATCTAATTTTCACTTCGGAAAATCATTTAAACGCCCATAGCTCCCTTATTAAGCTAAATATGGCAATGAATTTTGCACTGTTGGATTGCTCTTGTCAAGGCGCTTCTTCTGAGCCGAAAAAAATTTACTTGGATTTTTCCGTTTTAGAGAAATTCGCAAAAAACCAAAAAAAATCCATATTTTTGGCTCCCACAGCAAAAAATGGGTTCAATGGCCGGAACTTTTACTATACCTGAATTCAACTAATCCTATACAATAACTGACAGCAATTTGGTTCGAATCGGCGACAAAAAATTTTTCGAAAAAAACCACATACTCCCCCCTTCTATCTAATTTTCACTTCGGAAAATCATTTAAACGCCCATAGCTCCCTTATTAAGCCAAATATGGCAATGAATTTTGCACTGTTGGATCGCTCTTGTCAAGGCGCTTCTTCTGAGCCGAAAAAAATTTACTTGGATTTTTCCGTTTTAGAGAAATTCACAAAAAACCAAAAAATCCATGTTTTTGGCTCCCACAGCAAAAAATGGGTTCAATGGCCGGAACTTTTACTATACCTGAATTCAACTAATCCTATACAATAACTGACAGCAATTTGGTTCGAATCGGCGACAAAAAATTTTTCGAAAAAAACCACGTACTCCCCCCTTCTATCTAATTTTCACTTCGGAAAATCATTTAAACGCCCATAGCTCCCTTATTAAGCCAAATATGGCAATGAATTTTTAACCGTTCGATTGCTCTTGTCAAGGCGCTTCTTCTGAGCCGAAAAAAATTTACTTGGATTTTTTCGTTTTAGAGAAATTCGCAAAAAACCAAAAAATCCATATTTTTGGCTCCCCCAGCAAAAAATGGGTTCAATGGCCGGAACTTTTACTATACCTGAATTCAACTAATCCTATACAATAACTGACAGCAATTTGGTTCGAATCGGCGACAAAAAATTTTTCGAAAAAAACCACATACTCCCCCTTCTATCTAATTTTCACTTCGGAAAATCATTTAAACGCCCATAGCTCCCTTATTAAGCCAAATATGGCAATGAATTTTGCACTGTTGGATCGCTCTTGTCAAGGCGCTTCTTCTGAGCCGAAAAAAATTTACTTGGATTTTTTCGTTTTAGAGAAATTCGCAAAAAACCAAAAACTCCATATTTTTGGCTCCCACAGCAAAAAATGGGTTCAATGGCCGGAACTTTTACTATACCTGAATTCAACTAATCCTATACAATAACTGACAGCAACTTGGTTCGAATCGGCGACAAAAAAATTTTCGAAAAAAACCACATACTCCCCCCTTCTATGTAATTTTCACTTCGGAAAATCATTTAAACGCCCATAGCTCCCTTATTAAGCCAAATATGGCAACGAATTTTGCACTGTTGGATCGCTCTTGTCAAGGCGCTTCTTCTGAGCCGAAAAAAATTTACTTGGATTTTTCCGTTTTAGAGAAATTCGCAAAAAACCAAAAAAAATCCATATTTTTGGCTCCCACAGCAAAAAATGGGTTCAATGGCCGGAACTTTTACTATACCTGAATTCAACTAATCCTATACAATAACTGACAGCAATTTGGTTCGAATCGGCGACAAAAAATTTTTCGAAAAAAACCACGTACTCCCCCCTTCTATCTAATTTTCACTTCGGAAAATCATTTAAACGCCCATAGCTCCCTTATTAAGCCAAATATGGCAATGAATTTTGCACTGTTGGATCGCACTTGTCAAGGCGCTTCTTCTGAGCCGAAAAAAATTTACTTGGATTTTTCCGTTTTAGAGAAATTCACAAAAAACCAAAAAATCCATGTTTTTGGCTCCCACAGCAAAAAATGGGTTCAATGGCCGGAACTTTTACTATACCTGAATTCAACTAATCCTATACAATAACTGACAGCAATTTGGTTCGAATCGGCGACAAAAAATTTTTCGAAAAAAACCACGTACTCCCCCCTTCTATCTAATTTTCACTTCGGAAAATCATTTAAACGCCCATAGCTCCCTTATTAAGCCAAATATGGCAATGAATTTTGCACCGTTCGATTGCTCTTGTCAAGGCGCTTCTTCTGAGCCGAAAAAAATTTACTTGGATTTTTTCGTTTTAGAGAAATTCGCAAAAAACCAAAAAATCCATATTTTTGGCTCCCACAGCAAAAAATGGGTTCAATGGCCGGAACTTTTACTATACCTGAATTCAACTAATCCTATACAATATAACAGCAATATGACAGCAATTTGGTTCGAATCGGCGACAAAAATTTTTTCGAAAAAAACCACGTACTCCCCCCTTCTATCTAATTTTCACTTCGGAAAATCATTTAAACGCCCATAGCTCCCTTATTAAGCCAAATATGGCAATGAATTTTGCACTGTTGGATCGCTCTTGTCAAGGCGCTTCTTCTGAGCCGAAAAAAATTTACTTGGATTTTTCCGTTTTAGAGAAATTCGCAAAAAACCAAAAAAAATCCATATTTTTGGCTCCCACAGCAAAAAATGGGTTCAATGGCCGGAACTTTTACTATACCTGAATTCAACTAATCCTATACAATAACTGACAGCAATTTGGTTCGAATCGGCGACAAAAAATTTTTCGAAAAAAACCACGTACTCCCCCCTTCTATCTAATTTTCATTTCGGAAAATCATTTAAACGCCCATAGCTCCCTTATTAAGCTAAATATGGCAATGAATTTTGCACTGTTGGATTGCTCTTGTCAAGGCGCTTCTTCTGAGCCGAAAAAAATTTACTTGGATTTTTCCGTTTTAGAGAAATTCACAAAAAACCAAAAAATCCATGTTTTTGGCTCCCACAGCAAAAAATGGGTTCAATGGCCGGAACTTTTACTATACCTGAATTCAACTAATCCTATACAATAACTGACAGCAATTTGGTTCGAATCGGCGACAAAAAATTTTTCGAAAAAAACCACGTACTCCCCCCTTCTATCTAATTTTCATTTCGGAAAATCATTTAAACGCCCATAGCTCCCTTATTAAGCTAAATATGGCAATGAATTTTGCACTGTTGGATTGCTCTTGTCAAGGCGCTTCTTCTGAGCCGAAAAAAATTTACTTGGATTTTTCCGTTTTAGAGAAATTCACAAAAAACCAAAAAATCCATGTTTTTGGCTCCCACAGCAAAAAATGGGTTCAATGGCCGGAACTTTTACTATACCTGAATTCAACTAATCCTATACAATAACTGACAGCAATTTGGTTCGAATCGGCGACAAAAAATTTTTCGAAAAAAACCACGTACTCCCCCCTTCTATCTAATTTTCACTTCGGAAAATCATTTAAACGCCCATAGCTCCCTTATTAAGCCAAATATGGCAATGAATTTTGCACTGTTGGATCGCTCTTGTCAAGGCGCTTCTTCTGAGCCGAAAAAAATTTACTTGGATTTTTCCGTTTTAGAGAAATTCACAAAAAACCAAAAAATCCATGTTTTTGGCTCCCACAGCAAAAAATGGGTTCAATGGCCGGAACTTTTACTATACCTGAATTCAACTAATCCTATACAATAACTGACAGCAATTTGGTTCGAATCGGCGACAAAAAATTTTTCGAAAAAAACCACGTACTCCCCCCTTCTATCTAATTTTCACTTCGGAAAATCATTTAAACGCCCATAGCTCCCTTATTAAGCCAAATATGGCAATGAATTTTGCACTGTTGGATCGCACTTGTCAAGGCGCTTCTTCTGAGCCGAAAAAAATTTATTTGGATTTTTCCGTTTTAGAGAAATTCACAAAAAACCAAAAAATCCATGTTTTTGGCTCCCACAGCAAAAAATGGGTTCAATGGCCGGAACTTTTACTATACCTGAATTCAACTAATCCTATACAATAACTGACAGCAATTTGGTTCGAATCGGCGACAAAAAATTTTTCGAAAAAAACCACGTACTCCCCCCTTCTATCTAATTTTCACTTCGGAAAATCATTTAAACGCCCATAGCTCCCTTATTAAGCCAAATATGGCAATGAATTTTGCACCGTTCGATTGCTCTTGTCAAGGCGCTTCTTCTGAGCCGAAAAAAATTTACTTGGATTTTTTCGTTTTAGAGAAATTCGCAAGAAACCAAAAAATCCATATTTTTGGCTCCCACAGCAAAAAATGGGTTCAATGGCCGGAACTTTTACTATACCTGAATTCAACTAATCCTATACAATAACTGACAGCAATTTGGTTCGAATCGGCGACAAAAATTTTTTCGAAAAAAACCACGTACTCCCCCCTTCTATCTAATTTTCACTTCGGAAAATCATTTAAACGCCCATAGCTCCCTTATTAAGCCAAATATGGCAATGAATTTTGCACTGTTGGATTGCTCTTGTCAAGGCGCTTCTTCTGAGCCGAAAAAAATTTACTTGGATTTTTCCGTTTTAGAGAAATTCGCAAAAAACCAAAAAATCGATATTTTTGGCTCCCACAGCAAAAATGGGTTCAATGGCCGGAACTTTTACTATACCTGAATTCAACTAATCCTATACAATAACTGACAGCAATTTGGTTCGAATCGGCGACAAAAAATTTTTCGAAAAAAACCACGTACTCCCCCCTTCTATCTAATTTTCACTTCGGAAAATCATTTAAACGCCCATAGCTCCCTTATTAAGCCAAATATGGCAATGAATTTTGCACTGTTGGATCGCTCTTGTCAAGGCGCTTCTTCTGAGCCGAAAAAAATTTACTTGGATTTTTCCGTTTTAGAGAAATTCGCAAAAAACCAAAAAAAATCCATATTTTTGGCTCCCACAGCAAAAAATGGGTTCAATGGCCGGAACTTTTACTATACCTGAATTCAACTAATCCTATACAATAACTGACAGCAATTTGGTTCGAATCGGCGACAAAAAATTTTTCGAAAAAAACCACGTACTCCCCCCTTCTATCTAATTTTCATTTCGGAAAATCATTTAAACGCCCATAGCTCCCTTATTAAGCTAAATATGGCAATGAATTTTGCACTGTTGGATTGCTCTTGTCAAGGCGCTTCTTCTGAGCCGAAAAAAATTTACTTGGATTTTTCCGTTTTAGAGAAATTCACAAAAAACCAAAAAATCCATGTTTTTGGCTCCCACAGCAAAAAATGGGTTCAATGGCCGGAACTTTTACTATACCTGAATTCAACTAATCCTATACAATAACTGACAGCAATTTGGTTCGAATCGGCGACAAAAAATTTTTCGAAAAAAACCACGTACTCCCCCCTTCTATCTAATTTTCACTTCGGAAAATCATTTAAACGCCCATAGCTCCCTTATTAAGCCAAATATGGCAATGAATTTTGCACTGTTGGATCGCTCTTGTCAAGGCGCTTCTTCTGAGCCGAAAAAAATTTACTTGGATTTTTCCGTTTTAGAGAAATTCGCAAAAAACCAAAAAATCCATATTTTTGGCTCCCACAGCAAAAAATGGGTTCAATGGCCGGAACTTTTACTATACCTGAATTCAACTAATCCTATACAATAACTGACAGCAATTTGGTTCGAATCGGCGACAAAAAATTTTTCGAAAAAAACCACGTACTCCCCCCTTCTATCTAATTTTCACTTCGGAAATCATTTAAACGCCCATAGCTCCCTTATTAAGCCAAATATGGCAATGAATTTTGCACTGTTGGATTGCTCTTGTCAAGGCGCTTCTTCTGAGTCGAAAAAAATTTACTTGGATTTTTCCGTTTTAGAGAAATTAGCAAAAAACCAAAAAATCCATATTTTTGGCTCCCACAGCAAAAAATGGGTTCAATGGCCGGAACTTTTACTATACCTGAATTCAACTAATCCTATACAATAACTGACAGCAATTTGATTCGAATCGGCGACAAAAAAATTTTCGAAAAAAACCACGTACTCCCCCCTTCTATGTAATTTTCACTTCGGAAAATCATTTAAACGCCCATAGCTCCCTTATTAAGCCAAATA